>NC_044035.1:120510659-122910659 GCF_901765095.1 Microcaecilia unicolor
GGTCCCTGGCCCCAGGAGGCCCCATGGCCTGGGCCTTTCCTGAGGACCGCTCCCCAGGGACCCTTCGCATCCTCAGGGAAGGAGCTAGGCCTCACTCCCTTCCCTGGAAACCTGCAGAGCCTCCGGCTGCACCTCCTTCTTCTTCCAAGTCTGAACAGCAACTGACTTGGAATGCCCTCCACGGGAGGTGGTGGAGATGAAAATGGTAATGGAATTCAAACATGCGTGGGATATGCATAAAGGAATCCTGTGCAGAAGGAATGGATCCTCAGAAGCTTAGCCGAAATTGGGTAGCGGAGCAGGTGGGGGGAAGAGGGGTTGGTGGTTGGGAGGCGAGGATAGTGGAGGGCAGACTTATACGGTCTGTGCCAGAGCCGGTGATGGGAGGCAGGACTGGTGGTTGGGAGGCGGGAAGTACTGCTGGGCAGACTTGTACAGTCTGTGCCCTGAATAAGGCAGGTACAAATCAAGGTAAGGTATACACATATGAGTTTGTCTTGTTGGGCAGACTGGATGGACCGTACAGGTCTTTTTCTGCCGTCATCTACTATGTTACTATGTTACTATGTAAAATGTGGAGATTGGATCCCTACCTAGCACTAACTTTTCTTTTCCGATCAATTTGTTTAGGTTGATTTTCTTGATTACTTGTTTCTTTCAATCTAGCATGTGGCTGCCATTACATGTGGCTGCCATTTGGCTTTCACCATTTTCCCATCAAAACACACCTTCTTTTCAATGACATATTGAAATTCAGTTTCCCACTCTTTTCGAGAAGCATTCCTGTAGTGGGGTAGTGAATTCATGCACAAACACACACTTTCCAGGCTGATCCTAATACTTTCTCTCTACCCTGTTCCCAGCAGTCTCTGGACCCCCCCCCCCCCCCTTACTGAAATTGTTAGGGAAGAGGGTATTAGAGAATGAGAACGGGACAACTGCACAGCTGCTGTTCCTGTTTCTCCCCACCAGTCTCTGAGCCCTCACTCTGTCCCAAGCATCGCTTAGCAACAGCAAGAAAGCAGTTTATTGCTTAGCAACAGCAAGAAAGCAGTATTTCGCTTAGCAACAGCAAGAATGAACTTTCCGACCTGCAGCCTATTCAGTTAATGGATTGAGGTATTGCTCCCTCTCCCCTGAGTGCCCTCATGAACCGGATCACTTCAAACTACACAATAACCTTGGCAATGGTGGGTAGAGTCTGCATGTTGGGTTTGGTGGCCGTAGTTCTTCGGGAGCCAGAGGAGTTTGGACACAGACAAACAAACACACATGTCTGCTCTCTCTATATAGATAGATTGGTTGTTAGCACCCAATTATTGATGTTTCTGAGCTCATTAGTTAATTTATGTGCGCCCAAATCTTAGATGCACACACAAAGTTGACTGTGGAGATTTGGGCGCTATATATATAGAATCTGGGGGATACTTATATACACTGTCCAGAAAAATAGTGAGTCCCCTAAACATTTTGCAATAACAACCTCGACCCTGCATCGAATTAATTAAAACTTACATGTACAAAGTGACATCTATTTGTGTCACTGATGCCAAATTACATAGGAATCCCTCATCCTGTTTAAAAGATTTGTAATTTCCACAAACTGCTGTAGTTCTTCGGGAGCCAGAGGAGTTTGGACACAGACAAACAAACACACATGTCTGCTCTCTCTATATAGATAGATTGGTTGTTAGCACCCAATTATTGATGTTTCTGAGCTCATTAGTTAATTTATGTGCGCCCAAATCTTAGATGCACACACAAAGTTGACTGTGGAGATTTGGGCGCTATATATATAGAATCTGGGGGATACTTATATACACTGTCCAGAAAAATAGTGAGTCCCCTAAACATTTTGCAATAACAACCTCGACCCTGCATCGAATTAATTAAAACTTACATGTACAAAGTGACATCTATTTGTGTCACTGATGCCAAATTACATAGGAATCCCTCATCCTGTTTAAAAGATTTGTAATTTCCACAAACTGCTGTCACAAATCTCAGTTTCTGACATGACTTGCTGATGTCATGCATGATGTCATTGCATGTTGATAAACAAAATGTTGTCAAAAGAAGATTGAGTTTTAATTGAGTCGGAAAAGGATATGGCCTTCAAAGATCAGATTTAAACATTCAGACTGTTCAGGTTGACATTAAGTGTATTGAAAACTCTAACTTTTGGATGGTATTATTTAAAATTTGACATCTCAGTAACGTTAAGGTGGATTTCTATGAAACCATACTACATTGTTTGAAATAGATGTCACTTTGTGCCAGGGGCGTATCTGAAAGTCGGCGGTAGCGGGGGCCGAAGCCAGAGTGAGGTGGCACATTATAGCCCCCCCCAGCCGCCGCCATTTCTGACCCCCCCCTGCCGCCGTGGGTACCTTTGCTGGTGGGGGACCCCAACCCCCACCAGCCGAGGTCTGCTTCCTCCTGCCGCTGCGAGGTTTTTTAAGTTCTTCATCGGGATTCAGTCCTCCGGCACTCTGTGCTGCTGTTCAAAGAAGCTGCTAGCTGAATGCAGTTTCGGACTGAGTCTGATGTCGCTGCTGCACGTTGTACGTGCAGGACGTCAGACTCATGTACAACGTGCAGCAGCGACGTCAGACTCAGTCCGAACTGCATTCAGCTAGCAGCTTCTTTGAACAGCAGCACAGGAGTGACGGAGGACGAATCCCGATGAACTTAAAAAACCTCGCAGCGGCAGGAGGAGGAAGCGGACCTCGGCTGGTGGGGGTTGGGGTCCCCCGCCAGCAAAGGTACCCACGGCGGCAGTAGGGGGGTCCAGGGCGAAATCTGCGGGGGCCCAGGCCCCTGTGGCCCCACGCAGATACACCCCTGCTTTGTGCATGTAAATTTTAATTAATTTGGTGCAGGTTTGCGGTTGTTATTGTAACATGTTTAGGGGGCTCACTTTTTTCTTGACACAGTGTATATATGTGTTTTTTGTGTACTTTATATGCAAACATATATGCCTACTCCTGAGCAGGTATAAATGTATGTGGCATCATTGTAATCATGATTGTGGGACAATTTTATAACAACACAAAAGGCATCTAAATGTCTTTATAAAATAGACCACTGTGAATCATGTGTGTGCACACTGAAAAAACCACTGTGCTCTTATGAACACAAAATTGCACCTGGAGTATTGTGTTCAGTTCTGGAGGCCATATTTTGCTAAGAATGTAAAAAGAATTGAAGCGGTGCAAAGAAAAGCTACGAGAATGGTACAGGATTTGCGTTACAAGATGTATGAGGAGAGACTTGCTGACCTGAACATGTATACCCTGGAGGAAAGGAGAAACAGGGGTGATATGATACAGACGTTCAAATATCTGAAAGGTATTAATCCGCAAACAAACCTTTTCCGGAGATGGGAAGGCGGTAGAACTAGAGGGCACGATATGAGATTGAAGGGGGGGCAGACTCAAGAAAAATGTCAGGAAGTATTTTTTCACGGAGAGAGTGGTGGATGCTTGGAATGCTCTCCCGCGGGAGGTGGTGGAGAGGAAAACGGTAACGGAATTCAAACATGCGTGGGATAAACATAAAGGAATCCTGTTCCGAGGAAATGGATCCTCAGAAGCTTAGCTGAGATTAGGTGGCAGAGCTGGTGGTGGGAGGCGGGGCTGGTGGTTGGGAGGCGAGGATATTACTGGGCAGACTTATACGGTCTGTGCCAGAGCCGGTGCTTGGGAGGCAAGGATAGTGCTGGGCAGACTTCTACAGTCTGTGCCCTGAAAATGACAAATACAAATCAAGTTAAGGTATACACAAAAAGTAGCACATATGAGTTTATCCTTGTTGGGCAGACTGGATGGACCGTGCAGGTCTTTTTCTGCCGTCATCTACTATGTTACTATGTTATTTAACGTGAAGGTGGGAGGAAAACCTCATACTGCTGTGGCTCAACACAGTTCATAAGAGCACACACATGATTCGCAATGGGTTTTGTGAACAACAGGTTTGAAGCGTGAAGCTGATCTATAGTTGCTTATAAAATAGACCCCAAAATAGGTCTATACTTGCCTCCCAATCTAGGGGACCTATTATACAATTATTATTATTATTATTATTATTTTACCACAGGTCCCATTTTATGTAATGATACCTAGTTATTAATAACCCAGGTTAACAGAGGGGAGTTACCAACATTGGTTACCTTTAAGATGGGTTCTTTTACCACAGGTTGTGCTATTTTAGCATGGTGGTCCACATTCCTCCCTTAGGGGTCCTTTTACTAAGGTGCGTTAACAGATTTAGCAAGTGCTAACGAACTAGTATGTGTTAAGTGCCAGGCAGCCATAGGTATCCAATGGGCTGTATGGCATTTACCTCCTAATTCTATTGAATAATGAGCTAATTAGCACCAATAATTGGCTTTTTAACAAGCAATTATTGGCACTAATTAGACTTAATTGGAATTTGTGCACGTAAATTTAGGCACAGGTAAAAAAGGGGTGCAGAAAATGGGAAGGTCATGGGCAGAAGAACAGGGGCATTCCTAGCATTTACATGCATTGTTATAGAATAAGGGGGGGGGGGGGGGGAGGAATATACACCCAATTTAGGTTCATACATTTGCACACGTTTCAGCTGGTGTAAATGGAAGTTAGGCACAAATCCTGGGCGTAAGCACTACTCTATAAACCGTGCCTAACTTTAAGCATGGCTTATAGAGTAGTGCTTTTTCAGTGCTGATTGTTTCGGTACCAGATATAGAATTCACTCCTTAGGACCCTTTAATTTGCAATGAATGCATGTAATTTTTAGCCTGCACGTACTTATTGATTTTCATTTTCTTGTGATTTAGCAGCGGTAAAATGAGTACATGTTTGAGAATGAAATATACAAGACATGCGTAATTTTGAAAGTCTTCTTAAATTTAGTCTGAAATGCCTCTTTTCTGCACAAAAGCAAATGCGTTTTGCAAGCATGCACGTATTTTATGACCAAGAAAAAATGTAAATGGGTATTTAGAGGGTCAAACTCTATTTTTACTTGTGTAAAAGGTTCCTAGGCTTTTGAAAATTTACTCCCTGAGCAACACATGCATAATAACTTAAACTGCAACCACTGAGAACAGAAACAGAACATGCTGTTAGGTGCTATATATTCATTCTATGCATAACGTATTACACCTTCTGTAGTATTTTTTTTCCTTATGAAATAATGGCAATGTGGCAACATCAGGAATTTTCTGTTAATTCTGACAAAGATTCTTTTGTTCTTACTTCAGAGGTTTATTCTACTGTCTCTGTTGCAGACATCTATTTGGAAAGATGAAGATCACAATTTCAGTCTTTGAGGAAACTTTGCTTCTTAATCAATTAGCTATTTGTCATCCATAGTCATTAGTGAATTTACCTGGTGTGCACTGGCAGTGAATGCATGTGAATGACATTCATGTGTGCATACATTCTGAGATAATAATTGAAATAGTCTATTGACCATGCATTGCTGCTTGCATGAACGGAAAGACATTACAAGAGAAGAATCGTCAGGGACTAATGAGTATATTGTAAGTGGTTGGTATTTCATTAAATCTAAAAATTAATCCTATTTTATGACCTTCTCTAACATGCTATAGCTAAATTGAATGACTTATTTTAAATGAATTTTTTTCCCCTTGAGTCTGGCACCGGCAAGCACTTATTTTTAAGCAGTACTGCATGCAGCAGTGATGAATAGTGTGCAGCAGATGGGGCGTTTGGTGAGTTTTCTGTCTAAAACCCTGAGCATGTTAAAATATCATGAAATATTCCTCTGTTGTATTGTGCTAATCAGTTTTTCCTTCACATGGTCCTTGATGATAACTCTTTTCCTGCCATCCCTCCTACCTTCACTCCCTCTAGTTCTTTAAGTTGAAAAGTTGCTTTGTAAACACATTGGGATAATCAGTTCTGTAGTCTGCAGGTGTGGAAGCAAGTCTTGCAGGCATATCTTGTATTCCAAAGTGAAGGGACTGGGTGATGATGTCAGGCACCTCTGTGGAGCAGAGTGTAGTGTGTATTGTCTTTGTTTCTGAGGAAATATTCAGAGCTTGAAGTATAATGAGGGATGGGGGAAAGGGGCAGAAGGATAGAAATAGAAAAGTATTATATAGACCCAAATGGGGGGAATTTTCATAGACCTTGTGTGTATAGTAGAGGACCTCAGTTATCAAAGCACAGAGCTGCAAAGTAGCAGTCCATTTGTAGATTCCCTTGCCTACCTCTCAATGTGTGATTTTGAGCAAATCAATTAACCTCTCTGCATTAATATCTTGTAGACTATTACAGAAGGGACTTTGCAACCCTGTGAACTTTCTTGTATAGCACAGTGTATGTTTGGTACAGAATAGTAATTGTGTGAATGTTCTGCACCAAACATACACTGTAATTGTGTGAATGTTAAAAAGCTGGTATCCTCATGGAGGCTGCCAAGTGAAATTGCCTTAATGTCTATGTAACCTGTAAAAATAATTCTCATATAATTGTAATAATTACTGATTTCTTCACTATGAGCATCATAACGAATGGTGTTAGCTGCAAAAATAATAGCCTAGTAATTTTAACATATTTATTTTGTCCTATTTACTGCCTTACATAATCATTGCCTTTATATATATATAAAACTTGGTGTAATATTGGTGCCTAAGTTAGGTGTAGAGCAGGTGTATTCTATAACCTTGCCCGTAGATTTTTAGAACGCTCACGTGTCTGCCCAATCTACGACCATAGCCACGTCCATAACCCACACCTACCCATACACACATTAGAATTTACGCACATCACTTTACAGAATATGCCGTGCAAGTTGTGAGCATAAATTCTAATCAATGCCAATTGATGCTGCTTTTAACTTCTAACCCTTATCCACTTGTTCAGAACCCTTATTTTATCATACCACTTTAATATTCCCTTATCTTTTGTTTGTCCTGTTTGTCTGTCCTAATTAGATGTAGCTCTGTTGAGCAGGGACCGTCTCTTCATGTGCAAGTGTACAGCACTGCGTACGTCTAGTAGCGCTATAGAAAATGATAAGTAGTATAGTACTACTAGTATCAATAAATTGCTTGTTAAGTGGCATATATCAGCGCTGTGATTGGCTGTTAAATAAATTGCACACACAAATCCAGAATACGACTGGATTTGTGCATAGAATTTTGGTCATGCTATATAGAATCCAGGGGTTGGGGGCCTTTTACAAAAGCTTAATGCACACTAACAAACATTAGTGCATGCTAAATGTTTCACACGCTATTTTATACCTATGGAGCACATGGCACTTGGGGGATAATTCTGTAAATGGCACCCAATTAGGTACTGGGAAGATCTGCACTAAACTGGTATTCTGCAACGGCTGCTCTACACAGAACGCCCTTTATAGACTGCTAGTTTAGTGCAGATCTCGTGCCTCGTTCTGCCCCTATTTGCATGGAAGCAGTTTATGTTGTTGTATATTAAGCACTGTGTATTGTGGACTACAAATTCCTCTAGTTTTGTAGTTCTTTGTAATTAGCCCTTGCTGAGCACATGCTCTCTGTTCCAAGTGCCTGTGGGCTTTCCTTATTGGTTTGCCCTGACTCTGTGCATGCTGGGGAAGGAGCTGGTTCTCTGCCCTCCCATGGAGTCAGTGAGCAGCAGTAGCAGGCCTGAAAGATTCAAAGCATTCCTCACTGTTTCCAGTAATCCTGTTCCTGGGGATTTTCAAGCTCCTGAGCTCATTGTGTTTTCAGCCCTTGAAAGTACTACACATTAGCAGCCAGCTTGTGGCTGACCTCCCCCAGCCCCTGTCTGTGAAAGAGGGGTTAGATACAAAAATGGACAGGGACTATTACTTCATTGCATCTCAACTGTAAGTTGTTTTTCCTCATTCTGTGATTGATTGCATTAAAGAATGGGATGAAGTGTTTGAGTCTCCTCTGATAATGAAAAATACCTAGGTTTAGCTACCTACTTAGGCATTGTGAGCTACTCTGTTGAGAGCAGGATAGTGAATAGACACTAACTGATTCGGTCTACAAAGGCAGACACATGCCTAATTGTGAGGTCCTTTTACCAAGCTGCAGTATAAGGGGCCCTGCAGTGGCTGTTTTTCCCGCGCGCCCAAGGCCCTTTTTACCGCAATGGGTAAAAAGCCCCTAAAAATACAATGACCATGTAGTAAGATTACTCTTACCACATGGCCATGCGGCAGGGAGCTCTTACCACCACCCACTGAGGTGGCAGTAAGTGCTCCCGCGGTAACCTTGTGGTAATTGGACAGTACACACCACTGCCTGTGTGCGCTGTCCAGTTACCGCCAGGTTACCGTGGGAGCACTTACTGCCACCTCAGTGCTCCATTGCCTGATTACTGCTGGGTTAGCGCCATGGTAAAAATAAAAATGTTTCCCAGCATACTGGAAATGGTTCGTGCTCAAGGCAGAAGTACCGCTGGTGGCTGCAATGGGCTAGAGGTAGTTCTGGGTTGCTGCGTGGCAAGCCTGTTGCCCGCACCGTAACCCTTTCGTAAAAAGGGCCCCTGTGGGTGCCAAAATTATGTCTGCTGAAACCTGGTGTAAATGCTGACCTGCAACTAATGGCACTTAAGCATGTAAATGACCTTATTCTATAGCATAGCGCCTAATTTCTGGGAATGCTTCTGACCCACCCATGCCCCTCCCATGGCCAATTTAGGCACGCCGTTGATAGAAGAGGGCACAGGACAGATCCAGTGTAAACCCAAATGAGCGCCAATAACACCAATTATTGATTTTTAATAGCTCATTAATGAATTAGTTTGCATGTGGATCTTGGATTCATGCCCAAATTTGGGCACTCAAATTGTAGTGACCTATATAGAATCCAAGGATTAGTGCTAATATCTGTTAGCATGTGCTAAGCTTTAGTATAAGGGCTCCTTAATCTAGTGGTTCATTTTAATAACAAGTCAGTTCATAACAACCCTAGTTAAAACCACCTGACGCATAAGGTTTCCATCCTGGTTATAAAAGATATCAACTTTTGCCTAATTTAACTCAAACTAGCATTAAATAACCAAGGGGGGAAGTTATTAAGATGTGTTAGGGCAATCACCTGCATTAGTTTGCCTCTTAATGCGACTTAAAGGAGGCTGTAATGCTGGATGTCTTGCACTAATACAGCACTAAATAAATTATCCTGCAGTACATAGTAATGGTATGCAAAAATTGTAAATGCATGTGAAGCAACTCATTACTATCTAAAAGTGGTAACACAACTTACAGTGAACACTGAGTGCACACCACAAGTCGTGTTATAGCCCTAAAATGAGGGTAAAATAAACCCAGCCAAAAACGGGGGTTATTTTACTGTCCGAGTAGCGTCATGCTGACAAGCCATGGCCTGATGCTGCTCGAATGCATGTACAGAAAAAAAAGAAGAAGAAGGAGGAGGAAAGGACCATCACAAAATCTCCAAGAAAAACAGAGCAATGAGAGAAAACCAAGAAATTGTAGTAAGAAAGAACCTTGTATTTACAATGCTCTTTAATAGTTCCAACAGGACATAATAAACAAATATAACAACTTATCTACAAATGATTGTCACCAAGTTTTGGCAGATGCCTGGGGTCAGGAATCATAGAATCCAGTGATGAAGATCACTGCCAATTGCTCACATGCGCTCCTCAATGTTGTTACGATTTGAATAACAACTAATAGAAGCTGACTATGAAACCTTGTGACAATCATTGGATTATATTTGTGTATTATTTATCGTTGAACTATTAAATGACATTTTAAATGCAAGGTTCTTTCTTACTGCAATTTCTTTTGTTTTTTCCTTACTACTGTTTTTCACTGGGCTGCATATATCAAGGTTTGCAATGCTTCACTGGCCAGCCCCATTCAGATCTGGCCCATCTGCACAACAGCTCTCCCCAAATTTCCGGACCCCTCATACACAATCAGCCCCCACAATAGCCCCCTAATCTCCAGATCCCCCATCTGATCGCCACTCCCACCAAAGCACTCCTTCCTACTGGTACTGCAGTTCTTGTGGACCTGCCCTGTGGTTTCTGCTAGCCAGCTCTTCTTTAATACCTTATAAAGTTTTCCTACTGTGCTTTGTGCTTGGTTCTTACTACAGGCCTGGTTTCTGCTCCACACTCAGTCTTTGCTCCATGCATAGTTCTTGTTTGCACTGATTCACCCTGCCTTGGGCCTAGCCGCTTCATCCTGACAAAACAAATCAATATTCAGCTGTTGTGGTCAGTGTCTTTATAAACACTAGCTACAATGGTCAAAATTATCCGGGTATTCCTTGCTACTATCTTGATAGTGTCTGGCACTGAATACCAGATACTGTAGTCAGTGCCGGAACTTATCTGGAGAGCTGAAAAATTCTGTCTTCTGTTTTGATAATTATCCTAATAACAATGGATTGACTATTCTTCCTATCCAGATAAGTTCTGGGACTGCCCTGGCTCCACCAATGCTCTGCTCCAGCACTATCTGGTTAGTGCTGATATGGTCTCTAAAAATATTCAGAGGCACTATCCTGATAGTGCCTTGAATATCCTGGTTAGTATCATTTAGCAGGTGCACCTATCCAGGGCTGTGCCAAGGGTCTCTGGTGCCCCCCTGCAGACTATCAGTTGGTGCCCCCCCCCCCCATCTCGCTTCTTCATTAGATGTTTCTCCATTGCTACCTGTCTTTCCTTTAGACTGAAAACTACAGGCCCAGCCAGACCTGACAAAAGGGTCTACCCACCCTTCAATGTCAAGCATATACTAGAAAACTGTAAATTAGCTTACACAGGAAAGCAGTTTATAAAAATAAACACAATTTCTGCTGTTTCTTAACACTGCTCTCCAGAGAAAGCACTTCCTTTATAAAGAGGCTTTTCAGTGGGACTTAGCCTATTAAAAACTATTAGCATAATTAGGAATGGCCAGCCCTAGTAACTGCAGAGACCTAAGCTTTGATTATGCATGTTCCTGTCTTTGTTACAGTGGGGGGGGGGGGGGGGGGGGGGGGTCTCTTCATCTCATTTACACAGTCTGACCTCCTGGCTCACTGGGAGCCCAGTCTCTTGGAGACTGCTATACATTGCAAAATAAGATAGCAGATGTAAATTCTCAAAGTGGACATATTCCAAACACTAAAATGAAAATAAAACGATTTTTTTCTACCTTTGTTGGCTGGGACTTCTTTTTCTGATCATGCTGGCCCAGTGTCTGATTCTGTTGCTGGTATCTATCCTCTTAACTCTGTTTCCAGGGCTTCCTTTCCACTGTATGTATCCCTCATTGATAAGTCTCTGACTCTAAAGTTTAGCAATTTCATTAAAGCAAAATGTATTTTCAATATCACAAACTCTCCCTATCCAAGCAGAATGTTTTATATAAAAACAAACACACAAAAAAAGCAATCAGATTTTTACTTACCAGCTATTCTACACTATACGTCAGCTAAACTTCCTCAGCCAATTAAATGGATTTTAGCTGTAGCTATGATAATTATGTACACATCATTGCAGTCATGCCCTCCTCTCAGTGTACATGCTCAAAAAACAAAAAATTTGAACCACTTACAGATAACAATTACACTATTTATTTTTTATTTCTCCCCAGTCTCACTTGCACACCTGCCTCCAAACCTGTTCTCTTTAATTTGAATGTTGTTCCAGCTCACCCTGAATGAAAGTTGCTCACACACCAAAGCCATAAATAGCTGCTGGTTGAACTCTTTGAAGCAGCTTTAGCAGAGCAGCCTGGTGTCTGTCTGTGTCTGTCTCAGCACTGCTGGGCTACCTTCACTTCCTGATGCGGGCAGGGGAGAGAGGAGAATCACAACTTCAGGTAAAAGGTTTTGCAAGTGAGTGGCGCCCTCTAGAGGTCTGCGCCCCCTGCATTGCTTACCTCACTTACCGCACGGCCCTGCACCTATCTACACAGTGTCCAGAAAGAATAGGACCCCTTTCACAGTTTCAAATACTTTGCAATTGTTTAAACATTTAGTATGACTTTATTAGGAAACTCCTTTAGCAAATGCTTAGCACCATATATCTTTTTGGTCGCAATGTTATCTTCTTTGCTAGACACCATTTGTTAAAATGGATCTTAATGGTCACTTCCTGAATGATGTCATAATAATGTGAGTAACATAATAGATGAGGCAGATAAAGACCTGTATGATCCATCCAGTCTGCCCAACAAGATAAATGCCCATCATCATTTTGAAAATAGGAATCATCCAATGTTTATAGCATCTTGCAGTAACACCTGTCAATAATAGTAATATTTTTAAATAATAGTACATTTGTTTTGGGGTTATTTGGAAAAATGTTGGAGTTCCACATTTTACGGACACCGTGTAGATAAGTAATTTTGATACTGACCTGTGTGATATAGAGATTGGGTGCATGGGGCAGGACGAGTGGTTGAGTGGTATAATACCCCCAATTATACCCACTGCAAGGAATTGAATTAGAATAAAAAGGCCTTTTCTTTAAGAAGTTGCAAATTACAAGTCCCATGAAGCAATGGGGCATGCAGTAGGAGAACCAGGAGCCGGAGGAAGAATGGGGATGCAGCAGGAGATCAGCTGTTTAACAGGAGTCCTGTTCAGGAGATCAGGTGCTAGCAGCTACACTAATAAACTTACTCTTCCTATGTACTGAGAACAGGATTTTCTTTACTTCATTGAGGAGAGAGAGAGAATATCCAGCATTCCCTGGGTCTAGAACAGTGGTTCTCAACTCAGTTCTTCAGACACAGCCAGTCAGGTTTTCAGCATACCCACAATGAATATGCATGGCATTGATTTGTATACAATGGAGGCAGTGCATGCAAATTTATCTCTTGCATATTCATTGTGGATATCTTGAAAACAGACTAGCTTAGTGTGTCCTGAAGACTGGGTTGATTTTTAGGTTTTGGTTAAACACCTTTGCTAAAAGAGGATATGCTTTTTTATTGATCCCTGTTACATATGTTAGTTTACAGGCTTTTAAAATCCAGTCTGCACCTTTATTGCCTTTTTTCTATTAAGCACTTGCTGTATTTTAAATTATGTTCTTAAATACTTGCTGTATGTCTCTTTGTATGCACAAATGATTCCTTATATTATGTATGCTGATTACACACAAAGCACTAAAGTTTTTCATTATCTTTGAGTGTAGGTCCTCACACCTGCTTGTCACATATATGAGAAGTATTTTCTTTGTTTGTACTTTTAATTTGATTTTTTTAATTTTTAATTTGGTTTTATGTATGGTTTTCAATTTTCATTGTAATTAAAATTTTTATTCTACACACTTTGTAGTGTTACCCCTAATGCAGCCTTCGGGCGAAACGTGGCCACAGTTGGGTCCTTGTTTATAAAGTCTTGCTGTTTGACTTCTCATGTGATCTGTTCATTTTTCTGGTTCACCCTTCCTATGGATCATACTGCCTCTCTATATTGGATTGGAGTAGCTGGCCATGTACAGGGAATGGGTGTACCTGGGAATTTTATGGCTGCCTATCTTTGAACCTCTGTGCAATTAACAAGTTATCAAGAGTGGGCAGTATAGGAGGAGGAAAAGAAAAGTTGGACTGGATCCTTTATCTTCAAGGGATGAGTCTAGTTGTATGAAAAAGGCTGCTTTAACTTGGAAGGGGGCAGGGCTTGTTTAGAATTCCTCTATGTATCAAAATTCCTGTGCAAGGAGAAGTATCATATTTTGTTGTTTTTGGTTTATTTGCAAATAAAGTGGAAGCCTGAATAAATTTGGCTTTAGCCTTGGTTATTCTTACAACTGCCCTAGTGAGGTAGGGGCTAGACAGCCATTAGCGTTCTTGTCTCCATGGCCAAAGGGAGGCGCCCTGGTCATGGTATATAACACCTGAAAGATTCACAGTACATTTTGTTTCCTGCAGATCATTTATCCTGTTTGACTCAATGTCCCCTTTAACTTATAGTACCACCCCTCCACCAATTTGATCTATCCTATCACTGACATATAATTTGTACCCTGATGTCATGATGTCCTATTGTTTATCTTACTTTCACCAAATCTCTGAGATGCCAATTATATTGGCATTTTCATTCAGTGCTATACATTATAAACTCTCTCATCTCATTTTAAGAATTCTGGCATTTGTATACAGACATTTCAAAGTACAGCACGACGCCAATTTTCTGGAAGTCCAATTATCTGGAGCAGTTCAGCTAGAGTGGGAAAATATCCAACTGCATCACCTCCTGTCTCATTTCTCTCGCCTGTGGCCCATTATCTGACCCCCCTTGTAAATCTACCATGTAGAAAAGTACAGTACTTTTCCAGGCAATGAGGAAATGACATAAACGGGAGCAGGGACGCAGCAGAGAAAAAGCCCTGCCCTTTCCTTTTTCAGCCCTTTCCTTTTCCTCCTGACACAAGTAGCAGAAAAATGTCTTGCCCTTTCAGCTTGTGGGATACGGTAGAGAAAAGCTTGCCATATCAGCTTGCGCAGACATGGCAGAGAAAAGCCTTGCCCTTTCAGATTCACACAACAACGAGATCGTGGACGCAGCAGCATTAAAAATGGCATCAAAGTGAAAAAGGCACATTTTGTCATTAAAGACAAAATTGACATTGGGGAGAAATTAAGAAAAGGGAGTGTCGGGAAAAAATTGGCAGAAGAATGAGGTATAAGAACATCAACAATTTCTGACATAAAAAGACAAAGTGATGCTATTGTAAACTACATCTCAGTTCTTGAGAAAGAGGAAGGAAGTTTCAGAAAACCATGAAAAGGCCACCTATTGAACAGGTAGATAAAGCTCTATATCTTTGTTTCCTGCAAAAAAGATCATTACGCCATCCAATTTCTGGGCTGCTATTAGTCGAAAAGGTGATGTTTTTCAATAAGCAACTTCAGGGAGATTCAGACTTCAAAGCCAGCACTGGACGGCTTCAAAATTTCAAGCACTGCCACGGAATACGACAACTGAAATCCATGGTGAAAAGTTTCCATGAATTTACCAAAACAGACCAAAAACCTAGGGAGTAAGAGCGCCAGAAAAAGTTAATGGGACCCTACACGGTCCGTGTTTCGGCCAGCAGGCCTTCCTCAGGGGTCCTGAATCTGACATTTAAAGGTACACTTCCAAGATATTCATGAAACAAAAACAAAAATACGCTGATGCTGTCTATGGCGGACATAAGCGTGTATGTCCTGAATTTACCAACAGCTAATGACTTTTTTGTTCAATTTAATGACCTTATCAAGAACTATGACCCTGATTGTGTTGATAATGTAGATGAAACGGGTCCTGAATTGGAAATCACATCCTCAGTAAATCGCTAGTTAGTTGCAAGGAGCAATCTGCTCCTGGAGTCAAGTCATCTAAAGAACACGGTTGGGGGAAATGGAACCGGTAGTCATAAATTAGAATTATTGCTGACTGGTAAATCTAAAATTCTCATGCATTCAAAAACATACATAACCTTCCGCTGTTGTACAGAAGCCAAGAAAAAGCCTGGATGAGTTGCAAGGCTTCCTTGACTGGTATAACGCTTGCTTCATACCGGAGGTGAAAATATTTCAGCTTCGTACAGGAAAAGATGGAAATGTCATTTTATTGTTGGACAATGCGCCTTCATATCCTACAGCAGAAAGCCTAGAGTGAGAGGAAAGTAGATTCAAAATGCTTTTTTGCCACCAAATGTGACATCTATAACACAGGCAATGGATTACGGAGTTATCGTTTCATTAAAATGACTTTACAGGAAACAATTGCTACAAAGCTTATTTTGGCTGACAGAGAAAATGAATATGGCATGATCCAATTCATTAGAGATTTGAAAGTAAAAGATTGTTCCTGATGCTTGGAATCAGGTTAAAAACCAAACCCTGAAAATGCGTGAAACATTATTCTAAACAAATCAGAAGGACATGGAGATGGAGAAGAAGAAGATGATGTCCTTAAAAACACTGCCAAAGATCTTCTACAGGTCCTGGTTGCTCTGATTGTGATGTTGAGAATTTCAGTGAGCGGATATGCAGTGAAGCAAATGATCAAGGGTATTAGATCATAACAGATGATAATTCATGGAATCAGTACAGGACAAGGAACACAAAGAATACAGAAACTGATGATCACCAGGTTAATGCTGATGTGGGACCCGACACACGTACAAACCTTTGCCGGAAAAGCAGGAGGAAGAAAGCAGTGCGATCTGGCTCCTGTGTCTGAAAAGACTATGGACCCTTTTACTAAGCCATGTTATAGGCGTTTTAACATTTTAACGCGCGTTAAGCATGAACGTTGTTAACTATGTACGTGCCTACAATATCCCTATAGGTGCCTACAGGGTTAGCGGGCACGCTAATTGTAAGGCATGTTAAAAACGCTAACATGACTTAGTGAACAGGTCCCTATCCTGCTTATTTTCGAACAAGAAGGCCGGCCATCTTCTGACACAAATCGTGAGATGCCGGCCATCTCCTAAACCCGGCCAAATCATTATAATCGAAAGTCGATTTTGGCCGGCTTCAACTGCTTTCCGTCACAGAGCCGGCGAAAGTTCAAGGGGGCGTGTCGGCAGTAGTATCGAAAGGGGGACGGGGCGTGGTTAAGAGATGGCCGGCTTTGCCCGATAATGGAAAAAAGAAGGCCGGCTCTGATGAGCACTTTGGCCGGCTTCACTTGGTCCATTTATTTTTAGGACCAAGCCCTCCAAAAAGTGCCCTAAATTACCAGAGGACCACCAGAGGGAATCGGGAATCACCTCCCCTTACTCCGCCCAGTTGGTCACCAACCCCCTCCCACCCCCCCCCCCCCAAATTATTTTTTTTCCAGCCTCTATGCCAGCCTGAAATGTCATACCCAGCTCCATCACAACAGTATGCAGGTCCCTGGAGCAGTTTTTAGTGGGTGCAGTGCACTTCAGGCCCATCCCCCCTACCTGTTACACTTGTGATGGTAAATGGGAGCCCTCCAAACCCACCCCCCCCCCCAAACCCACTGTACCCACATGTTGGTGCCCCCTTCACCCATAAGGGCTATGGTAATGGTGTACAGTTGTGGGGAGTGGGTTTTGGGGGGATTTGGGGGGCTCAGACACAAGGTAAGGGAGCAATTTTTGAAGTCCACTGCAGTGCCCCTAGGGTACCCAGTTGGTGTCCTGGCATGTGAGGGGGACCAGTGCACTACAAATGCTGGCTCCTCTCACGACCAAATGCCTTGGATTTGGCTGGGTTTGAGATGGCCGGCATTGGTTTCCATTATCGGCGAAAACCGATGCCGGCTATCTCAAACCCGGCCATCTCTGACATTTGGCCGGCCTCAACCGTATTATCGAAACAAAAGATGGCCGGCCATCTTTTTCGATAATATGGTTCGGGACTGCTCTTTGCAGCTCCGGCCATATAGATGGCCGGCGCCATTCGATTATGCCCCTCCACGTGATCTTGCAGCACAGAAATGAAGATCGGCCTTGAAGCAATTAAGAATTAATTCCTTTTTTAAACAGAAATACAGTAGTGCATGTCAATTGTACTTTACTTTTAAGTACTGTATTACAGTGAACTTTTTTTTTACATAGAATCTCCATTTCCTTAGCTCATCCAGGTTTGTCACTCTAGCTTCCAGAAATTGTACTCATTCTCTGAGAGCTAGGTGCTCTTTTTCACCAAGTACCCACAAGGATCAGTGCTGGGGCTGATTCTGTTCAATATATTTGTGAGTGTCATTGCCGAAGGGTTAAAAGGAAGGTTTGTCTTTTTGTAGAGGATACCAAGATTTGTAATAGAGTGGACACATCGGAGGGAGTGGAAAACATGAAAAGGATCTGCAAAATTTAGAAGAATGGTCCAATGTTTGGCAGTTAAAATTTAATGCAAAGAAGCATAGAGTGATGTATTTGGGGAGCAGAAATCCAAGGGAGCTGTATGTCTTAGAAGGTGAGAGGCTGATTGCACAGACAAAGAAAGGGACCTTGGGGTGATGGGTTCTGAGGATCATAAAGTAACAAAACAGTGTGACAAGGCACTGGCTGTAGCCAGAAGGATGCTAAGCTGCATCGAGAGAGGCGTAACCGGCAGAAAAAAGGAGGCGTTGATGCCCCTGTACAATTGTTGGTGAGGGCCCCACCTAGAGTTTTACATATATCTTGCTAAGGATGTAAAAAGACTTGAAGCGATCCAGAGGAAGGTGACAAAAATGGTATGGGGTTTGCGCCAAAAGACATATGAGAAGAGACTAGAAGACTGAATATGTGTACCCTAGAGGAAAGAAGACACAGGGAAGATATGATACAGATGCTTAAATACTTGAAAGTTATTAATATGGAAACAAATCTTTTCCAGAGAAAGGGAAACGGTACAACCAGAGGACATGAATTGAGGTTGTGGGGTGGTAGACTTAACAGTAATGTCAGGAAATTCTTTTTCACGGAGAGGGTGGTCAAAACCTGGAATGCATTCCTGAGGGAGGTGGTGAAGACTTAACTGGTGACGGTATGGAATGAACACAGAGGATCTCTAATTAGAAATGGATAGTATACTAAAACCTAAACTTAAATAGCTGCATTTGTGTGGATGCGTTGAGTGACGCTTAGAGGGTGACTCCAGCTGTGATGAAATAGGGCCAGTGCCAAGCAGACTTGTACAGTCTGTGTCCTATATATGGCAGTCTAGTTTTAGGGTGGACTTCGACAGCAACTCTATTAGTTGGAACAAAAGGACAGGGCCGGGCAGACTTCTATGGTTTATGTCCAAAAACGCCAAAGAAAGCCCATAAATCAAGTATTTTACATCATATTCTGTGTTGATTTAATCATGAATTGATAATTAGTGTGACTATTGGGCAGATTGAATGGATCATTCAGGTCCTTATCTGCTGTCATTTACTATGTTACTGTGGGGCTCATTTCAAAAGAGAACAACATCCAAAAAGTGGCATAAATCTGCCACAAAAACATCCAAAATGGTATTTTGAAACCAGTTTTTAGATACTTTTCTATGAAGTCCACCAGAAATGCATTCAATCACAAGGGGGCATGCCAGGGGCAAGTTAAGGACGGAATCTGGGTGTTCCTAACAATTGGGACGTTTTTCTGCCATAATGGAACAAAATAAAAACAGATGACCATTGCAGGAATATAGGAATGATATCCCCTTACTCTTTTAGTGGTCACGACCCCCTCCCACCCCGCAAAGACATAAATGAAATTGTACATACCTGCCTCTATGACAGCTTCAGATGTTATGGCCAGTCCCATTAGAGCAGCAAGCAAGTTCGTGGCATAGCCTAGTGGTTGGTGCAGTGCACTGTAGAGAAGGTGATCCAGGCCCATAATCCACTCTATTAAACTTGTGGTGGAAAGTGTCAGCCCCCCCAAAAAAAAAAAACCTACTGAACCCACATATAGGTGACACCTGCAGCCATAAAGGCTATTGTAGTGCTTATAGTTGGGTACAGTAGGTTTTTCATGAGTTTTGAGGGGCTCACCATACAATTAAGGCGTTAATGGTGAGATGTGTACCTAGGACCTTTTATGTGAAGTCCACTGCTGTGCACCTAGGATGTCCCACTGCTCTGCTGGGATGCCTGTGTGGCCAATCTACCAGGAAAACTGGTTCTTTCTACATCCCAATGGCTTGAGTTTTGTATTTTTCACTTGGACTTTTTTTTTTTTGGGGGGGGGAGGGGAATGGTCCAAAAAGATAGACATGCTAAGCACAACAACATCTAGGAAATGATCATTTTCAAGGAAAAAAGATAGATATTTTCTGGTTTGAAAAATGGTCATTTTCATTATTGAGTTTTGGATGTTTTCAGCAAAATGTCCAAAATCTTATTTAGACGTCATATCGAAAATGCCCCTCTATGTTACATAAAACCCTTACCAACTGATAAACAAACAAACAAACAAACATCTGGCACTCACTGCACAAGACCAGATAGACCTCTCCCTGCCGAACTACAGTCTTCATCTTATTTATTGCGCTGTTAGCTATTTAAACTTCTAAGGGTGCAGGAATGTTCAAACTATTCTAAAGTGCTTTTAGTCTATTGATTTATTTTATTTTTGACTGTGAATAATCTTCAAAGGCACTGCAATTAATCTTTTTCTAAGGCCTCCAACTGCTCACCTGGTTGACTCTTATTTTGAAATAATTCCCTTTTAATGTACCAAATTGTACTCAAGCTCCTAGCAGTGCTGGGTCTCTACCCCACCCTGTTCTCCTGGTTCCCAGCACCCTGCGCCCTTTGGTTGTGGTGGGTCCCTTCCTCAAAGGTGACAGATGTTCTTATTTTTAAACTTAAAAAAAAAAAAGAAAAAAACGAGCCCCTTAGTGGAATTAGAAAAGGTTCAAAAAAGAGCGACCAAAATAATCAAGGGGGTCAGCCTCTGATAGCCAGAGTTTTGTCCCCTGTGCAGCAAGTGTGGGACTGCTGCGCGACGAGCTGCCCATAGATGAGCGTCGACGCTCTTGGACCTGGAAACAACTTCATCGCTTCCGAATCATTTAATCACCATGTCCAAAGGAGGGGAGGAGTGAATTAGGAGTCCATGCTGAAATGGAAGTCATTTACAGCTGAACCTGAGTCGGTGGTGGCATCCTAAACCCTAAGAGCTACCAGCTTGGAGTTTTTGGCTCCTGTGGAGGTTACATCGAATATCAGCTGGAAGGCCCTCCAGGACCTAACGGTGGTAGTAAATAACTTTGCTTCAGATATAATCTTATTAGTGAGCTACATGAATAACCTAATCGAACCCTTTCAGAAAGAAAAATTGATACAGCAAATGAAGTTCTACAGGACTAGGAAACGGTTAAGATTTTGAAAATGATAATAGACCAGAAATTTGAACAAAATGAATAGTATTATAGATTATTAATATTGAGATTGTTGTTTTCCCCAGAGTTCCGGGGTATGACTCCTAAAGATTCCTCAGAAATATTTCCTGAAAATTTTGTTATTTTCCTTTTTTAAAATGATTCCTCTTAGTAATATAAATGATTACTTAGTAATATTAATTCACAAGGAGTGAAGCCTGTGAAACTGGGATTACCTTAATCAGTGGGAATTGGATTAGAGACTCAAGTGTTTCGCATTGTTAAATAATTTCTGGTTTAAAAAAAGAGAAAAAAATGGAATTTAGGTGTATTATTTCTACTAATATTGGACAATAAGTATGTTTCCAATGAAATAAATTGAATATACACTGTTTTGGGTTGAAGAAGCCAACCAGACGATCAATGGGGATAATGATTCAGATAATACTGGGATAATCAGGTTAATATCATGTTTTTTTCTGTTTACTGTTGTTTAATTGATCTCCTTGTCTGTTTCACTCTCCCTATTTGTGGTCTAAGGAAGAGAATAGAATTACCTGATTGAAATAATTCTTGTGTATTACTTTCTCTGTATTTCTGGCAAGTTATTTTATTGCTTGTAAATTAAATTATTATAAATAAAATGTAAAAAAAAATGATCAAGGGGATGGAACTCCTCTCATATGAGGAAGGCTTAAGTGTTAATGCTCTTCACCTTGAAAAGAGACAGCTGAGGGGGGATATAATAGAGGTCTGCAAAATCCTGAGCGATGTACAACAGGTAAACATGAATTGATTATTTATCCTTTCAAAAGTACAAACACTAGGGGACACTCGATGAAGCTACATGATAATACATTTAAAATGAATAGGAGAAATATTTTTTCACTCAACAAATAGTTAAACTCTGGAGCTCATTATCAGAGGATGTGGTAATGGCTGGGTTTAAAAAAAAGGTTTGGACAAGTTCCTGGAGGAAACGTTCATAGTCTGTTATTGGGGTAGAAATGGGGAAGCCATGCTGTCCCCTGGGATCATAGCATGGAATCTTGCTACTCTGTGGAATTCTGCCAGGTACCTGTGGAACTGGATTGGCCACTGGTGGAGAAGCAGGATGCTGGGCTAAAAGGACCATCAGTCTGCATCAGTATGGTTATACTATGTACTTGTTTTGCACACAGAACAAATGCTTTAAAAAATTGCCTGACTGCATATGCAAGTAAAGTGTAAGTGCCAGAGAGTATTCATCTACAATCAGTGTAGTTAGGACCGAGTGGAGGCAGTCCTGTGATGTATTCACAGGATACTGGTCTGACCCAGTATGGCTTTTGTTATTTTATAAATAAGAGTACATGATTAGAGGTCATGTATGTTGAGAAGGCAAGAAAGCACCTATTTGTAGCCTATTTTATAAAGACAAAAGCTTAAGGCCCTTATTTTAGACATTCATATTGCAAAGATGTTCAAATCCCAATCTTATAAATTTGAGATATGGACATCTAAAACTGCAGTATGTCCTTATAGTGAGGGGGCATGGTCTAGGCATGTTTGTGTGGGACTAGGGAGGGGTTCAAACTATAGACATCCAGCTCTAATTTCAGAAGAGAAAGGGACACCTGTGGATGTTTGAATTTAGATCTCGTACTTGGCACATCCAGGTTACAGAGAAGAGCTCCACTGGAGGGATTAAAGGAAGTCACAATCAGTATTTTTATGTCCCTGGAGGGCTCACAATAAAGAAAAGTTAGAAACAGCCGCACTGGGATTGATTTTCAGCCTGCTACTCTTATTAGGCTACTCCTCCACACAGATGTAGTTATTTTCTAACATGGACATTCGTATGTTGTCACAATGGCATCCATGTCCCTTGTTTTGCTCTGTTCATAGTTTGGATGTTTCAGTTTGTGAAACGGATGTTCATGCTAAATGTAATATGTGCATGGATGTCCATTTCTCATGTATTTTAGAATATGATTTGCCAATGTTGCACTCCAGGCCTTATGCAGTCATTTTCTATGAGATAACTATTCAGATGGCCAGCAAAACATACAATATCTACATAAAGTTGTTCCTGCTATTTCTGAATTCAGGGTTGCATTAATAAGTTATATGGATAAGGTCAATTCTATAATTTAGGCACCATATTTATGTGCCCTTTGCACATCAGTGTTCAGAATACGTAGCATTTTTATATGTATGTGTATGCATACCTGCAAAAGTGCCAACAGGGTGGTCACATGTGTATGTGTGTCTGCTGTACTTAGGCACCCAAACGTATGCCAGCTCTATGGCTTGTGTAAATGTGGTTTCTTAAAAGTTAGATGCACTGATATCAGGTTACGCTAATATTCTATGATGGCGCCTGGGTATCCAGGTGCCATTATAAAATAGGCTTCTACCCTGTGGCCTCATGACACCTAAATGGAGGCACCCAGTTATAGAATTGTCTCTTTTAGTGGCTGAATATCACCGCTATCTCTTCACTGAATCCTCAATTGTGCCTCATTTTAGCCTTATAGGAGGTAATTCTAGAAAACAAGCACTAACACTTATAGGTCTATTATGTGCATAAATGATTAGAATAATGTACATAGGTGTGCATGTATGCACATAAACTCCAAAGATCTGCCTAAGTGCTATTTCTGTAAATACACACATATCTTACATAGCACATATTTTACAGGTAGGCATAAACATGGGTGGGACTTACACTTAATGCAAGTAACTTCTAGAATTCTATAAGTTCCATATGTATTTCTGGCATTTATAGCTGGCGGTTAGTGCTCATGCCAGAGGTGCATATGATTGCATATACCCAGTTATGTTAGTATTCTATAAAGGAATGTAGATTGGGGTGCCTAAATATAGGCATACAGTTATGCATTACATCCCATAGGGAGTCTTTTACTAAGCCACTGTAGCATTTTTAGCTTGCGTAGAAATCAGCTGGCACTAAACGTCGAGACACCCAAAGGATATAATGGGTGTCTTGGCATTTACTACCATGAGCTAAAAATGCTACTGAGGCTTAGTAAAAGACTCTCTTAGTGACTTATATGGCCAAAATTAGGGGTCCTTTTATCAAGCTGCGCTAAAAGGCGGCCTGCACTATGACTAGTGTGTGGGTTTCCCTGCATGCTGAGGCCACTTTTAGCATGGCTGCAAGTAATGGCTGGTTTTTTCATTTTCTGCATTAATGACCACATGCTAATTCCCCTTTAGTGTACAGCCATTAACATGTGAGCCCTTACTGACACCTATTTCGAAGGTGGAAAGGGCTCATATACTAACTATGAGCTAATCGGGTTGGGTGTGCGGCGATGAGTTGGGCAAATCAATTAGTGCTGGACACGCCCCAGCCCTAAAAATAAAAAGAATTTTTTAGCACATGGGAAGAGTGCGCAGATGCCAAAACTAGAGCAGGACACCTGTGCGTGCCCTGAGGTAGTGCATTTCCCGCATGGTAAGCATGCATTAGTGCTTACCTCCGCTTAGTAAAAGGACCCCTTAATGTGTAAAATTGCTGGCATAAAAAAAAGGATTAAAATATTTGGTACCTATTGTTGAATGCATAAGTGCTTTTGAATATAATGTTCTTGGGCCCCCTTTTACAAAGCTGTGCTAGCGGCTGCCACGCGGCAGTGCTGACACAACCCATTCAAAGTAAATGGGTTGTGTTGACATTACCACACTGACAGCCGCTAGTGAGGCTTTGTAAAAGGGGGCCTTACTCTCCATTACGCAAATGAAGGATCCGTTAACATAAGATAATTTGCCCCCTAGTTCCTAGTTTTAAGTGAGTTTTTTTTTTTTTAAATTAAGAGCTACTTCAATTGGGTGATCCTTAGAAATGTGATCAACACACTGGGTGGTGCTTTTGCTGTTTAGTCACAATCAAAAGACCAGATATTGTGTTTTTTTAAATTTCTTTTCAGAGTAAACCTAATATAACAATCAATAATTGACCAAAATGAACATATAGTGGAGGAGTGGCCTAGTGGTTAGGGTTGGTGGACTTGGTCCTGAGGAACTGAGTTTGATTCCCACTTCAGGCACAGGCAGCTCCTTGTGACTCTGGGCAAGTCACTTAACCCTCCATTGCCTCATGTAAGCCGCATTGAGCCTACCATGAGTGGGAAAGCGCGGGGTACAATGTAACAAAAATAATTAGATACTATTGAGATTCTACATGGAATGTTGCTACTAGTGGAGATTTTACATGGAATGTTGCTATTCCACTAGCAACATTCCATGTAGAAGGCTGCACAGGCTTCTATTTCTGTGAGTCTGACGTCCTGCACATATGTGCAGGACATCAGACTCACAGAAGCAGAAGCCTGTGCGGCCACATTGGTGATCTGCAAGGGCCGATTTCTACATGGAATGTTGCTAGTGGAATAGCAGCATTCCATGTAGAATCTCAAATAGTAGCAACAGTGGAGGAGTGGCCTAGTGGTTAGGGTGGTGGACTTTGGTCCTGAGGAACTGAGTTCGATTCCCACTTCAGGCACAGGCAGCTCCTTGTGACTCTGGGCAAGTCACTTAACCCTCCATTGCCCCATGTAAGCCGCATTGAGCCTGCCATGAGTGGGAAAGCGCAGAGTACAAATGTAACAAAAATAAAAAATAAATAAATGAAAGGAAGAAAAATAGGCATCCCAGAGGTTGGAGGAGATACGGGGCAGAGAATTACAATGAAAGAAAGAGAAACTAATCCGTTTACTAGTTCGATCACCAAATCTCATAGCAGAAACAAAAAAAAAGAAAAGAAACACAGATAGCTCATTCAAGGTCATTTGAAGAGACAGAGCTATGTTGCTTAAGAGATCAGTATCTGAAGGAAGGAAAGCTCTTTTAAGAAAGAAAATCACAGTGGAACTGGGTCTAAAAAACGTATCCTGGATTTTTAATATAGAACTTAGCATTTTGCAAGGTATGTCAGGAAAAAGTGGTACCCAACCTTAACACTTCTGATTGTAGTGCAGGAAAATTCTTTCTTTTTCTCAGAGTCATACGCAAAACATCTGGGAATAACCTGGTTCTACCACCCATAAAGGATTTGGAGAAATTTCTAAAGAAAAGTTTCATAATCTATTTTTTATCTGGTTCTAAAGAATGAGAAATCACTCTTGTTCCCCGAGAAGTGGCCACATCAAAGGATGTTTCCAATTCCTGCTTTAGAGATAGAGGCTGCTCTATGGGAACCATGGAAACAGGAGACAGGAGGAGGTAAATTTTCCTCTGCTATTGACAATTCCATACCTGAAAGCATTTATCCACATAACATTAAGCTGGAGAGAATTTCATATGGAATTAATGACATTATTTTTAGACACAGCTAATTTCAATGATTAATCATCTTCAATCCGTTCCTATAGTTTAGTCACACTTGTGGCAATATGACTTCTGTTCCTATGTAGGGAGATCACTCTTCCTTTTGGTGTTGAAATTTTTCATTTTAAGGCTTTAGACTCAGGAAGCAAAGCACAATTTGTTTTGTTATGTGAGATACTTATAGCTCCCCACCCCAATCCCTGCAAATAGATTCGAAGCAGGTTACAGTACCAAGAAACTGGCTACAACATCAGGAATTACAAATTATGCTTTAAAAAAAAAAGAAATTCATTGAATAGATAAGATTTTAAAGCTTTCTAGAAACACAAGTAGTTAAAATTCAATCGAATATCTAGCGACAAGGAATTCCAAAGCTTTGCAGGATAATAAATACATTTTCATAAACAGATTTAAATCTTAATCCTTTTGCATATGGAAAAGCTAATACAAGATGATCCTTGTTCCGAACAAGATAGAAAGACTCTCTAGGGAGTAACCAGTCAAAATTTTATGAATTAAACAACAAACCTTAAAGACAACTCTCGCTTTGACAGTTAACCAGTGCAGCTGTATTAACAAAGGTGACACATGACCAAATTTAGATTTTCCATATATCAATTTAGCTGCCGTGTTTTGAATCAGCTGCAATTTGCTTATTAATTTGGATGAAACTCCCAGGTACAAAGAGTCAACAACTGGACAAATAGCCTAAAGTGCTCTTTAAAAAGAAAAAAAAAAAACCAAACAAACCAAGAACGAACTAAATGTAGCTGTTTAAACTTAAAGCAAATTTTAATTTAATAATTTAATTTGTGGCTCAATATTCAAAGATGAATCTAGCAACATCCCTAAGACTCTTGAGGACCTATCTACCCTCAAAGAAAGTCCATTACCAATAGACAAAATTTCAGGGAACAACTCATTATTTAGACCAAACCATAGAAGTTTGGCTTTATCAGCGTTCAGTTTAAATGCTACAATAATCATAGAAAGAAGGACTTGGGCCCAGAAATCTATCCCTCCAATAGCAATAGCACCATTTTCATTGTTGATGTCCTCAACAAGGTCTTGGTCCTTGCCGATCCTTCCAACAGATCTGTGGGATTCTCAAAATTGCTGCAAATTCTCTCTTTTTAGCTATTTTCCTGGAGGTGATATCCTAGGGCTATGGTATGGAAAAATGAGTTTCAATACCAGGCCACTTATTTGTCCTGCTCCAACTCTTCAGCCTCTATCAGCCACCAGAGGAACATCATTCAGATCTGAAGACAGGCAACGTTTCTTGTTTGTGTGGCATCCTCAGATGGTCAAAACCATGGGGGGCATTTTTATTTAGGCATTGCAAAATCTGGTCAATACAGTAATACAGTATTTCCCAGCCCTATCTTGGAGGTAAACCTAATTGATCTAGTTTTATGTAGATGCATGAGATCTCCAATTTATGCAAACCTATCCCTTGCGTTCACACACACATGCATCTATCTATCTATCTATCTATCTATCTATCTATCTATCTAAAATATTCATTGTTGCAATTCTGAAAACCCAACTGGCTAGGAAAAAACTCTTCTGTATCACTGCCTTCTCCCTACTGAAGGGGAAGGAAATGCAATAGACAAGCTGACCAACTATGACCTGACTCCTAGGCCAGAGATGATGTCAGCAGAATGGGTTGTGCTGGGCTGGAACATATCCCAGAGCTACAACAGCAGTAGCAGTCTGCATGGCTTCAGAGGGGTCCCACTGAGAAGATTTTACTTTCAGCCTACACTACAGTGCAATATTCAGAAACTGTATCTGTTCCCTTTAACTGTATCAGGTATCTTGAGCAACTTGTCCCTCAACAAAAGAAGGCAGAACTGATGTGCATATCACAGCAATAGGGTCAGTCAAGACGGACTAAAGGGGATCCCACGAGAAAGATTCCCACCCCTCCAGCAATGCTACAGATAAGTTATTATGTTTAATCAATGCATTTTTGAACTGATAAATCAATATATTTCTGGGCACTATTGAACTATATGTTGGACGCTTATAGCACTATACAGTATTTATCTAAATGGTTTAAAGAGAGACTGATGATGTGGTTGAATTAAGAAGATGCTGATATTGGCTGGCATGTGCCTGAGTTAAAGGACACAAGAGCCCTTTTAATAAGGCTTAGCGCGTGTGATCTGCTAAGAAGTCCATTTTATAAAATAGGCACATGATAGGCCCATTTTTTTCAATGTTTCCTAGGCATCCTGTTTTAACATTATCCCGACATCTGTTTAAAGTTGTACTTGTTGTTTGACTACCACCACTTAGACGTGTAGGTTATATGAAGTGCCACTGGATTTCACCATTCATTTGTAACTTTTCAAGCCATTTCCAGCCCTATTTAAATCCTTACCCCTTTAAAATGTATACATTCTGGCTATTCAGGAACTTTAATGACCAGAATTTATATGTTCAGGGGGATGGAGGAGTACACTTTTAAAAAGGTTTTTCTGCTAAAGTGCTTTTCAGTATTGATTCTGTGGGTATTTAAAATTGTCCAACTTGTCCAACTTGGTTGCATTGCAAACCGTACGAGGAGAGATTTGCCAACCTGAACATGTATACCTTGGAGGAAAGAAGAAACAGGGGTGACACGATCCAGATGTTCAAATATTTGAAAGGTATTAATCCTCAAACAGACCTTTTCTGGAGATGGGAAGGTGGTAGAACTAGAGGACATGAATTGAAGTTGAAGGGGGCAGACTCAGGAGTAATGTCAGGAAGTATTTTTTCACAGAAAGGGTGAGAGATACATGGAATGCCCTCCCGCGAGAGGTGGTGGAGATGAAAACGGTAATGGAATTCAAGCATGCATGGGATAAACACAAAGGAATTCTGTTTAGAAGGAATGGATCCATGGAATCTTAGCGGAGATTGGGTGGCAACACCGGTAATTGGGAAGCTAAACCAGTGCTGGGCAGTCTTTTACGGTCAACGCCCTGATCGTAACTGAATAGATGTGGATGGGCTGCAGTTTAAATTTTAAGGGGCTTCGACATTAGCTTCAGAACTTTTAGTACAAGAACAGTAGTGCAAGAACAGATCTGGGCAGACTTCTACAGTCTGTGCCCTGAGAATAGCAAGGACAAATCAAACTCGGGTATACATATAAAGTATCACATACCATGTAAAATGAGTTTATCTTGTTGTGCTGACTGGATGGACTGTTCAGGTCTTTATCTGCCGTCATTTATTATGTTACTATGTCCATGTGGATGCAACTACTTGTACAGGTCACAGCAGGATTACATTTATCTGTGGCAGGACAGGGGTAGGATTATACTGGGGGAGGGTAAGTATCAAGGATTTAATTTTGAAACCACTGGCATATTTTTCCTGCCACAAATCCACAAATCAGGTTTAAAAGCACAAAGGTAGGAGCTATCTTTTTTCCCATGACAAAATTTTCAAAGGAGACTCTACAAGGAGTTTGTCTTTGAAAATGAGCTTGCAGACCTGGGGGCACTTTGATTGACCCCTTAGACAATATAATAAACTGCAATTAGAATTTTTTTTAATTATCAAGGTTAATTTATGAATTAACTGAGCTCTTTCTGGTGGTCACCCATGCTCTAGTAGAGTCAATATTGGGTTGTTCATTGATTGCATTAGGTCATTATGATTCTGAGACAAGCCTGTCTTTAATTCCAGATTGATTAGATATGTATCTCTATGTGAACTGATGTGAAATAGAAATTTCTAATGATAAAACTGAAACAAAACATACCATCTAGTCCTTAAGCATTAAATGTAAAGATGAGACAAAAATCCCCATAGTGCTTTTGAATAAGGATTTGTTGCATCATCTCTTTTCAATGGATTCTTTTTCCTTTCAAGAAATTGCAAAGCATTAAAATATTGGGCAAATATTTGTGCTGAGAAAGACTTATTTTGCTCCTGATATTTGTCAATAAACCTGGCCTTAAGGCTCTACTATTAAAAATTAGAAAAATGCACATGATAAGTCAGAGTATTTCTAAGCTTAACACAATTAAGGCAACTCTCTGTTCACTAAGGGGCCCTTTTACTAAGGCACAGTAAGCCTACCGTTGGCCTACCGTATGCTAAAAAGGCACTACCATGGGATGTGATGAGGCTTTCTATGGTAGTTGCCCACTCAGTGTGTGCTAATCCCACGCTGAAAAATAATTTTTAATTTCCCAGCTTGGGTGGCGTGCCCATGGGTGGAAAGCAGGCAATCGGGTAGAGAGGGCATATTACTGCACGTTAACCAATTACCATGGGAGTAGTGGAAAGGTCTCCCATGGTAATGGCCATGCGCTAATGGGGAAATTAGCGTGTGGCCATTACAAGAAAATATGGCAAGGTGGCCATTTTACCGACACGCTAAAGTGGCTGCAGCACATGGAAAACCCACACACTGACACCAGCACTGGCCACTTTTAGTGCGGCTTGGTAAAAGGACCCCTAAGACAGCTGAATATTTTTAGATGAACCTATCGTAAACATCTGTATAAAGTAAACTAACTGACATATACAGTTACATTCACAATTCCATTTTCAACTCTTCATATACAAAAAAGTCCATTATACATGTCAACTTGATACCACCATATATTCTGTGTTCTGCCAAAGATAGAGATGAATACATTAAGGATCCCTTTTACTAAAGGGAGCAAAGTTTTGGGCTTAACACACTATAATGCAGGATTTTAATGTGCAGCAAGGCCAAAACTAATATGGCATCAAAAAGGGGCATTCCCAATATTTACACATTTTGACCATGCGTTAATGTTGTCATTAACATTTGGGATCAACGCCCTGTTAAAGCAGATGCATTTAGTGCAGGGGTGGGCAGGTTGCCCACCCCTGATTTAGTGCCTTCTATTTATGATGCAGTAAGTGCCTCTGCATCAACAGCTTGCTAGTCAGTTAGCACACAGTAAGTCCAGCACATTAACTGCAGGAAACTCTTCATGCCTGTTCTCCACCCATGCTCCGCCCAGTAATGCCTCCTAACCAAAAACTCTATTAACATGTGACTTACTGTTCGCTAATGGAGTCTTTACTGCAATGGCAAGTCAACGCATCCTTGCATTAGCTGTTACAGCATGCTAAACTGTGTGTTATTGGTTAACACAGCTTAGTAAAAAGAGCTCCTAAATTCCTAACTAATCCTTCAAATAAAAGGGCTATAACAGGGCTGTGCCAACATGGTAAGCGGGGTAAGCACAGCAGGGGGGCGCCTGCCTTCAAGGGCGCCGCTTCTGTTCTCTTGCAAAATCTTTTACCTGAAGTTGTGATTCTCCTGTCTCCCCTTTTCACTGGAAGTGAAAGCAGTGCAGCAGTATTCACTGAGGCAGACAGGCTCTGCAAGTTGCTTGAAACAATACAACCAGTGCTATATATGCCTTTGGTGTAGGAAGAACTTATCAGTCAGGGTGAGCTTGAACAACATTCAAATTAAAGAGAACAGGTTTGGAGGGAGGTGTGCAAGTGAGACTGGGGAGAAATAAAAAATAAATAGTGTAATTGTTAAAATCTGTAAGTGGTTGAAAGTTTTTTTTTTTTTTCTGAGCATCATGTACACCGAGAGGAGGGTATGACTGCAATGTTGTGTGCATTCTCTGAGGACAAGCAGGCTGCTTGTTCTCACTGATGGGTGATGTCCACGGCAGCCCCCTCCAACCGGAAACTTCACTAGCAAAGGCCTTTGCTAGTCCTCGTGCGCCGATGCGCACCGCACATGCGTGGCCATCTTCCCGCCCGAACCGGCTCGTGTTTGTCAGTCTTCTTTTGTCCGCGCTCGGGATGGTCATGTTTTACCGCTGTTTCGTGCCCCTCAAGTTGACTCGCGCGTCTTCGCGATTTTCGCTAAAAAAAAAAAAAAGAGACCTATCAGTCTTTACCCTTTTCCCATGTTTCCAGCTTTTTCCCCGCGTAAGTTTCCTTTCACTTTTGGGACCCGGCCTATTTGGCCTCGATTCGGGTTTTTCTCCCTTCTTTTTGGTGCCCTTCGTCATCATCGCAAATTTTGAATTCGCCGGCGTGATTTTTCCGCCCATGTCATCGAAGTTATCCAGCGGCTTCAAGAAGTGCACCCAGTGCGCCCGGGTAATCTCGCTCACTGATAGGCACGCATCGTGTCTTCAGTGTCTGGGGGCTGGGCACCGCCCGCAGGCCTGCTGTCTTTGTGCTCTTTTAGAAAAGAGGACTCAGGTAGCAAGATTGGCCCAGTGAAACGCGTTGTTCTCGGGCACTTCGACGACAACAGCACAGGCATCGAGTGCATCGACGTCGACAGTATCGAAGTCTTCAACCTCGGCATTGGCATCGACTGCATCGAGGCCTTTACCTCCGGCATCGTCGGTACCGAGGTATCGAAAGGCTGCGTCGATGTCGGGGGTACTGGGACCTCCGCTATTGCTGATGTCGTCGGACGGTGGTGCTTCGTCTGGAGTGCAGGTGAGGGCTGTCCATTCCCCTGCTGGTGGCGGTGAGCCTTCGGGTGGGTCTCCCCCTGCCCTGAGGGCTCCTGCGGTACAGCCCCCCCGAGATCGACCTTCTTCGGCCTCGGCCCCGAGGAAGCGACGGTTGGATTCTACTTCCTCCTCGTCGGTATCGGGAAGCTCCGGTGACATGCTTCGCTTGAAGAAGTCTAAGAAGCATCGTCACCGGTCTCCTTCCCGTCTCGGTACCGAGAGCTCTGGGTCGCCGAGGCAGTCGGCACCCAGTAGGCATCGGCACCGGGAGGACCGCTCACCCTCTGTTCAGGAGGTGTCGATGCGCTCCCCCCTTGGACAGCCCGGAACCGCCTCCACGCCCGGAACAGACTCTGACATCGACGCCTGCATCGGCTTCTCAGTCTCCGGGCCGTTCTTCCAGAGATTCTGGGAGAGCTGTTGCGCCCTTCCCCTCCGGTACCGGGGGTGCTTGCGCCACTGGTACCATCGAGTGAGGCGCCGGCTGGCCCCTTGCCCGAGGTGAGGTCTCCCAAGCGGTACCGGCTACGGCCGCCTCCCAGGCAGACTCCCCGACGACGTCGGCGGAGGGAGCTTCGCCGATGCTGGCGAGGGAGTCCACCTCTCGATGCTCCTACCGTGGCCGTGTTTCCACGGAGTCGAGTCGGGCACGGCTTCAGACGCAGGTTCGTGAACTTGTGTCTGATACCGATGGTGAGGCCTCGTGGGAGGAGGAGGAGGACATCAGATATTTCTCTGACGAGGAGTCTGATGGCCTTCCTTCTGACCCCACTCCCTCCCCTGAAAGGCAGCTTTCTCCTCCCGAGAGTCTGTCTTTCGCGGCCTTTGTCCGGGAGATGTCTACGGCCATCCCCTTCCCGGTGGTTGTGGAGGATGAGCCCAGGGCTGAAATGTTTGAGCTCTTGGACTATCCTTCTCCACCTAAGGAAGCGTCCACAGTACCCATGCATCATGTCCTAAAAAAGACATTGCTGGCGAACTGGACCAAGCCATTAACTAATCCCCACATTCCCAAGAAGATCGAATCCCAGTATCGGATCCATGGGGACCCAGAGCTGATGCGCACTCAGTTGCCTCATGACTCTGGTGTGGTGGATCTGGCCCTAAAGAAGGCTAAGAGTTCTACAGAACATGCTTCGGTGCCCCCGGGCAAAGACTCCAGAACTTTAGACTCCTTTGGGAGGAAGGCCTATCATTCCTCTATGCTCGTGGCCAAGATTCAGTCCTACCAGCTCTACACAAGCATCCATATGCGGAACAATGTGCGACAGTTGGCGGGCTTGGTGGACAAGCTCCCTCCTGAGCAAGCCAAGCCGTTTCAGGAGGTGGTCAGGCAGCTGAAGGCGTGCAGAAAATTCCTGGCCAGAGGGGTATATGATACCTTTGATGTTGCGTCCAGGGCCGCTGCTCAAGGTGTGGTGATGCGCAGACTCTCATGGCTGCGTGCCTCCGACCTGGAGAATAGGATCCAGCAGTGGATTGCGGACTCCTCTTGCCGAGCGGACAACATTTTTGGAGAAAAAGTCGAACAGGTGGTAGAACAGCTCCACCAGCGGAATAACGCTTTCGACAAATTCTCCCGCCGGCAGCCTTCAGCATCTACCTCCTCAGGTAGACGTTTTTATGGGGGAAGGAGGGCTGTTCCCTACTCTTCTGGTAAGCGTAGGTACAATCCTCCCTCTCGCCAGCCTGCGGCCCAGGCTAAGCCCCAGTGCGCTCGCTCTCGTCAGCAGCGTGCGCCTCAGCAAGGCCCTGCGGCTCCCCAGCAAAAGCAGGGGACGAGCTTTTGACTGGCTCCAGCAGAGCATAGCTGACATCAACGTATCCGTACCGGGCGATCTACCGGTCGGGGGGGAGGTTGAAAGTTTTTCACCAAAGGTGGCCTCTTATAACCTCCGACCGTTGGGTTCTGCAAATAGTCCGGCAAGGATACACCCTCAATTTGGCCTCAAAGCCTCCAAATTGCCCACCGGGAGCTCAGTCTTACAGCTTCCAGCACAAGCAGGTACTTGCAGAGGAACTCTCCGCCCTTCTCAGCGCCAATGCGGTCGAGCCCGTGCCATCCGGGCAAGAAGGGCTGGGATTCTATTCCAGGTACTTCCTTGTGGAAGAGAAAACAGGGGGGATGCGTCCCATCCTAGACCTAAGGGCCCTGAACAAATATCTGGTCAAGGAAAAGTTCAGGATGCTTTCCCTGGGCACCCTTCTTCCCATGATTCAGGAAAACGATTGGCTATGCTCTCTGGACTTGAAGGACGCTTACACACACATCCTGATATTGCCAGCTCACAGGCAGTATCTGCGATTTCAGCTGGGCACACGTCACTTCCAGTACTGTGTGCTACCCTTTGGGCTCGCCTCTGTGCCCAGGGTGTTCACAAAGTGCCTGGCTATGGTAGCAGCAGCGCTTCACAGGCTGGGAGTGCATGTGTTCCCTTATCTCGACGATTGGCTGGTGAAGAACACATCCAAGGCAGGAGCTCTACAGTCCATGCAGATGACTATTCGACTCCTGGAGCTACTGGGGTTTGTGATAAATTATCCAAAGTCTCATCTTCTCCCAGTACAGAGACTCGAATTCATAGGAGCTCTGCTGGATTCTCGGACGGCTCGTGCCTATCTTCCAGAGACAAGGGCCAACAATCTGTTGTCCCTCGTCTCCCGGGTACAAGCGTCCCAGCAGATCACAGCTCGGCAGATGTTGAGATTGCTTGGCCACATGGCCTCCACAGTTCATGTGACTCCCATGGCTCGTCTTCACATGCGATCTGCTCAATAGACCCTAGCTTCCCAGTGGTTTCAAGCTGCTGGGGATCTAGAAGACGTGATCCACCTGTCCACGAGTTTTCTCAAATCCCTGTATTGGTGGACGATTTGGTCCAATTTGTCTCTGGGAAGCCCTTTCCAAATTCCTCAGCCACAAAAAGTGCTGACTTCGGATGCGTCTCTCCTGGGGTGGGGAGCTCATGTCGATGGGCTTCACACCCAGGGAAGCTTGTCCCTTCAGGAACAAGGTCTACAGATCAATCTCCTGGAGTAACGAGTGGTCTGGAACGCTCTGAAGGCTTTCAGAGATTGGCTGTCCCACCAAATTATCCAAATTCAGAGAGACAACCAGGTTGCCATGTATTACATCAACAGGCAGGGGGGCACCGGATCTCGCCCCGTGTCAGGAGGCTGTCAGCATGTGGCTGTGGGCTCGCCGTTACGGCATGTTGCTCCAAGCCACATATCTGGCAGGCGTAAACAACAGTCTGGCCGACAGGTTGAGCAGGATTATGCAACCTCACGAGTGGTCGCTCAACACCAGAGAAGTGCGCCAGATCTTCCAGGTTTGGGGCACCCCCTTGGTAGATCTCTTTGCATCTCAAGCCAACCACAAGGTCCCTCAGTTCTGTTCCAGACTTCAGGCCCACGGCAGACTGGCATCGGATGCCTTCCTCCTGGATTGGGGGGACGGCCTGCTGTATGCTTATCCTCCCATACCTCTGGTGGGGAAGACTTTGTTGAAACTCAAGCAAGACCGAGGCACCATGATCCTGATTGCTCCTTTTTGGCCGTGTCAGATCTGGTTCCCTCTTCTTCTGGAGTTGTCCTCCGAAGAACTGTGGAGATTGGAGTGTTTTCCGACCCTCATCACACAGAACGAAGGGGTGCGTCTGCATCCCAACCTCCAGTCTCTGGCTCTCACGGCCTGGATGTTGAGAGCGTAGACTTTGCCTCTTTGGGTCTGTCAGAGGGTGTCTCCCGTGTCTTGCTTGCTTCCAGAAAAGATTCCACTAAGAGGAGTTACTTCTTCTTATGGAGGAGGTTTGCCATCTGGTGTGACAGCAAGGCCTTAGATCCTCGCTCCTGTCCTACACAGACCCTGCTTGAATACCTTCTGCACTTGTCTGAATCTGGTCTCAAGAGCAACTCTGTAAGGGTTCACCTTAGCGCAATCAGTGCATACCATTACCGTGTGGAAGGTAAGCCGATCTCGGGACAGCCTTTAGTTGTTCGCTTTATGAGAGGTTTGCTTCTGTCAAAGCCCCCCATCAAACCTCCTACAGTATCATGGGACCTCAATGTCGTTCTCACCCAGCTGATGAAACCTCCTTTTGAGCCACTGAATTCATGCCATCTGAAGTACTTGACCTGGAAGGTCATTTTCTTGGTGGCAGTAACTTCAGCTCGTAGAGTCAGTGAGCTTCAAGCCCTAGTAGCTCATGCTCCTTATACCAAATTTCATCATAATAGAGTAGTCCTCCGCACTCACCCTAAGTTCTTGCCAAAGGTGGTGTCAGAGTTCCATCTGAATCAGTCAATTGTCTTGCCAACATTCTTTCCCCGTCCTCATTCCTGCCCTGCTGAACGTCAGCTGCACACATTGGACTGCAAAAGAGCATTGGCCTTCTATCTAGAGCGGACACAGCCCAACAGACAGTCCGCCCAAATGTTTGTTTCCTTTGATCCCAACAGGAGGGGAGTGGCTGTGGGGAAACGCACCATATCCAATTGGCTAGCAGATTGCATTTCCTTCACTTACGCACGGGCTGGGCTGGCTCTTGAGGGTCATGTCACGGCTCACAAGAGCCATGGCAGCGTCAGTGGCCCACTTGAAGTCAGCCACTATTGAAGAGATCTGCAAAGCTGCGACGTGGTCATCTGTCCACACATTCACATCTCATTACTGCCTGCAGCAGGATACCCGACGCGACAGTCGGTTCGGGCAGTCAGTGCTTCAGAATCTGTTCGGGGTTTAGAATCCAACTCCACCCCCCTAGGCCCATGTTTATTCTGTTCCAGGCTATACTCTCAGTTAGTTGGATAAATTGTTAGGTCAATCTCAGTTATGTCCTCGCCGTTGCGAGGCCCAATTGACCATGTTTGTTGTTTTGAGTGAGCCTGGGGGCTAGGGATACCCCATCAGTGAGAACAAGCAGCCTGCTTGTCCTCGGAGAAAGCGAATGCTACATACCTGTAGAAGGTATTCTCCGAGGACAGCAGGCTGATTGTTCTCACATACCTGCCCGCCTCCCCTTTGGAGTTGTGTCTTCCCTTGTCTTTGTCTTGCTACATATGGGACTGACGAACACGAGCCGGTTCGGGTGGGAAGACGGCCGCGCATGCGCGGTGCGCATTGGCACGCGAGGACTAGCAAAGGCCTTTGCTAGTGAAGTTTCCGGTTGGAGGGGGCTGCCGTGGACGTCACCCATCAGTGAGAACAATCAGCCTGCTGTCCTCGGAGAATACCTTCTACAGGTATGTAGCATTCACTTAGTTATCAGGTATTCTGGGATACTACAGCTAAAAGCCATTTCATTGGCTGATGGTTTCAACAGTAGTTTCAAAGAGGAAGAGCTGGTAAGTGAAAATCTGATTGCTTTTTTTTTAAGTTTTAAAAGTATTTGCATTAAATCTAATTGCAGAATTCAGGTGCTGCGAGTCTGTACTTGGTTGTCATATGCTCAGATTTGTTTAAATCATATGCAAATTAGTCCATTTTTGGGAGGTTCTCATTTGCATATTTATGGGTAAAAATTGATGGAAATGTTTACAGCCTTAATGTTAGGGCATGGCTCTGATCAAAACTTTTAAGTTTGATCCAAAAACAAAGGGTTTATCTAGTGTTTTTGACTAAAAATTCCCATTAGAGTGTCTGTATGTTAATCTGCATTCAAATAGAGCTCTCTGATTGGATGATCAGCTCCTGTTAGAAGTCTGCCCGGGAACAGAGTGAAAGCAACTGGGTTTGGCCAAGAGAGACATGCAGCTGTGAACTCCGTGTGTGTAAGAACTGAATGAGAGAATTGTTGTTTGATCTAAATTGACTGAAATTATAAAAGAGTGCCTGATTATGTGTGTGTGTGTGTGTGTGTGTGTGTGTGGGGGGGGGGGGGGGGGGGGGGGGGCGCCAACTGATAGTCTGCAGGGGGGCACCAGAGACCCTAGGCACGGCCCTGGGCTATAGCATCCAAAACCACCTCCAGGAAGGTTGCTTGTTCACTTAAAGCACCCAGGGCAAACTTACTAGAGTATAAAGAAAACTACAGAGTGAGTACCTATTTTAGTGACATACAATCCTTACTGGAAATGAGTAAACTCATAAAAGACCTACAGCCTGTACAGCTGGAGGATTCGTTACACAAAATGATATTTCCTTCTCTACCAGTACTTTCCTTCTGATAACCACCTAATCTGAAGCAAATGTTAATAGAAAGCAAGCTTCTAACATAAAATAAAAAATCAGAATATGAACCAAGTACCTGTAATATACCATGCTCAGGGCTGGCCTAAGGTTATCTGATGCTCTAGGTGAACCTTTAGTCTTGTGCCACTCTTAGAGGTGACCTCTTCTGTAATTCAGCATCTCTCCTTCTGCCTTTTAGTTGAGCAACTCCACTTTCCCTTTTAGCTCCCCCCAGATGGCCAGTCTCTTCTCTTCCCCTCTCAACCCCTTCAACCTCCCCAGCTAACCAGCATCTTCCCTTACCCTGCCAACCCCCACAGATGACTAACATCTTCCCTTCTCCTCTCACCCCCCAGATGGCTAGCATCTCTTCTTCTATTCTCAAACTCCCTCCCCAGGTGACCATTATATTTCCTTCTCCTCTCTACCCTCCCTTCAATGTGGCCAGCATTTTTCCTTGCTCCTATATCCCTCCAAGATGGCAAGCATCTTTCCCCTTCCCCCTACAGCTCCTCCAGATGATGAATATCTCTCCTTTCCATCTCTACTCCCTCCCAGGCTGCCAACATCTCTCTTTCTCTTCTCTATCCCCCCAAGGTGGTCAGCATGTTGTAGGAACAAAAGGCACTATATGCAGCACTACATGCCAGTATATAACAAAATTATTTAGAATTAATACATGGCACCTTGCAGCATTACCAACCTGATACTAAAATACAGACTTTGGCTAACTTCGTCTTTCACTGTCAAGGCTTGTTGCTTCATAGACCTCAGCTTGCATATAGAAGGACCCAGTTAAATGTGGCCAAGGCCACAGAACTGAAAGCAATAACAGCAACAATGTTGTTTACTGGAACAGTGACCTCAGTGTCAGAACAACTCTGCTGCTGGTGGACGAGCAAACAACCACATTACATCACCACAAAGGGGAGTTCACAAACTGGTGGTTGCTGACATTGAGGCTCCTTTCCATCCAAGAAAAGCACCTTGTTTACTTGAATAATGACCTCATGGTTAAAAAGCTCTTTAACATGGTGCCAGTGGGACAGTGTTGTGGCCCCTCAAGCCACAACATCTGAGATGAACCAATCAGGATCTGTGCATGGAAAATAGGGCTGGCACTCACCAACCCAGCTGCAGCCGGTGATACAAGAGGCTGTAAAACTGAGCAAAGGGCTGTTTGCTTTCTATCTGAAGTGCAGCCTTCTCTGCTGTCTGACTGACCTGTCTGAGGAACATGCTGCCACCTGCTGGATGCCTGACTTCATCAACATTCAGGTTGTATAGCTGCCATGTAATTGCTGTGTATTGCTTTGGGTAGGAGCTAGCTGAACTAAGATAATCTTAAGGTTCATGTGCGTTTACGTTGAGCTATTTTATGATAAGACCTCTTTAGGTTCATTCTTGCTTTTCATTTTGTTCTAGCTGCTATTATAAATAAAGAAGCAATATTGGGAGTGAAGTTAGTTCAGTTATTATTTGGGCGGTATGAATTCAGGTCTATAGATAAAATGAATTACTTTTCAGACACTACACTGTCTAGTTCCAAAACATGGCACTGTCATATTTTTCTGTAATCTTTACTTAGTATCACATTCCCACTTACACCCACATACATCCAGCATCTCCACCCTTCCCCTTCCTGCTTCTAAGCCACTGCTGACACAGCCCTTTGTTCTCCTAGTCTGACCTGAAGCCTAAAGAAGGTTGAGCACTGTATAGACTTTTTGAGTACTTGCCCACATCCAAGCACTGTCATATCTCTCCCCCTCCAAGAGGCAGTCCTCAGAGGGGAACTCTGCTTACAGTGCCCATGTAGCATTTAGTCTTGATTAATCTTTGGCCTGGGCTGGGAGGCAGTGGTGGAGGAGCAGTGGCAGTGGTGGCAGCGATGGCAAGCCTAGTAGGGGTAAGGGAAGCAGAGGAGGGCTTTCTTGTTCACTGGTGCCACATTGCTGTCCCCCAAATTCTGTCATTCTTGGTGGACATCTAGTCAACCTAGTAGCATGAACAGTCCTGACTTTGCTGTGCCAGCACATATCTAAAAACCCCATATGAGAATGACAGTCAACACAAGAAGTTCCTTCTTATGTTTCTTGTCTAATATATAGCTAGGGCTTCTATTCTTATGTGTTTATAAATTGTTAACTTTAATTAAGGGTTTATTTAGTAGCTATTTAGGGGTATTTTGAGGGTACAAAAAACTGGTGTTTTTGGAAGTTTTCATATTGGTTGCTACCATTTTTGTTGGAATCAAATTTGTATGTTTTTGTCCTTTAGGAGTCATCGACACAGAAAAGGGAAAGGGAAATGGGACTTGGTATACTGCCTTTCTGAGGTTTTTGCAACTACATTCAAAGTGGTTTACATATATTCAGGTACTTATTTTGTACCAGGGGCAATGGAAGGTTAAGTGACTTGCCCAGAGTCACAAGGAGCTGCAATGGGAATCCAACTCAGTTCCCCAGGATCAAAGTCCACTGCACTAACCACTAGGCTATTCCTCCACACAAAAAGTGAGTGGAGTAAACAAGACAGGCCAGGGGAAGGGTGAAAGCATACTAGAGGAAGTGGTGTTTTTCAGGTGGTTATCCAAGAAACACTTATTTTAATTTTTTTGTACTGGAGGTATTTTATCAGTGTTTATCAGTTATCACGTAAAACCAGAGGCACTAAATATGTCATATACAATGCAGAAAATGTGAAAATGAATGATACATTAATGAAACAGTCTGAATTTCCAATAAGAGCTCAATAGGATATTACCCAATTTAGCATATGACAATTCATCAAACTACAATATCCTAGGATTCTAACAATATTATTGAAAATTTTTAAATATTTTTTAAAAAGCAGAAAAAGCCTCAATTATGAGGGACTACTCCGTCGTTGGCGCACCAACATAAGGGAGGTCCCTCATATCATCATGGGCAAAAAACTCCTTACTTAATCTAAAGCTACTGCTTAAAGCGTCTTCCAAAAAAAAAAATATATATATTTGTAAACATATGGCTGCTGATCAGTTACAAATCCTGTGCACTTATCTTTTAAGTCTTTTAGATACCCTCCACGGCCCAAAAACCAAAATGTGTAACAAACGAATCTCTCAGAACATGTCTTCATCAAATAAATTTTCTAACTTAGTAGTTCTTACCAGATACTATGTGGTCTATTCTCTCTGACTTCTCAAAGTTAAAAAATGGCCGCGCTTTATCTAAGCTGACGTAAGTCGCCTCCAGCTTAGACCCTCCCTCTATAATGTCAATCAGCAGGAGTTATCATAAATTTAAAGGTACAATGCCAATTCAGAAGAACTTGTTCCATTCTATTCTCGTGTTCATTCCATATGGATATAATGTATGTAATTTAAAAATCCAGCGTTGTTCTTGTCTCAATAGGAGGAGTTTTCTATCTCCTCCTCCTATATGCCATTTGGGTTGTTGAAGGACAAAACATTTAAGACTCTCAAATAAATGTCCTTCTTTATTGCAGTGAGCTGCCATCGGTGCTGTAGTTTTCTTAATATTGATGTCACTTTTGTGTTCAATTAATCTTGTAGACAGTTTACGTGACGTCTGACCTATGTATAATTTGTTGCAACTGCAAACAATACAGTAGACTACCCAATCTGATCGACAAGTCGTATTTTGTTGTAAAATATATTTTTTCTTTGATTGAGGGTCTGTGAATTCTTTTATATTAAGCATTATATCACACATAATGCATTCTCCACAACTGGTATGTCCCTTTTCATTTTGTTCTCGTGTAGTTAAAATTTGTCTTAAAGCCGACGGGGCTAGGATCTCCTTTAGGTTTCAACCTCTACTGTAGGCAAGCCTTAACCGACTATGTTCAAAACCTGGCAGTGTTTGTATAACATGCCAGTTCGATCTTTCTATTCTAACAATCAAAAATAAAGAGAAAAAAAATAAAATGTATAAATGATCAGATACTTTGAAACTAATATGGATTTAAAGATCTGCCCCAGACATTAAGCCTGTAGTGGTCAGAAGTCCAGACATTAAACCAGTATCAGTCAACAGTATTAAAGCCACTGACCGCCATGGGCTGAATCTAACCTGAATATTCAATACTGAATCCTTGTCCGGGCATCAACATTGAATATCTAGGTCAGGCACTAATGCAGATGTTATATTCCATGCTGGCACCTGAATGGCTAACTAGGCAAAGATAGGATGGTCTTATATTCCTGGTTAACTACATGGATATTTATTGGGATTTATTAACCACCTTTATGAAGAGATTCACCCAAGGTGGTGTATAGCAGGTACAGTTTAACATAAAACTTACAATTTTGTTAACAGCATAACAATAGTAAAAATGACCAAATATAAATGCAATGAGGGGCCATCTTACAAAGGCGTACTAGAGTTTTTAGCACATGCTAATGATTAGCACGCGCTAAACACTAGAGATGCCCATAGGAATATATGATACTGTAATTCATTCCCACCACCTCACTTCTTTACCACCATACTTTATTCATCAATCATTAAATGAATATCTCCTTCTTCGTGACCTCAGTTGTGCACACTGCCAATCTTTAATAATGGCAATGGAACCTGCACACAGTTCTTCATCGGTTCACAATTTTCGTGATCTATTTGTGTATTTACTTTTTTATATAGCTTTATATCTTATTTGTATGTAATTTCAGATACTCATCTTAATTAGATGTATCTGACCCAGGGGCTGATGTTAACGCCCATCAGCCCCTTCCCCTCCCCCTTCATCCCCTTCAGAACTGTTTTTAAATGATTCAGTTATATTTTCTAGAATTGCCGTCTTTTGCTCATTGTGTTTCACTTGAAGAAGGGGCTTTTAGCTCCTGAAAGTTAGTCAAAAAAGGAGGTCACTTTTGTAAGGATTTTCCACATGGAAAGACTTCTTTGTACACATGAAAATGAAGTTTTTTTTCTAACAGTATGCAGCTGTATATGTGAACTAACAGTCACATGCTTATTTACATGTTCCGGGGGTGGAATTGGGGTGCTGTTGGGTAGTGCGTATTTATTTTATAAAATCTAGAGCCGGTGGTGGGAGGCGGGGCTGGTGGTTGGGAGGCAGGGCTAGTGCTGGGCAGACTTATACAGTCTGTGCCCTGACAATAGCAGATACAAATCAAGGTAAGGTATACACAAAAAGTAGCACACGTGAAAGTATCTTGTTGGGCAGACTGGATGGACCGTGCAGGTCTTTTTCTGTTGTTATCTACTATGTTACTATGAGTTCAAGCACACATTTATGTCTGCATTTATGATCTTGACAACAATAAAGAGACATTTGTCGGCAAGATGGGTCTGGTGAAGATAGTGAGGCTTTTTTTTTGAAGCAGCAGGAAGAGAAACATGATTTTATATCGGAAAAGCAAGCACCCAGCCTACACAATCAGATAAGTTCAAACAAATTAAAAAATATTTTCTCAAAAAATTTTGAATAAGAGAAAGAAGAATTAATTTATATGGATCAGTAATGATAAAGAAGAATAATTCTCAATGGACAAAGACATTTACAACTGTTGAGTTTCTCCATTGAGGTCTAGAAGACTTGTTATAATCAAGTTTTCATGGTGTATCTTGGTTGTGATATTTGGACACCCTGCTTAAAAAAAATTTCACTGCAAATTGGAGAAGTGCAAATTGTGGATTTGCATTTGTGTGCATTCTAGGTGTTTTTTTAATGAAGGCATATGAGCACCTATCCAGCTCATTTTCGAAAGTGATCGCTGGCGATCTTCCAACAGAAATCGGGAAATCGCCGGTGATCTCCTGATCCCAGCCAAATCATTATTATCGAAAGCCGATTTCGGACGGCCCCAACTGCTTTTTCATCACGGCATGTTGGTACGGTAGTGAAAGCGGGACGGGGGGGGGGGGGGGGGGGTGTGGCGGGGGCATGGATACGAGATGGCCGGCTTCACCTTATAATGGAAAAAAAGTGGCCAGTTCGAACGAGCATTTATTTTTAGGACCAAGTCTCAAAAAAGTGCCCCAATTGACCAGATGACCACCGTAGGGAAGCGGGGATCACTTCCCCTTACTCCCCCAGTGGTCACCAACCCCCTCCCACCCAAAAAAAATAAAACATTTTTTTGCCAGCCTGTAAGCCAGCCTGAAATGTCATACCCAGCTCCTTGACAGCAGTATGCAGGTCCCTGGAGCAGTATTTAGTGGGTGCAGTGCACGTCAGGCAGGTGAACCCAGGTGGACCCAGGTGGACAGCAGCGTGGGCAGATGGGAAAAATTTTCCCCACCCCAAATTGGCCCTAAACCAGCCCAAAACCCACCCAAAGTCAAACCCCGCCTCCAACGTCACCGACCCCACCTCCAACGTCACCGACCCCGCCCCTGACATCACCGCTGCCGTCGTTAGCCCCGCCCCTGACGTCACCTCTGATGTCATTAATCCTGCCCCTGATGTCAACCCTATCCCGGAAAAGCTTCTATTGGACCAAATTGGACCAATAGAAGCCCACGAAAAAAGCGCAAACCCCGCACAGCTGCAACGAAAAAGAAGCCCAATTTCCCGCAGCCCGCAGCCTTCGAAAATTTCCAGCATCCTGGCTTAAAAACCAGCCCAATTGGGTGGGAAACCCACCCATTTGGCAACACTGGTGGACAGTTGTGGTGATAAATATTGAGCCCTCCAAAACCCCCCCAAACCCACTGCACCCACATCTAGGTGCCCTCCTTCACCCCTTAGGGCTATGGTAATGGTGTAGAGTTGTGGCAAATCAGTTTTGGGGGGGGGGGGAATTGGGGGGCTCACAAGGTAAGGGAGCTATACTCCTGGCAACTATTTTTGTTTTAAAAAAAATATATTTAGAAGTGCCCCCTAGGGTGCCCGGTTGGTGTCCTGGCATGTCAGGGGGATCAGTGCACTAGAAATGCTGGCTCCTTCCACGACCAAATGGTTTGCATTTCGCCGGGTTTGAGATGGCCAGGCCCGGTTTCCATTATGGCTGGAAAACGAACCCGGCCATTTCATGTAAACCCAGCGATCCTGCTCTAAACCCGGCGATTGATTTAGCCGGCCCCAACCATATTTCGAAAATACGGTTTGCTGGCGCCGTTCAATTATGCCCCTCTATGTGGCCATTTTATAACATGGGTGTTCTTATGCTGCCACAATGACATCCATATTCCTTGTTTTATCCTGTTCATAGTTTGTATGTATCAATGTGTAAACTGGATGTTCATACTGGGTGTAATCAGTACACGGATATCACACAGTAGCTCCAAAAGAAATGCTGGACATGCTCCCTAATAGGTAGGTGCCACATTAAGGTGTCCTTTTACTAAAGGGTGGTAGGGCTACCGCGCAGGTAGTATACAGCAAAACAGCACCACCATGGGGCATCCTACAATATTGCTGTGATTAACACACGACAATCCCTGTGCTAGAAAATAGAAATTATTTTCTAGCATGGGGCAGGGAGTAGATGTGCCCTGCAGTAATTGGGCAGCACATGGCCATCGACGTGCATTGCCCAATTATCACAGGATTAGCGTGGGAGCCCTTATCACCAGCTAAATAGGTGGCAGTAATGGCTCAGGCAGGAATAGCCATGTGCCAATTAGCACACAGCCATTACTGCTACAATTTACATTCCTGGCATTTTTCCGCCTTGTTAGAAAGCGGCCAGTGCATGTGGCAAACCCACGTGCTAACTGCAGTGCCGGCAATTTTCTAGAATGACTTGGTAATGGGACCCCTAAATTTGCACTTGCCACACATTAATTTTTTTACATTAATGCAAAATTTTACACACTTTAGTAAAAGGACCAGCAGGAAAAAAAAATCCCTAGCTTTGGCTATGGACTAACCCTTTTTGAGAAGCTCATCTAAGCACATTGGTTTTTGTATGAGAGGAATGGGATCAATTTGTGTTGCATTTCTATTGCTATTTCTCCAAAATGTACCTTGTATTTCAAATCGTAATTTAGTAGCACAGTATCATTAAAAAAACAATTGGTCGATCAAAGCGACCATTTTGTCCTTTAGTTTTAATGGAAGGTCTGATTCTGTAGCTGGTGATCCAATAATGTATTTAACATTTATACATTTTGTCTTCTGCAAACATAGTAATTATTGGGATTTATATAGCACCATTTATCCAAACAGGATAATAGGTAGCATTCACACTGACTGATTCATCCAAACGGGATCCCACTGTGCTTTGGAAATTACAGCACATGTAATGATACTGGAAGCCTCCGAGAAAGTTAAAAACACCTCAAATGTAAACTTACAAAGGAAATATATTTAAAAAGAATATTTTGTGTTCTATCTAGGATATCGCTATTGTCACTGTAAAATGTATTATGTGAACTTAAATAGGTTGTACTGTTAATTCCCTCTAACATCATTAGCAGATTCGTACAATTCATTTTGCAATAAAAATTTGGCCTCCAGCTCCAGCTTTTTGCCCCAATTAGTAGTCAGTTTATTTAATGTATTTTGCAACCATGCATGGAAGATAAGGAGCATATTACAAGGGACAGACAGGTCAAAAAGTGCTTCCTTATCTGTTATAAACTAATTCTTATACACATATGCATAGAATAAGCTTTTAAAATCCTTATTATCTTCAATGTGGCAGGTACATGTGCACAATTTTTTTTTAGCATTTTTTTCTAAAATCATCAGCCATCCTGTAAATCGTTGTATCACTGCAAGTTATGGCAACTTTGCACTTCTTTCAACTCATCTTCCTGATGCATTGCATTTATTGCAGAGCAGCTGCTGGCATGCCAAAGATATCTATGATGCAGCAGACGGCACAGAGATATTTCGATGCGTATATTTGCAAACACATGCTGTTTTTTGCTGATTCTTTGGTAACAGAAACAGGGTTATTTTTAGCAAAAGACAGTGCAGAAGTCTTGACTAGAAAACGTGCCTTGGAAATCAGCTTTACAAGTGTATGATGAGGTTTTTATTCCCTTTATGCATTTTGTTTCCCATAAGCAGACTTTAATGAACATTTATGTTAGAAGTTGCTGGCTAACAATAATGTAGGGTTTAAATCTATTTATATAATTATTCAATGTATTGTCCATTTATACAACAAGACTCAGGTTGGAGGACATTAATCAACATTAGAACACAAAATTCATAATGCGTAATCTATGGACATTTTTCAATGAAAATAGTCTCCTTTAAAAAGAAAAAGAAAATCTGGGGTCTGTCAACAATTCAAGACATATTCTTTACCATTAGTCATGTTTATCAGTCTCTGATGTCCCTAAACAAGGTTTATTATGAAAAATGCTACTACTGGATCTTGCTGCATATAATAAGGATGATTTGGAGTATTCAATAGGAGAAATAGACAGGTAATCCATTTACAGAGTAAACATTTAAGGCTACAGTTTCAATAGAATTAGTCTGACCAGCATACTCTATTATTGCTAAACCATGTGGGCAAAACCCAATGAACTTTTGCAGAGTTATTATTATCCTTAAAATGTGCAAAGGATAAGAATAACTATCCCATTTAATGCTTCTTGCTGGATTCCAATGGGCTCTTTCAAAAGTAATGGAAGAGGACACTCAGACACAGCTATATTCTGTGGTTAAAAAACAAAACAAAACTTTATTTATTGTTGAACTGAAGGAAGTACATAAATGCAAATATCAAAACAATAGATGTGAACACACATGTGTGGGGATAATTTGAGTTTAATGGGTTGCATTATAGTACTTTCAACATCAATGTTAGCTCTACTGCTTGCCTTTAAAGTTAGTGACAATGATTATTCAATAGTTCAGTTAAGTTTTAATATTGATTCTAATATTGATTCTAATATTGCTATTCAACATTTTTGATTTCCAAGGAGTCAAGATGGCATTAGAGAATAGGGAGGGGGGGGATCCAAGATGGTGTTGAGCAGTTGTGGTCTGAGCTCTGCAGTAGTGCTGAGGGAAACTGCTTGGAGATGCTGTTTCTCCCTGAGGAAGAAAAGGAAGGGAGTCATCAAGATCTTTCACCCGGTGATTGGCTTCACTTCAGCCTCTAAGCAGCTCTCCTTGGAAGCATGTGGGGCATGGCCTGAGGCAGCAAAGTTTGCAGTTTCTTCAACTGGGCCTGCAAAGAGTTCTGAGGACAACAGTATAGAAGAGGTCCTGCTGAGCCCCATAGCAACAGTCCCTCAGCAACCTAGAAGTGCTGCACCTGCACACGATAGGGGACAGCAGAGCGGTGTTGCAAGACTGGTGTAGACACCATGTTCACTGCTGGGGAGACTCCCTCTGGCTGCCTGCTCTCCTTGTGCATGGAACATAGGGACAACACCTTCAGCTGGAGTTTTGACCCCTGATGGTGAAGCCACTAAGAAGAGAGATTTGAAAAGTCTGTAAGCCAGTATGCTGGAAATGAAAAGACTGACTGTCATGACTTTAGAGTTGCTCTAGGAAGCTATTCAGGTTGTGAATTCATCTCTTCAAAATGTGACACATCAATTGGTGAGTGACTTTAATGATTTCAAAATGGTTCAGAATGAACAAGCTTGTTATTTGGAACAATATTCTTCCAAATTTTAAACTATTGATACAAAATTGTCATCGCTACAAGAGGCTAATGCAGTTTTAATGAAAGATAAGGTGTAGTTTCCCGCGCTACAAAATAATTTTTATTTTCTAGTTGGGGGGGGGGCAGGGAGTAGGCATTCCTGGCAGTAATTGGGCAGTGCAAACACATTGCCGTATACTGCCCGATTACCACACGAGTAGCGTATGAGCCCTTACCGCCTTCTAAATAGCAGGCGGTAATGTCCACATGCTAATTTGGGGCCTCTTTTACCAAACTGCTCTAGCAATTCCTGGCACGGAAATGCTGAACAAGTCCATTCACTTTGAATGGGCTTTGTCAGCATTGCAGCGTGGGAATTGCTAGTATAGTTTGGTAAAAGAGGCCTTTGGGAATTAGCATGTGGCCATTAATGGTAGAAACTGAAATTCGGCCATCCTAGAGCTGCACTAAAATGTGGCCAGAGCAAGCGGGAAACCCATGCACTAAAACTACAACTGGTCACTTTTTAGCATGGCTTAGTAAAAGGACCCCTTCATCACTGGTCAAAAAACTCCAATCTTTTATTTATTTATTTTTAACCTCAATTGCTAAAACAATGCAAACCAATTCTGGAAAAGTCACATAAATATTCAAATTAGAATTTGTGCAAATTTATTGCTTCTCCAATCATGTTAGTCCACAATTTGTTATCACTGTTCCTATCTTGAATCATATCAACCCTATTGGTCCATATAACCCCAGATTCTAAATAGCATGACTTAAGTGGTGCATGCAAATCTGGTCATATTCTAGATTTGTGTGTGCAACTTAATTAGTTAACAAGCCAGTCAGAGCTGATAATTGCCAATTAACGAGCAATCATTGAAACTACTTGGCATTAATTAGAGTTGGCTCACAACTGTCTAAGGATATGCTATAATGTGATGCACTTAAATTCTAAGGCCTCTGTTTACAAAGCTGCACAGTGAATGGGCTGTGTCAGCATTACCGCACCACCAGCTGCTAGTGAGGCTTTGTAAACAGGGGGGTAAGTCACATAGTTGAAAAGGGGTGTGGCCATGGGCATGGAATGGGCGGGGTCATATGTGTTTCTAAAATCTATGCGCATTGTTTAGAATACACTCAGTCTGCACCTAATTTAGGTGTCGGAATTTATACTGTTTTACTTGGCGTAACTGCCCGCGACTATATTTAGTAGCGCATATGTTCAGCATGTTCTATAAACTGCTTGGAAAGTTAGGCTTATTCTATAAAGCTTGCCTTTAATTTAGGCGTACTTTATAGAATACACCTAGGCATATTTCATTTCGGTGCCTATTTTTTTTAGGCTTGACATATAGAATCTAGTCCATTGTGTGTGTGGGAAGGGTGTTTGTTACTCCACAAAGCCCATATTTATCCTGCATTGTAGTGATCCCATGACGGGCTTAGGTGGGAGAAAAGCAACACACATATGGCCCAATGTAAACACACAGCAATGTGTACTGCTCTTCCCATTGTATACAGTGAAACCCATGATATATGCCAGTGGTTCCCAAATCTAGTCCTGGAGGTACCCCAGCCAGTCAGATTTTCAGGATATCCACAATGAATATTCATGAAAGAGATTTGCATGCACTACTTCCACTGCATGCAAATCTATCTCATGAATATTCCTTGTGGATATACTGAAAACCTAACTGGCTGGGGTGCCTCCAGGACCAGGTTTGGGAACCACTGATATATGCCATGCATTGTATATGCTGACGTTAACATGGTATGCAGTTTTGGATTTTTAAAACCATGGGGCCATTTCATTAAAGTGTGTTAACCTTTTGGGCTTAACATGGGTTAACTCATGATTTTAACGTGCAAACCCCAAATTAATGCTGCATCAAGAAGAGACATTCCCAGTATTTGTTTTGCAGGTTGCGCATTACTGTTCCCATTAGTATGTGGTACCTGCTGAGATTTAACGTGGGACCACTTACCGCATCCTATTTAAGTGCTAAGTGCTCCCATGTTAACTTTGTGTTATCCAGTTAGCACGTGCTAATCATAACATGCTAGCCAGATAATACAGGAACACCCACTTTTCACCTATGATACGCCTCCTCCAAAAAATATTTTTAAAAACTAGGCAGTGTGCAGGTTAGTCGGCAAAATACCACAAAATACTAAATGCCCTTTAGTAAAACAGGCCCTATGTATATTGTTTTATTTAGAAAAATTACTCTCAGCTAAAGTATATGCAGCTTAGAGTTGCCAGCTGGATTTAGTTACTCCTAATAGTGTTGATTCAATCCTGGGTTTACCCCATTTCTTTCCCTAAGAAAAGCAAGAATACAAGTCTCTGCATGCAATGGGGTAAACCCAGAACTGGATCAACCCTGTTGGGTGAATCTGGATCTAGTTGGCAACTTTAAAGAACTTTTACTTATTTTTGTTCCATCCCTGTTTTTTTTTAATAAAGAAAAACCATGAGTATAACATTGAATATCACTTGAGTTACAGGTTATATACTAAACAGAAGCTAACACAGGCAGAGACATGTGTCCATGATATGAAATGCAATGTCAGTGTTAGATATTTTTACAAAATTCTTCAAGAGACCATAATTTACAGAAAAGCACAAAATATTTCCATTTAGTATCTGTCACTTAATATTTACAGGTGGCACATACTTGGCCCCTCCAAATATATGTATTTTATTTCTAGGAAGCAAGGATTATATGTACATCTAAGGCCAGCAATATATCAAGTAGCTTTGTGTGTTCATTGATTAGTTTATGGCCTAAGGCTACTAAACTCCAAATAATAACCCTATATCAGAGATTTTCTTGAATTGGTAAAATTTCAATAATTCTTTCCTATGTATGAAACCAAAACATTTGTAAATTTAGAGAATAAAATAGCATGTGTGATGAAGTCCCTTCTAAAGTACCATAAGACCAGCACTTATCTGATTTCCCTCCAGGTAGCTTTGCTACTTTGGTAATTGTCCAAAGCGCTCTGTGGGCTAAAAAGTATGATGATTGAGCAATAGTGGCAGAAAGAGAAGCAGGATTGTCCCTTACCCAAAATGATATTTATTCTTTTTCCATTAGTTGTTTCTTCAAATCTTGTTCTTATACTTTTTCAGTTCCAAGACATGTACATTTAATAACAGATTTGAAAAGCTTATACACTTTTGAGGCCCATTTAGAAGACACGGGGGGGGGGGGGGGGGGGGGGAGTGGTCTACACAATTTTTCAAAGTCAGACTCTTGTTCAGTAGACTCATTAATAGTAATGCTTAGGCAACAGTCTAAATTCATTTTTGAGATTATGGAATTCTTTGAATTGTCCATTCTCTAATATTTCAGCAATAAACCAGATTCCCTTTTTCTGCCATTTAGGCCAGCTGATAGTTTTGGATTAAACCACAGTCCCATTGACTCTGGCCAGGAGATTTCCATCAGTTTCATAACGAGGTTCAGTATCTGCACAATAGTCTTCAGAATTCTATTATCAGGAGAAACTGAAAATACAGTCATGGAAGAAAGGATGGATAAAGGAATGGGGCTAGTTAGTGCTGGTTTCAAACTAAATCAGACGGCTGTAGTGAACTTCAGAAAAGCATGGCAATAGTATCTGAAGCCTGGCAAATTCACACAACTGTGTTCCTTTGTCAGTATTAATTTCCTCAGGAATATTCAGAAGGTTTTATTCTTGTACAAAAAATGAGAAAGTACACTCACTAATGTTTTGTAGATCTAGTTAGGAAACAGAATGGGTACCATATTTATTGTAGCACATGAGTGCTCTTGGGGACTAGCATCATTTTAATGGACTCTAAAGGGGTAACTGAAAAGGTCACCAAAATTAAATTGCGAGGATGCTATGTCCTAAGAACGAGTTCTGTATCGGCAATTAAGTGTATAGTTGCCATTATGGAATACTAGCCGTTGAGCCCGTTAAAACGGGCTAGTATGGGGTTTTGGCAAGGCCCCCTCCCCTCGTTGCTGCCCCTCTCCCCCAAGGTTGCTGCTACCCCTGCACCCGGCCCGGACCCTCTCTTCGGTATTGAACTTACATCGGCGAAACACAGGCAGCACGCAGATCAGCTGAGCTCCCGTCGGCCTTCCTTCTCTGCCTGTGTCCCGGCCTCGTGTGATGTAACATCAGCGAGGGCGGGACAAAGGCAGGGAAGAAAGGGCGACGGGAGCTCAGCTGTTCTGCGTGCTGCGTTTCGTGATGTAAGTTCAATACCGAAGACAGTGCTCGGGCCGGGTGCAGGGGGGGCGGTGGCGACCTTGGGGGGGAGCGGTAGCGACGTCGGCAGCTTCGCGCAGTTTCCTTCTCTGTCCCGCCCCCGTCATCATGTATTGACATGGGGGCGGGACAGAGAGGGAAGTCTCTACTGTGCATTTGCGAGTGAGTACAGTCACTTGCCATTTATATGTTTGATTAGGATAAGTTGACATTTATGTATCAACATTTAGGTACATGCATTATGAAAAAGGCCTTTTCTGTTGTAAGTGGCACCATTTCTATGTATGTCTTTGGTGGTGTTGTCCACATTTTATAATAGGATTGATGCATACAGAGGCTTTTCAAAATACATCCTTAGTTTTACACATATGGATCTAAACCTCTGTATTGCTACTTATATGACCTACACAAATTGATTTTCTATATCTCTTGGGGAAAAAATGGTTGGCCACTTCTGAATGAACAAAGAATTAGGGGAGATGTATATTCTGCTTAGTCTGTTTCTTCCACAACCCCCCCCCCCCCCCCCCCCCCACACACACACACATGTGGCTACAATACCTTCCTACAAGGGTAGGGCTGATGCAGTTTTCATTTCTCAGAAAGAGTTTCAAATCATAATTTACTGCGAATTTTCAAAGACAAGCTTTTTTTTTACATTTCCTAAAGCATTGTCAGTATTTTCTAAATATTTTGACAACTCTTCTGTAATTTGCAATTCTATTAATTTGTTCTAACAACTTGTTTAAAAGTACATTATGGCAAGATTTTTCATAGGTATATGGGCTTATCCAGTTTATAGCAGAGCCCATAGGAACAATATAGGTCCAGTGGAAGATAACAAGCATTAACCTTTAGTAAAAGACCCCCTTAGTGTTATCATCTTAATTATAGATGTTAGGGATGGGAGAACTGCTTTATAACAACAATATTATAAGCAATGTTCAAATGAAGTGAACACAAATTCAGAGCTTGGTTCTTTCTTATGTATTTATAGTGGGCTCAGTTCATCAAAATTATTTTCTATTTTCAGAGGGTAAATATGGTTTATTATACTTTATAGACTGCCTTTCTTGAAATATATAACAAGGTGGTTTACAAATAATAAAAAAAAAGGAAAGGTAAAGAACGCCACAATTAAAGCAAAGAAGACAGTAATCTGGAATGGCTGTATCCAAACCATCATGCCTACTGCACATCGCCATAGCCTTTAAAAAAAGTCTTCAGCACTGATTTAAATTTGGGAAAGCTCAGTTCTGTATGCAGAGAGAGTGGCAGAGAGTTCCAGAATAGTAGGGCAGTGCAAAAAAAAAAAGCACTCCTTGCAGAGAACGAATTTCCCTAGGAACATGAAAAGAAATCAGTGTAGCAAGATAAGAAGGAATCCCAGGATAGCGCAATAATGGAGCCATGAGGTGATAAGAGCATAAAGTAATGTTGCTTGGGAGGAGACATCCCAAAACATCTGTAAAGCCCCAAAACATTTCTTGACAAGGTTCCCTATCTGAGATGCAAAAATGAGGTGCTGATCAATGATCATCCCTAAATACCGAAACTCTGTCACAAGAGCTACAGGAGCACTACCTAAAGCTGGTGCAAAATAAGAAGAAAATGTTTTATTTGAGAGCCAGAGAGCTACAGTTTATGAAGTGTTAAGAACCATACGTTAGTGCTTAGCTAAGCAGAAACATCATCCAGACAATGCTGCATAGGCGGTCGGTGGCCCAACTGTTTGGGGAGGCTAAAGGGGCGGGTTTAGGGGTGGGGCCAGGGGTGGAGCTTAAATCCATAATTGTCTGATAACACACAGAAAACATAAATAAATAAAAATAAAAGTCACAATTAATACCTTTTATTAAATTTAGATATTAGATATGTATCATATGTCAAAGAATAAAGTGGTTGCTCAAAGCATATTCTAACCACAATCGCTCAACTGCAAAACACTATGCACAACTTTATGCAAAAACACACTCAGAACCTTACTGTACCATAAATATTACACTGGGCAGAACCTAATACATCAATATATCACCCATATGGAAAATGCAGACCGTCAACAATATGAAACAAGGGATCGTATCATCACAATTCTCATGTAGAGCCACAAAACACCCTAATTCATGTTTAATGTGGGATAAAATGCCATAAATAAGTAAATAAATATAAACTTTTAATGTTAAGAACCTGATTCTCAAAGTAGACGTATTCCAAACACTATAATGAAAATAAAATGATCTTTTCTACCTTTGTTGTCTGGTGACTTTTTCTGATCATGCTGGCCCAGTATCCGATTCTGCTACTATCTGTCCTCAGGTGTCAGTGCAAGTCTCTTTGGTATGAATTCTCATGTGCAGGTCAGGAAGTCATCCTCGTTAAATATCTCCCTGGCAACCCAGGATACCTCCAGCCAACCCCCCCCCCCCCACTCTCTCAGCAGTAAGGTAAACAAATTAAACCATAAACCAATTTCTACAACTGGTTACACGAGGCTTTCATTGCAGCTCCTGCTGTGAGGATGGAGGTAAATCAACAATTTAATCCCCCCAGAGCAGCGGGACTCCACAGCTGATCCATCCTGCTGCAGCAGGGGAGGCTTAGCCTCCCCAAGCCTGTTATACCGGGTGCCTATGCAATGCTGGATCCTGGAAAGAGCTATGTGAAATGGATCAAAATAATCAAGGATATCGTCTACATAAAAAAATGTTTTGATCCCATGTTGTTGCATCATTGTTGACAGAAGATTTAAGAACAAATTAAACAACAATGGAGCAAGAAGGGAGCCTTGAGGCACCCCACAGGAAAGAGATTGGAAAGTAGACAGCAAATGTCCTATCCTTCAAAAAGAAGGCAAACCACAGAAGACCAAGAGATACCCCAATAGAAGTAAGCCTAGATAGCAAGATGGAAAGATCTACGAGATTGAAGGTAGCTGAAAGGTCTAAAGAAATCAGTCAAAGGCTGAATAGACCTAACTGAGAAAGGCAGTCAGAACTGTCTCAGTAGTATCCGGGGGCAAAAGCTGGGGGTGTAGTACTTGAAGAGCCTTGATTTGTTGAGATAACTGCAGGAAAACAAGACTTTCAGCTAACCTTGATAAATAAAAACAAAATTGGTTGATAATTCTCTACAGAAGGCTGATCTGTCAAGGGTTTTTTTTTTTTTAGCACTGGTCTTACTAAAGCATGTTAAGAACATAAGAACCTAAAAATAGCCATACTTGATCCAACTGTAGCCAATCCAGGTCACAAATAACTAACAGAAATCCAAATAACAGCAACATTCCATGCTACCAATCACAGGGCAAGCAGTGGCTTCCCCATGTCTGTCTCAATAGCAGTCTATGGACTTTTCCTCCAGGAACTTGTCCAAACCTTTTTTAAACTCAGCTACCTGCGGTTACCACATCCTCTGGCAACAAGTTCCAGAGCTTAGCTGTTCGTTGTGAAAAAATATTTCCTTCTATTTGTTTTAAAAGTAACTTCATTGGATGTCTCTAGTCTTTGTACTTTTTGAAAGAGTGAAAATCAATTCACTTCTACTCGTTCTACACCTCTCAGGATTTTGTAGACCTCAATCATATCTCCCCTCAGCCATCTCTTTTCCAACATGAAGATTCCTAACCTCTTTAGCCTTACCACATATCAGTAAAAGCCAGTGTAGACCATCATGACCTTTTCTATATTTTCCACATCTGTACCTATGCTCATACCGGTGAAAGCAAAGCTTACAGGACTGTGGCTGCCTGTGCCCATATATAGATTGCAAGAGGGGCTAATAGAGTTGGACCACACACCAAATTGATGCTGGCAAAAAGACCTGACACAATAATGAGTAACAGAAAAACAAATTTTATTGCTGAGATGCGCCATTCAAAGAACTTTACTGAGGGCTTGCCAGGAACAGATTGGTAGCAGCCTTTATACAGTCCCATGCAAACAGGCGTGTATGCCTCCTTGTGTCACAGCCACATTAAGAAGCCTGGTCCAGTCAGGACACAGCAGGTATGGCTTAGGCTGCTAGATAAAACTCCTGAGCTCAGTCAAGCCAGGCTGACCCAGGGAAGAGAGAAGCATCCCTACAGCATATGCCTCCACTCGTCCAAATCAGTATAATCAAAAGCCGATTTTGGATGTCCCCAACTGCTTTCTGTCGCAGGGACGGCCAACGTTCAAGAGGGCGTATAGGAGGTGTAGCGAAGGCGGGACTTGGGTGTGCCTAACACATGGATGTCCTCTACCCATAATGGAAAAAAAGGGCGTCCCTGACGAGCACTTGAATGACTTTACCTGGTCATGTTTTTCTTACGACCAAGGCACAAAAAGGTGGCTGAAATGACCAGATGACCACTGGAGAGAATTGGGGATGACCTCCCCTTACTCCCCCAGTGGTCACTAACCCCCTCCTACCCTAAAAAAATATCTTTAAAAATATTTTGTGCCAGCCTCTATGCCAGCCTCAGATGTCATACTCACGTCCATCCCAGCAGTATGCAGGTCCCTGGAGCAGTTTTAGTGAGTGCAGTGCACTTCAGGCAGGCAGACCCAGGCCCATCCCCCTCCCTACCTGTTACATTTGTGGAGGAAACAGCGAACCCTCCAAAACCCTCCAGAAACCCACTGTACCCACATCTAGATGCCCCCCTTCACCCATAAGGGCTATGGTAGTGGTGTAGAGTTGGGGGTAGTGGGTTTTAGGGGGTTTTGGGGGGGCTCAGCACACAAGGTAAGGGAGCTATGTTTTATGAAGTCCACTGCAGTGCCCCTTAGGATGCCTGGTTGGTGTCCTGGCATGTCAGGGGGACCACTACAAATTCTACCTCCTCCCACGACCAAAGTGTTGCATTTGGTCATTTCTGAGATGGGCGTCCTTGGTTTCCAGTATCGCCAAAAATCAGAAATGACCAAGTCTAGGGACAACCATCTCCAAGGACAACTAAAATTTCAAGATTTGTGCGTCCCCGACCATATTATCGAAATGAAAGATGGACGTCCATCTTGTTTCAATAAAACAGGTTTCCCTGCCCCTTCGCTGGGACGTTTTGCGAGGACGTCCTCAACAAAACTTGGGCGTCCCTTTCAATTATGCCCCTCTTTATCACATTCCCTCCTCCAAGCCAGACTGGCAAAAGGCATAAGCATATCTCCTCCCTTCCCTACCCTCAGGAAACATAAGTAGATGTGAGAGCACCAGAGCAGCACCAACTGACAATAAATAATCTAACAATTTTAAGAGCTGCCCCATCCCTCCTTATACCAGCATGAAAAAACACCATGTACCCCACACACCAAGCTATTTATACCTTTCACACAAGTGGCAGAGGTAATCCCTTCATCTCTTATTATACCTCTTATGGGTTCTAAAGTAATAGTCCATCCAAGCAAGCAATTTCTAGAAATGCTTCAAACCTCCTGACCTCTTCACAGCTGGCATTATTGTGCACGACTCTTTGTCTCAGTGATCCACCAACAAAGACCAAAAGTGTCCTGTGTTAATTATGTAGCACATACATGGGACAAACATCCATGAAACAATTTCCTTACCTGTTGGTCAGGCCTTCATCCTCCACCAAATTCTTGTGCAAAACTGTCTGCAGTACACAGCAAACAGAAAGTCCCAAGGGTGTGTAACTTTACTGGAATTAAATGTTACATTGTGAAATGGATGCCACAATTCCTGATAGAGGCTCCTTGGGAGCTGATAGATGAGTCGAGCCACTCGCCATGTGGTACCCAATAAAGGCTATCACTAGGTATAGGTTATAAAATGGGCCTATTTCAGAAAAGATATGTGTATGGGCTTATATTAGAAACAAACCACAAAATATGAAGTGAAAATGACAATACTTTAACTCATCTAAAGTAAAAAAAAAGTTAATTTTTCTGAAAAACTTAAATGTAAACTTTAAATATGAATAGACTTAACTTGAAATATTTCATATGCAGCATTCACAGTTCAGTATTAAAGCATTCTGAGGTTCATTTACGAAAGTCCTCCTAATGGTGACCAGCATTTCACAGTATTATGCTGCTGCCTTAGGGGTATCTCGGGCCAGGACAAAATTTCAATGTTCTGCTTCTCAGAGCTTCACTGAACAATCTAACTTCTGAGATCCTTCTTTTACTTTGCTTTGTTCAACTTTTGAAATCTTGAACTTGTTATAATGAAGTGTTTTTTTGCTCTGAATGAGTTATACTATTTTAGAAACATACATATCTGTGTTTCCCCAAGATGTCACAAAGCCTAATATCATTTGCCAGTATTTTCCTAGGGTGGGGGGACAAAAAACACTGAGAGATTAAGAAGGTGACCTCTCCAAATCCCTCCATTAGAGCATTGCACAAAACAAACACTTCATATTACCTAGACATCCCAGGGAGCCGGTATAAATCTTTCAAGGGTCTTAAATGTGCATTCCCAGACCTGGATTAACCATTTAGCAAAATAAGCATGTGTTTAGGGCACCAAAGAAAGGGGGTCACCACGGAGATTTTCCTCTAGCTATCATGCCCTTAACTCTTTCACACCCATTATTCAACAGGAATTTCAGTGTTTTTCTAAGCTTTATAAATATATATGATGTTTTGTTTTGTACAATAATGATTTTTCTCAGCACTTATTGAGTCTTAATGTCTTGTCAATTAAGCAATGGAAAGGCTGAGGTCACCATTGTTGGATTGTGTATAGGGCATCAGTTGATCTTAATCCGGCCCTGTGCATTCCCCTTCAGAAATGGTGAATACAAGGGTATATTTTAGTCTCACCCAATATGTGCCAAGACCATATCCCTTGCCATAGACAGGTATCTGAAATTTGGACATGTATATCCCAGCTTTCTAAAATCGGAATTTAAATGTGTATGTGATATACATGTCTAAATACTGGTTTATGCACATCCAAATCATGAATTTAGCATCTAAAATCATCACCATAATAAATTTTACAGTTACAATAATTTGGTTTTTAAGAGAGCACAAAATAACCTTTCATGACTTTTCTTTAATATGTTTCCACAGTAAGTGCACGTGGAGGGGCATTTTCAAATGGGGACGCCAATCTCTGAGGACGTCCCCGTGAAGGGGCGGGGCATCCCATATTATCAAAACAAGATGGGCGTCCATCTTTCGTTTCGATAATACGGTCAGGGACACCCAAATCTCAACATTTAGGTCGACCTAAGAGATGGTCGACCTAAATGTTGAGATGGTCGCCCTTAGAGATGGACAACCTCAGTTTTTGCCAATAATGGAAACCAAGGACGCCAATCTCAAAAACGACCAAATGCAAGCCCTTTGGTCATGGGAGGAGCCAGCATTCGTAGTGCACTGGTCCCTCTCACATGCCAGGACACCAACCAGGCACCCTAGGGGGCACTGCTCCCAGCTGCATAGCTCCCTTACCTTGTGTGCTGAGCCCCCCAAAACCCACTCCCCACAACTGTACACCACTACCATAGCCCTAAGGGGTGAAGGGGGGCACCTAGATGTGGGTACAGTGGGTTTGTGGTGGGTTTTGGAGGGTTCATATTTACCACCACAAGTGTAACAGGTGGGGGGGATGGGCCTGGGTCCGCCTGCCTGACGTGCACTGCACCCACTAAAAACTGCTCCAGGGACCTGCATACTGCTGTGATGGAGCTGGGTATGACATTTGAGGCTGGCAAAGAGGCTGGCAAAAAATGTTTTTTTAATTTTGTTTTTTAGGGTGGGAGGGGGTTGGTGACCACTGGGGGAGTAAGGGGAGGTCATCCCCGATTCCCTCCGGTGGTCATCTGGTCAGTTTGGGCACCTTTTCGAGGCTTGGCCATGAAAAAAATTGGACCAAGTAAAATCGGCCAAAAGCTCGTCAGGGATGCCCTTCTTTTTTCCATTATCGGCCGAGGACGCCCATCTCTTAACCACGCCCCCGTCCCGCGTTTGGTACACTGCCGACATGCCCCCGTGAACCTTGGTCATTCCCGTGATGGAAAGCAGTTGAGGATGCCCAAAATCAGCTTTCCATTATGCTGATTTCAGCGACCCTGAGAGAAGTACGCCCATCTCCCGATTTGTGTCAGAAGATGGGCGTCCTTCTCTTTCGATTACGCCGCTGATAATGTACTTTTTAGATGTTTTTAACATTCTCTGTGGCTCCCATTATTATTTCATGTGCTATAATTGCCAAAGCCCAGTGGGATCCCGTTTGGATGAGTCATTCGGTGTGAATGTTTCTTATAATCCTGTTTGGATAAATGATGCTATATAAAACTCAATAATATGTACAAAATGTTAAATACATTATTGGATCACTAGCTACAGAATACAAATACTCTATCGTGGTCTATGCTTCACGAAAAAGCATATCACTTTGGATGCAGTGATAAACTTTTTCACTTAAGAAGCCTTTTATTTTGTGAAATATGGATCATGATGGAATATTAGTATTCACTGTGTGATACTGCTTTAGTTACAACTTTATCATTTTTTTATACAGATAAGTTAAGTCATCAATTCGTGCAACAAGATAAGTACCGTTTACAGTTTTTATTGGATATTATTTTGTATATGACATATTTGCAAGCTGCACCTTACCTCTATTTAAGGATTTGACTTTCTCATGTGCGATGATTGGATGAGGTGGCAGTATGGTTTGAATCACCATGGAGAAACAATACCTCCTTTGAGCATTTTTAAAAAACTATAATAGAAAATATTTATAGGGGTAACTAATTATGTTCTAAGTTTGTTATAGCATATTAAAAGTTTTTTTTATCTCCCTAGCCAATTTTTGATATATTTTTTTGTGCTGCCTGAAGGTAGTAAATATTAATATTATCACCTCTGTTTTTCCCTTTCTTTTTCTTTTATAAAATACTAGGGCCAAAGCTGCAAAAAACATAACTAGATAGAAGCTATGGACTTTAATGACTGCTCAGGAGCAGGAGTAAATATTCATGTTTAACTATGTGTACATGGGGAGATAGAGGAAGCATGCCTGTGTTAGACCTGCCCAGACTGAGTTTATTTAGAGTCCTGGGGGGTGCTGAGAAAGTGACCGGGCTGGCCTGTAATGTCATCTGAAGTGCCGGACACTGGCATAAAGAGGAGTGATGCTAGTGACAAATGAGAACTGAAGGAAGCATGTCTGTGTTACAGATCTACCCTGGCTGAGTATCTCCACAGAATCCAGAGAGCACTGAGGAAGCAATCTGGCCATCACATGGTGTCATCTAATGAGGCAGGCTACCAGCATTAAAAGAAGTGCAGCTAGTGGTGTGCAGCCCTAGGCATGTGCCCAAAAGGGCATACCCAAAGGGATATACTTTGCCCCATTGGAGCCATGATGGCGAATGAAGGACGTAAGTATCAAGAGTATGGGATCTCTGTTTGAGGTACATTTTCCCCCCTTTATTTCCTCCCTATGACTAAAAAGTAAAATCAAGGGCTTCTTAGAACATAAGAGCATAAGAATAGCCATACTGAGTCAGATCAATGGTCTATCTAGCCCAGTATCCTGCTTCCAAAAGTGGCCAATCCAGGTCACAAGTACCTGGCATAAACCTAATTAGTAGCAACATACTGTACCATGCTACCAATCCCGGGGCAAGGAACTTGTCCAATCTTTTTAAACCCAGATACGCTAACCGCTGTTAACACATCTTCCGGCAGGGCATTCCAGAGCTCAACTATTCTTTGAAATAATACTTCCTCCTATTTGTTTTGAAAGTATTTCCATATAATTTCCTTGAGTGCCCCCTGGTCTTTGTACTTTCTGAAAGAGTGAAAAGTTTTTGATTCACTTCTACCCATTCTATACCACTTAGGATTAACCTCGATCATATCTTCCTTCAGTCATCTCTTTTCCAAGCTGAAGAGCCCTAACCTCTTTAGCCTTTCCTCATATGAGAGGAGTTCCATCCTCTTTATCATTTTGGTTGCTCTTCTTTGAACCTTTTCTAATTCCGCTATATCTTTTTTTGAGATCGGTGACCAGAATTGAATGTAATAACTTTCAGTTGCAATTGGTCCCGTGGATAAACATGTTGTGGTCTCTAATTGACTACTTGTGGATCCTCTACCTATGGATGAATATTCATTGGACTAAGGGGTCTCTAAGCCTTGGGGGTCAACCTACCCCTTCTCCCCTTATATCCTTTTTGTCAAGATCTGGAGCAGGGTTTTACTTACTAGATTTCCTGACTTCCAGCACTATTTCTGTTGCAATGTCCAGTCTCTACATTTAGCCATTTGGTCCCAGCTCAGATTCCATCACTGGTGGATGTTGATAATTTGGCTTTAAAGACTGAATTGCAGTCTAGTTGTGGAGCTAAGCAAGAGGTTTCTTTTGCAGATATATGTTGATAGTGACTAGGACTGAAACTATTTTGAAAACTTCTGTACTTCAGTTATCAGCAGTCTGTTTAGAGAATTCAGCTAAGTTAACAGATTTGGAAAATAGGCTGACACTTTGCAGGTGATGGGGACAACTGCAATTAAAGACAGTCTTTTATTGCATTGAAAACTGGAGGCAACAGGAAATCAGTTTAGATTTTTAAAAATTTGAGATTTAAAAATTTCCTTTCTATCACCTGCTATCAGAGATTCTGCTTAGAAAATTCTTCAAGAAGACCTTATTTTTAACCGATGCACATATTATTTTCTTTTCTAATAGTTACTGTCTTTCTGTTACTAAGGTCAGACACAATGTATTTTCAAAGTTCTTTAAATCTTAGTAAATTCCTTGAGTCTTCTCAAGATAATATTGAAACTAGGGCTACCCTCTTGGTCTTATTTCTGTCTGAACTGAATAAGTCTATGGAGCTGGAGTACTGGCACTGGTGGCTGAAGAACACTGCTGACTTTCTCACTGCTCAAACAGTACAGGTGGGGGCTGTATGGACTGTTCCCTGTTATAGCTTGGGAGTCTTCAGCTGTGTGGCTAGTTGATCTGACTGTCCATGGAGAAAAAATAGTTGCTTACCTGTAACAGTAGTTCTCCTTGGACAGTAGATCATCTAGCCAAATAAACCCACCCTCCCACCTGGAGTTGCCGTGAGCTTCAGGTTTAACTGAGATGGGAGAGGATTTCTGTTTAGGCATGAAAAAATAGTTGTTTACTTGTAATGGTAGTTCTCCTTGGACAGTAGATCATCTAGCCACACAGCTGAAGTGACATCACGGTGACGTTACTGACCTGGCCTTTACAAAGCACAGAAAACTCAAAAGAGCTTTCTGCGCATGTCCTTGCATTCCTGTTACTGACAGCTACTAAATCTACTCTGCACACTCTCTCTTGCCTTGGTTAATCCTGAAGCTGACATCAACTTTTGGTGGGAAGGCGGGTCTGTGTGGCTCGATGATCTACTGTCCAAGGAGAACTACCGTTATAGGTACTGTTATAGGTAAGCAACTATTTTTTCTCCATGGATAGTTGGATCATCTAGCCATATAGCTGAAGATTCCCTAGCTATAACAGGGAGCAGTCCAAATAAGAATGCCAAATGTAATAATTGTAGGACTGTTTCCTGGAACTGGAGGAGGTGGTGAGGTGACATCTCAAAGCAATGAAAATAAAACAGCTGTTGCAAAAGAGAGTCTGCTGAAGAGGCAGCATCAATGCAGTATTGTTTTGTAAGAAATGCAAAGATGCCCATACGACTGCTTTGCAATTATCTAGCGGAGCAGTGCTGTGGAAATGAGCTTTTGTACTAGACATAGATCCTAGTCGATGTGTTGTGAGATGTGGGGTTTGCAAGGGGTGATAACATCCACTCTGCTCCTAGTAGAAAAAGATGCAATATGCAGACTATTGAGACAAAGGACTATTGAGAAAGCCCGACCATTAAGATAAGTGCGAAATTAAGAAATTGTTACCTATCTTAGTACACAAAAAGAAAACATTTTGAAAAAGTGTATAAGAAAGATATTCAAGACTAATGAGGATTTCCGCGTGAAACCGCACTGGGAGAACAATACCCAGTGGTATAGCGGAGCGGTGCAGTTTACAAAAATTCATAACAGCACCGGGGATCTGAAGTCTAGTTTATCTTGTTAAGACTGTGCGGACTATGTAGAGATTATAGTTTGCTTTTGTGGACTTATGACATAATACTTGGCAAACTGATTGCCCATCTGTGTATGAATTATGTAGGTTGTCAAATTGTTGCAAAAAGCACAAAGAACCAAATGAATAGTCCTCAGTTCCAACAGACTGATGCCTTGCACTTACTCCATCATGTCTAAGTACCCTGGGACATATGTAATGTCTGATGCACCCACCAATTTTGTTTAGAAGCATCTGTCAATAGTAAGAAGTAGAGAGAAAAAAAAAGGTTGAAAAAGGCGATCCTATCCTAAGATTGTCTTGGACATTTTACAATCTAAGTGATCATTTGAGGTGAAAAGTAAGTGGTAACTGATCTATCAACAGCTGCTCAAAACGTGACATCGATATGTGAGGTGTCACTGGAACTGTCATATGAAACCATGCCCAAGGCAGAACAAGAAGTAGTGCACCATATGAGCAAACAATGGGAGAAGGACTATGGTCATCGGAACAGAAACGGTTTGAATATGTGGTACTAGCAAGATGATAGGCTGCATTATTAAAAGTGGTAATTGTACTCTAAGTAATAGAATGATGGTATGATCTCCTATATACTGACTGCAAATGGGACCTGCCAATGTTTATGAGAAAATGTAGGCTGCAAGATAGCCATAGTAATCTGGAAGGCATGGAATGGACACTTATGGCTTTGAAGTCAGACAGAATGAAGTACGCAGTAGTGATCTTGGTTTAAAACCAGAACAAAGTGAAATTGAGTTCTGATATCTGATGTCCAAAAATCGCATGGGAAAAATTCTCTTTTCTTCCTTCGTATATGGAAAATACCTGGAGTAAACCCAGTGTTCCCTTGGATGGGATACATTTTGTTGATCGCCTGTGCTGCAATGAGTTGAGAAACCCACACTGCTAGCAGATGTATGTAGTCTACTGGAGTTGTGTAAGCAGATAGCATTCATGGTGACTGAATGAAGCTGAGTTGACATCTATTTGGAATGATTATCAGTACCCAGGTGGCTGCATTGATAGCCCTCTAAACATTGCAGAAATACTGAATACAGCCTCCCACAGGAAGATGTCCAAAGTATATATCTCTCTGGTATGCCGTTAATTAGGTTGGTGCTAGACTAGACTTCTGGGTAATAACGCCACTGTAGCTCCTCAAATGGTAGTGTCATACTATTAATAGTTGACCAGATTAGATGGCTCAACAACCGTGAAAGCTGTTTAGAACTGATTGAAAGAAGGTGTGTATGGCTCTGGCAATTCTTCAACAACTTGATGCAGATTATCCATGATGGTGGATAAATGATAATGAATCATAATTATGAAACACAATACGAGCAGCAAAATATACAGGAATGATACATGTGTTTTCTCACTAAGACCTTACATTTAAAATGCTCAGTAGGAGGGTAACCTGCAAAGTTGTTAGCCGTTTATTCTTCCTCATTGCTGAGTGGAGGCGTAGTCTAGCGGTTAGTACAACAGACTTTGATCCTGGGGGAACTGGGTTTGAATCCCCGCTGCAGCTCCTTGTGACTGTGGGCAAGTCACTTAACCCTCCATTGCCTCAGGTACAAAAAAGTACTTGTATATACTATGCAAACCATTTTGAATGTAGTTGCAAAAACCACAGAAAAGTGGTACGTCAAGTCCCATTTCCAAAAGTATGGAATAGTGGCTGTGTTGTACAAAAATGCAACTATTTGATCAAGAGGTTATAAGAAGTAATAGAGCCATAGCCAAGTGTTGCCAGAAAATCATGGATCCTCAGGAGCTAGTCAAGATTGGGAGGCGGGGCTGGTGGTTGGGAGGCGGGGATAGTGTTGGGTAGACTTATGTGGTCTGTACCCTGAAGAACACAGGTACAGATCAAAGTAGGGTATACACAAAAATTAGCACATATGAGTTATCTTGTTGGGCAGACTGGATGGACCATGCAGGTCTTTTTCTGCCGTCATCTACTATGTTACTATGTTAGGTGGAAACCTGTTGATGTGCCGGTTGCTGCTCTAAACAGGGAAAAACTATTAGAGAAGTATTGTGATGCTGCCTTCCAGATGAAGAGGAATTCTAAGGTAGAGAAGATTTGGTTTCCAGAGGAAATCATTCAGAGGGCATACTAGCACAAGAACAGGGCATGCTCCTGAAAGACTGAAGTAGACATTAATTTTGAATTGTATCTAGAGGAAGGCTGTGGTTGAAGGAGTGTTGTGAAACAGAAAGAACATCTCTAGGAGACGAGAAAGTTGGGCGATGATAGTAGGAGCTGATCTGCCAACTTTCAGAGTTCTTTGGCTCTCATCAGGCTGTTGTAACTACCAGGTTATGCATTCAGATTGCTGCTGCTGTTGATGAATGAATTAAAGAAGCAGCTGAAGTATAACAAGAATAAAAGGAAGAGTTGAGTCTAGAAAGCAGAGACAGACACAGTAAAAAGGCTGAAACTCTGGTATAAGTGAAGACCAGACCGAACAATTGGAGAAAGTCTCTGCAGGGAACCCAACATAAATACAAATGCCAGCATTGATAGGCATGACATCAATAACAACTATTCAGATGTCAGCTACAAGAACACGATTGATGTGATAAACGTCTCCTAGCATATAGGCACATAACATCGAGAAAACACGCTTGCCTTAGCATTTTGCTTCTTTAGTTATTGCACCATGGGCATCAGGATTGAGTTATTCCTCCCAACTCTGACAAGTTTCTGCTGACATCCATACTTGTTCATCCATATTGGAGTCATGCGTACTGACATCAACAGTTGGTATTGCACCAAACGTGCTCTGGACACCACCCCAGCAATACCACATGGGATAGAGCAGAAATTAGCATCAATGTGCAAATGTGCTGTGGGTTCGGCATCAGAGATTCCTTTTTGATACCAGTGATGCATTTCTGTCCATGTCTGAGTTGACAACCTAAGTGTCTCCAAGACCAACAACACTGTGATGGAGAGGAACAGATCTGCTGTCGAGCCTGAGGAACTGATCAGCTCCTAGATGTACTGGGTGAACTGTGAGCTGAAATGAAGGAAACTCTCACTCTGCTCATGCTCAATGCTGAGGATTGCTTGGTAATCTGATCTTTTTATTTATTTTTATTTAGCTCACACCTTTTTCAGTAGTAGCTCAAGGTGAGTTACATTCAGGTACTCTGGATATTTCTCTGTCCCAGGAGGGCTCACAATCTAAGTTTGTACCTGAGGCAATGGAGGGTTAAGTGACTTGCCCATGATCACAAGGGGCAGTAGTGGGATTTGAACCGGCCACCTCTGGATTGCAAGCCCGGTGCTCTAACCACTAGGCCACTCCTCCACTCCACTCCTCCACTCCCTCTGACATCAGCATCACAATGCCACCATAAGGCAGAGCAGCAGCATCCTCCCAAGCAGGTCGCACATCCTGCGTGGCTCTGCCAGCTTCAACATCAACAGCATGCATGGCGCCAGACGTGCATTGTACTGCATATGAATCTAGATCCTGACCCCCCCCCCCCCAGGTGGTATCACATTAGGGATAACAGAATTGATTACAATAGCAAGCTGTTCCTCAACCACTACAGATATATCCATCTGTTTGACAAGGTGAGATGTCTTAGTTTTCTTCTTGATCGAAGGTGACTTGTGGTTTGTGGGGACTTTAGATTGGAAGAAGTCTCTTCTTCTAATCTAAAGTCAAGGACACCGCAGACACTGAGAATGTGACACCTTGTGATTACAAAATTGACAGTCTTTAAATCCCATTTTTTGAGCAACACAAAAATTACAAATGCAAAATTAAATTTGGTAATGATAACTGAAGAAAACTATAAATGAATGAAGAAGAAAATACTAAAAATAAAAGGTACATGAAGAAAACTAAACAGGAAGGGACTTGAAGGTTTAGCAGATCTTGTCGGTACCAGGACAAAATAAAACTGAGGTGGGAGAGGGTGTGTACAGTAGATATAGTAGCAGTCAGTGGCGGGAATGCAGGGACATGCACAGAAAGCTCTTTTGAGTTTTCTGTGCTTTGTAAAGGCCGGGTCAGTAACATCACCATGACATCACTTCAACTGTGTGGCTAGATGATCCGACTGTCCATGGAGAAGCATCAGACAGAAGACTCTGAGGTTGGCATGCATGAATCTCTGCTGGCTGCCGGAAACATGTGGAAGAAAAAAAACTTTTAAAAGGTACATGGGAGTGGGGGGAGGAGGTTGGGAGGTAGTTATTAACTTTGTAATTAACCTACTGTGAAATGAGTCACATCTAGGAGGGAACCAGTAGGCATTGGGCACTTCGCCACAACTGTGCCAAAAGACCACCATTTGACATGGTTTCTGCTCAGTACAACCTGTCAGCAGCAAATCACTTCAGAACTAGATGAGTCCAACCTAAGTCAACAGCAATGTCAGATCCCTGTGGAACACAGAACCTTAGCCAGTTATAATGTAGACTAGGGGCGTATCTGGACTCCGGCGGTAGGGGGGGCCAGAGCCAGAGAGAGGGGGCACATTTTAGCGCCCCCCCCCGCCGCCGCCGCCGCCCCCACCGCCGAGCCCCCACCACCACCAATGACTTAGTCTCTCCACCCCCCTCCCGCCGCCAACCCTCCCCCGCTGCCGTTCTTACTTTTGCTGGCGGGGGACCCCAACCCCCGCCAGCCGAGGTCTGCTTCCACCTGCCGCTGCCTTCAAAACTTCTTCTTCAGCCGGCGGGGGACCCCAAACCCCCGCCAGCCGCCCCGCGCTGTTTAAAATTCATCTTCGGCCTCCGTGGCCGTGCTGCTGGGATAGGCGGCGCTGTTGAAATCCACTTCGGAGTCTGACGTCGCAGCACGTACAACGTACAACGACGTCAGACTCCGAAGTGGATTTCAACAGCGCCGCCTATCCCAGCAGCACGGCCACGGAGGCCGAAGATGAATTTTAAACAGCGCGGGGCGGCTGGCGGGGGTTTGGGGTCCCCCGCCGGCTGAAGAAGAAGTTTTGAAGGCAGCGGCAGGTGGAAGCAGACCTCGGCTGGCGGGGGTTGGGGTCCCCCGCCAGCAAAAGTAAGAACGGCAGCGGGGGAGGGTTGATGGCGGTAGGGGGGTCCAGGGCAAAATCTGCGGGGGCCCAGGCCCCTGAGGCCCCACGCAGATACGCCCCTGATTGTAGAGCCAGTTATAATGTAGGGATTCCTTTCAGGCATGACTGGAATTCTGAAAACAAGGGTAAATTCAAAATTTTTAAACCTTGGCATAGGGTTTTCTGAGATCTCCCTATTAATGCTTGACTTTAAAATGCATATTTCTGAGCACTGATAATTCTGAACAGAGTAACTAATCCTTGCAGTCAAGATATCAAGACTTTCATCTGATACTAGATAAAAGGAAAATCCTACACAACAAATATTCAACAGTTCTACTATGAATCTCAGAAAATCTTTTTTGTTTCCATAGTCTCCCTCTGAAATTATTTGACTGAATTTCTGTGCCCACATTACAGGAATCACTTGCACAGTTTTCCAGTGACTGAGACATGCGAACTGATTGTCACTGTGTGCATGTTATATAAGACCTGAACAATTTATTTACAAAGTCATATATGACAAGAAGATTTGCAAAAAAAAAAAAGTTCCTGAGATTTTTTGTTTGTTAAAATACAAAATCCATTTTAAACCCATATGATTGCAATAGTATTGGTATGAAATTGTTCAGCCACAAATAAAAGGAAAGTTCCTTCAACTTCTGAAAAGTGCACAGATTGCAACCCATTCTAGTAAGCAAAAACTGAGCACAACTTCTGACTTTCCTAAAGCAGAAAGGAAAATTCACTGACAGGAGGTCACCCTCCAGACTTGACTACTGAGAGCTTGCAGCAGAAGCTCAGGGCAGTGTGCAGTAGCATGCTCCGCTATCCTTTCCCTAAATATCATGCATTCACATATACACAGAGTTTCGAATCAGTTCATCGTAACACTCTCCCTGTCTCTGTATCAGTGCACATGACTACATAGAATCGAACTCATGAATATTAATGATAACTCATTGATTATTTATGACAGAAAGTGTTAGCTGGAGGTGTATGGGAGCTACTGTTGATGTGAGATGAATATTCACTAATTAAGATGCAAACATAGTGTCAATACTATTTCTGTTTATTCAGGATTGAAAGATTAAGCATAGGGTATTTCCAAGTGGACCAGGCACATGTTCCTTAATTTTTATCAGTTATCATAAGCCCCCTTCTCCCAAGAATTTCTGAGAACCAAAGAGGAGGATTTGAAACAGTATATTTGGACTAGTTCACTGCTACTTGTATAGATTGTGTGAGAGAGAGATTAGTGAGAAATTACTCTTAATTGCAAAATAATAAAAATGCTGGATTAACCCTTTGGTGGGACCTAGGCAAACAACCAGCTGAAGTACCTTCTAGAATGTTCTTATGCTATAATCACCCTTCCTCCCCCTTACCTCCCTAGAACCTAGCTACCCTCTCTACATCAGTATTTGGGTTGTTTCACACTCTTCCCTCTTCTCCATTTTCTATCATCATCTTCCCTCACCAGCATGTACCATAATCCTACCTGCTACTGCCTCTTCCTCCTTTTGTGATATCAGAACTGCAGGGATCCCCACAGTTGTAGAACCTCTGCTGGTCCTGTACTTTCTGATTTCACATAGAAACCAGCAGAGAAGGAGGCAAGCACTGCTCACTGAAGCATCCTGCTGGCCAGAAATTGTAGATGGGTTGGGAAGATGAATTATAAACAGAGGGACCCAGAGCTTAATGATCTATTAAGTAACTTATCCAACTAAAGAACCATCTCATCTCAGTGGCGTAGCCAGGGGGGGGGGTGCCAGCGGAGCGGCCGCTCCCCCAAATGGAGTTCTGCTAGCTCCGGCGTCTTATTTTTTTCTCAATGTGTTGCATTGAAAACGTGCGCCTGCGCCAGCGCTGGCGGAAGTCCGCTCTTGCTCCCCCCACATCATCAACCTGGCTCCGCTTCTGTCTCAACTGTGTGCTAATCAGTTAATGTGTGGTAATGTAGATGTGCTAACTTACCTCCCCCCCCCCCCTTTACAAAGTCACGCTAGTGGCTGTCGGTGTGGTAATGTCACACAACCCTTTTAAAGTTAATGGGCTGTGTTGGCATTACCGCACAGCTTGGTAAAAGGAGGCGGGGGGGGGGGGGGGGAGTTAGTGCAGGAATGCTAACTCTCCAACCCTGACACCCCCCCCAAAAAAAGTTCCCAACAATATTTACCACACGGTTACTATAACAACATCCCAAAATTAATAATGTACCTCCTTACTTGAGATCTGAGCTGTGCTTTTCTCAGTTTAAAGCTCTCTTAAAAGCACATTTCTTCGATTAGCTTTTGGTACTTCTCTAATTATGAATCCTACCTAGTTTTCTAGACTCCAGTCGATTTGCACTGCTGTAATAACCAGGTTCTGATTTGAAGAAAGGTGATTGCTAGCTGTGGATTCTTAAGCTGTTTTATGATTGGTCTATTTTATTTTGGTGTTCTTTTTCCTGAACTTTATCTGCCTGATATTCAAATGTATTTAACCAGCCAGGAATGGCACCTGGCTAGTTAAATATATTCAAGCCGGCTATCTGCCGATGTTCAGCGGGAGATAACAGGCTATCTCCTGCTGAATATCCCAGTCAGCAGCTAGCCCTGTCACTAGCTATGTTGCGTGACTTAGCCAGTTACTGCTGATTTTCACCAACCAACTCGGTAAGGTTAGTGGCCAGATAGTCCCGCGTAAATAGCAGGTCTGTCTTTGGCTGCTAGCACTGTCTATGTTTGCAGTGCCAAAATAACCCCGGAAATTCAATGCTGGTGGCTGGATACGGCCCCGGCTTTGAATTTCCGGGTTCGCCGGTGACAGCAGGAGTTAAGTCGGTTTAACTTCCTCTGTCTCAACATCAGGGCCTATGCTTTTATTGTAAGCTGCTATGACCTATTTTCAGCAACGGTGGGATAACAAAAATTTTAATAGACATAAACATAATGTGTGACGCTTTATCATATCCTGTGTTAGATCATTTTTTTGCTGTCTGAGGTGCACATCTGCACCTAACGCAGTTTAGTAAAAGGACCCCTATTTTAGGCATGGCAAGTGGAGATACTCTTTGAGCTTATCATGTTGAAAAAGTATTCCAGATGAAGTGTTACATCACTTGAGAGACAAACAACATTCAAGTAGCTTTCTGAGCTGCTCAGACAGTTGTTATAGGATTGGAGTGAGGGGACAGGTAGATGGCACAGCCATTTATTACACTGCAGGTCTTCAATTACTGCTCTGTCTATAGAGGCTTTTAAAACAGAAACCTTGATGGAGGTTTAACAGCATCATTAGCTTCCATTAAGGTTAGCAAAACATATTTTTTTAGAAAATAGTGACAGCAGAGCTGCTGCTTCTAGCTGCTGTTATCATTTTAAGAGAGTTTATGGTTTACATAGTGCAGTGAATGTTACTGATATTTTCTTTTCTCCTTCAGGTGTTGGTTTCCAAAGACAAACAGAACCTCCAATTCTCCAACACGCAATCTGTCTAAACACAATTTGACATGGATGCACTGCTGTTAGCTTAGCACCTTATCAAATAATGTGCCCTGATAGAGATAAAAAGGTTTAACAACCTTCTTGCCTTTGTTTCTGTGTGCATTCACCCACAGAGAGAGTTCGGCAGTAGCTAATAATTAAAATTAAAGACAAAGATGAATCTCCATGGCTCTGTGATGAAGGCTCCATCTTGCATATTAAGCAGCTGGAAAGTACTGAAATGTGCAAATTAAAGTCTAAAACATGACTTTAAAACAGTTATGTTAATAGGAGTTTTTAAAATAATTGAGTCAGTAGATGGAGCAAAGTAAGGACAATATCAACATTTTCTTATTTTAACTGCCGGTTTTACTCCTGTACAAAATTATTCTTTAGAAAATGTTTACTACTTTATCTACCAATATATTGTATAGATGCAACAGTGCAGGGGTGGGCAACCTCGACAGCCACAACCCAGTTGGGTTTTCAGGATTTCCCCAATGAATGCAATGGAGGCAGTGTATGCAAATAGATCCATGCATTTGGGGAAATCCTGAAAATCTGACTAGGTTGCGGCCCTCGAGGACCGAGGTTGCCCACCCCTGCAGCAGTGTTTTTCATTATGCTAGTTACTTGGATATGCAATCCATATTATGGAATAGTGAAGCAGATGAAGAGATATTTTATGAAGGAAATAAGAGTATTCACGAATGGCACTCGTAGGGGTTGTTTTTTTTCCCCATTACTTTTCTATGGGACAAGACTTCAGTGAATACAGTAAGTCCCCAAGAGTCAATTCCAAACTGTTTGGTTTTCTGGTAGAAAATGCCCATTTCAGTTTGCAACTTCAACCCTTCTGTGTACATTCTTTGCAGAATTCAAATTAAGTTACGATGCGAATGGCAGCTTGCACATGGACTTCTAATTTGAATATAATTGCTTCTTTCTATTGATATGAAACAAGTTGCAACAATGGATTACAGTATAGATTAATGACTGCTTCAAATTTTGAAGCTGCCTCTGAGAAATTGAGCTACAGATGATCTTTTTGATGATTTGAAGAAAATGTTAAGTGGCTGGGCTGAATAACTGTAATGGAATGATTGAACTGGAGGGAAAAATGTTATATATAGTTCTTCAAGCTGTATTGGTCCTAGAATAAAATGGAGGTTTTGTAGGTCTTTTAATACCTTTTAAGATACTAACAAAAGAGGTTGTAGTATTTGAGCTTTCCAGATCTCATATGCCGCTTCTTCTGATGTGACTGCTGTCTAAAGAAGGGGCCTTCCTGGTCACACAAGCTAATGTACCATAATATCTTTAGTTGTTCCTTTAAATGGTATCACAACTTAAAAGACTCCTACATTCTAATGACTTAGACACTAGAATAGTCAATTCAGTGTTTTATCTTTCATGAAGTATGGGTAACATATAATTTATACTTTTTTCTCATATCAAAGATAATAAAAATATAGGAGTCTATACACTAAAGTTTAGCAGGCCAGCTAAGTCCATTTAGTATATATTCAGAATAGTATGCTATATACAATACCCAAGTATGCATGCTGAGCCCATCAATGATGACATTAGTGTATAGGTGCTAAAATTAATTTATGCACAGAAGTGGGAGCTCTTCCTGTATCCTACCCATGCTCTGCCCTGCGTATGCCCCCTTGCAAATAAATACTATGTAATTTCCACTGGTATTTGGAGAATAGCACTTAGGCATCATACTAGCATTTACATGAATATGCACATATGTGCCTAAATGCTAGTATTTGAAACATTTACATGCATAATGTGCATGTAAATGTGAATGCCTAGGTATAGAATTGCCCTTTATACAAATAGCCTAGACCAGTCTTGTCCAACCCATGGCCCAAAACCTAGACTGCTAACTTAATTTTTCTGGCCTACAGAAGCACCGAAAGTTCGGGTTGGTCCTGCAATTTCAAATCTTGCAAGACTTGGAGACCAACTCAAACTTATAATGCCACACTGCTCAAACTCGCAGTTAAGGAGTTGTAGCAGGGATCTCATCAGAGGACTTTGCAGCTGAAGCCAGGTGAGGCATGATGAGTCCAACTGAAATAAAAGTTACATGGAAATGCTTTTAAAACAAATAGGAGGAAATATTTTTTTTCACTCAATGAATAGTTAAGCTCTGGAACTCTTTGCTGGAAGATGTAGTAACAGCAGTTAGCGTTATCTGTGTTTAAAAGAAGGTTTGGACAGGTTCCTGGAGGAAATGTCCATAGTCCGCTATTGAGATAGACATGGGGAAAGCCACTGCTTGCCCAAGGTTTGGTAGCATGGAATGTTGATGCTATTTGGGTTTCTCCCAGGCACCTTGACCTGGATTGGCCACTGTTGGAAACAGGATACTGGACTAGATAGACAATTGGTCTGACCCAGTATGGCTATTCTTATGTTCTTATAGATTACTAACAACAGATCAGCAATTTCATGTTTGAGTTCTTTCAGTACCCCCAAGTGTATGCCATCTGGTCAAGGTGATTTTTTCACTCTTTAACTTGTCAATTTGGCTCAGTATGTCTCCAGGTTCACCGAGATTTCTTTCAGTTCCTCCACATCGTCACCCTTGAAAACTATTTCCGATACAGGTAGATCTTTTACATCTTCTTCCGTAAAAATTGAAGCAAATAATTAATTCAATCTCTCCGCTATGGCCTTATCCTCCCTTAGTGCCCCGTTTGCTCCTTCATGATCTAATAGTGCCACAGGCTTTTCTGCTTCTGATGTACCTAAAAAAAGGTGTTATGAGTTTTTATACTCTTTTAACCTTCATGATCAATGCTTTGCATCTAGGTTGACACTGCTTATTTTGATTCTTATTTTCTTCATTCAGATCCTTTTCCCATTTTTTGAAGGATTCTCTTTTGGTTCTAATAGCCTCTTTCACTTCACCTTTTAACCATATTGGCTGTCATTTGTTCTTCTTTCCACCTTTGTTAATATGTGGAATAGATCTGGTCTGGACTTCCACAATGGCATTTTTAAACAACGTCCATGCCAGATTTAAAGATTATTAAGATTTACTTTACCAAACAAAATTTCAGAAAAGGAAAAGAATGACAAAATGTGATATGAAAGCAACAGCTCATACTGGAAGAGAGAGGAGAATAAGGTGAGGGAGCACAATCAAAAGGGAAGGAGAACAAAAATGGACTGAGTAGAAAAGAAGAATCCTTGACAGTATAAGAATGATTGGAGAGAAATGAGGTGAACCACGATAAAACAGAACCTGAAATCCCATGAGAGGAAAACAAGACAACAGAGGAAAGTGATCCATAAGATCAAATGCAGCTGAAAGATCCATACAGATAGCAAGAACCACCATGTGTTTATCCCAGTACATGTGGACTTCATTAAGTATAGCAGTGAGAATGGTTTCCATACTAAAATGCAATCCGAAGCCTGACTGGAGGGCAAGAGACTTGGCAGCAAAGGAGGAGAGTTGTGTGAACACAATTTTCTCCAAAATCTTTGAGAGCAAAGACAAATTGGAGACAGGTTGATAGTGAGCTGGGACCTCTGGAGGTTTCTTAAGGATCAGTTTGATAATAGCCCTTTTCCAACAAAGTGGTACCTGACCAAGAGAAAGACTGGTAATTATCATAGACAAGATTTGAGGAGAGAGCTGTAGGTTAGAGCATTTTAGCCATGGAAGATGGAAAGGGGTGGAGCTCACAGTAGGTGCATTTTGTGCTAGGGTCTGGAGCTGAAAGATACTCCAAGAGATGCACCCAGGTAGAGGTGAGGGTTGTGGAGACGAGGGCAGGGATGAGGAGGGACAGATAATTGAAATTTCTTTGTCAAGTCTTGAACTTTGGTAAGAAAATATTGCAGCTGTAAGGGCATAGAGAGTAGTACCTGGAAAAAGAGGTGGTGATGTTAAATTATGAAAAATAGAGAACACCTCTTTAATTAAATTGGAGGCTTTTTTGATAAAGTCTGCATAGTAAAGAGCCTTAGTTTTGTGAAGATGGAACTTATAATGTTTAAGCCTTATTTTTATAAGTAACAAAATCCAAATTAGATTTAGTTTTCTTCCAGATACGCTCACACCTGCGTAATTGTTGCCTAAAGAGACGTAACCCACTATGATACCAAGACTGACTATGATGAGAATGGGAGGGATTGATTAATCTTGCTGGGGCCACTTTATCAAGGACCATAGAAAGAGCAGCATGAAAGCATTCGGCTTAACCTTTGCAGCTGACCCTCTCAGCTTCTTTTTAATCATTTTCCTCATTTTGTCATAGTCACCATTTTGAAATTAAATGCTGCTACAGTAGATTTCTTTAGTGACTTCACTCCATATATCAGCTGAAATTTGATCATGTTATGATCACTGTTTCCCAGCGGATCCAATACTGTTACCTTACCATGCCCTGAATTCCACTGAGGACTAGATCTAAAATAGCTCCCCCTCTTGTCGGTTCTTGGACCAGTTGCTCCAAGAAGCAGCTATTTATTACATCTACTACTACTTAACATTTCTAGAGCGCTACTAGGGTTACGCAGCGCTGTACAGTTTAACAAAGAAGGACAGTCCCTGCTCGAAGGAGCTTACAATCTAAGAATTTTATCTCCCTAGCACTCCCTGATGTAGCGTTTATCCAGTCAATAATGGGTAATTGAAATCACCCATTATTATAATGTTGCCTAATTTACCAGCTTTCCTAATTTCTGTAAACATTTCTCCATCTGTCTGCTCATTCTTCCCAGTGCACGGTAGTACTGCCCTACCAGTATACTCTTTCCCTTCACACATGGAATTTCTATTCATAAGGATTCTATGCTGCTGTTTCATGTAGAATATTTATGTTGTTTGACTCAAATCCCTCTTTAACATAAAGCACAGCCCCCTCCAATTTGATCCACTCCATCATTACAATATAATTTGAACCCTGATAAAACAGTGTCTCATTGATTGTCCTCTTTCCACCAGGTCTCTGAGATGCCTATTTTATCTATCTTTTCATTTAGTGCTATATACGCCAATTCTCCCATCTTATTTTTTAGGCTTCAAGTATTTGTATATAGACATTTTAAATTGCATTTTTTCCTAGCATCTACAAGCTGCTTTGTAGTTGATGGAGATAATTTTCATCCTTTACTCTGTTCTCCCATTAAACACTTCTGGCTTTCTTTCACCATTATTGAAATCTCTATTGGGATTCCCTAAAGATCCTGTTTCAACAATATCCTTCAAGGACACTCCACACCGAACCATGCTCACCTGTGCAACTGTTGGCTCCCCCCTCCATTTTAGTTTAAAGGCTGCTTTATCTCCTATTTAAATGTTAGTGCCAGCAGCCTTGTTCCATCCCTGTTGAGGTGGAGTCCATCCTTTCGGAACAGGCTTCCCCTTCTCCAGAATGTTGTCCAGTTCCTAACAAATCTAAATCCTTCATCCTTTCAAAAAATGCTACTCTGGAGGATCTGGATTTCAGCTTTGTATCTAAGAGTATAAATTTGGCTTCCAGAACTTCTATCCCACATTTTCCTATGCTATTAGTACCCATATGTACCAAGACAGCAGGCTCCTCCCCAGCACTATCTAAAATCTTATCTAAGTTAAGCATGAGGTCCTCTACCTTCACACCAGGCAGGCAAGTGACCAGGCGATCCTCATGCCCTCCAGCCACCCAGCTATCTACATGCCTAATGATCGAATCACCAATTACAACAGCTGTCCTAACCCTTTCCTCCTTGGCAGAAGCTCCTGGAGACACATCCTCAGTGTGAGAGGATATTGCATCCCCTGGTGGACAGGTCCTGGCTACAGGATTACTTCCTACTTCACCAGGATGATGTTCTCCTTCTAGGAGACCTCCGTCCTCCAAGGCTGCACAAGGGCTCCTCTATGTACCTCTCTGTCTCCTTCAGCTCCTTCAAGTCTGCTACTCTAGCCTCAAGAGAATAGGCTCATTCTCTGAGAGCTGGGAGATCTTTGCATCAAGCACACATATATAACCTCTCACCAACTGGGAGATAACTATACATTACTACTACTACTACTACTATTTAGCATTTCTATAGTGCTACAAGGCATACGCAGCGCTGTACAAACATAGAAGAAAGACAGTCCCTGCTCAAAGAGCTTACAATCTAATAGACAAAAAATAAATAAAGTAAGCAAATCAAATCAATTAATGTGAACGGGAAGGAAGAGAGGAGGGTAGGTGGAGGCGAGTGGTTACAAGTGGTTACGAGTCAAAAGCAATGTTAAAGAGGTGGGTTTTCAGTCTAGATTTAAAGGTGGCCAAGGATGGGGCAAGACGTAGGGGCTCAGGAAGTTTATTCCAGGCGTAGGGTGCAGCGAGACAGAAGGCGCGAAGTCTGGAGTTGGCAGTAGTGGAGAAGGGAACAGATAAGTAGGATTTATCCATGGAGCGGAGTGCACGGGAAGGGGTGTAGGGAAGGACGAGTGTGGAGAGATACTGGGGAGCAGCAGAGTGAATACATTTATAGGTTAGTAGAAGAAGTTTGAACAGGATGCGAAAACGGATAGGGAGCCAGTGAAGGGTCTTGAGGAGAGGGGTAGTATGAGTAAAGCGACCCTGGCGGAAGATGAGACGGGCAGCAGAGTTTTGAACCGACTGGAGAGGGGAGAGGTGACTAAGTGGGAGGCCAGCAAGAAGCAGATTGCAGTAGTCTAAACGAGAGGTGACAAGGGTGTGGATGAGGGTTTTGGTAGAGTGCTCGGAAAGAAAGGGGCGGATTTTACGGATGTTGTAAAGACATTCAGTGCAAAAGACTGGATAGCACCCTTCTTGCTGCTGGACTACTATCTCCATCTTAGTATTACTGTGTTTTATAAACTTCTTAAGGTACTAGGGATCAGGGGCGTAGCCAGACATTGGCGGGAGGGGGTCCAGAGCCCAAGGTGGGTGGGGGGGGCACATTTCAGCCCGCCTCCCCCAGATGCCGACCCCCCCTGCCGCCGAACCTCCCCGCCACTTTTGACCCCCAGCCGCCGACACCACAAAGTACCTTTCCTGGCGGGGATCCCCAGCTCCCACTAACCGAAGTCTTCTTCAGTCCCAGTCTTCGGCGCGTTCGCTGATCTGTGCTGTGACTCATAGCAAAGATCAGCAAACTCGCCGGAGATCGGGGCTGAAGAAGACTAAGGCTGGCACGGGTTGGGGACCCCCACCAGCAAAGGTATCTTGTGGCGGCGATGGCAGCGGCGGGGGAGGGGGTCAAAAGTGGAGGGGGAGGGTCGGCGGGGGGGGCGTCAAAAATAGAGGGGGCGAGGACTAAATCTGAGGGGGCCCATGCCCCCATGGCCCCACTTAGCTACGCCCCTGCTAGGGATATTAAATTAATGTAAAGAACCTTAAGATTATATGGTATATTGTGTAAATTATTTAGTGTGTGCTTCTCAGAAAGTAATTAAATATAATTAAAACTCTAATGGAAACTCCCCTCTTGTTATCCTAATTAGAATAATTGACTATAAATTAAGACTATAAATGAAGAGATATGCTAGGGGTGGGCAGGAGTTGGGGAGGGTGGATGGGAATGAAGACTGACCTAGGCCCTGTTGTGCCTTCTAGAAGCTATCTGTTAATGCTGCTTTGGTTGTATCCTCAAAAAGATGGTGTATCAAATTCATGACCCCTTATCCTTTACCTTTAGCACTTTCGTGTCCCCTTATAGAATAATATGTAGTGTACTTATGATTGTAGTTATAGAATAGACTTTTTACTGTCCACTGGTAAACATATAAGTTCTTTTAAAAAATCCCCTTCCCCATGTGCATATACATGTAAATACAGGAACGTCAGATGAAAATTAGACTTCACCAGTTGCATGGGAAGTAGCTTGGCATGCACTTCTCCACATACCATTTAACACAGCTCTCTAAGGGTCCTGTTTACTAAGGTGCATGTTTTTAATGCGGGCTAATGCTAGAAACACCCGTATATTCTTATGGGTGTCTCTAGCATTAGTGTGCACTAATTTTTAGCACGTGCTAAAAATGATAGTGTGCCTACAGCACGGCTTAGTAAACAGGGCCCTAAGCCAGATGTTTAGTTTAATTTTACTTTTTAAATTCCCCACATAATTTAGAGCAGAGTGCAATACAAAATTTAAATACAAGTTACGAATATATTTAAATTATACAATAGTTTACAGTTATAGCACCCTTCTATTAGATGATATAAATGAGTAATATTTTATCATACACATTATATACAGGGCTCAGCTACCAGCAAGTATTGCAGTTGAACAAAGAAGGTGACGTACAAGAAATGACACTGTAAAGGTTTAACCCGAAGCTCTTGAAAGATAACATTTCTAACTACATTTCTGTATGGAAACGAACAATTCACTGATACATGGTTATAAAACCTCCTATACAAATCCATATTTATACAGCAAAATTGGCTTTTCAAACAAAAGAATAACACAAGCGATTTTCAAACATTGTAGATTCAATTCACATTGTATAAGACACAATGGTTTTACTGCAGCCTATAAAAGTCTATTCCAGAAGTTCAATGACATGACTATAATTATCATGGCTGTCCTTTATGTGGTTTATTAACCCAAAGAACATCATTGACATTCTGTGTTGACTTAGAATAGCAGTATGTCTGATGGTTTTTTTGAGCTCTGCAATTCTTCTTGACATCACACCAATTTTCAGAGAGCTTTTTTGGACCCAACAAACTATGGAACCTTTTTACTAAGCTGCTTTGGGCGCTAATGTGCACCTAACATAGCAAAAATAGCCTAACATGGGTTGTGTTAAAGCATTCTGTGCTAGTTTTGCCATCTGCCTACACTAATTGTGTGGTAATTATTATTTTGATTTTTCTTGGAGGGGGCATGATGGGGGTGGAGAATGGGCATGGTTGTGCTAATCAGCTAGCACACTGACATTACTGCTGTGCTAATTGGTTAAAGTGTCCATGGGAGCTCTTAGCCTTCCTAAATAGGAGGCAGTACATGTTTCTACGATAATCTTTGAAATGGCTATGTAGTAATGCTAACATTAGTGCATGGCCATATATTCTGCGCTCCTCCAGTTCCTCATTCCGCAGCTGATCTAGCCGCTGATGCTCTAACATGTAGGTCTGCAGGATCTCAGCTGGTGTGGCATCTGGCCCTGCCAACTCATGGGCCTCTGCCCATAAGGGGTCTGCTCTCATCCCAGGAGAACTGCGTTTCCTCCTCGCTGAGACCATCCTGTTGCTCTTGTGTTAGGTCAGGCATCTCCAGTATCTGAGGGCCACTACCAATTGCACCCTACATATTTATGATCTATATGTTTACACTAGTGTTATATATGTTATTATTTATTATTTATTGCATTTGTACCCCACATCATCCCACCTTTTATAGACTCCTGAAGCAGGCGTTTTGCCACCAAAACACTGCAACTGTCGAGTTTTTTGAGTTGTATCAATAAAGATCACCCTTTTGAACGAGTGTCGCCCATGGGGGGGGGGGGGGGGGGGGTTGGAAGAGCCAATCTACCCTATTCCTTGGATTCTCTCTTGTATTAATTCTTGCCAGGTGAACTGGCACATGGTCACATAAACATGCTTCAAATGTTTGAAGGCAGTAGTGAGTTCAGTTGTAACTATGTTATTTAAAAAATATTTTAAAGCTCTTTTCATGAATTTTGAATTAACTTATTTCTGTTTATTGGTCTGGCTCCAGGTGTGCAGTGAGATGACAATACAAACTATCTTCTGCACTGTTTGTGCGGAAATGCTAGCATTAGAAATGCATGTTTCACTAAGATAAAGACTTGAAGATTCTTCTTGGACAGGACTGCATGTTTTACTAAGATAAGTACACAAAGTTTTTTTTTTTTTTTTAATGAAGATTACACACACATTTCTGTACATTTTTGTTAAAACATTTTTTTTAAAGGGGCATACCCAAAATGTCATCCTGAGAGATTAGGTAGGAGGTCTTTCTGTGCTGTTGGACTCTTTCAGTGATTTTGCTTTATAATCATCTTGTGAGGGAGTGAGTAGTGTAAACACAGCTTCCCTTAAGAACACTCCTTTGGAAGGCCACATTAAAGGAATGTTTGACTGCTGAGTCAGGAGGGCTGGGCTCAGGCAGAAAGCAGGTTAAAATCCCTAGCAAGGAAATAGGACAGAGGCTCAGAACAGGAAGAGTGGGTGCTCCAAGACAGATTCCAAGGTCAGGCAGCAGTGTTTGAAGATGTCTCTGGTGCAAGAGGAAAATGTCCTCCAGGAGAGTTCCTATCCTGTGACCGCAGTATGGGAAGGTAGTTCAAGACAGGAGGTTAATAGTGTGAAGTATTTACCCAGCCTGTGACTAGTGCAGTGTTTGAAAATGGGTCAAGAGTAGAAGTGAAGTTCTGGAGTTGGGCCTGCTAGGAGCAGGCACTAAGTATTAACAAGTGTGAGTTAAGAAGTAGGGCTTAGTCTCTTTATGTGTGAGATAGAGTTTCATTTGAATATCCTCCACCACAATATAACCTTGAGTTTCCCAATGAACAAAAGTATTGTTATCTAATCCTGGCAGAAATTGTATATTACCATGTATTGACAATTGGTCAGTTTCTATGGGAGCACTATCCAATCATCGTGTCAGTGTATTACAGGTGTCTTTTAGTGGTCAAAATAGTACGTTCCTTCCCAATGAATAGGGAAGGAGATGAGGAGGGACCTGTAGAAAGGACCAAATATTATACAAGGTAAGGAGTAATTGTTCATATGTGAGGGGAATATAATCCATTTGGTCTAACATTTGGTCCCCCAGATGATGCATAAGGCAAACATAATTATATAATTGCAAATTTGGCAGACCCATTCCTCCACCCTTCAGTTGCCATACAAATATGGTAAGCACAATGTCACAGTTTTACCTCCCCAACAGAATTTTGTCACAAGCCTGGCCACTTGCAAAAGGTCATTCCTAATTATCTAGGTGGGTAAAATTTGGAGCACATACAACCACTTGGGAATGACCACTATCCTATACAGGCTGATCTGGCAAGACAGGGATAAGGGTAATGCTGACCAACCCTCTAATAGTCATTTCATTGTGGCTAAGAGAGTTCCCACATTAAGAGAGCACACCAATTTGGCAGAGTGAGGCAGCTGAATCCCCAATCTAAAAGAAACAGAACAAATCACATCCCCTTCCAAGAGATATTAAACCACATCCACTGGAGACTGGCCAACCCCCAGGCCATGGTCTTAGTAAGAAGGTACAGGAACTTTCTCAGAGACCCAAGGTTCTCCAGCATCAGATGATTCATCAGAGCTGGGGTCTTCTTCCTCTCGGCTGTTGCATTCTGCGTCAAAGGTCTGTTCCCCAAACTATTCTCTCTCATCCTTGTGAGCAAACGATGGTCCCCTGGGCCAGCATCATGACCCAAAATGTACCCTTTGTGGGTCTAGGCTGTAGGGCCCTGGCAGAGGCTCAAGCCCCCTTTTCCAATTCTAGAATAGATTTGTGAGCTTCTTTAGGAGTAATCAAGGATCTGCATCTGCTACTGACTGTTACCATCAGTTTGGACGGATATCACAGTCCCACATGTAGGCCTTTACTTTGTATTTCCATTTTGTACCGAAGCAGTTCTTTAGGCTTCTGTAATGTTTCCAAGCTCAGATCTGGAAAAATTTGAATTTCTTCATTATCATAAGAGCTGATTCTGAGCTGTATTGCCTTCCTTAACACCAACTCTGTCTCTTGAAAGCACAACAATTTGACCACAAAAGTCCTTGGGAGCAAATTTGCCTTTGGTCAGGTCCGCAATTCTCTGGAGACTCTTTCAATTTCAAACTGCGGTGAGGCAGAAGATTCTGGAAAGCAGGCCCATAGAAGGGTTTGGTCATAGACCACTAAGTCTTTACCCTCTCTGCCCTTCGTGACTCAGAGGATCCGCAGGTTAGAACGTCTAGTTCTGTTTTTCTGGTTTTCCAATTTCTCCATCAGGTATTCCAGTTATTTCTGTAAAGCACTTCTTAAGGATCGTTCTTCCTCCCAGTCTTCCTCGAGGGCATGAATTTTCAATTCAAGAGCATCCAGACGGGTGGTCAGAGCCTCAAATCTATCCTCCAACCTGGCAACCACCATTTCCATGATTTCTGCCTTGGCTCCTTGAATCTCTTTATGGACCAAATCCCAGATGGCTTCAGGCTTTGTGGATTGTGCCACTCCTATAGACAAGGCAAGAGGAGCCGGGGAGGGGGATGGGACGGAAATTGATGACTGCAATTTAGCTGTGTTGCTATGGCCCTTGCCCAGAAGACCTGATTTTGAGTGTAAATGTCCTTGATGAACACTGAGGTTTTAGGTCTTAATTGTTTAAGCACGGTGGCAGCTGAGCTGGATGACTCACGTATGTGACCAGGTGCCAAGCAGGTCTGTTCTCACACTGTCCCTGAGCTGTAATTGAGCCTCCCTGTCCTTCAGCCACCAGTTCAGATGGACCTAGGCTCACCTGCCCCTTGCCACCATGGATGATATTCACCCCAGGTCTCAGTTACCTTCCCTGAGGATCTCCTCCTACTGGGTCAATAGGGTATCTTCCCTCTCCTGCAATGTGGGCCAACTCTGCCAGCCATTCATTGATGTTGCCCTTTCTCTGCTGATAGCCTCCTGGCTCTCTCTCAGCCCCTTTCCCCGCTGGTGGTCTCTTGGGGGAGCTCTGCTTGGTGTCTTCTCTACCCCTGGCAGGAGTCAGCATCTCACCATCGGTCCTCTTACTATGCTCTCCAACCCAGCTCATGCGGCTCTACTCTCGCAGGATCAACAGCGTGCAGGCCGCAGTGCACACACAGCTCTCTGGCGAATGCAGCTCGAGGCAGGGAACTCCTGTCCACTGGGCTGCACCGCCACTGCCCTGCCCCATGATAGGCAAGCTTCTGGGTACTGGAGGTCACCAGGAAGATGCAGAGAGTAGTTGCAAGCAAGACAGAGGTGGGAGGTGCGGCCGTCTTGGTCGTGAGCTCTGACAGAAGTGCTGTGTTGGTGTCTTTAGATAATTCTTTTCCCAATTAGGTTAAAGTTTGCCTAAAAACTCATGGGAGATTGTTGCTTCAAGAGAAAGAATTGAGGAATTATAAAACATGAATGGAGGCTTTAGATCAAAGAATTGCTAATTTATCATCTACTCAAGTAGGATTGATCAGGATAAAATGGTGATAAACAGGAAGCTGGAAATGATGGAAAACTGCAAGCCCTCAATTCCAGGATAACTAACTTTTGCAAGCTTCCATAGTCCAGCCAATAAAAACTGTTGTAAAATATATCTCTGTGAGATTCTGGAGATAAAGCAAGATAGTATTTTGCCTATATCTAAGTTTTTTAAAATTTTATTTTTATGTAATTTTAACAACATTTTAAAACAAACTTGTAGAGAAATATTTCAGGGCTTTACAGGTAACCAAGTGAAATACAAGATAAATAAAATAAAGTAACAAAATTTGTCCTTATATTAAAGTCAACAATTTTTAGAGAGGCAAAGCATTAAGGAGAAAAGAAAGAAACTTAGAAAGGAAAAAGACATACAGCAAGACCATACCCAAGCTCTAAACAAATTGAACCACTAATTGATCTTCTGCAATTGATTTAATAACAGCCTTGTCACTAAGGGGTCCTTTTATAAAGACATGCTAAAAAGTGGCCTGTACTATTTTTAGCGCTTGATTTTCCCACATGCTCAGGCCACCTCTAAGAGCATCTGCAAAAATGCCGAACTTTGATTTACATCTATTAGATACTCAATGTAGCTTAATGAATATCAAATAAAACCAGCTTCTCCACAAATGTCTTGTTATAGATTAATGTGAAAGATTGTGAACCTCAGCCTTGCCACACTGCGTCTATATATTTATATGCAGAGACTTATGCACTCACTTCATCATTGGCTCAACAACCCCACCATCCTCCAATTATTAATTCAATATATGTAACTGCTTTTCTTAGTTTTCTAGTAAGAACTTCGATTTACGGAATTAATAGCCAAGCGCTAAGTTAGAAATTAGTGCCTGGGTGAGACTGATCTCGCCATGCTCTGGACAGTCCTGCAGTGCTCGGTGAAATAGGTCCTCTACTTCCATAAAACAGCTTTGTGCAGTGGAGGCAAAGGAGCCTTGTTTGTGCACAGAGATACACCTGAGAACAATCCAAATACGCCATTTGACTTCACAGCAGAAAACTACACGAGAGTAGAAGCTATTATAAAAAACTACCCAGAGGGACATAAATCAGCTGCTATGATTCCAGTATTGGATTTGGCACAGAGGCAGAATAGATGGCTGCCTATTTCTGCTATGAACAAGGTCGCTGAGATTTTACAAATGCCACCCATGAGAGTATATGAAGTGGCAACATTTTATACAATGTTCAATCGCAAACCAGTCGGAAAATACCACATTCAGATCTACACAACAACACCTTGCATGCTTCGAGACTGATGGTATACTAGAAGCTATTAAGAAAAAACTTGGTATACAAGTTCGAGAAACTACTGCTGACAAACTGTTTACGTTGACAGAGGTGGAATGTCTTGGTGCCTGTGTGAATGCACCAATGGTGCAAATCAATGTTAACTAATATGAAGACTTGACACCAAAAGATATTGAAAATATAATTGATGAACTAGAAGCTGGTAGGGATACAAAACCAGGTCCAAGGAATGGACGCTTCTCTTGTGAACCAGCTGGTGGACTGACTTCACTGACACAACTGCCAAAAGGACCTGGATTTGGAGTTCGAGCAGACCTTTAAATGTCTATGCATTAACTGAATTAAATGACGTGAATTGTGTATGAGTTTTCTATTCTTTGAACTACAGTGATATAGTTGAATAAAATCTTAACCCTCTTGAAAAAAAATTAGTGCCTGGCCATTTACTGCATGAGCCCTTATCGCCTCCTATTTACTTGGCGGTAAGTGCTCATGCGCTAACCCCATGGTAATTGGGCAGCGCTTTGCAGTATGGTTTCAAAAATTTCCTCTTTCTTTTTCTGATGAAAAAGTAGAAATCAAAGTAAAGGGACAGATTTCTGAGATACATTTAAACTATCAATAGAGAAATCTATTCCTCCTGAGTGATCACTCCCATCCCTACATTTAGAAGAAAAAGGAAAATAAAACATCTTAGTCATAAGTGGAAATGATCTGATGCTATACCTAGTACCTTTATCATATATTTTTATTTATTTATTTATTTATTCGTTTTAAATCAAATTAAACAATCTGTTACATTTGAACAGGAAATACAGACATGTATATTTTATACAGAGATAAATTCTCCATAAACATACAAAAAAAAAAATTCAAGGAAATTATATCTTTTACTCTTCTTTAGACCACTAAAGCAGGGGGCTAGTCTAATTTAGAAAAACTACTAAAAGAAAAGAGGAAAAACTCAAAAGTGGTAATATGCTTAGCATGCAACCTATCCAATTATTTCATATTATCTCATCTAGATCGGCGGTTGACCAATTTTTTTCATATTTATAAATGCTTTCAGCTGTTCTGGCTGGTAGAAGATATATTTTAAACTCATATACTTAATAACACATTTACATGGGTAATTAAGGTAAAAGGAGGCACCTAAAGATATTACATCTGTTCGCATAAGTAAAAACAATTTCCTCCTTTCCTGGGTCTGTTTAGTAATATCAGGATAAATCCAGACTTTTTTACCTCTAAACAAAGTTTGCATTTTTTTAAAGTAAATACGCATTACCGCATCGACATCTTGTTGGAAAATAAAAGATGCTATTAAGGTAGTTCTTTCAGAGTTCACATTCAGTGTTAAATCTAAAAGTTCAGATACATTCAAAGGTTCTTCTTGGTTTTCATCTGGGATAGCTTCAGCAGAGATTTCAGGTGATTTTTTTGTTGGAATATAATAAACCTTATTCAATGGTGGTATAGTTTCCGGGGAAAATTTTAAAACTTCCAACAAATATGCTTTAAAGGCATCTTGAGGATTAATTCCCAGTTCCTTCGGAAAATTCAAGAGTCTTAAATTCAGCCTACGGTTAAAGTTCTCTAATTGTTCTAATCTGCGCTGTGTAGATAAATTATCTTTTACAATTGAGGCTGAAATATCCTTCAATTTAACAACATCTTGCTTAAGAGCACCCATTTGCTCTAATGTTTCTTGTTTTGCAGCATTAAATGATATGGAAAGATTTTCGACTGTACTTACTAATTCTTTTATTTCTTTCGCTGAATTGGCAACCGTCGCTTCTACCCGCTGGAGAGCACTCCAAATGCTCTCCAGTGACACAGCCGCTATTTTTTTTGTCGGAGCAAAACGCTCAGCCGTTGACTCACTCAGAATCGGGCCTCCCTCATGCACTGCTTCTCCCTTTCCTCGAATCGTCGTCATACCTTCAACCACTTCCGGGTCAGGTCGATCGCGTCGGGATAGACATGCTTCGGGGAGCGGCGGGGGATTGAGATCCGGAGGGGAGAGTGAAATTTCCAGCCCCAAGTCTCCCAGGGATTCTTCACCCACCGAGACAGCGGGGCCCCTCTCGGTATTTAGGGTAGGTGGTTTTGTAGCGTATCTCTCCATAGTTTGCTGTACCGGGGAAGATGTCAGAGCAGTCGAGGCTGCTGCTCTTACAATCCCCTTACGTTTGGTATGGGGCATCTTGTCACGAAGAAAAAAGGAGTAAATTCAGAAAACCATAGCAGAGACACGCTCACAGAACTCAGCATGCCGCCATCTTAAGACACGCCCCCCGATTCTCCTTTATCATATATTTTTAACATAGTTTCTGCAGATAAGCCAGTCTTCCTTGGAAAATTAATAAATCACAAATTTTTTTCTTAGTTATATTTTTCATTACTTCTAATTTTCTTTTTAATACCAAATTATCTTTCACTAAGGCAACTTCAAGAGAGTCAGTCTTATTAACCTTTTCTTCTAAAGTCTCCTAACACTTTCCACAGTCTGATATCTTAAGTGCTTGTTCAGAAAAAGTTCCAGTCAAAATATTAATTTGTTCCTCTGCAGTCTTAAATCTGCCAGATAAAAGCCTTCCTAAATCCCAATTGCTATCCAGAGCAATTCAAAGATGTCTCTAGATATTTATTGTTGTGCTATGTAGCCTTGTTTCATTCTGTTGTAGGTCATGACTCCTGTTTGGCCACATTGTCCAACAGTAATGGTCTAACATTTTGTACTATTTTATTATCACGTACCCAATCATGATGGTTTTCCAAACGGCAGGGTATAAATCTTGCAAATAAATAAATAAAAATTCCCATTAGTATACACAACTTTCCAGATGTTGTCCTTTTTTTCCTATTTTTATAGAGGTATTTAATTATAGGGGCATTTTGCATCCACTCAGGGAATGTTATGGTTTGATATAAGAGCAAAAGCACAAAACTCAAAGTACTGGATTTCAGATGTATTGATTTTGGGTAAATGGGGAAATACCTGCAGAAGGAACTGATGGCATGGGTAGGCATAGGTGAAGTGGAAGCGCAACGGTCCAAGCTGAAAGCTGCTATAAATATGGCAACTGAACTTTACACAAGGAAAGTAAACAAAAAAAAAGAGAAACAGAAAGCCTATATGGTTCTCCAAACAAGTGGCTGAAAAAATAAGGGCAAAAAAGGCTTCATTCAAGAAATATGGAAGAACGCAACAAGAAGATCACGGAAAATAACATGGTCCACACACCCATTCCCAGGGTACCCCCCTCTGGTCAGGCAGGCGGCCAAAAATGGGGTTCTCAACAACATTCACAGCTGCATAGATACCCACAGTCCCACTGCATCAGTTGTTAAACAGTAAATAGGTAAATAGGTCATTCTTCCCAAAACATTTTCATGCATGGGTCATAATAAAAAAAACCCATCCATCTCCAAAATGTCTAAATGGTTGTAGCTGAAACATCTTCAGTGCCCTATAAAAATGTGCATCTTGGGATTTTCAACCCTCCACATCCCAGAATTGTTATGGTACCCAAAAAGAAGGCCCTGAGCAGGAAGTGCAATTTCAGTGATAGTGAGATTGAGCTCATGGCATGCCATGCCAATCTCTTTGCTCCTAAGGGGCAAACTATGTGTACATATACCAAGGAAAAAGAATGGGTTACCATATGAGACAAGCTTACCCCCTGTTTACTAAGCTGTGTGGCAATGCCGACACAGCCCATTTAAAATAAATGTGCTATGTCGGCATTAGCGCATGGCAGCTGCTAGTGTGGCTTAGTAAACAGGGGGGTTAATGTGGTCTACCACGCACATAGAGATATAGAGGACATCAAAAGAAAATGGAAGCAGCTGAAGAGGTTTGTGAGGCACAAGGCTGGGGCCAACCTCCTGGGTGCGGACACTATGAACCTCACCCCTATGGATTGCATGGTGCACAGGCTCCTTTCCCAGGACGGTATCCATGGCCTGGGAAGCCAGGACACCTCAGCATAGGCTGAAGAATCAGGTGAGATTGTGCAAACAAACTGTGCTGGCTGTTCTATCTGTCACCCTCTCTTCCTCAAGCACAGTGTGTGTGTGTGAGGGTCATTGACAACATTCCCATGTATAGTACAGGTTCTCAGGTAGGTAGGGGATGGGGTAAGAAGGCACACCAGAGTACATGCTGAAAGGCTGGTTATCAGGGGCTATGTCCCAACAATTTTACAGGGAGTACAGGTTAGTGGGCAGGTCTGGGGCCACTCAGCTCTTCAGTGGAGGGCCCCTGTATCTGTAATGTTTAGGTGCCTTCTTTCCCCACCTCTCCCTAGGCCCATCACCAACCAATGTCTATCCCTGCTTTCTATGCCTCTGTGTTCCTCCTCTCATTGTGCCCTCCACACCACTTCCACAGTCCTTCTTTCTGTTCTCATCCGGCTGTGTGGTTCTCTGACACCCTGGCCTCTGAGGTACACAGTGTACCCTACCCTTTGGCTCCTGCAGTGTTGAATGTAGAGGCATACATCTTTGTGTTGCATGACAATGTCATTCCTCATCAGCTGTGGTCTAGAAGTGCACATGAAGGGGTATGTTCAGGAAGAATACAGCAGACTGCCAGGTTAGCTAGTGCAACAGACACATTTCTTCTACTTTCCCTATGCAGTGAGGACACAGAGTCTGATAGAGAGCTGTAAACCATCAGCCAGCAGGCAGCACAGGCACATCTGGAGGAGGAGGGTGAATTGGTGGATGCTGAGCACTCACAGGAGGACACTGTGGGAGATGAAGAGCACATCAAGGACACCAGCCAGGAGTCATCTACAGGGGATGAAGAGCAGGAGCAATTAGTGCAGGACCCCACCACCCCCCTGTGACATTTGCAGAGGTATATTCTATGATGGTGCGGTTGATCTTATGTATTTTGTGATACTCCTTCTCCACCTCATTTTGGGCTGGACTATGGGAGTCATGAGCCAGGTTTACTGGGGGTAGTCTCTGTCACTTGTGGAGGGAAGCAGAATCACAGACATGGGTGTGTATTGACTGGTATGGTGACTTTGTGGAGGTGCAGTAATGGTTGTAGGTTGTAGGGGCATCTGAAGGGAGGGAGTGTGGAGTTTGGAAATCCCTGCTTACCAAGGAGTCAACTGCTGGTGATCTCCCCTTGGTCAAACCTGTAGTAGATTCCTGAATGCTGGATGATGTAGGCATCATGGGTGGAGCCTGGGTAGCAGGCACACACTTCCACAGTCTCCCCCTTGGCATCACACCGACCTACATGTTTATGGAGTTAAATGATTTTCAGTTTCTGTAGGTCTCCTCGTGTGCCCATGAGGTGTCTGAGTGTGACATGTGTGCAATGATGCCTTTGACTGAGGGGAAGTGGTCTATAGCGTAGAACTGAGCTATGTTGTTCTGGAGTGCCTGGGCAGTAGTGGGGAAGGTAATAGAGTCTGAGGTATGGGAGAGGAAGGCATCGTGGAACTGGGCAAGACAGTTGGAGGTGGTAGGCTGGGTGAGGCCAGCATTGACAGCTAGCATTAACTCGAAGGTGTGGGTGGCTAGAAAGGCGAGAGAGGCAGTGACCTTCAAGAAGACTGGCACAGGATTATTCATTTATGTCCTGGGCTGGAGAAGGGGTTGTAGCTGGTCATAGAGATATTGTATGGCAGCCCTGTCAAAACAGAACCTAGTAAGGCATTCCTGGTCAGTGAGGTCTAGAAAGCAGGTGCAGGGCCTGAGGACTCTCTGATAGGCATATGTCCTCTGAGGTCCTCCCCTCCAAACTCTCATCCACCTGTAGCAAGGTGTGAGCCACCAAAGCATGCAGTGCATTCATGATTGCTGTGTAGGTGTCCCGCCAGCACAGGTGCAACACACTGACCCCAGAAACATGACTGTGCACACCACCACCTACTGTGCTTCATGAGATTCAGCACCAGCACCCTTCCTAGCACACAATTGTGACACACACACCAGTTGCCCAAAATTCACTCTACCACCACAAACAACAACTGCAGCACTAAGAATTCACTCTCCCAACACCAGCAAGCAGTCCTCACACACACAGCAGCAGCAGCAGCAGCAGCAGCAGCAGCACAAAGCACCCACTCTGCCAGGGACAGCACACAGCCCTCACTCAAACAGCAGTAGCACACAGCACAGTTACAAACTGGGAATGGACAAATAGAAGAACAATGAGAGACAGAAATCAAGCAGGTAGGGATGTATAATGGGAAATGTGGGGGTTTGGAGACAGTGAGACTTCGGTGGGGGAAGGGGGCTAGACACAGAGGAAGGGATGGGTGTGGCTAGGGAGCTAGCCAGTGTGGGCAAGGACTTGAGGAGGTGAGACACAGAGGAAATAAGGAAATGTAAGGGCCAAAAGATTCAGACTGGGGCAAAAACATAAAGGTAACAAAGCACTCAGCAACTCTCCACTATTTCTCACAAACAACCATTTCCACCTCTCCACTTTCCAAATTAGTAAAATGACAAATGGGTCTAAAGACAAGTTTAGCCCTATCCTAGATGCTTTCAATGCAGGTCTAATTCCAGGCGTTTTTCTTTCTGCCCACAGGAAATTGTTTTGCTATCTGTTATCAGCAATAAACATTCATCATGTAACACTGCCCATGTTACACCCACGAAACGGCCCCCCTCCCCGGGAACGTCCTCTTTTTGACAGCTAGCAGATTTGGGCAGTTTTTTGCTGTTGATTTGATTATATGCTTTAGATGTTTTTCTGTGAAAAATACGTTTATTTGTCTGTTATGCCATTTTATGGATTTTTTTTGTTTGTTTCAAAAATGAGCCCCTTAATGAAATTTCTATTTCCCCACCCAGGTTTTTGGATTAGTTTGGTTTAAGTGATATTTGTCTCATGGGTAAGATGTTCTGAGTATTTTGTCATAATGACAGACTTCAGGGTATTCCAGCCCTAATTTCAGGTACTAGTCAACGAACAGGTCCCATTTTATGGATAAGTCAATGGGAATTGAGGATTTTTTCAGCAAGACCATTCTAGAATAATCGGGTCCCTGGGAATTTAAACATAAAGGATGAGCTGATTGGTACCTATGCAGCCTTCTGTTACCATAGGTTGTACAGTACTGAGATTCTCATTTTGGCCACTTTGTTACTGACTGATCAAGTGGCCAAGCTAAGCAGTGGTTCCAGGATGTGAGACAGTGGGGATATAACCATAAATACTTTGACATTTCTTTGAGACTTCTGGCTAATGTGGGAAGCTAGAACTGGTTCTTATGGACAGGTTTTCTTTCACTGTCTTCGTAATTTATACTAACATTGAGATTGGTTGTTTGGGTTAAACAAAGTTGTGTCCTTACATTTGCCATATTGGTTTTATCGCTTTTTATTTGGGCGAGGTGTCTGAGTGAAGAGATGTGAGTATCTGTATTAAAAATACATAACCTTCTTTACAAAAAAGTGAGCAAATATAAGAAAGACATGGATTACAAGTAGACAAAAATGAAAGAATACCTAGGAGCAAGATAAAGAGGAAGTCATAAAATAGTATAGTAATATATAGTCAGACTGTAAATTGATCGTAGTATACATTTGGGATTTTAATTAAAAAAGGATGTTTTCCTATTCTGTTCCTAAGGCCTCTTGAGTGAAAACTATTCTGTTTTGTTCGTAATAAGCTAAAGTTTACATCATGCCCAATATGTGAACCTTCCAATTGCTAAGTCACATTCCTTGGGTGATTAGTTTTTCAAAGAGCTTGGCTGTTAAGTGTTTTTTTTTTTTTTGGCTTTCTCAGCTTGTTCATGCAAAGGAAGAATTCCCAGGGGCTTTCCAAAGCATGGACTTTCACTTCACATGGCTTGAGCAGGGAGTACAGCAAGCATTAATCTGCACAGTGTAGAGTGCTTTAGAGAGCTACATCTAGCCGAAGTATAGTTCAGAAGGGAGGTGAAGTGTTTCTTGCAGAGACTTATCCTATGGTGCTGTATTACTTTATGACACCTTGTCCTGTAATGTTCAGTAGAGATATGAACTCCTTAAATCCATTTCGTGGAGTCAGTGAACCGTACCTGAGAGTTGATACAGACAGTACGTTCATATCCTCTTACTGTGTAGGAGTACTCAGTGCTGCAGGATTGAAAGGACATGTCATATCATCATGCTACCAAAGGAACTGCTTGTTGATAGAAGGCAATTTCAGATAAAACTTACAATTTTGAAAGGAAAGAAGGTGTACAAATAATGGTAAGCATATAATGCTAGTTCTTGTCATTTCGGGCAAAGTAGTGAAATTAGCAACGTTCTGATTAAGATTTCTTGTTAAATGGATGTAATTGTGATACAAAAATCTGAATGTTTGTTATGTGTTTTCTATGTTAGTCTACCTTGATATTGGACTAAATTCAGTAAATGGTGTGGGAAAATGGTGCCAAAAAATCCACACAGAACGCTGTTCTATAAATGGTTCTCCGAGCTGCACACTGTTTACAGAATAGCGCTTACACCAACTGAAACCTGATGTAAATACTCTGATATAAATTAGGCGTGGATCCCTGGTATTCAGAAATATATTGCTTGCATCTTTAATGAAAGCCACTGACCTGCCTATGCCTGTCCCATGACCATATCCCATTTTGAGTTGCACACTATAAAAATTACACATCAATCTTTATAGAATAGCATTTAGGAAGATGTGTGCACAACTTCAAATTGCTGCCAATTAATGCTGATAATTGATTGTTAGCATCCAATTATTGGCACTAATTGGCTCATTAGTCAATTTAGTTGCACACACATCTCAGGATAGCACGTAATTTTGCATGCGTATAATTATGTACCATTTATAGAATCTTGGGGATAATAACCTCAATCTCTAAATGCAGGATTTTGATTTTCATAGTAATCAGAATTCCTAGTTCCATAGACTTTCAATACAACCCAAAGCATTTATTTTATGTTGTTTTAAATAAACTTCCTTGTTTAAATTAGGTTATTTATGGACTAGTAGCAAAAACTTTGCTGAAATCCAAATATAGTGCATCCATCAGTCTAATTCCCTGCCTGCTATACACATATTTCATCATATCATCTGATGATCACTGGAGTTCAGGTAATCACCAGTTTGGACATTAAAACACTTTCCCATTTTTAACTACCAGGTCAACTATTGTCGCCTCAATTATGGGTTCTGTTACTATTTGTCTGAGGAGAGCCTCCTGAGAGGAGTTCAGAATATCTCCTGATTCCATAGATGGGATGGTGTAATCAACATTTAGAAATTAAAATTTCCTACCTGCAATGCTTCTCCCTTGATTGCAATATCATGTGTTTTTCAACAGATCTTTAGCCAACTATTCTGTCTGTGCTGGAGGTCTGGAGGTCATTCCAAAATAGATGCCATTGTCCCTTTCCAAGTTAACATCCTTCTTTCCCAAGTGCCCTGCAATTTTTTTTGTAAAGTGCTACTTCTTCCCTCTTTTTTTTCTACCTTGTCTTTCTGCCTACAAGTCTACACCCTAGTCATGGGAGTCATTGAAACCTTCATGTCAGGAAAGTAAAGGGCAAATGAAAGAAAAATAAAGACGTCAAATAAGGTGACAGGACACTTTTTAGAAATATGCTGGGGAGGTCTTGCAGCCCATCTGCATATTCCTCCCAGCATTCTCCAAGGTGACTGCCAGGTCCACCCTAATCCACTCAGGGCCTCTGCTCCTGCTACCCGGCGCTCTCACCGGTTACCTATCAGGTGTCGTGCATGAGACATTTTATTTCCACAGATTTTTATTTTCCTTTCTCCTATTTCCAATGACTCCACTCCACTTTGTCTTCTTGACACTGACTTTTCCCAATCTCTTTGCCCATCTCAAACCACTGCATACCTCAAAACCACATTACCCACTTTCTGCTTTCATCACCTCACCATCCTTTTTGTCCTCTACCTTCTTCTCAGCTCTCAAGCTTCAGCATTTTCTATCTTTCATTCAACCATCTCCATTCTAAGTGCGTCAGAGCTTCATTGCTGTTGTCATGCCTCCCCGCCCCTACTCTTGAAACTCTCTTGCTGCTTCTCCTGATCTTTGCTGGGGATATCAATCTCAATCCTGGTCCTCCAAATCAGCCCTCACCTTACCCATGCAGGTCACACCACAATGTCTTGAGATTGGATCCTTAAACAGTTTTTACCTCGTCGAGATCACCTTTTCATGAACTATAAGAGAAGAATGTTTCCGGATGTTTCTAAGGCAACCCAAAGAAGGCGTAAAGAATTTCTTAAGTTACACTCTAAGGCTTCTCAACTAGGTGCACTTTACTGGTTAAATTTTTCATGTAAATGTGTGTTAAAATTGAATGCTGTTAAATATGTTTTCTTTGATCCAATAGAACTTAATTCTTTTTTGGACTCTAAAATAGCCTTGTTGCCCTCAGTCCAGTCAAGACCAATAACAACATCTACTCCGTGAAGTAATTAGAAACTCCTGGAACTTCCTCTTTTGTCCCTATTTCAAGATAAGAATTTTCAATTATAATTTTATTATAATTAAATGTTGAGACAGGCCTCCATTGTAGTGGACTATAGATGGCCAAATGCAGAAATATTTAAGTTCTATATTGTAAAATTGAAATATTAATTTTGATTTTCTTATTGACATATAGATAAACAATGTAGGATGTAAAATGTGATGTTAAGTTTCCCTATTTTTGGAAATCATCTTTTCTGAATCAATATGTATCTTGAAATTATTGTAAAACTTAAAAAAAAGCCTTTGATCCAGTTAAGTATGTTTCCTGTAATTCCAAAGTATTCTAAGCTGTTTAGCAGTATTTCATGGTTAACCATATCAAACGCACTGGACATGTCAAATTGCAGGAGAAGTATGTTGTCTCCAGTTGCGATAACTTGCTTAAATTTGGTAAGGAGAGTGATTAGCACAGTTTCTGTACTATGGTTAGATTGAAATCCTGATTGTGACTCATGCAATATTGAGAACTTGTTCAAGTAATCGGTAATTTGTTTGGTCACTATTCCTTCCATTAGTTTGACTGCTAAAGGGATGGATGCTACTGGGCGATAGTTGGTTATATCATTTGCTTTTTTCTTTATGTCCTTAGGCATTGGTGTAAGTAATATATTTCCTTTATCATTAGGGAAGAGTCCATGTTGTAACATATGATTTAGGTGTTTCGTGAGGTCTGTTATGAAGCGTTGAGGGGCAAATCTTATTAGGTTATTAGGGCATGTATCATACTAATTGATCGCTTGAGTAACGGATTCATCAGTGAGGATAGTGAAGTTAGATCAGATTCTGTCAGCTGGATATTCTTCTGGAGTTGGATCCAAGCAATCGAAGAATATTTCGTGGTCAGTAGTAAAAGATGATAATGTGAGTCGAATCTTAATAATTTTCTCATTAAAGTATTTAGCAAGACTATCTGCTGATGGGGTATCTGAAGTAGTTGTAATGACTGGGGTGGTATTTAGTAGTTTGTTCGCTAGTAGGAAAAGTTTGTGTGTGTCCTTGTAGTCTGGTCCAATTTTGGTTTTGTAGTAAGATCTTTCAGTATGTCGTATAGCATAGTTGTATTTCCTTTGGATTTGTTTCCATGCGTTTAATGTGTATTCATCTTTTCTTTTATTCCATGCTTGTTCGAATCTTCTAACCTGAGTTTTTAATTTTTTCAATTCTTCATTAAACCAAGGTATCGAATTGTTTCTTTGTAAGGTTTTTGTTCATAAAGGTGCTATATTATCTAGTGTATTCCTGCATCTAATGTCCCAATCTTGGAGATAATTATTCGATTCTGTTTGTAATGTCCGTTCATCCTTATAAAGCTGTTGACAGAATGTTGTAGGATCAATTAGGCCTCTTGAGGTGTAGGTTGTGCATTCTTGGTTATGGCGTGTGTTTTTTCTTCGCCATTGTAAGGATATGTTTAATTTATGGTGATCTCACCAAGGCACTTCTTCCCATTTTGTATCTACTAGAGTTAGATTTGTATGTAATGAGATCAAGTGTGTGTCGTTCTGTTTTTTGGCCAAACATCTCTCAAATATCTGCTTTTATGACAGTTGCTATGTGGATTTTTATTTGACATTTGCCTTCTAGAGTCCAAAAAGTATTCAAGTCGATCCATTTGAAAATTGTTAGTGCTCTGACTTTGTAATGTTTACTTAATGGCTGGTAAGATCACATAAAACAAGCTTATTTCTCCATTCTAGCTCTTGTAATGTATGCTTATTGTTTTACGAAAAAAATTGCTATTAAGCTGATCTTGCATTGGTAAGCAGTACAAATTGAACAATTCATATTGACAAATGTTACATTATGCTAGCAATATTTAATCCTGTTATAAAACATTTACTCATAGATATGCCCAGAAACAATATCCCACAACATGAGTTCAATCGATAATTCATTATCTTTGCAACTTTGATGATTTAATTTAAAGCTGTAGTGATTCTAAACATTCTTCTTCTATATCTTTAAAATATGTTTTTAAAATAAGAAACATCAATGCAATTACAATGTCAATGGTATCCAAATTCTGAACAGGTTAATGAAATAAAAATATGGCAATAAGCTACTTGAAAGGAGAGATTTGAAGATGCCATTTCTTAATCTCTGTTCTGTGAAACTTAGAGGGTTAGTTATCATGCTGTGTTAGGGCATTAATGTGTCATTTTCCCCTTAATGTGGGTTCTGTGCCGATCTGGAGGGACTAAAAGAAAGAAAATTAGCAAGTAATATCTAATTTCTCCTTCTATAACAACCAATTAACAACTATGGTATATAGTGCTGTGGAGAAAAAGGAAAACAACAGTAAAAGCTTTAGATGGATGTTTACTTCATCACAATTGCAATATAATACATCAGGTACAGAAGGGCACAGGCTAGGGGAATTATATAGGCACCGGGCTGTAGCCACCTGCAGGTTATTTAGAATAGGAACTGTAACCAGAACCCCTCTCCCTCACCATGGCTTAAGGGCTCAAGGTCGTGGTAGACACGCACCTGTGGCCACCTTAAAAATGGTTTGCAGGATAGAATTTAGAAATGTTGTTGTTCCATAACTATGGAGGATTGTAGGACTGTGTTGAATAATGTGGAAAAGACATTCAGTGCATATATGGTTCCCCCCTCCCCACCCCCCAGCAACCTTGAGAATGGGTGGGCACTTCATAAAAAGGGACTGAGGTTCACCACATCAAGAAGGATGGGACCTAGCGGGGAGACACATGTGGTGCAAAGCAGGAGAAAAACTACCAGCTGTGGATATCCGTGAACCTGGTGAAAATAGAGGTAAGATTTGAATGCAGAGAACATACAGAGAATGGGGAGCCCTTGCCCATGAGGGATGCAAACATTCATTCTCAGGGCCTCTACCCCTCCCCCACCCCACAGGCAGCCACAATTGAGTGTGTCCAATAGAGAACAAGATATCTGTACAATGAATTGGGTAGAAACAATAATTTATTATTTTATTTTTATTTGTAGCATTTGTATCCCACATTTTCCCACCAATTTGCAGGCTCAATGTGGCTTACATTTGCCGTAATGGCGGTTGCCATTTCCGGGTAACAGAATTACAAATGGTGTTGCATTAAGGTGCATACATACGTACATGGTAACATACATGGAACATAATATATATGGAACAGATCATGGTATATATACCATGTGCATACATACGTTGTAGAGAAGAATACATTATGGTATTGCAAGAAGGTTCTTGATCATTAATAGTAAAGAGGTTAAGCAGTCATGCGATAAAGTTCGGTTTTGTATAGATTGTGTATAATGTTATTATTTAGTATTTAAGATGGATGTTTATGTAATGCCTTCTTGAAAAGATCTGTTTTCAGTAGCCTTCGGAAGATGGTTAGGTCTTGCGTTGTTTTTATGGCCTTCGGTAGTGCGTTCCATAGTTGCGTGCAGATGTATGAGAAACTGGTCGCGTATGTGGATATGTATTTTAGCCCTTTACGGTTAGGATAGTGGAGATTAAGGAATGTGCGTGATGATCTTTTTGCGTTCCTAATAGGCAAATCTATAAGGTCTGACATGTAGGTCGGGGCTTCCCTGTAGACGATTTTGTGGACCAGGGTGCAAACTTTGAACGCAATTCATTCTTTTAGTGGGAGCCAGTGTAGTTTTTCTCTTAGGGGTTTGGCGCTTTCGTATTTCGCTTTCCCAAATATGAGTCTGGCTGCTGTGTTTTGAGCGGTTTGAAGCTTCTTGATGATTTGTTCTTTGCATCCAGCATAAATGGCATTGCAGTAGTCTAGATGACTTAGCACCATTGATTGTACTAGGCTGCGGAATACTTCCCTTGGGAAGAAAGGTTTGATTCTTTTAAGTTTCCACATTGAGTAGAACATTTTCTTTGCTGTATTTTTCGCATGGTCTTCGAGTGTGAGATTTCGGTCAATTGTGACTCCCAGAATTTTCAGGCTGTCTGAGACCGGAAGTGTATAGTATGGGGTGTTTATGGCATTGGGTTTGTTTGTGTTGTATTGTAAGGACAGGATGAGACATTATGTTTTTTCTGCATTTAGCTTTAGTTGGAATGCGTCCGCCCATGAGTTCATTATTTAGAGGCCGTGTATGATTTCATTTGTGATTTCGGTTATGTCTTGTTTGAAAGGGATGTATATCGTGACATTGTCAGCATAGATGTACGGGTTAAGTCCTTGGTTGGATAGCTATTTGGCTAAAGGTGTCATCATTAAGTTAAAAAGGGTTGGTGAGAGCGATGACCCTTGTGGTACTCCACATTCAGGTTTCCATGGTGTTGATGTTTTTGAGTTTGATATCACTTGATAAGATCTTGCTGTTAAGAAGCCTTTAAACCATCTTAGTACGTTTCCTCCAATCCTCCAATCCCGAAGTCTAGGATGTTCGGGAGTATCATGGCTCTCAGAGTCCAGTGTATTACAGTCCACTGCTGTCTCTCACAATCCTCTTGACCAGCTGTCCTGCAAAATGCAAGAAGTGTTTGTTTAGCACCTACATAGCAGAAAGGGAAGAGGTGGTTGAGAGGTATGAGCTTACCTTGAATTTGTGGTGCAAGAATCTGTTGGCTCCAAGGGACCAAGGGCTGCCTGCTTCAACAAAGGAGAGAGAGAGAATGGGGGGGGGGGGGGGCAGTGAGGGAGCACATCACACAGCAAGGAGCTCCTGGAGGGTAGAGAATGGAGAGTTGGTCACATGTAGAAAATACAGAATATATGCTAAGCTACCAGATAACACCCAGTCTGAAACTTTTGGAAAGGAAAGGTACAAAGCCCACACACCAGTTATCTTTCAAGAACTGGCAAAAAAATCCCCCCCCCAAATCCCCCCCAAAAGCAAAGAGATGTACAAAAGCATACAGTGGCAAAAACAAGGTTTACTATAACTGAAGCTAAAACGCTTTCAAATACCACCCCATAATCTAAAGAAAAATCTCTAAAGTACAGAGAAAGCTGTTTTAAAGAGGCGCCAATAAAGGGAATGCAAACTTCCAAATGGGAAGAGCAGCTGGGGGCGTTTATCATTATAACTCATAATCGAAATTAGGGCGCCCAAAACATAGAACAGCTGGGGACGTCCATAGTTCCCTACCCATAATTGAAATGAGGACGCCCAAATCGCCAGAGCAGCTGGGGATGTTTAGGGATTTTCTCAATAATCAAAATTAGGATGCCCATCTCAGGGATGCCCATCGCGTTCTTACATGGCGTCCCTGGGATAGTATTTAAGCGCCCTTCTCAGTATTTTCGATTCTTTGCATCGCATTGGTACAATGGCACCAAAGCACCCACCCATCCACCCACAAGGGTAATTTCAGCAACCCTGAAATTGAACTGCTGGTTCAGGAAATCCAGAGGAGGCACACACATCTCTTTGCTCCCACGGGCCAGAGGCTGGCTGCTACAATGAAGCAGAGAGAATGGGAGGCAGTAAGGGACCAGGTCAACGCGGTCTTTCACTGTGGCAGGGATATGGAAGACTGCAAACGGAAGTGGTACTGGCTGAGGCGTGATGTCAGAAAGAAGGCTGGTGCCAACCCCCCAGCAGATGACACCGCATCATTCATGGGCTCTTGCCTCAGGAGGGGATCCACAGCATTGGGTCCCTTGACACATCAGCACAGCCTGAGGGCTCAGGTAGGTTGACCATTAGGAAGCTGGGGTATCTGTTGTGCTGCACTACACTCTGTTTTACACAAGTGGGGGACCGTGTGGTGCTCCTCAGTAGGGGAAGGGGTGAGAACATCACATGCAATACGAATCACTATTCATTACAGACCATGACCCAGGGAGTAGCCAGGGAGAGGGGGGAGGGTTTCCAGCAATGTGTGTGTAGGTTACCACTGTTTAACAGCTTTGGGGGCCTTCCCCACTCCCTCCTCTTTTCCCATCACCAAACTCTGCATATCTCCTTCCCACACCTCTGTGCTGTAGGCACTGTGCCCTCTGCACTCCTTCCACAGTTCTATGTCTATCCACCTGCCTGTGTGGCTCTCTTCCACATCAGTCTCTGTAGTACACTGTGCTCCTCGTCTCCAGCTCTGTACCATGTACAATGACATCTGTGGCTTGCCTGCCAATCCCATTCCTCACCATCTCTTTGCTGGGACTTTGCATGTGGGGCTGTGTATATGAATGCTGAAAAACAGAAGTGGGTTATTTTGACCAACACACTTCCTTCCCTTTTGCTATGCAGGTGATGACATCCAGTCAGAGGAAGAAGCTCGCCCTGGTGGCCACCAGCCCCAGCACACAGAACAGCAAATCAGTGGGCCTGCACAAGAAAGCACACAGGACCACAGGACCCAGCAGCAGCAGCAGCAGCAGCAGTGCCGGCTCTCCCTCCACCATCTGCAGCAGAGGCTCTCCCTCCTTTGGTGATGGTGGCACTGAAGAAGAAGAAGAAGATGCAGAAGGGGGGCACCTCCTCAGCAGAGACCATCCAGCCAGAGAAGGCAGCTACTGCACCTCGCCACACAATTGCTGGGCCAGAATGTGCACATGGAAGATTACTGGCGCCAGAAATTGGAGCTGCAACGGGAAGCACTCCAGGTGTAACGGGAAGCAGTACAAGCCCAATGTGAAGTGGTACAGCAGCTCCAACAGCTGGAGCACAGCATCAAGGGCCTACACCGTGACCTGAAAACACCTAGTACAGCCCTGATGCAGCAACAAGTGGCATCTACTTCCACCACTGCACAACAACAACCACCCCCTAAGAAGAGGAGCTTGAGATCCTCAGCCTTTCCAGTCACTTGTCCATCAGCCACCACACCAGCTCCCCTTCTGGGTCCTGTGCCCAGGTTGCAGGGCAGTCACAGACCGCAAGGTGGCCGGACTTCCACAGGACACAGAGGAGGACTCTCAACAGAGTTCCCCTGCAGCACCTTCGCGCGTCCAATACATATGCCTACAACAGCGCAGGCCATTTTTCAGCATACCTTAGTAAAAGGACCCCTAGATAAGGTACACATATATTTGCCCTTGGATGATTTTCATGTAGTTCTGTATCATCTAGCCCTTTTGTCTATAGATTATTGCAATGCAATAATCCTATGACTTCCAGCAAGTACAACTAAAAGTATTACAGCTGATACTAAATGTAGCTGACTGTTTTATTTCAAGGACACCATCAAGAGAACACATTACTCCTGTCCTGCATGCTTTATACTGGCTGTCAGCTGCAGGATGGGTTACATTTAAAAAGATACTGGTGTTACTGTTCAAGACAATTAGGCTTTCATTGGTATTGCCATTGCCATTAGTAGTGTCATTAAACTTCGTACTACTACCTGGTTAAATTGTTGCGATCTTAGAAACAGTGATCAATGGAGATATCTTCTTTTCAACTTCCTTTACTAATGGCCAAGCAGTACAGCCTTAAAATGGCTCCAACATGCATAAACCACTGGCATCAAGGTATTGTATAATGCACACAGGAAAGATCACATGACTCTCTTTATTTTCTTGTAATCACTGGCTTTCTCTCAGTTAGTGCTGCTGAATATCCCTGCTAACTGGCCATCCCCTAATTGGCTAGGTGAGGGGCAGGCTGGAGGTGAAGCATCAACTCGGCCAAATAGCGGCAATATTCAGTCCACTAACCAGCTAAGTAGCCACATAAAGGGCTCCTTTTACTAAGCGACGCTACCAATTAATAGTGCGCTGAATGTGAAGAAGCCCATTCACTTCCCATGAACTTCTTCACATTCAGCACACGCTAATCGGTAGGGTCACTTTGCAAAACAGCTGTCCTAACTTTATGCAGTGAGTTAACCAGGCACTGATCTGAATATTGACCAGTGCCCAATTAACTTCTGGATCAGCAGACATACCTAGATATTCAATACCAAGAGCCAAGCATGTCCCTTCATTGAATATCAGGGGTAAGCACAACTTGCGGCTAGAAGTGGCTTGCTAGCCACTTACCACTGTGGACTGAATATTCCTACCAAAATATTGTTCTTAACACATTGTACATTCTTTACAGCCTTCTAGGGTCTTGTGCTCTTTTCAGAACAATTTCCTCATCATACCTCCTCCCTGAAAAGTCAGAGATACAGCATGGGCCTGCTTGAGTTTACTTGCGCCCTTCCTCTTGAGAAATTCTTTACCCCTTACTCTCAGGAGGTATCAATGAATACATTTAAAAATTACTCTTCTTGAGATTGCGCTTGTACTCTGTGGCTAACAAGTGGGACTGCTGTCTTGGTATGATTGTGATCTACAGTAGGATGGTATCTGGGGTGACAGTGCTGTTTTTTTGTTTTTATTTTAGTTAGTCATTTTGTGTTTGCCAAATGTTTTTAATAAACAAAGTGAAATTAAACTAACCAAATACTTGTCATCCCCTTAGAGATCTCCATTAAAGGATATTAAATACATTAACAGAATGATTTTTTTTACTGCACCAACATAAACTAAATCTCAGAGGCATGCCATTATATATCATCAGCAAAAAATTGAAAATGATCCAAAATCTCAAATGATATAATTGAGCAGCCAAATATAACTATTAAGGAATGTGGGAGAAAACAGAGCTGTTTGTGGTACATCCATTTACAATTTTTGTGAGGACCAGGAAGTGATCCATTAGAAAACATCCTCTGGGATCTTTCAAACAATAAGATTCAAACCAATCTAATACCTTCCTCATCACAAACCTATTTAGAACTAAATTTACTAAAGTGTGCTACAGCATTGGCATGTGCTAATGCACAATAATGTATGTTAATTACTACAGGGCATATTTTATGCAATGAGACCTATTTACTACTTATAATAATATGTGTTAATGGTAATAGCGTGCGCTAAAGTAGTAGCGTTCTTTAGGAAATCTAGCCCAAGGCGATAACCATGGCACAATGATCTAATTTATCAAATGCTGCACTTAGATCAAATAGTACCAGCATAGCCCTAGTTTCTTGTCAAGTGATTTCTGCAAATCAACTATTACAATGAAATCAAACTTCCATCCCTTCGGGCACCACTTTTCCTAACCTGTTTAGTCTTCCTTCATAAGGGAAGCATTCTATCTCCTTTATTCTATGGTCACCTCATTCTGAACCTTTCGTAGTGTTACTATATCTGTGATGAAGCAACCAGAAGTGCACACAACTCTAAAGGTATGGTCATATTTTTCTCTATGGGCCTCTTTTACTAAGGTGCGCTAGCGTTTTTAGCGTGTGCTAATATTTAGGATGCAGTATACGTTAGAGATGTCCATAGGAATATATGGACGTCTCTAACATGTAGTATGCCCTAAATAGGGGAAGTCCAATGATAGTACACTTGCTCAGCTCTCAGTTTGCCAACTATATCCTTCATCTCTCTGTGTCTCTTTAGTGTAAGAGACAAAAGATCTGCAAATGTTTGAACAGGATACATGTCCCATTCCATAACACCTAACGTTCTCATGTCTGTGACTATCTTCTTTTTAAGCGTGAAATAGTGAAAACAAACAATAATGTCCTTAGGCATATTAAGGTTGGGTTTACCAAGCGCTCTGTGGGCCCTGTCTCTTTTGAGCTCATCCTCTGTTAGAGGCTTTGCTGCTTGCTCAAAGATATGCTGCACTATTTTGACGGCTGTCTTGGTGCAATCTATATATTCGTCCATGTCATCCAACTTATCCCAGAGCTCCTGATTCTGCTGAGCCAAGTCTCAGTACTTACTTTCCAATCACTGATTTGCCTGAGCACTCCAACATGTGGTTTTCTGCTTCTTCCAATCGAGCACCCAACTCCTGAATGTCAGTTCTAAGATCCTTGCCCAGTGTGACTATTTCAGTTCACATGGCCGCCACGTCCACCTTGAGCTTCTTGAACAAATCCTGTAGCTTTCCCAGCATGTTTTGCAATAGCCTGCTGGGAGTTCCTCTGAAGCAGGCTCCAAGCCACTCGCAGATGGCACATATTGCCTTCATCTTTCCGCAAGTGTATCCCACCTTGATAGGCAAATTCTTGCAGGTCACTAGATTGTTTTCTTGTCATGGTCCAAATCTACCTTCCAGTTGTTCAGAAGTATCGCTTTGTGCTGTGTTTCAAGTGTTTTGCTAGGTAATGGATGTTAATTATTCAGAAGGGAATGAAGAGCCCCCGAGCTAAGCCTCCATTCAGCCCAATAACATCACTTCCTCCCCGGAACCCTTTTAAAAAACCTGGCATTATATTATCATTTCGTCATTTCTCAGACTATTTTAAATGATAGGTTTCAGAATACTGGTAATAGTTCTCACAGGCTGGACCCTTTACCTGTTTTCTGAGCCTTTCCTGCTTTCTCACAATGGAGCCCTTTTATTAAAGTGCACTAAGATTTTAAACTTACCATGCATTAGGCACAAAGCTAGCACATGGTAAGTGGAATGGCTCTGACGTAAGTGCAAAGAGCATGCCCTGCATTTACCACAAAGGACAGAAATTTACTGCTAGCACCATAATGTTCAGGGTGGGCCCAGTAGGGTTGCAGAAAGGAATCTGTGGGGTGAGTGCAACTCAACCTCTTCCTCCCCTCTCCATTTGCATGCACATTGAGTCCTGAAGAAGAGGACCAGCTACCTTTGCCACAGGAACCTCCAGAAAGTCTGTGCCTAGATGGCGGAGAGAGCAGGTCAGTACCAAGCACTCACATATACTTCCACAATGAAGGTATCCACAGTTGACTTCTTTCACCACAGCTGACCCAGCACTAGAACCAGCTGTTATAGCTCTCTTGCTGCACTGGGTAAAAAGTATATTAGTGTGCTCTGTTTGCACAGAAGGGAGAATCCCAGGAGAAGTGAAGCAAACTGAAGTTGAAAGGGAGAGATGGGGAGAAGCTAGCCCTGGAGAGTCATATGCTGCCCTATACAGCCAGGGCAAAAGTTGTGAACTAAGAAGTTCTTTTAAGAGGTGGTCTGTCTGCATTAAGGTAGAAGGGCTTGGAGTAAAGCTGTCCTTGGAGAGGTTCTCGGAGCCACTGGATAAATACAGCTGGAAGGATAAGGTACAGCCCATAGAGGTCTGGGGAAAAAAGTGGTTTAGCAGTGCTCTGTTTGCACTGTGGGTAAAGCTATACATACAAGGCAGCACAGGAGGCACAGAGAGAGCAAAGGAAGCTGAAAAGAGATATTAAGCTGCCTGTAGAAAAAGCTATTTTGCAAGGGTAACAAGGAAGCCAGAGAGAAGTTATTCTTGGTAGTCCTTAAAGGTGGGAGTTTACACCTGGGAAATATACTTTGAAGAGAGGAAGACTCCGAGGTTAGTGGAAATAACTGAGTCAGAACTGGGAGAAGAAAAAGCATGTTTTCCTTGATGGAAGTTTATTCCTGTGCTACTGAAAAGCCAAAGGGAAGATTTCCTTAGGAAGGGTTGTTTCCATTTATTACTGAAAACCCAGATGGAAGATTGCTGTGGCAGAGACCTAGAACATGCTAATAATGTTAAGTGTTGGGGATATAAAATAGAACAGAGAGGGTCCAAAGCACTAAACAAGGTCCAAAAAGCAAAAAAAGCACTAAGAGCCTTCAAAAGCAGAACAAATCTTCCACAGCATCAATCACTCTTGTGCTACAATACATCAACCTTGTGCATCACTGACCTGATACAGGCCATGTTTCGGCACATAGCGCCTGCGTCAGGGGATATCCAATCTTTGTGATTTAGTATGAAAAAACCAGCTATAAAGCTGGATGCACAACAAATGGGACTTTGTGACCATCTAGTTTGAGCAAAGCGTGGTGTACACTCGAAACGTAAATGTGATGGGGATAAAAATAGAACCTTGTACAGTGTAATTCTCTTCCTGAGAAAAAGGGGAACATTTTGTAACTTGTAATTATCCTTTTGAATGTAAAGAGTGACATGTGTAGCATGCATTAACTGGAATAGTTTACAGCACGGATACAGTTTAGAGTCTCATCCTTTATTAAAGGAAAAGGAGTCTTCTGGGAGACATGATGGCATAGATTGAAGAGGAGGAAGGCCTGTTACCATAGGGAAGGGTGCTGTGTGGATAGAGCACCTTCTTTAGGTCTACATTATTCCAAAAGTATGTTGGCTCCCAAATGACAAGCCTGCTAAGACCGAAGAATGGACCAGGGACTCATCACTTGGGCAGCTACTAGTGGTGACACTTGCAACAGTGAGAGCCCACATCTAATGTATATCACTTGAAAACAAACATGCACACCAGACACACCACACCACCACCTCACCCCACATACTTCTCTAGGGTCCCCACTATACAATTCCCCTTATCTTCTCAGGGGCGGCTAGGGGGTCACATATCGTATGCCCTGCCTTGCCCCGCCCCAATGCACTGTTGTGTCTGAAAGTGTGTTTTGCAAGTATCCTGAGAGAACCATAGTCCCTGTGCCCAACCCTATTGTCTGCTAGGCCCTCATTTTGAAACCACCAATGCTGTCACTAAGCAAATATTGCTGATCCAAGCCATTTGCTGATCCAAGCAGCTCATCTGCCTTGTCTTTAACTGCCTACTGATTTTTCACAATTGGCTATTTTTTTTCATCAAGGATGATAGATTTCTCATTAAGTGTGCTTACCCACACCAATTTTTAAAAATCTCTTTTTTGCAAGTCTATATTTTAGTTATTCATGATATCCTAATATTTGATATGTGTTCATGTGATGGTTGCAGGCAACTCTCATCTGATAAAGATCAGTACAGCAGCTCCTTTGTGTACTCAGATTTATGAGGGTAAGTGACTAGGAGTTTACAATAAATTCAGACACCGGTATCTTCTTAGGAAATAAAGTATACTGTAACTCAAAATGAAAAATAGATGTCTTCAATTATTTAGTTCATATTTGATATCATCCTTAAAGGTAAAAATCTAATACTTAATTTAGTAGAAAACTGATATATTTTATTGAGAAGTTTAGTTACCATTTAAACACCTTTATTATATAAATGCACAGAAGGCAGGCCTCTTTGAACTGAAAGCAAGACCTGGGGAATGAGGGGTAATAGGATGAAGGTGACAGGGAAGACTCGGGAATAGTCTAAGCAAATATTTATTTACAGAAAGGGTAATGAATATGCGGAACAGCCTCCCAGAGGAGGTGGTGGAGAATTCCTTAAAGTATGGGAGAAGCACAGAGGATCTCTAGGATAGAGGAAGGAATTGTAGAGCTTCATAGTAGGTATAGATGGGCAGACAGGGTAGGCAATATTGTCTTCATCTGCCATAATTTTTATCTGTTTATAGCTTGTGGAACAATGAAGAAAATTAGCTGGCAAGATTAGCCTTGATATACCAAATGCAGCAGAGAAGAGAAGTTGAAGTACACATAGAAACGAGATTGGTAACACCTAAGAACATACTATATTTTACTAGTATTGCTTCTCGTTAGCAAGGTTCAGTTTTCCAATAGCAAATAATAAAATTATGCTGCCTGTGCAGCTGCTAATGAAATGCAAACGTAAGCTGGGTGCACATTAATGCAAACAGTTGAATATCCATTTAATCAGATCCTCCCTGCAGGGTTCAATGGAAAAAAAAGTGACAGAAAAATTGCATTACTAATTCTGGTGCTGTCACGTTTCATCCATACTTACCTTGTAAACGAACTGCTACTGTGTCACCTGCCTGCTGAGCTGAAGGTTTATGTTGATGTGCATGAGCTGGAGAACACACAGAGAAAGGATAAAACCAAGGACCTAATTTATAAATATTTGTCCTTCATGTTGCGGCAGGTTTTGTTTTAGTATTCTTCGCAAGTTTTCCAAAGAGGTTGAGAGATTCATTTTTGATTTTGTACTCTGTCTGGCTGAGAGAACAAGAAAAGCTTTGTCAGCAATTTCCTTGAATCTTAAAAAAATAGAGGTCACCTCTGGGCAGAGAGTTCTTTTCAGCTTCTTTCTATTGCTTTTAATTCCACATCTTTCTAAAGTTAGCATGGTTACTTTTCTTGATCCTGTAAATCAAATACTTTCTATAGAAATCAAAAGCATCCACCTCCTCCTCTTCCCCCCACAAACTCAAAATCATAATTTACTAGTGATAACAGGTTTGATACATGTGGAGGGCAATTCTATAACAGTGTGCCCATATTTAGGCACTTACTGCCAGGTTCTATATATCACGCCTAGTGTTCCATGCTGAAATCTAAGCATATTCAATAACAATGCATGTTACCAGCCAATCAGTGTTTTTAATATCACTTAATAAGCAATAAAGAGCACTAATTGTCAATAATAAGAATTTACATGCATAACTTGCTAAAGGTATTCCGTAATGAACTATGCCTAAATTCTAAAGGGTACACTTCAAAAGGAGTGTGGCTATGGGCAGGGAAATGGGCATTTTGTGGGCGTTCCCAAATTTATGCACGTTGTTATAGAATATGTCCCAGTCCACGTAAACCTACATGCAGGGATTTATGCCACTGTTTTGTTGGTGTAAATGGAGGTGCTTAGTTTTAGGCGCTGGGATATCAACTAAGCGTATTCTATATACTGCGCCTAAATCTTATAGAATACACTTAAGTGAAAATGATTTCCATGCAGATTTTCCAGGCACCATGTATAGAATTTGGCCCTTGGGGGACACGGAAGACGTTTTCATCTAAACATATTCTATAAGCGGTGCCTAGATTTAGGCGCGGTATATAGATTAGGCTTAGTTGATATCCCAGCGCATAAAACTATGCACATCCATTTACACCAATGAAAACATGGCATAAATCCCAGTGTGTAAATTTAGGCACACTGGGCTATATTCTATAACTACGCAGGTAAATTTCAGAATGCACACGAAACACCTATTTCCCCACCCATAACCACACCCCTTTTTGTCGGCACACATTAGAAGTTAGGTGTAGTGCATTACTGCATTACTGAGTTGTGCACCATAAATTCTAATTATTGACAATTAGTGCTCATTATTGTGCTGTAATCAATGCTAATTAGCTTGTTAAGCCAATTAAGTTACATGTGTTATAGAATCTACCTGGATTTTGTTGCAGATCTGTAGGCATGCTATATAGAATCTGGGAAATAGGGGAGAATTCTATAAATCACACCTAAAAAACTGGTGCAAAACTCCCCCTCTTAAGCGCTATTCTATAAGCTGTGCCTAAAGTTAGGTGTAGTTTATAGAATAGCACTTAAGAATAGGGGTTGCGCATAAATTTAGGCATATCCATTTGTGCCAATGACTTTGTAATGTAATGTAATATATAATTTACATAGAAATGTAGGAAAATGTAGGCAAAGACCACATAGCCTATCCAGTCTGTCCATCCATGCCATCTCCTCTCCCTATCACTCAGAGATCCAATGCACTTGTCATAAGCTCTCTTGAATTTCAGATATTGTTTTCGTCTCCACCATTTCCTCTGGGAGGCTGTTCCATGAAGTCACCACCCTTTCCATGAAGAAGTATTTCCTCAGGTTACTTCTGAGTCTATCCCCTTTCACCTTCATCCTATGGTTCCTCATTCCAGAGATTCCTTTCAATTGAAAGAGACTTGCATCCTGTGCATTTATGACACATTAGTATATAAATGTCTCTATCATATCTCCCCTTTCCCACTTTTCTTCCAAAGTATACATTTTGATATCTCTAAATTTGTCCTTACACTCTTTATGATGAAGAAAACTGACCATATTAGTAACCACCCTCTGGACCGACTCCATCCTGTTTATATCTTTTTGAAGGTGCAGTCTCTAGAACTGTACACAATATTCTAAATGCGATCTCATCAGAGTCTTATACAGGGGCATCATCACCTCCTTTTTCCTACCAGCCGTTTCTCTCCCTATGCACCCAAGCATCCTTGTAACTTTTGTCATCACCTTTTCTACCTGTTTGGCCACCTTAAGATCATCATATACAATCACACCTAAGTCCTGTTCCTGTTTTGTGCACAAAGGGGCCCTTTTACTAAATAGTTGGCATGTAGAAATAGGCTTGCTGTGCACAAATCCGGAACTACCACAACAGCCTGGAGGTAATTCTGCCCCCAGTGCTCACCATTTCTGGCACTATGAAAACTTATTTCCGTATTTTTACTACCGAGTAAGTACTACGGGACAGTGGCGTAGCCACAGGTGGGCTTGGGTGGGCCAGGGCCCACCCATTTATGGCTCAGGCCCACCCAACAGTAGCACATGTTTAGTGGTAACTGGTGGGAATCCGAAGCTCCGCCAGCTGAAGATTTTCCCCTGATAGTAACAAAAATGCTACTCTCCACGACACTGGCACCTGCACATGCTCAGTTTTCAGTGCAATACTGCTGCCAAGGTGGAATGAAGCATTTCCCCACCAGTTGAGAGGTTTTTTTTGGAGGGAGGGGGGAGAACACTTGGTGCCCACCCAATTCTTGCCTAGGCCCACCCAAAATCTGTTGTCTGTCTACGCCCCTGCTACGGGAACCCTTAGTGCCTCCTCAATGGGTGGTGGTAAGTGCTCCTCCCTGAAATGGCTGCGCAAGTGCAAACTTACCACACTGCCATTTCTTTTTTTGGCTTTTTTGCCCTCTGTGGTAAAAGAGGCCTCTGCGTGTGGCAAAAACACATGCTGCCACTAGCAAAGGGCCCCTTTTGCCGTAGCTTGGTAAAAGGGCCACAAAAGCTCTTCACCCCCTAAAATGTACTGTTCCCTTGGGTTTTGGCAGCATTTTTTTAGCATTAAATATAAGCTGCCAAATTCCAGATCATTCCTCTAGCTTTTCCCCATGTTATCCACACCATCAGGGTTGTCTACCCTACTGCAGATTTTAGTATCACCCGCAAAGATGCAAACCTTACAAGGTAGACCTTCAGTAATATCGCTTAAAAAAATGTAAAAAAGAACCGACCTAAGATCCAAACCCTGCAGTACACCACTGGTAACATCCTCCATTACGCTCCATTTACCACTACCCTCTGTCGTCTTCCACTAAACCAGTCCCTAACCCAGTCAGTCACTTTAGGACCCATACCAAAGGCACTCAGTTTATTATTCATCTATGTGGAACCATGACAAGGCTTTGCTAAAATCTATATATACTACATCTAGCACTCTCCCTTGATCCAACTCTCTGGCCACGCAGTCAAAGAAATTAATCAGATTTGTCTGACAAGACCTGACTCTAGTGAAACCATGTTGGCTCAGGTCCTGTAATCCATTGGATTCCAAAAGTTTTATTATTCTGTTTTAAAAGTGATTCCATTAGTTTACTGACCACAGAAGTCAGACTTACCGGCCTGTAGTTCCCAACCTCTTCTGTACTTTGTCCACCTTTAGTTTAAGCCAGCTCGTCACAAACACAGTCTCTGAAAATCGTTCAGGGACTACCACCCCTGCGTTCCTATTTATGTTTGTGTTCTACAGTCCTGCTCCCAGCCCTTCAGCTGTGAATACAGAACAGAAATATTTGTTAAGCAATTCCGCCTTACCTTTATCAGCTTCTACATATTCCTTCCCTTCACCTTTGAATCTCACAATGCCACTTTTGCACTTCCTCCTATCACTAACATATCTAAAAAATGTCTTGTTCCCCCCCAACCCACCCCCATTTTACCATATTGGCTATTTTTTCTTCCATTTGCATCTTTGCTTTCCTGACTGCTCTAAAAGTTTCTCTTAGCTTTTCTAGATATTGTTGCCTGTCTTCCTCTTTTTGCAATCTCTTGTCATTTATACAGTCTAACCTCTTTTTCCTTACCTTTTCAGCTACTACTTTTGAGAACCAAAGTGGCCTCTTTTTCCTCTTAATTTTATTTACTTTCCTTATAAAAAGGTTTGTTGCCCTTATAATAGCTTCCTTCAGTTTTGCCCACTGCATTCCAGCTTCTTCCAGATGCTCCCATCTAGACAGCAATTCCTTGAGGTAATACCCCATCAAATTAAAGCTATTTTTTGAAGTCTAGAACTTTCACTTTTGAATGAATCCTCTCTACACCTATTTAATATGAAACCACATCATCTGTTGATCACTAGATGCCAGATGATCACCTACTATAACATCAAACCACTCTCCCCACTAGTAAGCACCAAGTCCAGTATTACCCCATCCTGCATGGGTTCTATTAACAACTGCTAGAATAGTTCCCCCTGTAAAGAATCCAGAATCTCCCTGCTTCTAAAAGACCCCACAATAGGGATATCCCAATCAACATCTGCCATATTAAAATCACCTATTTGTAGTACTTCCTCTTTCACAGCTATATTTTGAATGTCTTCAATTAAATCTCTATCCACTTCTGTCTGTGAAGGAGGCCTGTATATCACACCAGTGTAAATACATTTGCCATTCCCTCTTTTCAGATTGACCCACAGTGCCTATAGGTCCTTCAATTGTATGGCTTTAATATTATCTTTAACATATAATGCCACTCCCCCTCCATTTCTTCCTACCCTGCCTTTCCTGAACACATTATGGCCTAATATGGTCCAAATTCACAAAAAATATTCAAACTGGATACTTCAAGACAAATTGATCTTTGAACAATTCTGAAAAGCATAATAAAAATGAAAATGATCCAGCACAGTGAACAAGACATACCACAAAGACCAACAAATATGAACTCCTTCACACATACCCAGAATTGTCTTTACTATCTGCTTATTATATTAATATTATGCTTTATCACTATCATGTCACCCAAGATCCTTCTATAATACTAAATGTTTATTTCTTACATATCTTCATTATTCATGATATATTGTAAGCCACATTGAGCCTGCAAAGAGGTGGAAAATGTGGGATACAAATGCAATAAATAAATAAATACTAAAAGGAATTCAAAAGATTGCTATGCATTTTCTAAATAGATAAGTCTTTAAACATTTTCGAAAGGAGCAGTAAGAATGCATTGTTTTCAAATCCTTGGGAAAAGAGCACCAGACTTGAGTTGCCTGAAAACATACTGAGTTTTCTAGGACTTTCTTATAGTGAACTCCCGATGCTGAAGGAAAATAAATTAAATGAGAGTTGCCTGCTTGAGATCATCTAACATTATTTGGAAATGAAAACAGATTTATGTTTAAATCCTCTTTATTAAGCATGTAACAAGAAAGGAGCTAAGAAACAAAATTTAGCTCAAAAAGGTAAGACAGTAACACTTTACACTTGCTTATGTAACAATAGAAAACATATAATCTCAGGAATGAAACACCCCCCTCCAAAAACCAACATCCCCCTCACCCAGCCCACCCTCACCCACTGCAGATCAAGTACCATCATGGAGGCAATAGAGACTGGGCCTGTTGGTTAAGTTTTCTACTACGAGCAGCTGGCTGCAGTGTTGCCCCAAAACGCTCTCATATACATTAAAATGTTGTGCTTCTCGGTGAAGAAATATCAGCAAAATCCAACTGTTCTATGGCCAACAGGGAAATCATCTGTGTCCTCTAAAGTGCAAGTGTGGGTGCCACAGAACCTAACCAACAAAGTAAAATCAATTTTTTTCACCATGAGCATTCCCCGGCAAAGAAAACCTTTTAATCCTGGGGGTACTGGAGCAGCAATGTTAAAGATACCAAAAAGCAACAGTGGAGAGAACACCAGCCAGCGAGACCAAAGCTGCATAGCACAATGAATCACCCATGACCAAAATTCCTTTATCATCAGGCAATGCCAAAACATATGGCTCACGATGGCTATAGAAGGAGAGCAATTGTCACAATTGCCAGATGGCCAAAATGTTGCTTTATAAACTCAAGAAAGAGAAATGTACAATTGAAGCATACATTTGTGTTGCAGTTCCCACAGCATTACATTCTGCAGCCAGTACTGTATTCCCAGGACCCCATCTCAGATTGAGCTGTGGTGATGTCTACTGCTAAGTCCTATGACCAGAGAGATGAAATCTTGCATAGTCCAGATCTTCCGTTGTGTCTTTCAAAAAGTGGTGGTAAAATGCCAGAGGGAACTGGATTCTGCAATCCAAGCATTAATGCTTCATTCAATGTGTTCTGGACATCCTCTCTGAGATTCTCCCACCCTGAGCTACTGATTTAATGACTCAGTTGGAGGTAAGCAAAGTGGTCTGTGGGTTGGCGCAAAAAGGTTGTTTGGAGCTCCGGAAAAGGTTGTAGTTTACCATCACCAGTCAGTAGTTGATACAAGTAGTGGAGTTCCAGGGAATGCCAATGGGCAAACCTGGTAGAAATCCGTATTGTGATGTATGGAGAGATAAGGTGTCGCTGCGGCCAAAAAATGATGCTATTTGCAGAGCCACCATCAAATAGCGTGAGCTATATGAAGAAAAGGGTTCCGACGAAGTGCTAAAGTGAAGTGACCAGGCAACATATGGAACAGACAGCTAAAATGCTCAGGTCCAAAAAACTCTAATTCTCTGGGCTTCTGAAGAATAGAGATGGGTAGTCTGGAATGCCTTCCATGCCAAATATAATCCTGAAGAGCTTTGTATAAGACCCGCTCATCTCGAACCTTTATGTACAGGGGAAGCATCTGGAAAACATAAAGCCAGCAAGGAGCTAGCATCATGTTAAACAGATTTATCCTTCCCAATAAAGAAAGAGGGTAGGCGCCAGAGTTGTAACAACCAGATAGAGTCTTGTAGGAGTGGACGGACATTACAATTGTACAGCTGAAATAACTCCACCGGAATATGCATGCCTAGATATTTAATAAATGTCTCCACCCAACTAAGGGGGAAGCCCCCCACTCCACCCATTGTAGACCTCAGAAGTTAGCAGGAGAGCCTGGGACTTCTGAAGATTAAGTATAAAACCTGTCAGCTGCTCATATTGGTTTATGAGGTGAAGCATAGCCGGTAGGGACCTTTGAGGGTCACTCAGTGTTAAAAATAGATCATTAGCGTAAGCCAACAGTTTGATGGAACTCGTCTCAAACAGACTCAAGATACATCCTGTCCACATGCAACATGCATAACAGTGGTTCTAGGGATAGTAAAAAGAGTAAAAGGGAGAAAGGACTAACCTGACGTGTGCCTCATCTCACAGAGAAAGGAGGAATACGAACCCCATTATCCAAGAATGAGGTATGAGGGTAAGCATAAAGCATGAGCACTAACTCAGAAAGCCAGCCCTGAATCCCTACATGTCGTAAAGTGTGAAAAAAAGGGCCAGTGAACCTGGTTGAATGCACATTCAGCGTCCAAACTTGTCACTAGCAAAGGAGCTTGTGCCCGAGAACTGTATAGCATAGCTAGCAATAATTTCCAGACATTGACAACGGAATGGTGGGCACAAACAAAGACAACTTGATCATCTGCAATGAGGTCAGGCAAGCACACCGCCAACCAGTCTGCTAGTAGTATATGGGAGAGAATCTTGGCATCAACACTAACTAATGATATTGGGCGGTACACCTCTGGAAGAGTGCTATCCCATCCCGGCTTAGGTAACAAGCTAATCAGAGCAGAATTCATGTGGAGAGGGAAGTGACAGATAGATATCACAGCATCAAAATAATCTGTTAGGGGCCCTAACAGGGGTTCACCAATATGGTTTTAGAGATAGAACACTTCCAAGCAATTTAAAACTAAGGGCTTCTTTTACAAAGTTGTGCTAGCGATTCCTATATTGCAAATGAGAGGAAGCCCATAGGAACTGAATGGGCTTCTTCTCATTTGTCATGCAGGAATCGCTAGCATGGCTTTGTAAAAGAAGCTCTAATAGAGTTCTTCTCTACAATGATGCATAATATCAGCTCCCCCCCCCCCCCCCCCCCCCCCCCGTGTGGCACAAGATGCAAAGGAAATAGGAGCTGAAAGATGGAGTGCATCTTTGTGGGATTGCTCAACAAATAGATCACAAATAATTTTTTATGATTTTTAACCGTGAAAATGATCGCTCACCACTTGCCACACTGACAGGAATTGCCAGCAATATTCTTAGAAACAAATTGCTATACATTGCAAAATAAGATAGCAGATGTAAATTCTCAAAGTGGACATATTCCAAACGCTAAAATGAAAATAAAATGATTTTTTTCTACCTTTGTCTGGTGACTTTCTTTTTCTGATCATGCTGGCCCAGTATCTGATTCTGCTGCTATCTGTCCTCTTAACTCCGTTTCCAGGGCTTCCTTTCCATTTATTTCTTTACTTTCCTCCTTTCTTCTTCATTTCTTGCTCTATATCCATTTCCAGCAATTTCTCCTCTCTCCCTGGGTCCTGCCCTCCCATCCATGTCCATCCTTGTCCCTCTCTGCCCTTTCCTCCTCCATCCATAGCCAGCAATTCTCCTCTCCCCCCTCCCCTCCATTTCCAGCAATTTCTCCTCTCCCTGGCCCTGTCCTCCCATCCATGTCCATCCATGTCCCTCTCTGCCCTTCCCTCCTCCATCTATAGCCAGCAATTCTTCTCCCTCCCCTCCCCTCCATTTCCAGCAATTTCTCCTCTCCCTGGGCCCTGCCCTCCCATCCATGCCTCTCTGCCCTTCCCTCACCTCAGCTCCGCGCCCTGGGGCCTTTAAATCTTTTACCTACAGTCGCAGCAGCGTCAGTGAAAGCGCTGCCAACATCTCCCTTCCCTTCGCGCTCGTTGGTTCCTTCAGTGTCCCGCTTTCTTCTGACGTCAGAAGAAGGTGGGACACTGAAGGAACCAACGAGTGTGAAGGGAAGGGAGACTTCGGCAGCGCTTTCACTGACGCTGCTGCGACCGTCGGAGCCTCGGAGGTAAAAGGTTTAAAGGCCTCGGCGGCGTGGAGTTCAGGTAAGCAGCGAGGGTAAGCACCGCGGCGGTGCCCTCCAGAGGTCGGCGCCCCCTGCGGTGCTTACCCTGCTTACTGTGTTGGCACGGCCCTGTACAGGCAAGCTCTATAAGACTCCAGGGAACCTGCCTGTCTTTAGAGACTGAAAACTCAATATTGAAGCACCCCCCCCCCCCCCCCCCCACTGGCAGCAATGTAGTCAGAGGACTCCTGCTCAGCTTAGAGGGAACAGTGGTGTCCAGCAGGAGTAGCAATTAAAAAAAAACTGAATATGGAGAAAAGATCAACAATCTTTTAAAATTTCTGCAGCCGCATCCTGAACCTCTCAACATCAAAAATCTGTATCATGTCCTCATCACCTACCCATACTACTATTGCTACTAATTATCATTCCTATAACGTTACTAGATGTATGTAGTGATGTACACAAACATGTAAGAGATAGTCCCTGCTCAGCAGAGCTTACAATTGATTCAAGACAAACAAGAAATTAGGGGATTTCATTTATCATAGGAGTGATTAAAACACCATAGGTATTTAACAGGTGAATAAGCGATTAAGAGTTAAAACAACCTCATAAAGATGGGTGTTTAGCCTGGATATCATAACTCTGCACCCCCCAAACTCCCAACATTCCTAAACATCCTTCATAAACATCAGCTATCCCCACCCCCATACCCCGACAAAGACATCAGCCACCCCTGTGCTCCCCTGACAAAGAATCAGACAGCCCCCAAACCCTTGACATTCCTCAGACAAAGACATTAGCTACTTGCTGATGAATACCTCCACCCCTGACCATACCCAGCAATACCAAGGGTCTCTTTGCTCTTTCTAGCATAGTGTTAAAAAGGTGCCGTGGATACTTAGTAGTAGTTTTGTGATACTACTGCTAGGAATCATGACGCCAAATAAAGGGCCTCTTTTATCAAGCCACGCTAGTGGCTCTGGTGCGGTAATGCCACCAAAGCCCATTGGCTTTGCTGGACAGCTTGATAAAAGAGGTCCAAAGGCTTTTTGCAGTGTAAGGGGTGGGTGTCAGGTCTGGCTGATGTCTTTTGTCAGGGGTTCTGAAAGATTGGGGAATTTGGGTTGAGCATAGGAATATTGTCAGGAGGGGGTTTGAGAAGGGGGATTTAGAGTTATGATGTTGGGGGAGGTATGAAGATTGGAGAGGATGCAGAATTGTGATGCCAGGGGTACATTGACCTGTACACCTACTCCTTCAATCTGGCACTTATGTAGTACTGCTGATATGGATATTTCTACGTCTCCATGTTATTCCCTGAACCACACTTTAAACTGGCAAGATGAACTGTTTTAACTGTCTTGAAACTGTGAATATTTCTTTAAAGCTGATCAAATCATCCTTCATTAAAAACATTCTCTGATGCTGACAGTGTTTTGTGCATCAGGGAGAATTCATACCTGTCTCCAAAAACAATGATAATCAGAAAATTAAAACTGCCCGAGTTGCAAAACTTGGCATTCAAAACAAACACTTTCCATAGTAAAAAAACCTTCTCATGAGAAACTTGAAATGATACCACTTGGCAAAGAAACAAGAGAACCCCATTACTTTCTCAAAACTCCAAGCTTTACTTTATTGACCACTGTATTCTAAGAGAAGTGGATCTGTATTGCCAAACACATACAGTATGCACCCCTTATAACCTATGTCAAACTCTAGTGACTTATTAATTTAGGCAATCAAAATGTCCAAAAATGTACTATTTTCCCCGAGATTCTTTAAATGATTTTCGACAGGCACAGGACAGTAATCATTCATCATGGATTCTACCAGATCCACTCAGTTTTCTCTTCATATCATTCTCGGTCTCTGTATTGTCTATTCTTTCACATTAGTCTCCTCTACCCCAGTTTTCCTCTCCAACACTACTATCCATCCTCCAGCCCTCTATCCTAACCACCCATCCTCCAGCCCTCCATCGTAGCTGAAAGCTGGTGTTATTTTTCCACAATAATGCAGCTTACAGCATTAAGTACAAGCTGCATTATTCGACTGCATAAAAAATGAGATGCATTGCAATCATTTGCATACTTTCCACCTCATTATTATGCAGTCAGCATTGACTTAAACTAATGAGCATTATAATAAAATAACACATAATTTTGCTGTTTAACACACGTTAAGAGGCAAATATCATGTTATCCCCTTAATGCAAGTAAATAATTATCCCCTTCAGTTTGCATAATGTTGAAATCACATTTAAGCACGAATTTTATCACACAGTAAAACCTCATATACAAAAATTGCATGAACTAAAAAGCACATAAAAGTGTTATAGATTTTTTGTTCCCAAATCTAGAAATCTAGCTGTAGGAATATTAACTTGTCAGCGTATGGTGTACATTATAAAATTTTAGGCAAACATTCTTGCAGCAAAAACCCTGAAGACATTAGGTTGAAACAGTATGGAGTGAGTTGTCCTTCTCCAAAAAGATAGCAAACAGATTTCTTGAACTACCTAATATGAAGAAGACAAACAGTGGAATTAAGACTGTATACACTGTGCATTGTGTCATATCCATTATACACAGCTAAACTCTAAAAGATTGTACAATTAAGAGTCAACCATCACGAGGGTATCTGAAATATTAATTAAATGATCTGTCTGAAAGATTTTCTGGTGAACATTCATGTTTTGCATTCTTTCATTCTATGTTGTTCACTGAATTCTCTTATGATACCATAATTAGTGGCGTAGCAAGGGGGGGTGGGAGGGGTGGTCTGCCCCGGGTGTCAGCTCGGGGGGGGGGGGGGTGTTCCCTGACAGCTCCCCCCTCCTCGGCGAATTGACACCCCCCCACCTTTAAAAAGAATATCGGGAGTCGCGCCTGCCCTGCATGTACAAGAAATGTGGACCATCGGCTCTTCTCTCGCTCTGTCTGTCCCGCCCTCCGCTGACGCAACTTCCTATTTCCGCAAGAGCGGGACAGAGCGAGAGAAGAGCCGACGGTCCACATTTCTTGTATGTGCAGGGCAGGCGCGACTCCCGATATTCTTTTTAAAGGTAGGGTGTGGGAGCTGGTCGTCGGGGGGGGGGGGGGTGTCATCGTGCTGCCCCCGGAGGGGTGCAATGGCGAACCGCCCCGCCCCGGGTGGCAGCCCCCCCTGCTACACCACTGACCATAATAAAAGAGATTTGTGGTGATACCTTTAGGGCATGCACATAAAGGGGTAAGTAAACATTATTTTGCTCTGTGCTTTGGTAATTTAAGGATTGGGATAAAAGGGAAATTGTAGGTTCATTGATAGAGAATTTGAATTAAAATAGAGCAAATTTTATTTATTAGCTAGTTTCCATAGTGTAAAACTCTTTTCCCCATTGTATTAAACTTTTTGCCAGAGGTAGAAACTTAACTGTTACAGCCTACAGCATTAACAGCCTCTAGAAGGCACAGCAGGGCCTAGTTCAGTCTTCACTCCAAGTCACTTGCCTACCTGGTGTGAAGGTGGTAGACATATAAAGTTGCATCAGAAGGCAGGACCTCGCAGAGGGAAGGCACTGGAGCCAAATAGCCAAATATCAGGTTTTTCAGACTAACTACCTTTGTAAAAGTATTTGGCTACTATTCATGGTGTTTAGGAAAACTAAAAAAGTAACCCAGTTATTAGGGACAGCCCTCTTTTATTTTAGAAGGAGGGGAAACTTCACCCCAAAACATATGAACTCCAAATACGGTATTCAGATGGAATACATTACTATATGGCTACTGCTTTATTAAATCAATAAATTAACTAACAACAGAACTGGGCCACCCTAAGTGATGTGATGGGGTGGGGGTGGGGTGGGAGAAAAAGGAACAATTTGCCAATAATTAAGATCCTATCAGACCAGTTGACTTATCACAAACAAGCAAGGCCATGATTATTCCCAGAAAGATAAATGACCAGCATCACTGGGCAAATCATCCTGAGCAAGCAAAGCTGCAAGCCTTCTGTGCCAATCATTGACGAAATCAAGGCTTGCCAGTCTGCTGTCAATCTGGAACCAGGCCTCCTTGGTAACATATGAATACCAGTTGTACACAGGAAGTTCAAAGGTCAAGTTTCTCCATCACTTCCCCAACTGGACTCCCCCAAAGAGGTTCACATACCTGGTTCAAGCAGTAACAAAATAAAAATGGAACATGTTGTACACTAACAATATAACAAAGGAATTATATACAATTAGAAAAACATTAATATTATAGGGTTTGTTTTTGCACTTACAGATCAACTATTGGTATTTATATGAAAACAGTTGAAAACACATATGACTGCACAGGAAGGGTGGGAGGACAATTTGCATTCAACTAGGGAAACTGGAATGGTTGAAGCTGCTTTTAGTTACTATACCTCCCTCCATTTTCTGAGAAGTTCTGAGAGAAGAGGACATTTCTGTGGGTAGGTGAATATTATTTTGCTCTGTGCTTTGGTAATTTAAAGTTTGGGATAAAAGAGAAATTGTAGGCAGTGGCGTAGCAAGGGGGGGGGGCGGAGGGGGCGGTCCGCCCCGGTTGTCAGCACAAGGGGGGGGGGGTGCTCCGCCGTTCCCGCTGCTTCCGGGCACCCCCGCACCCAAACTCCGCCCCCCTCCATGGGCGCCTTGTAGAACCCTCCTCCTCCTCTCCGCCCCCGCTCCGTATCATAACCTTTTACTTCCCATAGTGGCAGTGACGTCAGTTACTTACGAAGAAGGCTGCAGGCTCCCCTCTGGCTTCAGCTTCTCCCTTCGCTCTTCACACAGTGAGTGTCCCGCCTTCGCGGAAACAGGAAATGTGTCATCGCGAAGGCGGGACACTCACTGTGTGAAGAGCGAAGGGAGAAGCTGAAGCCGGAGGGGAGCCTGCAGTGCCTTCTTTGTAACGGATCTTACGCTGCTGCCACCACGGGAAGTAAAAGGTTGTGATATGGGGGGGGGGGGGGCGGAGAGGAGGAGGACCATGGGCGGAAAGGAAGGAACGGAGAGGGCAGGGGAGAGAGGAGAATGCTGGACATGGATGGGAGGGGAGAGCAGGGGGAGAGAACAGATTGCTCTCCAGTCGGTTCAAAACTCTGCTGCCCGTCTCATCTTCTGCCAGGGTCGCTTTACTCATACTACCCCTCTCCTCAAGACCCTTCACTGGCTCCCTATCCATTTTCGCATCCTGTTCAAACTTCTTCTACTAACCTATAAATGTATTCACTCTGCTGCTCCCCAGTATCTCTCCACACTCGTTCTTCCCTACACCCCTTCCCGTGCACTCCGCTCCATGGATAAATCCTTCTTATCTGTTCCCTTCTCCACTACTGCCAACTCCAGACTTCGTGCCTTCTGTCTCGCTGCACCCTACGCCTGGAATAAACTTCCTGAGCCCCTACGTCTCGCCCCATCCTTGGCCACCTTTAAATCTAGACTGAAAGCCCACCTCTTTAACATTGCTTTTGACTCGTAACCACTTGTAACTGTTGGATTATTTGTAGTAAATAATTAGCAGATTTTAGTACACACAGCTTCAGCTTTAGAAATGTTAATTTCTTTCTTCATCTCTCTCTCATTCACCCCTGAATAATTCACTGCTGAGTCACTTTAAAGTTGAAGTAACAAAACATCTGTTTACTCACAGTTTGCAGTTAGATTATAATCAGACAGGCTTATATATACATATTACTATACATTTGTATTATCAGCTCCTTCCATGTGCTTAGATGGTAATGGATGCTCACACCACCATAGATCCTCTCAGGTTAGGAGAGATCATGAGCTCCATGTGCTCCATGTGCTGCATCTAACCCCCACAGGAAGTTGCATAGCTGTGTGACCTCTCTAAGTAATTCACATCAGAGGTCACAGAGTAATCACAGAGAAATAATAGGTGACAGGCAATGCATGCAAAATACAATACATTCCAACAAACCCCTTCTCATGCATAACTGTCATGCAATTATTTATTCATACAAAGTCCAAGCTTTATACGCAGATTCACAAAATGTTCTCTGGGTAACGGTTTGGTCATGATGTCAGCTGTCATCTCACTGGTGTGACAATAGTGTAGACTGATGACCCCTTCTTTCGCCAACTCTCGCACGTTGTGGTATTTCGTTGCGATGTGCTTGGTGCGTGACTGAACCTTGTCATTCTGTGACAGTCGGATGCAGCTCTGATTATCTTCCATTATCTGGATTGGTCTCTTTTCAGCTATTCCAAAATCCAGCATAAGTTTTTCAATCCACATCAGTTCTCTGCACGCTTCCGATACTGCCACATATTCAGCTTCTGTAGAAGACAGACTCACAATACTTTGTTTATGACTGGCCCATGAAATTTGTACATTTCCATACATAAACACATATCCACTTATGGATTTATAATCAGAATGATCCCCTGCCCAATCTGAATCACAGTAACATATTAGTTTTGGATTACTATTGGCTGAAATCTTTAATTTACAATCAATGGTACCCTTTAAATACCTTACCATCCTTTTAACTGCAGTCCAATCTGATTTGGTAGGTGAGCTGACCCTTCTGCTCAAAATTCCTACTGCATTTGCTATATCAGCCCTGTATGTGGTAGCTAGATATAAAAGCTTACCTATGGCTGATCTATATTGGATGTTATCTGGTAAAGGTTCTCTTACTGTTTCATCCTTCAGAAAATCAGTGATCATGGGAGTGCTTACAACTTGGGCATCTTGCATACCTAAACTTTCAATAAGCTCATTTATTTTCTGCTTCTGGCTTAGAAGATAAGAACCATCATTTTGTTTCTCAATTTCTATACCAAGATAGTATGACACATTACCAAGTTCTTTTATCTCAACATTCTGGTTTAAACACTTTACAATGTCCTTGTACTCTTGCTCACTTTTGCTTGCAATGAGCAGATCATCAACAAAAGCTAAAATGTATGCATATTGTCCATTTGTGCACCTAGTGTACAAACATTTGTCTGCTTCACCTTGCTTAAATCCTAAATTTGTCAATATTTCATGCAATTTATCATTCCAACATTTTGCACTTTGCTTTAATCCATAAAGACCTTTGTTTAATTTACACACTAGCTGTCTTTGTTTTGTATTTATGAAACCTGTTGGCTGTTCCATATACAAGTCTTCAGTTATATCTCCGTGAAGAAACGCTGTTTTCACATCAATGTGTTTGACTTGCATGCCTTTTGAGACTGCAATGCTCAGAAGTGTTCTGATTGTCGTGTGTTTCACTACAGGTGCAAACACTTCATCAAAATCTTCTCCATATTTTTGAAGATATCCCTTTGCCACTAATCTGGCTTTATACCTTTCCACTTTTCCTTGTGCATTCCTTTTTAACTTGAATACCCATTTGCATCCTATAGCTTTCTTGCCAGGAGGTAATTTTGTAAGAATCCAAGTATTATTTTTATCCAATGCATCAATTTCTTCTTGTGCAGCTTTATGCCATTCAGCAGCTTCTTCTGCTGGCATTTTCTCAATCTCATCCCATGTTAAGGGCTCTTGAGCTTCTGCTGACTTTGTTAGGTAAGACAGTCTTGGGGGTGGAACACCTTTGTTTTCCCTGGATGAGCGTCTGAAAACAGGTTGGTCTGACCTTTCTGCATCCTCTAAATCTGAGAGTTCTTCTCCAATTGATTCCCCTTCTCCAACTGTACTGTCTTCTTCAATGATCCTTTCTGTGTCTGCTTCCTCTGCCTGTTCCTCGTTAGATACAGGTGAGTTGCTTTCAGACATCTGCCTTGGTATGGCATTTATATACACTGGCATGTCTATTATGGTTCTAGTTTCATATTCTGGATGATAAGGCTCATCTGGGATAATCCAGCCTTTATCAACCCTTTTGTTTTCATCAAAATATGTAACATGTCTTATGCCAACAATGCCAGTTTTCAGATTCAAAATTCTATATCCTTTGTGTCCTGGAGCATAGCCAACTAAAATGCCCCTTTCTGTTGTGGAATCCAGCTTATGCCTTCTTTGCTTTGGTATGGCATATGCTGTACTTCCAAATGTTCTTATGTGTGACAGGTTTGGCTTCCTACCATGCCATGTCTCATGTGGTGTGCGCTCAGCGCCTTTAGTTGGCATTCTGTTTTGTAGGTACACTGCTGTGAGAATGGCTTCCCCCCATAGTCTTTTAGGGAGATTGCTATCTGACAGCATACATCTGGTCATTTCCACAAGTGACCTAAATTTTCTCTCTGCAACAGAATTTTGCTCTGGTGTATAAGCTACTGTTGTGATATGCTGAATGCCTTCTTGTTCTAGAAATGTGCGCATGCTTTGTGAAGTGAACTCACCACCATTGTCGGTCTGAAGAACCTTTGGTTTTCTTTCAAATTTATTGCTCACCATGGCTACGTATTTCTTCAGCATGTCTGTGACTTGACTTTTTTCTTTCAGCAAATAGGCCACACAATATCTAGAGAAATCATCCAAGAATATTAGCACAAATCTGTTATTTCCCAATGATGGGATATTAAACGGTCCACATAAGTCACTGTGTATTAAGTCCAGCACTTTATTACTCCTATTTCCTGTGTATGCAGGAAATGAGGGTCTCACACCTTTTTGAGTGACACAGTCTATGCATTTCTCCATTTTACCAGCATCTGTACTTATCTGAATGCCGGTGGCCAGTTGCTTACTGTAAAGATCCTGGATCACCTTAGAATCACGATGTCCCAGGCGGCGGTGCCAGATTTCCAGACTACATTTACCATCATTCTTCCTTACTTGCGCCATATGTGAGGCTTCACCTGAAATGTTCAGCTTATAAACATCATTATGCATAAAAGCTTCAGCATACACTTCATCATTTTTAGAGATTGTGCACTTACTGTTTTCAAAATGAATCACAAATCCCTTCTTATCTAATGTAGATACACTAAGCATATTGCAAACTGCTTGGGGAATATACAAGACATCACTTACAGGAATTTCTTTAACTTCATTAGACACTTTGCATTTTAAGAATCCAATACCTTTTGCTTGGATCTTAGCAGTCCCTGCGTTTGCAGTTTTAAGAATACCTTCCTCTGGACACATTTCCTGAAAGAAATCCTTACAATTGGTTAAATGGCATGTGCTCCCTGAATCCAAAATCCAAGTACTTTCATTTGAATTATTATTTACCATAGTCAAAGATTTTTCTGCCATTAGAAAGCCCTTGTGTTTATCTTTGTCCTTCATACATTTCCTGGTTTGAAAATTCTTTAGTTCCATTGGCTTAGGTGAGCTAGAGGGAGTGTTTTGTGTTTCCTTACACCATTTAGATACATGTCCCTCCTTTCCACATGAGTAGCAAATCAGCTTGCCCTTGGGTGGAGTTTTCCCATAGCTCCGCCTTCCTCTGTTCTTTGCCAAGAAATTTGTTTCATTTCTCTCTGACTTGCTTTGAGAACACATCTCCTCAGAATCATTTATTATGCATTCCTGCCTTAGTTTTGATGTTGCCTGTTCAAAAGATTGCCCTTCAATGGCCTCATTTACAGACCTAAAAACATCAAACTTCTTTGATAGTGAGGTAAAAAGAAATGCTCTTTTCAATGCATCACACATGGGAATTCCAGAAAGTTCTAGCTTTTGAAATGAAGACATAAGATGCATAATGTGATCATTACATTTACTTTTATCCCTTAATTTGGTTTCATTCAATTCTGCCAACCAAATTGGTTGCTGCTTTGCATATGTAGTTGCATACATAGTTCTCAGTTTATATAAAATGTCCTTTGGTGTATCTTTTCCCTCCACTAATATGGCTTGTTTCTCTGAGAGAGCTTCCAGAAGCATGCACTTCACATAATAGTTTGCATTGTCCCATTCAGCCATATTTTCAGCTGTTCTGTCTTGGTCTAAGCATATATTTAATCTTTTTGCTCGAAGGAGACATATGAATCTTAGTTCCCACTGCTGATAATTAAACTCAGTTAATCTAGGCACCTTGAGAGAATAGAAAAATGGTGAATTTCTTCCCTCAGCCATTTTCTTAGCCTTCTGTCTGCTGTGTGGGGGGAGAGAGAGACAGACTGAATCTTTCCTTTAAAACTTAAGAGAAAAATGTGGCCTTTTTTTCTGCCTGGTAATATTTCTCTTCTTTTTCAATTCCTGGCCCTGGGCCCATAACCCTTTTGTTGGATTATTTGTAGTAAATAATTAGCAGATTTTAGTACACACAGCTTCAGCTTTAGAAATGTTAATTTCTTTCTTCATCTCTCTCTCATTCACCCCTGAATAATTCACTGCTGAGTCACTTTAAAGTTGAAGTAACAAAACATCTGTTTACTCACAGTTTGCAGTTAGATTATAATCAGACAGGCTTATATATACATATTACTATACATTTGTATTATCAGCTCCTTCCATGTGCTTAGATGGTAATGGATGCTCACACCACCATAGATCCTCTCAGGTTAGGAGAGATCATGAGCTCCATGTGCTCCATGTGCTGCATCTAACCCCCACAGGAAGTTGCATAGCTGTGTGACCTCTCTAAGTAATTCACATCAGAGGTCACAGAGTAATCACAGAGAAATAATAGGTGACAGGCAATGCATGCAAAATACAATACATTCCAACAGTAACCACTCGCCTCCACCTACCCTCCTATCTTCCTTCCCGTTCACATTAATTGATTTGATTTGCTTACTTTATTTATTTTTTGTCTATTAGATTGTAAGCTCTTTGAGCAGGGACTGTCTTTCTTCTATGTTTGTGCAGCGCTGCGTATGCCTTGTAGCGCTATAGAAATGCTAAATAGTAGTAGTAGTAGGGGAGAGAAGGGGAGGGCATGGGTGAGAGAAGGGGAGAGCATGGGGGAGAGAAGAGGTTGCTGGAGGGAAGGACAGGGGAGGAGAATTGCTGGACATGGGTGGATGGATGGAGGGGAGGGCAGGAAGGAACAGAGAGGAGGGCTGTGGGGGAGCTGAGGGAGGGCAGGGAGAATCGCTGGACATGGATGGGAGGGCATGGGGAGAGAAGAGATCACTGGAGAAGAGGGGAGGATTGCTGGTGGATGGATGGAGGGGGCAGGGGAGAGAAGAAATTTGCTGGATATGGATGGATGGAGGAGGGGTAGAGGAGAGGAGAATTGCTGGACATGGATGAATGAATGGGGGTAGGGGAGAGAGGAAATTTGAAGGATATGGGTGGACGGAGGAGATGGCAGGAGAGAATGGAGAGTTCCTGGACATAGATGGAGAATTGCTGGATATGGATGGATGAATGGGGGCAGGGAAGAGAGGAAATTTGAAGGATATGGGTGGATGGAAGAGACAGCAGGGGAGAATGGAGAGTTGTTGGACATGGATGGATGGATGGAGGGGAGGAAAGTCAGGAAGGAAATGCACATGGATGGAAAAGAGAAGAGAGGAGAAATGTTGGACAAGGATGGAGGGAAGGAAAGACAAAGGAAGGAGATGCACATGGAGAGAGGGCAGATCCTAGATGGAAGGGGCAGGGAGAGAGGGCAGACTTTGGATGGAGGGGACAGGAGAGAGAGGGCAGACACTGGATGGCAGGGAGAGAGAGAGAAGGCAGATGCTGGATGGAAGGAAGACAGTGAAAAGAAGATGAGGAAAGCAGAAACCAGAGACAACAAACTGCAAGTAAAATATATATTTTTATTTTTTTGCTTTAGGATAAAGTAGTATTGTAGCTGTGTTAATAAATAGAACATGGAAATAAGGTAATCTTTATTGGACTAATTTTAATATATTTTGACTAACTTTCGGAGAACAAAACCCCCTTCCTCAAGCCAGGATAGGATATTGTAAAATCACTATACTGTACTGATCTGATCTGAGGAAGGAGGTTTTGGTCTCTGAAAACTAAATGTATTAGTCCAATAAAATGGTGGTATTTTATTTTCTGTTTCTGTGGTGTTGCATTGTATGCTTAGTCTGGCCTCTTGGGGGTTCAGTTTAATTTTTGTCTAAATAGAAAGTTTGATTACTTATTCTATAGTGGTTTAGGGTTTATCTGTGTTTGTGAAAAAGACACGGCTTTCAGTTGGCATTGACTGTGCAGGATCGACGATCTGTACTATTCTGTCTGGTTACGTTTTACAATAGGCGAATTGATGTTCTAGTGCTCACTGTAGTGTTTAAGATGCTTTCCTTTTCCTTATGTGACTTGTAGAAATTACTGCTTATGGTATGGTAAAATTGTTCTAGAGATCCTGAGTGTTTTGTATTCTCGGTATGCCTAGTACTGGATTTTGGAGGGGGATGTTAAAAAATGACCGGCCCCGGGTGTCAACTACCCTAGCTACGCCACTGATTGTAGGTTCATTGATAAAGAGAATTTGAATTAAAATAGAGCACATTTTATTTATTATCTAGTTTCCATAGTATAAAACTCTTTTCCCCATTGTTTTAAACTTGAGCTTTTTGCTAGAGGTAGAAACTTAACTGTTACAGCCTGCAACATTAACAGATAGCCTCTAGAAGGCACAACAGGGCCTAATTCAGACTTCACTCCAAGTCACTTGCCTACCTGGTGTGAAGGTGGCAGACACATAAAGTTGCATAAGAAGGCAGGACCTCGCAGAGGGAAGGCCCCTACTGCAAGGGGAGGAAGGAAGGAAGACACAGAGATCCTGGACCCACAGGAGTGATAACCATGGGTTTTTTTTTTTAACTGCAGGGGTGGTACAAATTTTGCTCCAACACCTACAGTAAACACACTAAGTTTTTTTCCCCACTACTGCTGATATACCACAAATTATTACAAGTCCCCATCCTTTGTCATTCTCTAGCTGGCTCTCTTGGTATATGTGGGTATCAACGGCATAGGAAAATGTGGAAGGGAGGTTCTAGAAACCAAAATTAGGCTCTTAGGTAAAAAACTGAAATCCAAATCTTTCAGGGTAACATTTTCAGAAATACTCCCTGTTCCACATACAGGACCCAAAAAGCAGGTAGAGCTCTGAAGTCTCAATGCGTGTTTGAGATGATGGTGCAGGGATTAGGGATTTAGATTTGGGAAAGGGGGAGCCTATTCCGAAAGGATGGACTCCATCTTAACTGAAATTCAAATTCAAATCCAAATCAATTCTTGTATGTCACTAATTTCCCCTTTCCAGGGTTCAGTGTAGTTTACATTCTAGGTGAGACAAAAGCAAATAGTGTTAGTGAGGTTTGAGAAGCATTAGAGACCATTGGATTAATGCATGAGACTAAAAACATGAAGGAAAGGATAATGGATGGTACTAGGAGGTAGAATATGAATTGGGAAGAGAAAGGTTTTCAGTCTCTTCCTGAAGTTGGGGTAGCTGTTTTCTGTTCTGTTGGCAATAGGTAGAGTTCCATATTTTGACTCCAAGAACAGGGAATAGAGAACTGAAAATCTGATTTCTAATTGTCTTATGGAATGGTGATGCTAGCAGTTGTTTCTGTCTGTTAGACTGGACCAGACATAGTTAAGTGACCTTACTCAGCAGTTCAGAGGGGAAGCCCTGTAGGATTTGAAAACTAAACAAGCAGCTTTGAACCTGAGTCCTTCTGCTTTGGGAAGGCAGTGCAGTTTGTTTAGATGAGTTGAAAAACTAGTATATCTATTCAATCTGTATATAATTTAGCAGCTGTGTTCTGTATGATTTGCAGTTTGTAGATGCTAGTTAAAAACACAATTTGAAGTGTCTGTATACAAATGCTAGAAGCCTAAAAAATAAGATGAGAGAGTTAGAGAATATAGCCAAGTTTGGGAACCACTGATTTAACCAATTTTTCATGATCTGTCAGGAAGAGTCATAGTTTCACTGTAGGCTTTTATATTTACTTGGAGCAATGGATACAGTGATTCTGCAGAGCAGATGACTCTCACCTTTGATATGGTAAAACTTTGAGGGACCCTTTTTTAAAGGTATGGGAGGGCTAACATGTGGGTAGCACGTGCCCAATCAGCACTACTGCCCGGTGGTAATTCTGATTTTGGCGCACGCCGAATCCTGTGGTAGAAAATAATTTTCTATTTTCTACTGTGAGGGCGTTCCCGGTGGTAACCGTCAGCGCGCCCACATTGGCGTGAACTGCATGGTTACCACATAGGTAACGTGTGAATCCTTACTGCTAGGTAAATGGGTGGCGGTAAGGGCTCAGGCCATAAATAGGTGCGCACTAATTTTCATATTAGCGCAGGCCCATTTCTTGACCCATTAAAAAAATAGCCTTTTCCTAGCCGTGGTAAAAAATGGTCCAGCACCTAAAAGATTTGTGCACACTACCGTGGGCCTCTTTTTACCATGGCTTTGTAAAAGGACTCCTGTGTTTGTATAGGGGGTATGGAAAGGGATTTCGGATGTAGCTCATGCCTTTTGGAGATGTATCTCATGGTGAGTTACATTCAGGTATAACAAGTATTTTCCTGTTCTCAGAGGACTTACAAACTAAGGGCCCCTTTTACAAAGGTGTGCTATGCCCTAATGCAGTTTATTCCTGGTCAAAGACACAGCAGAAATCACTGTGAAACAAGTTTTTAAGTGTTTTTGGATTTAGCTCACACATTTTCAGTGGTAGCTCAAGGTGGGTTACATTTAGGTACAGCAGGTCTCTAGAGGCCTTATAACCTAAGGTCTCTAACTAAGCCACTGTAAAATAGCATATAATTTAGCATGAAATTCAGTTCAATATTGCAGGTTAGTGAATATTGCAGTAAATTTACTTTTATGTTGTAGCCAGAAATATTATCCATTTCTGATCATAGCAGTGCACATATAGAGGGGCATAATCGAAAGGTGCGCCCAAGTTTTCCTGAGGACATCCTCGCAGGATGTCCTGGCGAAGGGGCGGGGAAACCCTTATTATCAAAACAAGATGGGCGTCCATCTTTTGTTTCAATAATACGGTCGGGGACGTATTGGTTTGCAAGTTGGTTTGCAAGTATTTGCATACTTTCTATCTCATTTTGACCACACAAGTGCTGTGGTAAAAACAATTCTACATTAATAGGCAGCAAATGACTGTTACTGTCTTAATGCAGCCTACTAAATAGGGCTCTAAGTTTGTGCCTAAGTCAACCGAGGGTGAAGTGATTTGCTCAAGGTTACAAAAAGCATTAGTAGGAGAGGTGGAATTTGAACTCAGGCTTCTCTGGTTTTTAGATCATTGTTCTTAGCACTAGGCTGCTTCTCCAAGAGGCCAACTACTGGTTAGGACTGTCTGATTTGGCCAAAAGGTTTTTGATTCAATTCAATCATATGAATTGATTTTACAATTCAATTCAGTTCTTTAAGGCTACTATCAATAAACAGAAAATAAAATTAATTTGTCTTGTCCTCCCCTCCCTCTTGCATCCACTGTCTGCACTCCTTCTTTCCCCTTCTATCCATCGTCTGCCCTCCTTCACTCTCCTTTCATCCATGGTCTGCTCTCCTTCTCTCTCCCTTCCATCCAGCATCTGCCCCCTTCCATCCAGCATCTGCTGTCCTTCTCTCCTCTTCAATCCAGTGTCTGCCCTCTTTCCATCTAGCCTCTGCCCTCCATTTAGCATCTTCCCTCCTCTTCCCCTTTCTATCCAGGGTGTGTCTTTTTTCTCTTCCCTCTTCCATCCAGCCTCTGCTCTCTTTCTCTGCCCCCTTTCCATCTAGCCTCTGCCCTCTCTCTCTCTTCTATCTAGTCTCTGTCCCCTCTCTGCCCCCCCCCCCCAATTCAGCATATGCCTCCTCTCTGTCCCTCCCCTCCTGCCCTGACATTCCTGCCACTGTTCCTTCTCTAGATGAGCAGCAGTGGCAGCAAAAGAAGCTAAAATCACTGCTGGGCCCAACTCCCTATTGGTGTGCTGCGGGTCCTGCCCCCTTGGATGTCACTTCATGTTCTGGGGCAGATCCAACAGCCTGCGCCAATACAGAATTTTGGCCTGTGGGGAGTTTAGCTTCTTTTGTCACTGCTGCTAATGCTCTAGAGATCAGCAGAGCGGCTCTGGTGACGGCGGGAGGGAGGTGGGGAAAGTCTGATTTTTTTTCAAAAAATCGATTTGAATTGATTTGCCCAAAACAAATCGGTGAATCGATTCAAATTGCGAATCAGATAGCACCATTACTGGTACATCATGCAAAAATACATAGATTGTCCACCATTTTAGCTGACCTTATGAGAACTGAACTAAGAAATCACTTATTTAATTTCTGGCCAGAATTAAACGACACACTTGCAGTCAACTGATGATTGAAGGGAAGGTGTAGATTTCATCTATATAATTTGTAACAATTTAGCTTTCTAACTTTTCTCAGTGGTAGTAAATATTTCTTCACTTATAGGAAAATGTGTTTTTGTTTCCTATCAATTATAATAGTTTACATGTGTAATATTTTGTTTGATTTCTGTTGATAACCTTAACAGTGGACTAACACGGCTACCACACTCCTCTACTTCATGTGTAATATAAAATTAGATGTATTCTTTTTAACTTGTGCTCTTTATTTTATGAATTTGTAATCTGCATTCTATCTGCTCTGCCTCTGGGAGACCTTTTAGTTGTGTAGCTATACTTGGACTCAATTCTGTAAATAGGCACCAAAAAAGTGCGTACTAAGCACTATTCTAATTAGGCGCCATTTATAGAATAGCGCTTAGCACCAGGACACGTGCCCAATTATGGGCGAAAGGATTTACACTAATTGAACCCTGGTGTAAATCCCCGCACCTAAATTAGGCATGGCTCTCCCGAATTCTGTAACACTACGTGCAAATCTTAGAAATGCCACTGACCAGCCAATGCCCCTCTCATGGCCATGCCCCCTTTTCTGATCCACATGAAAAAATTACACACACATCTTTATAGAATAGCGACTATAAATATGCATGTGTAAATTCCAATTATTGCCAATTAGCACCAATAATTGATCACGCCCTATTATTGGTGCTAATTGGCTTGTTATGTAGCTAAATTTGCACACACAATTTTGAGCGCTATATATAGAATTAGGGGGTTTATGTGCATTATAAACATCACATCAGAGTGATGGAGTTATTTATGAAACTCAGTACCACAAAGGGATCACTGGCAGGTCCTTGGTCATTTTAAATTGGTAGTATTGTTCCTTAGCCTAGCCACTGTGATCAAAGCATAGCTCTGTGGATACTTGAGCACCCCAATATTGAACAAACTCCTTTACAGTGCCCATTGGGGGGTACTTTCCATTGGATTTAGCATTCCCAATCATTTTGAAAAGTTGACTCCTATGATCATCAGTACTATCCCTCCTGTATGAGAAATAGTTGCAAGGGCAGAGCAGGTATTTACAATTATTTTAGCATTTATGCAATATAAGAAATGGGGGCACTGCAGATAAAATGTCACACAGGTCTGAATCCTTATTAGGCTGGTGAAACAGGACCCTCCATTCTTGCTTTCTCAGCCTGTGTACTCCTTTGAAACTTCTGCAAGCATTGGGGAAGCAGAAATATATACTGGATGGAAGGATGACCCCCCTAGCAGTAGTACTGTGAGATTACCTCTAGTGGTCATTGGCACTATTTTGGATTCAGGCACTCCCTCAGGAGGTAGCAGGGCGCCCCATATCTAAGTATTTTCACTGTACATGCTTTATTGTTAATATTAAAAGGGAAAGTAACTAAGTCAGTGGTTCCCAAACCTGGTCCCGGAGGCACTCCGCCAGTCAGGTTTTCAGGATATCCACAATGAATATTCATGAACGAGATTTGCATGTACTGCCTCCACTGCATGCAAGTCTATATCATGAATATTCATTGTGGATATCTTGAAAACCTGACTGGCTGGGGTGTCTCCAGGACCAGGTTTGGGAAACCACTAACCTAAGTAGTTTAGGTTTGAAAATTAGCTACTGTAAAATACAAATGCTAAAAGCATATTTTATTCCTGCTATTTGTGTGACCCATTGAGGGGAAAAGGGATAATGAGAGCTTTTGAAAATCCAATATATAACTTATCATAGTAAAAACCACAAAAATAGAAACTCTCTTAAGCAGTTAATAGTTCAATTAATGTGATCCCTATTCATATATTAATTATTTTACCTGGCAGTTATACATTTTGGACTAGATTCTATATATGGCACCTGAAAAATCCGTGTGGAAAAAAATTATGCCTAGGCATATACTCTCAAGTACACCTAAATTTACAGAACAGACTTAAATTTCTGCACAGTATATAGAATACGTTGAATGGCTCACCAAATTACTAAATTTGGTCACATCCATTTAGGCCACATTTTACTTGATGTAAATCTCAATGACTCAATTAGGAGCAGATCGAGTGTATTCTATAATGCGTGTAGATTTTAGCAACGCCCATGCCCCGTCCATGGCCATGCCCCCTTTTCAACTATGTGACTTAAAATGTAGGCACACCATATTATAGAATACATGTAGTGAGTTTCCCCCAGATTCTAGATAAGGCACCCAAAAGTGGGCACCTATCCAAGATATGCACCCAACTAAATTGGCTAACGAGCCAATTAGTGCCAATAATTGAGTGCTAATTAGCACCAATTTGAATTTGAGCACACATCTATTCTATAACAACGTGCACCCAAAACCCATAGTGTGCAACTAGGGCGTGGCCTCTGGAGGTGTATGGGTGGGTCAGGGGCATTCCTAAAATTTGCACAGTGTTACACAATACGAGTGATGTATGCCCAAATAGAGTGCTGAGAATTACACCAAAAGCAGCATGCAATGGTAATTCTATAATGGGTGCTCATCTTTAAGTGCTTATTATAGACCGCTAATTTTTTCGGTGCTGATTTTTGAGCACCATTTACTGAATCTAACCCTTTAGGAGTAATTTTCAACTAGGCTGCAGTGCTTGTGGGCCAACGGGTACTTGATACCTGTGAGCCTGCAACTTATTTTTAAAAGATCATCCCTCTGTGACATTTACCTTTAAAAATCTGCTGGCTGGCCAGTACTGCAAGGTAGATTTACTAAAAGTAGGCAGAACATTTCAAAATACAATCCACATGCTTACTTTTGTGGCTGCCTCACTGAAAGTGGTTGTCAAAGTTCCCTTCTCTGCAAGTAAACAGTCACTTACCTGCAGAAAATATTTTAATCAGTGGTTCACTAGAGGTCGTATTCTTAATCCTGTTGTTTTCTTCCATTCTTGTACTTCCAGCTACCCTGCCATACTATCAAAAACATTATTTGCATATAAAATGGTTTGTTTCATAATCATATTGAGTACAAGAGCAATAACCACTGGGGTACTTTAAACTCCCAATAAACAGCTTTCACAGTTTATGAAAATAATCAGCAGTGGCAGCTGTTTATTCTCCCATATGGTACTGCACACTAGAGATTATCTCTTAAATCATAGCACAATATACTGTAACATAGAAGTAAAATATTTAATCAACCAACATAAAATTAGAACTGGTCAATCCTAATCAGTTTGCAGGTTCTGTGTGCAGAACATCTGGACTAGAGAACATTTTTTGACAGAGCATTCATTAGTCAATGTGTGCTAGCAGATTGGTTACAATTTCCAGTGCGGAAATATTTAGGATAAACTGAGCAAGGATTGCATAGATCTAACAGTCTGAAAATTTATGATTAAAATATATATATTTATTTTGCAAGAAATGTCTAAAATATACATTTTTCAATATGTTCCAATTAGACTACAGCCGAAGGTTTTACATAGTTGTTGCCAAGGAAACCATTTTCTTGGTAGCCTAGGGTTCAGTATATTTATATTGCTTTATCGCTGGCTTTCAGAAAAGCAATATCATGCCACAGCTTTTGGGAAATGATGTAAAAAAAAGGACATAAATCCTCTTTATATCTGAGAGAACTCTGAAATGATCATTCCAAACTGAAGAACAAGTTATTCTTTTTTTGAGTTTCTTTTATGCTGATTGAAGATGTGATTGATGGCCCATGCCCTGTATTGTCCAGCTAAACTGGTACATTAGCAGGAATCTCATATCTGGAAAAATGATGTGTCTATCTAAAGTAGAGATAGATGGAGTAGTTTAAAAAAATCCAAATTCCATTTGTTCTGAGAGTTTTGGCGTATAGTAACCCAAATAACTATTCAGAAGGGGTGCATTTGATCTGTGATTCAACAAATGTGGATCAGATTACTGGGAGAAGCAAAAATCATGAAGAAAAAAATTTCAAAACATTCAACTTGGGACTTATGGATAGTCATAAGTAATTAGCAATCAATTGCTTAATTTACATCATTTGGGAAGTGGGATGGTGGGTACAAGGACTGAGAGAGAGAGAGAGAGAGAGAGAGAGAGAGAATTGAATGGGGAAACCTCAGAAATAGAAACCATCTAGTTCATTTTTTAAAAATAGATGTTATTTAAAAGCTGGTATATGAATATATGCATTGGTTTGCAGAAATCCAAAGAACACATATATGACAAGAGACGAGAAGCTGATATGCACACATCAGGAGTGAGACCTTGGGATGATAGTGTCTAGGATCTGCCTCGCCTCACCCCATGCCTGGAATAATCTCCCTGAGCCCATATGCCAGGCCCCCTCACTGCCCATCTTCAAAGCCTTGCTCAAAGCCCACCTCTTCAATGTCGCCTTCGGCACCTAACCACCATACCTCTATTCAGAAAATCTAGACTGCCCCAACTTGACATTTCGCCCATTAGATTGTAAGCTCCTTGGAGCAGGGACCGTCCTTTTTTGTTAAACTGTACAGGGCTGCGTAACCCTAGTAGCGCTCTAGAAATGTTAAGTAGTAGTGGTAGTAATAAGGTTGTGTAACAGTATCAAACACAAAAAAGCAACTGGGAAGAATTCAAAATAATATCATATGATCAAAAATTTAGGGCTCCTTTTACTAAGCTGTGGTAGTGATTCCCGCACAGCAAATGCGACGAAGCCCATAGGAACTGAATGGACTTCGTCTCATTTGCCACAACAGGAATCACTAGCATGGTTTTGTAAAAGAAGTCTTAAATAAGCAAATAAAAAAATCATATATATACAGTGGTGGAAATAAGTATTTGATCCCTTGCTGATTTTGTAAGTTTGCCCACTGACAAAGACATGAGCAGCCCATAATTGAAGGGTAGGTTATTGGTAACAGTGAGAGATAGCACATCACAAATTAAATCCGGAAAATCACATTGTGGAAAGTATATGAATTTATTTGCATTCTGCAGAGGGAAATAAGTATTTAATCCCTCTGGCAAACAAGACCTAATACTTGGTGGCAAAACCCTTGTTGGCAAGCACAGCGGTCAGACATCTTCTGTAGTTGTTGATGAGGTTTGCACACATGTCAGGAGGAATTTTGGTTCACTCCTCTTTGCAGATCATCTCTAAATCATTAAGAGTTCTGGGCTGTCGCTTGGCAACTCGCAGCTTCAGCTCCCTCCATAAGTTTTCAATGGGATTAAGGTCTGGTGACTGGTTAGGCCACTCCATGACCCTAATGTGCTTCTTCCTGAGCCACTCCTTTGTTGCCTTGGCTGTATGTTTTGGGTCATTGTCGTGCTGGAAGACCCAGCCACGACCCATTTTTAAGGCCCTGGCGGAGGGAAGGAGGTTGTCACTCAGAATTGTACGGTACATGGCCCCATCCATTCTCCCATTGATGCGGTGAAGTAGTCCTGTGCCCTTAGCAGAGAAACACCCCCAAAACATAACATTTCCACCTCCATGCTTGACAGTGGGGACGGTGTTCTTTGGGTCATAGGCAGCATTTCTCTTCCTCCAAACACGGCGAGTTGAGTTCATGCCAAAGAGCTCAATTTTTGTCTCATCTGACCACAGCACCTTCTCCCAATCACTCTCGGCATCATCCAGGTGTTCACTGGCAAACTTCAGACGGGCCGTCACATGTGCCTTCTGGAGCAGGGGGACCTTGCGGGCACTGCAGGATTGCAATCCGTTATGTCGTAATGTGTTACCAATGGTTTTCGTGGTGACAGTGGTCCCAGCTGCCTTGAGATCATTGACAAGTTCCCCCCTTGTAGTTGTAGGCTGATTTCTAACCTTCCTCATGATCAAGGATACCCCACGAGGTGAGATTTTGCGTGGAGCCCCAGATCTTTGTCGATTGACAGTCATTTTGTACTTCTTCCATTTTCTTACTATGGCACCAACAGTTGTCTCCTTCTCGCCCAGCGTCTTACTGATGGTTTTGTAGCCCATTCCAGCCTTGTGCAGGTGTATGATCTTGTCCCTGACATCCTTAGACAGCTCCTTGCTCTTGGCCATTTTGTAGAGGTTAGAGTCTGACTGATTCACTGAGTCTGTGGACAGGTGTCTTTCATACAGGTGACCATTGCCGACAGCTGTCTGTCATGCAGGTAACGAGTTGATTTGGAGCATCTACCTGGTCTGTAGGGGCCAGATCTCTTACTGGTTGGTGGGGGATCAAATACTTATTTCCCTCTGCAGAATGCAAATAAATTCATATACTTTCCACAATGTGATTTTCCGGATTTAATTTGTGATGTGCTATCTCTCACTGTTACCAATAACCTACCCTTCAATTATGGGCTGCTCATGTCTTTGTCAGTGGGCAAACTTACAAAATCAGCAAGGGATCAAATACTTATTTCCACCACTGTACATGCTAATATACAAATAAGCCAGTTCCTTTAATATAAACGGGGCCTTTTTACTAAGCTGCATTAAGTAGCTAATGTGGGTTTTGTCATGTAGTAGACATTAGTGTGGACCCATACTAATGTCTTCTATGCTAAAAAAAAAAAGCAGCCAGCACAGTACAAATCTTGAATCCTTCTGTAACACTAATTGTATATTTTCTAATATATGTCCACTATTCATGGCTATTGTAAGCCACATTGAGCCTGCAAAGAGGTGGGAAAATATGGGATACAAATGCAATAAAAAAAAAAAAAAAAATTAACTGCTTAACGCTGGAGTGGATGGGTCATGACATGGGTAGGCAGAGGAATAGCCAGCTGTGACAGCTAGCACATGGGTCAGTATCACACACTAGCTGTCATGACTGCTGATAGCACAGCTGTGGTTACCACCACCTCAAGGGGAGGTGGTAAGTGCAGCAGTGCCATGGTCCTAATGCAGAGCACAAGCGTTGATCCCCCTTCCCTAATCACAAGTCCAAGCCCCAAGCATGCCCATCACACTATATGCAACCCCTCTAATCTATACCTAGTCAACTCTTCTCCTACCCCCAGACCTCCTTGGACCCTATCCATTTCCAGGATTTATGCAGTCTAGGTCTGGTATTCCAGTAGAAAGGAGAAGGATCGATTGCTAACCCATAGCGATAATCTCATGGTAACACCGCTGGGGGTCAGCCATCCATATAAGGGCAATTGCCCATATAATGAAGGCTGACCACTAGTGGCAGTACTGTGAGACCAGTGCTTGTGGTAAGTAGGTGTCATTTTGCACCCAGAGCCAGATGGGATGAGAATAGAGGGGGATCACTTCTACCCTATCCTACTGGACAACCTGGGATTGGCCCCACGTAAGTCCTGGGAGTTCTTGGGGGTAACGGTGGGTTGGAGAACATTTAAGGGAGTTCAGCTGTGCTTCTTATTGTGTCAGGGTGGAGGGAGAAATCTTGGGGTGTCATAGTGGACAGGAGAACAATTTGGGGGCTGTAACTGTACTACTGGGGCCATTGGGGTAGGTGGAGGAACCATCAGAAGAGTTCAGCTGTGCTACATGGGGTGTCGTGCTCAATGGAGAAATCATCGGGGGACTGCAGAGACAGGCAGAGCTCCAGAGTCTCAATGCATGGATGAGACAATGGTGCAGGGAGGAGGGTTTTAGATTTGTTAGGAACTGGGCAACATTCTGGGGAAGGGGGAGCCTATTCTGAAAGGATGGGCTTCACCTTAACCAGGCTGGGACCAGGCTGCTGGCATCGGCATTTAAAAAGGATATAGAGCAGCTTTTAAACTAGAAACGGGGGGGAAGGCCGACTGTCGCTCAACAGCGCATGGTTTGGAATAAGGTATCTTTCAAAGATATCACCAAAATAGGGAAGATAGGGTATCCTGATAGTGAGGTTGCAAAAGAGACCGTAGTAGATCAGGAGGCATATTTTCAAAGCACTTTGGGAGGCTATGTTCCATAGGTTTCTATGGAACTTTGGGAGGCTAAGTGCTTTGAAAATGAGCCCGCAGGTGTCCTTAAATAAAAATAAAAATCAGACAAAAGATTGCAAATTAATACTGTCAAGTACTAAGCATCATGTAAATAGGAACAACAAACATAGTTTGAAATGTCTATATGCGAATGCCAGGAGCCTAAGAAATAAGATGGGAGAGTTAGAATATATTGCACTAAATGAAAAATTAGATATAATAGGCATCTCTGAGACCTGGTGGAAGGAGGATAACCAGTGGGGCACTGTCATACTGGGGTACAAATTATATCGTAGTGATAGCGTGGATCAAATTGGTGGAGGGGTAGCATTGTATATTAAGGAGAGCCTTGAATCAAATAAATTGAAAATTCTGCAGGAAACAAAACACTTCTTGGAATCACTGTGGATTGAAATTCCATGTGTAAAGGGGAAAAGGATAGTGATAGGAGTGTACTATCATCCACCTGGCCAGGATGAACAGACGGATGCAGAAATATTAAAGGAAATTAGGAACATGAACAAACTGGGCAACACAATAATAATGGGTGATTTCAATTACCCCAATATTGACTGGGTAACTGTAACATCGGGGTACGCTAGGGAGGTAAAATTCCTTAATGAAATCAAGGACAGCTTTAGGGAGCAGCTGGTACAGGAACCGAAGAGAAGAAGGAAAAATTCTAGACCTAGTCCTTAGTGGAGCGCATGATCTGGTGCGGGAGGTAATGGTGCTATAGCCGCTTGATAACAGTGATCATAATATGATCGGATTTGATATCAGCTTTGAAGTAAGTATACGTGGAGGGGCATAATTGAATGGTGCCGGTCAAATAGATGGCCGGCCATCTATATGGCTGGCGTCGTAAAGGGGTGGCGCCAACCGTATTATCGAAAAAGATGGCCGGCCATCTTTTCTTTCGATAATACTGTTGGCGCCGGCTAAATCTCAACATTTAGGTCAAATGTTGAGATCGCCGGGTTTAGAGACGGCCGGCTTCGGTTTTCGGCCATAATGGAAACCGGGCTCGGCCATCTCAAACCTGGCAAAATAAAAGCCTTTTGGTCATGGGAGGAGCCAGCATTTGTAGTGCACTGGCCCCCCTGACATGCCAGGACACCAACTGGGCACCCTAGGGTGCACTGCAGTGGACTTAAAAAATTGCTCCCAGATACATACCTCCCTTACCTTGTGTGCTGAGCCCCCCAAATGCCCCCAAAACCCACTCCCCACAACTCTACACCACTACCATAGCCCTAAGGGGTGAAGGGAGGCACCTACGTGTGGGTACAGTGGGTTTTTTTTTTTTTTTGGAGGGCTCAACATTTACCACCACAAGTGTAACAGGTAGGGGGGGGGCATGGGCCTGGGTCCACCTGCCTAAAGTGCACTTCACCCACTAAATACTGCTCCAGGGACCTGCATACTGCTGTCAGGGAGCTTGGTATGACATTTGAGGCTGGCATAGAGGCTGGCAAAATTTTTTTTTAATTTTTTTTGGGTGGGAGGGGGTTGGAGACCACTGGGGGAGTAAGGGGAGGTCATCCCCGATTCCCTCCGGTGGTCATCTGGTCAATTGGGGCACTTTTTGACACTTGGTCCTAAAAATAAATGGACCAAGTGAAGCCGGTGAAATGCTTGTCAGAGCCGGCCATCTTTTTCCATTATCGGGCGAAGCCAGCCATCTCATAACCACGCCCCGTCCCGCCCCCATCCCGCCTTCGCTACCCTGCCGAAATGCCCCCTTGAAGTTTGGCCGGTTCCGCGACGGAACACAGTTGGTGCCGGCCAATATCAACTTTCCATTATACCGATTTGGCCGGGTTCAGGAGATGGCCGGCCATCTCCCAATTTTTGTCGGAAGATGGCCGGTGATCTCTTTCGAAAATAAGCTGGATAGGAAATCAAATATGTTAACGTTTAACTTTAGAAAAGGAGACTATGATAAAATGAGAACGGTGAAAAAAAACCTTAGAGGAGCAACTGCGAGGGTCAAAAATTTACATCAGGCGTGGATGCTGTTCAAAAATGCCATCTTGGAAGCCCAGGCCAAATATATTCCGCGTATCAAAAAAGAAGGATGGAAGACCAAATGACAGCTGGCGTGGTTAAAAAGTGATGTGAAGGAAGCTTTTAGAGCTAAAAGAAAATCCTTCAGAAAATGGAAGAAGGAACCGACTGAAAATAATAAGAAACAGCATATGGAATGTCAAGTCAAATGCAAAGCACTAATAAGGAAGGCTAAGAGGGACTTTGAAAAAAAGATTGCGTTGGAGGCAAAAACATATAGTAAACATTTTTTTTAGGTATATTAAAAGCAATGTGTAATTGGGCTCTGGAATTCATTGCCAGAGAATGTGGTGAGGCGGTTAGCTTAGCGGAGTTTAAAAAAGGTTTGGACGGCTTCCTAAAGGAAAAGTCCATAGACCATTATTAAATGGACTTGGGGAAAATCCACTATTTCTGGGATAAGCAGTATAAAATGTTTTGTACTTGTTTGGGATCTTACCATCTTGCCAGGTATTTGTGACCTGGATTGGCCACTGTTGGAAACAGGATGCTGGGCTTGATGGACCTTTGGTCTTTCCTAGTATGGCAATACTTATGTACTTATGCAGATGTGCTTCCTGGGATGTTAGGGTGGATAGAGGAAAACATCTGGGGAGCTATGGCTGTGCTTCTTAGGATGTCAGGGTGGGTCAGGAACCGTTGGGAGAGTTCAACTGTGCCCAGTATCCTGCTTCCAACAGTGGCTAATTCAGGTCACAAGTACCTGACAGAAACCCAAATAGTAGCAACATTCCACACTACCAATCCCAGGGCAAGCAGTGACTTCCCCTTTGTCTAGCTAGCAGGCTATGAACCTTTCCTCCAGGAACTTGTCCAAATGTTTTTTTTTAAACCAAATATGCTAACTGCTGTTACCACATCCTTTGACAACAAGATCCAGAGTTTAACTATTTGTTGAGTGAAAAAATATTCCCTCCTATTGGTTTTAAACTTATTTCCATGTAACTTCAATGAATGTCCCCTAGTCTTTGTACTTTTTGAGAGTAAAGCATGAATTAACTTTTACCCATTCTACACCACTCAGGATTTTGTAGACCTCAATCATAGCCCCCCTTACCCACCTCTTTTCCAAGCTGAAGAGCCTTAACCTCTTTAGCCTTTCCTTATATGATAGGAGTTCCATCCCCTTTATTATTTTGGTGACTTTTCTTTGAATCTTTTCTAATTCTGCCATATCTTTTTTTGAGATACAGTGACCAGAAATGAAAGCAATATTGAAGATAAGGTTGCTCCATGTATCAATACAGAGGGGTAGATGGAGAGTCATCAGGGGAGTAATGTTTTAGGTGGGGGGATCAGAACGGGTGGTCAGAAGGGGAATCAGCTGTACGGGAGATGGTGCATTGCTGTGGCAGTTGCATAAGCCCATTTCACATTACCTGCAGTAATAGGTAACATGGGCTATCTCTGCCACTGAATGTACTGCAGTGCCTGTGCACTAACTCCCAAATTCTGTATAGGTCACCCAAACTTGGGTGTGGATTCCAGATCTACACATATCAGTTAGGCACTAACGATCAATTATTGGATTTAACAAGCACTTAATTGGCAGTAATTAGGAGCTATGTGTGGCTCTACCCTTCACACTGTTCTATAACATGTGCACCTAAATTTCATAGTGCACAACTCCAAAGGGGGTGTGTTCGTGCGAGAGGTGTGGGCAGGCCAGGGTCATTCTCAGAATTTAGACGCTATGTTATAGAATACCTGGATTCTATATAGCACACCTAGAGATCTGCGCTGAAATCCAAGCATATTCTATAACACCACACATAGAGGGGCATAATTGAACGAAAACGCCTATCTCCATGGGCGTTTATCTCCGAGAACGGGTCCGTGAAGGGGCGGACCGAACCGTATTTTGGGAAAAAATAGACGCCCATGTTTTATTCAACATTGTGTGATCTGGGCGTTTTTGTTTTTCAGCGATAATGGAAAATGAAAGCGCCCAGCTCAAAAACGAATAAATCCAAGACATTTATTCGTGGGAGGGGCCAGGATTCGTAGTGCACTGGTCCCCCTCACATGCCAGGACATCAATCGGGCACCCTAGGGGGCACTTTTACAAAACAAAAAAAAACAGGTAAAAGAGCTCCCAGGTGCATAGCACCCTTCCCTTGTGTGTTGAGCCCCCCAAATCCCCCTCAAAACCTACTGCCCACAAGTCTACACCATTACTATAGCCCTAAGGGGTGAAGGGGGGCACCTACATGTGGGTACAGTGGGTTTGGGGGGGTTGGACGACTAATAAGCATTAAGCAGCACAATTGTAACAGGTAGGGGGGATGGGCCTGGGTCCACCTGCCTGACGTCCACTGCACCCCCTAACAACTCCTCCAGTGACCTGCATACTGCTGCCTGGGAGGAGGGTATGACATTTGAGGGTGAAAATAAAAAGTTGTGAAACATAATTTTTTTGTGGTGGGAGGGGGTTAGTGACCACTGGGGGAGTCAGGGGAGGTCATCCCCAACTCCCTCTGGTGGTAATCTGGTCATTTAGGGCACTTTTTGGGGCCTTATTCGTGAAAAAACAGGGTCCAGGAAAAGTGCCCTAAATTCTACCTACAAACGCATACTTATTTTCCATTATCGGCGAAAGGCGCCCATCTCTGTTCGGGTGATAACCACGCCCCAGTTCCGCCTTCACCACGCCTCCGACACGCCCCCGTCAACTTTGTCCGCATCCGCGACGGAGTGCAGTTGAAAACGTCCAAGTTCGGCTTTCGATTATACCGCTTTATTCGTTTTTGTGAGCTAAACGTCCATCTCCCGATTTAGGTCGGAACTTGGGCGTTTTTCTCGTTCGATTATAAGCAGGATAGTAACATAGTAACATAGTAGATGACGGCACCTAAATTTCATAGTGCACAACTCCAAAGGGGGTGTGTTGGTGCGAGAGGTGTGGGCAGGCCAGGGTCATTCTCAGAATTTAGACGCTATGTTATAGAATACCTGGATTCTATATAGCACACCTAGAGATCTGCGCTGAAATCCAAGCATATTCTATAACACCACACATAGTAACATAGTAACATAGTAGATGACGGCAGAAAAAGACCTGCACGGTCCATCTAGTCTGCCCACGATAAACTCATATGTGTATACCTTACCTTGATTTGTACCTGTCTTTTCAGGGCACAGACCGTATAAGTCTGTCCAGCAGTATTTCCCGCCTCCCAACCACCAGTCCCGCCTCCCATCACCGGCTCTGGCACAGACCCCGTATAAGTCTGCCCTCCCCTATCCTAGCCTCTCAACCACCAACCCCTCTTCCCCCCGCCACCCTATTTCAGCTAAGCTTCTGTGGATCCATTCCTTCTGCACAAGATTCCTTTATGCCTATCCCACGCATGTTTGAATTCTGTTACCATCTTCATCTCCAGCTTCATTTTCAGCTTTTTCACAATTTGCCGATAACTCTTAGGAGAGGAGACCAGAGATTTGTTTCCTGTTATTTCCCTTGGAACAAACATTCTAAACTACATCATTCAAGGTTATAAAGACCCCTGAAGCAGGCCATTGTGCCGAAACACGGCCGTGTCGGGTCGCTGTTATGCACATGTAATTTTTTAAGTGAATTTTTAAGTGAATAAATATAAAACAGTTGGTATCCTCATCCATTCTCCTCACTTTTTTGTTTCATCTTCACGGTGTCGTGAGGATTTTTTACCTCCTTTTTTGCCTTCGTACCATCTTCATCTCCACCACCTCCCGCGGGAGGGCATTCCAAGCGTTCACCACCCTCTCCGTGAAGAAATACTTCCTGACATCTTTCCTGAGTCTGCCCCCCTTCAATCTCATTTCATGTCCTCTCGTTCTACCGCCTTCCCATCTCCGGAAAAGATTCGTTTGCGGATTAATACCTTTCAAATATTTGAACGTCTGTATCATATCACCCCTGTTCCTCCTTTCCTCCAGTGTATACATGTTCAGGTCAGCAAGTCTCTCTTCATACGTCTTGGAACGCAATTCCCATACCATCCTCGTAGCTTTTCTTTGCACCGCTTCCATTTTTTTAACATCCTTCGCAAGGTACGGCCTCCAAAACTGAACACAATACTCCAGGTGGGGCCTCACCAACGTCTTATACAGGGGCATTAAAACCTCCTTTCTTCTGCTGGTCACACCTCTCTCTATACAGCCTAGCAACCTTCTCGCTATGGCCACCGCCTTGTCGCACTGTTTCAACGCCTTCAGGTCCTCAGATACTATCACCCCAAGATCCCTCTCCCCGTCCGTGTCTATCAGGCTCTCCCCACCTAACACATACGCCTCCCTTGGATTTCTACTCCCTAAGTGCCTAAGTGCCTTTTTCATCCATTTTGATACAGAAAGTGAAAGTGCCTTGGTGCTTTGTAGCTTTTACTACATGAGACGTGGGGTAAGGAATAATATATTGTAGAGGAATATATATGAGTTATTCCCCAAGTTTTCCACGTCATCACTGTGACCCCTGACGCAGGTGCTAGTCACCGAAACACGGCCCGTGTCGGGTCTTTTTGTCAAGGCTCATTCATTAAAGAACTGTGTTCCATTTTTAAAGGCCCGTGGTGCTGTTTTTTTTGTTTTTACTCCCTAAGTGCATCACTTTGCATTTCTTCGCATTGAATTTTAATTGCCAAACGTTAGACCATTTTTCCAGCTTCTTCAGATCTTTTTTCATGTTTTCCACTCCCTCCGGGGTGTCCACTCTGTTGCAAATCTTGGTGTCATCTGCAAAAATGCAAACTTTACCTTGTAACCCTTCGGCAATGTCACTCACAAATATATTGAACAGAATGGGCCCCAGCACCGATCCCTGAGGCACTCCACTACTCACCTTTCCCTCCTCCGAGCGAACTCCATTTACTACCACCCTCTGGCGTCTGCCCGTCAACCAGTTCCTAATCCAGTTCACCACTTCGGGTCCTATCTTCAGCCCTTCTAGTTTATTCAAGAGCCTCCTGTGGGGAACCATGTCAAAAGCCTTGCTGAAATCTAAGTAGATGACGTCCATAGCACGTCCTTGATTTAATTCTCCTGTCACCCAGTCAAAGAATTCAATGAGATTCGTTTGGCACGATTTCCCTTTGGTGAAACCATGTTGTCTCGGATCTTGCAACTTATTGGCTTCCAGGAAATTCACTATCCTTTCCTTCAGCATGGCTTCCATTACTTTTCCAATAACCGGCCTGTAGTTTCCAGCTTCTTCCCTATCACCACTTTTGTGAAGGGGGACCACCTCCGCCGTTCTCCAATCCCTCGGAACCTCTCCCGTCTCCATGGATTTATTAAACAAATCTTTAAGAGGACCCGCCAGAACCTCTCTGAGCTCCTTCAGTATTCTGGGGTGGATCCCGTCCGGCCCCATGGCTTTGTCCACCTTTAGCTTTCCAAGTTGTTCATACACACTCTCTTCCGTGAACGGTGCTCTATCCACTTCATTCTCAGGTGTACTTTTGCCAGTCCCTCTCGGTCCTTCCCCAGGATTTTCTTCAGTAAAAACAGAACAAAAGTATCTATTTAGCAAATTGGCTTTTTCTTCATCATTTTCTACATAGCGTTTTGCCGTATCTTTTAGTCTCACAATCCCCTTTTTAGTCTTTCTCCTTTCACTAATATACCTGAAGAAGTTTTTGTCTCCCCTCCGTACATTTCTAGCCATTTGTTCTTCCACTTGCACCTTCGCCAGACGTACCTCTCTCTTGGCTTCTTTCAGTTTCATCCGGTATTCCTCCCCGTGTTCCTCTACTTGAGATTTTTTGTATTTCTGGAACGCTAACTCTTTAGCCTTTATTTTCTCAGCCACTTGCTTTGAAAACCATATCGGTTTCCTTTTTCTCTTGCTTTTATTTACTCTCCTTACATAAAGGTCTGTGGCCATGTTTATTACTTCTTTCAGCTTGGACCACTGTCCTTCCACGTGTTGTGTGTTCTCGCAGCCCATCAGCTCCTTCCTCAGGTATTCCCCCATTTTGTTAAAGTCAGTTCGCTTGAAGTCCAGGACTTTGAGTTTAGAGTGGCCGCACGTAACTTAATTGGCTTATAAAGCCAATCAGCGTTGTTAATGGCACTTAACAAGCAATAATAAGCACTAATTGACAATAATTAGAATTTATGTGCACACTGTGCCTAAATTTTTAATGTGTGCAGGCAAAATGGGGCGTGGTTATGGGCGGGGAAATGGGCATTTCATGGGTGTTCCAAAAGTTATGTGCATAATTATAAAATATGGCCCAGTGCGTGTAATTCTACGTACCGGGATTTATGTCACATTTTCATTGGTGTAAATGGAGACACATAGTTTTAGATGCTGTAATATCAACTAAGCATATTCTATATACCGTGCCTAAATCTAGGTGCTACATATAGAATATTATTATTATTATAATTATTAGCATTTGTATAGCACTACCAGACGCACGCAGCGCTGAATGCTTAGTTGGCAATGTGTTCTGCGTAGATTTTTTAGGTAATCTCTCCCTAAGTTAGGCGTGAACTCTGTATTCTATATAATGCAACATAAGTTGCATTCGCAAATCCAGTTGTATTTTGAATTTGCATGAGCAACTTAATTAGTTAACAATCCAGTGCCGATAATTTCCATTTAACAAGCAATTATTGACTCTAATTGGCATTAATTAGAATTTATGCACAGAAATATCTCAGTGTATTCTATAACTTGAAGCATGCAAACTCTAAGTTGCAAAGTTGAAAAGGGGGTGTGACCATGGGCGTGGAATGGGCGGGTTGTGGGCATTTCTAAAATCTATGCCCACTGTTTTAGAATACACCCAGTCCACATCTAATTTAGGCATTGGCATTTACACCAAGTTTTACTTCGCATAACTGGCCGCGACTACATCTAGTCATGCAGATGGGCACTCGACGTATTCTATAAACCAAGCGGAAATTTAGGTTTATTCTATAAAGAACACCTAAATTTAGGCGCACTTTATAGAATACGCCTAGGTGTATTTTTTAGGTGTGATATATAGAATCTAGTCTGAAATGTACACTAAGTTAGTACTCTATAAATGACACTGTTCACAAAGAGGGGCATAATCGAATGGAAACGCCTATCTCCATGGGCGTTTATCTCCGAGAACGGGTCCGTGAAGGGGCGGGACGAACCGTATTTTCGAAAAAATGGACGTTTTGAGCTGGGCGTTTGTTTTTTTTAGCGATAATGGAAACTAAAAACGCCCAGCTCAAAAACATCCTAATCCGAGCCATTTAGTCGTGGGAGGAGCCAGGATTGGTAGTACATTGGCCCCCCTGATATGCCAGGACACCAACTGGGCACCCTAGAGGTCAGTGCGGTGGACTTCAGACAACGCTCCCACATGCATAGCTCCCTTACCATGGGTGCTGAGCCCCCAGCCCCCCTCCCCCAAAACCCACTACCCACAAATGTACAACACTACCATAGCTCTTAGGGGTGAAGGGGGCACCTACATGTGGGTACAGTGGGTTTTGCAGGCCTCCCATTTACCAGCACAAGTGTTACAGGTAAGGGGGGGATGGGCCTGGGTCCGCTTGGCTGAAGTGCACTGCAGTACCCACTAAACGTGCTCCAGGGACCTGCATACCCGCAGGCCTCTAGGACTGGTTGCTGCTATATAACATTGGCACAGCAGTTGTCACCTGAAGACTAATCTCTCCGAAAACGTCCTTTATTGGAATAAGCACACTTATTCACAGTTAACTGCAGATCAGAGGTTGTGCCCCACTGGCAACGAGTCTCCCTGGTACTGAGATGAGCAGTAGGTCAGAGCTGGCAGAATGCTGTACAATGCCTTCTTTCAGCCACATTCAAGGGAAGAACTAAGTTGTGTAACGTGCCTAACACGTGAAAGGGATCTAAATCTGGTTTACAAAAATGGCCACTACCTCATGGACTACTGGAAACAAAACAGGGCACACTCTGACCCAGTAAGCAGGGGGAAAAGCATCATGGGAGTAGAGCCTACCAACTACCAACATCGTGAGCATTTGCCACAAGCTACTAGAATCACGGAGCACAATACCCTACACCCACCACAATGCATTGCTGATGTGACTCTGCAGTTCACATAACAGAAAAGGTGTCACACTCACCCGAGAGCCACATCAGAACCAGGGAAAAGCTGTCACAGGATAGAACACATTCTGCTGTCATAGGGGTGGGTACGGCATTTGAGGCTGGCATAGAGGCTGGAAAAAAAGTTTGTAAAGTGGGTTTTTTTTGGTGGGGGGGGTTAGTGACCACTGGGGGAGTCCGAGGAGGTCATCCCCGATTCCCTCCAGTGGTGATCTGGTCTGTTGGGGCACTTTTTTGGGACCTGTTCGTGAAAAAAAGGTCCAAAAGAAGTGACCCAAAATCGCGGTAAAAACGCCTTTTTTTCGATTATCAGCTAAAGACGCCCATCTCTCCTTGGCCGATAACCACACCCCAGTTCCGCCTTCACCACGCCTCCAACACGCCCCCATCAACTTTACCCATTTCCGCGACAGATTGCAGTTGGAAACGCCCAAAATCGGCTTTCGATTATACCGATTTGGGCGCCCACGGGAGAAAGACGCCCATCTCCCGATTTGGGTCGCAATATAGGCGTTTTTCTCTTTCGATTATAAACTGGATTGGCTCCTAAGATAACCAAATGTTTTCTAACTGAAGCTCACGGCATCTAGAGCCTGTCTCTGGACATACTGGTATTCTATATCTAATATATATGTTTTTAATTTATAATTTTTAATTTACAATGTTGAGGTTTTTGCCATATTTATATATATTTTTTATATATGCATATTTATGTGTTATATATATTTTTTAAATAATAATTTGCATTTAATGTTATTTTATATGTTCATTTTAATACATTTTTAAACATTGATATTATTTTTGAATTAAAAGAGACTCTCAATATTTATAATTCATGTCTATGTTTTACATGTACATTATTATTCATATTGATGTTTTTTATGCACATTTTTATAGAGATACATATTTTGTACGATTTTTTATGTTTTATAATTTGCTATGTTTGTTGTTTATTATAGCCCCTGACATAGCCCTATTGTTGGGAGAAACACAGCCTGTGTTGACCATTTGTCTTACATACTGTATCTTCAATAAAGTTTTTTGGATATTATATTGATCTGCTAGTTTGTTTTCCACATTGGATTTTGCAGATCGCTTGCCTTGTTGTTTTCTGGTGCCCAAGATAAACTCATATGTGCTACTTTTTGTGTATACCCTACTTTGATTTGTACCTGTCCTCTCTTCAGGGCACAGACCGTATAAGTCTGTCCAGCACTATCTCCACCTCCCAACCACCAGCCCCGCCTCCCACCACCGGCTCTGGCACAAACCTGGGTTAACATTAAAATACCATGTCTCAACAGTAGCCCACATAGATAACTTCCCCCCTAGGTCTTATTGCATAAAATTGGACCTGTGCTAAAATAGCATGAGTTGGGAAGAAGTGGGCTACCATTAAGATGAGTTATGTTACTATTAACTTAGGTTATTAGCAACTAGATCTCAGTGCATAGAAAAAAGGGCCTGTGCTAAAATAGCACTTGGTAAAATAGCCCATCTTAATGGTAGCCCATGTTGATGACTTCCCCCCTTAGTGGTAAAATAACTTGTCTTAACAGTAGCCCATCTTGACAACAAAACACCTAAATATACAATATGAATAAAAGATATATAAAAATCACATAAAGGGGATCCATCAAACAATAAAGTGCATAAAACTAAATGGAAAATAATAAACGTAATACACACATATCTACACATATTGGCATATAGTAAAACAATAAATTCAGGGGCCCATTAGCTTAAGTGCAGTAACTTTTGCACATACAAGACACTAACAGCAAAAATTAACATGAGGTAAATGCAAAGCATATGCACTAAATGCAGGGATTGTACCATGCATCCGCCCTGCTTTTAACACACCGGGCAGATATTTTTTTCTAGATTCAATAGACACTGGGATGATCTGTGCTAAGCAAGTACTCTGTAAAGGACGCTTTCCGCCTTATTTTCGAAAGAGAAAAACGGCTATAGTGCGACCTAAATCGGGAGATAGGCGTTTATCTCGCAAAGGCTCCCAAATCGGTATAATCGAAAGCCAATTTTGGGCGTTTCCAACTGCACTCCGTCGCGGAAACGAATAAAGTTGATGGGACCGTGTCAGAGGTGTGGTGGAGGCGGAACTGGGGCGTGGTTATCAGCCGAGGAGAGATGGGCATCTTTAGCTGATAATCGAAAAAAAAAGGCGTTTTGACCGCTATTTTGGGTCACTTTTTTTGGACCCTTTTTTTCACGAACAAGTCCCAAAAAAGTGCCCCAACTGCCCAGATGACCACTGGAGGGAATCGGGGATGACCTCCCCAGACTCCCCCAGTGGTCACTAACCCCCTCCCACCAAAAAAACCCACTTTAAAAACTTTTTTTCCAGCCTCTATGCCAGCCTCAAATGCCGTACCCACCTCCATGACAGCAGAATGTGTTTGATCCTGTCACAGCTTTTCCCTGGGTCAGATGTGGCTCTCGGGTGCAGTACAGGGTCACATCAGCATTGCATTGTGGTGGGTGTAGGGTATTGGGCTCCGTGATTTCATTAGCTTGTGTTACAGTCTCACGATGTTGGTAGTTGGTAGGCTCTTCTCCCATGGTGCTTTTTCCCCTGCCTACTGGGTCAGAGTGTGCCCTGTTTTGTTTCCTGTTGTAGTCCATGCGGTAGTGGCCATTTTTGTAAGCCAGTTTTAGTTCCCTTTCCTGTGTTAGCCACGTTACACAACTTAGTTCTTCCCTTGAATGTGGCTGAAAGAGGGCATTGTACAGCATTCTGCCAGCTCTGACCTACTGCTCATCTCAGTACCAGGGAGACTCGTTGCCAGTGGGGCACAACCTCTGATCTGCAGTTAACTGTGAATAAGTGTGCTTATTCCAATAAAGGACGTTTTCGGAGAGATTAGTCTTCAGGTGTCAACTGCTGTGCCAATGTTATATAGCAGCAACCAGTCCTAGAGGCCTGCGTGTATGCAGGTCCCTGGAGCACGTTTAGTGGGTACTGCAGTGCACTTCAGCCAAGCGGAAACAGCGAGCCCTCCAAAACCCATCACAAACCAACTGTACCCACATCTGGGTGTTCCCCTTCACCCGTAAGGGCTATGGTAGTGGTGTACAGTTGGGGGTAGTGGGTTTTAGGGGGCTCCTCACACAAGGTAAGGGAGCTGTGTTCCTGGGAGCATTTTATGAAGTCCACTGCAGTGCCCCCTAGGGTGCCCGGTTGGTGTCCTGGCATGTCAGGGGGACCAGTGCACTACAAATGCTGGCTCCTCCCATGTCCAAATGGCTTGCATTAGGACGCTTTTGACATGGACGTCTTTGGTTTTGAAAATCGCTGAAAATCAGAAACGTCCATGTCTAGGGACGTCCAAATCTAGTGACTTCCAAATTTAAGGATTTGGACATCTCTGACGGTATTTTCGAATGAAAGATGGACGTCCATCTTTTTTTCAAAAATATGGGTTTCTCTGCCCCTGGATTTCATTGTTTTGCAAGGATATCCAAATCACAGCTTGGACATTTCTTTAGAAAATGCCCCTCCACATCTCATTGCATAATATGAGACCTCTGCTAAAATTGCATGAGTTAGTGGTAAAATAAGCCATCTTAGGGGGGAAATTATCAATGTGGGCTATCGTTAAGATGGGTTATTTTGCTGTTAAATTCAAGTTATTAGTAAGTAGGTCTCAATGCATAAAATAGGACCTGTGCTAAAATAGCATGGGTTGTGGTAAAATAACTCAACAATAGCCCCCATTGATAACTTTCCCCCTTAATAGTAAAATAACTTATCTTAATGGTAGCCCACATTGATAACTATGCCCTTCTTCTAAAAATAAGTACCATAGAGGCCCTGGTTCTCAGCCCACTGCTTTAACCATTAGGCTACTCTTTTGCTTTGCATGGATTTTTGTTTGGCCGTTTTATAACATGGAGGTTCCTATGCTGCCACAAAGATATCCATAGTTCTTGTTTTTCCCTGGACATTTCAGTTTGTAAAATGTACTTATTTATTTTTAAAAATTGATAACCTGCTTTAACCAAAGCAGGTCACAATTATGCACACATAATTAAAATGATACATATACCTGATGACACTCTCCATACGAATAACTTTATTCTCCCCCCCCCCAAAAAAAAAAAAGATCCAGTCACTCAGACAAGGCAATTACAAAACAGTGAGTGTACAATAATTAAAATTACCACACCTTATCACATACAATTGCAATATCAATATCTAACACCATCTATAAAGTTATGTCCAGCATAATAAAGATCGTATTCTCCTAAAAGCTTTTACAAAACAATGAGGGTTCAACAATCTTCTAAACTGTCGAACATTTACACAGCATCTTAAATAATCAGGGAGCTTAGCAAAGGCACGGTTCCAAGTCTCAGCATTATGGCATGCTGGTAGCAGACGGACCACACAACTGTTTGGCAGATTCAGATCTCAATGACTGTTTCCGCATGTACATTTTCAAACTATCAGCAAAATACTTGGGTTATTAACACATGGATGTCCATTTCTCATTTATTTTAGAGCAGGCTATATGATGCCACATCCAGCTCTAAAATACATGCGAACTCGACTTCTATATGTGACGTACTGACTTGGGTGTCCATATTCTTGAGTTGGATGTCCTTTCTAAAATGCAAAATTCTAAAAGGGTCCTTTTACTAAAGTGCAGTAAAAATATGCAGTCAGTATATATTAGTTGGAACAATTAATGTGCAGTAACTGCAAAACCTATGTGATAACTGTTGGGAGTATGCTCAGTATCTTCCCATAGAATTAACAAAGAGACAATACATGTGCCATGCATTAAGTAGGAAATTCAGTAAAAGTCCTCCAGAGTTAGGCACTGGGATGATGCATGTTAACCCCCAGATTCTCTATAACGTAACTAAAATTGCGAGTGCAAATCCTGGTGTATTCTGTATTTGCATGTGCAATTTAATTAATTGTCAAGCCAATCAGTGTCGATAATTGCCACTTAACAGGCAATCATTGACACTAATTGGCTTTAAGTAGAATTTACACACATAACTTGCTAGTCATTTTCTATAAAGTGGTGTGCGTAAATTCTAATGCGTGCAGCCAAAAACAGGGTGTGGCCTTGGGCGTGGAATGGGCGGATCATGGGCATTAAAAAAATTATGCTCCTGGTTATAGAATACCCCTGCATCATGTCTAACTTAGGCACCAGTATTTACACCGGGTTTTACTTGACATAAATTCCCATAACTATGTTTAGGCGCATGTAAGGGCTCTAGGCATATTCTATAAACCATGCCTAAAGTTAGGCACAGCTTACAGAATACACCTGGGTAGAAATTTTTCAGCACCGATTTTTCAGGCGCCATATATAGGATCTAGCCCTAAGTGTTAATTCTATAAAGCCAGTTCCGCACAGAACTAGCTTAGCACGCAATTTCAAGCCTAACTTTGGGCGTGAGCATTTATGCCAGTCAAAGACTGTCAGGACCACAAATTCAAATATTCTATAACCACATAAAAACTGGGAATAGCCATGAACCACCCATGCCCCTCCGGTGTTGTGCATGAAATCAGTTAGGCATGCAGGTTATAGAATAGGGGCATAGAGCATATGTTCACATAACTACTAATAACTGCTGATTTGAGTTTGTTAATGCCAATAACCAGTCAATTAGTTTACATGTGGATCTGCAATCTGCGTCCAAAACTGAGCGCCCAATTTGGTCGACTTATATAGAATTTGGGGATAAATGTATTGCAAATAATGCAGACTTACTACCAGCTATTGAGGTGGCTTTAATTGGCATTATCCACTGCAGTAACAGTTAACATGTGCTAATTCCTGAGTCAACTGCTTAATACACTTTAAAAGACCCTTTTAATGTGGACAAGTACAAAGAGATACACATGGGGAAAAGTTAATCTCAACTGCAAGTTCCGTGTTAGGAATCACTAGGGCTGTGCAGTAGAAAACATTTTTTGTTTCATTTTCATATTCTCTCTCTCTCTCTCTTTTTTTAAACAAGTATTTAGTGTTGTCTATTAAGAGCATAAACATTACCATACTGGGACAGACCGAAGGTCAGTATCCTGTTTCCAACAGTGACCAGTCCAGATCACAAGTACCTGGCAAGATCCAAGAACAGCAAAACAGATTCTAGGCTGCTTATCCTAGAATATGAAGTGGATTTTCCCAAGTCCATCTTAATATTGGCTTACGGACTTTTCTTTTAGGAAATTATCCAAACCTTTTTTAAACCCTGCTGAGCTAACTGCTTTTACCACATTCTCTGGTAATGAATTCCAGAGTTTAATTACTCGTTGAGTGAAGAAATAATTTCTCTGATTCATTTTAAATTTATTACTTGGTAGCTTCTTTGCGTGCCCCCTAATCTTAGTATTTTCAGAAAGAGTAAACAAACGATTCATTTCTACCTGTACTACTCCACTCATTATTTTATAAACCTCTATCATATCTCCCCTCAGCCATCTCTTCTCCAAGCTCTATTCTACTTACTGTGTGCTATTTTTCCATAGTGTGAGTTGTAGAAAAATGGTGCACACTAAGTAAGAATAGTTTGTACTTTTGATTTATCAAAAACCCCACATTTCATTTATGTAGGGATATAGTTATGAATGTGGTCTACCATTGAGATATGTTATTCTACCACAGACTCATGCAATTTTAGGGCCCTGTTTACTAAGCAGAACTGTAGGTGTGCTAGTGTTTTTAGTGCACTCTAACACTACAGACACCCTTATATTCCTATAGGTGTCTCTAGCGTTAGCTCGCACTAATTTTTAGCGTGAACTAAAAACGCTACCGCACCTTATAAACAGGGCCCTAATAGTAAAATAACATTTTTAATTATATTTTTCAATTTACATCCATATTCAGTTTTCAAGATTAAACACTTGAAACAGAAAAGCATTACATACTTCCAAAAGAAAAATACTTAAAGAATATACTACATTATAATCTAACATGACAATGAAGTTTTAACACTCAAGTCCACGAGTATTGAATCCAAGAAGTCCAAATTTCAAGAGGCATATAAAAGGAAATAAAACAAGCTCATTTCAGCAATTATACCTAGAACAGGACAGCAAATTAAATTATTAAACTCCTGTTGAACGTTTAGAGGTAATGAATGATGTCAAATGTGAGGGATCCAAGAAAACATATTTTGTCATATTATATCGAACAATGCATTTACAAGGAAATCTTAAATAAAATACTCCTCCTAATTGGAGAACAGCCGGTGTTAGTAGTAAAAATTGTTTTCGCCTTCTTTGAGTCTCTTTCGAGACATCAGGAAACATAAGTACATAAGTAATGCCATACTGGGAAAAGACCAAGGGTCTATCGAGCCCAGCATCCTGTCCACGACAGCGGCCAATGCAGGCCAAGGGCACCTGGCAAGCTTCCCAAATGTACAAACAATGTATACATGTTATTCCTGGAATTGTGGATTTTTCCCAAGTCCATTTAGTAGCGGTTTATGGACTTGTCCTTTAGGAAACCATCCAACCCCTTTTTAAACTCTGCTAAGCTAACCGCCTTCACCACTTTCTCCGGCAACGAATTCCAGAGTTTAATTACATTGGGTGAAGAAACATTTTCTCCAATTTGTTTTAAATTTACTATACTATAGTTTCATCGCATGCCCCCTAGTCCTAGTATTTTTGGAAAGCATGAACAGACGCTTCACATCCACCTGTACCACTGCACTCATTATTTTATATACCTCTATCATGTCTCCCCTCAGCCATCTCTTCTCCAAGCTGAATAGCCCTAGCCTCCTTAATCTTTCTTCATAGGGAAGTCGTCCCATCCCGGCTATCATTTTAGTCACCCTTCTCTGCACCTTTTCCAATTCTACTATATCTTTCTTGAGATGCGGCAACCAGAATTGAACACAATACTCTAGGTGCGGTCGCACCATAGAGCGATACAACGGCATTATAACATCCTCACACCTGTTTTCCATACCTTTCCTAATAATACCCAACATTCTATTCGCTTTCCTAGCCACAGCAGCACATATTTATTTTTAATCCAAGAAATAATTTTTCCCTGTTTCTGAAGAACAATCTAAAAAGCCATGCTTTGTCTGGTGTTAAAGCTAGTGTAGCTATCAAAGTTGCAGGTTTAGCTTGTTCTGTTTCAGAAATATCTAATGAATCACTTTGTTGCTGCTGAACCAGTTCTTTTTGTGGTACGTAGTAAATGATTAAAGGGTGGCAAATTTGCTTGAGGAATTTCCAAAATTTCTTGAAGGTATCTTTTCAGCATATCTATCGGTTTCACCATTTTAACCTTCGGGAAGTTTATAAACCTTAAGTTATCACATCTCATAAAATTGTCATAAATTTCCATCTTTCTTCTCAAGTTTACAGTGTCCATCATTACAGATTGTAAATTTTTCATAACTAAAATCTTTTTATCCGTTTTGTTTCCCTTTTCAGTTAGTAGTTTTAAATCTACTTCATTCTTCTCCATTCTTTGTTCAATCGTTATTACTTTCTCAGAGATAGTGTTTATTTGATTAGTAAGAGTTTGCACTGATTGGGATATTAAATCCCATAGAGAATCAAGAGTTACCTCTGCCAGTTTCTCCAAAAATTTAGAAGGAGTATCTCTAAATTGTCCCGGATTCCTCAGAACATCTACTCCTTCCATTCCTTCCTGGCCCGCAATTTCTTCCACAGGATTGTTTGTCCCAGGGGCCTCCAACTGCCCCACTGTCTCTTCTCTGAGCCGTCTCGAAGCTTCACTCGAGGGACTCTCTCCGCTCCGTGGCAGAGGCCCCATCGATCCTCCAGAGGGAGAACTGGTCAAATGAGGCTGCGGGGGTGGAGTTCTCTGGTCGGGGCTCAGCGTGACATCCTGCCCAAAAGACGCCGATAACTCCTCTACAACGCCGGCGTCCATCAAGGGTCCGCTCCTGATCGGTGCATTCTGTCCTGGGGTCCTCAGAAAATGGTCAATCGGACCACAAGATAAAGGGGAAGCTCGGGCTGCTGCCCTTCCTCGTCTTTTCGGCATAATTCTTGATTTAGGAAAAAGAGGTCCACAGCTTGTCTAGGTAGTGGCAGCCATCTTGGATTCCCCCCACTGTGTAAAATAACATATTTTAATGGTATACCAAGTTGATAAATTCCTCCCTTAATGTCAGTGCACATTTTTTGCATTAATCTGTGTTGTTACCAAATAACTCCCAATTGCCAATAAACATAACTTAGTAAATAGACGACTTTGACTGAAAAAACACAGCCAGCTGATTATAGTCTGGAACCTTCTCATTCTTAACAGGTTTTGTAACAGAGGCTGTAATGACCTTGTAGACAGTGTGAAATAATTTTCAAGTACTCTTATTAGTTTTAACAGTGTTGTAAGAGAAGTAACACTTCTTTGCTGCCAGACTTTTCTGTTTATATGCCTTATACTTAGCTATCCAACTAAGGGGCCACTTTAATAAAATGCACTACAGTTTTGCAATTACTGCACATTAGAGGCAAAAATTAATGTGTGGCAAGTGCAAAGCCTGAGTGCAAACTGTTGGGGGTGGTTCCTGAATCTTCCCATAGTTTTTTAATGCATGCATTTACTCCCAATTTCTATATAGTGTGACCTATGTTGCATGCGCAAATCTGGTCATATTCTGTTTTGTACACACAATTTAATTGGCTGAACAAGTCAATCAGCACCAATATTGTCACTTAAGAACCAATTATTGCCACTAATTGACTTTAATTGGAATTTACACGCACGACTTTCTAAGTGCATTCTATAAACTGATGCTCGTAAATTCTAAGACACAGATCTGAAAAGGGGGCATGGCCATTGGAGGGCCATGGGAGGGGCACATAGGCATTCCTTGAATTTACAAGCAGTGTTATAGAATATGCCAGTCTGCGCGTAACTCAGGTGTCGGCATTTACACCAGGTTTTAGTAGGCATAAATGGCTGCAACTAAATATAGTCGCAGGAAACAGGCACTGGGCATATTCTATAAACTTTGCCTAAAGTTAGGCATGGTTTATAGAATACGCCTAGGTATATTTGTTTTTTGGTGCTGACTTTTTAGGCTTAATAAATAGAATCTAGCCCTTGTATATTCAGTGTGGATGCACTTATCACCTCTTATTTAGGAAGCATTAAGTGCATGCAGGTGAAGTGCAACAGTAACAGCACATGGTAAAAGTAATGTTCACTAAATTTAATGTGCAGTCCATATTCATTCCCTAGCACTAAACCACTCATTTACAACCCTGTGAAAGGTGTATAACAGAGACTACATACTTTACCCCATACCTGTTAAATCTATATGCAGGAAAAATCATCAGAGAAAAAGGTCTGTATGAAAAAACCCAAGGTGTGAAAATTGGTGAAAGACTCATCAGCAACCTTTACTATGCTGATGATACTATGTTACTGACTGAAAGTGAAGATCTATAGCATCTGATTACCAAGATAAAGGGGGGAATTCATTAAACAGCGTTAGGGCATTAAGTTGCGTTAATAGGCCCTTAATGCAAACAGCCCTAACGCTGCTTGACTGAATACGTGGCGATATTTAAGTCATTGGGGTTACACAGTAATGAGATGCAAAACATTCAAATGCTTGTTTTGCATCTCATTACTATGTAACTACCAGATGGCCCAGAAATCACATTATTCTTGGGCCAGCATAGCAGGGTCCTCCTCGGCTTCTGGGCCATCCCCATCCTTAATGTGCCCCCCAGCTTGCCCTGTCCACCCCCACAACATCATGCCCCCCAGATCCTGCACCTTGGAGGTAGCCCTTGCCTCCTCCCAAAAATATTTTTGAAAATTAATTTTAAAGACCGAGAAATGAAAATTTTACAACTTACATATGCAACTACATTCATAATAGCGAGCAATTACATATATGAATACAGTTTACAGTAACTAGCAATTAAATACCTGACTCAACCTTCTATCTAGAGCATTTTAAGGCAAGAGGTCTAGTCCCTGGAGTCACACAGCTCCCTCTACTTTCGCTTTTACTTAAGAAGCAGATTTTCAGCTCTGCCTGGGCATATACCATAGACATGCCTAGGCGCTAAACTCACAGCCTTGATCTGGGGATTGCTATCAAAGCATCTTCCCCTTCTTAACCGTTGACTCTTTTCTTGAAGCCTTCAGCCTCCCCATTCCGTCAAAGTCTGAGGTTGGCATCTGTTACTCTGATGCTAGCCCTCCTCTATACAAGAGGAGGACTGCTCCTGGTAATAGACATCATCCATACCACTGCTAGCATGGGACAACCATGTCACATTTGATATTTCTTCGGTGTAAAACATACTGTGTATTCCATCAAGCTGGGACCCACCGTTAATGTGTCATATTCAGTCGCCCCACCAACAGGAAACCTAGCTGCGGCCACTCCTAATACTTTTGCTCTCACTCAAAACCAAGTAGCCATTATGAGATAGGTTTCCTCCTCTATACATACACACAAATAAGAGGTTGTTTCCTTATGTAAACAAGAGGCCCTCCCCCAACAAGTCGCATAAGCATATTTGACTAAATATTGTACACTCATTGGATATTCGTCTAAGTATTGACCCTTCCTTGGTGGACATCCTTGTGTAGGTTTCTTACTGCCCCCTTTGTCCAGTTTTTGGTGCTATTTTCCCCATCCTATCGAATCTGCCCGACCTATGAGAATCAATTCTACTTATCGCACAGGTTAGCCAGCTATAAGCGTAACCGATGTAGGTACACTGATGCGGGGGTGACCCCATATTTGAGATCATATAGGATCCAGCTGTTGGCCCTGTGGAAGGCCACTTAAGTGTAGTACTCTGTGCTTTTGAGTGTGGTACTCCTGTAATTGTTTTGAAAACACCCGAGCCTGTATTTCAGGATGAGGCTGAATACCTTTAAGTAGAAACATTCGAAAAGGCAGGTGCTGGAATGCCACAAAAGCATGACAGTAGTCCTTGTTGTTGCTTTTAGGCCAATTATTAGGCCACAAGAGCTACTAGGAAGAACCTGAAAAGGCTTGTAGTTGTATAGCATGTAAATCTGATGTACCATATGTCGGAATCATTGGAAATGACCTGCAAGTATTTAAGACAATTGAAATAGTGTACATTCAGGTGCAGTAATTATAAAATTAACCTGCAAATGCCTGCTGGCTATTGACGTACTGTGCTTTCAGGGCAGCTGGTATATATGAGACATGCAAGCTGACTGCTATTGGAGTAGTGTATGAGATCTGTAAGTCAAATGCTAGTGGAGCAGTGTACATTCAGGTGAAGGTGGAACATAAATTTGGAAAATCCTCCACAGTTCCTATACAACAAATATAAACACTTAGGGAAAGCCATGTATATTGTTTGCATCTCAGATTTAAAAAAAAAGCAAATGCAGACTGGCAAGTTCAAGTAATGCTTGCTAATGATTTTGCTCATAGTTGATGATCCATTTTTCAATCTATTGACTAGTCTCTAATTTATCTTTCTTGAGAAAATCAACAGAAAAGGGTGTCCAGGGTCAGTTGGAGGAGTTTTTTTTGAGTACCAGAGTGTTCTTGAGCCCTATTAGTGTAGATTGCAGAGGGGATAGAGGGTAGAGGCCTTATTTATTTCTGCCATTGACTCTCTCAGAACAGCATTGATGGTAGGGGGCTCTACGGTTCTTTTAGTTATTTGATATGTATTTGATACAACAGATCGTATATTTTTATGTACTTACAATTAGTCTATTGATATTGCTACTTCTGGTTTGGGCTGATTTCAATCTTTATCGTTCAACAAATGGCAAGGAGGGCTTTCCAGGAAACATGGTCTTCCTGAATTCCTCTCTTGATTAGAGTTCCCCAGGGTTGTTCTCTATTGTACCATTATATTTAACATCCATCTTCAAATGGTGGGACAACTGGTCAATTATTTTGGTGTCAAAGAACGTATTATGTTGATGAAACTCAGCTATTCCAATGTAATGTTGATATTACTATATCTTATTTTTCTTCATGATTGTCTTTCTGTCATTCATGTATAGATGCAACATCATAATATAGCTCTGACTCTCAATAAAATTTCTGTATTTATTTATTGGGCTTTATTAACTGTTTTTATGATGAGATTCACCTAGGGCAGTGTACATCAGGTACAATTTAACATAAAACTTATAATTTTGATAACAGAATAACTATAGCAAAATAATGTAAACTTGGAGATGGCAAACTGAATCCTAGTTATAGGATTAACATGATCCAATATTAGAAATATAAATATATAACAGGATCATAAAACAATCATCCAACAAAAATATTTATTTCATTAATGCAAACTTGGTATACTGCCATTTAGAAACCATCATGGTGGTGAACAATAAAAGAGGTCAATGAAAGATCAAGACATGACAAAACAATCAACTAAACCTGTTGAACAGTAAGGCAGAAGATGGAAGGGAGTAAGCAGTAGCACAACTAAATGTAATTGAATATATCACAAGAGGGAGGGGAACAGGAAACCCAGACAGGAAAATGGAGAGCAAGACTTGGAAACAGATCAAAGTTTATCAGGGAGCATACTCAATGAAGGCATGATGAAATAATCATGTTTTTAGAAGGGCTTTAAATGTTGCTAAGGATGGTTCAGAGCAGATATCAACTGGGAGCAGGTTCCAGAGGGTAGGGACTACACAACAGAATGTGGAGTTGTGTGAGGAGGCAAAGACTAGCTTCCCAAGTGAAGGAACAAATAATTAGTTGGTAAAATATGAGTGCAAAAACTGTTGGGGCCAATGTGGAACCAGTAAATATCTATGGTACAAAGGAGTACCAGTGAAGAGAGTTGTCATGAAATGCCTAGCTATCCACCTGGGGTTACTCCGGGGCCATTTAGAGGGTCTATCCCCAGAACAGCTCAGGTCTACCTGTACCTGCCACTTGTGCTCTACACTAGCACCACCCTCCTACCAACTGGGTCATAATTGTCTCTGGGCAAGTCTCCTGCTCTCCAATTATCTCCAGTGATTTCTAGGTTACTGGAACCACACTCCCAGTGGTCCCACAATTCCCAGAAAGCACTCAAAGACCTAACACACAAACCACCAGGATTCTTTATCAGTCCAGACAGGCAGAGTCAACAAACTAAACAGGTTGTCACACTGGAACAATAAACAAAAAAAGGTGCAATCAGCAAACAATAACAGTTAACTGAATTATAGATCTATTATAATCCTAACTAAACATTTGCATACTGTCTAAACAATACCTGAGAAGATCGGGACATATAATTCATCGAGCATCAGTAAAGAGATCTCTCTTTTCTCCCGGGCTAAGACTGAAGTAACAACCAGCAACAACTGCTGGGTAATTTCAAACTCCAGGCCAATCAGAGCACAGTCAACAAGTTTTAAAAGTATACTGTTCACAGTACTGTAGATTCACTTCTCCACTAAGTGAAACTAAAAGAGAGCATACACTTTTCTATAAAACTTTAACAACAACAAAAAAAAATACACCACCTGCTGGCCAAACTAGAGAAATGCACTTCAAGGGTTAATAAAGGCAATTTTATAGGTTTGTAACACGAGCTTTATGAGCAAGAAATAGAATTTTATAATGGATTCTATACTGAATATGTAACAAATGTTGATCATTAAGGAGGAGTGTCACATGGTAGAATTTTTTGACATTGTAAATTAATTTCACAATGCTATTTTGAATCAATTGAAGGAGCCTGAGTGAGTATAAAGGGATGTCTATAAGCAAGACATTACATTAATCTAACCAGTTAAAAATTACGACATGAATCAAAGTTTTCAGAGCATAACGCTCTAGAAATGGTTTGAGTGATCTAATTTTCCACAGGGACACAAATATGATAAATTTCAGCAGAATATGAATGATAGCATAATAGCAAACTTTGAAGAACATTCATGTAACATAAAAATTATACAATGTCACACTACAAATGAAACAACAGACATGCATTAGAACGTCCAGACAACATATATATGGTGCTAACATTGTTTGTACAATACAATAAAAAATCTAAATAGGTAGCCGAGGGGGCAAGTGCAGTTGAGATAAGTGTCAGAATATGAATAGTATAAAGGGAAAGGGAAATGGGACTTGATATACCGCCTTTCTGAGGTTTTTGCAACTACATTCAAAGTGGTTTACATATATTCAGGTAACCATAATCATAATAATCATAATCAAAATCCTCCCCCAAAATACCCTTCAAACAAATTTATGTTTTCTATCTAGTGCTTCCAGTATTAGCTGATATTTGTAATCTTGATATTTTGTTTGATTCCAAGCTTACTGTCAAGAATCAGAAATTTAATGACACTGGAAAAAAATCTAACATTTTGGGTATTTTTCCTGTTTTGGGGTTAGAAAGGACATGGGAAATGTTGTTTATGTGCATAAGCACATAATAAGTGATGGCAGGTAAAGAGGAGAATGGTTCATCTAGTCTGCTCGGTAAGGTAGCCAGAGTTGTAGAACTGAGATTTGTACCAGCTGCTCCGTGCAGGTTATACCTCTCCATGCCTTGTTTGAAGTGTGAAGGTCATTAAAGTTTTACTTTGATTCTATCTTCTTGCTATATAAGAATTTTCTGTGTTTATCCCTTACTTCCCTTGAATTTCAGTGGATTTCTCCCCACCATGAGAGCATTCCAGGAATCTATCACCCTTACCATGAAAAAATATTTCCTTATGTTGTCCTTAAGTCTACCACCTCACAACTTCTTGTCTCTAATTCTACAACTTCCCTATCTTTGAAAGAGATTTATTATCACATCAATACTATGGGGGTATTTCTATAAAGTGGAGCCTAGAGGTAAACACCACTTAGGCACATCAAAGGTGCCATTAGTTGACAAGTAGGCATCCAGTGTGCAGCTGCGGTCAAAAAAGCAAACAGGATTATAGGAAATTATTAGGAAAGGGATGGTAAATAAGAATGCCATAATGCCTCTGTCTCACTCCATGGTGCGATCTCACCTTGAGTATTCCATTCAGTTCTGGTTGCCGTATCTCAAAAAAGATATAGTGGATTTAGTAAAGGTCCAAAGAATAGCGACCAAAATTATAATTGGAATTGAAATCCTCTCATGCAAGGAAAGGCTAAAGAGGTTAGGGGCTCTGCAGCTTAGAAAACAGACAGCTGAGGGAAGATATGATTGAGGTCTACCAAATTCTGAGTGGTGTAGAATGAGTAGAAGTGAATCGAATTTTTTGCTCTTTCAAAAAGTACAAAGACTAAAGGACACTCAATAAAGTTACTAGGAAAACTTTAAAAACAAATAGGAGGAAATATTTTTTCTCTTAAAGAATAGTTAAGCTCTGGAACTCTTTGACAGAGGATGTGTTAACAGTGGGTAGCATACCTGGGTTTGAAAGAGGTTTGGACAAGTTCCTGGAGGAAAGGTCCATAGTCTGCTATTGACATAGACACGGGGAGGCCACTGTTTGCCCTGGGATTGGTAGTATGGAATGTTGCTACTATTTGGGATTTTGCCAGGTACTTGTGACCTGGCTTGGCCACTGTTTGAAACATGATACTGGGCTAGATGGACCATTATTCTGACCCATTATGGCTTTTCTTATGTTCACCCATGTGTTCTAGATGCTATTCTATAAGGTAGTGTCTAAGTATCATAGCACCTAACTGTAAGGTGGACCATGGGTGTGTCTCCCAGGTATGTGTGTAGTTTATAGAATACTATAATCTATGTGCATTATTGGGCGACCTTTGAGATTCAACTTACATCTGCTATTGACATAGCATAAGAGGGCATGCCTAAAAATGGGTGCAGAAGCAAACAGTAGGAAGGATGGGCTCTTCTCAAATACCGGAGGAGACATGATGATGGAAATAAAGTCTTTATTGCAAAAAAAAAACCCGACTCAACACAGCAGCCGTGTTTCAGTGCGCAAAGCGCCTTCCTCAGGAGTCTTATGATGTATAGTTGATTATGAAAAAAGGATGTCTTTATTAAATCGGTACACATAAAACAATATAAATATAATCCAAAGTTTAACGGGGTTTTACACTGGACTGTCCAAATAGCTTCAATGAAGAAACAAGTAAAAATGGGTGCACCAATGCCAATTTAAACCAGTGTTCTGTAACAGAAACTTGGTTCAAGATGCTGTTAAAGAATTGGCACTAAGCACAGGGCACTAGAGCAAATAGATTGAGACATCAATTTATAGCATTGCCACCTATAGCATTTTTAGACGTTCTACCTGTTGATGGTAAGGGAGAAAAGAGACTGTATAACACAACCAGCTTTAACACGTGGCTCAAAACCTGGTGTAAGTAGGTATGTTTTTGATATATAGGTAGCAGGAGCAATAGATGGAACATCACGAGTCTATACTGCAATGATGGACTACATCATTCTGTGGCAGGAAAAAGGATCCTAAGTGAAACTTTTAATCAATGTGTGGACAGGCATGCAAACTAGAAGAAGGAGATGGGAGGTGGAAGAAAACACCCCTAGCAAAAGCATAATGATGGTAGGAAAAATTAGAAGGGAACATATCTTAATATACTTAGCAATAACAAAGGGGAAGAGGAGATCAGAATATAAACTTTATACAATAAAACTGAACAATCTAAAAATTGATGGAAGTCCATGAGCACAAATGTTCATAGTATTGGCAGTAAAATTCCTGATCTGGAAGCTCTAATAGTGGAAATGGGCTTGGATATTGTGGCTATTAATGGAGACAAAGTTCCATGAGTCTCATGAATGGGGTATCAGTATATCTGGTTATAATCTATTCAAGAGGAATAGAGCTAGCAAAAAAGAGGGAAGAGTAGCTCTCTAAGTAAAGAACATTAAAGTGGCTGAAATACAGGGGATGTGGGGAAAAGAGAAAGTCTTGTGGGTCATATTGGAAAGAGGAGATGCCCCATTCATCCTCATCAGTGTAGTCTACAGACCTCCAATTCAAACTGAAGAACTGGACTGAGATCTAATCAGTGATGATAATGCAAAGGTAGAATGAAAGGAGAGGTGATAATACAGTGATAATAGTCTACTGGATGTGAATAGGAGTATTCCATTGGCAAACCTGGAAAGAAGTAGAAAGATAGTGCCTGCCTTGCAAGGGGCTTTGCTCAGATAAATGATGATTTGAACCCACCAGAGAAGGATCTACACTAGAATTAATAGCTCATGAATGGAGAAAGTGTGTCTAATGTTTCAGCAGGTCCCCAACTGAGAAGCAGTGTGGTTTGATATAAAAGTTAAGGTAGAGTCTAGACAAACAAAACAAAAAATTCTGGATTTCAAACATTCTGACCTCAATAAAATGAGGAAGTAAACTGAAAGGGGCTATAAAAAGGTCTACTTATATTTTCATAAGAAAAGCAAGTACAGACCACTGGAAAGGGGAACAGATATAGCTCCTCCAAGTGGCTGCAAGAATCTAGTTAAAAAAAATTAGTGTTCACAAAAATACAGATCCACAAGAAGAAACACAAATGACAGTACCACGTAAAGGTGAAAAAGTCAAAGTAAGAATTTATTTATTTATTTATTTGTTACATTTGTATCCCACATTTTCCCACCTATTTGTAGGCTCAATGTGGCTTACATAGTACCAGAGAGGCCTTTGCAGGCTACGGTGTGAACAAATACAGGATGATGTTGTGGTAAGATCAAGTTCATGTGGCACATCTACATTAGGGAATCGGAGAACTGAAGAGTTCAGTGCTTTAGTTTGGTTGTGTTGCAGAGATTAGGCATTTAAGTTGGATTAGTAGGGTATGCCTTTTTAAACAGGTTGGTTTTTAGTGATTTCAGGAAGTTTAGGTGGTTGTATGTCGTTTTCAAGGCTTTTGGTAATGCGTTCCACAGTTGTGTGCTTATGTAGGAAAAACTAGATGCGTAAGTTGTTTTGTATTTAAGTCCTTTGCAGCTTGGGTAGTGCAGATTTAGATAAGATCGTGTTAATTCGTATGTATTTCTAATTGGTAAGTCGATGAAGTCTGTCATGTAATTCGGGGCTTCTCCGTAGATGATTTTGTGAACCAGGGTGCAGATTTTAAAGGCGATGCGTTCTTTGATTGGGAGCCAGTGTAGTTTTTCGCGGAGGGGTTTTGCACTTTCAAGTTGCGTTTTACCAAATATAAGCCTAGCTGCTGTGTTTTGAGCGGTCTGAAGTTTCTTTAAGGTTTGTTCTTTACATCCCATATAAATTCCATTGCAGTAATCTAAGTGGCTTAGTACCATTGTTTGTATCAGGTTGCAAAATGTTTCCTTCGGGAAGAATTGCTTCACGCGTTTGAGTTTCTACATTGAGTGGAACATTTTCTTTGTTGTGGATGCCACTTGGCTCTCTAGTGTTAAGTTATGGTCCATTGTAATGCCGAGGGATGTCAAAAACATGGATTGAAGTAAAAATGGCTAAAGATGCAAAGCTGAAATATATATGAAATGTATATTAAAGATACAAAGCGACATGGCAAAACCTTTTTTCAGGTATTTTGGGGAAAGGAGCAAGCCCAGAGATGAAATTCGGAGACTCAAAGATGCTGAGCTGATATGTGGAAAGTGATAAGGAAAAACTGGAAAAGCTCAATGAATTCTTCTGTTCAGCATTCACAGAAAAAAATCTGGACAATGGCTTAAGGGAGAAGGCGCGTATAGAGGAGAGGTAAGAAGAGGTATGGGGGAAAAAAGGAAGAAAGAGAGAGATAGCGAGAAAGATGCGGTTCATGGGGGGAGTGAGAGGGGGAGACAGCGGTGGGAGAAACAGAAAAACAGAGAGAGATGCTGGGGGGATGGATAGAGGATAGATGCTGGAACTGGGGATGGAAGAATCAAAGAAGGGAGATGCTGGAAGTGGGGATGGAAGAATCAAAGGAGGAAAGAGAGAAGGGAAAATGGATGGAGGGAAGAGATGAGATGGGAGAGGGGAGTGAAGGGAGTAGATGGTACCCATGAAAAGGAGCGAGATGTATACAACTATTCTCCTGTTTACAAAGCCTCGTGGCAATGCCGACACAGACCATTTAAAGTGAATGGGCCTTGTCGGCATTAACGCACTGCAGCTGTTAGTGCGGCTTTGTAAACAGGGTTGAATGTGTACATGCTAAATTTATTTCAATTCTTTTATGTTTGGATCATGTGATTAATCACATGATTAAAAATCTTAATCACGATTAATCATGTGATTAAACATTTTTATCAATGTATAACCCTGATTTTTTGCACTTTGAAACTTCTTCATTTATTTGGGAAATATAACATTTCTAAAATAAAGAAATACATAAAATAAATAAGCTTAGTGGAAAACATTTTTAATAAGATATATAATAACATTTGATTGTTTTACTTTGACAAATTAACCTACACTAACACAGTTTTTCCTATTTGTTTTGTAGCTCTGTACAGATTTGTAATTTGCTGCTGCTGCCTTTTTGAAAATCCTCATATTTCATGAGCCTGCTAGTCTTATGTGATAAAGACTCATCAAAGCCATCATTATGCCTTTAGATCTTTCTACTGCTTTTCCATTTTCCTTCATACATTAATGCCACATATACATGCATGCACAGATGTCTTTTGATTCTCTAATCCCATTTTTCCCCTTCCCATATTTTATAATACAGACAAGTACGATAAAAAATCATTAAAGTCAGTACTCTAGGCAAAGAGATTTGTGTTTTATTTCATTCATTTTTAATGTTGCTCACACTTGATCTCAATTGACTCTTTTTAATTTCTTATATTGAATGACATGCTTGCAGCACTTGCCTGGTATCTCTCTTTCTAAAAGACTTGCCATTATTTATCACAGTGAATTATCTCTGCTATCTGTTTATTAGTCTTTGACAGAGCTAAGGGCCTCTTTTATCAAGCTGCGCTAGCAGTTCCTGATGCGGTAATGCCGAGAAAGTGCATTCACTTTGAATGGGCTCTATCAGCATTGCTGCGTGAGAACCTCTAGTGTGCCTTGATAAAAGAGGCCCTAAGTCTTTTTGGATTTACAATATAATGTTTCTGCATTTTTCTTTCAGAATGACTTACTTTTGCATTTTTAACTGGTAATGTAGTGTGTTAAAATCTAGCTCCACTAAATACTGTACATGTGCTGATATGTCTGCAAGGTTCATATTTTTGTGGGCAGAGATGAGCAGATTTTCAGAATCCCTGGGCTCATGCAATGGTTTGAAAATCTGCTCCCAGTTTTTGATGCCTGTAGGTACTCAACTATTTGGTTTCTTAAGAAGACTAACGAAAATAGTCCTCTTAGTGGAAAAATGTTTCTAACTGTTTTTCTGTGTGCAAAGACTTCTTAATGCTCTGTTCACTAGTGTACGTAGGACAACTTTTTGTTTGAGGCTGGGTGGTGAAGGGACACTGTATGTAGATAATGGTTGATATAGATAGGTTTTCTGTATACTGCGTGACCCCCTCTGCCTGCTTTCTGCTCATTACTTCCAGAAAGGGGAGGCATCTGTTGGTCTCAGTCTCCATGATGAACAGAACACTAAGAATTTGCGACCCAGACAGTCTTCAGAAAGAAAAGGACACCCTCTGGGACACATTCCTAGCTAATAGTTACAGCAGAAGGGCTACTTCTCAAGCCCTAAAACTTCTGGACAACCCAAGCTGCTAAATCTACAATTACCAACAACCATTAGATGAAAATGCCATGACAGAACAAAAACTTGTAGTGCTCCCCTACATCCAAGGAGTGACATCACATAGGAAAACTGCTAAAGAAGAATAACATCAAAACAGCCTACAGTGCACCACAGAAACTGGCATCCACACTCACACATGTGAAAGACCGGTTACCTCTGTTTCAAACTCTTAGAATGTATGAAATCCATTGCAGTTGCAGCCAATCGTACATTGGCGAAACTGGACGCACTGTAGATGAAAGGCTGTATGACCATAAGAAACATCACCAGCTCTGCAACAAGGAAAACTCAGTTGTAGTCCTTCATGCTAAGACAACTGGTCATACGATTAGATTTGAGGACACAAAAATCTTGGAGAAGGAAGACTGTTGGTAGCGTAGAAGAATTAAATAGGCAATAGAGATAGCAAGACACCATAATGTCAATGGAGACAAAGGGCTCATCCTAAACAAAGCATGACAACTGCTCATCCAGACTTGAGCCAAGGACAAATGTTTTCTTACCCCTTCAGTTTTAGAATATGACCTATAGAAATTTTCCCCTCCCCTCCCCTCCAGAATTAGAACTGTCCCAATAAATTTCCAGCCTCATTCCCAACAGAATTTAAAATTGTGACCAACAGACTTTTCTGCTAAAAATTCTAATTTGTTATGGACCATGTTTGGTGACTAGTTCTAATTGAGGTGGAGGTAAGGGCTCCCGTGCTACCCTGGCAGTATCTGGGCAGCGCACGGCACTGCCAGATTACGGCCGGGCAAACACAAATATTTTTGTAGTGCTGGAAATGGGGCGCGCTAGGGGTAGGAACTACTGCCGGGCTACTGCGGTAGCCCAGCAGTACTTCCCTTTTAGCGAGAAGTACGCCTGCGTTGGGCTTACCACTGTTTTGTAAAAGGGCCCCTGTATTGGATCTGTGTGGTCACAAGTGATATGTTCATGATTACTTATTTGTTTGTTGGTTCTTAGTATCGTAATATTCATGCTGTACTTGTAAAAGACCTTGTTAAATAAAAAAGAAAAGCTAAAATAAGAACACATTTACATAAAATAGGAGACCTATGAATAAGACCAATAGAAGGGAAAATATAAATGGTAAAGGTTATATTTTGAGGACTGTAGACACAGTAGCATAGCTGCTGTAACAAGACTGTGTCCAATAATTGAATCAAATCAGATATACTTGCTTACTGGGTGAAAGCTGCTAGTTACTACTCAATTCCACAGTGTGTGCTGCTTATTTCCAGACTCCTGAGCACAGATGGTTTTCCAATTTTATCAAATAAACAGAGCAAAAATAAATTGGAGTTCTAAAGTCATCACAAGAAAAAAAGAGTTGTGTGCTTGTTGAAGATTGAAATTCCCATGATGAATGGGAAAAGCTCTCTTGCTCTTTCTCTTTCTGTATTTCTTTAGGTTTAAAATTGAGATCTGAATCCATGTCCCTTTTGATTACTATTACAGCGTTAATATGATCATCATTAAATATTAATATGAAGAGGTAGTGCTTGTATAGAGGCTTTTTACAATATGTTGCTGGTCACAGGAGGTCCATCATTTGAAAAAAAAAAACCCTCCTGGTTTTGAAGATTTCATTTCATTTATTTATTTCCATTTAGATTATTGTATTGGATTTTATTTGAGTTTAAACAGAATTTTACTCTATCTGCTGCAGATTGCCCAGAACATAGCTGGTAGAGAAATCCTGGACGTGCTTCGGTAGCCTCCAGCTGCTTCCCTGTTGAAATCTTTACAGTACTTATTGCCTGTAAAAGTTTGATGTCAGTTTTAGATCTTGTCTCTACTTCCCAGGTGCTTTGACAGCATGATCTGTACATTCTTGGATGGATTATTCTCTACTTATACTTCAGGGGAGAAATTCAATAAACGGTTAGGGCCTAAAAAACTGGTTGCTAAGCCAGTATTCTATAACGGCAGAGTTGTGCCAAATCTGTTATAGAATATTAGCACAAGGTTGCAGTTAGATGCCAAATTTTGGGGGCCCTTTTACTAAAGAGTTGCCACGCGGCAACCTGGAACTACCACCGGCCCAACGCAGGTGCTGTCTCTTCATGTCTCTGATGCAGTGGCACAAGAGCCACGAAACGCTGTCAGCATTGGAGTGGAGTAATGTTAAGAAACTGCAAATGAAGGAAGCTGCATGGGAAGGGAACATTTCAAAAAAACTGAAGCAAAAATGAAAAAGGGTAAGTGAAAAAAATGTACAGAATAATGTTAAAATATTAAGAGATGTGCTAATAAATTTTGATAGAAGTTCCTGAGAGTTATATAATAATAAAGATAGGGGAGGTTTTTTAAGCCAATGATTGAAAAGAAAGGGAGCTGAAGTATTATTCAATACAAATGAAGCTACACAATTCAGTGTGGTAATCCCAGAAACAAATAATCAAGGGAATATATAAGCAGGGACACTATTTTATGTATTACAGTGGTGTACCAAGCTATTTTTTGCACAATCAATTGCAATTTGTGGTATATTTATTTATTTTATTTATTTATTTAGTTGCATTTGTATTCCACATTTTCCCACCTATTTGCGGGCTCAGTGTGGCTTACAATACATTGTAAATAATGGAAATACAGTTTGTTACATTACGATTATGGTTACATTGTGAATAGTTAAGGAAGACAGAGTTATATCGGTCACCTTTGGGGCGTAGAAACTATAGGATATGTTGTTGGGGAATTACTATGGTGATCGAATAGTAACAAGAGAGTGATGGGTAGAGAGTTTTTATCTGTGGGTAGATTGTTGAGTGGGAGAGAGTACGGGGAAGTGGAGTACGTGAGGTAATGTCTTGAGGCATTATTATGATGTATATGGGATTTATATGTTTTAATCCTTGCGGTATGTTTTTTCAAAGAGATAGGTCTTTAATCGTTTGCGGAAGTCTGTCAACTCATAGACCACTCTCAGGCCGCGTGGCAGTGCGTTCCAAAGTTGCGTGCTCTTGTAGGTGAAGGTTGATGCATGTAGTGCTTTATACTTTATGCCTTTGCATTTTGGGAAGTGGAGGTTGAGGAAGGTTCTGGATGATTTTTTGGCATTTCTGGGTGGCAAGTCTACCAAGTCGGACATATATGCAGGGGCTTCACCGTGAATGATTTTGTGCACTAACGTGCATACTTTAAAGGCGACACGTTCCCTGAGTGGGAGCCAGTGTAGTTTCTCACGTAATGGTGCTGCGCTTTCGTAGTTTGGTTTTCCGAAGATGAGTCTGGCTGCTGTATTCTGGGCTGTCTGAAGTTTTCTCTTTATTTGTTCTTTGCAGCCTGCGTATAATGAGTTGCAGTAATCCAGATGGCTTAGTACGAGTGATTGTACCAGGTTGCGGAAGACAGATCTTGGAAAGAATGGTTTTATTCTTTTCAGCTTCCACATGGAGAAGAACATCTTTTTTGTTGTGTTGTTCGCGTGAGTCTCAAGTGTAAGGTGGCGGTCGATTGTGACTCCAAGGATTTTTAAATTTTCAGAAATTGGCAAGTTTAGTTTAGGTGTGTTGATGGCGGTAAATTTTGTTGTGTTGTATTGGGAGGTTAGTATGAGGCATTGAGTTTTTTCTGCGTTCAATTTCAGTCGGAATGCATCTGCCCAGGTGTTCATGATGTGTAGACTTTGGTTGATTTCGTTGAGATTTCGTTGATGTTATGTGCGTATGTGCGTACAAGTGATTTGCATACACTTTAAATTTTTAGGCACCCAAATGAAACCAATAATTACTCACAATTTATACCTCTAATATCCACTACTTTAGATACAAGAATCACAACCATGTGATTATTATTATAAACCCCTTCATTGCTTTTATGCAAATGCCCCCAAATTCTATAAATGGCCCAGAGTTTGGGTGAGCATTTGCACGCACAGTTATAGAATAAGGTCAGTTATGTGCATAACATAATTAGCTAATTGGTACTAAATTGGCACTTAATTGGAGATAAGTACCAATAATTGGCATTTACAAGCCCTAAGGGGCCCTTTTACTAAGCCTATGCATGCACAACGCATGTCAGTTTGGAACTACTGCCCAGCTACCGTGTGGCCTGGGTGGTAATTTCATTTTTTATGCATGTCTGCTATGCATGCAGGAAAATATATTTTATTTTCCAGTGCGCGGCACTAACTGGGCGATAATCAGCATTATGTGTCCTTAGACAATTACCGCACAGTTAACATGTGAGACCTTACTACTAAGTGAATTTTAATTTTGCTGCATGTCCATTTTGGCCAAAAAAAGGCATTTTTTACAGGCGCACTGAAAAATGGATCTGTGGTCTTTCCCAGTATGGCAATACTTATGTACTTATCTACACGGTTAGTGCATGCTAAAAACACTAATGCGTCTCTAGGGCGGCGTAGTAAACAGAGCCCTTAATATTAGGATCACAAATATTGAACGAATAAAAAATCGTTGCAGTTTCTTCATATCAGCAGTCCAAACAAAAAATATATCATCTATAAAACGTTTCCAGATTAGACTTTCTTGAAGATATGCGGATGGATAAAGGTAAGTCTGTTTAAATAAACATGCTGGGTCCGTTGCTTTTTAATGTATTTATAAATGACCTAGAGATGGGAATAACTAGTGAGGTAATTAAATTCGCCGATGACACAAAATTATTCAGGGTCGTCAAGTCGCAGGAGGAATGTGAACGATTACAGGAGGACCTTGCGAGACTGGGAGAATGGGCGTGCAAGTGGCAGATGAAGTTCAATGTTGACAAGTGCAAAGTGATGCATGTGGGTAAGAGGAACCCGAATTATAGCTACGTCTTGCAAGGTTCCGCGTTAGGAGTTACGGATCAAGAAAGGGATCTGGGTGTCGTCGTCGATGATACGCTGAAACCTTCTGCTCAGTGTGCTGCTGCGGCTAGGAAAGCAAATAGAATGTTGGGTGTTATTAGGAAGGGTATGGAGTCCAGGTGTGCGGATGTTATAATGCCGTTGTATCGCTCCATGGTGCGACCGCACCTGGAGTATTGTGTTCAGTACTGGTCTCCGTATCTCAAAAAAGATATAGTAGAATTGGAAAAGGTACAGCGAAGGGCGACGAAAATGATAGTGGGGATGGGACGACTTTCCTACGAAGAGAGGCTGAGAAGGCTAGGGCTTTTCAGCTTGGAGAAGAGACGGCTGAGGGGAGATATGATAGAAGTGTATAAAATAATGAGTGGAATGGATCGGGTGGATGTGAAGCGACTGTTCACGCTATCCAAAAATACTAGGACTAGAGGGCATGAGTTGAAGCTACAGTGTGGTAAATTTAAAACGAATCGGAGAAAATTTTTCTTCACCCAACGTGTAATTAGACTCTGGAATTCGTTGCCGGAGAACGTGGTACGGGCGGTTAGCTTGACGGAGTTTAAAAAGGGGTTAGATAAATTCCTAAAGGACAAGTCCATAGACCGCTATTAAATGGACTTGGAAAAATTCCGCATTTTTAGGTATAACTTGTCTGGAATGTTTTTACGTTTGGGGAGCGTGCCAGGTGCCCTTGACCTGGATTGGCCACTGTCGGTGACAGGATGCTGGGCTAGATGGACCTTTGGTCTTTCCCAGTATGGCACTACTTATGTACTTATGTACTTATGCTATTGAAGGAGCTACTGTCACACTCATAGTGGTTCCTTTTATCTGTAAATAAGATTGATTCTGAATTTGAAAGTAATTTTTTTGCAGTACAAATGTCATCAGTGTCATCGGAAATGACATCTTATCTGCAGATAGTGCTAACTTACTTAAACTACCTTCTGTACTGCCTCTCAATGTGGTATATTCGTATAAACAGCTGTTATATCCATAGTTACCATTATTATTGATTGATCAGGAGGTAATTGATATTCTTGCAATAACTGTAAAAGATGTATTGAATCCCTAACATAAGAGCAGATTTTAGGTACCAAGGGTTGCAAAAAAAAAAAAAAAGAATCAACATATTTAGATAGAGGTTCTAATACAGAACCAATACCTGCGACTACAGGACATCCTGGAGGATTGATAAATAATTTGTGTACCTTAGGAACAAAATAAATACAGGGGGCACTTGGATAAGGTCTATCTAAATATTTCAATTATTTAATTGAAATTAACCCTTCTTTATTAGCTTTAATTATGGCAGCTAGAGTTACACACATTAAATTGGGTGCGTGCCCAATTTAACACACATAACTTAATTGAATAATGAGCCAATTAGTGCTAATAATTGGCGATAACCAGTTATCAGCACTAATTGGCCCTAATTAGGATGTACATGCATATCGTATTCTATAACGATCTGCGTGTAAATCCTAATGTGCATAACTATTTGGGGATATGGCTAGGGGTGTTTTGGGGGCGTTCCTAAATTTTATGTGCACACATATAGAATTGTGCCTAACTGTAGGCACCTATAACTAGGCCTGATCAGCAGGCCTAATTGCAGGTGCCTGTAGTTAGAGGTAGTTATGCACTAAGTGTGATTGTAAAAAGGACGCACACCCCTTATAGAATTGCACTAAACGTTTAATTTTCAGCGCCGCTTTTTAAGCACTACTTATAGAATTTGGACCTCAGTATGTGGATGCACACATGTTCCTGTCCACATTGCCAAAGTGCACACATTTAGAAGGCATTCTATAGGCATCTCACCTGGTATTTGTTATCTGTTTAAATGGTATGCTTGTCAAAACCTTCATTAGATGGGGGGAATGGGGCATCTTGGTGATACAGGATATGCTTACTCCTGAGGGAAACACAATATAGAAATACAAATCCAAAATGATGAAAAAAGAGAACCAAAAAATGAACACTCAAAAGTGCAAAAAATTGTCTCTCAGAACAAGTAAATTAAAAACTCTTCACATCTTTTATTTACAAATATACTTAAAAAATCACTCAGTCCCAAATATACAAAATTCAAAAAGGACTGAAGTAACATGCTATAGTTCAATAGCGTCAATATTTTAAAAAGACAAACTTCAATCTTCTTAAGTTCAAAATAAACTGGATTCAATCTTCATAACCGATGCTGTCAGTAATGAATTTCAAAGCGCCTCCCATCACAGATTTCTGTCGCTATTAAAACAAACACTCCCTTGGCCGACGGGACCCATTTCGCCATTCATTCAGGCTTCATCAGGGTCAGGGAGGAAAAAAGCAGCATAATGAAAAACTGCAAGTGGCTGAGGTTCAGACTAATCATTCAAAAGGGAGTGTTTGCTTTAATAGCTACACAAATCTGTGATTGGAGGCGCTTTGAAATTCATATCTGATCTGCGGAAGCTAGAAGAATGGTCTAACGTTTGGCAATTTAAATTCAATGTGAAGAAATGCAAAGTGATGCACTTAGGGAGTAGAAGTCCACGGGAGACGTATGTGTTAGGCGGTGAGAGTCTGATAGGTACGGACGGGGAGAGGGATCTGAGGACCTGAAGGCGATGAAACAGTGTGACAAGGCGGTGGCCATAGCTAGAAGATTGATAGGCTGTATAGAGAGAGGTGTGACCAGCAGAAGAAAAGAGGTTTTAATACCCCTGTATAAGACGTTAGTGAGGCCCCACCTGGAGTATTGTGTTCAGTTTTGGAGGCCGTATCTTGTGAAGGATGTTAAAGAAATGGAAGCGGTGCAAAGAAAAGCTATGAGAATGGTATGGGATTTGCGTTACAAGACGTATGAGGAGAGAATTGTTGACTTGAACATGTATACCCTGGAGGAAAGGAGAAACAGGGGTGATATGATACAGACGTTCAAATATTTGAGAGGTATTAATCTGCAAACTAACCTTTTCCGGAAAAGGGAAGGCGGTAGAACTAGAGGACATGAAATGAGATTGAAGAGGAGCAGACTCAAGAAAAATGTCAGGAAGTATTTTTTCACGGAGAGAGTGGTGGATGCTTGGAATGCCCTCTCGCGGGAGGTGGTGGAGAGGAAAACAGTAAGGGAATTCAAACATGCGTGGGATAAACATAAAGGAATCCTCCTCAGAAGGAAGGGGTCCCCAGAAGCTTAGCCGGTGGTGGGTGGCAGGGCTGGTGGTTGGGAGGTGGGGCTAGTGCTGGGCAGACTTATACGGTCTGTGCCCTGAAAAAGACAGGTACAAATCAAGGTAAGGTATACACAAAAAATGGCACATGTGAGTTTATCTTGTTGGGCAGACTGGGTGGACCGTGCAGGTCTTTTTCTGTCGTCATCTACTATGTTACTATTACTATGTTACTATGAATCCAGTTTATTTTGAACTTAAGAAGATTGAAGTTTGAATTTTTAAAATATTGAAGCTATTGAACTATAGCGTGTTACTTCAGTCCTTTTTGAATTTTGTATTTTTGGGACTGAGTGATTTTTTTAAAGTTTACTTGTGTATTAAAGATGTGAAGAGTTTTTAACTTACTTAGTCTTGAGGGAAGGAACCATGATGAACTCTGAAGATTTTAAACAACAGTGGAGAGTCTACTTTGCATTTTGCCAACTCAAACATTATATTAAGTCTCCTGATCTGGACAATTTGAAACTGAAGACAGGAGAGAAATTGAAGGATTTTTTTTATTCCATAATGAAATAAAGGTTCTCCATCTCTGGCATTTGTAAAGTTATTCAGATATTAGGAGGGGAAAAGGAGTTTACTGTTTTGAAAGAGCGCTTGAGAGATAGATCTGGGTAAACCATTGGGAGAATGGAATGTAGCTTTCGGTATTAGGAGGATAACCCATTTGATCCATAGTGTGGATCTTCATGAATGTATTTTTTTCCATTATACACAGAGCATACTTTGTACAATGCCAAATGTTTAAGGCTGGGAAATAAGCAATGTATTAAGTGTGCTGTGAGAGAGAACAACTTTCATCATGCTGTCTGGAGTTGTTGTATTATACCTCAGTTTTGGATTGTGATAGTGGCTTACGTGAGCCAACTAATTGGGCAAAGAATTCACTTAGTACCGGAAGCTTTCATACTGCAGATTTTTGCTGGGTTGAGTGTGTTGGGAAAAGGGAAGAAGATACTAATTTGGAAAATGGTGTTGGTGGGGGAAAAATTGCAATTTATGTTCTTGTCCTGGCTCTGAATGGAGTTGGAAGGTTCCAGTGGGAGGCAAAAGGTGCAAATACCTCTGTTATTATTATTAATTGTAAAGTCCGTGGTGGATTATCTAGCCTCTGTTAAAGTTAACCGCTTAGAATTGATGGTTTTAGCAGAATATAAGCAGCAGTATGTAATATAATGTAATGTTTTATCTCTCTGTTTGGGGTCCATAGTTGCAATCCCTATCTTCAACAGCAAGAAATGTAACAATGATTAAATTATAAATACGGCGAGTTTATATATGTGATGGAAAAGGAAAAGTGCCAGAATCCAGTGTGTGTGTGTGGGGGGGGGGGGGGGGGGTTGAATTGGGGGATTGTATACGTTCGCTAAGTGTGTGCACAGATCTTGATTACAGCTGACTGCAATTGAGCTATATATTTAAATGTTAAGTTGCCTAAATTGGGTAGGGGATGGTTTAGGAGTTTCTTTTTACAGCATTGGACAATGGAAAAAAATTGTGACTGTTTCTGGTTTTGCAACTCTCTTATGCTATAATAGAATATTTTGGTATAGTTTGGATTAAGGGATAGGAGCTGTTATACTGTATATATGTAGTCTTTCACCCATTATGGAAGAATGTAGAGTTTTTAGTGCTGTTCTTTATCTATTTAAAATTAATAAAATTGTTAAAAAGTAAATGGTATGCTTGCTAATGTTGTTAAATACAACACTAAATAATATTTGTTGTTTAAATGCTATAGTTTTGCTGTATAGCTGATCTCTCATGCATCATCTCTTTCTCTTTCTGTCTCAACACCAAACATAGGCTGAAGTATAGACGGTTTAAAAAGATTGTTTCTTATATTTGACTCCTACTTGAAGAAGTAGTTACTGGAAGAGAAATAAGTTGCTCAGAGCTACAGGCTAAGAGAAATTCTGCCTCAGGCAACTGCCATTCGTTCTCATAGAGACAGTATTTGTTCCATCAAACAAAAAGCTTGCAGCTATTTCTACTTCATTAAATCATCATAAACACACAATACTTTATAAAGTCATTTGATGCCACTCTGTTCACTATTGTTTGCTGCTGGAATTGTTTCCTTTTTACCACAATTCATTCTTCTTCTATTTTTTTTTGACTCAAAGGAACTGTTTTGATGCAATAAGATAATAAATAGAAATAAAACATTGAAAAGAAAATAAGATGACACATTTTTTTATTGGACTAACAATGCATTTTTTTTGGTTAGCTTTCAAAGGTAACCCTTCTTTTTCAGATCAGAAATAAGCAAATGTTGATAAATAACAGTATATATAAGTGAAGCACCAAAGCATTCCAAAGACAGTTTCACAGGAAGAGGGTGGGGTGGATAAGGTGAGAAACAGGGGGAGCTGGGTGGATGAGAGATAGGGAGATATCACCCCTCTCCTCAAGTCACTTCACTGGCTCCCGATCCGCTACCGTATACAGTTCAAGCTTCTCCTTTTAACCTTCAAATGCACTCAATCTGCAGCCCCCCATTACCTCTCTACCCTCCTCTCCCCATATGTTCCCACCCGTAACCTCCGCTCTCAGGACAAATCACTCCTATCTGTAACCTTCTCCACCACCCCTAACTCCAGACTCCGCCCATTCTGCCTCGCATCACCATATGCCTGGAACAGCCTTCCCGAGCCCATACGTCATGCGCCTTCCCTGCCCATCTTCAAGTCCTTACTCAAAACCCATCTCTTCTCCCTTGCTTTTGGCGCATAACCACCTTCCCCACTCTTGATACCTACACTGACTACATAGTTTGTAACCTTTAGATTGTAAGCTCTTTTGAGCAGGGACGGTCCTTCCCCGTGTTAAACTTGTACAGCGCTGCGTAACCCTGGCAGCACTATAGAAATGCTAAGTAGTAGTAGTAGAGACGCATGGTAGATAAGAGGTGACAAAGCAGTAGAATATAGCACCCTTCTTCATACTTTTTACATTGAATATGTATCACTTTGGAAGACAAGCATGTAAATGAGTAATGGGACTAGTTTAGGAAATGTCCTTTACTGTTGGAGCATTTCATAATTAAATAATAAAATGGAAATAAAATGTAATAACATTATTGTTATAAATTCAATGTAATAACCTATGAAAGCAGACCTATAGGAGAATGCCAGACAATTTGGGGGGTAATTTTATAAATCATTTTCAGTATGTAAAGCAGGGGCATAACCAGACCTTGTGGTGGGAGGAGGCCAGAGCCCGAGGTGGGAGGGCACATTTTGGTCTGCTGCACTTTTCCTGGACCCTATTTTTCCACGAATAAGGCCCCAAAAAGTGCCCTAAATGACCAGATGACCACTGGAGGGAATCGGGGATGACCTCCCCTGACTCCCCCAGTGGTCACGAACCCCCTCCCACCACAAAATATGCCGTTTCACAACTTTTTATTTTCACCCTCAAATGTCATACCCACCTCCCTGGCAGCAGTATGCAGGTCACTGGAGCAGTGGACTTCAGGCAGGTGGACCCAGGCTCATCCCCCCCCCCCACCTGTTACACTTGTGCTGGTAAATGGGAGCCCTCCAAACCGCCCCCCAAACCCACTGTACCCACGTGTAGGTGCCCCCCTTCACCCCTTAGGGCTATAGTAATGGTGTAGACTTGTGGGCAGTGGGTTTTGAGGGGGATTTTGGGGGCTCAACACCCAAGGGAAGGGTGCTATGCATCTGGGAGCTGTTTTACCTTTTTTTTTTTTTTTGTAAAAGTGCCCCCTAGGGTGCCCTGTTGGTGTCCTGGCATGTGAGGTGGACCGGTGCAGTACGAATCCTGGCCCCTCCCACGAATAAATGTCTTGGAGTTATTCGTTTTTGAGCTGGGCGTTTTCGGTTTCCATTATCGCTGAAAAACAAAAACGCCCAGCTCAAAAAAAGATAAGCGTCCATGTTGTTTCGAAAATACGATTCGGTCCGCCCCTTCACGGACCCGTTCTCGGAGATAAACGCCCATGGAGATAGGCGTTTCTGTTCGATTATGCCCCTCTATGTGCGTACAATGCACGTCAAATTAGAACTCCTGCCCAGCTACCGCATGCCCTGGGCGGTAATTCTAATTTTTACGCATGTCTGATATGCGTTGCTGATGATTACTGCCCGGTTAACGCGTGAGATGGGTGGTGGTAAGGTCTCAGGCCCAAAATGGATGTGCACCAATTTTTATTTTGCCGCACATCCATTTTCAGCCCCCCCAAAAGGCCTTTTTTGCAGGTGCGCTGAAAAATGGACCTGCTCGCATCCAATTCACGTGCCTACACCAGCGCAGGCCATTTTTTGGCGCACCTTAGTAAAAGGACTCCGTAGTTTCCTCTTGATTCACTCAATGGGAAAGAAGGGTAGGTAGAGGGCGCGTCTGGGAGAAAGGTAGGAGGGGCTCAGAAGCTACTGGAACAGAAGAGGGCAACTAAAAGGGCAGTCAGCAGAGCGGTGGGGGGGGGGGGGGGAAGCCAACTGCTCCTGAGAGCGAGAGAGAGAGAGACAGAGAGACAGACAGACAGACATACAGACAGACATATACCTACCCTGCCCTGCCTTGCCTATGAGGCTATGGACATGGGGTTGCCTGGGAGCTGGAATACCCAAAGAAGATAAGGACTTTGGGGATTGTAAGAAGCAATGGAGAGCTTAGGGACTGCTTTAAAGGAACAGTGAATCAAATGTGATTGATCTGCCTTAGCCCTGGGAAGTGGTCAGTGGGAGGCAGAGGCTGGCGCAAAGCCCAAAGCAGTGCGCTTTGGCAGATCTGCACTGAATCAGGTGGGAAGTAGTGAGAACCACCTACCGGGCTCAAGAGGAAAAGCCCTTATGTACACAGCCTAAAGACTGGGAGATGTAGAGGAAGTGAACTGATCAATAAGCTTGCTGAAAAGGAATGGTCTGATGTGTAAAACTGTGAATCAGAGTGCTGTTTATGAGGATACCAGAAAAGTGTCACAGGAGTACTGCAGAGTTAACTGGGTCTGCTGAAGCTAAGGCTGTATTCTGGGTAAAAAGAATCACAGGAGTACTGCAGAATTAACTGGGTCTGCTGAAGTTAAGACTGTGTTCCAGATGCAAAGTATAATAAAGCTGATGGCTTACTACTAAAGAGCTGTGTTCTGAACTTGTGTTGGAGGGTACAAGGAGCTTATCAGCACCAAGGCCAGTCTATCCCCGACAATATTCACTTTGCATAGGCATTCCCTGGGGTGTTGTTCGGCCAGAGCAGGGTAGAGTTGCAGTGTACGTGAGTATTTTATAAAATTTGTGAGTATATACTTAGCAAGCCAGTTTATAACTGGTCACCTAGATTGGGGAAAGGGGCAAGTAGGCATCTATTTTATAGAGACACAAAAACAGCAGAAATTGACCAGCTTGGTGCAGGTGAAAATTTTCATGTGTAAAGTATGCCTGTATTCTGCTAAACAGCTACCCTTGAACACACCTACTTCAAAGTTAAGAACATAAGAACATAAGCTTTGCAATTTTGGGTCAGACCGAAGGTCTATCAAGCCCAGTAGCCTGTTTCCAATAGTGGCCGTCCAGACAAGTACCTGGCAAGATCCCAAAAGAATAAAAACAAATTTTATTCTGCTCATTTCAGGAATAAGCAGTGGATTTTCCTAAGTCCATCTTAATAACTGTTTATGGACTTTTCTTGTAGGAAGTTGTCCAAACCTTTTTAAAATCCTGCTAAGATAACTGTTTTTACCACATTCTCTGGCAACAAATTCCAGAGTTTAATTACACATTGAGTGGATAAATATTTTCTCCAATTTGTTTTTAAATTTACTACTTAATAGCTTCATTGCATGCCCCCTAGTCCTTGTATTTTTGGAAAGATTAAACAAGTTATTTACAGCTACCCATTCAAATCCAATCAGTATTTTATAAACCTCTATCATATCTCCCTTCAACCATCTCTTCTCCAAGCTGTAAAGCCCTAGTCACTTTAGCCTTTCCTTGTATAGAAGAACTCCCATCCCCTTTATAATTTTTGTCACCTCTGTACCTTTTCTAATTCTGCTATATCTTTTTTGAGATGCAGTGACCAAAATTGCACACAATATTTGAGGTGTGGTCACACCATGGAGCAATACAAAAGCATTATAATATTCTCAGTTTTGCTTTCCATTCCTTTCTTAATCATTCATAACCTCTTATTTGCTTTCTTAGCTGCTGCTGCACACTGAGCAGAGGGTTTCAACACATTATCAATGATGACACTTAGATCCTTTTCCTGGGCAGTGACTCCTAATATGGAACCTTGTATCACATAGCTATAGTTTGGGTTCCTGTTCTCTACATGCATCACTTTGCACTTGCTCACATTTGGATGCCCAGTCTTCCAGTCTCATAAGTATGCATCTTCTTTTCACTGCATGCACTTTTACACATGAAGTAAATTTAAATTGGCATTTTACATGTGTATATGGTATATATGCATGAAAATGCCGTTATAAAATTATGCTCATAAACAGGCAATTCTATAACAGGGCACCCAGAAGGCACATAGAAGGAAACGCCTCTTTTAAGGAAAATAGGTACCTGGGTTCCTCCACAGAATGCTAGCATAACCAAGTATATATGCATGTTGCATTTTGGAGCAAGCACTTATATCAGCCATATGAACCAGCTCTGTGCGTGCAAGCACCTGAATATTGAACAAATTCCTGCATTTGTGTCCCAGAAGGAGTAATTTGTATTGTGTTTGACATCTCCAATCATTTTGAAATGTTAACGCCAATGACATCAGCCATAGATCTAGTATACTTGTGCTTAGGAACTCATTCTCAAAGCACATGGGTGTCTTAAAAAGGTAAAAAAAACATTCATCTGCCAAAAATATTCAAACTGCAATTTTGAAACAGCAGAATTTGGATGTCTAACACTGCAGTTCATCCAAATAGCAAGGGGGAATGTTTTGGGCAGGACCAGGGAGGGCCCAAAATTAGGACATCCAACAGCAATAATCAAATGGGAAGAAATGTCCAACAGGCTTATTTTCGAAAGAGAAGGGAGCCCATCTTTCAATACAAATCGGGAGATGGGCGTCCTTCTCCCAGGGTTGCCCAAATCGGCATAATCGAAAGCCGATTTTGGGCATCCTCAACTGCTTTCCGTCGCGAGGACGACCAAAGTTCCCAGGGGCATGTCGGAAGCATAGCGAAGGCGAGACTGGGGCGTGCTTAACACATGAGTGTTCTCTGACTGCAAGTTGTGTTGTTTCTTTGTGTCTGTTTTGGAGAATCTATTGACTATTAGGTGTATGTGCCCTGTGGGACCCTAATAGTCCAAACCCCTGATGCAGCCTCTAGAAGTCGAAACATGGCCACATCGGACATTATAGGATCCAGACTGATTGAATTAAATTTTTGTCAACATTAGAAGACATGTCTTCTGCAGAATTTAGTTTCCTTTGTTTGTCCTGAGAGGATCAGGGGGCATTCCTAGAAGTTAGGTGTAATATTATAGAATACTATGTTTTGCACACTTAGCTCCTGAAAATTAGGCACCAGCATTTACAAAAGGTTTTAGCAGGTGTGATTGCTGGCGCCTAAAGTTAGGGGCGGGAATTGGCTCTAAGTACTATTCTGTAAAGGGCACTCATCCTGGAGCTCTACTGGGAACATTTTTGGATGCTTGTTTATAAAGGCTTATAGTTGCCCTGTTATACAATTACTCCCCAGTGCCTATAATAGACTGTTTCCACACTAACAAACTTGTTCAATAGCAGAAAGGCAAATAGATCATGACTAAGGAAATATTCAGACACACATGAATATAAAGATTAAGTACAAAGCTCTTTCTCCATACTGTGCAGAGTGGATTATTTTAAGCTGCTTCCTTTAGAGACTGCAATTAGCATGAAAAGGACTGAAATCAAGTGTCAATTTATAAATAACTGACTCAAAAATGAAATATAAAAATTAGAGATAAAAAATGTTGTTGCACAAAGACAAAGAATTGTATCAGTAATTTTAAATTTCTTGGTGTTTTATAAGGTCGTAGTAGTTTGTGATATCGTTTAGGAAAAGGAAATTGCAGTCCTGCAAGTGAAATTACACTCTTTCAAAATATTGTTTTGATTAAACCTTTTCATTGGACACACCTGGTAAATTATATTCAGTTACAGCAGGAATTTTCTTTGCCCCAGAGAGCTTGCAATATTTGACCTTGGGGTAATAGAGGGTACTACAAGGAGTAGAAGTGGAATTTATTTATTTAAAAAATGTATAAACTGCACCATCTATTATTGTGGGCGGTTTACAAAAATAACATTTATAATAAAATCTACATAAAAACTAAAACAAACACTCCAGTAATGACATTCACAATGAAATCTACAAAATGACTAAACAATCACTCCAATAATACACTGACTAACTCTTACAAATCGTTGTAGATCAAAATCATCTAGCATAAAAAGCTTGTTGAAAGAAAAAAAAAAGCTTTTAGCTGTTTCCTAAAGGGAAGGACTAATTGAGCATGATGTAATTGCTACAGATGACCATTCCACAGTTTAGGCGCCTCAATTATAAAAAAAACCTTTTTCCTATATGTATCTAATCTCACTTGGCAAAATGATGGTACCTCAAGTAAATTCTGATTTTGAGATCTTGTTGTATGCAAAGGAATATAAATCTTCAAAGTACTTGCAAGACAGGCTGGTGATTGATCATCCAACAGTTTCAAAAATCAATACAGCAACTTTAAAATTAATCTGTCAAAAAATGGGGAGCCAATGTAATTCCTTCAAAAATGGGGAAATATGTGTAAATTGTGAACATCCCACAATTAGACATGTCCCTTGTTCTTATCCTTTTGTTTTAAGCACTTGGTTACTCCTCCATGTTACTCAAGGGCCAAAGGTATATTCCAGTGCTAAAACAGAAGTAGAAAAGTGAGCTAATTTTTAGGGCACTGTGGCATTGTAAGTAATTCATAGATGGGTCATTTACATGCTTTTTTAGCATGAAAAATACTCTAATCTTAGCTCACTGTTTTTCATCCTGTTTAATGCACATCTATTATTGTGCCAAAATCTCTGATTATATTGCAAATTAATTTTAGTAGAACTAAATGTATACTAAAATGGAAGTTAATAAAAAAAGAGGATAAGAGAGTATCTAGTTCACAGAAACATAAAGGCAAAAACCTCTCTTATGCAAACTGCAAGATACTTGATATAATGCTATATTCCTGTGAAGTGCAAAATATGAGAAAGGGGAAAAAGCCTTTGCACCCCAACCTCCACCCAATATATATTTTTAGGGTATGGAGGAAATAACATGGGTCAAAATTTCTTCATCGGCATTAAAAAACCCCTTATCTCTTTTAATCTAAAATGGAAGTAACAGAGTGCCAAGCCCAGCACACATTAGTGCATTGGCCTCTCTTTCACAGACAGATGAAGCAACAGGGGCTATGAGACAGGAAATAAAACAACATTTTGGGAAGTGGTACATATACTGTGCATGTGTGAAATGAGAACCAAAGTTTCAATTCTCAATTCTGAAAAATAATTCTATTTATAAATATTGTACACTGCCTTGATATTTGTTGAAAGGCGGTATAATAAATAAATATAATCTGGTGCAAAATGGCTCATAAACAGTTCATAGTGCATTTCTGACCGTTTCATTGACAGATCCAGCCAGTAGGAACCTTTGGTTTTGCAAGCTGTTTCTTTCATCATTCTGCAGTAAGCCTTTGGCTTCTTTTTAAAACTTTACCAGGGGTATTTTTGTTTCAGTTAGACCAGAAAGAGCCTCATCTGCCAACATGTTTCCTGACAGAAATAGATGAGCTCAAACCACAGGTTCCAGGCAAAGAAAAAAAAAAAAAGGTCTGGCATTTATAGGAAGTTTGCCTCCTCCGATGCATGGTTCTATTTATTTATTATTTATTACATACCACCTGCAAGCCCAGAAGCTATTGAAGCGGTATGCATTCAGGTACAGTAGATATCTGTCTGTCCTTGGAGGGCTCATAATCAAAGTTTGCACATGAAGTAATGGAAGGTTAAGTGAGTTGCCCAAACTCATTTTGTTTCACTGTAGAAAGTCAATTTTGTCTTTAGTTGAGGGTTATTGTCATTTGAGGATAATTTTATAAAGTGTTTTCCATATTTAAATGATGTTTTATAGGCAGGAAATTACTCTGTGATATATATGTATACTTATATATGTGGTCACAAGACAACAGGTGCTTATATGCACATGGCTTGTAGCCAGACCCAAGGCATAGTTTGGGTGAAGCAGGGGTAGAGTTGCAATGTGTCCATGTATTTGATAAAATATGTGAGTACACATATAGGACTGGATTCAGTAAATGGCGTCCAAAGTTAAGTGCCATTAAGATACGCGCTAAGCTCCAGTTCTATAAAGGTCATTTAGCGCTAAACAACCTTTATAGAATAACACTTAGAGTGGATTTCTGTTCCCAACTTTGGACATGAGGGCTTATGCCTGCTGAAACCTGGTGTAAATCCTTGCCCCCGATGGCAGTTGGGTGTAGAAATCCAAGTATTCTATAACATGGTGCTTAATTTCTGGAAACATCCTGACCCACCCATCCCCACCCCCACCCCCCATGGCCACACTACCTTTTGAGTCGCATGCTATGAGATTTAAGCACCCATGCTATAGAATAGGGTATGGGGCAGATGCATGCGTAATTCATGTGCCAATGAACTCTCCAATAATTGATTGTTGGCATCTAATTGACTAATTGGTTTCCATGCACATCTGAGATCCATGCCAAAATTTGGGTACCCAACTTTGGACGACCTTTATAGAATCAAGGGGATAGAGTACATCCATACGTTTACAACCAAATAGAGTATTTAATGAGAACAAATGATTTCACAGCAAATACACTCAGGGAAGCAGGTTATATCTTTCCAGTAGAGTTTGACATAATGCTAATTGTAAATTTGTGCTTCATTCACTGTGTAACAAGTGGATGCTGTCTCAAAATGTAGCTGCATTAAAAAAACACCTACACTAAGTAGCTAGTATTACCTACATAGCCTGTTATGGGTTGGGAAATGAGCAAGTTATAGGCATAGACTGTGCAATGCACTTAGTTCAGATCCCCTAATTCTGCATAATTCACCAAAAATTGCACACAGACCCTCCTAATTCTCTAAAAGCTGCCAAAAATTGCGCAATCAATTTGCATTGACCTTGCAGTAAGGTCTCATGTGGTAACCAGGCGGTAATGGTCTACGCATGTAAAATGCCAATTACTGCCCAATTACCGCACGTCAAAAATGAAATTACTGCAAGGGCCACGTGGTAGCCTGGTGGTAACTCAAAATTGATGTGCCTTGGGCGTGGGTAGGCACCTACACAGCTTAGTAAAAAGGCCCCTGAGCTTTTTGATATACGTATGTATTTAGCTGGCTTAAGATTTTCAAATGTTTATTGTTGGGATTGGATTGACAACTCTGCAATTTTGAATTTAATTTATTCCCTTCAATCGGACTTATTCTATAAATTGCATGTAAACATTGCATATAAAGCATAAAGTTGGAATCCGGGGGGGGGGGGGGGGGGGGTGCAATGCAAACAACCTGCTTTTTTGGAAGGCAAATTTTAGCTGGAAAACAATATGGGATAGCAGGTAATGCCTGATTATGGATGGGGAAAAGAAAGCACAGAGTAGGTTAAATGGATAATTTGTTTCAATAGAGGAGGGTGAATAGTGGAATACCATAGGGATCTGTACTGAGACTACTGCTTTTTAACATATTTATAAATTATCTGGAGATGGGAACAAGTGAGGTGATGAATTTTGCAGATGACCCAAAATTATTCAAAGGTTTTAAACTGCATGTGGACTGTGAGAAATTGCAGGATAAAACTATGAGTTAGAAAACTGAGCATGCAAATAGTAGATGAATTTAATGTGGATAAATGCAAAGTAATGCACATTGGGAAAAATAACCCAAATTATAGTTACATGATGCTAGCTTCTACATTAGAAGTCAACACCCAAGAAAATGGTCTAAGTGTTTCATGGACAATATGTTGAAATCTTTGTTCAGTGTGTGGTGGCGGCCAAAAAAGCAAACAATGTTAGGAATTATTAGGAAAAGAATAGAGAATAAAATAAAGAGTATCTTAATGCCTCTGTACTACTCCATGTTGTACCCACACCTTGAATATCGGGGGCAATTCTAGGTGCAACATCTCAAAAAAGATATACCAGAATAGAAAAGATAGAGAAACGTGAGGAGAGCCAAAATGATGAAGGGGCAAAAATGGCTCTCATATGAGAAAAGGCTAAAGAGGTTAAGGCTCTTCAGCTTGGAGAAGAGATGCTGAGTGTAGATTTGTTAGGGGTCTGCAAAATCCTGAGTGGAGTGGAATGGGGTAGATAGAAATCAATTGTTTACTTTTTCAAATAGTACAAAAGCTAGGGGACATGTCATGAAGTTAATAAATAGTTCATTTAAAACAAATAGGAGAAAAAATATTTTTTTTCACTCAGTGCAGAGTTAAGTTCTGGAACTCACTGGCTAGAGGTAAGTTCTGGAACTCACATGGCTAGAGGATGTGGTAAAAGCAGTTAATATTGCTGTGTTTAAAAAAGGTTTGGACAAATTCCTGGAAGAAAAGTCCATATACTATTATTAAGGTAGACCTAGGGAAAGCCACTGCTTATCCCTGTGGATGAGTAGCGTGGATTCTATCAGGTACTTGTGACCTGGATTGGCCACTATTAGAAATAGGATACTAGGCAAGATGGACCTTTGGAGGGGCATAATCGAACGTCGCCGGCGAAATAGATCGCCAGCAATCTATTTTGGCGGCGGTGCAACAGCTGGCCGGAACCGTATTATCAAAAAAAATGTCCGTCCATCTTTTTTTTTTCGATGATACGGTTTAGCCCGGCCAAATGCTAGAGTTCGCCGGGTTTGAGATCGCCGTTTTTGTTTTTCAACGATAATAGTTAAAAATGCCGGCCATCTCAAATCCGGCAAAATCCAAGGCATTTGGTCGTGGGAGGAGACAGCATTTTTAGTGCACTGGTCCCCCTCACATGCCAGGGCACCCTAGGGGGCACTTCTAAAAATGTTTAAAAAAAATACAAAAAAAGCTCCCAGGTGCATAGCTCCCTTACTTTGGGTGCTGAGCCCCCCCCCCCAAAATCCTCCCCAAACTCACTCCCCACACCTCTACTCCATTACCATAGCCCTTATGGGTGAAGGGGGGCACTTACATGTGGGTACAGTGGGTTTGGGGGGGTTGGAGGGGGTTGGAGGGCTTAACATTTACTACCACAAGTGTAACAGGTAGGGGGGGGATGGACCTGGGTCTGCCTGCCTGAAGTGCACTGCACCCATTAAAAACTGCTCCAGGGACTTGCATACTGCTGTCAGGGAGCTGGGTATGACATTTGAGGCTGGCATAGAGACTGGCAAAAAAGTGCTTTATTTTTATTTTTTTCGTGAGGGAGGGGGTTGGTGACCACTGGGGGAGTATGGGGAGGTCATCTCCCATTCCCTCCAGTGGTCAGTTGGGGCACATTTTTGAGGCTTGGTCGTGAAAATAAAAGGACCAAGTAAACCCAGCAAAATACTGCTTAACGCTGCTTTTTTTCCCCATTATCCGTGAAAGCTGGCCATCTGGTAGCTATGCCCATGCCCGCCCATGTCCCTCCTTCGCTTCGCCAGCGACACGCCCCTTTGAACTTTCGCCGGCGAGGCGACAGGAAAGCGGCGATGCTGTCAAAAAAGCAGCTTCGATTATACCGATTTCGTTGCTTTTCCGAGATCGCCGGCCATCTCCCAATTTATGTCGGAAGATGGCCGGCAATCACTTTCGAAAATAAGTCCGTTGGTCTGACACAATATGGCAATTCTTGCATACTTATGCTCAATAAACAAGAATTTGGGGATAAAGAAAAAATATAAATCTGACATTATTTAACTTTAGCAAACATTTGGCTGGATATCACAAAAAGGAAATGTCCTCCCAGGATGCCCACTTCAGAATGCACCCTGAAAAATTTGTATTAGCTAATATAAATCTGGTAACAGTCAAATATTTTGTGCTATAAACATCATATTCCAAACACAAAAATAAAGTCTAAAAAGATTGGAGTTCATATTCAGCTTGCCAGCTGTCAATAGTCAATGGCACTTAACTGGGCAATACCATTGAATATGGCACTCTGATTACTGGCAGGGCAGTCCATAGGCAGAGCTTGAGTGAAGCTAGCACTTAACCAGCTAACAATGATATTGAGTATGGTAACTGGTTAAGTAGGCACCTGCCCCGCCCATTTACTAAACGGTGCTAGCGACTGGTGGTGTGCCAATGCTGACACAGCCCATTCATTTTGAATGGGATGTGTCGGCATTGCTGAGTGGCAGCCACTAGCAGGGCTTAGTAAACAGGGAGGAAAGCTGTACTGGTCTGAAAATTGATGGTGCCTGGTTAACTTCCAGGTGACTGTACTGACCCAGATTCAATGCCAGTGCTTGGACATGGCCCATCATTGAATTTCTTGGCTTTATCAGTGGCTTACAATCTGCTGACCACCGCAGCCTGAATATTGGGCCCATTGTTTTTGTCAGTATCATAAACAAATGTAACTAACAAAGTAGCAGACTGAGGTATCAGAACTCTCAAGGATAGGTGCTAAATTCAAATTATCCACAGATTCTTGTAAGGTGTGGGCTAAGGTATTCCCCATCACATCTAGGTGTTTGTTAGTAAATAAATAAATAAAAAGTGTTATTCAATGGAGGAATAGCCTGTGCTGGAACTTTGAGAACTTTGATCCTGGGAAAGTTAGAGCTCCCAAATTCAAATTCTGGGCCCTGTTTTTCCTCCTTTTGAGACAGAGCCTAATTTTCCTGAACAAGGCCTGATAATCACTGACTGCACAATCAAAATTCCAGTCACTTCTAGCTCCACTCTCTCATTCTGGGCTCCACTTTTACTTCCCAACCTTCACCATCTCCCTTACACATCTTGGAGTGATACCTTTGTTGCAGTCAATCTAGTACTAAAAACTTTCTCCAACAAGGCAATAGTGCTCCAAATAAACTCCAAGCTTACCACAGTAGGATGGTATAACACAGTTCACTTACATGTACTATGCCTGTCAGGCTTCTAGCCTGATTCCCAGGACACAGAGCTATGCCACCACCAGCTCCCACAATATGAACATAAGCATACTGGAACAGACTGAAGGTCTATTAAGCCCAGTGTCCTGTTTCCAATAGTGGCCAATCCAGGCCACAAGTACCTGGCAAGATCTCATAAGAGTAAAACAGATTTTATGCTGCTTACCCTAGAAATATGCAATGGATTTTCCCCAAGTTCATCTTAATAATGGTGTATGGACTTTTATTTTAGGAAATGATCCAAACCTTTTTTAAACCCCGCTAAGCTAATTGCTTTTACCACATTCTCTGTCAACAAATTCCAGAGTTCAATTACATGTTCTGCTGTCTCACCAAGATGTTTAACATGCATTCTAAACCAGAGTATAGAACATCTCTAGGATAAGACTCAGAACTAATCAAAATCTTTAATGCAGTAATCAAACAAGGAAAAATAGCTTACAGTTCATATGTGCTAGACAAGAGTTTTGCCTTGCAGACTTGAGTCTGTTCTCAACCAGCTCTCTCTCCATGAGAAAGAAGCTGGGAATAATTCAACAAGCTGAGAATAATGCTGTATATACTTTTAAACTGGTGAAAACCTTGATGGAGTTACAAGGGCATGTAGGGCTCATGCAACAGATATAAATTAACAGCTAGATCATAGAAGGAGCATGCAGCAGATAGCTTAACAGATCCATGAAAAAGGAAGAGGGGGGCTACTAGCCCAGCGTGCTTAGGGTTCCTTTTATGAAGCTGCAGCAAAAGTAGCTTACGTTGGAATCAGTGCGTGTTTTTAATGCTCACTGAGGCCCCCTTTTACCACAGGTCTTTTGTTTTTTTTCAAGAAATGGCCATGCAGCAAGTGAAGCACTTGCCGATTTCGGGAGGGAGCACTTACCGCCACCCATTGAGGTAGTGGTAAGTGCTCCTGTACTAACCTGGCAGTAACTGGGCAGTGCCGTGCTGGGTACATACTGGCACTACAAAAATGTAAATATTTTTGCAGTGCTGGAAACAGCATGTGCTGAGGGAAGGAGCTACCACAGGGCTGCTGCAGTAGCCTGGTGGAACTTCCCTTTTAGCGTGCAGTAAGCCCATGGTGGGCTTACCACCGCTTCGTAAAAGGGGCCCTCAGAGAGATAGGCAAGCAAGTAGAAAGAGTCCCACAAGACACGGGAATCTGGGACATGTGCTCTGAAAGGGCCTATCACAGGAAACTACAGGATTACAGAGTTCTGTAGTCCTATCCATTTTAAATATGCAGGCACTGTAATCTGTTACAGACAATTCCCAACAAATTAAGATAAACAACAGCCTATCACCATGCAAATAGGGACAGAACATTGCATGTTGAGTGAAGAAATAAATTGAACAGCAATACCTTGCTGCTTCAAGGTTGCTTAGTCTAGTGCCTTGTGGCATTCCAGCTCCGTGCTGGCTCCAACTCAACTACATACTCTCTGTGCCTAGCAGTCTCTTCCACCGGTGAGGTCAGATGCATCATGCATGGCTCCGGGCACTGGCAGTGGTGTGTGGCAGCCAGGACTGAGCAACTTCAAGTAAGGGAGATCCTTCTACTTCTTTGCCAGCAGCAAGATTTGGCCCTGACTGATCATGCCATGTAACAACTGTGAAATGGTAGCCTGCACAAGAGGAGACAACTCAGAGGAGAAAACTCTCTGCTTCTCCTTGTACTTGTCCATAGTGCAGAAACTTGGGACAAAGACAAAAAAGAGAAGTAATGTTCCACAGAACCCACAGAGCTGCAGCAAACCAAACTCATGCTAGCAGCGCCAGCAGGATGGGAGAACAGATTGGTTTTGTCCCTGAGACACGGAGACCATCACCTTTGGCAGGAACGAGTTGAAGAGTCCACCCAGAGGAGGGAGAATGACTACAGGGTCCTTCCCATGGATAATTTGTCGACTGGGAGGGAAGAAGGGTTCTGAGAGATGGGACCAATTGTTCAGCAGGAGGAAATGGATTCCAGGAAGGGGTTCTTCTCTGGTGGCAATTCCAAGAGGTGGTACTGGGAGCCATTGTGGCTCATTTTGGGACTTGTATTAACACTGGGAGGCTCACAAAAAATGTATCTACTCCTCAGAAGGGTGCAATTAAACCTTTGCATTGCTGCAGGATTAATGTAATATAGTTTGTGTTAACCTTAAAGTACTACTAATGAGCTCTTTTTGGTATGCATTTGTATGCATGACCCTACATTTACCACAGTTGGTAAGGGTAACACATCATTAATGCACATGAAACCAGTGTTAACCTACTTTATTCCTGGCATAATATATGTTAACGCTGCATTCTCCTTAACATATTTTAGTACATGTGCCCCAGAGTGTGTGCTTCTGCATTTATATGAATTAGAATGTGAATGAACTTCATTGCATCAATTTTCTGCCTCTCCGTTTTTCTTTTGAAATATGGCAATTGGTTTTGATTTCTTCTGCCCACAACACTTGGGCAAGCTCTCTCTGCTTCTACCTCATTTACAAATGTGTTTGATGAAATCAGATTGTGCATATTCCATATGGAATAATGAGGGGTGAGCACACTGAAATGAGGGAGGTTATAGGTCTTGCTTAGCATAACTTCTCATTCTATGTCTATGGGGGGGAAAAAGCAATCTTTATTGAAGAAGGATGGCAAATCTCTGTGAGATAAAGCAGCCGAGATTCCCACAGGAGTGTTGCTGAACTATTTTTAAATATGTTGCAAATACTTCTATTCACTCCAGCAGCCAAATATCTCTATGATCATGAATGAAATTTGGCAAAGCAGAAACTATTTTAATACAGATCATTGTGTGATAAAATTAGCTGTGAATGGAAGAATGACAGCATGTATAGTATGACAAATAAGGTTCAGTATTTATCTGTTCTTTGTGAAAATTAAAGTTTCATATGATATAACATTACATAGTGCATGCATTTGTGCATACAGTATACTTTGCAAACACAAAGTAAAATGGTCCAGATACAAGGGATGTTATTGGCATGATAATGTCTTCATGTATTGCCAAGGTAATTCATAAAATTTGCTTGAATTAATATGGATTTTCTTTTTTTTTCTTTTTTTTTTTTTTTTTTTACATAAAATTAGTCGAATTTAGAAACTGGAAAAGCGGCTGCCTGTACAAGTCATAACACAGCCATAAAACACAAGACGTTTCCCCTTGGTAAAATATCTGTTTCCTAACAGAGCTGTAGGTGTCAGTATGAACATGGCTTTGAGGTCAGGTGCTCTGGCTCTCAGTCTATCCCATTGAGCTGTCCACATTATTGAATGCGTCAGCAGTCAGATGTTCAGCATGCATAGGACATTGTCTGCTTGGCTGTTTGAAGCACTGGCAGCAGAAGGTGACATCTGGTGACTAATGTGCTCAGATGTGAAAGCAGTTCCCACAGTTCTTTCGGCTGCAGCTGCTCTGCCACAGCAAGGATTGTAGTGAACAGAGGGAGAAGATCACTAGAAAATCAATATCTTCTGATTTCAGAGGAGGCAAAATATGGCTTCAGCCACAGACATTTTTCTAGCCTAGGCTTTCTGATAAATGGGAAGGTCAGAGAGCTAAAATGGTTTGTTCCCTCCCTCCCTTCCTTCCTTCCTCCCTCTCTCTCCCACACACACACACATAAAAAACACATCTGTACATTGACCTTACTAATATTCCATTATCTTCTGTTCTTAGTGATTTAATCAATTTGATTTGGACTACTGTACAATGAATTTATAAACATATTTTTATCTTGATAAACTGCAGCTTATTACTTGCAGTAAAATGTATTTGCTGCCCACATACATGTTACATGCAGTATGTGCAGGGGGCAGATAGGTTTCAGACGTACAGCCATTTTGTATTCCGTGAAAAATGATTTGTTTAAAATTTTAATTGTATGACCAGAGGTAGGGAGGGAACATTTCCTGCAAAATTTAGAAAGTCTGTTCAGCAAATCTCTCTTTGTTCTTATAGATTATTGAAAGCCAGAGCACAAGAGATTCTGTAAGGCTTGCACATCTCAGTGCTGCAGTTCCCAGATCTCCTCACCAGCCTTCTGCTCCCTACCTCTGCTAAAATGCACAGGAAGTGAACAAAAGCCTCAAACATTGCCTGCTGCAACCAGAGACCAATGAATTGAATATGATGTTTGTAGAATTGGTGTTTGCCTACTGTTTAACAGGTGAAATGAAAATACCACTGAGGCTCAGTATGGCTTAAACATTTTTAGTTAGATATGGCTTTTTCATTTAGTAGAAACAGGAGTTTATGGCATCCCTGACTTCCTTAAATTTTATTACACTTGTATAGTCACATCTCTAATTACTCTGTTTTGAATTTATTCTTTCTACAATGATACACATTCACCATTGCTGTCAGCACTGTGATAGCGGCATATGCATAAGCACAGTGTAAGCCATGTACATGTTCAGTAGGGCACTAATCTCAGTCTACTTTTAGCCCACATATACCAAGTTGATTTTGAAATACAGCCTACCAAGCTACATTGTACTTGAATATTGATTTACTATGTGATTACAGTACGCACATAAGTATTACCATACTGGGAAAGACCAAAGGTCCATTGAGCCCAGCAACCTGTTTCCAACAGTGGCCAATCCAGGTCACAGATACCCGGCAAGATCCCAAAAATGTACAAAACATTTTATACTGCTTATCCCAGAAATAGTGGATTTTCCCCAAGTCCATTTAATAACGGTCTATAGACTTTTCCTTTAGGAAGCTGTCCAAACCTTTTTTAAACTCTGCTAAGCTAACCGCCTTTACCACATTCTCTGGCAACAAATTCCAGAGTTCAATTACACGTTGAGTGAAGAAACATTTTCTCAGATTCGTTTTAAATTTACTACATTGTAGCTTCATCGCATGCCCCCTAGTCCTAGTATTTTTGGAAAGCGTGAACAGATGCTTCACATCTACCCGTTCAATTCCACTCATTATTTTATAGACCTCTATCATTTCTCCCCTCAGCTGCCTTTTCTCCAAGCTGAAGAGCCCTAGCCGCTTTAGCCTTTCCTAATAGGGAAGTCGTCCCATCCCCTTTATCATTTTTGTCGCCCTTCTCTGCACCTTTTCTAATTCCACTATATCTTTTTTGAGATGCGGCGACCAGAATTGAACACAATATTCAAGGTGCGGTCGCACCATGGAGCGATACAAAGGCATTATAACATCCTCATTTTTGTTTTCCATTCCTTTCCTAATAATACCTAACATTCTATTACATAGAAGCAGTGTTGAATGATGGCATAATCTAGGCATGTTAGCGGCACGTTAGCGGCATGCTTACTATATGAGTGCATTTTTTAAAAATAAATACATGCATTCAATTTTCAGACATGCTCTTGCAATACACCCCAGCCTAACATCTCTTTTTAAGGTGAAAGCCGATTCTTACTTCAAGGTGACTGAAAATCTACTTTCAAAGTTTCTGTGAACCTACTCATGTAACTCCTTATTGAACACATATAAATCCTGACAACCCTTTTTAAATTCTATCCTTACAGCCAGGTACCTTCCTCACCAGAGGTGGTTACGTACCTTTATAGGTCAACAAGATGATGAACACATTAAAGCATGTATAGGGGTACAAGGCAAGAATGTCCTTTTATCGCCATTTCTCTTTGCTCTCACTGTTGAGCAACTAATGGCTTGAATTAGATGTAATGGAGATATGAAGGGGATCGGTGTGGGAGTGTAGGAATGCAAGGTCACTTTTGTAGATAACATTCTATTTACACTCATTAGTTCAGTCACCACCTGTGGGTGGTCGTCAATGAGCTAAATTATTTTGGTGGGATCTCTGAATTTAAAGTCAATATGTTAAAAGTCTGAAATTTTGAATATCAGTCTTGTACTGTACCACAGCAGCAGGGAGGGGTTAAAACAAGATTTTCATTCAAATGGCCAAAGGAAAGTATTAGATATCTGGAGGTAGATACTCAGTTACTTCAACTGAACTTCCTGTCCTTCTTTGCAAAAATGGAAAAAGACTTGGAAAGGTGGGAGAGGATGAATTTGACCTAGACAAATGGTAGCAAATAAGATGATTATGCTTCTGGAGTTTCAGTACCTTTGCCAAACCCTCCCAATTGCTATCCCCCAATGAAGAACTGAAAAGTATGCAAAACAAGTTGTTTCGGTACATCTGGAGGAAGAAGCTCTTAGATGACTAGGAGAGTCTTGTATCAACCCAAGGAGGGAGTGGGATAAATGTGCCAGATTTTAGGAAGTGTGAATCAGCCTGTAAAGCTTTGGGGCCAGATGCACTAACTCTACGGAAAAAGCCCTTCCCTTACCGATCCCTTAGCGATTAGAAAAAAAAAAACAGGCATGCATGAAGGAAATTGCATGCAAATGAGCTGCTCGCTGTTAGCTCATTTGCATGCGATTTCCTACCTAGGAAGGGGAAGCCAGTCGGCCAGCTGAGCATGCGCAGAGCAGCCATGCATTATGAGTGGCTGCTCTGCCTATGCCAAAGACGGCATCATACATGCAGACAAGCTGCGTGTATAATAGCCGTCTACAACCTCCAATAAATTGCCGTCTTTGGCATTGTGCAGCAGAGGGAGAGAGCAGGACCCTGGAAAGAGAGAGAAATCCGATGGAGACCCAGGTCTCTTTCTCAGCCAATCACAGCACGTTTAGCTGATACCAATGACAGCTAAACGTGCTGTGATTGACAGGCATGTCTACTTTTTTTTTAATGCAAGAAGCATAACACTAAAATGAAGTGCCTGCCAATCACAACGTGTTTAGCTGTCACTGCTGTTAACTAAACGCGCTGTAATTGGCTGAGAGAGACCTGGGTCCCCCTCAATCTTTGCAGTTCTCTCTTTCCAGGGTCCCACTGTCTCTCCATCTGCTGCACAGTGCCAAAGACGGCTTCATACACACAGACAAGCTGCGTGTATAATAGTTGTCTGCAGCCTCCAATAAATTGCCACAGAAGTGCTTCTTGCACCCACAACAGCTCACACCCACAACAGTTCACAGCAGCCCCACCCAGGCATTAACGAAAGGTGCAGACCTCCCATTAGGTTTTCCACAGTAAAGGTAGGGACTGCTTTTGTGCATGGGGTCGAAAAACTGCTGTGCATCTGCCTTGCATGCACCTTATAATACTAATTAGCTCATTGTAATTCCTTTTAGATCATTTGCATTCCATTTTTGTTAGCTGCTACTGTGGCAGGAAAATGGCTCGGAGAACCCTTTTGTGCATGTCTCGTTTTACTACTTGCTCGCAGTCGCTAGACTGGCTAGAACTGGATTAAAAACCACGTTGCTGGCTCGTTAGGTTTAGTGCATCTGGCTCTTGGTTAGGTTCAAGGAGAACATGGAAGAGGGGATAGATCATCTGGAGCACTTATTTTGAAAGGAAAGGGTTAGTAAAGATGAGAAGCAGGTAGAGACCCCTTTGATCACCCTCTCATTAAATTCTGGAGGAAGTTGAAGCTTCTTGTATTAGAGGGGAAGAATTTTTTTTACATGGGTACAGACTTCCCTAGGATGTTGGGGGTGTTTGACTTTGACAAATGGGGAAGAGCAGGACTAGTGAGAGTGGAACAGTTTAGGGTGGAGGCTAGTGCTACTGGTGTCAACCAGCTGAGGAAAAACTATGCTTATACTCCTGCAGAAGTTTTTGGATACCTGCAAGTTGAGTCGATTCTGAACGATAAGTAAGTTAAGATCAATCTGGTGAGGGGGTTGATGCTTTTTATAAAGGTGCTTGAGGAGAGTTCATAGGCGTAGTTTGACTGTTTCATTTGGGGGGGGGCAAAGAATGGGCGGAGCATATTAGCATATCATTTGCATATATACATATGCAAATGAATATGCTAATATGGAGGAAGGAAATGAAATTTACAGGCAAAATATCACAGATGCACATTTCAAAAAGCTGACACATTTCAATTAATAAATTATGAATAAAATACTTTTATTTACCTTTGTTGTCTGATCATTTAGTTTTTCTATTCGCTTTGATCCCAGTGTCTTCTGTTTTATGCAGTGTCTTCTTTCCAGTAGGCTTCCCTCTGCTCCCCACCCTCCCAGTCCCATCCATCTCTTGCTCCTTCCCTCTGCTCCCCACCCCTCCCAGTCCCATCCATCTTTTGTTCCTTCCCTCTGCTCACCATCCCTCCGTCCCATCCATCTTCTGCTCCTTCCCTCTGCTGTACCTGACCTCTCCCAATCCCATCCATCTCCTGGTCCATCCCTCTGCTCCCCACCCCTCCCAGTCCCATCCATCTCTTGCTCCTTCCCTCTGCTCCCCACCCCTCCCAGTCCCATCCATCTTCTGTTCCTTCCCTCTGCTCACCATCCCTCCATCCCATCCATCTTCTGTTCCTTCCCTCTGCTCACCATCCCTCCGTCCCATCCATCTTCCCTCTGCTCCCCACCCCCCCCGCGAGGTCCAAGATGGTGATTCCGTTTACCCCCTCTCTTCCTCCCTCCCTCCGGCGCAGGCAGCAGTCTTTTCCAGCGTTCCTGGCAGTGGTAGCGATGTACACGCTGCCTTCAGTCTGCCCCGGAAGCCTTCTCTTCAAGTTCCTGTTCCCACCTATGCGGGAACAGGAACTTGAAGAGAAGGCTTCGGGGCAGAGCCAAAGGCAGCGTGTACAACGCTACCGCTGCCAGGAACGCTGGAAAAGACTGCTGCCTGCGCCGGAGGGAGGGAGGAAGAGAGAGGGGTAGACGGACACGCTCCTCTCCGTCCGCTTGGCTTCCCTGCCCTCTCTGTCTGCGTCCCGCCCGAAAGGAAATGACATCAGAGGAAGGCGGGACGCAGATAGAGAGGGCAGGGAAGCCAAGAGGATGGAGAGGAGCGCGTGCCTGCATGTGTTTTTTTTTTTTTTAACTAATGGCGCGGCAGCGCCTCGCGTTGTTTGGGGGGGCATTGCCCCCCCTCGCCCCCCCCCCCCAGTCTACGCCTATGGGAGAGTTGGAGGGTGGTGGTGGGAGGCATCCAATATCAATGATCTATAGGGCTTCATAGATACTAAAATCAGTAAATATATGGTTACTTTGGAGAGGGATATAAGCATTTGTTTAAGTGAAAAGTAATGGTAATTAAGGGGGTAATTTACTAAAGATTAGTTTGAGCTATCTGCAGCAGGGCCCATTTTATTCCTATGTGCCCTGCTGCAGATAACTCAAACTAATCTTTAGTAAAAGACCACCTAATATTTTCCAGAATGGCTAAAGTGGCCTTGCAGCTAATTTGGTTGAAAATGCTTGTAAGCTACTATACAGATGGAAGCTTACCCCTGGTGTGATTAGCAAGATTAGTGGTTAGGGTAGTGGATTTGGTCTTGGGGAACTGAGGAACTGAGTTCAATTCCCACTTCAGGCACAGGCAGCTCCTTGTGACTCTGGGCAAGTCACTCAACCCTCCATTGCCCCATGTAAGCCGCATTGAGCCTGCCTACAGTGGGGGAAATAAGTATTTGATCCCTTGCTGATTTTGTAAGTTTGCCCACTGACAAAGACATGAGCAGCCCATAATTGAAGGGTAGGTTATTGGTAACAGTGAGAGATAGCACATCACAAATTAAATCCGGAACATCACATTGTGGAAAGTATATGAATTTATTTGCATTCTGCAGAGGGAAATAAGTATTTGATCCCCCACCAACCAGTAAGAGATCTGGCCCCTACAGACCAGGTAGATGCTCCAAATCAACTCGTTACCTGCATGACAGACAGCTGTCGGCAATGGTCACCTGTATGAAAGACACCTGTCCACAGACTCAGTGAATCAGTCAGACTCTAACCTCTACAAAATGGCCAAGAGCAAGGAGCTGTCTAAGGATGTCAGGGACAAGATCATACACCTGCACAAGGCTGGAATGGGCTACAAAACCATCAGTAAGACGCTGGGCGAGAAGGAGACAACTGTTGGTGCCATAGTAAGAAAATGGAAGAAGTACAAAATGACTGTCAATCGACAAAGATCTGGGGCTCCACGCAAAATCTCACCTCGTGGGGTATCCTTGATCATGAGGAAGGTTAGAAATCAGCCTACAACTACAAGGGGGGAACTTGTCAATGATCTCAAGGCAGCTGGGACCACTGTCACCACGAAAACCATTGGTAACACATTACGACATAACGGATTGCAATCCTGCAGTGCCCGCAAGGTCCCCCTGCTCCGGAAGGCACATGTGACGGCCCGTCTGAAGTTTGCCAGTGAACACCTGGATGATGCCGAGAGTGATTGGGAGAAGGTGCTGTGGTCAGATGAGACAAAAATTGAGCTCTTTGGCATGAACTCAACTCGCCGTGTTTGGAGGAAGAGAAATGCTGCCTATGACCCAAAGAACACCGTCCCCACTGTCAAGCATGGAGGTGGAAATGTTATGTTTTGGGGGTGTTTCTCTGCTAAGGGCACAGGACTACTTCACCGCATCAATGGGAGAATGGATGGGGCCATGTACCGTACAATTCTGAGTGACAACCTCCTTCCCTCCGCCAGGGCCTTAAAATGGGTCGTGGCTGGGTCTTCCAGCACGACAATGACCCAAAACATACAGCCAAGGCAACAAAGGAGTGGCTCAGGAAGAAGCACATTAGGGTCATGGAGTGGCCTAGCCAGTCACCAGACCTTAATCCCATTGAAAACTTATGGAGGGAGCTGAAGCTGCGAGTTGCCAAGCGACAGCCCAGAACTCTTAATGATTTAGAGATGATCTGCAAAGAGGAGTGGACCAAAATTCCTCCTGACATGTGTGCAAACCTCATCATCAACTACAGAAGACGTCTGACCGCTGTGCTTGCCAACAAGGGTTTTGCCACCAAGTATTAGGTCTTGTTTGCCAGAGGGATTAAATACTTATTTCCCTCTGCAGAATGCAAATAAATTCATATACTTTCCACAATGTGATTTTCCGGATTTAATTTGTGATGTGCTATCTCTCACTGTTACCAATAACCTACCCTTCAATTATGGGCTGCTCATGTCTTTGTCAGTGGGCAAACTTACAAAATCAGCAAGGGATCAAATACTTATTTCCCCCACTGTATTCATTTCTGTATACAGGTTAAACTTCTCTTACTGACTTATGAGGGCATTCATCCTGCAGCTCCTCAGTTTTGCTGTAATGAATCCTATAATAAATGGAATTCCTTAATCTCTTATTTGTCCTGTTTGTCTGTCTTGAATAGACTGTAAGCTCTGTCAAGCAGAAACTATCTCTTATGTGTTTATGTACAGTGCTGTGTGTATCTAGCAGCACTATAGAAATGATAAGTAGTGGCAGTAGTAAGTACCAAACATTGTTGAAATGTTGGTATTTCCTCAAGTACAACAGGAACCAGAAAGAGCAAGGTGTCTGACACTTTTAATACAGTGCTGTTTTTTCCCCCAGTGGTCTGTATGGTTTTAAGTAAGGCAGTAGTTAGAAATAGCACCTATTCGTTTGTAGAATTTAGGGGACAATTCACTATAGGCTGTGCATAGCACACATGCTAAGCTGGTTTATCTTATATGATAAATGGAGGGTTGTGTACAGGCAGGAAATGTTTTTACTGAATTGTTTGTTTCATTTTAAAATTGGACCATCAGAAATGCATATATACATGTCACTTAAAATAAAATCATTATAAACCAAAAACTGCACATATTATGAATCAAAAATAACAGCATCTCAAAAATCATGTATCTTCTCATGCATCATTCTTTTGAAATAGTTTACCGCAAGGAGATAAGAATAATACTCTAGTAAGTCCCCATCCTATGATTTCAATTACTCATAGCATTGTTTAGCATGTATTTGTTTTCCATAACTTCATCTGTCCATTTTTATTCATTAAATAGGTATAGAGGGGCATTTTCGATATGACGTCTAAGTCCGACTTTGGACGTTTGGCAAAAAAACGTCCAAAATTTAAATAGGAAAGAAGGTCATTTTCGAAAAAGAAAAATGTCTATCTTTTTTTTTCAAAAATACTGTGGACGTTTTGTTGTTTGGATGCTTTGTGATTTGGTCTTTTTTTTTTTTTGGTCCATTAAAAAAAAAAAAAAAAGTCCAAATGCAAAACACAAAAAATCAAGCCATTGGGATGTAGGAGGAGCCAGCATTTTTAGTAGACTGCTCCCCTTGACATCCTAGGACAGCAATAGGGCACCCTAGGGGGCACTACAGTGGACTTCATAAAAAGCTCCCAGGTACACACCTCACCATTGCTCCCTTACCTTGTGTGCTGAGCCCCCCAAAACCCATTAACCCCAACTGTACACCACTACCATAGCCCTTACGGGTGAAGGGGCACCTATATGTGGGTACAGTGGGTTTCTGGTGAGTTTTGGAGAGCTCACAATTTCCTCCACAAGTGTAACAGGTAGGAGAAGGTAGAAGCCTGGGTCCACCTGTCTGCAGTGCACTGCACCACTACTAGATTACTCCAGGGACCTGCATGCTATTCTAATGAACCTGAGTATAACATCTGAGGTTGATACAGAGGCTGGCAAGTAATGTTTTTCATCACATTTTTTGGGGTTGGAGGGGGGTTAGTGACCACTGGGGGAATAAGGGGAGGTCACCCCTGATTCCCGCCAGTAGTCATCTGGTTATTTAGGACACCTTTTTGTGCCTTATTCATTATAAAAACAGGTCTAGCTCAAAACGTCTAAGTTTTAGTCCTGGATGGTTTTATTTTGTTCCATTATGGCTGAAAAACATCTGTCTTAGGAACACCCAAGTCCCGCCCTGAACACGCCCGTCACACGCCTCCTTGAGGTTTGGACGCATTTCTGATAGGCTTCAGAGAAAAATGTCTAAATGCTGCTTTATGCCACTTTTTAGATGTTTTTCTGTTTTGAAAATGAGCCTGATAGTATACAGACCTCCAACTCAAACAGAAGAACTGAGAAGAGATCTGACCAATGATATCAGTTGAAATGAAGGGGAAGGTGATAATACTAGGAGATTTGAATCTACAAGATATACACTAGAGTATCCCAACTGCAAATCTGAACTGCAAAAGAAAAATTGTGGATGCCTTGCAAGGGGCTTTGCTCAGGCAAATTGTTGTGAAACCCACTAGGAAAGAGTCAATGCTGGATCCAGTACTCACAAATGGAGAAAAGGTGTCTAATGTCTGGGTGGGTGCCCATTTGGGCAGCCATGATCATCACACATGGATTGATATAGAAGCTAAGGCATCCCAAACTCAAATTCTTAGATTTCAAACATGCTGACTTCAGCAAAATGTAGACGTGCCTGACAGAAGAGCTGGCAGGATTGGAGGAGATAAGCAAAGTGGAAAAACTGTGGACTTACCTGAAAGAAAAGCTTTAAAATAGGAAAATAAATAAAAGCTAGAGGTAAGGGAAACCAATATGGTTCTCCAGAGAAGTGGCTGCAAAAATCAGGGCAAAACAGGCACCATTCACAAAATAGAGAAAATCACGAAAGAACAACACAGAATATAATACTAAACACAATTGAAAGAGATAAAAAGAGAAATTAGGATGGCAAAAGCACAAGTAGAAATAAAAATGGCTAAGAATATAAATTGAGGTGCCAAACCTTTTTTCAGGTATATTGGACAGAAGAGGAAGGTGAGAGGTGGAATTTCATGACAAAGATTCTGAGAACTGATGTGTGGAGAGTGATGAGAAAAAAGTGGAAATATTAAACAAATACTTCTGATCAGTTGTAATGGAAGAAAATCCTGTAGAAGGACTGTAAATGATTGACGTGTAGGCACATGTGGGATTGGAGTAAATATCCACACAATTCACAGAAGACAGTGTTTATAAACAACCTATAAAGTTAAAGTTGACACATCCATGGGGCCAAATTAGATAGATCCTAAGACACTGAGAAAGCTCCAAGAGTTTCTGGAGTGTCCTCTAAAGGATGTATTTAACAGATCCTTGGAGTCAGGAGAGGTTTACAGGATTGGAGAAGGAATGATGTGGTTCCTGACCACAAAAGTGGCAACAGAGAAGAGGCGAGAAACTACAGCCTGGTAAACCTTATCTCGGTGATAGGAAAAGTCATGGAGAGGCTGCTGAAGAAAAGATAGTGACCTTTCTAGAATAAAATGGGTTGTAAGACTCAAGGCATCATGATGTTCCCCAAAAAAGATTGTGTAAAAAAATCTGGTTGATTTCTTTGATTGAGTGACTATAAAACTAGATCATGGGTATGTGTTGAATGTAGTCTACTTAGCTTTCAGCAAATCCTTTGATACTGTTCCTCATAGGAGGCTTGTAAATAAACTGAGTGCCCTAGGGGTGGGTCCTAAGGTGGTGAACTGGATCAGAAATTGATTGACAGATGACAGAGAGTGATAGTAAATGGGATTCACTCAGATGAAAGATGAGTAATGGTGTGCCTCACAGATCAATCCTTGGACCTGTTCTGTTCAATGTCTTTGTGAGTGAAAATACTGAAGGGTTAGGAGGAAAAGTTTCCCTTTTACATAGAACACAACGATTTGCAACAGGATAGACAGCATGAGAAGTGATCTTCAAAAATTAGGCACCTGAGCTTGGCAGTTTTTTCTTTAATGCAAAGAAATACAGAGTGATGCATTTTGGGTGCAGAAATACAAAGCAGCTGTTTAATTACTACTGCTACTACTTATCAATTCTATAGCGCTACTAGATGTACGCAGCGCTGTACACTTAAACATGAAGAGACAGTCCCTGCTAGACAGAGCTTACAATCTAATTAGGAAAGACAAAGAGGACAAATAAGAGGATAAGGGAATTACTAAGGTGGGGATGATAAAATAAAGGTATTGAACAAGTGAGTAAGGGTTAGGAGTTAAAAGCAGCATCAAAAAGGTGGACTTTTAGCTTAGATTTGAAGATGGCCAGAGATGGAGGTTGACGTACCGGCTCAGGAAGTCTATGGTGCAGCAAGATAAAAGGAACGGAGTCTTGAGTTAGCGGTGGAGGAGAAGGGTGCAGATAAGAGAGATTTACCCAGTAAATGGAGTTCCCGGGGAGGAATGTAGGGAGAGATGAGAGTGGAGAGGTACTGAAGAGCTGCAGAGTGAATGCATTTATAAGTCAATAAGAGGAGTTTGAACTGTATGTGGAAATGGATAGGGAGCCAGTGAAGTGACTTGAGGAGAGGGCTAATATGAGCATAGCGACACTGGCGGAATATAAGTTGTGCGGCAGAATTTTGAACAGATTGAAGAGGAGAGAGATGGCTAAGTGGGAGACCTGTGAGTAGCAAGTTGCAATAGTCTAAGCGAGAGGTGATAAGAGTGTGGATAAGGTTCTGGTAGCGTGCTCAGAAAGGAAAGGGCGAATTTTGGTGATATTATAGAGAAAAAACGGCAGGTTTTAGCAGTCTGCTGAATATGTTCAGAGAAGGAGAGAGAGGAGTCGAAGATGACCCCAAGGTTATGAGCTGATGAGACAGGGAGGATGAGAGTGTTATTCACAGAAATAGAGAATGGGGATGGAAGAGAGATTGGTTTAGGGGGAAAGATAAAAAGCTCAGTCTTGGTCATGTTTAGTTTCAGATGGCGGTGAGACATCCAGGCGGCAATGTCAGACAGACAGGCTGATACTTTGGCCTGAATTCCTGCTGAGATTTCTGTTGTGTGGAGAGGTAGATCTGGGAGTCATCAGCGTAAAGATGGTACTGAAAACCATGGGATGAGATCAGAGTACCAAGGGAAGAAGTATAGATGGAGAAAATAAGAGGTCCCAGGACAGATCCCTGAGGTGCACCAACTGACAGTAGGATAGAAGTGGAGGAGGATCCACCAGATTATACACTAAAATTACGATGGGAGAGATAAGAAGAAAACCAGGAAAGAACAGAGCCCTGAAATCAAAGTGAGAACAGCGTTTCAAGGAGTAGGCTGTGATCAGCAGTGTCAAAAGCAGCAGATAGATCGAGAAGGATGAAGGTAGAATAGAGGCCTTTAGATCTGGCCAGGAACAGGTCATTGGACACTTTAGCAAGTGTTTTTTCAGTGGAATGAAGGGGCGAAAGCCAGATTGAAGTGGATCAAGAATAGCTTGAGAGGAAAGAAAGTCAAGGCAATGGCAGTGAACAACACGTTCTAGTATCTTGGATAGGAAAGGGAGGAGGGAGATGGGGCGATAGTTGGAAGGACAGGTAAGGTCCAATTAAGGTTTTTTAAGGAGTGGTGTGACTACGGCATGTTTGAAGGCATCAGGAACAGTCACAGTGGAAAGTGAAAGATAGAGGATATGACAGATAAAAGGGATGACAGTAGGAGAGATAGTGTTAAGTAGATGGGTGGGAATAGGATTGGAGGAACAGGTAGTTAGCTTCGAGGAGGAAAGAAGATGTGTAGTTTCCTCTTCAGTGATTTCAGAAAAGGAATTATAGGAGGGGATAAGCAGATGTACATGGACCAGGAAAGGGACCTTGGGGTGATAGTGTCTGAGAGTCTCAAGGTGGCAAAAAATGTGACAAGGCAGTAGCCAAAGCCAGAAGGATGTTAGGCTGCATAGAGAGAGGCATAACCAGAGGAATGGAGAAGGTGAAAATACCTCCTGTTCAAGTCATTGATGATGCCCTATTTGGAGTGCTGCATTCAGATTTGGAGAATGTATTTTGCTAAAGATATAAAAAGACTTTAAATGACATAAATGGGTGTCGTCTGCACAGAGAGCAAGTACAATCTTGACAATGGCATAGAGGAGGTAACCAGCATGTTCTGCACAGAGACGCGGGTATGACTAGCTACATTGTTAGGCAGACAAGATGGCCCATGCTGATCTTTATCTGCCATCTGTTACTATGCTAAAATCATAAATACTTAAATCACCCAATTTCATAATTTACTTATCTGTATTTATCTTCCTATTCACCATTTCCAACATGAATTCATTTTTGAAGCAGCATCTGCATCAGGGAACTAACCTTTCCTATCAATTCAAATAGTACATTCTCTCAAATTAAGGGACTCTTTTTACCATGCTGTGGTAAAAGGGGGCCTGGGGGGTGTCGGCATGTGGCAAAGTCATGCGCTGACACTGCCGTGAGCCCCCTTTTACTGCAGTAGATAAAAGGCATTTTGTTTTAAAGGAAACAGCCATGTGCAGTGGTGTGCTGATAAATGTTTAACAACAGGCTCTCTCCCCGGTCCACCTCTGTGCCCCACCCATCCACCTCTGTGCCCCTCGTCCATCTCTGCACCCCCCCCCCAAATTGCAGAGCTGGCTATAGCTGGGGAGAGAGCCTGGGGGGGGGGGGCAATGTATTACTCTCTCCAGGAAAAATAAATTAAATGATCCCAGGTTCCAATCTAATTCATGCTTAATATGGGATAAAATGCCATAAATAAGTAAATAAATAAATAAATAAATAAAAACTTTTAACGTTGAGCACCTGATTCTCAAAGTGGACATATTCCAAACACTATAATGAAAATAAAATGAATTTTTCTACCTTTGTTGTCTGGTGACTTTGTTTTTCTGATCATGCTGGCCCAGTATCTGATTCTGCTGCTATCTGTCCTCTTAACTCCGTTTCCAGGGCTTCCTTTCCATTTATTTCTTTACTTTCCTCCTTTCTTCTTCATTTCTTGCCCTACATCCGTAAGTAATAGCTAGTTCCTCCGCAGACTTGACTGTCCAGTGGATCCAACTTCTGCCTATTTTATCCATCCATGTGCAGTTTTTCTCCTCTCTTTCTTTCCCCTCATCTCATCTCCTTCCTCTCTCTTCCCCTCCCCTCCATCCATGTCCAGCATTTCTTCTCTCTCCCTTCCCCTCCATCCATGTGCATCTTCTTTCTTTGTCTTCCCTCCCCTCCATCCATGTCCAGAATTTCTTCTTTCTCCCCTCCATCCATGTGCATCTCCTTCCTGTCTTCCCTTCCCTCCTCTCCATCCATGTCCAACAATTCTCCTCTCTCCCTGCCCTCCCCTCCATCCATCCATGTCCAGCAACCCTCTTCTCTCCCCTGCCATCCCCTCCATCCACCCATGTCCAGCAACTCTCCTCTCCACTCTCCTCCATCCACCTATGTCCAGCAACTCTCCTCTCTCCTGCCCTCCATCCATCCATACCCATCAATTCTCTTCTCTCCCCTGCCCCCATCTATCCATCCATACCCAGCAGTTCTCCTCGCTCCCCTGCTCTCCCCTCCCGCTCCATCTATGTCCAGTGATTCTCCTTTGCCCCCATCCTCCTCTCCCATTCATATCCACCTGCCTGCCCTCTTCTTCCCTCAACGTCCCCCTTTTTCTTCCTGCCACAGTGCCACCCTGCGTGGTTTAAATCTTTTTTATTACCCCCGTCAAAGTGGCCACATCACTGAAAGCCCTGCCTGTCTCTAGCCTTCCCTTCGTGAGTTCGTTTCCTCAGATTCCCACCCTCGTGGAAAGAGGAAATGACGTCAGAAGGCGGGACTCTGAGGGAACAAACTCACGAAGGGAAGGCTAGAGTTGGGCAGGGCTTTCAATGACTTGGCTGCTTCAACGGAGGTAATAAAAAAGATTTAAACCCCCCCAGGGAGGCATGGGGCAGGTGCAGACAAACAAGGGCTGTGGGAGGTGAGGTAAGCGGGGTAAGCATGGCTTGTGGCGCCCTCCTGCCATGCTTACCTCATTTACTGGAGCCGTCTCGCCGTGCAGAACAACCGGCTCTCAAGATCTTTAAAAATCTAACAACTGGCTCTTGCGAGCCGGCTACAGCACACCACTGGCCATGTGGCAAGTTAATCACATGCTAGATGGCCATTTCCGGGGGGGGGGGGGGATCCTTGATTACCACCTATTTAGGAGGTGGTTAGGGCTCCTTTGCTAACCAGGCAGTGATTACCACCAGGTAAGCCCACGGCACAAAAAATAAATTGAGTACCAGAAATGGTGCATGGAGGGGGCAGGCACTACCGCTGGACTTCTGTGGTAGCTAGATTGTAGTGCTTGATTGGCATGCACCAACACTGCGGTAGCTGTACTGCAGCATTGTAAAAGGGTCCCTAAACTTGGGAAAGTGTTATAATGAAAAAGATTCCTAGATGATATATTTTTTTCTCTGAAAAGGATCAAAAAGTGGGCTTGAAGAGTTTTTTTTAGAATTTATTTTTTTGTTGCTGTTGGTTACATTTGTAAGATGTGGATTTGCAATGTACTATGATCTGACATCAAACTTCCATAAAGAAATAGATGAATAAATAGATTTTCTGGACTTGAGGATTATAAAAAGTCAAGGAAATCTCAAAAATGCACTATGGGGTCCTTTTACCAAGCTGCGGGAAAAAAGGCCCTGAGCTAGCTGCGGGGGCCATTTTTCCCGTGTGCCAGGGCCTTTTTTACTGTAATAGGTAAAAAAGCCCCCAGACACACATGGCCATGTGGTGATAGACAGCATAAGATGTAAGCAAAGATGGAGCATATAAATAAGATAGGGTAGCAAAAGTAAGAAAATAGACTAGTTTAAAGAAAGTTGCAAATGATGTCAGAAAGGTGCTTGAACATTATCTAACCAGAGTAGAAATGGATAAACATGTCCTGCTATAGCATGTGCATTTGTTTTGACACTTCACAAGAATGGGAGGTCTTTTATGATCTGCAATGGTTCTATGTAAAAAAAAAAACAGCTATGACAATAAAGTGTGTTTTTGCAATGATTTCTGAGCTTCTTCTCCTCCTTGCAAGAAACGATATACCGTAAGGTGCGCTGAGGTGTCCTGTGGTAATTTCGGGATGTGTGCGTGCTACCCACGTGCTAAATAAATTTATTTTTTGGTGCAGAGGGGTGTGTCTGGGGTGGAGAATGAATGTGTTCTGCACTAATCAGTTAGCTCAGCTACATTGCCGTACACTAACCAATTAGTGTGTGTTTAGCACATGAGCCCTTACTGCCTACATAATGGGCAGCGATAAGGACTCATGCACTAATCTGTTTTAATGGCCGTGTAATAATGGCAAAATTAGCACATGTAAACTAAATGGTACTATCAAGGGGTTTGAGACCCAATCAAATCAATATGCAAAAACGATAGAAAGAGGGGTTCTCTTATTCACTATACACACACAGACTGTTGCTGGAGGAAAAGCCTCGAGAAGCACCTAGACTTCTAATGTGTCTTACAGGAGCAGGACTTCTTCATCGTAAGCAAAAACCCCCTTATAAAGCGACTTTATGCTATCAAAGTAATTAATTTAGCTTAGCTTAGGACGCCTGGTCTCTTACTTTCTTCCCAGAGCCCCAACCGTGATCAATGGTGGCCAGTGTTTCGAATCACTTCTTCAGGATCACAAGCAAAAAGGATCTGCAGGAGGGAAACAACATATTAATTCTCACACTGCCACGCTTATTCTCTGTCTTCTTGCATTCGTCGGTGTGCTTACATCCATTCAACAATGCCGACGGAGGCTAGAGAGACAGCTTGTCCGGGAAAATGGCGGCTCATTTAAAGATATTGTGATGTCACACACTGTCATTGTATTAACCAATCACTAATTTTTACTTCAATTTGTGTTTACTGAAACACCGTATAACCTTGTGAGGAGGGTAACTGCTGAATGTACTTAGAGTCCTCACAGAAAATGAATTCATTCTATCTTAGAACTGAGACCTAGAGCATTCAATCTAAAGATCCATCTCTGTTAATTTTGTAAAAGGATACGGCATCTATCCTGATCTCTGTGTCCAGTAGCTGTAATTTGTTGTAGCACTAGGCACCATAGGGTTTCAAAATCATGTTTAAAGTCATTGCAATGAAGGGCTAAAGGTGAAGTGCTCTTCAAGGTTTTAATTGCACATTTATGTTCTATTAATCTAGTGTATAGCATCCGTGATGTCTACCCACTGTAGAATTTCTTGCAGGGACATACGGTACATTAAATCACGTATTCTGACCTACATGTGGTATTGATGTTTAATCTAAATTCTTTCCCTGTGTTTGGGTGCTTAAAAATTCCGGTTTCTATCATCATATCACACATCCTGCATTGGTTACATTTCTTATGTCCTTCAAAACTCAATTGGTTAGGATATTCCTCAGGGAGAACCGATGGGCATAGTAATTCCTTTAAGTTACTTCCTCTACTGTAAGCAAAGTGTATTCTGGATTGAGAGAAGATAGGGAGCATCTGTATCACTTTCCAATGGTCCTTTATTTTGTGTGTGACCATTCCCGGCTGCTGAATGTGCTTCAGTACGCATGTATGAATGTCATCTAGATTTTCCTCTGACCTCATACTGGGTTGCAACAATAATTCCCTGTTGTTATATTTAGCTCTACGGTATGCTGCTGCAACCACCTGTTTAGGGAATCCTCTATCCATCAATCATTTGTTTAGTGTTTTTGCTTGACTCCAAAAGTCTTTGTCTTCTGAACAGATCCTCCTATATCTTAGGAATTGTGAAAATGGAAGACTATCTCGTAGTCTTTTAGGATGGCAACTGGTGTAGTCTTGAAAGGTGTTTTTGTCCGTCTGCTTATGGTGTATCATTGTTACAAGGCGGCCTTCATCTTTTTGGATTATCATATCTAGATAAGTAATCTCCTTGTTGTCGTAAAGCACTATAAACTTAATCTTTGGATGACAATCATTCAATTGTCCTACTAGCTGCAGTAAGGCATCTGCATCTCCGTTCCATAACAGAATGTCACGCCCCTCACCTTGCCGGTAATGGCGTTCCTGGCGCTGTCCCCTGCCGTTATTGGAGGCCGGGGTTCCCTTCTGCGACGCTGCTTCCCCCAGCTTGCCAGTGGGCACGCACATGCCGATCGGCGCCCTTTCCCACGCTGCTTCCTTTCCCCGTCCTGGTTGCCTTTGACGGACGCTGGCTGGGCACTCTGGCATGCCGGGTTCTCTGCCCCACCTCTCAGCTCTGCAGATTGGCTGTGTGCTGGCTCTCTACCCTGGCTACCTATGGACACTCCCTTGCTCCCTCTCTGCCTCTCCTATTGGGTGTTCCTCCGGTATTCCTCCAACCAATGACGGCGCTTCCTCTCAGCTGTTTCTTGCTACGGGCTGATTTCAGCCCTATTTCTGGGGAATCTTTCTCTGCTTCTGGGCTTCGGCTTCTACTTGGTAAGCATTTCTCTTTGCTGTGCTCTTGCCTGTCCTGTTTGCCTGGTTCTAAACACTGCTTGTATCTGGATTACTCTCTCTCCTGCTGCCTGCCTGTTAAACACTGCTTGTATCTAGATTACCCTTTTGCCTGCTGCCTGCCTGTTGAATATCGCTTGTACCTGGATTACTCTTTCGCCTGCTGCCTGCCTGTTAAACACTGTTTGTATCTGGATTACCATTTTGCCTGCTGCCTGCCTGTTGAACATTGCTTGTACCTGGGCCATTCCCTTCCGTTCCCCTCTGGCTGGTTCCCCAGCGCCCCTCTCATCAGTTTCCCACACAAGTCCTGCCAGCCGCCCGCACCTAGAGACTCAACCTCCGGGGAACGGCAGTCACCGCAGGTGAACCTCGGGGTTGCTCGGCTGTCAAGCAGAGTTCAGGGGCGTGTCACCATGCTCAGCAGTGCTCCACTTGGCAGAAGAACACACAAGTCCGACACAGAAATATGTCATTGATGAAATGAACCCACAGTTCAAACTTCTCCCAGAACACACTAGGATATACAAACTGGTCTTCAAAGTTGGACATAAATAAGTTTGCTATCGAGGGGCCATCGCTGCTCCCATTGCAACCCCTGAGATTTGCTGGAAAAACCTGTTGTCATATTGACATAGACCCGACAGCAGCTCTCTCGTTTTCCTGGTCGGCGATTTCCATGCAAATGAAACGTTTAGTTTGAGCCGAGCTCCACGGAGCAACTCTAATCAGATATTGTAAAAAAGAGTTCATCCCCAGAGGATTGCGGATTGTTAAGCCACCTAAAATGTTTCAAGATGACATGGAATTCCTGACACAATGGGCAGGAATATTGAACAAATGTTCTTTAGACATTATGGGCTTAATTATCGATAAAACGAAAGCAACAGCCAGTTCTATTAACGAGGTGCTACAGAAGTCCTTAGAGACACTAAAAATGCAGAGTGGATTGGAAGCTTTTGACGAGGCTCATGAGGAATTGAAAATTAAGATAGAGTCGTTTAAACATTCAATACAAGAATCCAAAATTTAAAAGTTTCAAAGGGACGAGAAAGACTATGAAAGGAAAAGTGTTTATCCATGGTTAAGTAAAAAGAAAATGTCGCTCAACGCCCCCCCTATGAAGGGGAAGACACTACACAAAGGCATGATATGTTTCAAAATAGGATTGATTTTGAAAGATTTATACGCAAACTCTGACTGAGGCTATTTTTTTCAGAGAATGACGGGCAGACAGAAGACAGATTGTTACGTCCCTCACCTGAATCGCGGTCCGCGTGGCCGATTCGCCGCCGAGTCTCATTCTGGCGCCGATAGCCGGCCATGCGGGCTGTTGGTGGCAGTCTTGTGGAGTCTGGTCCCGATGGCCGGTTATGCCGCTACGGCCACGGGCGCGGATCAGCTGATTGTTTGGCCGGCCATCCGGTGTTGGCCGGCCAGGTTGGCCACGCGGTCTGCCGGTGTTCTGGAAGCACACTGGTTTCCGGTGTGGGGAGTTCGCTTTGCCCAGTCACTCGGGATTGGGCACCTTTTCCTAATTTTCCACCTTTTCCCTTGCAGGCATCTATCTGGAGCGTTTTCTGCAGCTGGCCATGGTTACCTCTGATGCGGGGACTATTTAAGGCCGGCAGTTCCCTGCATCCCTTGCTTCAGCTTCTACTGCTTTAGAGGTCACGGTTCTACAGCCGGCTATCATGTGTTCCTGCACTTTGACCCTTGGACTGAACCTCGACTATCCGCTGTGTTGCTGCCTGCCTAGTCCTGGGATTGTTCCTAGTTACCCGCCTGTCTGGTTAGTGGCTGCTCAACCCCGCCGGTTCCTGAAGTCCTGGAGGCTGCCTGCACCTGGGGGCTCAACTCCCGGGGAACAGCAGTCGCTGCCCAGGTGAAGCTAGGGGTTGTCCGGCTGCCTGACCGAGTACGGCTGCGCTCCATCTCCGCTGTGCTCAGTCGGGGCACAAAGGCTCACTTCTCCAGTCATAACACAGATCAAACCGAAATCGATTTGGCAACCACCTTCCTTGGACCCAATGCTGTCAGTCTTTAAGCAGTTGGTTTTAAGAGATCTAGCAGACATGGAAATGGGAAGACACCATGTACAGAAAAACCTTTCTCGGTCCGAAGAAGAAGCACTACGCTGATTAAGAAACAATACCGGGATTGTAATCCGACGAGCGGACAAAGGAGGGACCGTTGTAGTTCAGGACCAGCAGTCCTACAATGAAGAGGTTTTGAGACAGTTAAACAATGAGGAAGACTATAAAAAGTTAATAGAAGATCCGACCAGGTCTTGAAAGAGAAGATTTTGGTTTGACAGGTGAAGCTTTTACAGAAAGTATATTAACACAAAAAGAATTTAGCCATCTAAATACGAATCCCCAAAGAATTCCAATATTCTACATGCTTCCTAAGATATATAAAACTCTTAGACAACCCTCGGGATGCCCGATTGTTTCAAGCAGAGGTTCACTCTTGGAACCTCTATCAATATATGTAGACACCTTTCTGCGCCCCTTAGTACCAAAGGGCCAGTCTTATATAAAGGATTTCACACATTTTTAGAATAGATTACACAACTGGTCAGGGCCATTGGAAGGTTGCCTCTTTGTGACATTGGACGTGGTCGCCCTCTATACCTCGATCCCCCAAGATGAGGCCCTGGTGGTCATCAGGAAGTTTTTACAGAACTTGCCTCTTTAGCAATGAAGAACAATTTTTTTCAATATGACAACAGGTTTTTCCAGCAAATCTCAGGGGGTCATGATGGGAGCAACAATGGCCCCCTTGATAGCAAACTTATTTATGTCTAACTTTGAAAACCAGTTTGTATATCCTAGTGTGTTCTGGGAGAAGATTGAACTGTGGGTTCGTTTCATCGATGACATATTTCTGTTATGGAACGGAGATTCAGATGCCTTACTGCAGCTAGTAGGACATTTGAATGACTGTCATCTGAAGACAGTTGAATGACTGTCATCTAGCCCAGTATCCTGCTTCCAGCAGTGACCAATGCAGGTCACAAGTATCTGGCAGAAAACCAATTAGTAGCAATATTCTACGCTATTGATCCCAGGGCAAGCAGTGGCTTCCACCATGTCTATCTCAATGTCTATGGACTTGTCCAAACCTTTTTTAGACCCATTTTCGCATCCTAAAGCAGCGAGTTCCAGAGCTTATATATTCTTTGCATGAAAAAAAAATATTTTCTCCTTTTTGTTTTAAAAGTATCTCTATGTAATTTAATTGAATGTCCCCTATAATTTGTACTTTTTGAAAGAGTGAAAAATTGATTCACTTTTACCCATTCTATAAAGTGGTAAAAAAGTACCCAAAGAAAAAGTAGGTGTAAATGTCTGTTGGCACTTTCTCCGATTGAAATTTTCATAGTGTAAGTACATTCTTCTCTTGTCTTTGAAAAGGAGGCAAAATCAGCAGGTTACACATACCTGTGGACTCTACTCATAATACAGCAGCACACAATAGCAGAGCAAAACTGCATCTCATCCTAAAGCAAGTCAGAACATGCTGCAGATAACTAATCTACTGAAACTAAACCTAGCAATAGACTCAGCAATTTCAAATTGATCTTGAGTACCTTGTCATGGAGTTGCAGAACAAAAAGTATTGAGGTGTGTATGTTTTTTTCCACTTTATTTATTTAATGTATTTATTTATTGGGATTTATTAACCACCTTTATGAAAAGATTCACCCAAGCCGGAGTACTACAAATACAGTTTAACATAAAACTTACAATTTTGTTAATAATATAACAATAGTAGAATAACCAAGAATAAACATAAATACAATAAATGAGGTAAACTTGAAATAGTAGATTGAAACCTAATAATAGAACTACCGTGAAACAGTATAAAAAATACACATTTAACAGCACTGAATTCAAATACAAGAGATATGATCAGTGTGTTTTTCTAGCAAAAAAGGTGCTGGTACTCAAATGCTAGGCCACCTTTCAGGAGTGGGGGTGATTACTGAGGGACCCATCCCATAATAGCCAAGCCCCCTGCAACCAGTTACAGAATCTATGACAAGGCAGAATTGGTGTGTAGAGCCTGAGTTCTATCATTAAAACTTGGGTTCCATGGGTCAATTTTAGCAGACAATGGAAAAGGTGCCTGTACTCAGTACCCCCAAGTACCCCCTCAAAAAAGCCCTGGATATAATATAATATTAGCATAATGCTAATGATACACCTACTAAGCATGCATTAGAACATTTAACTAACATAGATATGATGCTAAGAATTACTACAATATGCCTTAACTTATAGCTGAAGGACTAAGAGCAGATATCTGTTAAGTTTATGAGTCAAACATTTCAAATTGCCAGTTAAAAATCCCCAAGTTGTGATATCAACCAAGTTGACAGAAACCAGATATCAAAGGTAATGAATAATTAAGCTAAATTGGAAGTTTCTATTTCAGAAGAGTCCAGGTATTGCAGTAAGGGAGTAATTGAAAGACCTGTATCAGGGAAACTTATACAAGGCCTCTGCATTAAGCATGGTGCTAATGATCTGTCATTCATTTTTATGAGTGACAAAATGCTATGTTTCAAGACAATCTAAACCAAAAAAAGTATACCTGCCTGTCAGACATTGAGGTCCATTAAAGTATTGTTATAAAGTCATTAAGTGGTTCCCAGAATTGTTTAAATGATTTTTCAATTACAGACATCCCATTGAGATTTGCCAGAAATGATTGCAGTTATTAATATTGCAATGATAAGATATCACTGTGGGTATTATTTGCCATATTGCTATTTTAACAGGTGCAAAATACAGGTGGTGCAGGCAGTTCTTAAATGACTACACTGTGTTCTCAAAATGCAAATATACACAGTAAGTAACAAGTGCACGTCGGAAAGCGTAAACTTGCTTTGATTTTCCACTGTCTATATTAATTGATTATATTCTTTCGGGTATTATTTACATCTTCTCAGTCCAATGCCAGTGTTAACCATGATGGGGCCCAGGGCAGAAATTTGGGAGGAGATCCTAAAACCCACTGTAATACTGCGTAAATCCACTGATTCTTCAACTTTGGACAAGCTTGGGTCTCCCTATAGCATAGGAGCCTAGGGCAACTGCACCCATCCTAACACTGGCCCTGTTCTAGTCCCTAGAAATACACACTAGTTGCTAACTGTATGTTTAACTATAGCATGATCAGAGGAGAGACACACATGTGCATGGTAGCTTGTAGGGATGTGCATTTGTTAGCATGTATTTGGTTCATTAGTGTGCCCTAATAAGTTTAGTGTACATAAACCTACTAATTCATGCACATGTAATCAATTTGCATATGTACAAAACTTCAAATGTGCATTAACATTTTTTAGTTAAAGTAAATGTCTAGAACATACCAACAAGTTTACCCATGCAGTGGTATAAATCTCATAGATAAATAAATAAATAAATAAAATAATTTTGTAGGTCTACATCCATTCATGACTACGGGGGTCACACTTGCTTTACAACCTGTTTCAACTAAAAAAGCAGAGGGCTGGCATGACAAATAAGGATATTCTGATAGGCATGACAATGCCACAGTCAGAGAACTGATTATGCCTCCACTCTTCTTGTATTATTAGTCAATAGACTATAGCTTCTAATACTGGCATACTCTCTTGAGAGGTCAGCTTCAGGTGGCTTGTAGGCCCATGGTTGCTTTGCACCTGTGGAGTACAACCTCATTTTCAAAACGAAACTCTTCATGCATGCATACCACAGTTATAGAGTGTATCTAGAGCAATGCACATGCTGGCAAGGATGTGTATCATCCCTGAATTACCCTTATCCCATTTTGCCAGCTTTTGAAGGGGGGAATTCTCAATAGGCTGCTTTATGTGTTAGCACATTTACCCAAAATTATGTTTTCTAAAAAATTGTCCTATGCATAAGAAAGAATAAAAATGAAGCAAAGTATCTAAAAGCTCAAAATTAGTTTAATTAAAATATAAATGGGAGTGGTCCCAGGTTTATATATCCAGATTTCAAAATCAACTTATTACAAAAAGTCTGACATTACAAAAAGCCTGATCTTATATTGTCAAGTTCAATCACACAGAGCAAAATAAAACTTAGGGCCCCTTTTTCAAAGGCGCTCTAGCTTTTTTAACGCATGCTAAAAATAAGCGTGTGCTAAATGTCAGAGATGCCCATATATTCCTAAGGACGCCTCTAGCGATTAGCATGCGCTAAAAACGCTAGTGTGCCTTTGTAAAAGACCCCCTTAGTTTTGGGGGGAATTTGTTTTTAGAGTGGTGCTTGACTTACAGTATGGCTTTTACATTGCAGTACAGTAAAAGCTCTTTGCTTTCTATATAAAGCTGGGGCGTAGCTACGGGGGGCACGGGGGCCTGGGCCCCCACAAATTTAGTGTGGGCCCCTGGTTTGGCTAGCGGGGGTTCCCAACCCCTGCCAGCCTAAGCCTTCTTCAGCGCGGTCTCCGGCACAGCCGTGTTCGCTGCCTGCCCCCTGCTCTTCTTTCTTCAGCATCAGCATGCACAGGAGGAACAAGAAGAAAGAAGAGCAGGGGGCAGGCTTTGAACGCGGCTGCGCCGGAGACTGCGCTGAAGAAGGCTTCAGGGTTGGGGACCCCCACCAGCAAAGGTATTTGTTTGTGAGGGGGCGAGGCAAGGCGAGGTGAAGTGAGGCGGTAGGGGGGCGAGGAGGCGAGGACGTGAGGCGTGGCAGTGGGGGGGGGGGGTGCGGCACTCAAAATGTGCCCCAACCTCGTGCTCTGGCCCCCTCCCATGGTGAGGTCTGGCTATGCCCCTGATATAAAGTGGTAAATTTTATAAGGTAAATATACGTTCACCAATTTTTTATTTTCTTTGAATGGTATTCATGTTTTTATGTAGTGGTTGGTTTTCTGTTTTGTTTGTTTTACTCATAAATGGATATTTAATTACCAGACTCCTAATTTGATTTTTCATTTCTGCCTCTGACGCAGGAGCTGTGCTGCCAAAACATGTCAGGCTTTTGGAATAAATTGCTTTGAAAGACTGGATATATACACTTGGGACCACTCCTGTTTGTATTTTAATAAAACTAATTTTTGAACCTTTAGGTTCCTTTCTGCTTTTTTTTATTCTCTACATTCATTTTGTAGTTGGGTCTTGCCTCTTTTATGCTTACTAAAGCCAACTTTGTTATCTATCTAATGTTGAAGCATTCCTTCTGTACAAATTTCTGCCCAGACAGATTTTACCTTTCAAATGTTTGTTTACCTTCTTTTTAAGCAATTGTCTTTTACCAGTTTTGATAAGCTTATGATACCGGGTTTATAATGCATACTGGAACCAGCATCCATGCATTTTGTAGCCAGGGGTGGATAAAGTGTTACAGTTTACTTCAGACAGAATCCAAAGCTCCTGGTTGTGGTAGCACCTCAGTATCCTCGTAAGAATCTGTGGAAGTGCAGTATAAAATTCAGTGTCTTGAGTTTTGAATTAGTTGCATCAGGTTATTTGTGCCCTAGCTTTCAAGCTCATGTTTGCATGGTCTTGAGCATCAAATTTTACTATCCCTGTTTTAAAATTTGCTTTTCTCTTTAAACATGTCTCAGTGCTCTTGCCTTCATTCCTGCATTATGCCAACCTCCCAACTTACAAAACTGTTGGGAATAAATGATTCCTTGGAAAAAAAATTTTAAGTAGATAAACAGCTTTATGCTGGATGTAGTAAATGACCTGATTTATATAGATCCTTCAAAGAAAATTGCTGAAGTGCATTCCAGTAGGCTTTTCATAGAAACTGATGTGAGCTGCATGTAGCAGAAAATGTGAAAATGCCAGGGGAAAAAAATCCTCTCAAAAGGATTCTAAAATAACATTTTGCATCCTCAAGTAATTCCCAGCTCTCCTTGGCAACCATTCATTTCTCCAGAACAGCAGCAATTTGCAATATGAATGTGGATTGGCTGGTGTTTCCCAAGGGGCCCCTGTATCTCTTCATCCACCGCCTAGGGTAAAAAGCAATGCATAAGTTTACAATATAAATGTGATTTAATCGACCTCCCTGTCAGCGAGAAATGGCAAGCATATCAAACAAGCCCAATATGTTACTGAGAAAAATTGTAAATTATTCCAGTGATGAGCATCTGAGCAGCATTTTGGATGGCGAGATGATTCTATGCAAGACTGCTGCACGAAACAATAATTAAGATAATTCTGTATGACAGGGAGAAAAATGTTTAGCTTTGTAGAAAATGTGCTTTATGTTAGCAAGCAGAATGTTCTGGGTATTGATTATAACCACCCTCAGCCGCTGCAATTCAAGGCTGAAATTAATTTAATGATGCACTGTCTCTGTTTTGTATCCATATTTATACTTCCACTGGAAGGCATGCAAAGTTGCTTGATCCTTAACCAGGTTGTGTTGATATTCATGGTATTAACTTTTTTATCCTATTGAAAAATATCTGCAGCAGCAGTGAATGATGATGGGGGCGGGGAGGGAAATCTAGCAGAATAGCATGGAATAGTTTAGAAGTTTTGCAACAGAATAGAAGAATACATTTGCTAGCGAAAGCTACATTTTAATGTTGTCAAATCAAATTGTTGCATATTTGTTAAAATGCATATTTTTTAACAGCTTGTATTCTAGTCATACTAATAAGGCAAAATTGTCTAAGTAGCAGTCAGAGAGAGAACAAACATAAATTTATTGAAAGGCATGATTCAGAAATTGCAACCAGTACCACCTGTAAAATACAATTGTCAGACAACAATAATAAACCCCTGCAAAGTGCCTGAATAGTGTAGTAACAAAGCAAATTAGACTTCTGATAAATTTTATTTCTGAATAAAAAAACAATTACATTGTGCACTTTACAAAATTTTAGGAGGTCACTGAAAGCCATTTAAGTTTCAAGTCTAAAAGCTTGATATACCACCTACAAGTATAACTTTCTAAGCAGTATACAATGTCATATAAATAAGGAATCAAACTGCATTGGCTTCCAATAGATGCAAGAGTTACCTTTAAACTATGTGTACTTGGCCTTTTACCTGACTATATGCAATACTTGTTAGAATTACCTTTACATAATGCTCATCAGATGTTGAGAGATTATCTTCTCCTCCATTTTCTTTGTTGTAAATCATCGTTACAGATCTATTCATGATGCAAGCTTCACGTATCAAGTTACTAGGAAATGGAATTCCCTACCAAAGTCACTCAGATATGTTACTGACTACTTGAAATTTCATAAATTATTGAAAGCAATCTTATTTAGTGAATTTCTCGCCACTGTTGGCGATTGCTATCCTCTTAGTTAATTTGTTATTTCAAAATGAGTCATCTTATTGCTTGGATGTTTTTGTTACCTATAACTGGGGGTGTTTTAATAAGCTTCGGTAGCATTTTTAGCTCGTGGTAGAAATCCAGCTGGCGGTAAACACCGAGACACCCATTATATTCCTATGGTCATCTCAGCGCTTACTGACAGCTGATTTCTACCGTGAGCTAAAAACGCTACTATGGCTTAGTAAAAAAAACAAAACATTGTTTTGTATTTTTGTTACAGTTCTCTTATTGTAATTTGCTTTAAAAGTTTGATGTAAGCTACACTGAACCAGAACTTGTTTGGGATATTGCAGAGAAAGAAAGAAAGAAAGAAAGAAAGAAAGAAAGAAAGAAAGAAAGAAAGAAAGAAAGAAAGAAAGAAAGAAAGAAAGAAAGAAAGAAATCCATAAAATATGCTTTTCATGCATTAATATGTTGTCTAAAAATTGTCCTTGTTCTATGGTCCTAAAATGTCTGTGTTCTTATAAAACATATGTATGCCTGGCCACAATGAAAATAGGCACTCCTGGGATTTTACTTATGTCTGTGGAGGAAACATGCACACAGCATTTTCAAATCTTCATGCATTCTTCTCAACCAATATATACCCACATAAACAGCAGGTGCAAATCACCGGGGCTCTGTTTACTAAGGTGCATTAGTGTTATTAGCGTGCCTACACTTGGCGTGCGTGCTAAACATGTAGGTGCCTATAGAGATATTGTAGGCACGTACATGGTTAACGTGCCTATAATGCTGCTTAGTAAACAGGGCCCCATGTATACTTTGTACCTTTGGCAACTTTCAAAGCAAAAGTACTCATATACTTTTGTTTTGAGGATTGATTCAAAGCTATTGGGTAAAATGTGCACATGATTTCTCCAAGGACAAGTAGGCCATCATATTCTCACAGATGGAGCCTGGTGCAGATGTTGACTAGTGAGATTATTGGAGAACTTTCTAGCAGCATTCCACCATGCGTGTGTTGATGTCTTCCTGCGAGCATGGGTTCCTCGGTCTTGTTTTTGTTTGCAGAGCATGGAGCCTGTGTTATGTGTTCTCCACACAGTATGTGTATTCCTTTTTTACAGTGTCTTCCTGTGCAGGTGTTTTTCCAGCTTATTGGCTATTATTTGTTATTCTTTGTTTGTTTTCTAATTCCCCTTTATTTTAACTAGTTTTTTCAGCTCTTCAAGTTTCCTTTACTTTTTGTGAGCTGCTAGGCCTATTTAGGCAGGGGCATCAACCTTTTTTGAACGCTCCCCCTTTTTTGGTTCACAATTGAGGAGTTTGATTTGGCTGAGATTCTTTTCTCGATGTTCCAGAAGACCCCCAGTGGCTTCAAGAGATATACCCAATGTAATCAGGTGATTTCTGTGATGGACCCACACTCTTGGTGCATCGGGTGCCGGGTCTGACCATGAACTCCTCTCTGTTTAAAAAAGCAGTTGAGAACACAGAAGGCATGGCAGGTCCAGCAGGAGAGACTTTTTGGCTCCTTGAAGGCCTGTACATCATCATCGGAAGATTGAACAAGATGGGTGTCAAGACTTCAACATCCACTGGGAGTGCAGTGGCATTGAGAAGGTCTCCATCTCTCTCAATATCAGATGCTGAGAGTAGGCTCTGGGACTGGTCAGCATCTGACCTGACAGTGAGGGCATGTATGGGTTTGACTTCGTCCTTATCAGCACTGAAGAACCGAGAAACTGAGCATCAAGGGATGCCCAAGAAGCATAAGCATTGATCCTCATCACCGCACAGTGCTAGGAGCATCGGGGCTTCAGCTTTTTTGGTACCCGAGAAGCGCTGGCACTGAGATGAGTGCTCCCCCTCTTTGGAAGAGGTGCCAGTGCACAAATCTCCAGGCAGCCAGGTCCCCAGTACTGGTTTGGCACCAATGCTTTCTCAGGCTGCTTCTTTCCTGGCTCCCCTGCCTGTGCCAGTGCCTTTCTTTGATGAGTGTTCTTAGCCATGCTCAGAAAGGATGCTGCCACTCAGGCATTGAGGGTGCTTGCACCAGCTGCAGATCAGTCCCAGATTCTCTCTGAGGCTCAACCCATGCTGGTGCAGAGATCATCAACACTGGCATCTCAAAGGATGTTGATGTCAACACTGACATATACTGTACCACTCTCAACACTGGGGGAGGAAGCTTCCCAGGAGTCAGAGGATAAGACCATACCTCAGCGCTCTTTGGGGCGTGGACATGGTTCCACTGAGCTGAGACAGGCACAGATCATTCATCCCGGTCTGAGTATGGTGAAGAGTCTGCGTGGGACCATTCATGGGACTTAGAGGAGGATCCACACTACTTCTAAGAGGCAGAGTCTTATGAAAAACCCTCTGATCCCTTCCCACCTCAAGAAAGACGTAAATCTCCACCTGAGGGTCTCTCTTTCACTGGTTTTGTTAGAAAGATGGCTTCTAGAACATACAGTAAGAATATAAGAATAGCCATACTGGATCATCACAGCTAAACAGCTAGCGAGGTGCCTTTTAGCAAGGTTGATCTGTCCCTGATTGAGCACCAGGTCTGTTTCTCTTTAATAATATTGCTACCTCTAGGGTTAGCCACTTGTATAATTTGCGTTGTAAAGTAAGAGATCATAAATAAGTACTCGTGACTTACTCTGCTAGGTGGATTCTCCAGTCATGCCATGTTGTTTTCTGGCAAGCTTAGCTGCCCATGACTGTATGAAGCCCAGGGTGTTTCTTGACCAACAGAGCATTAATACCTCTCTGACACTGGACTGCAAAGATGCTTTGGCACACAACAGCTGTTATCCCACTCTTGATGTAAAAGTGTTTCTGGTGGAGGTCCTGTCCTCAGGACTTGGGGAGCAAGAATAAGTGAGGCCAAAGACTGTGTTGTGTATACAGAGCTGCTTAGTAGGCGACTATTTTTATGAAGTCCTAGTGTTCTGTTCAGGGATTTCATGTACACAGTAGTAATACTGGTTTACCACCCATATGTGTGCTTCAAATACTAACTCTGTGTTTCCTGCCTGCAGACAGAAATAGGACCTGACAGATGAAGAAAAACAGACACATAGATGGGGAGACAAAGACCAGGTGAACAAAGAAATGCAGACAAAGAGTGAGAGTTGGAAGAGAGAAATGGGCAGAGAACAGACAACAAGGTTAATATAGGGAAAAGGAGGATGGAAAGAGGCAGAGGACAATGAAGTATAAAGAGGAACACTAACTGACCACTACATCTTAAACTAATCTACAGAACCAACCAGTAATCTAAGCACCAGGTACCAAAAAAGACCAACTGTTTGAGGCCTTCTCATCATTAAGAATAGGTGTAAATGTATAGGCCCATTTTTTGCAATATAAGTTTGTACTTATAAAAAGCATTTGCCTACTTACCCAGTATTTTGGCCAGTTCATACCTATTCCCTGCCCGAAATATGCCCTCTTTGTCGGCACATGCTTCTTCATATAATGGATTATATTTGCACATATTAAGTCCCTTTTATAAAACTGCTCCAGAGAGTCATTTCTACACACATATCTGTCACTTCTACAAACATACTTGGCTCATAGGTGTTATAAACTTACCCTCTTCAAGTCCATGCATACAATGACTGGAAAACCAGGACTGGCAGGAACTCTCTTACTGACATTAAGCTATATGGTAACCCTGTTATAGATCAAAAACTATTATTGTTATTATATGTATTCTGTATGTACAGAAAATGTGTTAGCATTAGTTTCACATTTGGCTTTCATCAATACTAGTAAATAATTCTTACAACATTTTATCATTTTAGGATGTCACAGCCCATTGCTTTTTTTTCTGAGGACAAAGAATCAATATTGATCTTGAGCTGAATACTTTCCTGCCAAGAATATTGGTAGACTCACAAGAAGAACTCATGTATATTAACATTAATCAGTCTGGTGTTTTGTAGATTCAGTGACCCATGAAATATAGGTATTCCCCAGGACTATTAGCTTAGAACTGTTAAACAATAAGAATCTTCCCACCAACATATTCTAGATGAATACTGTACTTTTATTAAAGCATTACAACACAGACTTCAGTTAATAGCACTACGAATGCACTAATGATGTGTTGCTGGCAGGCCAAACATATTGAGATCTACATTCAAAAGCACTTACGAAGTTGGGGGAGGGGCTGAAAATAAAAGTGCTTTTTTTCTTTATTCTTAAAAAAAAATCTGGGTCACTTGAATGGATAAAGTGTAATTCTATAAATAGGTGCTAACATTTACATGTTGATTATGCACATAAATGTTTAGAATTATGGCATATATATAAGTACCAAAATTCCTCCTAAGCTCTATTCTGTAAATATATGCTTATCTTACATAGCACGAGCCTGATATTCAGCTGGTGCAGATCAGCTTTTTGCTGACTGCCACTGGCATTAAACCTGGAAATTCATTGCCGAGCCATGTCCGAACACTGCCACTGAATTTCTGGGTTTCTGGAGCCAGCTAAAGCATAGCTGGTTAAGGGGTATGTTTACTAAGGCGCATTAGCATTTTTAATGTGCATTTAAAGTTAAGGCGCATTAAACGCTAATGTGCTAATGCATTTCTACAGGCGAGTTAGCGTTTGACACGTGTTAGTGTTTAACACGCATTAAAAATAGGCTGAAGATAGGACCCAAAGTGGTGAACTGGATAAGGAACTGGCTGACGGACAAAAGCCAGAGGGTGGTGGTGAATGAAATTCGCTCAGAGGAGGGAAACGTTAGTAGTGGTATGCCTCAAGGATCGGTGCTGGGACCGATTCTGTTCAATATATTTGTGAGTGACATTGCCGAAGAGTTAGACGGTAAAGTTTGCCTATTTGCGGATGATACTAAGATCTGTAATAGAGTGGATACCCAGGAGGGAGTGGAAAACATGAAAAAGGATCTGAGGAAGCTAGAAGAATGGTCTAAGGTTTAGCAATTAAAATTCAACGCGAAGAAATGCAAAGTGATGCACTTAGGGAATAGAATCCTCGGGAGACGTATGTGGGAGGGGAGAGTCTGATAGGAACGGACGAGGAGAGGGATCTTGGGGTGATAGTATCTGAGGATCTGAAGGCGACGAAACAGTGTGACAAGGCGGTGGCCGTAGCTAGAAGGTTGTTAGGCTGTATAGAGAGAGGTGTGACAAGCAGAAGAAAGGGGGTATTGATGCCCCTGTATAAGTCGTTGGTGAGGCCCCACCTGGAGTATTGTGTTCAGTTTTGGAGGCCGTACCTTGCGAAGGATGTAAAAAGAATTGAAGCGGTGCAAACAAAAGCTACAAGAATGATTAGGGATTTGCGTTACAAGACGTATGAGGAGAGACTTGATGACCTGAACATGTATACTCTGGAAGAAAGGAGAAACAGGGGTGATATGATACAGACGTTCAAATATTTGAAAAGTATTAATCCGCAAACGAACCTTTTCCGGAGATGCGAAGGAGGTAGAACGAGAGGACATGAAATGAGATTGAAGGGGGGCAGACTCAAGAAAAATGTCAGGAAGTATTTTTTCACGGAGAGAGTAGTGGATGCTTGGAATGCCCTCCCGCGGGAGGTGGTGGAAATGAAAACGGTAACAGAATTCAAGCACGCGTGGGATAAACATAAAGAAATCCTATTCAGAAGGAATGGATCGTAAGGAGCTTAGCCGAGATTGGGTGGCACAGCCGGTGGCGGGAGGCTGGGACAGTGCTGGGCAGACTTATACGGTCAGTGCCAGAGCCGGTGGTGGGAGGCGGGGCTGGTGGTTGGGAGGCGGGGATAGTGCTGGGCAGACTTACACAGTCTGTGCCCTGAAAAGGACAGGTACAAATCAAGGTAAGGTGTACACAAAAAGTAGCACATATGAGTTTATCTTGTTGGGCAGACTGGATGGACCATGCAGGTCTTTTTCTGCTGTCATCTACTATGTTACTATGTTTGTAAACACAGGCATAAGTGTATTATTCAGCATTTAACCAGCTATGGGTTATCTCATAAAGATAGGACTGACTTTTATGCGGTCCTATTTATGCAATTAATCTGGCTGGTTAAGTGCTGAGTATTGGCACGTAACCAGCCAAGTGCCAACTCCACCCCTGGAACACCTTCCAAATAGCCAGTTTTCATTTCAACACTCAATGTTTGCTTTCAGCAATACTAACCAGTTAAGTACCACTGAAAATGAGTGGTTAGACCTGAACAGGCGATTTAAACTGCCAGGCCAGTTTTGCTTTGAATATCGACCTTCATCTATTTTACAGGTGGAGTCATGGCAGAGCCTGGGTGGGACTCACACGTGTAACATACAATAAGATGAACTACAATATCTTCAGCATTTAGGTGTACACATTTACACTAGCTCTATGGCTGGCATAAGTGCTCACACCTATGCACGTATATACTTGTGCTAGTAAAGGAAATAGGCACCTACTTCTTTTATAGAATACGGGCTAGATTCTATATATCGCGCCTCAATTTCCATGTAGAAATCAAAGTGTGTTCTATAAAGCACGCATTATTTTAGCTGAGTGCTGCTCTGCATGACTAAATTTAGTCACAATCAATTGCGCCAACTAAAACCTGGTGTAAATCCTGACACATAAATTAGGCACAGAGTGGGTGTATTCTATAACAATGCGCATAGATTTTAGAAACACCCATGACCCGCCCATTCCACTCCCATAACCACACCCACTTTTCAACATGAAACTTAGAATTTACACGCACCATGTTACAGAATATGTTTAGCGAGTTGTGCACTTAAATTTTAATTAATGCCAATTAGTGCTGATAATTTCTTTTTTTTTTTTTTTTCCTGTTTTGAAGTTTAATATCTTTTATTGGATTTCAATACAATACAATAGAAGCAGGAGCTCACCACAGTACAACAAGCAACATTTACAAATCATGGCAAAACTGGAGCTCACATTCAAAAAGCAACTATCCACAACTAGAATCACATTAAGAAAAAGGGGAAGAAAGAGGAGGTTTAGAAGAAGAAAGGGGGAAAAAAGGGAAGGGGGAGGGCTGGAGGATACAAATCCAGACATAGAGCATGCATAGGCCACAAAATACATCAAACTCAGTGCTTATCTCTATACCGAAGCAAAATAAGATACCAGTGGCAGCCATTTTTCCCTGCAGGAAGCGAAGCAAGAAGATTTCTTCGCCAGATGTAATTCAAATTTGTACATTTGGAGCAATAAGTTCCACCATTCCTGATAAGTGGCCTGGTGTAAGGACTTCCAGTGGGAGAAGATCACCTTCAATGCCAAAGAGACCATGGCACTAACAAGAGCCCCTTCACTAGGAGTTAGCCGACTCTCAAAGAACTGCTCCCTAAGAATCACAAATGGATAAGAAATGGAGCCAGGGAGGGGAAAAATGGCTACCAGCTGTGACCAGACTTCTGACCAGAACTTGCGAAGGCACACACAATCAAATATAAGATGCCTGAGAGTACCCGTTTGGGAATGGCAAGACCAACAGACATCTGGACTAGAGGAATCAATAACATGCAACTTATACGGCGTCCAAAGGGATCTAGGCATAAAGAAATACACAGACTGAGTGGTGGTAGAAGAGTTAGAGCACCTGAAAAGGGACTTCCAAAGCAATTCCCACAGCTTGCCAGAAATAGGTCGCTGCAAGTCTTCCTCCCAGCACCGTTGCAATCCAGTACATTTAGTGCTGGATTTACGAAGAAGATATTTGTAAATGTGGGAAGCAGCATGACCAGTGCGCTGAAGCTTCTGACCAAAATCCAGAAGCCCTGGGGTTTGAGAGAGGAACTGGGCTTGTAATCCACCCTTGAACTGCTTTTTTACCATGGAGCCAAATAACAGGGCTGATTAGCTAGTTAACCAATTAAGTTATGCACATTGTTATAGAATATGCTTTGATTTCCATGTGGATATTAATGCGCCATATATAGAATCCCAGGGAAAGTGCCTAAATATAGCCACACAGTTTAGAATTATTCTCTGTGTGCAACTTTATAACAGAGAAGCTAACATTTTTATATCCATTACATGTGTAAATGATTAGAATAATACTTGTTCAGTAATAAAGAGAATGAAAAAGTATATTTATCTCAAAATAAGAACCTCTCTCCTACAAGATGCAAAATACTATTAAAACACTATATTCCTATGGAGAACAAAAAAGTAAGAAAGGGAAAAATCCTCAGCACTCACGCCTCCACCCAACAGACATTAACAGAGTAGATGTCTGTTGGGTGGAGGCATGGGTGTTGAGGCTTTTTCCCTTTTTACTTTTTTATACTCCTTAGGAATATGGTGTTTTCACAGTACTTTGCATTTTGTAGGAGAGAGGTTTTTTATTTTGAGAATGATTAATGACATTTCTATGTGTGTGTGTGTGTGTGTGTGTGTGCACAAATGCCAAAATTCTGCCTATTTGGTAAATATCCACTTAATTTACATAGCACATATTTGCAAGGGAGTTTATACATGGGTGGATCTTGGACAGGGCTCAAACTTGGCATGTAACTTACAGAATATTGTAAGCTTTGTAGGTGTCCTGTAGCATTAGGTGCCATTTGTGCCAGCCTTTACAGAATAGGACCTCTGGGCAGGAGCAGACTAGCAGTGGCCAGGGCCCCCGGGCATTAAATGTCATTGTGGCCCCCTGGCCACTGCTCACTGCCCCACCGCTGTGCCACTGCCCCCTTCCCACAATGCTGGCACCCTCTCTGGTCCTACCTTGAAGGGCCTGGTGGTCTAGTGACTTCTTCAGGGGCAGGAAAGAACCCCTTTCTTTCCTGCTCACTATCGCTATTGTGCCTGGCAATTGCAGTAGTCTCGTTGGTCTCAGCAGTCTTGGCTGCCATTTTTAAAACACGGCTGCGCCGGATCATCATCACACAGAGTAGTGGCAGTGGGCAGGATAGGTTGGGATTCTATTGTGCCCCCATAGACCCTTCAAGGTAGGACCGGGAGGACTGCAATGTGTAGTGGCAGCGGGCAACCGGGCAGAGCCTCTGGTCCCCCAAGAGCCTCTGGGCCCTCCAGCAATGGTTGGTTGCCTGAATAGTCAGTCCACCCCTGCCTCTGGGTGCCTAATTGTAGGTGTTCTGTTATAGAATTGTCCTTCACAGGGCATAATTATCCATCTGAAAAAGGGGACAAGAATGAAGACTTCCAGGGGCAAGGAAATGTGACCATCTAACTTATACATCTAAGTGGTGACATTCAGCTGCTGTGCATGTTAAGTTAGACATCTAAGTAATTTTTACCTGTAGCAGGTATCGGGGGTAGTTCTATAAGAAGCCCCATAGTTTTTGGTGATGAAAAGGCTTACAAATGATGGTATTCTAGTTATTTAGAACAAACGAGTGGGAGATGTTGTTTTGCTTTTTCTTTCTGTGTAAAAGGTTCTTTTGGGTATATCTCTGTCAGACATATACTATAGAGGCGGTCAAAGGTTATTACATAAACTTTATTCAAGTAAGTAAAGCATAAATCATACATCACCACTTGAGTTGCAGACAACATCTTCGCCTGTGACTGCGAGGCTGCAGTGCAGTCAGGCAGAGAGTCTCAGCAGGCACAATGGGCCTGGGCAACACGTTTGCTCCCAGATGAAACCTCTATCTGTCTGCCCTTAGCGCCTGTCTTATATACTTACCAATAAACATGATCTCATCATTTAATTAAATAAGGCTGGCGTATATTTAAGGGTGTGACAGTTTCTTAATGCATCCTCAGGAACTGGCCAGGTTCTCAGGGACTCATTTGAAAAGCCATCCTTAGCTCTTAGCATGTTTTATTGCATTTAGTAGAAATCAGTACATCATTTAATATGATAATGCTAACAATTCCTGTCATGAGAGTTCTTTATGTACTTTCAAGAGAGCATTAACTATGATAACAATACTTCATTATGTACTTTCAGGAAACATTAAATATGATAGGCAGAACTCAATGTGATAATGCTATCAACTCCTGTCTTAATGGTATCAATTAGTTCATTATGTACTTTCAAGAAAACATTAAATATGATAACACTTAGGCAGAACTCAATGTCAAGCACAAACTTTTCCATTACAGATGCCAGTCACAATCTCCAAGGTGATCAGTAAGAAACTTTTATTATCCAAATATAATGGTACTGGCAATCTGAACCCAACATGGGCTGTGTTTTGGCACCCGGGCTTTCATCAGCTGTTCTTATAAAACCAGCAATAAATCTATAAGAATTTAAAAATGTCACCATGTCAAACATAGAAACTTAACGCCACAGGCTGCAGTAACAAAGAATTAAAGATCACATCTTCAGTGACTTCTTATAGAATACCAAACAACTTTGGGAGAGCGTATTATTGTTATGTCCTTTGAATGAATGCATTCTTTCCTATTTTAGTGGATTTTCTTTAATTTTATCACTTATTTTATCTATTTTGAAAACCGCCTTAGCCTTTTATTAGAAAAGGCAGTATATCAAGTTTTAAATAAACATAAATATAATCCCCCTAATTCTATAAAAGTCACTAAACATTGTGCATGTAAATGTAATTGAATAACGAGCTAATTAGCACCCATAAGTGGCTTTTTAGAAAGCAATTATTGGCACTAATTAGATTTAATGTAAATGTAGCATGTAAATTTTACACGCCAATCAAAAAAAGAGGGTGTGGCAATAGGAGGGTCATGGGAGGGTTATGGGTGGATCAGGGGCATTCCTTTAAGTTACGCATGTAGTTACAGAATAAGGGCATCTGCACCTAAATTTGCGCATGGGTATTTGCACCACGTTTTTGTTGATGCAAATGGTATTACCCAAAGTTAGGCACAATTCCTGGATATAACGTTATTCTACAAACTGCACCTAACTTTGTGTGTTTTTATAGTTTATTAAAACTTGTTATACCACCCAAACTAACTCGCAGATCTGGGTGGTTTAGAAACTAAAACAAAATAAAGTAGGAAAGGAACTACAATGTCAGACAGGAAAGAGTTATTTCAAACATATCAGGGCAAAGCAGCAGGAAATCACTGAGGTGGACAAATTGGATCTGCTATGTAGAAAAGGTGCAGTAACAGAGGAGTAGCACATACAAAAGTACATAAGTATTGCCACACTGGGAAAGACCAAAGGTCTGTCAAGCCCAGCATCCTGTTTCCAACAGTGGACAATCCAGGTACAGGGCAAGTGAGTATATCTCCCCTCAGCTGCCTTTTCTCCAAGCTGAAGAGCCCTAGCCGCTTTATCCTTTCCTCATAGGGAAGTAGTCCCATCCCCTTTATCATTGTTGTCGCCCTTCTCTGCACCTTTTCTTTCTTTCTTTCTTTCTTTCTTTCTTTCTTTCTTTCTTTCTTTCTTTCTTTCTTTCTTTCTTTCTTTCTTTCTTTCTTTCTTTCTTTCTTTCTTTAAATTTTCCAATATATCACCACATAAAGTGAATATGCAATCGGCATTATTTAACATTAGGAAACAAAAATGATAAGTATATATCTTTACAGCCCATTTGTCCACAAGTTAAAGAAATTTGATTCCAAGATTAAGGAAATTAAAAAAGAAAAAAAATACAAAAATTAATAATCAATAGATGCTTCCTCTGGTTCAGACCCCAGCCTGCTAAATTAGGGAAGGTTTACTATATTCACATCAACTCTTGCATCAATAAACTCTTTCAACTGTTTTGGATCTACAAACTGAAAATGTTTACCCTCAAGCATCATATTACAAAAACAAGGAAATCGCAAAACAAAATTTGCTCCCAATGCCACCACCCTGGGGCGAAGTTCCAAAAAGGCCCTTCGTCTCATCTGTGTAGGCTGTGAGAGATCTGGAAAGATAAGGACCTTTGAGCCCAAAAACATATTTTCTAAGTGTCTCAACGAAAGCCGTAGTACGGCATTCCTATCAGGCTCCAACGCGAAAGTGGCAAGCAGAGTTAATCTCTGAGTAACTATTTCTAATGAGCTTTCTAGGAATGAGGTAAGATTCATTCCCTCCCCTATTACGGGGGGGTGGGGGTTCCCACCTCCACTCCAATACTCCCGATGTAATAAGCCCGTGTAATGGGAGGGAGTGAGTCTTTGTCCATTCCCAGGATGTCCACTAAATATTTTTTAACCATCTCCAAAGGAGAAATTAACGGTGATTTGGGAAAATTAAGAAACCTAAGGTTAAGCCTTATAGTCTGATTTTCAAGGTATTCAAGTCGTTTATGTAGGAAATTATTGTCTTTAACCAAAGCTGTTTCTATAGATCCCATTTCTTGAATTTTGATATCCACACGTTCCAATTTCTGGGTTTGCTGTGCAGTCACTTGTGCTTGAAGCAGGGCAGCCTCAGAAAGAACTTCAATATCAGAAGAATTCTGCTTTAAAGTAGTTTGCATAGAGGTTTGGATATTGTAAACCATATCCCACAGTGACTCCAGCGTCACAATTGCTGGTCTAATCACTCCACTAGCCACAGAAGGAGATTGAGGTAGACTATCAGCCCGAGCTAACTTGGAAACAATAGCTTGAGGCAATACCTTTGAAGCCTGTTGTAGTAATGTTTCCCGAAGTTGAGAATCTATCTCAGTTGCTGCAGTCACACCCTCAGACAGGACCAGCTGAGCCACTTCGGCGTCTGTCTCTGTTTGAACAGCCAGCAACTCTCTTCCAGGCTGGGGAGGTGCAATTCGCTCTACAGGGCTCAAGGAAGCCCCGTTTCCACTCTCAGTCGACTCCGAAGGGCCGAGAGCTGCAGTGGGGGTCGAAGTTCCCTGAGGACCCGGTTGCTGCCTGGGAAATTGCAGGGTTGTTTGTTTCATCGTCAAGGAGGTCACAGGAACCGAGGGAAATTCCTTTACCTTCCCTCTCCGCTTCCCCATGGTTAACGAGGCTACAGAGGCACCGAGAGAAACTCACAAACACAGCAGCCTCCAGGAGCAAACACAGGTGCGTCTATTCACAGCGCCATCTTGGGTTCTCTGCACCTTTTCTAATTCCACTATATCTTTTTAGAGATGCGGCGACCAGAATTGAACACAATATTCGAGGTGTGGTCGCACCATGAAGCGATACAAAGGCATTATAACATCCTCATTTTTGTTTTCCATTCCTTTCCTAATAATACCTAACATTCTATTTGCTTTCTTAGCCGCAGCAGCACACTGAGCAGAAGGTTTCAACGTATCATCAACGACGACACCTAGATCCCTTTCTTGGTCTGTGACTCCTAACGTGGAACCTTGCATGACGTAGCATGATCAACAGGACTCTTCCAAAACACCAAGGAGACTTGGTGTGAAAAAATATCTTTTAATAGTGGATAAAATAAGACTCGGCACCGTGTTTCAGCAACAATGCCTGCCTCAGGAGTCTAAATCACAATAAAAAAAATTTAATACAGAAACAATTAAAAACATTTTTAAGAATATAAATGAAAAGGTATGACACTAATTAAAAAACAAAACATAAAAAAGGAGCCATATAAAAAGATCAACTTAAAATATACAATATCATATCTTTAGAGAGATAGAGTCCTGTTGATCATGCTACTCCTCTGCTAAACATATCAGGGCATTCATGCTCAATCTACTAAGTATATAAGTATTGCCACACTGGGACAGACCAAAGGTCCATCAAGCCCAGCATCCTGTTTCCAACAGTGGCCAATCCAGGTCACAAATACCTGGCAAGATCCCAAAAACGTTCAATACATTTTATGCTGCTTATCCCAGAAATAAGCACTGAATTTTCCCCAAGTCAGTTTAATAATGGTCAATGGATTTTTTCTTTAGGAAGCTGTCCAGACCTTTTTTTAACCCTGCTAAGCTAACCTCCTTTACCACATTCTCTGACAACGAATTCCAGAGTTTAATTACACGTTGAGTGAAGAAACATTTTCTCCAATTCATTTTAAATGTACTACTTCGTAGCTTCATCGCATGCCCCCTAGTCTACCTGTTCCACTCCACTCATTATCTAGATAGGAAATAAAAGGCAGAGAAACAGGGGAAGGGAGGAGGGGGGGGGGGGGGGGGGGGAAAGAAGGGCTTAGCGCTTTTCACTGCCGATTTTTTTGGCTCTATAGATAGAATTTACCTGGTACCTGGTCAAAATAGCCCTGACGAAATAGCCCCGACAAAAAGCTCCAAACAAAAAAAGATCCAGCATAATAATCCCTGAATAACAGCCACTGTCAAAACGGCCTGCCCATAATATAACCCTTGACAAGTTAGCCCCCCAACAAAAGGGCCCAATCAGGCTGCCCAGAATATGGGACTGCATTTTTTTCTTAATAATCTTACCTTGCCAAACAGGATAAGGTTGGTATGACTATGAAAATGATGACAATATTGTTTGTTTTTTTTAAATTACCATGTTGATGGAAGAATAGTTTCTTTAAATAGCAGAACAGATCATGACTACTAGTTTGTAGCTATAGAATTTTGTTTATTTATATGTGCTTTATGCAATTGAATGCTGGTAGGAGTCTTATCAATGAAGATTTCAGTTTATTTATTTAGATTTTGCTCACACCTTTTTCAGTAGTAGCGCAAAGTGAGTTACATTAAGGTACTCTGGATATTTCGCTGTCCCAGGTGGGCTCACAATCTAAGTTTGTACCTGAGGAAATGGAGGGTTAAGTGACTTGCCCAAGATCACAAGGAGTAGCACTGGGATCTGAACCGGCCACCTCTGGATTGTAAGACCAGTGCTCTAACCACTAGGCCACTCTTCCACTCCACAATTGTAGTTTATTATATTTTTTGTGATGTGTTTTTTTTCCTAGGGGGCTGTTTTGTTAAGGGGCTATTTTGTCAAAGGTTGTTTGTGGGAGGGGCCATTTTGTCAAGGGCTATTTTGTTAGGGTGTGAAATGTAAAGGGTTATTTTGTTACAAGGCTGTTTTGTCAGGACTTTTTTTTGTCAGGGCTATTACCATATACCCCAATAGACATATATATGGACGGAGTTTGGGTGGAGTGTGGACGAAAAGCATGTGTACATGATGTAGAATACTAATATTCACACACATTCATACATATATCTAGGTGTGGACTTTTACACCAGTTAAAGATGTTGCACCTAGATGTACCTGTGTATTTGGCACTTGTGCCAGTATTTTGTAAAGAAAAGTACGTACTTACTTTTCTTTATAGAATAAACTTAAAGCAGGCATCATGACCAGTGCCTATAGTAGGCACCCTCTGTAGATTATGACCAGTTCTAGGATTACTATTTTATGGATGTTCATATTAATATTTCAAACATTAAAATAAAGAATTATATCAGAACCGTTACATTTCCTTCATCAGTATAAGAATTCTTATATTGTTGGATAGAAATCCCCATGCAGTTGCAATGCATTAGGTGAATAGTCAGGCACTTGGACACCTTAATCAAATCAATTAAATCTCTAGTACAATAGTTAATTTGTCACTGTGGAAGGCAAGCAGCAGCGATTACTCAGCCTGGCAACTTTAGAGCTGGCAGAGTTTATTACAGTGCAGGCTACACACAATAGAAAGGATTGCATGACACAAACATACAGGCCTAACAAAGTAAAAAAAATACCCCACACCAGCAGTTTTGAAATGTTCCTGAACAGAGCAACAATACAGAGGGGTTCAAAGTTCCAGAGTGCTGGATTATAGGAAATTCTATTCCAGCATCTCCCTTTGATGCTTCCAGGCAGGATTAAAAAAAAAATGTCACAGTCTTATCTTAATATAACTGAGTAGAGCCAGCAGTTCTGGTTTTATTGGCATAATAGGAAGCCTAGGCTGTGAAGGCACATAGATGTATATGTTATTCCTATTTTATAAAAGCAGAATAAAGCAGTTATTTAAATATAGAAACAACAATAAAATAAATCCCACCCTTGTCAGATTGATCGCCAAGAGTTCTAAGAACCTTGTGGACTTTAGATATCCTGACTTGGACATCTAAATTCCAGTTTGGATGTCCTTTCTAAAATGTCAGTCCACACATATTTGCCATATTGTATGTATAATTCTGCTATATGTACATGTAATCCGGACCCCCTGCTCCGGGAAGCTTGATCTTCAGCTTTTAGGGTGACAGAGTTCCCCTTTTTTCCTGTAGTCGAGCCAGGAGAATGTCACCCACCCTGGAGCAAAGGGACAGGACACAGTTCACTATCCTCGTCCCAAGTCTATGCTAGAGATGGGAGGAAAAAAAAACTAATTTGTTAGGCTCGGTCAGATTTGAAAGAAGCAAGCCTTGGTGTTTACAATAAATTGGTTTTATTCAAGTTAAAAGTTAAACAAAACAGTGAAATATAACTCTTTCAAACCCTAAATTAAGACCCTTATTTATGCTACAATATTCAATTGTTATGCTACAGCAATGTCAGGTTTGTTTTAACTTGTGTTTTTGTTGTCAACAGGTTAACCCTTCACCTCCCAGCTACAAGATATCAGATAAGTCTTTTCAGATTAACTAATACTTTTCAAAAGAACGTGAAATAATGTTCTCTCAAATTCCCCAAGCTTTCAAGAATTGATACTTTGTGTTGACTTCCTTTTGTTTTTTCAGAATCACCCTTCCCTCCCGTCGGATCCAGGTAAGTACCTCTCTTTTCTACCCTCTTTCTTTCCTTTTTGACAGTCACTTTCCTTTCAGTGTGTCGCTCAGTCTCACTTCTTGCTTCACACCAAAGGTCTTTCTTGCGTGGGGCCCCGTTGTTTTTTTTCTTAGATGATGCAGCGTGCTTCTGTATCTTCTCCTAACCTATCTTAAATAACTTAAATAGGAGGAAAACCCTACCTCCTACATATATTTTAGGATTTCTTTTTCTTACTAAAGGATCTCTTTATTTAGAAAGACTGGGCCAACTAGCTTTAAAATCAAAATAATTAAATTTTCCTATGCTAGATTTCCTATGCTATGTTTTTCTTTATGCCCTATACTACTGAAGGAGTGACGCCAGATTTCAGGACATCGATTCTTTTTCCAATCACACTCCAATGCAATCACTTCTTAATTTATAAACTTATCAGATAACAATAACCTATATCATATCATTCAAAACATTCAAAATATAAATTCCAACACTTTAAATCACACATTCAATTAATTCCAATAATCTCCACCCCAACAATTATATTTCCAATTCTAACTTAAATCCTAACTTTCCTAAAAATTCCCCTAAGCTATTAAATGATAACACAATCACTCCTTTGCTTAATATAATCTTCCACTGAACTCCCTTCTTACTAATCACCACCCTTTCCAAATCCAATTTAATCTAACTATCTTTCCTCTACCTCACACAAATCCACTCCACCAACACACCATCTGCTCTCCTCGCTGTCCCAACTCCTTCTGCCAACCGCCAATGACTCCGTAACCAGGGATACGGAGCTTTCAGTCATATTCCAAGCCCTTCCCAACCAATCAGCCATCTCCCTCAACATTCCGAGCTTCACTGCTGACCGGCGGATCTTGGCCAGCAGTGCTAAATCTCCATTTTAATTACTGATTTCCCATAGAAAATAATGGGAAATCAATAATTAAAATAAAAACCCAATTAAACATTTTCCAATCTACCCAAATTCCCATATTCACTAACCCTTTCATTCCCATCTAGCTGTAATTTCAAAATTTAAATTAACCCTTTTTAACCATACCTCACTATTTTCCCCCAAACCCCTTTTAAAATCCCCAAAAAATTCAAAAATATCCCAAAAATTCAAACTCCCCCCTATAAACCTATCCCGCGAATAAAAAAATTAACTCTTTCAGAACCCCTTTAAACAGCACCCTACCAAAAACACCCACTAAAATATCAATTCAAAATCTAACCCGCCACAAAAATCCCCAAAATTCCCCGACCCCAAACTGAAAACCAAATTTAAAAAACTCAAAACCCCGAATTTTTAAAAATAAAAAACGCAATTTACACAAATTTAAAATCAACCAATTAACATTTGGGTCAAGTGACCCCTTACCTGATCCAGGATTTTCTCCTTACCAAACGCCTGCCATCGGTTCCGGTCCCGGACGTCCTGGGGCGAAAACGGAGCTTAAAATAAAAAGCACCGAAGCCGGCCCAAAATTTAGGCCCCGGTTTCGGCCTAGTCGCGAAGACGCGCGTTCGCGATTCGTGCACACTCGCACGTTACTCTCCCGACGTCCTCTCCACCGGCAGCCCTCTTCTTGGCGCTTCCTCGCACTGCACGGGCCCGAAAAAAAATCTTCACTCCCGGGGATGAAAAACAGCGGCGCCCCCGGGAAAAGAAAAGCCCGCTGGCCCCATCTGACCCGTGCCCAAACGTCCCCGGGAGCTTCAAATAAATGACGGCGCCCTCCCTGCAGCGCTCCTAAAGCGCTGCCCTTTAACAAACGGCCCCAATCGGCCCAGCAGCGCTCCTCCCCCCTTTCCTGCCCCGAGGAGCCCCAGCAAACCCCGAGCCCGAGGTAAGTGAAAAAAAAGATAGATATATATATTTTTTTCCTATTTTTTTAACCCCTATTACATTCATGCAAACAGTTCCTAAGGCTTCTAATACTTACTCCCTGAATCTAGGGTCTCAAAAATGTATACAAAGGGGTTTCCTGAATCAAATTACACAGAATATGAAAGGATTCCTAAACTATTACGGAATAGCTTATGGAACACAGATCTCTAAGGGGCCCTTTTACAGAGTGGCGGTAAGCCCAATGCAGGCTTACTGCTCGGTCTTCTGGGACTACAGCCAGCCCAATGCTACCGCTGGTGGTATTCCTGCCCCGAGCATGCACCATTTCTGGGGAAAAAGAAAACCCACGGAAATGGCTTGCATGGCGATAACCCAGCGGTAATCGGGTATTGCCGTGTGCTACCTGGTTACTGCCGGGTTACTGTGGGAGCCCCTTATCACCACCTTATCCTCATGTGTGCCTGGGGGCTTTTTAACCACTGCGGTAAAAAGGGGCTTTGAGCATGGGAAAAACAGCCCCACTGTTAGTGCAGGGCCCTTTTTTCCTGCAGCTGGGTAAAAAAAAAACCCTCAGTGTGATCTGTAGGAGTCCCTACCTTTTATTACATTTATTTATTATTAGGATTTATTCCAAGGTGGTGTACAGCAATAGACAAGAACAACAGTAAAATATTCAAATAATAATAAAATAAGGTTCTTATAAACACTGTGGACATCTTGTTCTATTGCTCAGATTCTACAATATAAAAGAGAGAACATGCTCTGACATTAGCCACCGAATGTACACTAGAAGATAGAAAAATACTGCAACTTTATATATATATATTTTATGTTGTCAACCATTTGAGCTAGCTTTGTGTCACTGAAGGCATTAGCTACTGGATTCTCTATAGCGCACCTAGTGTTTTGTGCCTAAATCTAAGCGTAATTCCATAACAATGCGCATAACTTAATTAGCTTAACAACTCAATCAGCATTGCTAACAGCACTTACAAGCAACAATGAGCACTAATTGGCAATAATTAGAATGCATGCGTTATAACTTGCTAAGCGTATGCTGTAACTCATGCACCTAAATTCTAATGCACAAATAAAAAACGGCCGTGTTTATGGGAGAAGAAATGGGCATTTCTTGGACGTTCCCAAATTTACAAGCGTTGCTATAGAATATGGCCCAGTCTGCCTAAATCTACGCACAGGGATTTATGCCACATTTTATAAATGGATGTGCATAGTTTTAGGCGCAGGGGAATCAACTAAGGGCCCTGTTTACTAAGCAACGTTATAGGCACGCTAAATTTTTTAACACACATTAACCATGTACACATGTTAACCATGTACGTGTCTATAATATCCCTATAGGCGCCTACATGGTTAGCGCACGTGTTAAGTGTAGGCGTGCTAAAAACACTAACTCCCCTTAGTAAACAGAGCCCTAAGTGTATTCTATGTACCATGCCTAAATCTTATAGAACACACTAAGTCGAAAATGATTTCTGCGTGGATTTTCCAGGTGACATATATAGAATCTCCCCCCTATATAAATATAGGGTCCAATGTTGAAAACAATTTAACTGGGCAGGAAAAGCTCAGCAGTACTTAATCAGATAATGCCACTGAATACTAGCATTTAGTGTCTTGGCACTATCCGGTTAGTCCTGATCAGTCAGCGGAGTTGAGGCAAACACGGAAGTTATCTAGGCATCACAGATTTGCAATGCTTGAACGTGGATAGCTATCTGGAAAACCTGGATTGCATGTGGTGCAGTCCTAAGAAGCCCAGTTAGCTATCCGGGTATAGCTCTGAATATTGGCTGCACCTGGATAAATTCCAGGTGCTTTTAGAATCCTCTACAAAAAATGTATATAGGGGGTTACCGAGGATAATTTAAATCTTATACAACTCCAAATAATCATCTTCCAATACATTTATGTCACTTTTTAAATCAATTAAACTTATTAGCCACAGTGTGAGCTTATGTTCCACAGATCCTGACGAAGTTGTGGACACTTTGGCCATATAGAAATATGGAGATATGAGGAGTCAGTGCATATCCAAAAGCTAAAGCTTGATTGGACCTTATTATATATATAGTAAATAACATTTTTGGGAGGTATTTTTGGCCAATGATGACTGCATAAACTCCAGAATTGATCGGCTTCTGTAGCCAGAAGGAGTCAATTGAGGCTTTTCCCTCCATTTTTCAGTAAAACTGAAAGTAAAACTACTAATAAAATTGATAACCTTGATAAGTTTAATTGATTTTAAAAGTTGACATAAATTTATTGGAAGAGATTACTTTGGAGTTGTATTAAATTCCAGGTGCCACAAAACACCAGCTATTCAGTGCTGGTACTGGGACATAAGCGTGCTATGAATGATCTAGATCTAATTCTTCCTGTAGTGACCTGCGCTCTAAAAACATTCTGGCCGATTTCAAGTCTACTTAAGCAGCTGGCTCCTGGCTGGTTAAATAGAGTTTTAGTGCCTAACTGTGGATATTCAGTGGGAGATAACCAGATGAATATCCGAGCTGCTAACCAGCTATTTTGCACAACATAGCCAGTTAGGTGCAGATATTCAGCGCCAAACTGGCTATGTTTAGTGCTTAAAACAGGCTGCATAAATAGCAGGCCTATCTTTAAGCGCTAAGCACTTAACCGGTTAGTGAGTAATATGCGACTAAAGGGTTCTTTTACTAAGCTGTGGGAACAAGGGCCCTGCGGTAGGTAAAAAGCAGGTAAAAAGACCCCATAGCAGGTAAAAAGCCCCAAAATCGTGGCCATATGGTAAGTTAACTCTTACCACGAAGCCATGTGGCAGGGAGCACTTACCGCCAGCCACTGATAACAAGGCAGTGCATGGCGATGCCTAATTACCTCTGGGTTACCGCCGTGCTAGAAAAAAAATAAAAATTTCTGGTGCACCAGAAATGACGCATGCTCAACCTGGAACTACTGCCAGTGGCCGCGTTGGGCCAACAGTAGTTCAGATTTAGCATGCGGTAAGTCCGCGTTGGGCTTACCACTGCTTTGTAAAAGACCCCCTCTTATTGACCAAAAGGTGCCCTAAATAACCACTGGAGGAATTAAAGCATAAACCCCTTACTCTCCCAGTGATCACTGATCCTCTCCCAGCCCCCTAAGATGTGACAGTGACAGTACATACCAGGCTCTATGAGAGCTTCAGATATGATAGCCATTCCTATAAGAGCAACAAACAGGTCTCAGGAATAGTCTAGTAGTCAGGGCAGTGAACTGTAGAGAAGGGGACCCGGGTCCATATCCCACTCTAATGTCAGAGCCCTCCAAAAAACAATAAATATTGAACCTACATATGACACCTGCAGGCATAAGGGCTATTGTCTTTGGGTTCAGTTGGGTATAGTAGGTTTGGGGGGGGGCTCATATAAAGAGTAACGGTGAAATGTGTACCTGAGAGCTTTTATGTGAAGTCCACTGCAGTGTCCCCTAGGACGTCCCACCGCTCTTCTGCAATGCCTGTGCGGCCAGTCTACTAAGAATGTTGCCCCCCCCCCCCCCCAAATATCCCAATGGCTTGTTTTTGTGTGTTTTTCCATTGGACATTTTTTTTCAAATGGTCCTAAAAGATAGATGCACTGTGCACAAAAACGGCTAGCAAGTGGCTATTTTATAATCATAAAGCTTTTTTTCTGGTTTGAAATGACCATGTTCACTACTGGATTTTTGGATGTTTTCCGTAAAACATCCAAAATCGAATTTAGACACCATAATCAAAAATGCTCCTTCATATTCTGATCAATGATTAAGAGAGATTCAAGATAGCTTAGTTTATGTCTTTACGAATTGTGTCTTTTTAGTTTTTCTTTCTTATGATAGTTTGATTGATTGAGGATGACTATTTTTTTAATATATATATAGAGCTAGTTGTGAAAATCTTTTGATTGATCTCATTAGGGTCACATTGTCCCTTGATTTGTGGAGTGATTATTTTTACAGCTTCCCATAAAACATTAAAAATGACATAATTGTATGTCTTAAATGTACATGGCATAACCATTTTATGGATATGCATCTAGATTAACATGAATGACATATTAATTAGAAGGAATAGATTTTAGCTTCAGTTTGGTGGTTCTGATTCATATGTCAAGATCCTCCACAAAGTCCAAATCTTATATAGCCCATTAAAGTCTATGGGAGAAGCAAAGCAACTTGGCTTCAGCTCCTTGCTGTGGTGTGCCACTGCTGCTGCCCAACCTATTCCTCGTAGCATGCCTTTTCCTGGTTATACTGAAGTATTTTGCATCTTTCAGAATAAAAATAGGATAGGAAATAACTCATCTGCTCCACTCTTGATGGCTTGGGATTTGGAGGCTTCCTACTGCTGTTGCGACTTTGCTGCCTTCAGCCCTGCCACTCTCCCGGCTCTGATTCCTGCTATTTTGATGCCACTTCCCTTGCTGTCTCCCTCAGTGCCTGGACTGTTGATACCAGTTTTTGTGCCATTTTATTCCTTTCACAGTGCTTTGTGCTGCTCATGCCACTGTTATTCATGCCCTTTTCCATTTATCCCCTAATTTACCAAACATTGCACACACAAATGTGCATGCACAATTTAATTGAATAATGAGCTAATTAATACCAATAACAGACAATGTAACAAGCCATTTTGGCACAAATTTAGATTTGAGAAGAGCCTACACAGGATCTGCGCCTAAATTTTACACATAAGTAAAAAAAAAGTGCGGAAATGGGAGGGTCGCAGGTGAAATGTGGGCGTTCCTAGTATTTACGCACGTTGTTATAGAATAACGGGGATACATGCCTAATTTAGGCATGTGCATTTGCACCATGTTTCAGCTGGTGCAAATGGCTGCACTTAAAGTTAGCTGTGAGTCCTGGGCATAAGCGCTATTCTATAAACTGCACCTAACTTTAAGCATGGCTTATAGAATAGCGCTTTTTTATGCTGATTTTTTAGGCACCATATATAGAATCTAGCCCTTAGTGCATTGAAGTGTTCATTCCCTCTTTTTTTTTCTTTTTTCTTTTTTGGTGCTTTGTGGTATTCGTTATTTGTACCACTTCACGATTCTCACAGTGGCATGGGCTGTTCACGCCACCATTGGAATCATTTGCTCTTTTTCAGATGTTGTAGGTAGTTCATGTCTTTCTGTGGGCTACTTTGGCCCTCAATAGCTTGGGCTGATCATGGCATTGTTGTGGTATCCTTTTCCTTTCTTTTGGTGCCTCGGAGTGTCCATTCCACTGTTCGTGCTGCCTTTTCCCTCTTTTGGTGTTTGTGCCACATTGCACTTCTCACAGATGTTTTGGCTGTTCATATCACTGTTATGATAAAGACACTGTTGATGTCTTTTGACCCTCTTTTGATGTTATGGTGTGCCTCATGCCACTGTCAGTGTCTTAGAATACTTTTACTTCAGCTGCTGATGCCTGCCAGCAAATTTCTTAAAACATGGAAGAAAAATCCCAGTGTTACAGTTCAAAATAGGATGCATTCCATTCCCCATTGACGTTAGCATAACTGAATGAACCAAATAAACTTTACAAGCTTTTCATGATCTGAAAATAACTAAATGAAAGAAAGAAAGAAAGAAAGAAAGAAAGAAAGAAAGAAAGAAAGAAAGAAAGAAAGAAAGAAAGAAAGAGGAAAGCAATCCAAAAATATACAGAACTGAAAAAATTTCCATGCACATCACTACCATTATGCAACCATTTCTCAACTTATCAACCAGTTTAATTCCTCCACCAGTACAGTGTGAAACCATTCAACAGTTTTCTGAATTCTATGGAGGTTATTTTAGAAATATCTCCACATGTAAATACTACTACTACTACTTAACATTTCTAGAGCGCTACTAGGGTTACGCAGCACTGTACAATTTAACAAAGAGAGACAGTCCCTGCTCAAAGAGCTTACAATCTAATAGACAAGTGAACGGTCGGTCCAATAGGGGCAGTCAAATTGGGGCATTTACACATTTAGATGCAATTTCAGGAAGACATTATTTACATGTGGAGGGCAACACCATACAGCAATAAGAGGGTATGTTTTTGGTGTGACATGGATGGGCAAAAATTTATATGAGTAGTCCTCATCTTTGAATATACTTATATGCATGGGCGTAGATTTGGGGGGGCGAGGGGGGGCATTGCCCCCCCCCAAACAAGTCACACCGGCGAACTGGCGGGGCTTTATTGTGTCTTCCCCGCTGGCGCTGCCTCGGTCCCTGACTCCCTGCAGCATTTTTGTCTTCACCCGTCCTGTACCCGTTGCCGTCAGCGCTGCCATTCATTCTCTCACAGGCAGCCTCGTTCCCGCTCCCCTTTGCCGCATCCACTCCTCCGGCTCTCTCTGATGCACTTCCTGTTTGGTGGGTGGTATCGGGGATAACATCTATGCTGGGTGAAATAAGTGTTGGCAACATGGATTGTTGGTGTTTACATATGTAAAGCCCTGTGGGATTATGATCTTTTGATGTGTGCTTATTTTCATAACATGTTTCTGCCCCTAAACATGATGGCAAATACAGCTAAAGTATGCATTACAATAGAGACCTTTGATCATTTTAGTCCCCACCTTATGCACCAGCTCCATCTTGTTTATATTTGAAGGTGCCTTCTCCATAATTGTACACAGTACTCCAAATGAGGTCCGGCCAATGTCTTCTTTTTCTTGTGGGAGGAATCATTTTATATACCTATAGCCAACATACCTAACCACATTGTAACTTGCTTAGATAGAATAGAAAATGTGGGATATAAATGTGATAAATAAGTACACATAAGGATACTAAAGATGAACTAGTGTTGTTCTGCATAGCTGATCTCTTTGTTTCCCTCTGGACTCCTCTGTTCATTTGTTATCCTGTCTATGAACACTGCATGTGCTCTGGATCTTTGTAGCACTACAGCAGTGAGATCTCTGCATTAAGGTCCACTCCTCTGCTTCTTCTGTTAAGAGATGGAAAGAGGACCTAGGTCAGGTAGGAAATGACTATCACTAATATACATGGTCCTTTTTTCATTCAGCTCCTTCAATGATGAAAGAAGGAGAGGAGAGGAAGGAGGAAGTAGCATCATATGACCTACTAGAAAATAGAATAAAATGCAAAAACACGTGTCACTTTTCAGAGAAAATGAAGTCAAAATTTCCATGCTTTCAGAAGGGCTAGGATAACTAAGAAGTTGAGGTTTAGTCTGTAGATCTGGCACCTATATCTCTGTGACAATAAAGGTATTGGTGATTTACAAGCTCACATAGATGCAGACAAGCATAGAATGTCTGTTCAAGGAGATAATTCATCTTCTACATGAACAGACTGAAGGTGTTTTTGCTTTCCATGCCGTTATACATCATAACAGCTATAAGTCAATGGACCCTACTTCTGACTTGCTGAAGAAGGTGGTTTCTGATTCATAAATAGACAATTCTGAGCTTCCAGTCAAAGACAGAAGCAATTGTTAACTCTGCTTGCACCACAATCTGTTGACTGTATCCTAAAAGCACTGGAAAACAATGGTATCCGTTAATATAATATACAAGTAGACGTGGATGGCAGCAATTGTGGTGATGCCAAACTCAGATTTTTCTCTTGTTTTCTATACTTTTTCATTCCAGTAATGTCATTCACATCATTGGAACACAAAAAACTGGCCACTGGAAAACATACTTTTAAAGGTTATTTTTAGTGATTTTGAAGTGGTTTTAGAGTGCTTCGATTTAGGAATTAGTGTTTTTAGGTTGCCCAAGTGTGCTTTTTTTGAAATCTACTCTCAGTTTTAAGCACATAAGCAGTTATAGCATTCACAAAGGCTCAACACGGACCATGTTTCAGCATGAAATGTCTGTGTCAGGGAGTCTTCAAACAGTGATATAACAAATCTATAGTTCTGAATGTTAAAAGTATTTGACAGTGCTCAAGCTCTATTTTCATCTGTATACACACTGCCAATAGGGATGGTTTCTAACAAATGTTGTTAAAAGAAATACCTTTTGTTTGGCAGATTGAATCCTATTGATAGTATTGCAAGACTACCACTGCCAGAGAATAATAATAATGAGAATGATAATCAGAATTTATAACCTGCTCAGGCCTTGCAGTTAGAGCAGCTAATAAATTTAGGGATACTTTTTTTTTGTTACATTTGTACCCTGTGCTTTCCCAATCATGGCAGGCTCAATGTGGCTTACATGGGGCAATGGAGGGTTAAGTGACTTGCCCAGTCACAAGGAGCTGCCTGTGCCTGAAGTGGGAATTAAACTCAGTTCCTCAGGACCAAAGTACACCACCCTAACCACTAAGCCACTCCTCCTTTTACCAAGCTGTGGTAAAAAGGGCCCTGCAGTAGCAGCAGGGGCCGTTTTTGCCCTAAAAAAGATATGGCCATGCAGTAAGATTATTCTTACTGTGTGGCCATGCAGAGGGAGCACTTACTGCCACCCATTAAGTGTGGATTCTGACCTGTAGGTGAATTCTATCTAAAATCAGAAATATTGTAGCTTAGCCCAGCTCTTGCAGAGACTCTGGAAGTCAGCACCTTTATAAAAGACATAGGAAAATCAGAATGCAGCTTCTATTGTGGTAAATGACAGTTGGGGACTGGAAAAAACAGGATGGGGACTGGAAAATGTCCAAGAAGGAGCATCACATGAGGAGTCAAGGGCACTGACTGAGTCACGTGCTCTTTAGTCATATACTGTCTAGCCATGTGCTCTTCAGATATGGACTATAAAAATACCTGTTAGACTCCTATTCAGTGGAATCATCCGCTGTTGAGCATGAGATTTGTTCCCAAGCAAAATCTTCTAGGAAATCACTGAAAAGGACTCCAAGCTGAAGTTGGCCTAGAATGAAACCGGGCTTGGTGATGTATATTCAATCTGCTAATAAATGTCTGTATTACTTTTATATTCGCTGTGCATCTGTCATGTGTGAGTCACTGAGTTTTCTTGCTCTTATATATTCGGGATCCAATTGGACCTACTACATTTTTGGACAACAGTTTATATTCTGTTTGATTAACAGATATAGTTGATAAAACCAAATTGGATTTATTTTCAAAACATAAAAAATTTTGTTTTATCCATATTCAACTTTAACTTATGTTTATACATCAAATTTCTATTAGATGTTATAAAACCATTTTTCTCAAATTCTAATCCTAAAGTACTTAGAAAACTATTAAAAAGTAATAGAGGCAGTGGTCACCCCACATGGATTTTTCCAACTATCCGAGAAGCTTGTATTCATCTTAACGCTATAAGATCTATTTCTTAAGGAACCCTGGAACCAACTATATACTCAACCTACTATCCCAATTTCCTTGAGGATTATCAATAAAATGTTATGGTCAATGAAGTCAAAGGTACAAGAAAGATCAAATTGAAGAAGTGCCTATGTAAAGAGTGAATATTATTAATCAATGAACCAATACTGTAGTACTGTATCAGTACTAAATGATGAACAAAATCCTGACTAAGAACAGTGTAATACATTATCTAAATCTCAGTATTCTGTTAGTTGAGCCTTGACTAAACCTTCCATTAGTTTAGTAAACAATGGTATTGATGCCACTGGCCTATAGTTGGACGTAATTTGATTAGATTCTCTTTTATACTTAGGAATGGATGTCACAATAATTTCTCCTAATTTAGCAGGAAGGATACCTAAATCAAGCAACTCATTTAAAAAATCTAATGGAGTTGCCTTCATAAAGATACAACAGCAAGTGGCCAAATGACAATAAGACCTGCATATTAAGGCCCCTTTTACAAAGCAGCGGTAAGCCCAATGCAGGCTTACCGCTCACTAAAAAGGAACTACTTTTGGGCTACTGCAGCAGCCCAGTGTTAGCTCCCACCCCCAGCTTGCCATCATATCCAGTGCTATTTTTGTAGCACTGGTGTGTTCCCGGTGATAATTGGGCAGTGGTTACCTCTGGGTTAGCATGGGAGCCCTTACTGCCACCTCAATAGGTGGAGGTAAGGGCTCCCTCCTGAAATGACTGCGCGGCAAGTGCTTCACTTGCCGTGCAGCCATTTCTTTAAAAAAAAGAAATACTTTCCTTTTACCCGCTGCGGTAAAAGGGGGCCTCAGTGTGCTTCAAATATGTGCTCCGACACAAGCACAGGCCCCCTTTTGCCACAGCTTGGTAAAAGGGACCCGAAATGTTTTCCAGTGAATTAGAGTGGTCAGTCCATATTCTATTCACTGGACTTGATTGGCTCATGATTGGCATAATGCATCCAGTTAAACATATTTCCATTTCATCAAATTGGGTTCTTATATTCAGAAATTTTTTTTAAATTCTGCCAGTTGTGAGGCAGTGGCTAATTTGTCTGATATATGAGCCTGTACATGTTGTATCGGTAAGTGAATTCAAAATTTGAAACAAAAAAATTTAAAATCTAGAGTGGCTGTTCCTATTAAATTGGAATAAAAATCTTTTCTTTTTGTTTTTAACAAAGTTTTATAACCTCATATCGCATCGCTCCATCTGTTCTTATTCTCAGCTGTCTTGTCTTTCTGCCAAGCACGTTCTAGCCATCTGCAGTATTGTTTTAATTTTAATAGTTCTCCATCAAACCATTTGTTGCTTTGTCTATTAATAATAGTTTTGGTATGCAATGGCATAATATTATCCAAAACTTCCTTGCTAAGATTATTCCATTTATCTATAAAAAGTTGAGAATTATTGCAGGTCCAGCCTGATTTAAAATTATCCCAAAATTGGCTAAGATCAGTTTTCCCTTTGCTTTCATATTGCATTCTCGATTCCAATTTAGGTTGACTTGAAGCAGTAAATGATCTGACCCGAGAATCTTTGATCAGTAACAATCAGAAATTGAAATATTATTAAGATTTGTTTTATTATGGGTCTATGCTATGAGATCCAATTGATGTCCCTTGATATGTGTAACATTAGATGATGGCCAAAAATAGTCAAGATGATAAAAATGAACTCAAGTCAGTTACATTTGTGTCATCTACTTACTCCAAATTTAAATTAATATCCCCTAAAATCAAATTATATGGGGAATGTATTGAATTTTTGAATACCAAATCATAAAAATGTTTCTTTGCAGAAGACCATTTTCTGGGAGGGGGAATAAAATAATATACAAGTAAGAGCATCCCTCAAATTGTCATCTAGTATTTCTACTTCTGATGTTTTCAGGATGCCTCTTATTAACCTCGAAAAAATTCTTAAGTATTAGTGCTACACCTCCTTCTCTTTTTATGTCTCTACAAAGAACTACAGAGTTAGAGCCAATTAGACAGATTTCCTTGATTAAAGGAACCTCATCCGAAGACAGCCAGGTATCTGAGGCCATTTTGGACTGAAGTAATTGAAAAGGCAGGAACAACTGGGGATTTCCTTCTGCTCCTCACTAGATATCACAGAGAGACTCTCACAGTAAAAGCCTGGGGATTTCAGGGGTAAGGAACTTCTGGTTGCAATGTCGGGGGGGGGGGGGGAATCCATGAAAGACATAAGGGAGGGTCTTGTAGTTCTCAGAGGCATGGGGGGGGGGGTTCAACATAAGATGTTGGGGCCATAGTATATGAATTGCTGACATCATGAGTGCACTTACCCCTGAATTCTATATAGGTCACCCAAGTTTGGGTGCACAGGGAAGATGCACATACAAATTAGTCAGATAATGAGGTATCAACAATCAATAAATGAAGTTCATTGGCAACAATTTGGATTTGTGTGTGCATCTGCCCTAGTCACTATTTTATAATATCTGCACCTAAATTTTTAACGTGCAACTCATAAGGGGCGTGGTCATCACAGGATCATGGGCAGATTAGGGGCATTCAGAGAAATTAGGCATGATGTTATGGAATACTTGGATTTGAGCCACCAGCTGCTATCAGTTGGGCATGAGGATTTACACCAGATTTCAGAATCCTCACTAAATGCTATTCTATAAAGGTTGCTTAGCTCTAAGTGACCTTTATAGAACTGGTGCTTAGCATGGATCTCAATAATACCTACATTTTGCACCATTTACTGAATCCAGCCCTTTGTGACATATATGGAATGAGATGGGGCATGGGTGGGACTAGGCAGAGAATGTCACTTATACTTAACATATGATACAGTGCTACATGTTAATTACTAACACAGTAGAAAAAGTGGAGCAGTTAACACCACCTCAGAAGGTAGCATTAAGTTCATTCACACAATCCATTATCCAGTTAATGCCCATTAAAGCCAAAATTCTATATATGGTGCCAAAATATCGGTGCTGATAAAATTTCACACAAAGCAGTATTCTATAAATGGTGCTCAGAGTTGGGCGCCATTTATATAATATCGTTTGACTCTAGGATCTGTGCCCAATTTTAGGTGCGAAGATTTGCACCAAGTAAACGTGGTGCAAATTCTCACCCCTAAATGACATCCTTATTCTATAAAACTGCACATAAATTCCAGGAATGTCCCTAATCCGTCTATGCCCTTCCCATGGCTGTACCCATTTTCAGATCATGCATAAAATTCATGCATGAATCCTGTTGCTAAAAAATGTCTGCATAAATTTTAATTAATACCCATTAGTGCTGATAATTAATTATTAGTGCCCAATTATCAGCGTTAACCCCCGGATTCTATATAGCGTTAACAACATGCATAACTTAATTGGCTTAACAAGCTAATCAGCCTTGATAGCAGCTCTTAACAAACAATAAGGAGCACTAATTGGCACCAATTAGAATTTACGCGCACAACTCACTAAGTGTGAGTAATGAAGTGTGCCAAACTTCTAATGTTTGCAGGTAAAAAAGGGCATGGTTATAGTTGGGCACATGGGCATTCCAACATTTATGTGCATAGTTATAAAATATTACCCAGTGCGTGTAAATCTAAACCACATTTTCATTGGTATAAATGGATGCACATAGTTTTAGTTGCAGAGATATCAATTAAGTGTATTCTATAATTGGCGCCTAAATCTAGCCACCAATTATAGAATATGCATAGTCAGCACTGATTTTAGTGCTGATTTTTTGGCACCATATATAGAATCTCCTCCTAATTGACTTGTTATTCAATTAAATTGAGTGTGTGCCCAAATTTCCACATGCAATTTTGAGTGCCATATATAGAATTAGGCCGTAAGTGTATCGTTTCCACTCCCCACTAAGTGTTACCTTTACAAATAGACTTCAAATAGTTGCCTTTTACTACTTCAACAGAGACATTCTCTTACATTACTTTCATGGAGGGTAATTCTGCCTATTTTTTGGTGCCTACAATGCACCTACTTGGAGCTTATTCTGTAAACAAAAATAGACATCTACTTTTCTTTATGGAATACAAGCATAACTGAATTTATATGCACATGTTTTTCTTTCATTAAATTATTTTTATTAAAACTTACAATAAACAAAACATCCATAACTGCAGCAGGGTATACAGTATCAACTCATAGTGTTAAGCAAACAAAAAAACATTACTGTGCAATATAGCTATCCAGTTTTTCCCAGCACGCACTCAATCAATATTTTGAATTGAACTTAGTGTGAGTGTAGCTAAAAACCCTTAATATCTCCTTAAGAGGGAAATTCAATTCCACCATTATGTGACATAGAGAAGAGTGTGGTTCTTTCAGTGATTCACAACCAGTTTCCAAACAGAGGAAATAGATAGATCAAGCAGAGATAATCAGCTAGAATATGCTCTACTCAACCATGATTGCAAGCCTTTCTATAGAACACTACTATCCTTCAAGACAAGAATTATTATTGCACACAGTCAATGCCCCGCATAAGGAAAAATGCACCACATCCTGAAATCACTGATCGAGACTCTGATAACTCAGCCTTCACCAGACCAGACCCCAACTGCCGAACACTTAGCCATCTTTTTTATTAATAAAGTATTGACTTTACGCCCCTCCTCTACAAAAACCTTAACCCTCCTCATCTGCCCTATATCTCATCCCTTCCCATCCTTACTAGCACCCTGAGCTCAGTTAACCCCACCTCCCTGTTAACTATTCAAAATGCTATGTAGACAGTAAAGACAACCACAGCCCAGTCTGACCCTATGCCCTCGCTTCTGATACGATGCATCCAAAGTACACTACTCCTCTGCCTACACACCATGATTGTCAGCAGTTTAAAAGAAGGCATTGTCCCCACACTATGGAAACAGGTTCACATCTTTCCCAAAGCAAAGGATCCAAAATCAAACTTATCTGACTGTTCAAACTACTGGCCCATCACACAGGTGCCATACATATCTAAAATAGCAGTATACCTTATTTCATCTCAACTTGAAGACTTCTTAGAGAAGCCTAATACTCTACAGCCCAATCAAAGAGGCTTTAGAAGATCCCATAGTACAGAGACAGTCCTTTTGAGAACCACCACCTTCATCTATCAGATGCATGATCAGGGTAAAATACCGATTCTTTTCTCTCTAAATTTATTATCGGTCTTTGATTTGATAGATCATGACATTCTCTTAATGAGATTTAAAAAAATAGGTGTCATAGATACTGCTTTAGGTTGGGTTTGCTCCTACTTATCTCAGAAAGCAATTATATTACACTAGGAAAAGTGACACATCCTAACCATACTCCTTACCATGTGGAGTCCCACAAGGATCTATCTTAACTCCAACTCTGTTCAACATCTTTATGTCCCATCTTCTTACCATAATCCAGTCCCTTGTCTGTGCAGATGGTATTCAAATCCTGGTCAATCTTCACAATAATAGGTTAACAGAAATTACAAATCTTAACTAGAACCTTAATAAAATATCTGATTGGCTCTTTACTCATAAACTTAAATTAAATCCTGAAAAATCACAAGGCCTAGCCATAGGTTATAGGGACCATCCTGTCTTGGCAGCTCCAGTCTCTTTGTCTGGAATACTGGTTGCTTTCACATTGTCCACAAATATACTTGATGCCATCCTTGATGCCATTATATAGTGTTTCCAACCTTTAAGCTTAAACTACTTTAGTCTGTCTGACATTTTGTTTTATAAATCTGCCTTGTGCATACTTACTCATGTCTTTGTTACAACATGACTGGACTACTGCCATTCTTTTACTTCATGGCACTCTCCAGATCGTACTAAATTCTGCAGTCAAATTACTTACAGGATCCAAAATAATTTGATTATGTCACCCCACTTCTCCGTGAAGAATACTGGCTCCTTGTCTTCCACAGAATCACTTTCAAATTGCTATCATTGGTATTTGTGGAGGGGCATAATTGAACGGGGCACCCAAGTTTTCCTGAAGGCGTCCTCGCAGGACATCCCGCGATGGGGCGGGGAAACCCATATTATCGAAACAAGATGGGCGTCCATCTTTCGTTTCGATAATACGGTCAGGGATGCCCAAATCTCAATATTTAGGTCGACCTTAGAGATGGTCGTACTTAAAGATGGTCGTCTCCGGTTTTCGGCGATAATGGAAACCGAGGATGCCCATCTCAGAAATGACCAAATCCAAGCCATTTGGTCATGGGAGGAGCCAGCAGTCGTAGTGCACTGGTCCCCCTGACATGCCAGGACACCAACCGGGCACCCTAGGAGGCACTGCAATGGACTTCACAAATTGCTCCCAGGTGCATAGCTCCCTTACCTTGTGTGCTGAGTCCCCCAACCCCACTCCTCACAACTGTACACCACTACCATAGCCCTAAGGGGTAAAGGGGGCACCTACATGTGGGTACAGTGTATCTGTAATTATAGAATATAGCCTCAGCATGCGCAACTTGGATGCCAGGTTTCAAACAGGTGTAAGTCTGGCACTTAAAGTTCAGCATGGGAATTGGTGCTAAGTACGATTCAAAAAAGGATGCCCGCTGTTTATAAGATCACACTTGGTGCCGATTTTATCTAATACTGAATTTTGAGCCCCGTTTACTGAATCCAGTCCTAAATGTCTAGAACACACTCGTACTTGTCGTCTAAGTCTACATGGCTCTTTGTGAGACATAAATGTCATAAATGCATAAATAGAAATACCTCCTTACTGTGCAACTTCTTGGTTGTATCTCTTTATGAATTGCATCAGTGTGGGATATTTAGAAGCACAGGAAAAAAAAGCCCTTACATCTATTTACTACTACAGAAGGGGATTTTTTTTGTAATGTGATATTCTGCTATTAATACAGCTCATAATAAAGTAGACCAGGTGTCCCATTCTCTTAAACTGCTCCCAATGAAATATTTTGCAGGAAGCATAAGGTTAACATGAACATTTATTTCTCCCTAATGAAAAGAATATGCTCATTTGTGTGAAATATAAATAGGACTGAGATGACAGAGAAAACATTTGCTTATCAAAATATTCCAATCTTTATATTAACTATTGCAATGCACTAAATATGTCACAGCTTTCTGTTGCAAGTTTTGCAAAAAATGTGCATGCACCCTATACCTTTGCTTCTCTAGGGATTTCCCATTACTGGCTAAATGATAAGTGGTAGCCTTTCTAAAGGAGAAGAGGAAGAGGTTGAACACGTATGTGAGGGGAGTGGAAAAATTAACATCTGTTAAGAAGGAGATGGTAGCTAAAGCTATTAGCAAAACTGTTTACTCAGTATCTTCTTTGTGGGTACAGTAAACAGTGAAAGTTATCATTGTTCAGTAAAGTGGGAGTTCAGTGTACAGTCCTTGCGTGCTGTGGATTTATATTGGACAAAAGAGGACTTGCGTCCTGAAGAAAGAAGTGGAGTGAACATGAAGTGGTAGTGGTATTAGGGCCTTGGAAACAGGTTTCTCCTCTCCCTCTGGGTCCTCAGGACCCATATCAAATACAGACTTCATTCATATAGTCCCAGAATCCATCTGTGCAACAGATGGCGGTGACTGTCTTCGATATATCCCTGGGCTCTTAACTGTGCTGTCAGCATAATTCTTTCTTTCTTTTTTTTGCATCTTCTTCTTTCTATATTTTAATTTATTTCCCTCACTTTCTATTATTTCTTAATGTTGTAAACCACTTTATTGTATTTGTTTGCAAAACACAGTCTACAAAATTGCCAATAAACTATACATGCATTTATTTATTTATTTATTTATTTATTTATTTGCATTTATCACCTTTTTGAAGAAACTCATCAAAGGCAGTGTACAGCTAACAATCTGGACAATTAGAGCAGTAAAAATATTCAAATCACAGTACATAGTAGGGACGTCCAATTCAGAATGTCCAAACAGACATCCATCTCACATATATTTTCATGTATGTTCGAAAATACATGAGATGAACATCTGTGGGCTGGAGACATCCAGCATGAACAGCCATTTTATAAACTGGACCATCCAAATTATGAACCGGGAAGGGGGGGGGGGGGGGGACAAGGGACATGGATGTCTGTATGGCAGCATTCTTAGAAAATGGCCACACAGACATCCAAACAGAGCAAAGAGGCAGCCTAGTGGTTAGTGCACTGCACTCTAAACCAGGGAACCAGATTCAAATCCCACTTTAATGCTTTTTTTTTTGTGTAATTGTGAGTCTTCCAGGAACAGAAAAATACTTACTGTACTTGAACGTACACTACTTCAGTAGCCTTCAGGCTTGCAGGTGGCCTATATATTTAACTACAGTAGGTATTTTTCTGTGTCTGGAAGGCACACATTTAAAAAAAAAGAGTTGCATGCAGGCAAAAGAGGCATGGTTATAGGTGGGGAAAGGGCATTTTGTGAGCATTTTGAAATTTAGTTATAGAATAAGCCCAGTTTGCGGAAATCTACATGCCGGGATTTACATCACCTTTTCATTGGTGTAAAAGGATGTGCATAGATTTAGGCACTGAGATATCAACTAAGCAAATTCTATATACTGTACCTAAATGTAGGCACCAGTTATATAATATGTTTAGTCAGCACTGATTTCTGCGCTGACTTTTTAAAAGAACCATATATAGAATCTTCTCCAAAACGTCTATCAATTTTTTTTCCAAAATACTGCTTGCAACAAGTTTTTGTGCTCTGTGCATTTATCTCTTCAGGCCAATAAAAAAAAAAAAAAAACCCATATAAGTGAAAAACAGAGAAAATCAAGCCACTGGGATGTAGGAGGGGTATTTTTAGTAGTCTGGCCTCCCAGATATCCTATGAGAGCAATAGGACACCCTAGGGGGCACTGCTGTGGACTTCATATACATGCTCTCAGGTACACATCTAACCGCTGCTCCCTTATCTTGTCCACTCAGTCCTCCAAAACCCACCTCAAACCCACTATCTCCAACTATACACTACTACAATAGCCCTTATTGGTGAAGAGAACACCTATATGTGTGTACAGTGGGTTTCTGGTGAGTTTTGGAGGCCTCACAGTTTCCACCATAAGTGTAACAGGTAGGGGAAGGTATGGGCCTTGGTTTACCTGTCTACAGGGATCTGTATGCTGCTTTAATAGATTTGGCTATAACATCTGAGGCTGTCATAGAGGCTGGTAAGTACCATTTTTATTCACATTTTGGGGTGGGAAGGAGTCAGTGATCACTGGGGGAGTAAGGGGCTTCATCCCTGATTCCTTTCAGTGGTCATCTGGTCATTTAGGGCACCTTTTTTGACTTATTTATTAGAAAAGCAGAAGCATTTAGATTTTTGCCCTGGACATTTTCATTTTGTAACAATATAAAAGTAATCCACAAAAATGTAATTCTGTGTCCATTTTTTTTATTTTAGTTGCATTTTCGTTTTGTTCCATTATGGTTTTAAAATATCCAAGTGTTAGGCACACACTAAGCCCACCTTAATCCCACTTTTGAAATGCCCCTGACACCCCCCCCCCCCCACCGTGTGATTTTGATGCACTGCAGATGAATTGCATAGATAGATGTTTGCAAAACAGGTTTCGAAAATACTGATGTGGACATTTTGAGAAGATTTTCGTCTAAACGCTGCTTTTTGACACTTTTTAAAACATTTTTCTCTTTCGAAAATGAGCTCCATAGTATGCTACTTGCAGTGGAGGTGGAACATATAGATAGAATAATGGGAGTTAGAAAATAAGTGGACCAACTTAAAGAAAGTTGCAAGTGAAATTAGAAAGGTGTATGAATACAATCCCAACCAGGTCAGGAGTGAATAAGCAAGTCCTGCTACAATATGTGCGGCCGGTATTAGTCTTTGTGTTTGAGTGAGACTTTGTGTGTGTGAGTAGCCTTTTACATTCTGATCTCAAAATTTGAGCAAATCTATTGATGTATTTGGTTTTCTGTAGGCTGTTGAAGACAGGCATGTGCAGCCAACTGTTTTGTGTTGCTATCTATTCCATCACGTGGTGATTTTCCATGGCTGGTGCAAAAAGAATTCCATTCTTCAGTGAACCAAAATCATTTTTATGGTGGCACAAGTTTAGAAAGTTCTTAAAATTCTTGTGCTGTGCAGCAGAGTCATCACTAAAGTAATGAAGCAATGGAACAATAATGATTGGCTCTGTGGCGTACACTCAATAGCAATGTGAAATATTTACAGTGTGTGACCTCAGAACTCTGTTATAAGAGTGATCATTTTCAGTGACAAGCATTATCAAACAGCTTGCTTATTTCTCTATAACTAGCATCCAACTCCATGTGGACTGTCATTATTGTTCAACTGAGCAGATTCATTCCATAGGACTGAAAAATTTGGCATCTCATCTTTCTTCTGTTTGGCAATTATTATGTTGTACATTGCAAAATGTTTCATGCAAACAATGGACATCATGGATTTCCATGCTTATTTTGGGATATAAAACACCGTGGTCCTAGTGTGAAAAAATTAGATTCTGGCAGTAAAAATACTTCTCTTTTCAATGGTGCTAAAAAGAAAACAAAATCTGGTCTAACACCTATTGAGATTTTTTTTCACCTGAAAATAAGGCAAATTCTTATGCAAATCTTTTGTGCCCATTTTCAACCAAGTATATCTCAATAAATAATCACACAAGAAATGTTTTCTCTTAACTTACGGTAACAACCTTGTAGTTGGCCAAATATTATCTACCTGAAGTCCTTTACTGCTGAAGAACAATAATCTACACTTTATCTACCTCTGGAGAAGGCTTATTAGTGGAAATCACATGGAATAATGTCCTTTGGAGAGAGTGTGGCTAGGGATACTCCTTAGTAAGACCATAATGACCATAGAGGTATCTAGAGGGAGATCCTGTTCTTCAAGTACTCTGGCCCATTTCCTTTAAGAGCCTTGAAGATCTGGTATATGTTTTAAATCAACATTCCAACACCTTTTGTTGGTGGGGTTTTAACAGCGAGCCCAGTCTCAGGCATCTGAACAGTTTTTCCAATCTACAGTGAGCGTCTGCCGGCTGCAGGAGTCTATTTTATCTTAACTACAGTCTGCTGGCTGCAGTAGATGTTTGTTTCTATCATCACTGCAGCAACTTGCATATTTTGGTAGAGCAGTGTGAAGCCACACCTACCAGTGACATCATCAATGCTCCAATTCCTTCCATTGGTGGGGTTTTAACAGCTAGCCCAGTCTGAGGTGCACCGCTTTAGTGTGCACCTTTGTAGGCAACTTTGGGTGTGACTTTTGAGGTTGATTACATTGGAGCAGTATGAATAATTTGTTGTATTATGGCATGTTTGGTTGTGTTATATAGTTTGGGTTGTGTAGGCATGTGTGACGGCATATCTGTTTGGATGCTTGTGTAGGCTGGGCTGAGGTTTCTGCGAAGCATGTGCTAATATTCCTGTGATTTTGGGAAGGGTAGGTGTGGGGATTTAAGGGAAATTACATTTCATTTTGATGTACATAGCATGCAGGGGGTGGTTTGCTGACGTCAGTGTCAGGCATCCTTAACAGCATGCCTGCCTTTGAAACCAGATCAGTGCCAGTGCCCAGGGATGGGTTCTTTAGTGCTTGCCTTACCTGGTCTTAAAGCTTTCTCATAGAATGGCTAGGTGGTTCTCCTTTGTAGTCCTGCTTTGGTTGGTCACCCCTGCTCACATGCTATGGAAGTCTTTCACTGTATTCCAGTGATTTATACTCCTAGACATTATAGAGTAGAGGAGTAGCCTAGTGGTTAATGCAGTGGATGTTGATCCTGTGGAACTGAGTTCAATTTCCACTGCAGCTCCTTGTGACTCTGGGCAAGTCACTTAACCCTCCATTGCCCCTGGTACAAAATAAGTATCTGAATATATGTAAACTGCTTTGAATGTAGTTGCAAAAACCTCAGAAAGGCAGTGTATCAAGTCCCATTTCCATTTTAATAGGTTTTATCATCAGGGTATTATGTACTCATCTAATGCTATGGGAAGTTGTCTGTCTTGTGTACATCGTACGACTAGCCATTCAGCCCACTCACTCTCATTCTAATTATTGGTGGAAAAAGATTACTCTGCATGTCAACTATTAAGGATATCTCCTTCCTCCATTACTCATGTTTCACACTTGCCAATACCAATTGGCTACATAAATGATAGATCAGTTGTTAACAAGGTAGGAATAATAAGGGACTGGATTGAAGAAGAAAATTTTGGATTTGTTCTGAACACTGAAACTTGGGTGCATTTGAAGGATGATCCTGTTATCATTGATTTGTGTCATCCTGGTTATAGTATATTTCATCTTGTCAGGAATAAATAATGGGGAGGTGGTATAGCAATAATATATAAATTATTCTTCAAGTTAAAACCAACTTCTGAATTATTCTCCTCAAAGCTTGAAATTGTTGCATGTGACATCAGAGATGACTCCCTATCTAAACATCTGTATCTGATACATAAGTATTGCCATACTGGGACAGACCAATGGTCCATCAAGCCCAGCATCCTGTTTCCAACAGTTGCCAATCCAGGTCACAAATACCTGGCAAGATCCCAAAAAGTACAAAACATTTTATGCTGCTTATCCCAGAAATAAGCAGTGGAGTTTCCCCAAGTCCATTTTAGTAATGGTCTAGGGACTTTTCCTTTAAGAAGCTGTTCAAACCTTTTTTTAAACCCCGCTAAGCTAACCGCCTTTACCACATTCTATGGCAACGAATTCCAGAGTTTAATTACACGTTAAGTGAAGAAAAATTTTCTCTGATTCGTTTTAAGTTTACTACTTTGTAGCTTCATCATATGCCCCCTAGTCCTAGTATTTTTGGAAAGAGTAAGCAGACGCTTCATGTCTACCCTTTCCACTCCACTGGTCTTACTGTACCATCCACTGGGTCACTGAAGTAGTGTAAAAAATGATATTTTTGAATTTATTTCTAATGCTTGTGTTCTCTCTGACAATGTTCTCTTGCTAGTGGATGTTAATCTTCATTTGGATAAACCTAGTGATTCCCACACTAAGAGTTTTTCTAACTTTTTAAATCATTGGCAATTTTCCCTTTGTGCAGGTAGTCCTTCAAATATTAAGGATCACCAGTTAGACTTTTCTGAGCCATCTTGGACCTTCACTCTGTGCTCTGATCACAGTAAGCTGATTCTAACACTCTATTGGCAAGAAACTGTCAGTGCTGGTAGGTTGATGGAATAAGTTGATGGAATAAAGTTAATAAAACTGAATTCTGGTCTCATATTCCATATGATCAATTATTGTCAGCTTTTACTTCCTTGGATTTCTTAGAATGCTGTATGACACTGCTTGTCCAGAACTGCTGAAAATTGGTCTATTTGGAAAACTGTGTCCAAGGATACAAATGTAAAGTCAAGATAGCCAAAACATCTTACTTTTCCAAGCAGATCCGCCCCAGGTGTCAGCCCCCCTAGGAACGCCACTGCTCATGCTTCACTATCCAAGTTGTAAGAATCTTCACTATACATCTATTCATACTGCAGGTTTTACCTAGCAGTCTTCTAAGATGTGGAACTGTTTGCCAAATGCATTGAGATATGTTACTGATTTTATATTATTTTGTAACTCGCTGAAGGCGATCTTGTTTTGGTTACTATACAGAGGGGTTTTTTTTTATTGTCCATTTCTTGTGTATGCTCACATTGCTTGCATTCTACTATATTAATTGTTTCCTGTTAGCCACATTGAACCTAAACTTGTTTGGGATAATATGGGATATACATGTCTCAAATAAATTAAAAATAAAATAAAATTTAGCCCTGTATTGTACTGGTAGCTAGTGAAGTTCTTGCAGAAATGGCATGATATGATCATGTTGCTTACGACCTTCTATCAGTCTTCGAGCATTCTGAATCAACTGGACTTGTTGAAAACTCTTTGTAGTCAGCACAATGTAGATTGCATTATGGTAATCCAGTCTGATGTTTTCATGTGTATGAGTAACTGTGATTCATTTGTGTAGAACTGAGTATCCATCAACTAAATCAACTGGAAAAGGTGCAGCGAAGGGTGAATAAAATGATAGCGGGGATGGGACGACTTCCCTATGAAGAAAGACTATGGAGGCTAGGGCTTTTCAGCTTGGAGAAGAGACAGCTGAGGGGAGACATGATAGAGGTATATAAAATAATGAGTGGAGTGGAACAGGTGGATGTGAAGCGTCTGTTCACGCTTTCCAAAAATACTAGGACTAGGGGGCATGTGATGAAACTACAGTGTAGTAAATTTAAAACAAATCGGAGAAAACCTTTCTTCACCCAACGCGTAATTAAACTCTGGAATTCGTTGCCGGTTAGCTTCGCAGAGTTTAAAAGGGGGTTATACGGTTTCCTAAAGGACAAGTCCATAAACCGCTACTAAATGGACTTGGGAAAAATCCACAATTCTGGGAATAACATGTATAGAATGTTTGTACATTTGGGAAGCTTGCCAGGTGCCCTTGGCCTGGATTGGCCGCTGTCGTGGACAGGATGCTGGGCTCAATGGACCCTTGGTCTTTTCCCAGTGTGGCATTACTTATGTAGTTGTTTGAGATATTTATTTATTTAAAAGATTTGTATCCCACCTAAAAACTGAGCAGCTTACAAAAAGAACACACATAAACTTGTAAAAACTTAATGGCAGGTACATATGGAATTGAATAGGTGACAATATTGATTCATGTGGTACCCCACAGGTCAGTGCCCCTGGTGGTGATGAGGTTCTGATGAACAGTATGGACTATTGCCTATCTCATAGATAGGATCTGAACCAAACAAGTACCCATGCCACTCATACCTGCTTCTGCCAGTCATGCTAGCATGACATTGTGGTTCTCAGTGTCAAAAGCTGCTGAGAAATCCAGCAGTAGTACTACTACTACTACTTATCATTTCTATAGCGCTACAAGGCATACGCAGCGCTGTACACCATACACAAAAAGACAGTCCCTGCTCAAAGAGCTTACAATCTAGATAAGACAGGTAAACAGACAGAACAATTAAGGGTAAGGGAATAAAAAGGTGAGGATAAAAGGACTGAAGCATATCCCCTGTCTCAGTTTCTGTGGAGATCATCTAGGAGAGATAAGAGGACCATCTTGGTTCCTTAACTGGGTCTGAATCCAGATTGACATGGTTCTAGCCAGTTTCTCTTTTTTATAGTCAATCACTGAGCTGAACACAGATTGTCTGTTCTATTATTTTTCCTAGAAAGGAGATGCTAGATATAGGCTAGTAACCTTTGAACTTATCTTGGTCAAGGCTGGTCTTCTTTAGCAGAGAAATTCATTAGTGCCCTTTTTAAAAAAATGCTGTTGGAAGTTGCACATTAGAAAGAGAGGAGTTCATGATTTTTGTAGTCTTTTCTATGGAGCCTCTGCGCTTGCCTGCTGCTCCATCTAAGTGGTGGCACTTTCACGTGGTAGCTGTAGCACTTTCACATGGGTGCCACTATTTATACATTCAATGCATTGAGTGATGCCTTTCTTTTCTTGAAGGTGTTTATGATAAAATGGCTGTTCATGTTGTAGGCGCCATCAGTTACATGTGTATTTCCTGTGGTTTTGCATGCATTTTTACAAAAGGATCTGCATTCAGAGGAGTGGTAGCCTAATAGTGCAGTGGAGGTTCTGATAAACTGGGTTCATTTCCCCCTGCAGCTCTGATCATGATTCGCTCTGCTTTATTGCTTAGCTACACATATTCCTTGCAAAAATGTCATCAGGTACCAAAGAGTCCTTGCTAATGAAGGTTTTACTTCATCTACTAAGCCTTAGTTAATTCTCAAATATATTTTATGCTTAGAACTAGTATAGCAAAACCGTGAATATTGGAAAAGCTCTTTTGATGATTTCAAAATAGCCTGTAGATGAGATCTGATTTGAGACCCTTTTGGTAATATCCATTCTACCATTTCCCTTAGGCTTTTTTCATGAAATATTTTCTTTTCTCCTTCTTCCATCCAAAATTATGACTTCTACTTTGACCTATTAAGGCAAGTAGCCTTTGAGACAAGAGTCAAAGGCTCATCATAAATTGACTTCTGTTTTCTTCCCTAGTATTTTAAAATCAACCTACTAACTTGGTGTTCTGCCAGCTAGAGAGAAAGGGCAATACAAAAAGGGTAGAATGCCTAGAAACAATGGAAAATTTCACCAGTGTATAATAGGCTGGCATACAGTGCTGAGGTGTAAAAAATGATTTGGTTCTGAAAAGGTATATTGTTTGTGCCAGTGGATATGTAACACTGACAATGAAATATGACCAAATAGCATAGACTTTTAAGTGTAAGCAACATTGTTCAATAGATCTGCCCTTCAGCTAGGCAAGGTTTCTTGAATTTCTGATGTATGACGTTAACATTTGACAGTTGTGATAGTTTTTAGTTTCCTAAAGGCTAAAAGAAATTCCCCACAAAATAGATCTATTTGCAGCAAGTAGTCTAGTCTTCTGTGACCCACAATTATATGGCCGGAAAAACTGGCAAAAAGGAAAGCTTGGTTTACTGCCAATATTTAATTTCAGGTAGTATTATTATCTTCAGTATTTGAAATAATAAACATATTAATTTATTGTAGAACCCTCCATTCAATTTCTTAAATCCTGACCTAGTATATTACAGATGCTATTTATTTTTATTGTTTCATTTCAATCAATGATTATTGAAATAATGTACAATGCAAACTAAAATTGAAAACTAAAATGTCATCCCTTGACCCCCCCCCCCCCCTGCACCCCCAACACCCGTCACCCCACCTGGCTTCACATGCACACCCTAAAGAAAGTATCCACTTTTGTTCCTTCAATGGATATTCAGCCTAAAATCACTCCTCCCTCTCCTCCCCCTCCCTAGCATCAAAAATGTCCTGTAAATGAGTCCACTCCACCTGTTGAGGGTCAAATTTACCCTGATGTCTATCAGTCATTTGCTCTAACTCACCAATCATCTTCAGTTGCAATAACCAGTCATACAAACTAGGACCAACTGGTTTCTTCCAGTATGCAGCAATTTTACATTTGGCTGCAGCGAGACACAGACACTTAAGTTGAGTCTGTCACCTGAGACCTCATTTATTAAAAAGATCCAATAAACAAACTCTAGGCTCCAGAGGAAAAGCGATGTCAAGAGCTCTGGTCAAAGGGGAAGTCACTGAGGTCCAGAACAATTGTAGGGTACCACAAGTCTACCAAATATGCTAAAAAAATTCCATGGCTCTGCAAACACCTCCAGCAAGTATCCATCGTGGAAGCTGGAAACATCGCTTTCAATTTAACAGGAGTGTAATACCACCTTGTGACAATTTTGCAAGCATTTTCTTTCACCAACACACAAATAGATTTTTTTTAACTTCAATAAAACTCCGTTTCATTCATCCTTAGCAAGCTTGACCCCCAAATCCCTTTCCCATTGAACCATATATCACCATTAACTTTAACTGGAGCAGAAGGATTTGCATATAATTGCTGAATGCAGGTAAAAAAAAACCTGGCCCAAATCCCATCTTGCGTAAAAATGCCCACAAAAAATCCCAATGAACCGAGTAATATTATTTTTATGCATCTAGAGGTAAAGGAACCAGCTTATCCTGGGATTGTTGCCCCCCCCCCCCCCCCCCCTTGGCTACAAGCTGACAATATTTGGCGTATTTTGAATAATGTTCAAAGTACGCCAAATATTGTCAGCTTGTAGCCAAGGAATAAAACTGGATTGATCAACATGGACCAAGACTGGTAGTACCTGCTTCAAATGCTCTGCCGTAATTTTAGCCAACAGCTTCACATCTACATTAATCAAAGAAATAGGCCTGCATGAGCCACACACCACAGGGTCTTTATCAGTGTGTTTTTTCTAGTAAAAAAGGTACTCAAATGCTAGGCTACCCTTCAGGGGTGGGGATCACTGAGGGACCCACCCCACAATAGCCAGGCCCCCTTCAACCAGTCACAGAATCTACAACAAGGCAGATTTGGTGTGTAGAGCCTGATCTCTTTCATTAAAACTTGGGGACCATGGGTCAATTTTAGCAGACAATGGAAAAGGTGCCGGTACTCAGTACCCCCAAGTACCCCCTCAAAAAAAGCACTGGTCTTTATTCAGTTTCAAAAGGACAGTATTGCCCACTTCACTCATACTGGGCAGAAACATCTTTCCATGAAATACTCAATTTCCCACCCATTCCAATACACCCCTAACATCCCCTACAAAAAATTTATAAAATTTAGCCATAAGGCCATCAAGGCCTGGAGCTTTCCCATTCTTTTAATGTTTAGTCTCCCATGCAATTTCCAAAGGGGGTATAGGGGCCTCCAGCTTTGCCTGATCAACACCTGATCAACTCCAGCTTCACCTGATCTAAATAACTATGAACATCTGCAGTGCTACCCTGACTCACATCACCACATAATTTTTAAATAAAAACCCCAAAACTGTTTGCAAATTTCTACATCGGTATAATATAAAAATTCACCCTTAATTTTCATCACAGTATGAACTATTCATACAGCTTCCCTGTAAATGCCTTGCTAGCTTTGTTCCTGACTTGTTGCCATAGTCAAAAAAATGCTGCTTAAGTACGCTCCTCAAAAAATCTACTCGTTCAATCTGCAAACAATCCAGATCCACGCGAACTTGACTAAGCTCCTTAAATTGACCCTGACTCAATTGGTCTTTATGTTGTCTCTCCAAAGCAACCAACTTCCCTCTAAGCTGGTGTTCGTACTTTTCCCTAGCCCGTTTCCTTCATGCCCCTCACTTTATCAAATGACCACAAATCACTGCTTTTAAAGTATCCCATAATACTCCATGTATAACTTTCCCAATCTCATTTGTTTCCAGAAAAGATTGAATAACCTTCTTAAGGTCCTTGAACACATCCCTATCCCCCAGTAAACTTTCATTTAGCTGCCAAAATGCCCCCCCAAACTTTTCAAGTAAACCCATATTGCCTCAATCTGTGCATCCTCCATCTGTCCCCAAAGATTACAATGATACCAAAGGACATCAAACCTAGTGTACTACTTCTGAGTAAAACAATAAAAAGTGTAATTTTTCTGATGAGAATGGCTCAATCGCCATATATCCACAAGATCTAGACTCTTAATCAATGCTAATAAAGCATTCCTGTGATGTTTACAGTAGTCTCCTCCCCCTTTGGAATGATCAAGAACAGGATTCGGAACAATATTTAAATCACTGCCCAAAATGGGGTCCCCAAAGTTAAAATCCAGATGTGGCTGAACAAGGCCAAAAAACAACAACAACAACAACAACAACAAAATGCCCTTGCAGCTAAACAGGCTCATATACATTCATTATGGTTACTTCCCTCCCACCAAAAACATCCTGTAAAACTAAACACCTCCCCTCCGTGTCTTTATAAACCTCACCAAGCTGAAAAGGACAACTTTTATGGACTAGAATCATTACTCCTCCCACCCTCTGACCCCTAGAAGGTCCATGAAGCACAGTTACCCTATAATCCTTATGCTTTAAAAGATTATAATCCTGATGGCACAAATGAGTTTCCTGCAACAATACTATATCCTATTGCAGCTGTCAAAGTTCTGCAAACACAATACTCCTCTTACCAGGATCATCGAGCCCCCAAACATTCCATGTACCCACCTTAATAAGTGCAAGTCCTTCAAACCTCTTCCCCTGCAAATCCCCTGACATTTGACCCCCTTACCCCTACCCACAAACTCTAAGAAAACAAATCTTGTGGGTTGGTGGGAAACATGTCAGTTGTCCTTTTTTTGAGTCCATCTTTATCAGGGGTTACTATAACCCTTTGTAGAGAAATTAAAATACTGGGTGTAGTCTTGGACTCTAAACTAATGATGAAGACCCAAGTGCGGTTGATTAAAAGAAAATATTTTGGGCACTTATGGTGTTCCGTAAGATAAGATCATATTTTGAGGTAGAACACCTAAGGCTGGTTGTTCAAGCCACTGTTTTATTGCACCTAGATTATTGCAACATTGCATTGTTGGGTATGCCTTATAGACAACTTCACAGATTATAGGTCTTACAGAATATTGCAACTAAGTTGATTTTAGTGGGATCAAAAATGTACTGAGCTGCACCATTTTTGTTTGTCTTAAATTGACCTGGTGAAGGCATGGATTATATTTAACCTTATGTTACTGTTTTTTAAAACTTTTGTATGGGATGGCTCCAACCTATTTGAAGTCAGTCAAGGGGTAGGGCAGAGATGGCACTTCCAAGAACCATGAGGAGGACGTAAAGAATGGTAGCAGATAAAGTTTATTTGCCAGTAAACATTATCTGCTACCATTCTTTACATCCTCCTCGTGGTTCTTGGAAGTGCCATCTCTGCCTTACTCCTTGATTGACTTTGTTACAGTCATAGGGTCAGCTGCTTCCTCACCTTCGTGGGTGTTTTTCCTGCTCCAACCTAATTAAACCATTTTATAATTTTTTTACACTTCAAATAAACATCTGCAATTGTCAGATAACATCTTTAAGAAATATTTGGTTATGTGATACAAAGCTTTGGAACTGTTTACCTTTAGATGGATATTGCCAGATCTCTTATAAAGTTTTAGGAAAACATTGAAAACATGATGGTTTTCCAAGATGCTCAGACTGGTTTAATGAGTATAATTTTATCTGTAACTTGATTAATTTTGTGACTTTCTTTGCTTGTTTTAATCAGTTATTATACTGTGTTTTATACAGTTGAATCTTTATTTATTTATTTTTATATCACAGTTTATATACTGCTCTATCTGATATTCTAGGCAGTTCACAAAATGTCACATTCATAATTTTAACATGAATAACTGACTTCATACAGACATAACATTATATATTCCTTAAATAATATATCGAAAATACATTCCAGTACATAAAATCTTCTCCTCCCTAATAATCACTGAACCTAATATCTGCAGTCACTCCTGTTCTAAATCAAAGGCTACGCTAAATAAGAAAACCTTTAAATGCTTCCAAAATTGTAAATAATTTTTCAAATCAAGGATTTTCTCAGGAAGCTGATTCCACATTCTAGTACCCTCCACTTGAAACACTCTTAACTGATTTTCATTTAAACATATAAGCTTCACTGATAGAACTTCCAGTAACAATTGCCCACTCGAGCAGAAAGACCACTGTGTATAGTGAATTCTCAATGTAGCTGATAAAATCAGAGCTGACTCTCTATTAATGCATTTATAAATGAAGGTCAGAATCTAAAATCTCAAACGCCACTTTACCAGTAACCAATAAATCCTCTTTAAAACAGGGGTAATATGTTCAAATCTATTAACACCAGACAGTACTCTTGCCACCGTATTCTGGGCAACCTGGAGAGATTGCTTTGAGCTGTTAAGTTTAGATGGAATAGAAATGCATGAATTAAGTTAGTATATAAGAAATTAAAATAAAAGAAAACGAAGTAATTCGAATGATGTATGCACATAATCAGCACATAACTGTTAGCGTGTACTTATAGAATTACCCTTCTTCACATGCCTATTTATTGAAATACATTAGAATTAAAAATTAGCATCCAACTTTAGGGGCCCTTTTAGGGGCTTACCGTGCACCAATCCAGAACTACCACCTGGCTACCTCAGGAGCCTGCTAGTAGTTCCCACCCCTAGCATGCACCATTTCCGGCGTTATAAAAATATATCCTATTTTTGTAGTGCCAGAACTTAACCGGCGGTTATTGGGCAGCACCACACACTGGTCCGTTACCACCGGAGCCCTTACCATCATCTCAATAGGTGGCAGTAAGGGCTCCCCCCAAAATGGTCACATAGTAAGTATTTCACTTACCGCATGGCCATTATTTTCTTCAGAAAAAGACAGCCTTTTACCCGCTGTGATTAAAGGGGGCCTCAGCACGCGTCAAAAACATGTGCTTGGTCATTCCCCCTTTTACTGCAGCTTAATAAAAGGACCCTTTAATGCGTACTAGTGAAGGATCTTTAACACCTACTGCACTTTAGTGAATACTGTGTTAAACATTAAGAGAACTATATTGGTCATAAACCACGTTGTAGCCTTTGGGATGGAGGAGGATGACCACTATCATATGAGCCTTACCACTTGTGGAAACTCATCCTTCTATTCCTCCAGTTGAATAAAGGATGCCTGAGATCCAAAATTTCCACTTTCCTTAGAGAATATGGAGGTCACTACAACTACATGTAAGTGCCTTCCTTCCCACCTCCAATAACTTATTAAAAGGTCTCTACCACCTACAGTGCCTTCTTTGCCCTACAGTGCAGGACCTCCACACATAAACCAAACTCATTCAGAAGGCATTGAAGGTCTTTGGGGAAGAAGCAATCCCATACTTATCTTTAACTGCATGCTCTGATTTTCAAATAGTGCTAACTGACTGAAGGTTCCCTTTGCCCTGCACATGTGGGTCAAGTAGAATATCAGATAAGTTAGCTCCATTTTGAAAACTGGAACTAGTGGAGCAAGAATGAGTGAGATTTGTTTTTGTCCCAATGACCTTCAGTGCACTATGAGTGGTGTAGGCCCAGGAGGGAAGGTCCTGGCAGAAGTGGATACAAATTATACTGGAGGCTGAAAACCTAACCAGTAAGCTCTTGAGGGTATAAGAACCTGCTAAGGTAGAGAAAAGGGGACCTAGAGGCTGCAGATTCTGCTATTATGCTTTCAGGAAAGGGGGATGGGAACTACCACTGTTGTAGAAGGTGGGATGAGTGGCCATAATGACTTCCATATTTACTGGAGGAATTTTGAGTTGTGAATATCCCTTCTTCATCTGGGGAGATTGGAACCATGATATCTGCAGGTGCATTAGTCTATTGATAAGGTCACAAAATAAATGACTGCATCTTTTTAGTGTATAATATTAATGTATTTGCATGCAACTCAATTTTGATTGCATTACTACAATTTTTTGTCATTATGGAATTGTTTACATGTGCATTACAGACATTTGAATTAACAAGGATTTAACTCAAGTGCCAAATCTGGCATTTAGGGACTTTTTAAGATGCTATGCTAAGGATTTGCAGTTAATGCATGTTAACTGCAAAAAGATAACCTACAGCAACTGCAAAACTTCTGTATGACCTTATAGGGGCATTCCCAGGACTTTGGGGGAAGTTAGCTATGCTGTTAACATGGAACAATGGTTGTTACCACACATTAAAAGCATGGTTGCTAATGCAGAAGGCAGTTAGGTAAACCTCTGGATGCCAACTTCATTCTGCATTATTTATTAATTTTTCTATTTATAATAATTTGATAGGCTGCACTTCAAACTGTAAGGCCATCAGGGCAGTTTATGATATTAAAATAAGAATGACAACACATATCTGAGGGAACAATACATAATAATGAAGCAAATGGGATCAGAACAAAGGAATAGTGGAATCCATAAGAATGCAGGAGAAGTCACATCCACCCTCACCCTCAAGACCCTGGCTAAATGGAGGTTGGAAAATCTAAGTTCATGGCTTTGTTAAATAGGAATGAGCACTTCAGGGTAGTTATATAATGGTAGAGAGTCAGAGGGAAGGGACCTAAGTAAGAGAAATCAGACTCATGGGAGATGTACATGAGTAAGCCAGAAGGCAGGGGAGTGAAAGCAATAAGGTCTGATGTGTAGGAGGCAATGAGTCTGAGAATAAGGAATTAGTTGGCAGGCTAGATAAGGCAGGGAATCTAGATGAACGACCCAATGGACCCAGGTAAGGATCTTAAATCTGAGTTGGGTAGTTACGGGTAACCAGTGCTGGGACACTAACATTAAGGAAACATGTCTGAAGTGATGAACATTAATAGTTAGTGTGAAGTAATGATTTCACATTAAGGGGGCAATTCTTTAACTATGAACCTCCATTTAGGTGCCTCAAGGCTGCATCATGGGAGTCTATTTTATAATTGAACCAGGTGCCTAGGTTCCATTATAGAATATTAGTGTAATCTAGTATTGGCATGGCTAAGATTTAGATAGCCACAATTATATCAGCCATAGAGCTTGCATAAGTATGGTTGTCTGAATGTGGAAGCTGACCACACAACTTACAATATTCTGTGAGTTATGCAAGTAGCTGGAGACCTAACCATATTCCTCCTATGCTCTGCCCCTGTGCGTGCCTCTCTTGCATTCACATGCTATATAACTACTACTACTACTACTACTACTACTACTACTATAAATCACTTCTGGGGGCCTTTTACAAAGCTGCGGTAGTGTTTTAGCTCACGTAAAAATCAGCTGGTGCTAAAAATGGTAATGCTTTTTTAAAAAGACCCCCTAAGTTAGGCATGCAATTACAAAATAGTGCATAGACAGAATATTGTCATTAATGCATGTGTACCCACATGTGCGCGTCAGTGTCAATATCCTGTATATTCACATGTGCAATGTTGGCTTACATGTGTAGCCCGGGTCTCACCCAGTTCTAGCTCTGGTCCCAGGCCCATAAAACAGTCACTGCTCATTCAACCACGGTTCCCACACTCGAGCCTTCGGTCAAACTCCAGTAGAACTGGGAGTGGGTCAATGGTCCGGAATAGTGATCCGGACGTTTGGAAGATACTTTACCAGGCAGGATTGCACCCTACTCTTCAGTCCAGGAATCACTCTACACTCCGGGAGTTTTTATAAGCAAACTTAACTTTTATTGAACTTGGCTGCAACAGGCAGTTCGTAACTTGAACTTTCCTTCAATACAATCCAAATGTTTCCAACTTTCAAACTGTTTAATGTCAAGACTATTGATGTCCAGGAGACCCCATGGAACCTGGCCCTTTCTCAAAGGCATATGTACAAGGAATTCTCAAATTGGGGCTATTTATATATAGACAACAGCTCCTGTCCATGCCTATCCTGGTAGCCAGGTGTCGGTTTACACAGCTATCTTTCTCCTGCTACTACTACTATTTAACATTTCTAGAGTGCTACCAGGGTTGCTCAGCGCTGTACAATTAACAAAGAAGGACACTCCCTGCTCAAAGGAGCTTACAATCTAAAGGACTGTATTCTTCCTTCAGGCACAGATTCCTTTAGGGTTGTCCTTCTTCCATGAATACACTTTGCTAGGTTGCACACCGGCCTTGAGCAGATGCTTTCCTGCTCTAAGTCCCACTCCTAGATAGAACTCCCCAATCCCAACCAGAGCTTTCACTCCTTCTCCAGCTATTGCGAGAATGGCACTAACTGCTCCTTAATTTCTACTCAATTGTAAATGGCGTTCCAGGATTCCCCTTCTCCATCCTGAACACTTGGCAGGGGCTTTCAGGCAACCAGAAATCACTAGGTACCCTTAGTCAGAGGCAAAACCAAGGACATCTTCCCGCTCAAAATCTCCTCTTTTATTAACCCTTAACTCCACCTCCCCTGTCACTCTTTTCTCCAGGGGCACTTTTCCACTCCATTTTATTTCATAAACACTCCCATGGGCTGGGCTTCCTTCCAGCCAGGGACCTCCCAATCACTCCCCTCAGTGACTCTACACAGAGACTTTTATCTTTCAGTAATCCCAATTCAACAGGGGATTACACTCATTATAGAACTGCCCTCCATGTGCAAGGCACAGTCCGTCTTCCACCCATGCTCACTCCAAACCCACTAACACGAATTTCTGCATTGCATGTTGAATAGAATAATTAGTGCACACTAATAATTAAAATGCACCATTCTGTCTATGCACATTAAAACCTACTTTATAATGGCTAGCATAACCTATACTCTAAACAAATTCTTAGTCCTCAGTAGGAGGGAGTGGGGAGAGGTTGTACCCCAGTTCAAACAGATTACCAAGGATTAGGCAGCCTAGTGGCTGTGTAACACAATAAACTCTGCTAAACTTAGTACAGTGGTTTACTTCCATGTTAGCGCCGATTTTTCATGCACTAAGACAACTTCCCATATAGCAAGGTTTAACATGTGGAACATGAAAACTAACAGAGAAGTAGATGACTGGGCTAAGCATAACACAATAAGCATAGAATTACCTGGAAATGACTATGCATATGGAATTATTGCTGCTACAGTAGAAACACAACAACAGATAAGGGCCATATGGCCCATCCATCTGCTCATCCTTAGACTACTAACCACTAACTCCTCCTTTTCCTAAGAGATCCCACATGTCTGTTCCACACCTTCTTAAACTCTGACACAGTCTTCATCTCCATGACCTCCACCGGGAGGCCATTCCACACATCTACCACTCTTTCTGTGAACTGCGATAAATTTTAGTGCAAATTTTGTATTTAGCTTAAGGATGAATCTTTATTTAATTCCTGGTGTGAAGTAAAAGATTTTAAATAGAGACATTACAAGAGGGCACAGATGAAGGGTAATACTTTCAGGCTCATGATTGGCAGGAAGCACATGATGTTGGTGACCTTGGAGCAGTGGTGTAGCTACGGGGGGGCCACCTCCCTAAATTGAATCTGGGGCCCCTGGTTTGGCTGGCAGGGGTTCCCAACTCCTGATAGCTGAAGCCTTTCACTGTTCTCTGTGAATTGCCTGCCCTGCTTCTTCTCTCATCATGCATGCTCAGTTTCACTAAAACCGAGCATGCAGGCGACGTGAGGGGAAGCAGGGCAGAACCCCTGCCAGCTAAGGTATGTTAGGTTGTGGCAGGGTGGGGGTTGCAGCAGGGAGGCAGGCCAAACTATGCCCCCCACCACACACACACTGTGGGCTCCAGACCTCCCAAAAATTGAGGTCTAGCTACGCCCCTGCCTTGGAGTGTCCTTATCTAAGCAGTAACAGGGTCAAGTGCTCTGCTATGTCCCCTTTCCTCACCCAAGACTGGTAAAAGTGCCCAATGTGCCCCAAGATAGGACAAAAGTGCTTGATTTATTTCAGAACTCCACCAAAGATCATGTTGTTCTCCTGCATCACTGCATTACTATTACTGATCAATGCTGGAACCTGAGGAAGCCCGCTATATCCTTTTGAGTTGATCTTGTTGGAGGAGCCAGTGTGGGCTACATGTCTGCCAGAGACTATGTTTAAGCATGGACACAGATGAGGTATAAGCTGTGGTTCCTGTATATAAGTATACTTTCTGACACCACAGTTTCCTCTCCCTTATCTTGTATTTTTTCTAAGGGGGGGGGGGGGGGACAGTGATGTCAAAAAAGAGTACTTAGCTCTAGGAACCAAAGCTAAGTCATGCCTGCTGCCATCCCAGACATAACCTACACCAGTTCCTCCAGTGGCATCCACTCAAGAGTAGACAATGGGCTTTTTCTGGTTTGTTGTTGGGAAGTAAAGTTTTATCACCAAATTAAAAATATCTGTGTTAAAAACCTAACAGACCTGCCCCCCCCCCCCCCCCCCCCACCCCCCCCCCCCCCCCCCCCACCATCAGTCAGAAGGCTAGGATCCTCAAAAATATAGTGCAACAGACATAAAAAAAGATTAAAAGACAGACGTCAAAGATATCCTTTGTTGACTATCCTGCTTATTTTCGAAGGAGAAGGCCGGCTATCTTCCGACACAAATCGGGAGATGGCTGGCCATCTCCTAAACCTGGCCAAATTAGTATAACTGAAAGCCGATTTTGGCCGGCTTCAACTGCTTTCCATCTCAGGGCCAGCCAAAGTTCAAGGGGGTGTGTCGGCAGGGTACCGAAGGCGGGATGGGGCGTGGTTAAGAGATGGCCGGCTTCGGCCGATAATGGAAAAAAGAAGGCCGGCTCTGACGAGCACTTGGCCGGCTTTACTTGGTCCATTTATTTTTAGGACCAAGCCTCAAAAAAGTGTCCCAACTGACCAGATGACCATCGGAGGGAATCGGGGATCACCTCCCCTTAATCCCCCAGTGGCCATCACCCCCCTTCCACCCCCCCAATTTTTTTTTTACATTTTTGTGCCAGCCTCTATGCCAGCCTCAAATGTCATACCCAGCTCCCTGACAGCACTATGCAGGTCCATGGAGCAGTTTTTAGTGGGTACTGCAGTGCACTTCAGGCAGGTGGACCCAGGCCCATCCCCCCCCTACCTGTTACACTTGTGGTGGTAAATGGGAGCCCTCCAAAACCCACCACAAACCCACTGTACCCACATCTAGGTGCCCCCCTTTACCCTTTAAGGGCTATGGTAGTGGTGTACAGTTGTGGGTAGTGGGTTTTGGAGGGGGGGTTTGGGGGGGCTCAGCACACAAGGTAAGGGAGCTATGCACCCGGGATCAATTTGTGAAGTCCACTACAGTGCCCCCTAGGGTGCCCGGTTGGTATCCTGGCATGTGAGGGGACCAGTGCACTATAAATGTTGGCTCCTCCCACGACCAAAGGGCTTCGATTTGGCTGGGTTTGAGATGGCCGCCATTAGTTTCCATTATAGGCAAAAACCAATGGCGGCCATCTCTAACGCCGGCGATCTCTAAGGCCGGCCCAAATGTTGAGATTTGGCCGTCCCCAACCATATTATCGAAACGAAAGATGGTCGGCCATCTTGTTTTGATAATGCGGTCGGGTGCGGCGCTTTACGGGGCCGGCCTTAGAAATGGCCGCCCATATAGATGGCCAGCCCCGTTCGATTATGCCCCTCTTTGTCTGCTGCAATAATGTTTGTTGTTTGCAGTGTTTCTGTCTTATGATTTATGGAGTTTAGTTCCCTGATGTTTGTATCTGACCCTCTGAAAATTTAATGAAAATAAAATTACAAAAAACAATCTAACAGAGTTTTTTTTAAATGCAGTGTTAGTAAATTTGCTTGAATGTATCACAAATTATTTCACCTGGACATGGATCTGATGGGATCATGCTGTATAAGGATATTTGTCACCAAATATCTATTATGGACAGACTGATCCAGTGAGTGGGAGGTAATTTGTTAATGTTCTTGCTAATATCCTGCTCACAGTGGTTCAAGAGGATTGTGAAAGAGGTAGTTAGAGAAAGAAAAGTGATATAAGATTAACATTTTCCATTGATAATGGATATTACTAATTGCTACATCTATTTCTGAAAAGCTATGAGCTCAATTCAGCTATATTAATGTTGGCCATGAAAGGGAAAACATGTAGCTTTGAGATGAATAGCTTCTTCTCTGTAGAACTGTATGCCATTTTGGTGTGTATCTATAGGTGATAACGATCACACTTTGCTGAGAATGCTATTGAATTCACCCAGTGAATTCATTACTTCAATAAGATATCTTTTGTGAACACGTTTAGGCTGCAGAAAATGTGCTTTAGATACCTGGAACACTAGCAGAGGAATTTTCTTTTTCCACTCTCTTTTGTCAAAAAATTTCTATATGCCTGTGGTCTGCAGCATGTCATCTTCCAGAATAGTTTACTTCTGCCAGAGGATGCAGGAACGGAAGCAGAGCAGTCAGAAACTGATGAGGCAGATGAGGATTCACATCAATCTGGAAGAGCAAATACATTCCAGAGTCTCTTCACTGAGCATCTGCAAAACAATGTCATGCTATATAAAGTGCTAATGATGGTCAGAAAGCAGAATACTTTGTGTAAGTCCTTACCAGGCATTCTTTCACCTCCCCCCCCCCCCCCCCCCCCCCCCATATAATCTTTGGGACTCCGAGGACTGGGTTGAAAACCACTGCTCTAAGGTAATTTTTACCACAGCCAGAAAATGGACGATTCTCCTTTTTTTTAATTAATAGCCATGCGCTAATATTTCTATTAGCATGCAGCCATTAAAAAGAATTACCGTGGGAGCATTTACACCTATTTCTTAGCTGATAAGGCACGGTAGTGCGGATACACTAACTCATTAGCACAGGAATGCCTACTTTCCACCTCCAGACACACCCTCTCCGATAAAATTTTTTTAATGCATATTTGGAACTTAATGCCTGAGTGTGTCCCGCAGTAAGCAATTTTAAGTTGTAGTAAGCACATGCTAGCGCTTACCACAGCTTAATATAAAGACTCCTTTAATAAATAAATTGAAATACTATAAACCGTAACATCAATACCAAACTTTCTAACCATTATAGAATAAACTCATTGTGTACTCCATTATTATGTAAAAATCCATGCTTTTAAATGCCGGCAAAATGTTACATAATTTGTAATGTTTCTTAAAAATACTGAAATAGCATTCCACATTTCAGCCCCATTACCTAATAATGTCCGCTGTTCTAAACATGTCAACCAACAAACATGTCTAGAAGGTATAACCAATTTCAATTCATCAACCAAGCAAAGATTTCTTTGAGGAATATATATTACCACAAAATCCTTAAGATAACATGGACATAAAACATAAAGAATTAAATTTTAAACTCAATCCTAGCAATCAGTGGCAACCAGTGAAGCTGGCCAGAAGAATGCACCAAGAGTCTCCAATATTGGGTAGTCATCAAATCTTTAATGAAGAACCCTTCGTTTGACACAGGCCATCTATTAAAATAATATAAAACATAATATATGATATAAAAATTTACAATCAGCAAAAACATAATAAATAAACTGTTAAAAATACATGAAAAGGTAAGAATTATACATGTGGTGTCATCCTGGAGCCAAATCGACAGAGAGTTGTGAAATCTCAATCAATACAAAGTTTAATTTACTATATTGCATCATTCAGTACAAGGGGCTAGATCATTGGTTCCCAAACCTGGTTCTGGAGGCACCCCAGCCAATCAGGTTTTCAGGATATCCACAATGAATATTCATGAGAGAGATTTGCATGCACTGCCTCCACTGCATGCAAATCTCTCTCATGAATATTCATTGTGGATATCCTGAAAACGTGACTGGCTGGGGTGTCTCCAGGACCAGGTTTGGGAACCACTGGGCTAGATTCTATTTATGATGCCTAAAAAAATCAGCTCTGAAAAAAATTACGCCTAGGCATATTCTATAAACTACACCTAAAGTAAAGTTAGGTGCGGTTTATAGAATTAAGGCTTCATTAAGCCCTTACCAGCCTTCGTAATACGCCTTAAGTGAGGTATAGTAACGTGCCCCAAATAGAGCAAGTGTATGAGAAATAGAAGAAAGTGACAATCAATATAATTATTAAAAATGCAAAATGATTACATAGCTATGCATACCAACATTTGGAGTCACTTCAATACATAAATGTTAAACTATAAAATGAAAACATATAAAAAATATTGACACACGGACAAACTGACTTGAGACTCGTACAAAAAGCACACTGTATACATACTCTACAAGAGATAGCTATATGCATATCGACCTTGGTGCCAAAGCACTTATCTAATGGATCCTCCATTAAAGATTTGATGTTTACTTGATCCTGGAGGGCCTTGTTGCTTTCTCCTGGTTGACCTGTCTTCCTGTACTATGGACTCCCTATCTTTCTTGCTGAACTAGTAATGTTGGATCAGGTAAGGCATCACATGATCATACTTCTTCCCAAGGATTGTGAGTCCACTAGGGACAGAGAAAGTATCTGCATATAGGGCCCGTTATACCAAGCTGCAGCAAAAGGGGGCCTGTGCTGGTGTTGGCGCGTGTTTTTGATGCACACCAAGGCCCTTTTTACCGTAGTGGGTAAAAGGTAGGTATTTCTTTTTTTCAGGAAATGGCATGCGGCAAGTGAAGCACTTGCCAAGTGGCCATTTCGGGGGAAGCTCTTGAGGTGGCGGTAAGGGCTCCCACACTAACCTGACGATAACCGGGCAGCACAAAGCACTACCCAATCACTGTCAGGTACACACCGGCGCTACAAAAATAAAAATATATGACGGCACATTGGACTTACCGCTGCTTTGTGAAAGGGGCCCATAATAAATGTAAACCGCATTGATTGTACCACAAAAAGGAGATTTATCAAATCCCATTTATGGGCTTTTTATTTTTTGTTTAGTTTTGTTTTCATTTTGGAGAATATCATCAATAGCAAACACTATTGCTCAATAGTGAACACTACTCCTCTCTCTTGATAGATACATTGATTGATAGCATGCACTGTTTATCAATAGGTGCACTGATCTGCAATAGTGTGTGCACTATTGATGACAGAGAAAAAATGTGGGGAGGGGGTCCTGCCATTTTGAGTTTAAAAAGATATGAAATTATATGGGAAATATTGTTGACATTTCCCATATTGTTTCAAATGGATGCATGTCCACAGTAAACTGATAAGCCTTTTAGTTGTAGTTTTCCGATAAAGTCCAAAATAGAAAATATTATAAAGTGATTTCAATTTACATGTGCTTTGAATCTTGGCTTGCATGGATGTGATGAGGGTGCAGTGCGTCAAACATTCTATGTTTTTCATCATCTGAATTACAACTGATAAAGAACTGTGATATTGAACCATATGTCATTTATTTTAGGAACAAGCGTAAAATCACTTAACTCTGAATGTTTAGCATACTGTACACGAGGAAAAGGAAGGAAAATATAGCGAAAACAAACTTTAACCCCCATTTCTTGGCAAAAGATTTACTTCAGTAGAGTTGCAAAGAGCAACATGTTGTCTCTCTAGCCAGCTACAGATTTGCCAGGATGTGTTAGACTCCAATTAGTTACTTTTCTAAGATGAATATTGGAGAAGAAATCCTGAGGATGGCCCTTGATTGAAATTCATAACGAGAAGAATGTTTTCCTAGACTGTAAATTGCAGGAGCTAGACCAACAAGAACATCTAGCATAATCAAAAGAGACACTTGGGGAATATGAAAAACAGTTTTTAAATGAATTGAAATAAGCTGCATGCATTGATAGCATCAGATTAAATGATCCCTAAACAAAACACACATAATTCAGTTATTCTCCCCAGGGTCAGAGGATGATCTTGTTGCTGATCAGAGAATTGCCCCAGGTTTTTCAGTCAGCTGTTTTATTGGACTGTAGTACTGCTTTTAGAATTTGAATCTTATGAACAGAGGCAGAAAGAATTTCACACTATTATTACCAAATTGATTTATTTCTCTAGAGTGACTGATATTTATTTCTCTTTTATTCATATTCTTACATTTATACTAGCTTTACTGAAAGAGCAGGAGAATATCAATTGAAATTAGGAATGTGCATTCATTTGCACACCTTAAAAAATTTAGTGCATCAAAAACTTGATTTATGAGCATAAAATTGATCTGCATACATTAAAAACTTCTAATGCATGTTAACCTCCACTCCTTGATGACCCTGTGGGCCTAATGTCTACTCCTCCAACCCTACCGTGTCAAACTCTTTCTCCCAAAGCCATACCCCTTAATTAAATTTTGATCCACTGTTTCCACTACCCCTCCTGACTCTTGTGGCACCCTGACTCACCTTAAGGGGTTTAGGAGGTCAGGAGGTCAGGAGCAAGCCCCACTGGCTTCTGTCAGCAGCTGCCTATATGAACATGACATTTGCTGACCTCTAGTGGTAGTCTTGTGGAAGTCTTACTACAGCTAAGACCTGGTGTCAGATAAAATGGTGATATGAGCGTTAATTCATTTTCTCAGTGTTTTTACACATAATTACAGTTGGCTCTGTATTTACATGTTGTGATTTAAACAGAAAAATATTGGATATATGATTAAATGTGCAATAATTTGGCAGACTAGATACTAAACCTAAGGTTAAGAATTTTGCATTCAATACTCAGATAAAATCTCCTCCTAAGTAGATTAGCCCTTTTTTCCTAGATTCTATATATCACGCCTACAAAATCAGTGCTGAAAAAATATACCTAGATGTATTCTATAATCCATGCCTAATTTAGGCATGGTTTATAGAATACACTTAGTGCCCATCTATGTGTCTAAATTTAGTAATACCAAACACAAACCAGAGTCTCTGGTTTGTGTTTGGTAGTTTATGGACTGTCACCAGAGCACTGATTTTTTGGGATCATCTTTTGTTCAATTTAGTAATAGGCAGTTATGCCAATCTGTACTGCACTGATGCTAATAAAGATAATTAAAACAAAACTTGGTGTAAATACACTTAAATTAGGCATGGACTGGGTATATTCTATAACAACTCATAGAGTTTTAAGAAACGCCCATAACCCGCCCATTTCAAGCCCATGGCCATGCCCCTTATTCAACTAAGCACCTTAGAATTTATGCGCATTACTTTACAGAATATGCTTACCCCCTGTTTACAAAGCTGTGAATCGACTGTGTCGGCATTAAATACAAAACCTCCTATGCATCCAGTTTCTCATTTTTGGGCAGCCAGCTTTGGAATGCTCTACCAAGATCCATCCGAACAATTAACGATTATCTACCCTTCAGAAAAATGTTGAAGACACATCTCTTCAAGCAAGCTTACCCTAATGACTCAACCTAATCTTTTAAGCCCACCCACACATCTCCTGCTCTGAAGTTGATTATATCTTAATCCATGTCTCCCAAACTCCTTATACTCATACCCCAGTCTTCTCTTCTCCATCTCCCTACACCATACCCCTCCCAATCTCTTTCCTTTTGCCTATCATACCTTGTTTACCTTTCCATGTTCAATTCACATATTCTTAAAACCTTACTATTACTATGTTTATTATAATTTATAATACTCTCCTTACAATACTTTGTAATTCTATTTACTATGTAAGCCTTATTGAACCTGCTATGTGTGGGAAAGCGCGGGGTACACATGTAATAAATAATAATAATAATAATTAACGCACTGGCAGCTGCTAGCGTGGCTTTGTAAACAGGGGGGTTAGTCAGTTGTTGTATGCTTAAATTCTAATTAATGGCAATTAGTGTCAATAATTGCTGTTAATTGACAATTATCGGTGCTCTTTGGCTTGTTATTCAATTAAAATGTGTGCACAAATCCAGAATACAACCGGATTTGCCTGCGGAACTTTAGTCACACTATATAGAATCTGGGGGGTTTGTGTGCAATTTCAATATTAAAAAAAAAAAAAAAACTTTGCAAAAAAATGGGCAAGTAGTTTCTGTACAAACATATTAGCCAGTGTCAGTTGCACATTATTCAGGTCACCTGTTATTATATATCTGCCCTCCCCATAAGGTATCACTTCCTGTACAATGCTAAAATGCACTAGAATCAATGCTTAATGAGTGGTAACACAGGATTTTACTGTGCACTAAGTCCAGATTTAATGCAGCATTTTTGGGAGATTTAAAACAATATAGTTTATTTCAGGTTGTGCACTAATGTCATTATTGCACAGTACCTGCATAGAGTTAATGTAGGAGTCTTCACCGAGGAGGATTTGGGGGGGACACCGGTGCCGGAAAGAATATTTGAAGCGGGGGAGTCGGAGAAACTAAACAAATTCTCTGTAACCTTGGAGGATGTAATGGGTCAGTTCAGCAAGCTGAAGAGTAGTAAATCACCGGGACCTGATGGTATTCATCCCAGAGTATTAATAGAACTAAAAAATGAACTTGCGGAGCTACTGTTAGAAATATGCAATCTGTCCCTAAAATCGAGTGTAATACCGGAAGACTGGAGGGTAGCCAATGTTACTCCGATTTTTAAGAAAGGTTCCAGAGGAGATCCGGGAAATTATAGACCGGTGAGTCTGACGTCGGTGCCGGGCAAGATGGTGGAGGCTATTATTAAGAATAAAATTGCAGAGCATATACAAAAACATGGACTGATGAGACAAAGTCAGCACGGATTTAGTGAAGGGAAGTCTTGCCTCACCAATCTAATGCATTTTTTTGAGGGGGTAAGCAAACATGTGGACAATGGGGAGCCGGTTGATATTGTATATCTGGATTTTCAGAAGGCGTTTGACAAAGTGCCGCACGAAAGACTCCTGAAGAAATTGCAGAGTCATGGAATCGGAGGTAGGGTATTATTATGGATTAAGAACTGGTTGAAAGATAGGAAGCAGAGAGTAGGATTGCGTGGCCAGTATTCTCAGTGGAGGAGGGTAGTTAGTGGGGTCCCGCAGGGGTCTGTGCTGGGCCCGTTGCTTTTTAATGTATTTATAAATGACCTAGAGATGGGAATAACTAGCGAGGTAATTAAATTCGCCGATGACACAAAATTATTCAGGGTCGTCAAGTCGCAGGAGGAATGTGAACGATTACAGGAGGACCTTGCGAGACTGGGAGAATGGGCGTGCAAGTGGCAGATGAAGTTCAATGTTGACAAGTGCAAAGTGATGCATGTGGGTAAGAGGAACCCGAATTATAGCTACGTCTTGCAAGGTTCCGCGTTAGGAGTTACGGATCAAGAAAGGGATCTGGGTGTCGTCGTCGATGATACGCTGAAACCTTCTGCTCAGTGTGCTGCTGCGGCTAGGAAAGCGAATAGAATGTTGGGTGTTATTAAGAAGGGTATGGAGTCCAGGTGTGCGGATGTTATAATGCCGTTGTATCGCTCCATGGTGCGACCGCACCTGGAGTATTGTGTTCAGTACTGGTCTCCGTATCTCAAAAAAGATATAGTAGAATTGGAAAAGGTACAGCGAAGGGCGACGAAAATGATAGTGGGGATGGGACGACTTTCCTATGAAGAGAGGCTGAGAAGGCTAGGGCTTTTCAGCTTGGAGAAGAGACGGCTGAGGGGAGATATGATAGAAGTGTATAAAATAATGAGTGGAATGGATCGGGTGGATGTGAAGCGACTGTTCACGCTATCCAAAAATACTAGGACTAGAGGGCATGAGTTGAAGCTACAGTGTGGTAAATTTAAAACGAATCGGAGAAAATTTTTCTTCACCCAACGTGTAATTAGACTCTGGAATTCATTGCCGGAGAACGTGGTACGGGCGGTTAGCTTGACGGAGTTTAAAAAGGGGTTAGATAGATTCCTAAAGGACAAGTCCATAGACCGCTATTAAATGGACTGGAAAAATTCCTCATTTTTAGGTATAACTTGTCTGGAATGTTTTTACGTTTGGGGAGCGTGCCAGGTGCCCTTGACCTGGATTGGCCACTGTCGGTGACAGGATGCTGGGCTAGATGGACCTTTGGTCTTTCCCAGTATGGCACTACTTATGTACTTATGTACTGCCTCCTATTTAGGAGGTGCTAAGTGCTCCCATGTTAAGTCTGTATTACTACTACTACTACTAGTAATCATTTCTATAGTGCTACTAGATGCATGCAGTGCTGTACACATTATATGCAGGTACTTTCTCTGTTCTTAGAGAGTTCACAATCGAAGTTTTGTACCTGGGGTAATGGAGGGTTAAGTGACTTGTCCAGGATCACGAGGAGCTGCAGTGGGAATCAAACCCAGGTTGCCAGGATCAAAGCCTGCTGCACTAACCATTAGGCCGCTCCTCCCTCCTGTTAGCATTCATTATGTATAAGGCAATAACTAGTTAATACTTCCATGCCTACTCTTCACCCATGACCTGACATCTCCCCTAAATATTTTTTAAAAATCAGAAATGACCAGGTTAGGGTGCACAAACAGGCAATGTACTGCAAAATGCTTTAAGGTGCTTCTGCGGTAGACTATTTGTGTTCTCCTAACCATGCATTAAGGTCTGAAGACAGGCGCAAAGGGCAGGAACAAAGTAGGCTTCACTCCTGCCCACATTGCCCTCACTGGACCACCAGGGATACAGGTAGGCCTAAGGGGGCTTATCTAGACCCAGGGGATTGGGAGTTGGGGGGACATTCTAGGGGGAGGGGTGCTTACTGGCATGGGATGGGTCAGGGGGAAGGGAAGGAGGTAGGCTGCCTTGCGGAGCTTGGAAGGAAGGGGGATTTAAAAATAAGTTATATGGGTCCTGGCTGATATTCAGTGGCAGAACCTGCATAGCTACACTGTCCAAGTTAGGACAGCTGGGTTAGCTATGCAGGTCCCAGCACTGAATATGCCGGCACTTGCATAACCACTGGTTCTTCCCCAATACTGCCCCTGATCTGTCCACAGTTTTTATTTTGCACTAGTCAGAGGTGTTATTGAGCAGCACTGCCTGGTTTAGTACTGCTGAATATCAGCGGATGGGTGGCCCCAGGCAATTTAAGCGGGCTGTAGTCATTTCTGCTTGCTTAAATTGCTTTGAAAATTGGCCAGACAGTGAGTCCTTTAATTGCCTTGAATCTTCACTGTCATATTAAGTTTTCTTAAATGAGCATTACCCTAAAATCTTCCTCAGTAAAGATCAAGACAAACAAATAATTTTGTATATCTGATCTTTCATTGTCCTCTCTGAGCACTCATTGTTTTCAAATTCTCTCCAGGCCTGCCTTATTGGTATTTTACATGTAATTTGCCAGTGTACGTATATGCTTATACTTATTTTCCTCACTTGGGTCTGTTTTCCATTTTTTGAAAGATACTCTTTTCGGTATAATTTTCTCCTTCACGTCACCATTAAACCACACTGGTAGTTATTTGGTCTTCCTTCAAAAATTTTAGTTCATGGAATATATTTTATCTGAGCTTCCAAAATAATGTCCATACCTTATGCAAACTTTTGACCCTTGCAAATTGTTCTTTTAGTTTCTTTCTAATGTCCTCATTTTATTTTCTTCATGCTCTCTGTTTTTATCTAGCATGCTTCTCTATCTCTACAGTTCCTTCTCTTTCATCCCTAGGATCCAAACCCCACTCTCTGAATTTTTCCCACCAGAGGTCTTTTCACCCATGGAAATACTAATACAGAAGTTTTTTTTTTAAATACCATTGTGCAATTGCTACATTAATTTATATTTCTTATTTTTATATATATTTCCATTTGTTTCCTTCCACCTTATTCTTACTCTGTGCTCTTTTAAGTGTGAATGTGCATCAGCAACAACACTGTTATCTCCATTGCTTTGCCGTTACCTAAGAAACTATCCAGCTTATTTTCAAAAGAGAAAAACGCCTATAGTGCGACCTAAATCGGGAGATAGACGTTTGTTTTGCAAAGGCGCCCAAATCGGTATAATCGAAAGCCGATTTTGGGCGTTTCCAACTGCACTCCGTCGCGGAAACGAATAAAGTTGACGGGGGCGTGTCGGAGGTGGAACTGGGGCGTGGTTATCAGCCGAGGAGAGATGGGCGTCTTTAGCTGATAATCGAAAAAAAAGGCGTTTTTACCGCGATTTTGGGTCACTTTTTTTGGACCCTTTTTTTTCACGAACAAGTCCCAAAAAAGTGTTCCAACTGCCCAGATGACCACTGGAGGGAATTGGGGATGATCTCCCCAGACTCCCCCAGTGGTCACTAACCCCCTCCCACCAAAAAAAACCCACTTAAAAATTTTTTTTTCCAGCCTGTATGCCAGCCTCAAATGCCGTACCCACCTCCATGACAGCAGAATGTGTTCGATCCTGTCACAGCCTTTCCCTGGGTCAGATGTGGCTCTCGGGTGCAGTACAGGGTCACATCAGCATTGCATTGTGGTGGGTGTAGGGTATTGGGCTCCGTGATTTCATTAGCTTGTGTTACAGTCTCACGATGTTGGTAGTTCGTAGGCTCTTCTTCCATGGTGCTTTTCCCCCTGCCTACTGGGTCAGAGTGTGCTCTGTTGTGCTTCCTGTTGTAGTCCATGCGGTAGTGGCCATTTTTGTAAGCCAGTTTTAGTTCCCTTTCCTGTGTTAGCCACGTTACAGAACTTAGTTCTTACCTTGAATGTGGCTGAAAGAGGGCATTGTACAGCATTCTGCCAGCTCTGACCTACTGCTAATCTCAGTACCAGGGAGACTCGTTGCCAGTGGGGCACAACCTCTGATCTGCAGTTAACTGTGAGTAAAGGCGGTTATTCCAATAAAGGATGTTTTTGGAGAGATTAGTCTTCAGGTGTCAACTGGTGTGCCAATGTTATATAGCAGCAACCAGTCCTAGAGGCCTGCGTGTATGCAGGTCCCTGGAGCACTTTTAGTGGGTACCGCAGTGCATTTCAGCCAGGTGGACCCAGGCCCATCCCCCCCACCTGCAACACTTGTGCTGGTAAATGGGAGGCCTCCAAAACCCACTGTACCCACATGTAGGTGGCCCCTTCACCCCTAAGAGCTATGGCAGTATTGTACATTTGTGGATAGTGGGTTTTGGGGGAGGGGGGTTAGGAGCTCAGCACCTGTGGTAAGGGAGCTATGCATGTGGGAGCTTTTTCTGAAGTCCACCGCACTGACCTAGGGTGCCCAGTTGGTGTCCTGGCATATCAGGGGGGTGAGTGTACTACGAATCCTGGCCCCTCCCACGACCAAATGGCTCAGATTAGGACGTTTTTGAGCTGGGCGTTTTTAGTTTCCATTATCACTAAAAAAAACCAAACACCCAGCTCAAAAACGTCCATTTTTCCGAAAATACGGTTCAGACCGCCCCTTCACGGACCCGTTCTCGGAGATAAACACCCATGGAGATAGGCGTTTCCGTTCGATTATGCCCCTCCACGACTCCCACATAAATAAAATAACATAGACAGCGGGGTAAGACATCTCATTTCATTTCACTTCACTTCATTAATTAGTATTTTAGACCGCCTATCATTAAACATGTACACAGTTAACACTTATTACTTAGAGAATAATATGTTCATCAAAATCTTACATGCAAAAAATAATCTACTACAATAAATATAGTTAAATACTATTGAAATTATATATTAAAAGCCTTTCCAAAAAAGCCATGCTTCGATAAAAAGTACACTACAGTTTTATGAACTTATGTGAATAGTTACATATTTATTTCATACATAATGCATTTGTATACACACTAATAGCTACAGTATTAGTTTTTCCCCCGTTTTTCTTTAGCCTCTGTCACTGCAGTGGCGTAGCAATGGCGGGGTGGTGGGGGCGGTACACCCTGGGTGCACGCTGCTGGAGGATGCAGAGAGCAGCTGTGCACCTGTCAGCTCCACTGGCTCCCTGCTCCCTCTGCCCCGGAACAGGAAGTAACCTGTTCCGGGGCAGAGGGAGCAGGGAACCAGCGGAGCAGACAGGCACTCGGCTGCTCTCTGCACCGTCCAGCAGCCAAGAATGCACCCAGAGGGGGGGGGGGCTTGATGTGCTGGGGAGGGGGTGTCATTGCGCTGGGGGGGGTCGTGCTACACCCGGGGGGGGGGGTGCGCAGCAGCGATCCGCCTTGGGTGGTAGCCTACCTAGGATCGCCACGGTGTCACTGTCACCTTTGGGCCAATGCTCAGAACTCCGGCAGTAAGCCAACAGTGCAGAAAGCATATTGCTGGAACAGCGCAGAAACCTAGCTCAGCAATGCTCAAAGAAAATGGTATTCAAATGATATGTGCACTGTTAAAGCGAAAGCAAGGGGGAATGTGCTTGTCGCATGCACAAAAGAGTTTTGTGGTAAGCTCAGCTCTTTTGCGCATGCACCTGGCAAACCCAAAAGTGAAGCACACATTGGAGTCTGTTTTCTGTGCCTTTATTATTATTATTATTATTATTATTATTATTTGTTGCATTTATATCACACATTTCCCACCTCTTTGTAGGCTCAATGTGGCTTACAATACATCATGAATAGTGGGAATACATGAGGAAGTATACATTTAGTATTCGCAGAAGTGTTTTGGGTACATGATAATGAAATAACATGGTAGTATCATAACAAGTAAACATATTAAAAGATATTTAAGAGAATTATAAGAATTATAGGAAAGAATACATTTAGTAATAGCAAAAGGTTTTGGGTGACATGATAATGAGAAAAAGGATGATAGCAGTTTGACAAATATTGTAGGGGCCTTTCTGGATATGTGTACAGGATTCATGTTTGTTGGTCATTGTTGCATGCCCTGCCGAAGAGATGGGTCTTCAGTAGACTTCGGAAGTTAACTTGTTCTTAGGTCATTTTTAGGTTTCGCAGCAACGCATTCCAGAATTGTGTGCTCAGGTATGAGAAGGTTGACGCATGTATTAGTTTGTATTTAAGACCTTTATAATTTGGGAATTGAAGATGGAGGAATGTACGGGATGATTTTTTAGCATTCCCAGGTGGTAAGTCTATCATATCTGACATGTAGGCTGGTGCTTCTCCGTGAATGATTTTCTAGTGAACTAAGGTGCAGATTTTGAACATGATACGTTCTTTGAGTGGGAGCCAATGCAGTTTTTCTCGTAGAGGTTTGGCGCTTTCGTATTTTGTTTTACCTTTAAATAAAAGCTTTTCAATTTTTTTTTAACTTGGAGGACTTATATTTAAAAGCAGGAAATGGGTGCCAATGTGTGCTTTCACTTTTGGGTTTGCTCAGACTTGCACACATTCGTTTTTCACTACCAGCACATTTACTATTCCCTCCCAATGCTCAGAGAACAGCGTTCAAAACAAAGCCGCCTTATCGCTGAAAAAATAATACCAGCTCCGAGCAGGCATTAGGGTGTTTAATAGAGGATTTCTCATGATTCTTTCTTTAAAATCTGCTGGTTTTTTTTACATAATTTTTACATAATTTTTTTACCTTGATTTGTACCTGCCTTTTTCAGGGCACAGACCGTACAAGTCTGCCTAGCAGTATTTCCCGCCTCCCAACCACCAGTCCCGCCTCCCATCACCGGCTCTGGCACGGACCGTATAAGTCTGCCCTCCACTATCCTCGCCTCCCAACCACCAACCTCTCTTCCCCCACCTGCTCCACCACCCAATTTCGGCTAAGCTTCTGAGGATCCATTCCTACTGCACAGGATTCCTTTATGCATATCCCACACATGTTTGAATTCCGTTACCGTTTTCATCTCCACCACCTCCCGTGTGAGGGCATTCCAAGCATCCACCACCCTCTCCGTGAAAAAATACTTCCTGACATCTTTTTGAGTCTGCCCCCCTTCAACCTCATTTCATGTCCTCTCGTTCTACCACCTTCCCATCTCCGGAAAAGATTTTTTTGCGGATTAATACCTTTCAAGTATTTGAATGTCTGTATCATATCACCCCTGTTCCTCCTTTCCTCCAGGGTATACATGTTCAGGTCCGCAAGTCTCTCCTCCTCATACATCTTGTAACGCAAATCCCATACCATCCTCGTAGCTTTTCTTTGCACTGCTTCAATTCTTTTTACATCCTTAGCAAGATACGGCCTCCAAAACTGAACACAATACTCCAGGTGGGGCCTCACCAACGACTTGTACAGGGGCATCAACACTTCCTTTCTTCTGCTGATCACACCTCTCTCTATACAGCCTAGCAACCTTCTCGCTACGGCCTCCGCCTTGTCACACTGTTTCGTCGCCTTCAGATCCTCGGATACTATCACCCCAAGATCCCTCGCCCCCTCAGTACCTATCAGACTCTCACCGCCTAACACATAAGTCTCTCGTGGGTTTGTACTCCCTAAATGCATCACTTTGCATTTCTTCGCATTGAATTTTAATTGCCAAACCTTAGACCATTCTTCTAGCTTCCTCAGATCCCTTTTCATGCTTTCCACTCCCTCCCGGGTGTCCACTCTGTTGCAAATCTTTGTATCATCCGCAAATAGGCAAACTTTACCTTCTAACCCTTTAAAAATGCAATTTGGAAGCGCCGAAGACAGTGACAGGCAGCGCCTCGCGTCTGCCTGCCCTGCTACTAAAATCTGTTCGACGTCATTGGGCCTTCCCACATTGAGTCCTGCCCTCCTCTGAGGTAACTTCCAATTACCGCGAGGGCGGGCGGGACTCAATGTGGGGAAGGCCCGAACGACGTCACGGGGGGGGGAGGGACTCAGATGTGTGGGGGGGGTGGGTGTTCTCAGGTGGGGGAAGGGTAGGGTGGGGGTTCTCAAATGGGGAGGTGGGGGTTCACGGATGGGAGAAGGGGGTGGGGAGGGGGTTCTTGGATGGTTGAAGGGGACTGGGGTTGGGGAGGGGATTCTCAGATGGGAGAAGGGGACGGGTGGGGAGGGGACTGGGGTTCTTGAATGGGATAAGGGGACTGAGGTGGGAGGGGTATTCACGGATGGGAGAAGGGGAGGGGAGGGGGTTCTTGGATGGTTGAAGGGGACTGGGTTGGGGAGGAGATTCTCGGATGGAGAAGAGGACAGGTGGGGAGGAGACTGGGGTTCTTGAATGGGATAAGGGGACTGAGGTGGGAGGGGTATTCACGGATGGGAGAAGGGGGTAGGGAGGGGGTTATTGGATGGTTGAAGGGGACTGGGGTTGGGGAGGGGGTCATGGATGGGAGAAGGGGGCGGGGAGGGGGTTCTTGGATGGTTGAAGGGGATGGGTGGGGAGGGGACTGGGGTTCTTGGATGGGAGAAGGGGACTGTCACTGGGGTCTGAGAAGGGGCCATATGGGGCCTGGGGCTGGTGGGAAAATGGGGCATGCGTGGGTCAGGTGGGAGAATGGTTCTGAAAAGGGGGCCCTAATACAAGGCATGTGGATGAAGGGGGCTGGAACTGGGGGCTGAAAAGGAGGGTAGGTGGGATAAGGGGGCTAGTACTGGGACTGGAGGCTGAAACTGGGGACTGGGGGCTGAAAAGGGGACAGGGAGAAGTGGCTGGGGGGCTGAAGCTCAGGACTGGTGGGAGAAAAGGGCTGGGGCTGAAATGGGGGACTGGTGGGATAGTGGGGCTGGAACTGGGGGCTGAAAAAAAGGGGCGGAGAGAGGGGCAGATCCTGGATGGGGGAGCGAGAGGGAGGGCAAACCCTGGATGGATGGCAGAGGGAGGGCAAATGGTGGATTGAAGGGGCAGAGAGAGAGAGAGAGAGGGCAGACAGTGGATGGAAGGGATAGAAAGGGCAGACAGTGAATGGATGGGGGGGGGAGTGAGGGCAGACAGGGGCAGATGGTGGATGGATCATGGAAGGGGCAGAGATAGAGGGCAGACGTGGATGGAAGGGACATTAGAGAGGGCAGACACTGGATGACAGAGAGAGAGACCGAAGACAGATGCTGGATGGAAGGAAGACAATGAAAAGAAGATGAGGAAAGGAGAAACCTGAGACAACAAACTGTAAATAAAATATATATTTTTATTTTTTTGCTTTAGGATAAAGTAGTATTGTAGATGTGTTAATAAATGTTTATAATATAGAACATGTAAACAAGGTAATCTTTTGATTGGACTAATTTTAATACATTTTTAATACATTTTGTCTAACTTTCGGAGAACAAAACCCCCTTCCTCAGGTCAGGATAGGATACTGTAACAGTACTATACTATATTGACCTGAGGAAGGATGTTTTGGCCTCTGAAAGCTAAATCTATTAGTCAAATAAAATGGTATTATTTTATTTTCTATATTTGTTTTATTTCTATTTGTTAATTTGTAAAGTGGTGATTGGTATTTGTTAGGTTTTTTTTCAAATTTACATCTGCTGTCTTTATATTTTGCACAGTACTAGGGGACATTTTCTCTTTCTGTGGTGTTGCATTGTATGCAGAGTCTGGCATCTTGGGGGTTCAGTTTAATTTTTGTCTAAATAGAAAGTTTTAATATTACTACTTATTCTATAGTGGAATAGGGTGTATCTGTGTTTGTGAAAAAGACATGGCTTTCACTTGGCATTGACTGTGCAGGATCGATGACGATCTGTACTATTCTGTCTGGTTTCATTTTACAATAGGTGAATTGATGCTCTAATGCTCACTGTAGTGTTTAAAGATGTTTTCCTTTTCTTTGTGTGATTAGTAGAAATGACTGCTTATGGTATGGTAGAATTGCTCTATAGGTCCTGAGTGTTTTGTATTCTCGGCATACTTAGTACTGGATTTTGGAGGGGGATGTTAAAAAATGACTGGGAGGGAGGGAGGCCCTGGAGCTGGGGGCCTTGGAGCTTGGAGGAAGCGGTCTGGGAGCTTGGAGGGAGGGGTGGCCGGCCCTGGAGCTAAAGAGGGGGTGGAGCTAGGAGCGGGGCTAGGGTGGGGCCCCATCACATTGGTCTGCATAGGGCCCCGTACTTGCTAAGACCGGCCCTGACTCTGGAATCTCTCTTTTCCACTGTTGGGTTATTTTACCACATCAAGGAGCCCATCTACAAAGACACACCAAAAAGTGGCCTGTAGTAGTGTGGGCACATGTATTGGACACACGCAGGACCATTTCTCCACCATGTCTGGAACAAAGGTTTTTTTTTAGGAGGCTGGAAAATGGACATGCGGCAAAATTAAAACCTGTGCATGTCTATTTATGGCCTAAGCCCTTAACTCCACCATTTGACTTAGCAGTAAGGTCTCACATGTTATCCACTCAGTAACCGCCCATCATGCATCAACTGCTGATTACCGCCAGGAACATCCCCACTGTAGAAAATTATTTTCTACCATATGTTTTTGGTGTGCGTCAAATTCAGAATTACCACCCGGGCCACGCATTAGCCAGGCATTAATGCTGATTTGGCACGTGCTGGATGTGTGTAGGCCCTTACACGCTTTTGTAAAAGGGTACCTTAGTTATTATAGCACAGGGTCCCATTTTATAAGACTCTGTGCTAAAATAACCCAACTTGTGGTAAAATAGCCTGACTTAACAGTAGCCCATATTTATAATGTCCCCCATATAATGCTGGTTTATGCATGCCTAAAACTCGAATAATGCCTCTAAAATAAACACCAATATGTGACTGATCTATGTGCAATAAAGGCTTTAATTTCTAAAGTAAGTGGAAGAGCATTTTAGAAAGGACGATCAACTCAGAATATAGATATCCAAGTCTGCACGTCACATATGGACGTCCATTTCTCATATATTTTAGAACAGGATCTGCCCACATACAGACTGTACTGAAATACATGAGAAATGGATGTTCAAGTGCTGGCTATGTCTGGCATGAATATCCATTTTGCAAACTGAAACATTCAAACAAGGGACATGGATGTCTTTGTGGCAGCAGAGGAGCATCATATTATAAAATGGCCACATACATTTATGTGGAAGAATAGCCAAATAATAAGAACATTCCTGAAAGAGCCACCACAAAGATCCAGAGACTGCTGGTTCATATCCTACTGTAGCTGCTTGTAATTTTCTTTTCCTTTTCTTTTTTTAAATTGTGTGTCCTCCAGGACAGAAATATACCTGCTATGACTTCCTTTACTCCATCCAGTGGAGAATTGCTCAATCGGAGCACTTTATCGTAACCTGGATGTGCCAAGTTTCAGGTCTAAATATGGACATCCATCTGCAGTACAGGTTGTCCAAAAACAATGGCAAGGAGGCTTGTTTTAGGTTTGTTTTAGTTGGGACTAGGGAGGGGCCAAAAGATGAATGTCCAACTCTGATTCCCTTCCTCATCTGCAACCAGAGTTGGACATCCATCTTTTGGCCCCTCCCTAGTCCCAACTAAAACACACCTACAACATGCCTCCTTGCCATTGTTGTTGGACAACCTATACTGCAGTTTTAGACATCAGTAGCCTGGCTTTATAAAATCAGTATTTGAATATCCATTCAAAATGGATGTCTAAATGCTAGTTTTCAGGTATCCAAAACACAAACAGGGCTCCTAAAATAACCACCATACTACTACTACTACTTAACACTTTTATAGCGCTACAAGGCATATGCAGTGCTGTGCACGCCATAATGTAAAGCTACATTAAGGAAGAATATATCCTAATTTTAAAAAAGTTAAATGTAAAAAATCAATAAGAAAATAAAATAAACAACTCATCCAGAATTTGCTTGGTGTACTCTGAAAATAGCGTTTTCCTAATGCATAACACAATGAGATTCCATCTGTATTTTCTTCAATAAAAATGTCTATAAAAACAAAGAACAGCAAGATATTTACTTTGATTAGTAAATGAGCAGCCATGTCATGGGAAGGGAGAAAAAAATATACAGCAGCATGTGTCAGCTATTCAAAGTCACTTTTTACTCCAGGGGACAAGCTTTAAAAAATAGCCTCTAGACTTTTATGTCATTTTTAACAATCTAGAAATTTCGTTAGCATGGCATAAGATACAGTAATCCCAGTACAGCAAATTAGTAACTTATCAAATGTTATTATGACATGTGTCTCACAATTTAGGGAATACTACAGACAACAAAGGCTTGCAAATTTACTTATTAAGCCCCAAAGTCTATAAATATGAAAATCTTCCACATCTCACACCAGGAACTAAAGTTTCACATCGGTTAATGTTGTGCCATCTACTTAAAGTGGTTGTCAATGCTGCCCATGGCAAAACTATGGCAGTTATTTTAAAAACATCCGCATTTAAGTAACAACATTTGCACATGTATATTCCATGTACATGTCAACACTAATTTCAGAAAGCTACTACTGATATATGGAAATCCACACCACATAAAGGAGCTCTTTTACCAAGCTGCATTAAACACCTATTACCCTGTTTACTAAGCAGCGTTATAGGCGCGTTAACATTTTTAATGCACATTAATCATATACGCCTGTTACTCATGTATGTGCCTATAATATCTCTATAGGCGCCTACATGGTTAGTAGGTGCACTAAGTGTAGGTGCACTAAAAACACTAATGCACCTTAGTAAACAGAACCCCTAGTGTGGGTTTTACCACACAGTGGACATTACAGCGGACCTGTGCTAACATCTACCACACATTAAAACCAGAAGTGCAGGAGCACACCTGAGCTTGCTTTTTAATATGGATAGGATTGAGAACCAGCAAGACATTGGTAGGTCAGAGGTTTGGTATGTGGTGACAGCTATCTTGCAGGTCGGTACTGCACACTAGCTGTCATAACTGCCAAAAACTGTGAAGAGGATACAGTAAGTGCAGTCATGCTACCAGCAATCCAGTAACACGGCCATTGCTCTAAATCTGATCTGCTCTCCCTCCTGATCCTCTGATCCCCCTGATCCAATCAATTCCCAGATCCATTGTCCCCCTCAGTCTGAAGCCCCATCTTGATCTTGAGGCCTCTGGACACAATGCCTCCTTCTGATCTCCAAATCCCTCAACCTGCTCTTCCAAACCAGCAACCCATCCCCCACTCATCCACCAAATCCCTCCTAAAAGGTAACCCCCCCTCCCACTTGTCATCAACCCAACCTTCTCCCCACCCCCAAAAAACCCCACCCACCCCTGATACTTATACAGATGTAGGACTTGTTGGTCTAGTGACAGGCAGCAGGAGCAGGTCCCCTTCTCTTCTTCCCCATCTGACTCTGGGTTCATAATGGTATCCCTAACCCCCAGTGGTAATCTCATGGTACTACTGTTATGGGATTAACCTTCCATATAAGGACAATTTGCCTCAGATAGTATAGATAACAAAAGGAGTAATGTAGCAAAGCTTGAAGAGTGGTCTAGAATTTGGCAGTTAAAAATAATAACGGGTCATGTATTTGGGTTGTGAAACCACAACGGAGCTGTACAGCATTGGGGGCGATATACTTCTGGGCAAAAAATAAGAGTGAAGCTTGGGGATGATTGTTTCTACGTAACCTAAGGTGGTCAAACAGGTTGAAAAAGCAATGACAAAATGGTTTTGGTGCATAGGGAGAGGAATGGCCAAAAGAAAAGGTAATGATAGTGCCTTGTATTTTTTTTTGTTACATTTGTACCCCGCACTTTCCCACTCATGGCAGGCTCAAAGTGGCTTACATATTGTATACAGGTACTTATTTGTACCTGGGGCAATGGAGGGTTAAGTGACTTGTCCAGAGTCACAAGGAGCTGCCTGTGTCTGAAGTGGGAATTGAACTCAGTTCCTCAGTTCCCTAGGACCAAAGTCCACCACCCTAACCACTAAGCCACTATTGTGTACGGCTCTGGAGACTGCACCTTCAAAAAGATATAAACAAGATGGATTCCCTCCAGCAGTCAGTGGTCTTTGTCATAAAGCATATAAGGACAATATTAAAGATATTTCAACTGAAACTAAACGCAGAAAAGACACAGTGTCTCATCCTATCCTCACAATACAACTCAAACAAAAACAGCACTATATACACCCCAGACTACACTCTTACGGTCTCCGATAGCTTGAAAATCCTGGGAGTAACGATTGATCGAAACCTCACACTAGAAGACCATGCGAAAAATACAACCAAGAAAATGTTCTACGCCATGTGGAAACTTAAAAGAATCAAACCCTACTTCCCAAGAGACACATTCCGCAGCCTAGTACAGTCAATGGTGTTAAGCCACCTAGACTACTGCAACGCAATATACGCGGGTTGTAAAGAACAAGTCATTAAGAAGCTTCAGACAGCCCAAAATACGGCAGCCAGACGTATATTTGGGAAAGCAAAATACGAAAGCGCCAAACCGCTAAGAGAGAAACTACACTGGCTTCCACTCAAGGAACGAATTGCGTTCAAAGTATGCACCATGGTCCATAAAATTATACATGGAGAAGCTCCGGCCTACATGTCAGACCTCATAGACCTACCTGCTAGGAATGCTAAAAGGTCAGCACGTACATTCCTCAACCTCCATTACCCCAACTGCAAAGGATTCAAATATAAGTCCACCTACGCAACCAGCTTCTCCTACATTTGCACACAGCTATGGAACGCACTCCCGAAGACCATAAAGACAATGCAAGATCTAACCATCTTTTGTAAACTACTGAAAATGGACCTATTCAAAAAAGCATAGAACAAACAATCGTCCTAACTTCTAAACAACAACAACAACAACGAAGAATAAGACCGAAACGACATAACCACTGCCCAACACTATTACTCTCACCATAATACCATCACCTGAGCAACTGCATAAAGCCGACACCTACACAAGACCACAATGTATTCTTCTACCACATATATACGCACTTGATTGCAAAACCACGTGCTAACAAGTACGCAAGCACACAATGCATTCTTCTACCATGTATGTACGCACTTGATTGCAAAATCATGTGCATATCTAAAGTCCGGAAATGGCAATCACCATAACGGCAAATGTAAGCCACATTGAGCCTGCAAATAGGTGGGAAAATGTGGGATACAAATGCTACAAATACATAAATAAATATCAATATGTACATGGAAGAAAGGTGGGAGAGAAGAGAGATGATAGCCTCTTGAAAGAGGAATTTAAATGTTTCTATCATCTCTTTTCTCTGATTGATTGATTGATGAGCGGGATAGTAGATACCTAATAAACTTGGAAACATGGGAGGAAGAGAGAAAGACAGAGGAGAGATTCTGTATGAAGAGGGAGGAGGAGGAAAGAAGGGAGAGTTAGTAAAAATTTAGAGAATAAGAGGATGGAGACAGAGAGGATTATGGTAAGGGAAAGAGATAAGTAGCTATAGGTACATACAGTTAAAAAGAGAGAGACTGGGAACTGAATGGTGGGATGGAGGGGTGAAATATGAGTGGACAGAGGAGCAGAAAAAATGGAATAAAGCTGAAAGTGAAGGATCAATGTCAGAGATGGATGAAGGGGAGGAAGTGAAGACAAGAGGAGAGAAAAGAAGTGGCAAATAGACAGGACACTCTGTGAATAGAGTTAAGACAGCATTCTGTTTGCTTTTTTGATCAATGCTGCACACTGAGCATAAGATTTCAACTTAATGTCCATGATGACATGCCCAAGTTGCGTGCGTTTCTTAATTGACTAGCAAGGGCATTAACTAGCAAAGGCATTAACCACCAATTATTGAAGCTAATTGGCTCCAATTAGGATTTGTGTACGCATCTTGTTAAGTGCTATTCTATAAAAATCTGCGTGCAAATCTTTTAGCATGTAACTGAAAATTGACATGGCCTTAGGTGGGGCATGGGTAGGTCAGGGGTGTTCACTAAAAATGCATGCAGTATTATAGAATTTGGGGGATCCATGACTAACTTATGCACCATTTTCAGTTGGCATAAATCTTTATGTGCAAAGTTGAGGTGAGGATCCCAGCACTAAAGCTATACTATAAACGGCGCACAACTCAGAGCAGCATTTATAGAATAACACTCTGTGCGGATTTTTATCAGCACCTATATTTTGGTGCCTTTTACTGAATCTAGTACCTAAAGTGAAATCTAGCATCAAGTGGAGCTGGATTTGGATTATTCTTCCCAATGTGCATCACTTTGCATTTGTCCACATTAAATTTCATCTGCCACTTGGATGCCCAGTCTTCCAATATCCTAAGGTCTTCCTCCGATATCTCACAATCCTCATGCAATTTAACAACTGGTTGAATTATTGGGCATTCTGATGTTGTTAGGAACAGTTGTGGATTCTTTTATATACTTAGAGGGTACTGATTGATTTTCAACTTTCCTTAACAGAATAAGGGGCCCTTTTACTAAACAGCAGTAAGCCCACCGGGGGCTTGCTGCATGTCAATCCGGAACTACCGCCGGCCCAATGCGGGCACCAGCGGTAGTTCCACCCCCAGCATGTGGCAAGCAGAAATATTTGAAAAATATTTCCACAGGGTGTTACCTGAAAGTAATCGGGCAGCACGTGTGGTTACTGCTGGGTTAGGCGCAGCTCTGATCACCACCTTAATGGGTGGCAGTAATTGCTCCCCCCCCAAAAAAAAATGGCCGTGCGGTAAGTGCAAACTAACCGCATAGTCATTTCATTGTTGGCCATTTTTACCCGGTGCAGTAAAAGGGGCCCTAGCGCACGCTAAAAACAGCTGCCACTGCTGGCACAGGGTCCATTTTACTGCAGCTTAGTAAAAAGGCCCCTGAGTTTCTGTTGGGGTAAAAAAGGGTTTTTTCATTTTGTGTCATTTATGATCTCTGCAGTGCATTTTTGATGATGAAGCTTTACATATTATCATTCATATCCTATTAATTTCATGGATGGACTATGTAAATGTCTGTGTAGGAATAGGAGCCTACTTTCCAAAATTATTGGGGGTGTTAAACCCAATGAAAATAATCCCTCCCTGGACACATACTAGGAACTTTCTTAATATCGGGGGTGCTCAAGCACCCACAGCACCTACAGAGTCGGCTCCAATACTTCTGGATAGCGCTGGGGCATTTAGAGAGAGTTTTCCTGGGCACTATCTGTATAGTACTGCTGAAAATCCCTTTGAAGGCTGCCCCTACTGTTTCCTGTGAAAAATAACAAGTAGAATACATTTCTAATGTACATAAAGTCAGACCAGTTTGGAACCCACATTACTAACTGTATCTGATATCCTGATATGACAATGTTAACAAACCTATGTAAGCCACATTGAACCTGCAAATAGGTGGGGGAATATGGGATACAAATGCAATAAATAAATAAATAAATAAATAAATAAATAAATAAATAAATAAATAAATAAATGTCTGTACTTATTGGGAGTCAAGAGACAGGAAGTGCAGGTTCCTTTATACTGTGAAGGACAACCCTACTGATACTCCAGCTACATAAAAGTAGAGTATACTTCTCTTTTTTATCACTCAAGGACTCATATCTCCAATAATTCTATTTCTATTTGGAGCAGCTGCAGTCTGCATTTCTCCCTCCAGCACCCCGGCATTGGACAAAAGGAAAAAGAGTGCGATCAGGGAGGGGGAATGATAAACAATAAAGGCAAGAAAAAAAAAAGCTTCATGTTTTTCACTGCACTCTTTAACAGTGTCTGGCAGTCATGGGGTTTCTCAGTGGAAATCCCAGACTAGATTCAACTAACAATGAAATCAATGGGACGTCCAACTGTTAGGCTACGGATGAATACCGCTTTTTAGCAGTAGGTAGCACATATAGCATTTACTGCATGCCCTTTACCTAAAAATCGTTCATTAGGAAGGGCTGCTGTGGTAAGCTGCACACTTCTTTTTTTATATGGTACAACCTAAGTGTACCTTGTTGATTACACATCAGACCTGTTGTAGTCAAAACGTCATCTCTTATGTGGGTAAAAATAGATGTGAAGTGTTTAAGTCAGTCATATGTCAGTAAAAGGATTTTCAGACACTTGAAAGTACACATGTACTTTCATGATATATACAAACCTAGCTGTATAAAAAGGCATTCCAGGGGCATTTTGAGGACATGTGTTGTGTTAGATCTGCACAAGCACCACTTACGCGCAAACTAGAAGTTCTAATGGAAACACGGTACCCATGCAGCATGGTCTGTCTGGCAGGCTAAATACTTCTCATGTTGACTGGGTCAGTGGAGTGGGTTTGGTGGTAGAGAGGTACTCTCGGAAAAGTCCTCAGAGTTCTAGGACAGTGGCTGCCTGGCTAACAGCCATGCTGTTATTTGTAGCTGTTTGTGTTATTGAATTCTAGTCATTAATATTAATGCACAAAATGAGGTATACCCCATTATTAAGGCCCGATGTTCAGTGGATGGCAATCAGCATTTTGCTGACAGCCGCTGATGTCAAACCTGAAAATTCAATCCTGGGCCATATTCGGGCACCGGCATTGAATTTCCGAAACCAGCTAACACATAACCAGTTAAGTGTAATATTCAGCACTTATTTGGCTATGGGTTACCGCATAAAGGGGCATCTTTTACTAAGCTGGGTGTCTCGGTGTTTACCGCCAGCTGATTTCTACCATGAGCTAAAAATGCTACCACGGTTTAATAAAAGACCCTCAAGATAGGACTGACTTTTATGTGGTTCTATTTATGCAGTTAACCAAACCACCTAAAATAGCCAGTTTTGATTTTGGCACTAACTGATTATTTTCAGCAGCTCTAACTGGTTAAGTGCTGCTGAAAATTAGCGGTTAGCCTCAAACAGGTGAATTAACCATCCAAGGGTCCTGTTTACTAAGGTACATTACTAACCATGTAGGCGCCTATAGGGATATTGTAGGCACATACATGGTTAACGTACGCTAAAAACGTTAACATGCCAATAATGCTGCTTAGTAAACAGGGCCTCAAGAGACATTTTTGACCAGTTAAATCACTTTGAATATCGACTCCATAATGTTCCAGCTGTAGCGGTCATGACATAGCTGTTACAATCAAGTCCCATTAAAATAATCTCAAGAGCAAATGATTAACATAACACCAACACCAACAAAAACAAAATCAGTAGGAGAGTAGAGATATTCAGCAATTACAAAACTGCTACTGCAGGTTAAAAATTAAGGGGGTCTTTTACAAAGCATCAGTAAACCCAACGTGGGCTTACCGTATGCTAAATCAGGACTACTGTCAGCCCAACGTGGCCGCCGACAGTAGTTCCACCCCGAGCGCACACCATTTCTGGGGGAAAAAGAAAACCTCAGAAATGGCTTGCGTGGCAGAACCCGGCAGTAATTGGGCATCTCTGTGCGCTGCCCGGTTATCGCCAGGTTACCATGGAAGCCCTTATCGCCACCTCAGTGGGTGGTGGTAAAGGCTCCCTGCTACATGGTCACAAGGTAAGAGTTCTCTTACCACATGGCCTTGTTTGTCTGGGGACTTTTTACCTGCTGCAGTAAAAAGGGCCCTGGTGCGCATGAAAAACAGCCCCCGCCGCTGGCACAGGACCCTTTTTCCCTCAGCTTGGTAAAAGGACCCCTAAGTGAAAGAGCCAAGTCTTGAGCTGTTTTTGAAAGAAAAGGCAATGTTTTGTAATCTGAAGCTTGTGAGGGAAGGGGAGATGCTACATGTGATCTAAACAGAGAATCTTCCATGCTCGACTACCGTGGAGAGTCCAGTGCAATGGAGGAAGATAACAAAAATAGGACAAGTGGACTTTTGATAATTTCCCACTTTGTGTTCAGGCAAAAGCATGTATGTAGTGCAACAATTCTTTTACCTGCATTTGGAGAAAACATTCCTGGGATGGAGCTGGAGGGGTTGGAACAATTGTTTAGCTGCAAAAAGGATTCATACAATAAGAGATGCAAGTGTGTTGAGATACTTTTTCTGTGACAATTTTCAATGCAAAATCCACGGGTAAAATGTACCTGTGGATTTTGAAGATATGTGAACAGTATGAAAATTACCCTGAAATTGATCATTAATACACGACTGATGCGTATAGAAGCCTGTGCATGTGTTTTTATCCAGACACAGCTATTTCTTAGATGGTGCTTAGAATAAAGTTTTTCACGACAAGCTAAGGGACCCTTTCGTAAAGTGCAGTATGATTTTGCATTTACCAAGAGGTAAATGCCCAAATTACCACACAGTCCCTTGGATTCTATATATGGAGCTAAAAGATATGCGCTGAATTTTGCACATGATCCTGAGATGCACATATATCTTAATTGCCTAACAAGCCACTTAGGACCTTATTCTATAAAGGTTACGCTCCTAAATTTATGAGAATAATTTATGCTCCTAAATTATGAGCATACTCTATGTTCCAAAATAGATTATGCTCATAAATTACGAGCACAAATTTAGGAGCATAACCTTTATAGAATAAGGCCCTTAATGCCAATAATTGAATGCAAACAATCAATTATAGATGTTGATTTGCCAAAAAATGACTCGTGTCGAGTCTTGGATATTGTAAATAAAGCTTCAAAACACTGGATATCATCTGATGTTCAGTCATTTTGTTGCCCTCGCTGTGTTTGACTAACATGCTTGTAACATGAAACACCCAATGCAAGCAAAATGGTGTGGTATGTAGGTGTAACTTTAGGGATGACCTGTGAATAGAAGCCTCGGCAGTGACTTGTTTCATGCCAGGGTCAGTGCCCGACAACTCACTTATCCCTTCATCGGTTTTAATAATCTCACAGTGGTCTACAATTATTTTGGTTAGAAGTTCATTTTAAACAAGGGAGCTAATAATCAGATCGTGGGAGTTAGCCACTAAGGGCTAGAGTATATATATATATAGCACCTAAAAAATTTGTATGGAAAACAGTGAATTCTATAAGCAACATCTAGATTTCAGCACAGTATATAGAATATGCTTAGTTGATATTACAGCGTCTAAAACTATGTGCCTCCATTTACACCAGCAAAAATGTGGTATACATCCTGGCATGTAGATTTACATGCACTGGGCCATATTTTATAACTATGTACGTACATTTTGGAATGCCTATAGAATGCCCATTACCACCCCCCCCCCCCCCCCATATAACCACACTCCTTTTTGCCTGCACACATTAGAATTTAGGCACAGTGCATTATAGAATACACTTAGGGAGTTGTGCGTGTAAATTCTAATTATTGCCAATTAGTGCTCCTTACTGCTTGTTAAGTGCTGGTAACGATGCTGATTGGCTTGTTAAGCCAATTAACGTACGCGCACTGATACAGAATACACTTGGATTTCAGCATAGATCTCTAGGCACACTATATAGAATTCGGTGGTAAGTGCTAACCGGCAATATTCAGCAGGAGATAACCAGTTATCTCTCTCTGAATAATGCCGATCATGTGCCATGTAACCAGCCAGGAGCCATTCCTGCCCGGTTAAATGGTTTAAAAAAACCAGCTGGAAGGTGAATACATGGTTGTGGTCAGGCTACATCTGAAAAACAATCAGGTTGATATTCAGCAGCACTGAGGAGGAAGTTATCAAGCTGCATAATGGCTCAAATGCACATTTTTTGCCCCTTAATGTGTGTTAAAGGGCACTGACACAGGTTGGATTACCATAAAGCAGTAAGTGAAGTTGCAGTGGAGTAATTGGTAATGAGATGCAATGCCAAGGACCTCATTACTATGGAAATTCCATAATATGGCTTGCAGTGAACACTACAAGCTGTACTATAGCTGGAAAATAACCCCCAGTGAAGTCCTTATATGGAACATGGCTCCTAGTTGTAGCACCAAGAGACTACCACCAGAGGTTGCCAGTACCATTTTGAACTGGGCATCAGCAAGGGCAGGGGAGATTGAGGATTGCTCCTGCCCAGTCCTACTAGAGACCAGGTATATTGGACCAGAGATAGGTCCTTTTAGAGCATGGGGGGCTCTTTCAGGTGGGGGAATCATAACCAGGGGTGGGGGGGGGTCTGTAAGTAGAGATAACATGATTTGGGGGGGGGGGTCTGCTCGGGGGGTTGGGAACTTATGAGTTAGGAAACTAGACTTGGATAGAGACTGACTGAAACTAGTGTTTTCTGTTCCAGTTGAAATCAAATCCACGGCCAACATCTGTGGCTTGGTTTTGACTGGAACCAAAGTCACAACCAAAATGTTGTGCCTGCCCCCTGCAACCTCTGTGGCAGAAGATGATGCTCTCCATGCCCCCCCCCCCCCCATAATGGATCCCTTAAGTCGCTGTCCCCTGCACCTTCCAAGCATCAGTTGGCCCTCCCCTGGCCTCCTTATCTCCTTGTGATTTAGTAGTCTATTTGGGGGCAGGGAAGAACCCCACTCTTTCCTGCCTGCTGTTCTGATTGTTGCTGCCACCACTGCTGCTTTAAAACAGTTACTGAGACTTCTGCTGGAGGTCCCAGCAGCCATATTGAAATTTGCACCAGTGTAAGCAACAGCAGTCTCCAGCTGCTCTTGCTTATGCCAGTGGAAATCTCAATATGGCTGCTGGGAACTCCTGCGGCAGTCTCGTGAGGTCGTGAGGCTGCCGTAGAAAGTCTTAGCAGTCATTTCAAAGCAGTGGCAGCAATGGGCAGAGCAGCAGGCAAGAAAGAGTGGAGTTCTTTCCTGCCCTAGAAGAAGCCTGGATTTTGTTTTGAGCTACATGGCCAACAGTGGTGATAGGAACACATATTGGAGCAGGCATAAATACAAATATGTTTGTCTGCTCGGTATATACATATACTTTATATATTTTGCACAGTATAAATATAAGCCCCTAACTATGCCCAGCTCTGGGAATAGTTACATCATGGGTTATTCACTATATATACTTTTATAGGGTGGCAAATTTTGCATCAGATGCTTTCTAAAATTGTCTTTCCACATTACAGAATATGCATTTAGAAATGCAGTACCTGTGCAGCACATTTCAGGAAAGATTACTGACCTCCATTCAGTAATAATAATATTAATGGTAGGATAATTTTCCTTTCCCACGTGGTGCAGGCATGAGACCTTTGAGCATTTCCCAAACTAAGGCTTCATTTATTATCCAGCTAAAATATTTCCCTTATAGGTACAAGCACACTTAATACCAAGTAGTCACACAGTCCTCTCCAAGTAAAACAAGTTGAAGCTAGCTCCTGGGTTAGCAATCAGTAATTTATACTCTGGGGAACAGGTCTCCAAGGAGGAGACCTTTCATACCCTGCTTGCTTACTAGTTGTTAAATGAAGACATGGAACTATTCTGCCATTGATCAAGTGCATCCCTCTGCTCTGGGTTTAAGATCTGCAGAAGTATTTGTCAGAATACAGAAAAAGGTGCATTCCCTTCTTGGTCTTACAGAATTCATCTACTGGAAAATTGGTGCAGCTGTATTCTGTGTAGCACTCTAATTCACGTGGTTTTACTCCCCTCTGACTTCACTGTTCATCTTTGTACTCTCAACATTGATAGTATCAAGCATAAAACTTAGTTTTTCTGTGCTACCAAAGGGAAACTCTTCTTTTTAAGCTTTCATTGCATGAGCAGATGTAAATTAAGGTTCATTAAAAGATAAAACAATCATCCACACATCTGCTGATTGAAAGGCCTGAACTAGCTATGTTAATTGTACTTGTGCTTCCCAAACTTAAAGGCATATAGCCAACAACTGACTGTCCAGAAAGAAACACTTTACTCACCCTCAAATCAGAGAGGATAAAGGGGGATAAACATCTACAATGTAGCAGGAATATGCAGATATTTGGAGCAGTGATGTTACAGTATCCAACCGATATATGTTCAAAAAAAATCCGCAATCAAGCGGAGAACTCGAACGCCCCACAGGAAAACACAGATATAGGTAAAAAGTGGGATGTTTGACCACGGAAATACAAATCCTGGAGACAATATCATAAAAACTTCTTTATTGAAGAAAAGACTCGACACAACTGTTGTGTTTCGGCCTACAGGCCTGCATCAGGAGTCTTCCGCTATGACGTAGCGTATATGAATCTGAAATGCCTGAAACACGATTTGGTCCGTGTGATGAACCAAATGTAAAGTGATTGGCTATATTACAAAAGTGGTCTTGAAAAAGACCTTTCGTGGTAAGCTTGTCCGTAGCGGGTCACTAGGAGCGTTTTATAAAGGCATATATACTGCTATGTTTTATTATAAAATACCAGCATAAATCCATGGAAATCATCCTATACTGAAGGTGTCGACATACCACCTGCATGCCCTGATTCCACTATAGAATAATAGAATAACCTGGTATCAGCACGCCTTATATTGACATGACTACAGTTACACTAGCCACAGACCTGGTGTAACTGTGGATGCCTAAATATGGCAGGCACTTAAATAATCTGTAAATTGCATGCATAAGTTTTAGTCTCATCAATACCCCTCCCATGCTCCACTCATGTGAATGCTTCCTTGCATTTACATACTATCAGGGGCATTTTTGAAAGAGAAGGGCGCCCATCTTCCAACACAAATCGAGAGATGGGCGTACTTCTCTCAGGGCCGCCCAAATCGGCATAATCGAAAGCCGATTTTGGGCGTCCACAACTGCAATCCGTCGCGGGGATGACCTAAGTTCACAGGGGCGTGTCAGAGGCGTAGCGAAGGCGGGACTGGGGCGTGCTTAAGAGATGGGCGTCCTCGGCCGATAATAGAAAAAAGAAGGGTGTCCCTGGCGAGCATTTGGTCAACTTCACTTGGTCCATTTTGTTTCATGACCAAGCCTCTAAAAGGTGCCCAAACTGTCCAGATGACCACCAAAGGGAATTGGGGATGACCTCCCCTTACTCCCCCAGTGGTAACCAACCCCCTCCCACCCTAAAAAAAACTTTAATTTTTTTTGCCAGCCTCTATGCCAGCCTCAAATGTCATACCCAGCTCCATGATAGAAGTATGCAGGTCCCTGGAGCAGTTTTTGTGTGTGCAGTGCACTTCAGGCAGGCGGACCCAGGCCCATCCCCCCCTACCTGTCACACTTGTGCTGATAAATGTGAGCCCTTCAAAATCCACCCGAAATCCACTATGCCCACATCTAGGTGCCCCCCTTCACCCCTTAGAGCTATGGTAGTGGTGTACAGTTGTGGGGAGTGGGTTTTGGGGGGGGCTGGGGGGCTCAGCACTGAAGGTAAGGGAGCTACAGTATGCACCTGGGAGCAATTTGTGAAGTCCACTGCAGTGCCCCCTAGGGTGTCTGGTTGGTGTTCTGGCATGTGAGGGGGACCAGTGCACTACGAATGCTGGCTCCTCCCACAAACAAATGCCTTGGATTTGGTCGTTTTTGAGATGGGTGTCCTCAGTTTCCATTATCGCCGAAAACCGGGGACGATCATCTCTAAAGTCGACCATCTCAACATTTAGGTCGACAATCTCTAAGGTTGACCTAAATGTTGAGATTTGGGTGTCCCCGATCATATTATCGAGACAAAAGATGTTTCCGGAAGGGTGGGACCAGAAGCAGAGCTGAGATACATGGGAAGGCAGTCTGAAGCGCCTCTTGCCTTCACTGCAGACGCCGGCCCCCGAGGTAAAATTTTTTAAATTACAGCCGGCACACAGGAAGGTGAGGGGCTGCTGGAGGACAGGTTGTGTTTGCACTCGGAGGGGTCAGAGAGAGAGGGAGGGAGGCGCGGGAGTCTGGAACTTGGAAGAGAGGGGGGCGTGGAACTCGGAGGGGAGGGAGGGTGTCCTGGAACTCGAAGGGGAGGGGCATCCTAGAACTCAAAGGGGAGGGGAGGGAGGGGTACTGGAACTCAAAGTGGAGGGGGAGGGGGTCCTGGAACTCAAAGGGGAGGGGTGCCTGGAACTCGGAGGGGAGGGAGGTAGGGGGCATGGAACTTGGAGGGGAGGGGGGCTGGAACTTGGAGAGGAGAGAGAGAGAGAGGGAGGGAGGGGGGGCATGGAACCTTGTTAGCGCCTGTTTCATTTCTTTCAGAAACGGGCCTCTTTTACTGCATATTATTTTTCTGCAGCTTTATAAATATTTTACAAAAGGTTCCACATTTCAGCAAGCCATTTGCAATATATTATGCAAATTCTGAACATTCCATACTGGGCATCCCTTTTCTGGTCTACATGACCTACATAAAATTGGGTTTTTTAGGTTTTTACTTTTGGCTCAAAATAAGGGGCAAATTTAAATACCTAATTTAGGTGCCTAAGTATAGGAGCTCAACTTTTTAAAAATATCAGCATCTTAATATCTTAATTGCTGTTGCGCTACAATATTGGGCTTAGGCTGTTTAGGGATCACTTTGATAGTTCCTATCGGGGTATACAGTCCATATGCCATAAATAATGATAGGGCCAATATTCAAAGTGATTTAATCAGGCAGGAGCCTCTCCGGCCCGCTTAAATTGCTTTCTGCCACCTAAGTGGGGATATTCTGCAGCACTTAACCGGAGAGTACCATTGACTATCCCTTCAGACCGCCCAACTAAAAAGTGGAAAGGTCAGGGCGCCACTGTGGGTGGCACTAGGGAGGAGCCCCAGATTATGCGAGTGCTGGCAATATTCAGTGCCTGCACCCGCATAGATAAGCAGCTTAGAACATAAGAGCAGACATACTGGGTCAGACCAATGGTCAATCTTGCCCAGTATCCTGTTTCAACCAGTGGCCAAGCCAGGTCACAAGTACCTGGCAGAAACCCAAATTGTGGCAACATTCCATGCTACCAATCCAAGGGTAAGCAGTAACTTCCTTGTGTCTGTCTCAATAGCAGACTATGGACTTTTCCTCCAGGAATTTGTCCAAACCTTTTATAAACCCAGATACACTAAACACTGTTACTACATCCTCCAGCAAAGAGTTCCAGAGCTTAACTATTCGTTGAGTGCTAAAATATTTCCTTCTATTTGTTTTAAAAGTATTTCTATATAACTTCCTCAAGTGTCCCCTAGTCTTTGTACTTTTGGAATGAGTAAATAATCAATTTACATCTACTCATTCGACACCACTCAGGATTTTGTAGACCTCAATCTTATCTCCTCTCATCCATCTATACCTGTATCTCTGGTGGTCCAACAGAGTTGTTGGGGGCAAGAGCGCAGCCCCTTCACTCCTGCCTCTTGTGGCTGGTCTAAAATGGCTGCTGCTGCAACCTCTTGCAGCAGCTCGCTGGTACTTTGTGAGTACTGCCAGTAGCCACGAGGGGTCACGGCAGCCATTTTTGAGAAGCATTGTGAGGTGCAGGAGTGAAGGGGCTGTGCTCCTGCCCTCCAATGAGCCTGCTGGACCACCAGGGATACAGGTAGGTCCTGGGGGAGGGCCTGAATGGCTGGGGAGGGCAGGAATCTTCCGGGAGGGGGTCTTGATGTGGGCTAGGGAAGAAAGGAAGGAAAGAGGGGACATTGGTGGGGGAGAGGGGTCTCGAGGGCTTTTTTAAAACACACAAAAAAAGGTATGCGGGCCCATCCCGATATTCAGTTGAATATCGGCCGGGACTGCATAAGTGCCAGCACCCAGCCAGCCAAAAATGATCTCTAGTGCTGGTACTCGGACATGGTCTGGCATTGAATATCAGGGGATACATTAGGTGGCGACAATCAGCGTTTATAAAAACACTGGCCGCCACCAGCTGAATATCAGGGGGGGGGGGTGGGTTATAGTATTCAGGAAGCTTATTTGGTTGAACAGTTTTGCTTCAGGGCAATATTGCTTTTGATCTAGCAACTGAAAAATATTCCCTTTTATCTGTATTTAGTAACTGTGACACCTCTTAATATTATGATTGTTTAACCTATAGAAAGTACCATATCAAAATATGAGGTAGAAAAGAATGGAAGAAATATGTTTTAGTTTTTTCCCCTGGGTGTTCATTTTATTCATTGTAAGGAAAAGAACAAAGAGAAAAGCAGATCTGAATTTGTTAACAGTGGGTTTCAAGAATCATAATTGTAATGTGGCAGTGGGAGGACTGAAGTAGCATTAGAGATATGCATAACAATGATATTATGTGTCTGATAAGAACTCAGTAATGGTTAGAATCCTCAGGCATTTTAGGTCCTTTGGGTCTTTATTAAAATGCCTCTGTATTTGCTACTATCTAGAAAGCACAGTTATATGACAAGCATTTGATAATATAACTATTGAGATGTCAATAGTATACTGTTTCAAAGATACCAAAAACAACACTTCTAGTCCAAATCAAAAGCTAAAATATATTTCTGAATTGAAGCAATTCACCCTAATTAGAGAGTTTAAGAACAGGGCTGTCCAGAGGGCTATGTGAGATGGCATGGTCACACAGGGCACAAGGGAGACATTGCAAAAATTGCATTTCATCTATTGTCTTTCCTTTGATAGTTGTGGTGCACTGGGTGGGGTGTGGGTGCTGGGGGGCACGATTCTGGCTCAGGACACTCCTCTTTAGGGACTCTTTTACTAAAGCGTGGTAAGGTTTTGCACTTTCGATGCATTAGTTGCAAAACATAGTGCATGGTAAGTGCAAATACTGGACAGTAAATGCAGGGGGCGAGGGTGTCAAGCATTTACCCAGCAGTTACCGTATAGGACAGACATTTATTGCATGGGAGAATGCTCCCCATGGGTATACATAAGAACATAGGAATAACTATACTGTGTCAGACCAATGGTCTATCTGGTCCAGTATCCTGTTTCCAACAGTGGCTAAGTCAGGTCACAAGTACCAGGCAGAAACCCAAATAGTGACAACATTCCATGCTACCAATCCTAGGACAAGCAGTAGCTTCCCCATGTCTGTCTCAATAGCAGACTATGGACTTTCCTCCAGAAATTTGTCCAAACCTTTTTTAAACCCAAATATACTAACCAATGTTACTGCATCCTCTGGCAAAGAGTTCCAGAGCTTAACTATTTGTTATATATATGTCTGGAGGATGAGAGTACCAATACACATTAAAGAAGACCTTAGGAACATCTAAATGAATTGCAGTATGAAATAATGGGAGAGTAAATGTTTTCAATAGAAACCAATCTATTGGAGTTTTCAGCTTTTTTGCATTCCAATATATGAGCCATTAGAATGGTCATCCACCAAAACATATCTTTTAACAAATTGCTGATTTCCAAATGTGGAGAACCATCTGAAGATAAACAGCAATAAGGATATCAAGGAGCTTCCTTCGCCATTTAACTAAAGTATTTGGGATAGCCTAGAATGAAAGACTATAATATCAGTAGTGAGAGAGGAGGAGATAGGTAAAATGTTTTTAATAATGGTTCAAATAGAGGACCAAAATGGTTGAAGAGCATATGCATAAGATCACCAAGGTGTACATTACAATGGCAGAATAGGTTAGATTCCGCTAAGTTACCACGTTGTAACCTACTGGGAGTCCACAAAGCTTTATATAATAAGAAGTGCATAGATTATGATAAGCTTGTAGACACGGTGGGGTGAATAGTATAGCAGAAAAAAAGTCAGCCCATGTAACATCAGTACCAGTCCAAGTAGTATCAGATGACCATCATGTTTTAACAGACAAGGAAAGGGGACAGGTCTTTGATCTAAGTAATTTGTAAATAAAGGGAAGTGGTGTGACCTTGAAATAGCACCATTTGACTGAGTTTAAAAAGACTAGAATTCTCCGAGGTGTAGTTGGTACCAATGAAAAAATTCTGTATTGGGTAGAGAATATTTTTCACAAAGCTGAGAGAATGTTAGAAGACTGTCCTTGTCGAAAAGCTGTCCTAAAAAGCAAATACTCTTGCTAAATCAAGCAGGCCAAAAAAGGGGCTTCTTGTCCATCAGTAAATTTGAATTAAACCAGATAAGGGTATCTGCATAAAGCCTATTATCTTTAACAGAATAGGGAGTGAGAACACTTATGGACTTTATAGTAGAGTGAATAAAGACAGAATTAAGAGGTAAACAGGATTTTGAAGTGAAAGGAATACAAAGAAAGGGAATGAGGTATAGCAAATCTTTCTCAATTTTGTGCCTGGACTGAGTGTCTTGAGAAATGGAGAGCATGGATAGCAAGAAAGAACCATATTTTAAAATAGTTTGAACATGATATAAATAAAAATCAGAGAAGCATACACCTCCATTTGATTTAGCAACTTTAAGGGTTTTCAAAGAAACATGAGAATGTTTAGTACGCCAAAGACACTTTGAAATTTTAATCTCAATGCATTTATAAAAGGAACAGGGTGCCAATTTAGGTAGCATGCTTAAGTAATGCTTGACAATGGGCATAATAGTCATTTGTATCGCTTCTAGGCAACCCCACCACAAAAGGGCAAAGGGAGACCAATGATTAAGTAATTTATCAACTTTAGTTTTAATGAAATCCAAATTAAGTGACATCAATTGGTCTCTGTCTTTATTGAATAGAACCCCCAAGTATTTCAGTTGAAGATGACCATTTGAAAGTGGAGGAGTCAATATCTGATAACGAGTGTCATCACTGAGGGGCATAAATTGCAACTTGTCCCAATTAATGTGATATCCCACTGTGGCTGAAAATTGAGAAAAAAGATTTATTAAGGCAGGAATGGATAAAAGGGGCCAGGTTAGAAAAATTACAAGGTCATCAGCGTAAGCAAGAGTTTTGGAGTGATTAGAATTTAAACATAAGCCTGGATTGAAGGGTTGGACCTAATAGCTATAAGTAGTGGTTCAAACGCAATATATAACAGGGGTGACAATGGACACCCCTGTCCAGTACCTCTTATATGTCATTGCTATAATTATAATGCAGGATCCTGTCATGTGCATTGAGATGTTTGCCATTATAGTAGACTTATGTCTGGTCAAGTTTGATAATGGCATAATGTAACTATCAGGCTTATTTTCGAAAGTGATCGCTGGCCATTTCCCAACATAAATCAGGAGATGGCCGGCGATCTCTCAAAAGCAGCGAAATCAGTATAATCGAAAGCGGCTTTATTGAGAGCATCACCGCTTTCCCGTCACCTCGCCGGTGAAAGTTCAAGGGGGCGTGTCAGCGGCGTAGTGAAGGCGGGACATGGGCATGGCTACCAGATGGCCGGCTTTCGCGGATAATGGGAAAAAAGTGGCGTTAATCAGTATTTTGCTGGGTTTACTTGGTCCTTTTATTTTCACAACCAAGCCTCAAAAAGGTGCCCCAACTGACCAGATGACCACCGGAGAGAATGGGGGATGACCTCCCCGTAGTCCCCCAGTGGTCACCAACCCCTTCCCACACTAAAAAAAATACAAATCAAAACCTTTTTTTTTACCAGCCTGTATGCCAGCCTCAAATGTCATAACTGACAGCAGCTCCCTGACAGCAGTATGCAAGTCCCTGGAGCAGTTTATAATGGGTGCAGTGCACTTCAGGCAGGCAGACCCACGTCCATACCCCCCTACCTGTTACACTTGTGGTGGTAAACGTTAAGCCCTCCAAACCCCCCAAAACCCACTGTACCCACATGTAGGTGCCCCCCTTCACCTATAAGGGCTATGGTAATGGTGTAGAGTTGTGGGGAGTGGGATTTGGGGGGCTCAGCACCCAAGGTAAGGGAGCTATGCACCTGGGAGCTTTTTTTGTATTTTTTAAAAATTTTTAGAAGTGCCCCCTAGGGTGCCCGGTTGGTGTCCTGGCATGTCAGGGGGACCAGTGCACTACAAATGCTGGCTCCTCCCATGACCAAATGCCTTGAATTTCGCCGGGTTTGAGATGGCCGGCATTTTTTTCCATTATCGCTGAAAAACAAAACCGACAATCTCAAACCTGGTGAACTCTGGCATTTGGCCAGGCTTAACTGTATTATCAGAAAAAAGATGGCCAGCCATCTTTTTCGATAATACGGTTCCAGCCAGCTGTTGTGCCGCCGCCAAAATAGATCGACAACGAGCTATTTCGCCTGCGACGTTCGATTATGCCCCTCCACATTTACAAATATCAGTTTTTCCATGAAGTATGTATGTGGTTTATATTGATGCAGGGTAGCTGTTGGGCAGACTACTTATAAATCTATCATCAAGTGCGTTCTAAGGTATTATTTTTTAGTATCCCAAGAAACACTACTCATACCTATATACACAGTGCCCACCCATATTAGCTCTGGGCCCACCCAAAAACTCAGGTCTGGCTATGCCACCGTGATGCACATTTCTTAAACTAACACATTCCAGGCAATAAATTTAAAAAAATAGTTTTTTTTCTAACCTAGACCCCCCCCCCCCCTCCCAAAAAAAATAAAATAAACAAAAGAAAGCTTTCTTTTCCTTTCTACCTAGCTCTGATAGTAGAGAGGATGGGCTTTTCAAATTGTTTCTTGTCTTTTCCACTGCTAACTCTTGCTGTTATATCCCAACTTTGGCCACTGAACTGTGGACAAGCTCTGCAAGTTTTATTTTCCTTTGCCAGTCCTAGGTAAGGAAGTAGCTTCAGTCTTCCAGCTGGTTTAAATTGCAGACAAATTCAAGGAACTGCTATATTTTTGGGGAATGTTTAGATTTAAATGAGGAAAACTAGATTCTAGCAGAATTAGATTCTTGTATCAAACTGTGTCAGTGCTTGCCCCTCCTAGAGAACTGTTTTGATAGGGGACTCGCTGAATCAGTAGGACTTTGGATAGGGGACTTGCTGAATCACTAGGTCTTATATAGTTGGGTGCACAAAAATATAAATGCTGGGGACTGCTCAGTGTATAATGTGCTGACAGGTAAGTACTTGAACAACAAACAAAACAACCCACAGCAAAAGTTAGTAATCAAACATTTAAAAAAAACTTTCATAAAAGTTTTTTTTGTTTGCTCAGATTGTGCCAAGGAGACCAGCACGGATTCATAGATCCAGCATGCGTTCAAAGACCTGATGATGGAAAACACTTGGCTAACTCAGTCATTATTAACAAATACTGGGAAAACTTTTAAACAAAGTACAAACTCTTTAACCAAACCCCAACGTACTCCCTGTTGTTCAATCAATACAATTTTACCAAAATTTTTCAATTTCTTTAATTTATAAATATAAACAAATATAGACAATACAAAACATACAACCCCAAAGTACCCTCAGTACTCCTAAAGATCTCCCCTAACCAATTCCAGTCACTCACACACATACATAATCCGTATCCCAGCTGTTGTTAAATGCACACAGATAAATACAAGTAAATACAGATTTCATAGTCACTTTCTTCTCTGCTGCATATTCCAAAATTATTTTCAATTTGAGAAGATCTTTTATGTCCAAAAGAGGAGCATAGCCATGGGGGCTATGGTTGTGCCCTCATTGGCCTGCCTCTATATGACGTACTTTGAGGAGAAACACGTCTATACCTCTCCGTGGCATGATAATATTGTGCTATGACGTCATTATATAGACGATGTTATATTGCTATGGAAGGGCTCTGAAGAAGATCTAGGAGAATTTATAGGCGCCTTGAATAGGGCGGATCTTTGTGTTAAGTTTACGGCACGTGTCTCTAGGGAAGCCATTGAATTTTTAGACATCAAAATCAGTAAAGCAGATTTAGGTAATCTGTCTACACAGCGAAGGGAAGGCTACACGTCGGGAGCGCCGGCTCCTTCCCTGACGCTGCGCTGCCGGAACCGCCACGGAGGTAAATTTAAAAAGAAGAAGAAAAAAAAAGGGATGTTGGGGGGAGAGAAGAGGGTGGGCAGTAAAGTTGAACAATGGGATCGGGAGGGCAGGGGAGAAACGACAGCATGGATGCGAAGGGGGGGGGGTATGGATGCGAAGGGGGGGGAGAAGAGAGCGGACCAGGCTGGGACATGGGAGAGAGAGGGGCATGGATGCGAGGGGGGGTCATGGAAGGGAGAGAGGGGACTTGCAGGAAAAGGATGAATGGAGGCGGCAGGGGACAGAGGAGCATGGATGGGCATGGATTGGGAGGGCAGGGCTCAGGGAGAGGGGGAATTGCTGGAAAGGGATGAATGGAGGGGGCAGGGGACAGAGGAGCATGGATGGGCATGGATTGGGAGGGCAGGGCTCAGGGAGAGAGGGGAATTGCTGGATAGGGATGAATGGAGGGGACAGATGGGCATGGATGGATATGGATTGCAGGGCAGGGCTCAGGGAGAGAGGGGAATTGCTGGATAGGGATGAATGGAGGGGGCAGGTGACAGAGGAGCATGGATGGGCATGGGTTGGGAGGGCAGGGCTCAGGGAGAGAGGGGAATTGCTGGAAAAGGATGAATGGAGGGGGCAGGGGACAGATGGGCATGGATTGGGAGGGCAGGGCTCACACTCTCTCTCTCATATACAATGTCTTTCTGACTCTCACTCTCACACACTCTGTCTCACACTGTATCACATTCACTCTCTATGTGCCACACAGTCACTCACACACTTGCTTGGTGTCATACACTCACTCTCACAGAGAATCTGTGTCTCACACACACTCTCTCTCTCACCCACACACACACACTCTCTCTCACACTGTGTCTCACATACACACTTGCACACACTCTCATTCTCACACACACACTCTCTCACAAAACAAACTCACATCCAGACTCACTCTCTCTCTCACACACACACACTCACACTTTCACTCTGACTCTCAAACAGTCACTCTCACATACACTCTCCCAAACATACACACTCCGAGGAAACCCTTGCTAGCGCCCGTTTCATTTGTGTCAGAAACGGGCCTTTTTTACTAGTTCTTATATATTTCCTAAATATCTCTTAATATGTCTGCTTGTTAAAATACTTCCATGTTCTATCATTATCATGTTACCAAAAATTCTCTGCTATTACTAAATGTATACTTTCTCATGCATTCTCAGTATTCATGATGTATTGTAAGCCACATTGAGGCTGCAAAGAGGTGGGAAATGTGGGATACAAATGCAACAAATAAATAAATAAATAATAAAACAGACCTAGACCAAAATGTCCAACTTATAGCCGTGGATATTTTTGTTTTGTTCCATTATGGCAGAAAAACATCCAAGTATTAGGAACACCCAGATCTTGCCCTTAACATGCCCCCTTGTGATTTGAATGCACTTCTGATGGACCTCATAGAAAAATATTTAAAAATTGGTTTCAAAAATACCAATTTCGACTTTTTTTTTTTTTTTAGACCAATGTCAAAATGCAGATTTATGACACATTTTGGACGTTTTTCTCTTTTAAAAATGAACCCCTATGTTTATCTCGACACATGGTGATATTATTCAAAGCGCAATAATTGAGTCAGCAGAGTGTTTTCCATCATTGGGTCTTTGAGCCCATGCCGCATCTGTGAATCTGTCCTGGTCTCCTTGGCATATTCTGAGCACACAAAAACCTTTTTCTGAAAGTTTTTTTTTAATGGTTGACAAGTTGGGTGCAAGCATTTACACAAGTGTTTGGCAAGCATAAGTGCTCATACCCAAAGTTAGGTGCAAAATGCGCAATAAGTAATATTCTGTAAAGGTCTACCATGCAGAGTGCCGTTTACAAAATCTAGCCCATAATGTACACTGTTTCCAAATAGTGTGCAGTATTATCAGCAAACAATAAAACATGACGTGTTTTTTCTGCTCATTTTTGTTTGATAACAACATGCAATAACATAGGATATGATGCTATTTCCTGTGTCATTGCAAGTGACATCCAATCCCTACTCACAAATTACATTCCCAACATGGTCCAAACTACAGGTGTTTTCACCTTGATAGAGATAAACAGCCTGACTAAAGTGCCAATGTACTAACCAGTGGGATTTTCTGTGAGTTAGTAATCTATTTTGATGAAAATGAAGAAAAAATATTTCTATTCACACCCCTAAGCTTCACATATGAAAAAATGTACAAAACCATGAAAGATCAATGTTGCTGCATGTTTTGCACTGCTGTAGTTTCAAATTTATTTAAAATTTGCTACCCTGCCACATCGGGAAAAAACATCTGAGTGGCTTGCAACATTCTAAAGTGGAGGAAAATATAATTAGAAGGAAAATTGAGAGCAAAAATCAGAACTACAATTTATTGATAGGAAAGATGAAGAGAAGGGAATTTCAGGTCACAGGCTATTTTCCATAGACAACACCAGGCACGGAACCTCCCGAGCAAGGGTGGTAAAATAATTTAGCCTCAGTTACCCAAAGGCATCTACAAAGAAAAGAGTCTTCTTAAACCTTCTTAAAGGCCCTTCTTAAACCTATCTAAGGATGTCTCTAATCTAAGGTTTTATAATAGTGCATTCCAAAGGCTAGGGCCTGAAACAAAGAAAATGGAATCATGGGTCGAAACATGATTGGCAAAAGGTTGGAATGACTAAGTGGTTCTACTGTGAAAACCTAAGTTCCCATTCAGGGCAATATGAAACCAAATATCTGGCTAGAAAAAATGGACAGTAAAATTGACAGGTCTTCAATACAGTTAATAGAATTTTATAGATGAGTCATGGGAATCCAGTGAGCAACCTTAAGGACAGGGGTAACGTTATCTTATGCATTTTAAAGCACATAGGCCCCTGGCTACATAACAATTTGTACATTAGTAGGTTGGATAAGAAGAGGAGGCAGAATGAAGTATGAAACAGAATACACTTCAAAAACAAACAAATTAAAAAAAAACACATGGGAGTCAATATTCAGTTGTCGTTGATGAGTGGTTTTGTTCACCCCTTACGGTGCAGGCTCAGGCTTTGAATATCTGGTTATTTTTAAGCTGGTTAAAATATAGCCACTTAAGTTGATATTCAACACTTAAGGGCCCTTTTACTAAGGCAGATAGGCGCCTACATGGGTCCAACGTGCGGCTACTACTTCTGTGTGGTAATTCCATTTTTTATGCACATCTGATACGCATGTCAGAAAATATTTTGTATTTTCTACTATGTGGTGCTAACTACATGGTAATCGGCAGTGTATGCACGCTGACGATTACCGCACGGTTAATGCATGAGACCTTACCAGTGGTGTTACTAGGGGGGCTGACACCCAGGGCAGATTGCCGATGCGCCCCGCCCCCCTGATGCAGCACAACCCCACCCCCCCAGCGAAAGGGCACCCCTTGGCAAAAGAACCCCCCCGGGCGTACGCCGCTGGAGGGAGGGTGCCGCGCGCCTGTCCGCTTCGTTCGTTTCCATGCTCCCTCTGACCCGGAACAGGAAGTAACCTGTTCCGGGGCAGAGGGAGCACAGAACGAACGTAGTGGACAGGCGCATGACACCCTCCCAGCGGCGTGCACCCGGGGCGGACCGCCCCCCCCCCCCTTGGTACGCCACTGGACCTTACTGCTAAGTCAATGGGTGGCAGTGAGGTCTCAGGCCCAAAATGGATGCACGCTGATTTTTATTTTGCTGCTCGTCCATTTTCAGCAAACAAAAAGGCCTTTTTTGCAGGTGCACTGAAAAATGAACCTGCGTGCATCCAATACACATGTCTACACCAGTGCAGGCCATTTTTCAGCGCACATTTGTAAAAGGACCCCTTAAGCAGCCAAGGGTTACCGCATAAAAATAGGACAGACTTTTATGTGGCCCCATTTATGTGGTAAATCTGGCCACTTAGGGAGAGATTCTATCTATGGCACCTAAAAAAAAATTGGCGCTGGAATCAGTGCCAACTAAGCATATTTTATACCTAGATTTAGGCGCCGATTATAGAATACTCTTAGTTGGTATTGTGCCTAAATATATGCGTATCCATTTACACCAACAAAAACGTAGCATAAATGCTGGCATGTAGATTTAGGTGCCCTGGGCCATATTCTGTTAGGCACGTAAATTTTAGAATGCCCACAAAACACCCATTTCCCGGCCCATAACCATGCCCCTTTTTGCCTACGTGCCTAAATTCTAATCAGTGCCAATTAGTGTTCGTTATTGCTTGTTAAGTGCCGTTATCAGTGCTCATTAGCTTATTAAGTTACGCTGATTTAGGAGCAGATCTCTAGGTGTGCTATATAGAATCTGGGGGTTATATCAGCTATTTTCACTGCAGCAGTAAATATCAGCACTTTGTACCACAGCTGAATATCAGCCCTTAAGTAGCCGAGTGCTGGCTCCACCCCAGAACGCTCTCAACATAGCCAGCTTTGAGTTCAGTGCTAACCACAATAGTCAGCGGCACTGTCTACGTACCACTAAATATTAGTGGCTAGCTCCGACCAAGCAATTTAAGTGGGCTAAATTGCTTTAAATATTGGTCTCATGGTGCATAAATTGATAGATCCTATAGGGATGAGGAATTTGGTTCAAGATAAAATTATAGAATCCATATCCATATTAAATTTAAAAAAAAGCTTGTAGTTATTCTGATCCCCTGAAAATATACTGTAAGTTTTTAGTGAAGTACACTTCAAAACCATATGACACACATTCCTCATAGGATAATGATATGTCTAAGGATTCCCATCAGCTTTTGACAAATGCTTAATAAACAGTAATTTATCCTTCCTTCATAGTCTCCAATGTGCTCTACTATGGCAACATCATCTTGTTGCAGACAGGAATTTAAATGTGCAGGGAGGTCAGTTATTTCATTTCACATACTAATCAAGCAGATTTACTCAGACAGCTGTATTTCTTTTCCATTTGCATACAATTATCAAACCAGAACTTAGATTTCTGTGCCCAGTGATATTTTAACTAGTTCTCTTCTCTGAATCAACTGCCGCATTTGCTGTATTTGATTAGTTACATACCCTAGAGGACATGATTCAGCTGTAATATTCGATTTATTTTAAACATGGGCAGGGCAATTTTAAGAAGGCATGTACCTGGGAAAAAATGAATTTAGCCCGACAAATTTGATGTTTGAAAAATGCTCATGCTTAATCTAATTAAAATATAAGTAGAGATCATCAAAAGCACATAATTCTATATGAGTTAAAAGTAGGCAGGATCAGGGGCATGGTTAGATTGGGGTGGAAAAAATACATATGGATTAACAATTCAAATCTATGTATATTGTGTTGAAAACGAAAAGTATCCACAAGAAAAAAAAAATACATATACCTTCTTAGGTGCTCTTTCCAGGAGATTTTTCTTTTCGAAACAAGTATGAAGTCTACAGGTAAAAATACGTAGAGATTTTGTATGACCCTCCCCAACTTTCCTGTCTGAATTGTAGTTCTGCCCTCATCCCTAATACTATATTGTATGGTGTCAATCACACGCTCTCTTTTTTCTCCTGTTTAGTCTGTAAACCGCCTGGATGGCATATTTATAGAGAGAGATAGAAAAGTTGAAACTTGATCTGCATTTATGTGCCCACTTTTGAAAATTGCCCCATGAGAGGTCAAGTTATCTATCTTGAGATCAGAAAGAATGTCAGGGTCAATAGCTATTCAAACTGACAGATTAATAAAAATCTTTGCTATTCAAATGTAATCCCCCCATTATAACTGTTACTAGGACTGTTGAGCAACCCCTCTCTAGAGTCACTGGAGGGAGGAAACTGGTTGGAAGGGATAGTGAGAAGCCCAGCCCCAAGGCTTGACTAAACTTTACTTTTAGCAAGAATAGCTGATACAAATCACGGTGGATGGTACTGCATCCTGGAGACAGGACCCTGACCAGTACCAATGACTTTGATACTCAAAATCATAGTTAATTGAGATGGATCAGGAAAAATATAAGTTTTTAGATTGATAGTTTAGAATACATTTGCAAGGAAATTTATAAAAGAACAAACCGCCCAAGGCCAAGACCCTAGGATGCATTAACAGGAATTTTCTCCTGTTTTTGAGTAGTTTTAGCAACATCAGGAAATACTTGCACTTTCAAAGAACAAAAAGTAGAAAGATGATATTTAAAGTAAAGTTTCAAGAGCCAATCTCTATCATAGTCTAAAGTCATTGCAATTAAGAAGGTAGGAGGAATAACTATCCGCTCTTTTGAGGTGATTCCAAAAAAGCGGTTAAGTCCAAGCTGTCCTGGGATATAAGAGACAACTGGTCTAATCTGCTTCTACTTTCTTTCTTTTTAAAAGAAGTTAGAAAAGAAGACATTAGATACTGGTGGTAAAGACTGTGAAGGCACCTTTAGTACTTCTAACATATTCATTTGAAAATTTCTTCAGGGGAGATTCCAGGAATCTTAGGAAAGTTGACCAAATAGAGATTCCTCCTCCTCCAAACAGAGTTTTCAATTTTGGTTTCAAGTTAGAGGCTCCTTTTACCAAAGAGGCAGTCAGGGAGCTCACAGATTTTAACTCTGTATTCAAATCCTGAAGATAATCTTGCATTAGCACAGTTTGTGACTCCTGAGAGTCTATATGTTCCTCCAAGACACCAATCATAGCAACACTTACATTCATCTGAGCAGATAAAGATAGTCCCAATGCTGCAATGGTATTCCAAATTTCTTTGACAGAAAAAATTGCTGGCCTTACTGGTGCAAAGGAAACCAAACCAGTCAGTGGTACCTGATGCAGGAACCATTCCCTCCCACATTGCAGCAGCCATTGGAGTTGTTGTACTACTGCCAGTAAAACTTCCCACATCTTTCAAGCCACTGAGTTGGTAAACAGCGGCTCTAGCAGGAGTCTCAACAGCTGGAGGAATGACTGCTGAAATCAGTGCCTTGGAACTTAGCCTGACTCTCTGAAGAGCCCTCTCTGTGCTGCTAAAACCAGCATTGAATCTCGCAAATCGAGGGCCAGCGACACGCTTGTATCTAGGGGTGGTGAAACAGATGCCCCTGCTCCACCTGCCCTCAGCAGATCCCCAGACAATGGAAGCATCGCAGAATCCTCCAGTCTTGTCTGAATAAACCTAGAAATTGGTTGAAGAGCTGCCAAAGCTACTGGAACAACTCTCTCATGGCATTTCTTAGGCATACTGGAAGAAGTGGAGGAGCGACTAAAGATTCTGGCCTCTAGCCCAAGTTATATCTTAAACAGCAGTGGGTATATTTTTATTTATTTATTTTGACAGTTATACCCCACATTATCCCGAACATACTCGAGTTCAATGTGGCTAACAGTAAATAAACAACAGACAAAGTTTACAAAGCCATAAACAAAAAATAAAATACAGACCATTGATGGCCAGCTGCAATCTAAGATACTCCATCAATGGATAGAAACCTCTCAAAGAGGAGAGTTTTCAGTCTTTTACGAAATACCAAGTAATCAGGCTGACCCTTGATTGCCAAGTGAATTCCACCACTTAATGCAGAAGAGGACATTACTATGAATTAACTGCTAATGCAGAAGATTATTGGGGTGTAGTTAGCTACACCTTGTGAGGAGTAGCTAACTACAGTACATTCTAATTCCTGGCTGTGCTGTTAATGTGTGTTAGTGATCATTTGTCTGCATTAACTGCATGGCTTTGTAAACTTTGTCTGTTGTTTATTTACTGTTAGCCACATTGAACTCGAGTATGTTCGGGATAATGTGGGGTATAACTGTCAAAATAAATAAATAAAGTGCTTTAAACATCCCAAACAGTTAACACAGAGGTATTGTACCTATTATATGCCTTAACTTTGGCTTTCATCAACTGTAGGTGCAAAGTCTTAGTGCACCTTAGTAAATAAGCCCTTATGTTTACTGTGGTTCCATGCAAGAAAATCTGTTATCTCATGCACTATTCATTGTCCTTCTAGCCTTGAAGTGATTGGAAAGGGAGAAGTGAGAGCACTCACTGCTCTACTACTAGACTTCTGCACATGGATGTGAAGCAATTTGTGAAAGTATCTGAAATGCAAAGTCACATCAGTGCTATGGATACCAAGAAATATCTACAAACTGATCTTTGCCAAGGAAATCATGACCAGCCTACTCTATGGTATGTCAGAACAACAAATCTAAAAGAGTAATGTACTATCACAGAGGCATTGGCATGATGTTTGATATAGAGTAGTTGACCCTAATGGAACTTATATATGCAGGGAACCTCAGCAGAGTCAGGCACATTCTGAAGAAAATATTTTCATTTGTTTAAGCAGTGGCCTTCCACAATGGAACTAGTGAAGATCAGAGACAACAAATTCAGAGACTGCATTCCAAGGAGCAACAAAGCACTTTCTATATCTTATAGACACTTCCTAAGCACAGTGGGGAACCATTCAGGATGTTTGAGGTTCCTCTACTGACCCAGGACATTCTACTCTTCACCAGGGGCATAGCTTCAGGGGGCCGTGGGGGCCTGGGCCCCTGCAAATTTCATCTGGGCCCCTGGTTTGGCAGGTGGGGGTCCCCAACCCCTGCCAACTGAAGCCTTCTTGCCCTGCTCTTCTTTCTTCTTGCTCCTCCTGTGCATGCTGATGCTACTTTATGTGAAACTGAGAAGGACAAGAGGAGCAAGAAGAAAGAAGAGCAGGCCAGGAACGTGGCTGTGCTGGAGATCGGCACTGAAGAAGGCTTCGGCTGGCGGGGATTGGGGACCCCCACCAGCAAAGGTATTTGTTTGCGAGGTGAGGGGGGGGGGCAAGGAGGGGCGAGGCAAGGCAGTAGGGGGAGGTGAAGCGAAACGAGGCATGGCGGTGGGGGGACAGCACTCAAAATGTGCCCCCAACCTCGGGCTCTGGCCCCCTCCCACCGTAAGGTCTGGCTATGCCCCTGCTCTTCACCAGGAAAATCCTTGCATACCTTGGGGTCCTTTTACAAAGCTGCAATAGAAAGTGGCCTTAGAGCACCCTAACATGGTTTTTCCTACATTCTAAAGACATTTGTACTGCAACAGTAAAATGGCCAATTTTCTATTTTCGGTATTAATGGCCATGTGCTAATGTTGCCATTTGCACAGCCATTAAAAACATTTAAGGGCCCTTTTACCAAGATGCTGTAAAAGGGGCCCTACGTTGACATCAGTGCATGAACTTGCCATGCACTGAGGCCCCTTTTACCGCAGTGGGTTTTCTTTTAGAAAAAAGAAATGGCTGTGCGGTAAGTACAAACTTGCTGTGTGGACATTTCCAAGGGGAGCCCTTACTACCACCTATTTAGGAGGCAGTAAGGACTCCTGCACTAACCTGGTGGTAACCGGGCAGTGTGCGGCGTTTCCTGATTACCACCGGGTAAAATATTTCTGGTCATGCCAGAAACGGCACACGCTGGAGTCAGCACTACTGCCAGCTCCTGCAGTGGGCTGGTGGTAGTACCACATTGGTGCATGCCAACGCAGCAGTAGCTCTATTGTGGCATTGTAAAAGGTCCCCTTACTGTGTGAGCACGTACCACCACCCATTTTGTAGATGGTAAGGGCTCATGTGGTAATCCTGCAGTAACCTGTTAGTGTGCGGTAATGTAGATGTGCTAATTGATAAGTGAGGACAGGCCAATTCTCATCCCTAGACACACACCCTCACCTAAAAATATATATATTTTTTTACCACATGGGTAGTGTATGCACCTTTGGGAATTACCACAGGACACCAGAGCACATCCCACAGTAACCCTTTTAAGCTGCAGCAGGGGCGTAGCCAGACTTCGGCGGGAGGGGGGTCCAGAACCCGAGGTGAGGGGGCACATTTTAGCCCCCCTCAGCGCCGCCATCCCCCTGCCATTTCTGACCCCCCCCCGCCACCGCCGCCTCCTCCACCACCAACATTGACCCCCCCCCCCCGGCGCCAACCCTTTTGACCCCCCTTCACTCCGCTGCTGCCACCGTTGGGTACCTTTGCTGGCGGGAGACCGCAACCCCCGCCAGCCAAAGTCCTCTTCTCGTTGCTGGCTGATCTGCAAAGGCTTCATTCTGTTTCTGTGAGTCTGACATCCTGCACGTTGTACGTGCAGGACGTCAGATTCACAGAAACAGAACAAAGCCTTGCAGATCAGCAACGCGGCCATGCCGGAGAAGAGGACCTCGGCTGGTGGGGGTTGGGGTCCCCCGCCAGCAAAGGTACCCGACGGCGACGGCGGCGGGTTGACGGTGGGAGGAGGGTCGAGAGGGTCATCGGCAGGGGGGCCAGGGCCAAATCTACGGGGGCCCATGCCCCTGTGGCCCCACATAGCTATGCCCCTGAGCTACAGTAAGCATGTGCTAATGCTCCCCGCAACTTTGTAAAAAGATCCCTTTGTGAAGATGGTGTCCCTCCAAATCAGTCACAAATTGATTCAGAGCTTGCTGTAGGACAAGACCATCACTGCTGGGTACAAATCATGCTCTAGGGTAGTCATTTTGCTCTTAACACATACTAAAACAGCCAAGAAACTAGTAGAGTCAGTATCAGCAGGTTGATGTTAGTACCATAGACAGTTTTACAGGGAGGGCAACTTTCAGAGCAATTTCTGTGGGGGGAAAAATGTACTTTTATCTCCATTTAGGGAATACATTCGCAGGGCGAGCATTCAAGTAAGGATTTAAAAAAAATGAATACTTTTATATTTTCAAAAGTACACATTGTTTATTCAAAAAGTATCTGAACATAAAGTATTTTTGTAGGCAATATTCAAAATAAAAAAGTAAAATAAGTACAAATCTGATAATATATTCACTTTGCAGCTATGAGAATACTTTGAAAATGCACACTATTTGTAAGACTTTGAATTACCTGCTGTGCAACCACAAATATGTAATTGTTTTTCATCAACTGTACTGTATCTCATACTGTGATAGTGATATTGACTGCAAACAGCTGCATTTTTAATTTTCATCTATTCAGTATGTAAATGCCTTAAGTAATCTACCAGGTACATAAGCTTTATAATTGATCCTTCAATTTTTCTCCTGCTCCTTTGTACTTCCAGGGCTAGGATCTGGAGCAATGAGTCTTTATGGGCAACTGCACATGGATTCTTCCCATGTTTGATAGACTCATACAAATTGGTTAAAGTAGTTACTGCAGTGATTTTCTGGGTTCTGACTCTGGCTAATATGTATCAGCCTTAATTAGTGACCACAGCACTGGGGAATGAAAGAGACAACTCGGGGATCAGACTAGGGGCTTTGCACATAGTTGTGCATAGCACTTCCTATATGAGCCACTGGTTTATCTTTTAACTCTCAATTTGAATTGTAATGTATTAGGTTTGAGTCCTTTTTGAAGAGCAGACAGTATTGAAAGATGGATTTTTTTTCATCTCCCTGGGTACCCCCTTGTGGAGTCCCATAGGGTTCTCCCATTTCTCCACTTCTGTGCAATTCACATATGATTTCTCTTGGTCAAATTTCATTGAATCCAGGTGAGCTGATACTCTCGTATGCTAATGACATCTTTGTGTTGTTCCTGTTAGCAAGAATTATTTATAATAGCATTGGTAAAATTAGGAAGTGGTCTGCATCTGTATGTGTTAAATTGAATATTGATAAAACAAAAATTCTGTGGTTTGGCATGAACTTATGTAACATTCCAAAGTTCATTTTGAATAATGAAGGGATTCAGCTTAATGTTGAGAGAGTTTCTAAAATTGTGGGAATGCTTTTAAATTCCTCGCTGGCAAAGGAGTTCCGGGTGAATAACCTAGTTTGGAAAGCTTATTTTAAGTTAAAGCAACTACACATGTTGTATCCATGTTTTCTATAGGATCATTTAAGAACTATTGTTCAGTTATCGATTCTAGCTCTGCTGGACTAAGGAAATTCCTTACAGGTGGGAATCGCTACAAAATTGATTAGTAAAATTCAGTTAATTCAACATTTAGCAGCTAGATTGATGTACTGTAAATCAAGAGTAGATCATGTTGCACCTCTGCTAGTGGAGCTGCACTGGTTCATTTTAAGGTGGTCTGTTTAGTGTTTAAGATCTTAGAAGGCTACTGCCCAGAGGGATTATCTCAATTGATTAAACTGCTAAGTTCCACTACAATAACTAGGAGCTGTAATGATTTGCTTCTGGCTTTTCCAACAGTTAGAAACATGAGGTTTAAAAGCAGTCTTTTCTCTCTCTTTTGTATATCTTGCTGTGCAGTTATAGAATGACCTTCCTATTGAAATCCATTCTTTAAGAAGATATTTTTCCTTTTGTAAAAAGGTGAAGACTTATCTGTTTTCTAATTCTTTTAAGAAGTAGTTTTGAATAGATTTTGTGAATCCTAATAAAATGTATCAATACTCTTTGTATCCTACTTAGAACCTCAAGTGAGGAAGTTGTCAGGTTATAAATCCATTATAGCATAGCATAGTATAAAATACATGTTTGAATTGCCATTCCCTATTATCAATTTCTCTCCTCCCTTCCCAGTATTGATCATTATATAAGAATATAAGAGTAGCCATACTGGGTCACACCAATGGTCCATCTACCCAGTATTCTGTTTTCCAAACAGTGGCCAAACCAGGTCACAAATACCTGGCAGAAACCCAAATTGTGGCAACACTCCATACTACAAATCCCAGGGCACGCAGTTGCTTCCCATGTCTGTCTCAATAGCAGACTATGGACCTTTCCTCCAGGAATTTGTCCAAACCTTTTTAAACCCAGATACACTAACTGCTGTTATCACATCCTCCAGCAAAGAGTTCCAGAGTTTAACTATTCATTGAGTGAAAACATATTTCCTCCTATTTGTTTTAAAAGTATTTCCATGTAACTTCCTTGAGTGTCCCCTAGTCTTTGTACATTTGGAATGAGTAAAAAATGGATTTACTTCTACTCGTTCTACACCACTCAGGATTTTGTAGACCTCAATCATATCTCCCTTCAGCCATCTCTTTTCCAAGCTGAAGAGCCCTAACCTCTTTAGCCTATCCTCATACGAGTGGAGTTCCATCCCCTTTATCATTCTGGTCGCGCTTCTTTGAACCTTTTCTAATTCCGCTATATCTATTTTGAGATACGGTGACCAGAACTGCATGCTATACTCAACGTGTGGATGCACCATGGAGCGGTACAAAGGCATTATAGTATTTTCGGTCTTATTCACCATCCTTTCCTAATCATTCCTAGCATCCTGTTTTCTTTTTTGGCCGCCGCCGCACACGGAGCAGTAGATTTCAGCGTATTATCTACAACAACACTTAGACGTTTTTTCTTGAGTGCTGACCCCCAAGGTGGACCCTAGCATCAGGTAATTATGATTCGGATTATTCTTTCCAATGTGCATCATCTTGCATTTGTCCACATTAAATTTCATCTGCCATTTGGATGCCTAGTCTTCCAATTTGCTAAGGTCTTCCTGCAATATGTCACAGTCCATACGTGTTTTAACAACCTTGAATAGTTTTGTATCATCTGTAAATTTAATCACCTCACTCATCGTTCTGATTTCCATATCATTTATAAATATGTGAAATAGCACCGGTCCCAATACAGATCCCTGCAGTACTCCACTGTTCACCCTCCTCCATTGAGAGAAATGACCATTTAACCCTACCCTCTGTTTTCTGTCCAATAACCAATTCCTAATCCACATCAGAACCTATCCCATGACTCTAAATTTCTCGGGAGTCTTTCATGAGGAACTTTATCAAAAGCTTTATGAAAAGCTAGATTCACTACATCAACCGGCTCACCTTTATCCACGTGTATATTCACGCCTTCAAAGAAATGAAGCAACTTGGTGAGGCAAGACTTCTCTCGGCTGAATCCATGCTGACTCTATCCCATTAAACCATGTTTGTCTACGTGTTCTATAATTTTATTCTTTATAATAGTTTCCACTATTTTGCCTGGCATTAATGTCAGGCTTACCGGTCTTTAATTTCCTGGGATCATCCCAAGAACCCTTTTTAAAAATTGGCGTTGCATTGGCCACCCTCCTAAAAAGACCAAATAACATTAACCTAATGCAAAAAAAAAAAGTCAGCAATATAAAAATTACATATTTTAAAATACAAATATATTCAAATATAGAAAAAATGCTTCAAAATGGCTGTTGAATTTTGAAAAGTCTAATGTAGAATTTGTCTACTTTTGTTAGAGAATACTGAAAACTCTGACAGAGAAAACAAGGAGTTGTGAAAATAGTCTGAAATGAAATAAAGTTGCTAGTTCTGGTGATGTCTTTGTCTTGCTCCTGATGCTGTTTGCATTTGGAGCTAATATAAACAAAGTGAGGTGTCCCTTTACTAAGGTGCACTGAAAAATGACCTGTGGTAGTGTAGACACATGTTTTGGGTGCACGCAGAATCATTTTTTAGCTCACCTATAAATAAATGCCTTTTTAAAATTTTTGCCGAAAATGGATGTGTGGCAAAATGAAAATTGCTGCACGTCTATTTTGGGTCTGAGACCTTACCACCAGCCATTGACCTAGCGGTAAAGTCTCATGTGGTAACCGGGTGGTATTGACCTACGCGCATAGCTGACGTGTGCCAGAAAATAAAAAATATTTTTCAGACGCGCATAGAGGACACCCGCCAAAAATGAAATTACTGCAAGGGCCACATGGTAGTCGGACAGTAACTCAGAATTGGCGTAGGCACTTATGCAGCTTATTAAAAGGGCCCCTGAGTGACTTAGGTTAGCCATGTTCAACTTCATATGTCTTTTGGCATCTGCTCACAAGTAAAGAAGCCCTGGCCAAACCTTTACTGGAACTTTTGGTTTCCCAATATGGGGATCATAAGCTGATTTTTGAACTAGAGTGATCATGCCTCTGTTGATTTGTAGTGCTATTGCCTCTGCTTTGATGTCTGCCAGCAAATTTCAACCATGTTGCATCCAAATTAGATTGGAAACCCTACTGTTGGAATCCAAAATTGCTCAAGGAGGAGTGGCCTAGTGGTTAGGGTGGTGGACTTTGGTCCTGGGGAACTGAGGAACTGAGTTTGATTCCCACTTCAGGCACAGGCAGCTCCTTGTGACTCTGGGCAAGTCACTTAACCCTCCATTGCCCCATGTAAGCCGCATTGAGCCTGCCATGAGTGGGAAAGTGCGCGGTACAAATGTAACAAAAAACAAAAACAAATTGGAATGGAGAGTATAACTGAGAGAATCATTGGGCCTTTGCTTAGGTTCTTGGTGTGACCACTCCTTGAGTATTGTGCATTTCTGGTTGTCTCATCTAAAAAAAAAAAAAAAAGATATACTGAAACTAGAAAAGGTTCAGAGTAGGGTAACAAAAATGATAAAGGGAAATAACACCTCCCTTCTGAAGAAAGACTAAAGCAATTAAGGCTCTTCAGCTTAGAGAAAAGATAACTACGAGGGGATACAGCAGCAGTTTATAAAATCATGAGTGAGATGAAATGGTTAAATAGGGAAAGGTAATTTGGAGCATAAACAAGGCTGACCACTAGTCAGGGCATGGTACTTCTAGGGAAGGCCACTGGATCCCAGGAACTTATGGAATAGGCCAACTGTAGCCCATACAACCTTACATGGACCTGATGAACCTAACCTCACCAAATCTAGGATGAACCTGGTAGTTCTATTAGTACCTGGCTTGAGACCTGCAGGGTGGCCAATCTATGCATCAAAGAAAGGTCTGGGGGCTTCTAGAAATCTCCCCAGCACTAAATTCTGCATGCAAGGCATAAGTCACAAAGAAGAGAAGAGAAACACACTGGCTAGAGAAGAACAAACCTATCTCTTTTTTGAGCTTTTGAGACCAATTCATCTAACTGAAACAACCTCCTAAAGGGCTTGCAAGGCTCACTAAGGTGTTAGAGCTAAAGCCTGAAAAAGTGCAGTCTTCCATAGTATCCTATAGAGAACCACCTAAGGCTTGCTGGCCCTCAAGAATCTGGATCCATGTAAGTTATCAGATTTTGCTACCCATTCTGGCCCCTCAGCTGGCTGTGGATCATCCATAGCCAGTGACAAAATGAAGGCAATCTGTCTACCTGAAAGGTCTACATGCTTTAATATGGATCCCTGCACTCATCTCTTACCAGAATTCAGTTCCTTAACATCCACCCAACCAAAGGACTAAACTTGGAGGCACAAACGGGGTCACAACCCAAGGAGAACACATCATACCAGCACTCAGGGTCCCCAAGCCTATAGAAAGGAACTTCCTAGGGGGGGAGTGTAACACTGGAGGTCTGGGCACAAAGGAAATGGCCTTGAGCCCTGGTGTTTGAGGCCACCAGATTCAGAATCTCTTGGTAGGTAAGAGCTCCCCTTTGCTCTTTGCCCTTCAAATCATGGAAACTGATCACCAATAAAGAAGAATGACCATATAGGAAGTTAAAACTGATGCTTTGCAAGTGCAGTCAAACTTTCCTTAACAGGACCATACCAGAGAAGACCAACTCTTGAACTTAGTTCATTAACCCAGAATGACTGGAATCCTAAGTAGTCTAAGGGAGAAGCTTATAGAGGGAACCAGGAGACCAAAACCTAGAATTTGATAGGGGACACTCCCCCCCCCCCCCCACCAAGGAACTTTATCTGTATCCACGTGGGAACTAACTATAGATAGATTACCATATGCTTGGGGACCTGACCAAATAACTACAGAGTTACCTTATGAGTGCAAGGCTTGGTGGCCAATCATCAGACTAAACTCATCTGTGAACCCACAGTATACTGAAGGCAGGTTCCCCCTAGCCATGCTCAAAATCAATGAGGAAGCTCCAGCAACAAATTAGAGGACCCAAGTGGACCCCAGCCACAAGAAACCAGGAGAGGGTCCACTCCCACTTCCCTGCATCCAAACTATCTCTCTGGGGAAGGAAAAAGAATGAAGAGTATTGTTTCTGAAGGACCTTGGCTAGGATCAAAAGAGGGAGGTAAGAAGAACAAAGAGGAGGGGGAAGATCCTGACAATTGCTCTAGATAATTCCTAAACTTTCTTTTAGAATTTTAGTAAGTGCTCCACATTCCAAGGATACCATACCTGCTCCTCTGAGTGGGAGGTCTCAACAGAGTGAATCAAACACAGAAGTCCTGTGACTTATTAGCTTTGCCAAGGAATCTGGAAAAAGTCTACCTGAAGCCCATATCATCATGTACCTGTCATGGTTGACCCACTAGCCATTACCCTGATCAAAAGCGAAGTCCTTCTTCATCCATAAACTTCTACTTGCAGGATAGTTACCAAGGCCTCAACCATGGGATTTGGGATCTAATGTGATTGAGCCCAGGCATAGTACTAACACCAGAAAACCTAGAAAAAATAAAGATGATTGGTCAAACAAAGGCTCAAACACTTAATGCAGAGGATTTTACAGGCCTCACTCCCTTCTGATTATGGCTTATCAGCTAGGAACACCATCCCAGGTATCTCAACTCCTTCATGATCCTTGCACCAGGAAAGGAGTACAAACCACCTGGTCTTGACTCTCTGAAGGTTAAATCATACCACTTTGCTAGAGAAGAAATGAGCCTCAGCTACTTGAGGTATCAGAGTATCTAGGAACTCACCTATGGACATTGCAAACTCCCATGCAACTAAGTTAAACAGCTCCATCCTATATCTTAAACAACCTGCTAGAATGGTGAAGCAAGCTTAATTCTTCTACCATACGGGCTACTTAAAGTTACACCACCATCTAGTTGCAGATGATGAGATGATGTTCCTGATCCATGCAGCACAGAGGGAGAAATATACATTTCTGAGCATGAACAGGTGCTGTATGCTTCCATCTTCCAAAGATGCCTGACTTGCAGTTGCCTAAGAATGCTGGATTCAACCTCAGAGACTTTAACATGGATGTTCAGTCTTGCTGCCTGGAAAGAGAGGCCAAAGACATCACAATGGTAGGTAGTCCAAACCATAGACTTCAACTAAAACCCTGAAAGCTGTACTTTATCCTACTGAGGCTGCAACTTATCCAATGAAGAATCCAGATTGCTGCAGGTGTAATAAGTTTTCCTTAGTAACAAAGTCCTTTAGTTGTTTAAAAAAAAAAAAAACAAAAGAAAAAAAAAAAAACCCCAGCTCTACCAACAATGTTAGAAACTATGTTAAATTAGAAGCTGGTCTATAATGCTCTGGCAGAGCTGGGTCTAGAGAATGGCTTACCACCATCTTCTTCTTCTGTGCTGAAGAAAGTTCTTAGCTAAGGCTATTATTAATGATAGCTAGGATAAATGGATGCAAAGGACAAAGTGAATTAATAAGAAATTTGGACAGAATGGAATCTAAAATTGATGTCAGATAAATCTCAAAAGCTCTACTGAACAATGGTTTAAAAGTATATCATCTAGACTGTAGTGACTGATTCGTTAAATATTCTCTTCCTTCTGACTAGAAGACAAAGTTATTGAATCAAGGATGTCTCTAAATGAATTCTCACAATTTATCATTCTTCCCAGAGAGATAATTTGCTAGCTGATCTGCTGATGCATGGGAACCCATTTCATCCATTTGACCTAATAATTCTCCTGTAATTTGAAAAAAGTGTCTTAGCTGGACAATTACTTGTCTGTTTTCACTGTGAACAATAATAAAGAAGATATGTTATACCTGGTGTTAGATGAGAGTGAAGAATAAGATATAGTCCAAATAACACTGGACAGCCTAGACCAGGGGTGGGCACCCTTGGTCCGCGAGGGCCGCAACTCAGTCAGGTTTTCAGAATTTCCCCAATGAATATGCATGAGATCTATTTTTCATGCATTGAGGGCAGTACATGCAAATAGATCTCATGCATATTCATTGGGGGAATTCTGAAAACCTGACTAGATTGCAGCTCTCGAAGACTGAGGTTGCCCACCCCTGGTCTACACACAGCACTGGACAACTGTTTTGCTAGAAAGGTTGACTCAAAAAGAACAAGGTAAGGTCCCAATGTTGCTCTTGTTTGTTTTCAAGAAGAACCTAAATCTGATTATGTGCCTTTATTTATGCAAAGCTTAAATTTTGGTTATGACCAAATTATTTGGATTTACCAGGATTTAGGAGAGAAGGAAATTGTTTCTTGTAATGTATCAGGAGACTCAAGCTCTTGGAGTTTCAGTTTTTTTGTGATATTCCTGTAAATAAATTGTTTAATATTGCGATGGAAATAGATGGCCTAATATTCAAAAGCATTTATCCAAGTAGCAGCACATGCTGCCCAGATAAATGCCGCTGACTGGAGCCTACCAATGGTCCTCAGCAGCATTATCTGTATAAAGCCAGGACAGTCCATAGGTAGAGTGAGAGCACTCTTTGGAGTTATCTGGTTAGCCACAAAACAACAAGGCAGTTGGTCCGCCAAATCCAATAGAGAAGATAAAACAATGAGGGAGACCTTGTAAAAAAAAAAACAATGTCTTTATTAGTAGATTAAAAGCTCTCAGGTATTCAACATAAAATGCCCGACATGGCAATGTTTCACCAGTATAAAAATGGCTGTGTCAGGGGCAGTAAGTCACTGTAAATGAAAATAAAACCATTCAATATCTAAAAACAACATATAAAAGACATGATAATAAATAAATAGACTAAAAACATCAAAGGAACATTCAGAGGAACACCAAGCAAAGAAGGCTCTGGGTACTTAGGTAATAAACAATGTCCAACTGTGAATAATACATATCTTTAAAAGCATAATTTAAATAAATAAATAAATAAAGGAGCTTTAAGAACACCAGAGAAACTCTTAAATAACAACACTGTTAAAACACTGTCTAGGTGCTAAAAACGATGTGCAATGGTGAAACAGTAAAATAAGAGAGCTGATATAAAACTTCTAAATAAACCAGGCTGGTGTGGCTGTAAAAACATAGAAAGCTCTAAAACAGAAACAAAATTCTGCCTCATAGTTTTCTCCTGATATGGATCTAAGGTCCCTGAGTGGGTAACAGAAGGCACATCATACCCCATGCCTCTGGCGCTGTGTTGGGTGAGAGAATGTTATATCTTTCAAGGCCCTACCACTGTGGTATTTTCTTTCTAGATCTTCACTCTTCTGGCAATCAGTCACTGGATTCAGTCAATGGCATCGAAAGTTAGGCACCAGAAAAAATTCCAAATTAGAGCCAATTAAAATAATTAACAGCCAATTAATGATTGCAAATGGCTCATAAGGGGCCCTGTTTGCTAAGGTGCTCTAGCGTTTTTAGCTTTTGCTAAAAATGAGCACACAACAACCATGTAGATGCCCATAGGAATATTATGAGCATCTATATGGTTAGCGTGCGCAAATACATAGCGTGAGCTAAAAATGCTAGCACACTTCTTGCAAGGTTTAGTAAACAGGGCCCTAATTTATTTGCATGCTGATCTCAGGATCACATGTAATTTTGGGTGCCCAAATTTGGGTGGCATTTATAGAGTCCATGGGCAAATGTCTAGACTGGATGACTGTTCAGACAGAAGAGAAGTTTTACTGTTGAACGTCTCTCAAGGTCCAATTGAGAGTAGGTGTCTAAAAAAATCAGTTAGTAATAAAACAGTTTAGAAGTAAATCTCTTCTCCTTAGGATCTCCATTTCCTGTTCACTCCACACTGTAATCTTCACTCTTCACACCCACAAAAAATCAACTACCTCTTCTTTGACTTTTGTGGCTTCTATGCTTTTGTGTTTTTGCAATTGGACTATTGTAATTCTCTGAATTTCGGTCTCCAGGAAACACTACTAACTGGATTACAGTTCTTACATGTTTATGCAACTAAAATTATCCTGTTTAACTTCAAGTTTGATAGGGTGACTTCTCTCTTAAAGTAATTGCACTGGTTGCTGATGTTGGCTTGCACAGAGTTTAAAGTACTTTCGGGTCCTTTTACCAAACTGCAGGAAAAAGGGCCCTGTGCTAGTGGTGGGGGCCATTTTTACTGCACATGAGGGCCCTTTTTACTGCAGTGGGTAAAAAACCCCTAGACAAACATGGTCATGTGGTAAGAGAACTTTAATTATGTGGCCATGCGGCGGGGAGCCCTTACTGCCATCCACTGAGGTGGCGATAAGGGCTCCCATGGTAACCCAGCGGTAACCGGGCAATACATTGTGATGTCTGATTACTGCCAGGTTACTGCCATGCAAGCCATTTCCAGAGGTTTTCTTTTTACTTCAAAAATGGCATGCACTCAGGGCGGAACTACCACCGGTGGCTGCATTGAGCCGGCAGTAGTCCCAATTTAGCGTTCGGTATGCCCGCATTGGGATTACCGACACTTTGTAAAAGATGCCTTTTGTTTGGTCTTCAAATTGATTAGTTTATTTAATTAATTATTTATTTTTAATTTCTACTCCACATAATCCTGAATTCTTGGTGGATTACAAAGTTACATACACTGAAATAAAATACATCACAAACCTCAGATCAAAAACAAAACAAATCCATTTTTGAAAGTTAGACCTCATTCTGTGTCATAAGAACATAAGAATAGCCATACTGGGTCAGACCAGTGGTCCATCTAGCCCAGTATCCTGCCTCCAACAGTGGCCAATCCAGGTCACAAGTACCTGGTGGAAACCCAATTAGTAGCAACATTCCATGCTACCAATTCCAGGACAAGCAGTGACTTCTCCCATGTCCATATCAATAACAGTCTTATAATTTACTTAAATGTTAGCTATCACCAGTTTAATAAATAATTACAACAATGACAATTCAATTTGTTATAGCTTTATACTCTTTGACTTGTTAATCGTTAATAACTTTAAAGATCTTTTATGTAAACTGTCCTGAGCTAAAGTTTGAGGTGGTATACAAAAATCCTGTTGTGGCCTATCTAAATTCCATTTTTTTTCTTCTCCTTAAATTCTTCTCATGGATTTGTGGAAGACAGAACCCACATCATTACATACAATAAGCCTCAAAACCCACTCTTATTTGTGTCCCAGCTCTCCCAAGGAAAGTGAAAAAAGAAGAGTCCAGCTCTCTCTTATACATGAATTTTTATAGATAAACTTAGGACACCTTTCCCTATGGACGTAGTCAGTAGAACATCCTCCTGCCACTGCCAATCATTGGTAGAAGGGATGGTAAAGCCTTTGAAGCCATTACTAGTAGGGGAATTTATTGCCCCCTTTATACATAACTTTTTGGGTTTTTAAAAAATGTGTTCCTTATATTTCCTCCTATGTTACCATCCTTTCACCCTAACCTTGAGGCCTAATAAAGACGGTCATCAAGGTTGCTTTGTTTTTCATCTTTCAGTTTTACATTTTTTATTACTCTGATCTTCAACCTGTTTTTCTTTAAGCAAGATTCACTTGATAAAAAGTTTTAATAAAAGCATACATGTATTTTGATGAAAAGATGTTTTTTTTAGTGGTGGAGCACAATGCATTAAAGGAGGGCCTATAGGACTAGATTCTATATATCACGCCTAAAAATTGGCACCAAAATGAAATATGCCTTGGCATCTTCTTTAAAGTACACCTACATTTAGGTGTACTTTATAGAATAATCCTAAATTTCCATGTGGTTAATAGAATATACTGAGCGCCTGTCTGTGTGGATAAATTTAGTCATGGGCAGTTACGCTGAGTAAATGCTGATGCTTAAATTACATGCAAACTGGGTATATTCTACAACCACGCACATAGATTTTAGAAGCCCATGACCTGCCCATTCCACTTCCATGGTCATGTCCCCTTTTCAACTGTGTGACCTAGGATTCACGTGTATCACATTATAGGATACATTTGAACAGTTCTGTGTGTAAATTCTAATTAATGCCAATTAGTGTCAGTAATTGATTTTTAAGTAACAATTATCGGCGCTGATTGGCTTGTTAACTAAGGGGCCCTTTTACAAAGTGGCAGTAAGCCCAATGTGGGCTTACCACACTCCAATTTGGGGCTACCACCAGCCCAATACGGGCGTGGCAATAATTCCAGCCCCAGCGCACTCCATTTCCCACACTGGGGAAAATAAGGCTTGATTTTTTTTGCATGGCAGTTACCTGGTAGTAATAAGGCAGCGTCACACACTACTCTGTTACTGCCAGGTTAGCACGGGAGCCCTTGGCACCACCTCAATGGGTGGCAGTAAGTGATTCCCCCGCATGGTCGTGTGGTAAGAGCAATCTTACCACATGGCCATTTATTTTTGCAACCTTTATAACCATAGCGGTAAAAAGGGCCTCAGCATGCAGCACCAATGGCCGCTGCTGCTACCGCTGGGCCCTTTTTACCACAGCTTGGTAAAAGGGACCCAATTAAGTTGGAGCGCAAATCCAGAATACAACTGAATTTGCATGCGCAACTTAAGTCACATTATATAGAATTCAGGGGATAGTGGCTTGCCATCCTTGTACATACCACAATCAATATTTTATCTTTGCCCAAAATTGTGTGCTCTTTTTCAATTGATTCTATTTAGTAGAACTCAATATTTCCTGCAATTCAGTCATGAAGTGAGTAGAGATCATTCTGAATTTAATTATAATATCAACTCAAAATTGCTTGAAGATACCATCAATATAAATATCACACCATCATGCTCATTTCCAAAAGACAAAAACATCCAAAAAGTGACAAAAGACTGAATTTGGACGTTTATCTCACAAAGATGTCCAAATCAGTATTTTTGAAACCTATTTTTAGACGTCTTTCTCTGAAGTCTGTCAGAAGGATGTCTAAATCTCAAGGGGGCGTGCCAGGGGTGTGTTCAAGGAGGTACTTGGGCATTACTAAGGCTTAGACATCTTTCAGCCATAATGGAACAAAACAAAAATGCCCAAGACTAAAACTTAGACGTTTTGAGCTAGACCTGTTTTTATAAAAGAAATAGCTGTAGTGAGAATTGAACCCACTTCCTAAGGAGCAAGGTCTGCTGTACTAACCTCTCTGCTACTCTTCTACTCCACACAAGAGGTGCACCAAATAACCAGATGACCTGGAGGGATCAGGGATCACCTCCTATTAGTCCCGCAGTGGTCACTATCCCCCTCCCACCCCAAAACATGTGATTAAAAATATTACTTGCCAGCCTCTATGCCATACTCAGATGTTATACTCAGGTCCATTAGAATAGGATGCATGTCCCTGGAGTAGTCTAGTAGTGGTGCAGTGCAATGCAGACAGGTGGACCCAGGCTTCTACCTCCCCCTACTTGTTACACTTGTGGAGGAAACTGTGAGTCCTCCAAAACCCACCTGAAATCCACTGTACCCACATATTGGTGCTCCCTTCACTTGTAAGGGCTATGGTAGTGGTGTACAGTTGGGGTGGTGGGGTTTGGGTGGGTTTTTGGAGGCTCAGCAGAAAACGTAAGGGAGCAATGGTGAGATGTGTACCTGGGAACATTTTATAAAGTTCACTGCAGTGCACCCAAGGATGCCCAATTGCTTTCCTGGGATGTCACTTTTCCACTATTCTACCTGATGCCAAGCTTTCTATTTTTTTTTTTTTTTTATAACATCTTAGCCTTATGTATATTGTTTATCAGTAGATTTGGGCTTTGAATTCAGATCTATAGATGAAAAGGAGGTCTCATTACATATATCTAAATACCAGAGTGCTATTTTTCCATACTTCATAGCAAGAGTGTACATTCCCTAATTACCTGTTCCACTGCAACTGAAGCTTTTACCTTCTCAGTGCACGTAAATGGTTTAATCCCTGTGTGGATCTTCTGATGCCATGTGAGGCTTTCATTCCAACCAAAGCTTTTACCACACTCAGGACATGTAAATGGTTTCCCTCCTGTGTGTATTCTCTGGTGCATTGTGAAGTTTACCTTCTGACCAAAGCTTTTACCAGACTCTATACATGCAAATGGTTTATCTCCCGTGTGGACTTTCTGATGCACTTTGAGATTCACATTACAACCAAAGCTTTTACCACACTTAGAACATGTGAATGGTTTCACTTTATTGTGGAATTTCTTGTGTATTTTGTACGTTTTGCATTTGGATGTATTTGTTTGAAAATGGACCAAAAAATAAAACATCCTAATCGCAAAACATTTTTCTAAATAGCATTTTCAAAAGGAAAAAGATAGACTTTTTTTTTGTAGAAAATGATCTTTCCTGTTCTGATTTTGGACATTTTACAAAAATTGTCCAAATTCAGACTTAGATGTCATAACCAAAAATGCCCCTTGTGCATTTGACTTGCCCAAAGTCACAAAGAGCAGCAGTGGGAATTGAATCTCTGTTGCCAGGATCAAAGCCCACTGCACTGACCATTAAGCCACTCCTCCTCTGTTTTGGACTTTTCTATTTGGATGTCTTTTGTTCGAAAATGGAGCCAAATATCCCCCTTCTCACTCAGGGTGACCTGGTTCTCAAGATGCAGATTAGTGTGCTACCCCTTCTCACTCAGGGTGACCTGGTTTCCACTCAGCACATTAAGCAGGTCTCACCAACTGCATATTTCTCAGGCAACTCTTTATTCCAGCCCCTGGGCACACTTCTTCTTGCCTAACACTTTATACTTTCATAGGTCTTCACCCTGAGCCTCCCCACACAGATACATGGGCTCAGTACTATACCAATACTTTGGGGACTCTCAACCCCAGGCTTTGCAGCCTGCTTCTCTTAGTACTTCGGACACACAGTCCCTCTTTGAACACACAGTTCTAGACACACAGTCTTTTCTTCTTTGGACACACAGTCCCTCTTTGAACACACAGTTCTAGACACACAGTCCCTCCACTGAACACACAGTTCCTATAACTACTGAGGACACACAGTCAAACACTAATGCTTTAGGGACTTCTTACCCCAGGACTTTCAGCCTGCTGATCTCCTTGGGACACCCAGTCCAGTATCTTTCAGGGGCTCTCTCTTCTGCTGCTAGCTCACTTCCCTTTCTTTCACAACTCAGATGGGGTATAAAGTGGTTAATTAGCCACCCAGGACCCAGCCCATACTCTCCTGCACCTGAGGACCTCCCAGGGATCTCCCCAGTCCTAGCGACCTCCACCTTCTTCTAGCACCCTCTAGTGGCCTACACTGTATAGGATACCCCATACCTTCTCACATACCCCCACCCTTAAAATAATTGCTGCTCTACCCCCAGCAACTCTCTAAGCAGTCTCCACTGAGGAGCAGCAATTCTACACAGGGGGCATACTCTTTTCCAGGCTCCTCCCTTGCAAGTCCCAAAACCTGGCTCTCAATGTCCATCTTTGCCAGATCTTCTCCATCGGCCATTGACTCAGGCAAGTGCTCGGGCCTTCTCCTCGCCGGCTTCTCCTTCCTCCATCCTTCCTGGCCGTCCGATGGGGTGCAGCCTGCAATCACAAAAACAAATCCAAGTGTGGCATGTTGACCCGCCTGGCCCACCACACTTGAGCTGCACCTGTGGTCTGTGGCCTCCTCCATCCCCTACAGCCACTCCCAAGCCTCCAGATCTTACAAATCCACCCTCACCTGCCCCCTAGGTACCCTTTACCTGGGGTAGGTGAGTAAAGTGCTTTTGCTAGTGTTGGCCCCTTCGACGAGCTTCTGGAATACAGCCTCTGGAACCTCCAAGGACACCTCTTCTCACTTCACTGGGGATACACTGACTGCCTGGGTCCACACCAGTCCTCAGCTCTTCCCTTGGTTTCACCTTGTAGACAGGGGTATTCAACTGCCAAGGGTAGCCGAGATCCTCATCACCCAGTGGTTGTTTCAACAGTTCAGTCCCATCTGGGGTGCCATTTGTGATATCCCCCTTCTCACTCAGGGTGACCTAGTTCTCAATATGCAAATCATATGCAGATTAGTGTGCTACCCCTTCTCACTCAGGGTGACCTGGTTTCCACTCAGCACATTAAGCAGGTCTCACCAACTGCATATTTCTCAGGCAACTCTTTATTCCAGCCCCTGGGCACACTTCTTCTTGCCTACCATTTTATACTTTCATAGGTCTTCACCCTGAGCCTCCCCACACAGATACATGGGCTCAGTACTATACCAATACTTGGGGACTCTCAACCCCAGGCTTTGCAGCCTGCTTCTCTTAGTACTTCGGACACACAGTCCCTCTTTGAACACACAGTTCTAGACACACAGTCTTTTCTTCTTCGGACACACAGTCCCGCCACTGAGCACATAGTTCCTATAACTACTGAGGACACACAGTCAAACACTAATGCTTTAGGGACTTCTTACCCCAGGACTTTCAGCCTGCTGATCTCCTTGGGACACCCAGTCCACCCCCCAAGTCCATCAGGTTAGCCAGTATCTTTCAGGGGCTCTCTCTTCTGCTGCTAGCTCACTTCCCTTCCTTTCACAACTCAGGTGGGGTATAAAGTGGTTAATTAGCCACCCAGGACCCAGCCCATACTCTCCTGCACCTGTGGACCTCCCAGGGCTCTCCCCGGTCCTAGCGACCTCCACCTTCTTCTAGCGCCCTCTAGTGGCCTACACCGTATAGGATACCCCATACCTTCTCACAATATATATATATATATATATATATATATATATATATATATATATATAAACTACAGGTAGCTCGTATTCATCAAGGAATATTCATGAATCACTGCCCATACAACTCTACCATGTGATGGGTTTACATAGATTTCCATTCAGAATCTCAGGATTAAAAAAAAAAAGAAAAAAAAAAGAAAATTAATCCAGTGCACCATCTTTAGTGTTTTATAGCTGGTATAAAAACCTTTTGCTGCACAGACTAATGAGGATGCTGTGAGTTGTTTCAGTATATTACTGTATGTTAATGACTTCATTTACACCTTTCTCCATGCTTGAAGCATCATTATATGAGGAGAGCATGTGAACTTCTGTGCAGTACTACAAAATTCATGAGGACTGTAAACTACTGTTATTATATTGGTTGTAATTAGCATGCATTGTGCTAAGCATGATGTGTTAAGCATAGACACAAAATAGGAAAAAAAATACGAAAAAAATAGGAAAAATATAAGCTTCATGTATATCCTAACCTATTTTCTTCTTCATCTAATGAGTTGTGCAGTGCAGATGAAATCTACAGATTAATAAAGTAAAATTGTGTGACATCAGGATGATTTAGCAATTGAAATGGCATTCAGAAATCATATTTATTAATATTTATTTTGTTCATGTAGCTGTTACATAAGACACGATCTCATAAAAGCAATGCTGATTATATTGTATACCAAAGGTTACATAAACTTAAAAGAGCATGTTTTTTGACTCCATGTCCTGTATTTGTGTTACAGGTTCTCTTGAGGGTGGTGTCACCAACTGGGTTATTTTTGCACATACTATGACAGTAATGAGCCTCACTGCTGATCCAGGATATGTGGAGTATAATCTCAATTTTTCAGATTTACTGCATCATGAGTAAGGTATATGGGAGTAGGTATGGGGAGTATTGCAGTTGCTCTGTGTATGTGGAGTTCTATGTATGTGGTAAGGGAATGTTACGGTTGCCAAGGGATATGGGTTATGTGTTTCAAGCAGTGGCGTAGCCAGACTGCCAATTTTGGGTGGACCTGAACCCAAAGTGGGTGGGCACAAAATTTTCTCTCTACCCCCCCCCCCCCCCCCCCAGCAAAATTTAGTCACACTCAGATGCATTTGTCACACAGGGTAAAGTGCTACTTTTCAGTGCATCCGATTTCAGACAATTTATTTAATAGCCTAATCCTTTTCAGTGAGCTTTCAGAGGCCAAAACCTCCTGCCTCAGGTCAGTATAATGCTGTTACGGTATCCTCCCCTGACCTAAGGAAGGAAGTATTGGTTTCTGAAACTTTATTAACACCATATTACTTTATCCTAAATTAAAAATAAAATTATTTTCTTTACCTTTGTTGTATGGCCATTTACTTTTTCTCATTGTGTTGCTCCAAGTCTCTAGATTCTGCTTTCCTTCGTTTTCGCTTAACTCTTCTGCCAGGGTTTCCTGGCCATTTGTCATTTTTCTCTCCTTTTTCTTTGCTTTCTTCAATATTTTTCTGCCTCTCTCTGTGTCCAGATTTAATTCATTCTTACTATCCATTCTTTAATTTCCTTCATCTACTTACGGCTTTTCATCTTTTTCTCACCCTTGTTCTCCCCATGCCCCTTCCTCTTATTCTCCAATCTTTCACTACTCCCCCTTTCCATGCAGCAGCTCTCCTCTTTCTCTCCCCATCCTTCCAGTGTCTCCCCTCTCTCTCCCCATCCTTCCAATAGTCTCCCATCTTTCTTTCTGCATCCTTCCATCGTGTCACCTCTTTCTCCCTACCCTTCCATCCAGCGTCTTCCCTCTTTCTCTCCCCATCCTTCTACCCATCTACCCTCTCTCCTGATCCTTCCATCTATTGTCTCTCTCCCTCCTTCTAACCAGTGTCTATCTCTCTACCCTTTTCTGTTCAGTGTCCCTTCTCTCTCCACATCCTTCCAGTCTCTCCCCTTTTTCTCTGCATCCTTTCATCCATCTCCCCTCTTTCTCTGCCATCCTTCTGTTTTCCCCTCTTTCTCTGCCATCCTTCCATCTGTTTTCCCTCTTTCTCTCCCCATCCTTCCATTTTCCCTCTTTCTCTGCCATCCTTCCATCTGTTTTCCCTCTTTCTCTCCCCATCCTTCCATTTTCCCTCTTTCTCTGCCATCCTCCCATCTGTTTTCCCTCTTTCTCTCCCCAGGGGCAGTGACGTAAGAGATGGGCGGAGCCTGCAGAGCCAGCAGCCAATGCTTCGAGGCTGCCTGCGGTGCCGCGTTTTTTTAAAAACATTTTTTCTTGTCGAGTCGTCGTTTGCATTGGCGCTCAGCTCAGTCAGCTGAGTGCTTCTTCTTTTTGTAGCGCCGGCCCTGCTGCTCATCAGGAAATCAGCAGTGGCCAGCAATGGGAGCTGGGGCTGGCGCGGGCCTGAAGGAAAAGTGGGTGGGCGGGCCAGAGCTGAAATTGGGTGGGCCTGGGCCCACCCAGGCCCACCCGTAGCTACGCCCCTGGTTTCAAGAGCTCTCACACTTTCACACCCTCTCTACTCCACACTCCTATGATCTCTCTTATACCTTGCAATCGTACGCCTTTAAGATCCCTGGTAGTGTAAGAGTCCAGCAGGCAAAAGTGATGCCCACTCGCTCCTGCCCATTATAGCTTCAGCCTCAAAATGGCCAACACAATTTCTAGCAGCAGTCTCGTGGTACTAGCGCTAGTATCGCAAGACTTCCACTAGAGGTTGTGGTGCCCATTTTGAGACTGGAGCTACAATGGACAGGAATAAGTGAGAATTGCTCCTACATCTGGCCACTTAGACCACCAGGGATCTTAAAGGTAGGTCCATGTGGCCTAAAGGAAGTGTGGAGGTGAGTAGGTGATCTTGCTGAGGGATCTAGTTTTTTGAGGGGGAAAGGGGAAGAGGGAAGGGGAATTCAATTTGGGAGAGGGTAGGATGCGGGGGCCTACTTCCCTTATGTGGGTTGCCGGTGATATTTAATGGTAGCCCACATAAGTGTCTTATTAGGTCACAGCTGAATATTGCATAGGACCCTCATAAGATCCAGTGGCCAACATATGCACGTTTGGCCCCATCAATTCAATGCGAGTGCCCAGACATGGCCTAATTTTGCCCATAGTCATAAGTATTTTATTAAATGCTGACCACCAGTGGCTGAATATTACCCACTTAATTTTTATAATTGTTAAATGCAGTTAAAATTACTTATCTGAATTATCTCCAACTTGCTCAGTTTACACTAACAGTCCATCTGACATGGGACCATATATCATTTGGCTGTGCTTCAGGGAAATGAATACTGACACTGACAAAGAGGGCTGTAAAACCTTTGTTCACAGTGATTACTCTATAGTAAAAAGGGAGCACTGCAGTCATTTAAACTAGCCACCAGATATCAAAACAAACAATCACCAAAGCTCTGCACAATTGAATGTCATGGCTAAAGCCAGTGGGATGCTGGGTTACATAGCAAAAAGAATATCCAGTAGGAAAAGGAAGGTGATAATACCCTTCTTCAAATCATTGGTGAGGCCTCATCTGGAATACCATGTTCTCTTTTAGAGAGGCTGGATTCAGTCTAGAGAAAAGTGGCCAAAATGATGTGGGGTCTGCACCAGAACACTTGTGATAAGAGAATTGAGGACCTAAATATGTATACATTAGAAAAAAGAAGGGAAAGGGGAGATAAGGATTGTGTTTAAATAGTTAACATGAATTAATATACAATAAGCTCACAGCTGTAAAACTAGGGGTCATAATATGAAGTTGCAAAGACATAGACCTAGAATCAACAGTAGGAAACAAATGTTTCATGAAATGGGTGATGGATGCCTACAGTGCCCTCCTAAAGAAGATGGTGAAAATAAAAACAGTGATGGGATTCAGAGAGGAGTAGGATATACATATCTGATCCCCAAAGGCAAAAACATGGAAGCCAAGCATTATGGGGGCAGTTCTATAACTGGTGACCTGGAAGGAGCCTATTCTATAAAGGAACAGAAGCACCTGCTTTCCCTAATGAAATATTAGTATAACAGCAAAAATGCTTAAAACAGCAAAAGTGCCTATAATTTAGGGCAAGAGCACTTAGAGCAGACCTAAGTGTGTGTGTGCCTAAATGCCAGAGATATTTGTATAAGTTACAGCATTCTACATATTATTGGGGGGGGGGGGGGGGGATTCTATATATGGCACCTAAAAATATCCACACGGAAAACATTTTGGCCTAAGCATATTCTATAAGCGGCACTTAGATTTAGGTGCGGTAAATAGAATATGCTTAGTTGATATCCCAGCGCCTAAAACTACACACTTCCATTTACTCCAACAAAAACATGGCATAAATCCCAGCGCATAGGTGTAGGTGCAGAGGGTTATATTCTATAACTAAATGCATACATTTTGGAACAACCATGAAACGCCCATTTCCCCGCCCATAACCATTAGGTACAGTGCATTACAGAATATGCTTAGCGAGTTATGCATGTAAATTCTACTTATTGCCAATTAGTGTTCATTAACGCTTGTTAAGTGTTGTTATCAACGCTAATTTATTTATTTATAGCATTTATATCCCACTTTTTCCCACCATGGGCAGGCCCAATGTGGCTTACATCAGTCTGAAAAGGCATATATCAATCCGGCACAAACAATCAAGTACATGGAAGTAGGAGAGATCAGTGAGTAATTACAGAGAAGGGGAAGGGGTAATAAAGTTGAGGATGTCGCTAAGATAGTTACAGTTCAGTAGTTATGGATGCAATGGCGGGACTTTTGCGTAAGCTATTACAAATAAGGTGGTCTTGAGGGTTTTTCTAAAGGTCAGATGATCGGGAGTAGTTTTTATAGATTTAGGTAATCCATTCCACAAATGAGCACCAACATAGGGAAAGGTGGAAGCGTATGTGGCTTTATATTTGAGGCCAGAACAGGTAGGGTAATGGAGAGTTAAGTACGAACGAGATGATCTGTGAGAGTTCCTAGGTGGTAGGTTGATAAGGTTATCCATATGAGCTGGAGCTTCACCGTAGAGGATTTTATGCACCAGGGTGCAAACTTTAAAAGTTATCCGGTCTTTGATGGGAAGCCAGTGCAGGTTCTCACATGAAGGGGCATAATCGAATGGAAACGTCTATCTCCATGGGCGTTTATCTCCGAGAACGGGTCCATGAAGGGGCGGACCGAAGCGTATTTTCGAAAAACATGGACGTTTATCATTTTTTGAGCTGGGCGTTTTTGTTTTTCAGCGATAATGGAAACCGAAAGCGCCCAGCTCAAAAACGAATAACTCCAAAACATTTATTCGTGGGAGGGGCCAGGATTCGTAGTGCACTGGTCCCCCTCACATGCCAGGACACCAACCGGGCACCCTAGGGGGCACTTTTACAAAAAAAAAAAAACAAGGTAAAACAGCTCCCAGGTGCATAGCACCCTTCCCTTGGGTGTTGAGCCCCCCAAATCCCCCTCGAAACCCACTGCCCACAAGTCTACACCATTACTATAGCCCTAAGGGGTGAAGGGGGGCATCTACATGTGGGTACAGTGGGTTTGGGGGCAGTTTGGAGGGCTCCCATTTACCAGCACAAGTGTAACAGGTGGGGGGGGATGGGCCTGGGTCCACCTGCCTGAAGTCCACTGCACCCCCTAATAACTGCTCCAGTGACCTGCATACTGCTGCCAGGGAGGTGGGTATGACATTTAAGGGTGAAAATAAAAAGTTGTGAAACGGCATATTTTGTGGTGGGAGGGGGATTGTGACCACTGGGGGAGTCAGGGGAGGTCATCCCCGATTCCCTCTGGTGGTCATCTGGTCATTTAGGGCACTTTTTGGGGCCTTATTCGTGGAAAAACAGGGTCCAGGAAAAGTGCCCTAAATTCTCGCTGAAAACGCATATTTTTTTTCCATTATCGGCGAAAGGCGCCCATCTCTGATTGCCCGATAACCACGCCCCAGTTCCACCTTCACCATGCCTTCGACACGCCCCCATCAACTTTGTCTGCATCCGCGACAGAGTGCAGTTGAAAACGTCCAAATTCGGCTTTCGATTATACCGCTTTATTCGTTTTTGTGAGATGAACGTTTATCTCCCAATTTGGGTCACAATATAGGCGTTTTTCTATTTCGATTATAAGCAGGATAGTGGTCTTGAACTTTCGAACCTTGATTTTCCATAGAACAGTCTAGCAGCTGTATTCTGGACAGTTTGTAATTTGTTTTGAAGCATTTCTTTGTACCCTGGATAGATTCCATTGCAATAATCAAGGTGGCTTAATACTAGTTAAGCCAATTAAGTTACATGCATTATTATAGAATCTTCCTGGATTTTGGCATGGATCTCTAAGTGTGCTATATTGAATCCGGGGGTATGTGCATGAATTTGCATCACTATCTAGGCCACGCAAACTCCAGCTGTAGGCGCAATAACACTCTTGGGGTGTTATTGGGGTATCTGACACAGTATAAATTTTGACAGAAAAGGATCCCAGACAAGACCAACATTAGTGAGTGAAGTATCAGGTGCAAATGTATTCTCCTTATCCTTAGGTCCAAGCCCACTGCACCAAAATAATAGAAGGAACTAACTCCGCACCCAAATATTTTAAAAATAGGGCAATTATTTTATTTACAATAGCAGAAAACATGATATAAGAAAGACAGAAATGAAGACAAAGCCAATTCCATTACAGAAATAATTTAGAGTAAACACACATAAATCCTTAACTAGACTCTGATATGCAAAGAGTCACTCTAACCCGCAGAGCACCACAAAGGCACATGGCACACACAACCTGATGCAGTCCTTCAGATGTCAGCATGTCCCTTAGATGAACAGGTGAGTCCAGCGCAGGTCTGATCTTCAGGGTGGGATGTTGACACAGCAGCCCTTATCTATGATAAGAGCTCCTTTACAGAGAAATCAGAAGCTGTATTCTGTACTGCTGATGTACTTTCTATCTTTGGCTGTCCCAGCCATGACGTCAATTCTGATAACAGCCTGATTGTCCTGGAACATTGGAAACCTTATCAGCAGCTTCTGTTCTCTTAGTCTTGATGTTTCCACATTGTCCAGGCTTTATAAATAAAATGTCTTAATGAGCAACTGTCAATTCGCTTTATACCTGGACCTACTAATGGTCCTCAGAAGTGGAAAACTTTGGATCTCTTTCTATTATCTATTGCTTAGCTACTGACCAATGTTTGTACTCAGCTTAATGTATACCATTGTATTGTAGTATAGTACACATTTTTTTGTTGTTGTTTTTTTTCTGATTGATGTATTATTGAAAATTCAATTAAAATATTTACAAAAAAAGAAATGTCTGAATTTGCATATTGTATTCAGCTATGTGTACACCTACCTGTAAAATATGTACTATGCGAGATCTGTGTATTTATTGAATAGTGATTAGGAGGAATTTTGGCATTTACACATGAGTGTACTCATATATGCATACCATCTAGCTTATTTCCAAAAGGGAAGGACACCCATCTTCTGACACAAATCGAGAGATGGGCGTCCTTCTCTCAGGGTCACCCAAATCGGCATAATCGAAAGCCGATTTTGGGCGTCCCCAACTGCTTCCTGTCGCGGGGACGACCAAAGTTCATGGGGGCAGTTCAGAGGCGTAGTGAAGGCGGGACTGGGGCATGCCTAACAGAGGGGCATCCTCAAGTGATAATGGAAAAAAGAAGGGCATCCCTGATGAACACTTGGCTGACTTTACCTGGTCCTTTTTTTCTTACAACCAAGCCACAAAAATGTGCCCTAAATGACTACATGACCACCGGAGGGAATTGGGGATGACCTCCCCTGACTCCCCCAGTGGTCACTAACTACCTCCCACCCTGAAAGAAAACAACTTTAAAAACTGTTGTCTTTTTTTATTTTTACAGTATGGGTGAAGGACCTCCTTCGCTATGCCTCTGTCTCTGTGATGGCAGTTGAAGACGTCCAAAATGTGGATGTTTGTGAGAAGGATGTCCATGCCTGGGTGTTTCTGTGAGAAGAATATCTATACCTGCTATGCCTCTGACACTCCCTTTATTTATTTATTTGGATTTTGGATCACAAGTAGCAACAGTGGGATTTGAACTAGCCACTTTTGGATTGCAAGACCTCCATGTCACTATTCTAATGCCTTACATGCATAATCAGTACATAACTGTGAGTGCATATTTTACAGAATTGCCCTGTTAGTGCCTCAGCTCAAAGCAGCAGTTGAATAGCTTTTTCACATCTTAAGTAGGTGGTGGTGGTGGTGGTGGTGGTGATGATATCATTTATTGTGTAAAACAGAGGATGTGTTTTGGGGATGTGAAGATTCATAAATTACAGATAACATCACTTTTTTTATTTGAGCAATTCATCTGTTTACAGCATTAGTGTAATTACCCCTGTGCCAGACTCTCCACTGTTGTTACAGTAAAAAGATGTCTTAAACATAGGTTATTATTTGTATTCAGTTTTGCTGAAGTCTAGAGGGCACCTTCTATGCCAATTATTAATCATCCTTTTACTCTTCAGACCTACGATTAATTTATAGTTTCAATAACCCTGCACTATAGGCTTTGTGAAACATCGTTCCTATCCTTCCAATTTCAAACTTCACCATCAGAAAAGCAATGTGAGAAGAATAAAATAAGAGGTTCTCAATAGTAGCAGAGGTGACTGGGCAGAGTGGATGAATCAAATGATCCTTATATGCTGACAACTTCTACAGTGCCATTAGTTTAAGAGAGAAATTCCACTCTAGAACCTGCAGTTCTTGTCAGTGCAAGCATTCAACTTTTTATTACATTTCCCTAGGTAGATGAAATTCTAAGATTATTGCAGACACACATTGAATCGGGGTTTTTTGTTTTTGCTTTATTTCAGTTTTTTGACAAGTAGAAGGGCACAATGCATTTCCTCCTAATTCTCTAAACTTGTGTGCCCAAATTTAGGCTTAGCATGCAAATTTGTGCATGCAATTTATAGAATAAGGTCAGTTGCATTCACAACTTAATTTAATAATTGGCTGTTAATTGACTTTAATCCATTTAATTGGTGCTAATTGGTACTAATTAGCAGCTGTACACACAACTGCCCTTAGTCATTATTCTAGATGTTGTGTGCACAAATTCTATGGCACACAACTTCTAGGGCAGTGGTTCCCAAACCTGGTCCTAGAGGTACCCCCGCCAGTCAGGTTTTCAGGATACCCACAATGAATATTCATGAGAGACATTTGCATGCACTGCCTCCACTGCAAATGCAAATCTATCTCATACTAATTAATGTGTATATAATCAATTTGCCTGTGTTAAATAGTTTTAAGTCACATTGAAACAATATTTCTACCAAAAATGATGTTAATTGTGCCAGTTGAAAAAAAATATACTTAACAAATCAAACTTTACTATACATTTACATGCAAACTTCAAAAAAAACAGAGCCACCAATTGGGTAAGTCCAGGATGAAGAAGCAAAAATTCTCTCTTCCACTTTTGGGTCTCTCTGGTAACATCTGGGAAAATCCTAAGCTTAGTATTAAGAACTTAAAAGAACAGGTGCAAAACCAAGTCTCTATATGATGTCAAACAACGTAGACAGAGGTGCCATATCAGAGTCAGATGTCTCTAGAATATCAGAAATATTTAAACTTAAAAAGTCCGGTGAAGGAGGAAGTCCTTCCACTGATCTCCTCTTAGACTTTGGTAGAAAATAAGCTTGAACAATGGGTGGTAAATTATATGGTGGTAATTTTCATATTTGAGTCATGTGGAGGGGCATAATCGAAAGGGGCTCCCAAGTTTTCCTGAGGACGTCCTCACAGGATGTCCCGGCGAAGGGACGGGGAAACCCGTATTATCGAAACAAGATGGGCGTCCATCTTTCGTTTCGATAATACGGTCGGGGACACCCAAATCTTGGCATTTAGGTCGTCCCTAGAGATGGTCGTCCTTAGACTTGGTCGTTTCTGATTTTCAGCGATAATGGAAACTAAGGACGCCCATCTCAGAAACGACCAAATGAAAGCCCTTTGGTCATGGAAGGAGCCAGCATTCGTAATGCACTGGTCCCCCTGACATGCCAGGACACCAACCGGGCACCCTAGGGGGCACTGCAGTGGACTTCATAAATTGCTCCCAGGTATATAGCTCCCTTATCTTGCTGAATTTCCCTTTAAATGGAGAACAGAAAAAAATAAATATTTAGGGCTTTGGTACAGCAATAGTCCTTCTCAAACTATAAAAACTAACTTTGAACATATTATCAAAATGGTTAAAGATAAAACTGGTCATTAGAATTCCTTATTCCTAAGTTGGTGGAGGAGAACTGAATCAGTTAAAATGGTTCTGGCCCCCAAAAGTAATTATATTCTTAATATGATCACCACCTATTTTCCAAAACATTTCTACAAAAAATTGGATAGTCTCATTAATAAATGTATCTGAAAACATAAAGTCCTTAGAATCGCTCCCAGTAAACTAAAACTTCCAAAAGGTAATGTTGGATAAAGTTCCCAGACTTTAAATCATATCATATGGCTTTACAGACCTCTCAAACAATCAAATGGTTTGATGCATCTAATTCCCCCGAACAACCTAAGTGGCTTCTATATGAGAAAGAATTGATTCACTCCTTCCAACTACACCTCCTTCCAACAATGAATAAATTCCCTTTCCCATCTTCCTCCTTCATTATCAAATCCTCTACTAAAATATTAAAGGATCTCCTAATTCAATTAAGATGGAATGACAAATACCCAATTGATTTAGTCCTATGGTATAATACTACAGTGCACTCCATTTAAGTGCACATCGGATAAGCACATGCTCTGTTTAACTGCATGCCGTACTTCGGTCTCGTTTTTGGCACAATCAATTTCTATGGGGACAAACTTTGGTTAAGCGCACCACTGATAAGTGCAACATTCGATTATATGCATGGTTTAAGACTGCTCCTCTGCAGAAAAGACTCCGCATAAGCGCGCACACGGAATATGGAAGGCGATTGGTGCGTGACAACCAACGAGATTTCAAATTTACTGCCCCTTTAACTGCCACAGGCAGAATAAGCAAAAGAATGTTGTTAGTGTACACTGGGGTCGTCGTCATCATGGCGGAACTGTAAGACTTTAACACTAGCTGAACGAATAGAATTTTTTTTTAAATTAGAAAACAAACAAAGTCAAGCATCTATTGCTAAAGAATACGGTGTCAATCCCAGTCAAATTTCACGTGTGTTGAAGGAGAAAGGCCAGCTTCTGGAAGACTGGCAAAACAATACAAATCCACAACAGAAACGAAAACGGGCAGGAAAAAGCTGGTTTTCTCGAGTCAGGAGCAGACAGTTTCCTGTCAGTGGTCTACTGCTTATGGAGAAAGCTAATCAGCTAGCTGAAAGTCTTGGACTAATTGAATTCAAAGCCAGTGTTGGATAGTTGGAAAGATGGAAGGAGAGGAACAACATAAAATTCAAGAAATAACATGTTGAGAAACAAGATGCTGATGACTTTGGTACTGAAAATTGGGTTGTTTCAGTTCTTCCTACCATCTTGAACAAGTTTGCACCTCGTGGCATTTTCAATGCTGACGAAAACGATCTCTACTGGCGAGTGATTCCTGATGGAACACTTGCATTCAAACATGCCAAAACTACTGGAGGTAAAACATCGAAGGACCGACTGACGATCCTCCTTTGCTGCAATATGGATGGGAGTGAGAAGTTGGAACCACTCATCATTGGAAAGAGCAAACAGCCTCATTGCTTCAAGAACGTTAAGCAACTTCCTGTGTCATACGAGGCTAAAGCAAATTCATGGATGACTGGGGAAATTTGGAAGCAGTTGCTAAAGAAGTTAAACACTAGAATGCGGGCACAAAAGCGTCAGATTTTGTTGCTTTGTGATAATTCTGCTGCACACAGGGATGATGTCAGGCTTTCTAACGTCAAGGTGGTCTTCCTGCCACCAAACACTACCTCTCTGATCCAACCTATGGATCAGGGCATAATAGCCAATTTCAAACAACATTATTGGGCTTTTGTGCTACATCGTCTGATGAGCGTTATGGATGAGACTGGCAAGGATAAACGTGCTGTTGAACTGGCTCGTAATCTATCACTGTTGGATTCCCTACATATGCAGAAAGAAGCCTGGAATCATGTTACACAGGCAACCATTGTGAACTGCTACAAGTGGGAAAGCTTTGTTAAGGATATGGAGAAACAGATGCAGCTGTTGCAAACGCATCAGATGAACAGGTTATTGACATCCCAGCCGGTGTTACTGAAGAGGAGTTTCATTGCTACGTAGCTGTTGATTACGATCTACAAACAACTGACGACAGAACTAATGTTGAGATATGCGCCTACATGCAGACAACAATGGCTGATGATGAAACAGATGATGAAATGAGCAGCGAGGCACATGCTGATGAAATTCAACAACCTCCTCCTGTCACTTTTGCAAGAGCGCTAGAGAGTCTCAACACCGTGCGGTCCTATCTGGAGGCCACTGGATGTCAGTGCTATGACAGTTTTTACCATCTGGCAGACGTAGCCCATGGAACTCACAGACCCAATAGTGTACAGAGGACTATAACTGATTGCTTCAAGTAAGCCTAAGGTCAGTTAACGGAGACGTTATACTGTATGCATAATAATAAGCAGTACTGTACATATGTTTATCAGATGTCAAGCTTCTTTGGATCACAATGGTTAAGTGCATGCTCTGGTTAACTGCATGCATTTCTTTGGTCCCAGACCATTGCACTTAAGCGGATTGCACTATATATTTAAAAAAAACAAACAAACCTCATTTAACTGGTGTAAATGGAAACTAGCAGGTTTGTGGTCACTATCACAGCTCATATATCAATGCACTCTAATTCTCTTTGAGACACTATAAGAACTCAATAAATTACCACAAAAAGAACACTCTCATTGGTGTCACTGACCTTATTAATAGCACTGTAGATTTAGCAAACTATGGCCCTTCTTCATCAAAGTTTCCAGCCTGGTATCAAATTCTTCTATCTACAACAAGGACTGCTTCAAAGACTTTTGATACAGCGTTCAACTCCCAAACTATGCCACTCCCTGCAATGCAAATGGGAAAGAGAACTGGGTTATCCTAATGGTCTCATTGACTGGCAAATATTCTCGATGAAATCTACGTGTCCCACCATGTCAGCATCTCTTACACAATCGTTATACTACAATGTTCACAAGGCCTACTGTACTCCCACCAAATTAATAAAGCTCTCATCTAATAACAATACCTCCTCTACATACTGGTCTTGTTTTCAAGAACCAGGAGACTTACTTCATCTTCTATTCCAATGCCCCAACATTCCATTAATTTGGTCTGTAGTATGGAACAGAAGAACATCAGTCATTCCAGTGGAACATCTTTCACAAACATCATACAGTATTATCATGTTATCATCATCCTGTCCTGATCTCATTCTTCAAAAATTCTCCTTCAAATTATTTAACACTATGTTGGCAATAGCGTCTCATATGATCATCCTACACTGGAAGGACAATTCCAAGCTCAATCTCATGGAATGTGGTCTTATTTAGACAATTTTTGTGATTCTACAAATTCTTGAACACTGTTACACACTGGAACTCACTATCAATAATACCTTATTAAATACACAATCATACAGTCAGTTGGTTAAAGTTTTATATGTTACCTATTATTGTTACTATAACATAATTTTGAAGACTGTACATACACAATATCTTATGTAAGATGTCATGTTATTGAAAACTGAATAAAACTATTTTTAAAATGTTCAAGCTAAAACACAGTAAAATAATGCCATTCAAATGATACAATTAACAATGTGTCAGAATTTCAACATGCTCATAAATTTTCTTCCCAGTGTTCAGCTTCCAATTCCTGAGATGATACACAGAGGGGCATAATTGAACGAAAACGTCTATCTCCATGGGCGTTTATCTCTGAGAACGGGTCCGTGAAGGGGCGGACCGAACCGTATTTTCAAAAAAAATAGACGTCCATGTTTTATTCGACAATTTGTGAGCTGGGCGTTTTTGTTTTTCAGTGATAATGGAAAATGAAAGCACCCAGCTCAAAAATGAATAAATCCAAGGCATTTGTTCGTGGGAGGGGCCAGGATTCGTAGTGCACTGGTCCCCCTCACATGCCAGGACACCAACCGGGCACCCTAGGGGGCACTTTTACAAAAACAAAAAAAAAGTTAAAAGAGCTCCCAGGTGCATAGCACCCTTCCCTTGTGTGTTGAGCCCCCCAAATCCCCCTCAAAACCCACTGCCCACAAGTCTACACCATTACTATAGCCTTAAGGGGTGAAGGGGGGTACCTACAAGTGGGTACAGTGGGTTTGGACGACTAAGCATTAAGCAGCACAATTGTAACAGGTAGGGGGGATGGGCCTGGGTCCACCTGCCTGAAGTCCTCTGCACCCCCTAACAACTGCTCCAGGGACCTGCATACTGCTGCCAGGGAGGTGGGTATGACATTTGAGGGTGAAAATAAAAAGTTGTGAAACATCATTTTTTGTGGTGGGAGGGGGTTAGTGACCACTGGGGGAGTCAGGGGAGGTCATCCCCGATTCCCTCTGGTGGTAATCTGGTCATTTAGGGCACTTTTTGGGGCCTTATTCGTGAAAAAACAGGGTCCAGGAAAAGTGCCCTAAATTCTAGCTACAAACGCATACTTTTTTTCCATTATCGGCGAAAGGCGCCCATCTTTCCTCGGCTGATAACCACGCCCCAGTTCCACCTTCGCCACGCCTCAGACACGCCCCCGTCAACTTTGTACGCTTCCACGATGGAGTGCAGTTGAAAACGTCCAAAATCGGCTTTCCATTATACCGATTTATTCGTTTTTGTGAGATAAATGTCTATCTCCCGATTTGGGTCGAAATCTAGCCGTTTTTCTCTTTCAATTATAAGGTGGACAGTCATATCGCCTTTGCTCCAAAACCTTGTTCATGAAGTGTAAGGATTCTGGATTTTGTCCGCTACGATACTTTGCTCATGATTTCCATTCTGATCCAAAATGACTTTAAAGAAATTATCTCTAAAAATTATCATATTATCAAATACAAATTATTCAAATTCAAATTATTGTCTACAAAATTCTACATCACTGTGACATCATTAACATTAAGCAGCAAAACCCCCAAACCACAGTTTTGCACATCAGCTGTGTTACTTCCAGCAGTTGGTGTCATTTCACTGTCAGAGCACATGTTGTGATTGAACGTTTGATGGTGTTGTGTTTATATCTGTTCCTAAATAGAACAAGGGATTTACAAGTCCAATTGAAGTTGAGACTCCTGAGGCAGATGCACTGTGCGCCGAAAAACAGGACTGCATCTAGTCTTTATATTACATTTTTTTTATGGATTTTATAGATCTCTATGGACTGTATATCTTTTTATGTGATTTTTAAATAAACAGCCCTTGGTTGGTACTTCTCTGGTCATTCCCCCTTTTGTTCTGTGTTTAACATTAGTGCATTGCCATTAATGGAAAACTAGCAAAAAAGTATTTTTACAGCTGTGGTAAAAATGGCCTTAGCACGCAGGAATGTCTTGCATAAGCGTACACTAAGGCCACTTTTTACCACAGATTAGTAAAAGGACTTCTAAGTAAGGACAATGTATGCTCTTCTATGGAGTGGGTGGAAGGTGTGAGAAAGAGCATATTTGGGGGGATGTAAAGTTGTTCATAGGGATCAAAAGTCAAGCTTGTATGTTTCCTTAAGTATCTTTGAGTGGAGGCTGCAAGAACATTGGCAGGCTCTAGAGGGAAAGTTAACTGAACCTCTTGAGGCTTAGTTAACTTTCCAAGGAATATCACATTATTACAGTTTAATATTAATTGACATCTTTGTGTTCTGCCCTTTCAATGAGGTGTGAAAGTCATATTGTTTAAGCCAGAGTATAGAACATTACCAGACTCAGAACTCTTGAACCAAAGTCTTCTTTAATGCAGTAATCAAACAAGAAAAAAATAACTTACAGTTCAGATATGTTGGAGAAGAGTTTTTGCCTTGCAAACTGGGAGTCTGTTCTCAACCAGCTCCCTCTCCCTGCAAGAGAGAAGCTGGGAGGAACTCAGCAATACACTGAGTAGTGATGCTGTTTATACTTTTGTACTGGTGAAATCTTAATAGTATCACAGCAGCTTGAAAGGGGTTATACAGCAAAGTACAGCATAGGCAGATTCAGTTCATGGAGGAGAATGCTACAGACTAACTCTTACAGACCCGATAGAGAGAGAGAAGGGCGGGCCAACTCACTGAGTTTGCACAGAGAACAAGGCAAGCCAATAGAAAGACTCCCAAAAGACACAGAGATCTGGGACATATGCTCAGTAAGAGCCTATCACAGAGAACTGCAAGACTATAGGGATTTGTAGCTCAAGGGCACAACCTTAAATTAAAGGAATAGACAATGAATCTGTTACAGACAAAGCTTAACACATATTCATAAGCAACAAACAGCCTGCCTCCCTGCAAATGGGGGCAGAACACTTAGTTGCATGAGACATAGATCATTAATGTTTTATTCAAGCTAGACCAACCTTGTTTGTTTGTTTGTTTCTTTAAATATTGAAATACTCATATGAGTGTTGCCAATGTCATACTATGATGTGCTGTGAACATTGCTGCATTGCTGCTGCTTAATAGGTCATTTCTTTATTTCAACCATTGTACCTTATAAGATCAGAGCCAAAGATAGACAAGAGTTGATTTTGCCCTTCTAGAATATACTTCTATGATCTGGTCTAGAAAGGGTACCTCATGGTGGTTGAGCCCTTCTCATGGTCTTAAAAGCAGTTTTATCACGGTTCTACCTTTACAATTTGTACAGTAATTGGCCCATTGATTTTCTTGTTTTCCCCCATGTTTAGAGGCAGAGTAGGTGAGGATGCCAATTAACTCCCATAGCAGAATCAAACCGCTATAGTCCCACAGGAAAAATAGAATTGGTATCCAGATTAAAAGATTTTTATTGTCAAGATGAAAGCAATAGACGCATCTGCGTTTTTTCCCCCTTCAAATTGGAACTATCATTTCCACCTTGGCCCATGTTATAAATGAAGTAATATAAAAGGCTACATGAAATCTTCTTATTTTGTCTTTATGATGAATGTCACATGGCAAAATTGCAATTCAGGGGTCACTGGCTTTTTTTCTTTTCTAACCTATGAAGCCACGTAAACTGTTCAGTTGTAGTGAAACAATTTCATCTCGTCTTGAACCCTTGAAAACATCAGAAAGCTTTCAGTGTAGGGTACAGTTTATAAATATTGTAGATCATACTGTGATCAGGGAAAAGTGCTTACATTCCAGTTCTTGGCACCAAACCAGCAGTTTAGAACTTATCACCTTTTATCTGTACACACACAGACAAATATCTCCTCTTTAGCATTATACAGGAGACTTTTTGTACCAATATTTTGTAGAAATACTAATTTGCTTGCAAATTAAAGCTAAGCTAAAAAGAAACTAGTAATAAATGCATCCAGGGATTTTTCATTCAATTTACATTGAAGTCTCTTTCATAAAGTCCTCCATATTAAACCCGATGGAATAAATTCTTGAGGATGTTTTGCCCTGCTCTGCCCAGTCCTAATTTGATCATAATATCTGAATAGATGTTTTTTATCATGGAAAAAAGAGGATTAATCATTTAGTTTTATGGCTATGAAACAAAGTGCAAGGTATACTGGGAGAGGAACAGAAAGATATTCATAATAGCAATGCTCATGACCAAAAAAAAAAAAGGATGGCTCATTTCCGGATTTCCCAAATATTAGGTTTTTCATGTACCTTTTTTTTCAAACATTTGTTTTAAATGTGTGCTGATTGACCACATTTTGCTTTTTGGTTTCAGTTTGGAGGCTGAAACCAGCCCAAAGTCTATATTTGGCCTGTGTGTTTTCTGCTAAAATTAAAACTTAAGACTGTGTCCCTTGCTTCCTCCCTTGAACAGGAGCAGCCCTCAGTGCTGTGTCCCTTGCTCACTCCCTTGAACAGAAGTAGCCTCCACTTTCTCCTCTCAAAACAGAAGCAACCTCCTTCCCTGACCTATCTTCAGCTACCTACCCACCTGTAGCATCCCCTAGACCTACTTTATAATCACAGGTGTTCTAGTAGTGTGGTCAGGGCAGTATTTCCAATCACTCCTTCCCATGCTGGCTGCAATTTCAAAATGGCTTCCACGACCTCTAGTGGTAGTCTCATGAGACTGCCCTTAGAGGTCACAGCAGATACTTTGACAGAGGAGATTGTATGAGCAGGAGTGACTTGGATTGCCCCTGTGCTGACCACACCACTAGACCAACAGAGATTGTAAAGTAGGCCCTTTTACTACATTGCATTAATCACTAACACGTGCTTAGCATAAGGATGATATGATACTACATATGTATACTTGATCCTGATTTGTCCATGCCCTGCCACTTTCAGAGCACAGACAGCAGAAATCCACCTGGCACTATTCTTGTTTTCCAACTTTTGAAGTTGTCATCAGGGCACAGACCATAGACGTTTGCCGGGCACTTATTGCAAAATGCATTAAATCATTTTGTAGTGATCTTGCATTTTTCACATGCTAAGTGCAATTAAGTTTTAAAGATATTTTTTGAAAGGGGGCATACCATGGACAAGGAATGGGCGTGTCTGCATTAACCATTTAGAGTGTTCTGATTAGCATGTGCTAACCAGTTAGTGCAGAGTTAACTTGGGTGGTAAGTGCTCCTGAATTAATTTTGTTGTAGCTCTTGCATGCTAATAGAAAAATTAGTAAGGGTGCTGGACTGTTGCTACTGTTTGGGTTTCTGCCAGGTACTTGTGACCTGGATTGACCACTGTTGGAAACAGGATACTAGTCTAGATGGACCATTGGTCTGAACCAGTATGGCTACTCTTATGTTCTTATGTAAAAATACAAAAGATCTATTTTACAGCAGCATTAAAAATGGGCTTAGCACATGAGAAAGTCCCAAATTTAGTAAAAGGGCTCCTTAATTTGTAGTTCTTTAGATAGGAAAGCCATCAGTGGCATACATTGCACCAAAGTAGCTTCCGCAATGCTGGGGATGGTGATGGTGCAAGCAGGGAAGACAGTAGCCTGTTTGATAAACTCTGTTTAAATACTCAGGTATTTACAGTTAATTTAAAAAACTGCTGTAAAAATGATGCATAATACCAAAGGATTGGATCACATTCCTCCATTGTTATAAGAACAATTTTGGCTTCCAGTAGACATAAGATTTTGTTGATCACACATCAAGCCTTTTATATGGGTATCCTTGTTTATCTGGCATCCTGCTTTATCTTATATGTCCCTTTCTGGTCTCTTGGATCTTTAAATGCTAATCTAGTAGTTGTGCCACCTTTTACCAGAATTAGGGGGAAAGTTATCAAGGTGCAATAATAGGTGAGCCTTTATCGTACCTTGATTTACCATGGCAGTCAGCAACCTGTGGTATCTCTGTATCATAGGTTGCAGACTCCCTTGATTGTGGACTAACACTACATGTGAGCCACCTCTCAAGCAGTGTTAGTCAATCGACCTGGGAGCATCTGGCCTCCAAGCCACGGCCTGATACTTCTGGGCTATCTCTTAAAGGGACATTTGTACAAGTTCCCTGCACAGGACCTCCCACTGTCCCCAATACCCCCACAAGGTGTTCCCCCACTTTAAAAGGCACATCCCAGCTCTATAAAGACCCCCATACCCCCCATGACCCACCCTCACTTATAACCTAGCAAATCAGTGGGGAAATCCACTGCTTAGTTCTAGGGAATGAGCCAGCACACATAGATGCCTAGGGAAGTAATCGGAAATGGTGGCACTCCCCCTTGATAAAGTGAATACGAAACGGGGATCTGTCGGGGTTTAAGAGAGCACCAACCTGCCTAAGATAAGTGCAGTGTGCATTAGTGTATTGAGAGTTTTGTGCAAGTCACCTTTTTGCCAGTAGATTTAGGATGGTGGAGGCTGAGTCTATGATTAAGATATAAACACGAATAAGCAATTCACCTGTTGAGTGAAAGAAACAGTATCGTGAATTACATATGAGACTCTTCCCCACCTTAGTTGAATAGCCCTTAGGGTTATTATATTTGCATTTATACATTCTGTGCATATTTTTTGTTATTTTTTGTCACGGGACAGAGTGATGGTCTACAATTGTTTGACAGTAGTTCTAGGATAAGCAGCATAAAATGTATTATACTGTTTTGGAATGTTGCCAGGTACTTGTGACCTGGATTGGCCACTGTTAGAAACAGGATACTGGGCTTGATGGTTCCTCGGCCTGTGCCAGTATGGCAATGTTTATGTTCTTATGCTTCTGCCTTGCCAGTGCTGGGATTCAAAATGGTGCCATATTTTATACGATCCATATGTAAATCTTTGGATGCATATTTTTGGGGGGACTTGTTTGAGGGCGTTCCTATGAATTATGCGCTTTCTTATAGAAAACCCTGATCTATGCCTAATTTAGGTGCCAACATTTACACTTGATTTCAGCAGGCATAAATACAAGCGACTTAAGTTAGGCGCAGATTAAGCACTTAGGCGCTATTCTACAAAGTGCGGATGCTGTTTATAGAATACCACTCAATGCATAATTTTTCCTGTGATGATTTTTCGGCACGATTTACTGAATCTAATCCTTAGTGTGTGCTGTCATACCAACAAGGTAATTATTACTGTGCTCATGCACTAATAGTGTGAACTAATTCATCTGCCACACCTGCTTATTACGCTTTAGTAAAGAGTCCTCTTTATGTTCACAATTCAACATTCATATCGTCTTATCAAACACATTCTAGAAATGATCCTTTGTATATTAACCAAGGAGTGGAAGTAGATGGGTTACTTGAACAATTTGAAACTTTGACATTACCCGATTTCTTTAGGAATTTACCACAACCCCCATTATGTCCATGTTAAAGTAAGAGTTTTGAAAACTGCCCATGAAAAAGGAATTCTATAACCTTGGTTCTGACATTTACATATGTGTTAGACACTTAACTGTTTATAATACTAGCTTTTATTTTTTTATTTTATTTTTTTTTTATTATTTTATTTATAATTTCAAATTTACAAATCAAGCCAAAAACGCTTGTTTAGAAAAGCAGTTTGAATACAATAATCTTTACAATAGGAAAACATTTTAACGAAGAAAAATATGAATACCCTAAACTAAGCATCCATATTTAGTATTACACTGCACAAGTCCACAATTATGATTCAAGACTTACGTATATGGAGAACACAAGAAAAATTACTTCACTTAAATAGAAGACCAAAAGGAAAAAGGATGGACCTGTGTAGCTATTTAAATTTTCCTTTCAGGACTTTAGAATCTCTAGTCCAGTTCTCTTGGTAGCTAGGAATTGAGTGAGATGTGTAGGTTCAAAGAAAGCATATTTAGTTGCCTGGTATCGAACTATACATTTACATGGATAGTACAAGAAAAAGGAAGCACCCAACTGCTGGACTCCCGGTCTATGTAAAAGAAATTGACGTCTCCTTGTTTGAGTCTCTTTTGCCAGATCCGGAAATATCCTTACTTTCAATCCAAAAAAATCTTTATTTCTATTTCTATTTTTAAAGAAAAGTTTCATCAGCGACCCCTTATCAGGTGCCAAAACTACAGTAGCTAACAATGTTGAGGGAATTACTTTTTCTGAGTCCGAAGGGGGAAACAGAGGAATCTTGTGTTTCTCCTGACTTTCCTGGTAGGTAGTATACCTGTAACAGTGGGGGAGTAGATTGTTCAGGGATCAAGAGTATATCCTTCATATATTTCAGCAACATTTCTTTTGGAGAAATCATTTTAATCTTTGGGAAATTGATGAAACGAAGATTATTACTTCTCTGATTATTTTCAAGCGCTTCTATTTTTCTACGCATATTTGTTAAATCTTTAACCATTATGACTTGAGTTTCTTGCACTTGTTTTCCTTTCTGATCTTGATTCACCAATTTCTCACTTATTTGTTTAACTTCCTCTGTAACTTTAGTCAAATTTTCATTTAACTTTTGAGTTTTTATTTCCAATTGATTAATCTGAGGACACAAAGCTTTACCCAAGGAGGTTATTAAGGCCCACAAAGAGTCAAGAGTCACCTCAGTGGGTTTTTCCATAGAAGAAAATTTATCCAAAGGCAAAATTAATTGTGAGGAATTACTTATCTCACTTCCAGCGACCAGGAGATTCCCGCCCGACAAAGTTGTCTGACTCACAGCGCTTGTAACATCCACCGCGGTGGGTTCACCAAATACGAGCCCCTGATGTTCCTGTGCCTCGTGTCGCACCGACTTCTCCGGAAGCGACACCAACAAAGGGGAACTCGTTCGCTGTGGTTGCAGAGGGGGAGTCCTCCGGTCTGGGCTTAAAGTTGTTTCAAGCGCTAGCGCCGATGCTGGGCCTCCATTTGCTCCGGTCGGTGCAGTCGCGCCGCTCACAGACCGCATTTCCTGTTGGCTCTGAATGAATGAGTCCATAGGTCCGATCGTTGGGACGGCTTGTCTACCGGAGGTCACTGTGCTGGTTGATTTGCCCCTTCGCTTAGGCATCGCGAAGGCTTGGAATCAAATTCGATCAGAGCTCTGCTATCACAGGTCCATTCACGTCGGCCATCTTGAATCTCAATACTAGCTTTTATGCACATAAATGCTTGCATGGCACCTAAACACTAGTCTGCAAGTACCCATTTAATTTTCATAGCATGCACTACCATAGCTCTTAGGGGTGAAGGGGGCACCTACATGTGGGTATAGTGGGTTTTGGAGACCTTCCATTTACCAGCACAAGTGTTACAGGTAGGGGGGGATGGTCCACCTGGCTGAAGTGCACTGCGGTACCCACTAAAAGTGCTCCAGGGACCTGCACACATGCAGGCCTCTAGGACTTGTTGCTGCTATATAACATTGGCACACCAGTTGACACCTGAAGACTAATCTCTCCGAAAACGTCTTTATTGGAATAAGCACGCTTACAGTTAACTGCAGATCAGAGGTTGTGCCCCACTGGCAACGAGTCTCGCTGGTACTGAGATTAGCAGTAGGTCAGAGCTGGCAGAATGCTGTACAATGCTCTTTCAGCCACATTCAAGGGAAGAACTAAGTTCTCTAATGTGGCTAACATGTGAAAGGGATCTAAAACTGGCTTACAAAAATGGCCACTACCTCATGGACTACCAGAAACAAAACAGGGCACACTCTGACCCAGTAAGCAGAGGGAAAAGCACCATGGGAGTAGAGCCTACCAACTACCAACATCGTGAGCATTTGCCACAAGCTAGTGGAATCACGGAGCCCAATACCCTACACCCAGCACAATGCATTGCTGATGTGACTCTGCAGTGCACATAACAGAAAAGGTGTCACACTCACCCGAGAGCCACATCAGAACCAGGGAAAGGCTGTCACAGGATAGAACACATTCTGCTGTCATAGAGGTGGGTACGGCATTTGAGGCTGGCATAGAGGCTGGAAAAAAAGTTTTTAAAGTGGGTTTTTTTTTTGTGGGAGGGGGTTAGTGACCACTGGGGGAATCTGGGGAGGTCATCCCCGATTCCCTCCGGTGGTCATCTGGGCAGTTGGGGCACTTTTTTGAGACTTGTTCGTGAAAAACAAGGGTCCAAAAAAAGTGACCCAAAATCGCGGTAAAAATGCCTTTTTTTTTTTCGATTATCAGCTAAAGACGCCCATCTTTCCTCGGCCGATAACCACGCCCCAGTTCCGCCTTCACCACGCCTCCGACATGCCCCCATCAACTTTACCCATTTTCCGCGACAGATTGCAGTTGGAAACGGCCAAAATCAGCTTTCGATTGTACAGATTTGGGCGCCCACGGGAGAAAGACGCCCATCTCCCGATTTGGGTTGCAATATAGGCGTTTTTCTCTTTCGATTATAAGCAGGTTTGTGTACTCCCAAACTACCCCAACCCACTTGAAAACTGGATATAGTTTCAATCTCCACATGTAAACATCAGCTTTTTGAAATTGCTATGTGCATTTTTTGCTAACTTACATATGAAAATGCCTCGATTTACATGTGGGGCTACTCTTAAAATAAGGGTTTTAATGTATGGAAACCAATGAATTAGTGTGTATTAAATTAATGTAAAATATTTTAACATAGATTAAAATTTAAATTTATGTGTGAAACTAACCGAAAAATGTCTGAAAATTGGAAATGACAAAAATGAACCAAAGTTGATTTCCTTGCACAGCCCTAATCCATCACTACTTTCTCTTGTTCATTTAGAGAACGCTGGAAAAGAATTGGGAGTTTTAGAAAGTTGCTCTGTGAAGTCCAAATGATGTAACATAGTAACATAGTAGATGACGGCAGAAAAAGACCTGCACGGTCCATCCAGTCTGCCCAACAAGATAACTCATATTTGCTACTTTTTGTATCCCCGCCTCCCAACCACCAGCCCCGCCTCCCGATCTTGACTAAGCTCCTGTTAAAACACAAAACACAAGCAACCCAATATCTGAAAGCCCTTATCTGGATAGCAGCAGCTGCTATCTGAATAAGCACCCTATTAAGGCCCTATCCATGAATTTTCAGTAGCACTATATGGATTTAAGGTGGCAGGTAGTGGCACATTGCCTAAAATGCAAGCCAAAGAAGCATTTCTTAGAACACTCCTTCATGCTTTGACTACACATTGCTTTGTCAGACAGTTAAACTGCATTGTGTTGATTATAACTTGATTCCTACCAGGATTTCAGTTAGGTCCTCCATTACTAGGTCATCTTATCAACATGAAACAATGATTCTTGGACAGGTACCTCTTTTATATTAGCAGCCTGTGGTACAGTTTAAACCTGCTTTGATTAATATGTGAGCAGTAAGCAAGAAAGTTTTTTTATTGAGTAATTGGATTGTTTAGCATATATTGAGTTTAATTTGTTTGAATGAAACATGGATGGGTGAAGGGCACTTTGTTGCTCCTCAGCAAATTAGCTCTGATGTGTTTGACTATTTGACCCATCACAGCAGAAAGGTGGGAAATTAGCTTGCATTTGTAAGTCATCAGTGAAACTACATTTAGTTCAAATTAGGTACATTCTTCCAGTAGAATGCTTGATGGTTATGATATTAGAACCAATGGTTTTGACCGTTTTGCTGGTTTATAGTCCTTCTAATATTCATACTGATAACTCCTTTGTCTTCTGTTATTTGATTTCTCAACTTTCTGTTCAGCATCAGAAGTTTATAGTAATGGCAGATTTCTACATTCCAGAAAAGTGTCCTTTGCGGGATCTCAAAAGATAGCCATTGAGACCATATCTAGTGTTTAATTTCAGCAAGTGATTATTGTACCCTCACATAAACTAGAAAACACATTAGATCTTGTCTTTTTGTCTCAAGCATTGATTCTTCATTGGTTGCTGATGATGTACTTTGTTTCCTGGTCAGATTATAGTTTTATTTATTTCACGTTAAAACCCAGGAATGTAGTGAAGAATGACATTAACAAAGTGAAAACAATACTTGTCCTCTACTCTTATTGGAAGGTCTAGAGGAAGCTGATAAAATTAGCATACCTTTTAGATTTTTCTCTTTTTTGTAAGTTACAAGTAACCTTTTTTTTTTTCAGAAAAATGATCTAAACTTTGAACAATATGCCAAAATGTCCACAACATCTTTAGACACATTTATAAATGGCATTGTACAGATGATTTTTTCTTTATGTGATTTAAGCTGTGACTTGAAAAGTGATTCCCTATTCGCACATGCTGCTTTCTCATATTCTTCTTTAATGTATTTGTGGGGATAAGCTATGAATCCTTGTTTCATAATCATTGACTGTTTATCAAAAGAATGGGAGTCAGTACATAGTCTTTTGCAGTGCATCTTTTCTAGCAATCCTTAAAAATTGACTATGAGGCAGATTTGTTTTTAGAACTCTGCTATGACAGCTTTTCGAAAAGCCTATTGATGTCCATGGGTTTACAATAAAGACCTATGGGAAATCTCCTTTTTTTTAAAAAACATAAGCGTTATGTCTACAAATGGAATCTTTCCAGTTTCAAAATTCACCTGGAATCTTAGATTACTACTACTACTACTACTACTTAACATTTCTAAAGCGCTACTAGGGTTACGCAGCGCTGTACAATTTAACATAAAAGGACAGGCCCTGCTCAAAGAGCTTACAATTAGATTAGAGTCCAGATTATTGAGCCAGTTATTATTATTATTTTTTAAATTTGGTCCACACCTGAGCCCCAACAGGCAGCAAATGTAAAGTCTTCAGAAGCACGATTACTTGATCAAACTATGATTCCTCCAAAATCATCCTGGCTGTTGTGTTCTGCAAATGTTTCAGAGTGGCCAAAAAAGTTTTAGAATTCCCTAAATACAGAGAATTACAATAATCCAAACTTGATAAAACAAATGCATGAGTCAATTTTTGTAGATTTGCCTTCAAGATTGGAGTCATTCCAAACACCTAAACCATAGACTGTGGAAGAAGTACCATCTAATATAAGACTCGGAAAAGGTAAAGGGGTCCTTTTTCTAAAGTAGGCTAATGGATTTAGCGTATACTAACGATTAACATGCGCTATATGCTAAGAAGTCCATTTTATACCTGTGGGCCTCTTGACATTTAACACTAATTGTTAGTGCACATTAAATCTGTTAGCATGCCTTAATAAAAAGGACCTCCTTCTCATAACATAGCTATACATCAAAACTTACACATATTCCCCCAGATTCTTTATAGTGTGACTTAAGTTGTGCACGCAACTCCAGTCATATTCTGGATTTGCACGCACAACTTAGTTAGCTAACAAGCCAATCAGCACCAATAATTGCCAATTAACAAGGAATTATTGACACAAACTAGCATTAATTAGAATTTACGCGCACAACTGTCTAAGCGTATTCTGTAAAGTGATGCAGATAAATTCTAAGGCACATAGATGAAGAAAGGGCATGGCATGGGCAGCTCATGGGTGTTTTTAAAATCTATGCGCATTGTTATATAATATGCCCAGTCTGCACCTAATTTAAGCATTGGCATTTACACCAAGTTTTACTTGGCATAACTGCCCGTGACTAAGTTTAGACAGGCGAATGGGCACTATGCATATTCTATAAAGTACACCAAAATTTAGGCATACTTTATAGAATATGCCTAGGCATATTATTTTTTTGTGCTGATTTTTTAAGCATGATATATAGAATCTAGTCCATGATCAGTGAGAATTTCATAGGTAAGTGCCGCACTGAAAATCTATGTATAATTCTAGACCTGTTGTTATACTTGCTATTTGTGTGTAGGGATATGGACATATAAGTTATATATGTGAAAGGCAAGCCTATCATCTAAGTGCCCACAATATATGATGAATTTCAAAGAGTAGTAGATCTAACAATTTACATGATACTTTGTTACTACATTTTCCAGATCCTAGAGAATTCATTTTAAAAGAATGTTTTCAATGTTGTTTTTATTTTATTTATTTTATTTATCGTCTGTGGTCTGGAATGCACTTCCATATCAAATTGGGAAGCCTCAGAATTATTTTGTTATTTTGCAAGATGCTAAAAGCTTTTTATTTAGAAAAAATACTTGGATGTTTGATTATATTTTAATTATCTTATCTTGATGTTCTTTCCAGGGGATGCCTGCTTTCTTTAAATCTTGTAATCCGTATAGAACTTTATGGTATAGGCAGAATACAAGAATCTTTTGTAATGTAGTGTAACAACAAATTCAATTCATCCCAAGCAATCAGGATTTAGATCTGGCCACTCTACTGAAACTCTTCTCTTTAGTTTAAATAACGATCTATATTGCAGGACTGAACACAGTCAAGCTGCTATTATCATTTCACTGGATCTTACAGCAGTATTTGACTTAGTGGGCTCTTTCCTATTAATTGATCATTGGGATAAGAGATACAGTTTTAAATGGGTTTACATTATACCTTTACAACAGCTCTGACTCTGTTAAGGTTTCTACCTCAATATGCACTAGGCATCACTAACTTACAGGTGTACCAGAGGGTACAATATTGGCTCCTATCTTTTTCTTCTGTTTCTATCACCTCTGGCTACACTCATTCAGAATCTGGGTTGAACAGCTACATGTTTGCAGATGATGATCAGATTATTAATTTAATTAATTCTCTATATCCTGATGTCATCACCTTAAATAGAGCTTTTGATTCTATTGCTACTTGGTTAGCATCACAGGGTATGAAACTCAAGCCTGCAAAATTTAGGGCAATGTGGATTTTTTTTATTCCCTCCTTTACCAAACATCCAACCTCAGATTAATAGGGAGCATATTCCTCTATCTAACACCATAACAATTCTGGGTTGCAGATTTGATTCTTATGTGGCCTATGACTCACAGATCTCATCAGTTATTAAATCATCTTATCCAGCTATTTAACAGTTACTATCAATGAAACCTTTTTTTTAATTAGAACATCTGAAATTTCTGACTTTTGCTTTTATTTTAAGCAGTAATAACTGTTCTAATTCTCTGTATTATGAATTAAACCACACCAACATTCAAAGGTTACAAATAGTCCAACAGGATTGATCACATCGCTCCTCCTCTAAAGATGCTTCATTGGCTCCTGGTGTAAGTTAGGATTTGCTACAAGATTTTGATTATGATACATAAAGCCATATGTCTACCTGCAATCTATTCATTCCCTATTTCTCTCATTTTTCCACCGGTGCACAATATCTGAATCAGCTAGCCATTCCACCTCCTGCAATCTATCATTTTGACACAACAAGGCATACTGCTGCCTTGTTTTGGACCAATAGAATGGAATGCTCTTCCTCGTCCATTATGTTCAATGACAAATCATTTGAAAACCCATTTGTTTCCCCAAGCTTTTGGGGAATTAGGAGACATTAACTAGAAGGGCACAGACTAATCTCACCTTTCTATCTATTTAATTCTCACCCTTCTTTTGTTTCTTTCTTTCTAGTTAAATTGGAAGGGCTCAATATTCAAATGATTTAAGTGGGCAGAAGAGGCTCCTGACTGCTTAAATTGTACTAGCAGGCTGGCTGCTGATATTCAGCGGCACTTAATCGGGCAGTGCGCTGAATATCAGCACTAAGCAGCCATTTTGAAAGTGAGCAGGAGAGGGGATTGCAGGGGGCAGAGGCAGGAGGAGCAGGGAGTTATGTGAGTGTCAGCAATATTCAGTGCCAGTGCTCGCATAGCTAACTGGTCATGTAGCTATCCTAATTTTGCCACATAAGTTACACAGGTGCTGGCACCGAATATTCTTGTCAAGCACATCACTATGGAGTTGCGGCCTGAAACTAATCCTCCCTCCTTCTCACCCATTACATAATAAAGCCCAATCCCCCTCCCTTCCCCCAAAATGTCCATATCTCCTTTCTATCCCCAACCACGTTTGATTCTATCTCTTGGCCACAAACCATGTTTGATTCCCTTTCCTGCCCCCAACCATGTATCATCCACCATCCCAGCCCCCAAGTCTGACCAGGTGCTCAGGGGGCCTAACTTAATAGACCTGGCGGTCTAGTGGTCATCAGGCTGAAGCAAATCCCACTTGCTTTTGCCCCTCATGGCTCCTGATTAAAAATGGTTGCCAACAACCACTAGATCAATTGGTCTGTTAAGATAGGCCCAGGAGGGGCTGCTTGGACTGAGGGAGTGGGAGGGCCTGCTTAGACTTGGGAGGTATGAAGCCAGGAAGAAGGATTAGACATAGTCGTGAGTGGGAGGGAGGATCAGACATGGTCATAGTACAGGAGGGGGGAAATTGAATATTTAACAGTATAATTGGAAATAAAATATTTACATTAAAAAAATGTTTGGGTGCACTGTTGTATTTTTGTGGGACTGTATTTTTTTGTATTGATAATTATATATCTCCTCATAAATATATGTGTAAGCTCTATGTACTTTCAGACATACAAAGTTTGAAAATTAGCAATATCTGGAAATGAGTGAAAGAAACTCATTGATCATGTTTGATGAATAAGGTCAGTGCAAACTAAAGGGCTCTACAATGCTGCAGTAGGCACTAACTTTTGCTTACCGCAGCAAAAGAAATGGCATACTGTAAGATGCGCTGAGGCGTCCCACTGTAATTTTGCCATGTGCATGTGCTACCCATGAGCTAAAAATACATTTTTTTTTGGTGAGGGGCCATGTCTGGGGTGGAAACTGGGCATGTCTGTGCAAATCCGATAGAGCATTGGCATTTCCGCACACTAACTGGTTAGCACAGGTTTAGCAGGTGAGTCCCTACCACCTACAAAAAAATGTATTTATATATATATTTACCATAGGTAGCACTTTTTTACCTGTAGATGCCTACCCATTTTTTACACTAACATATCTTGCCATCACATACACTTGCTCAAGATCAGGTATAAATGAAAGTGCATATATTATATATGTACACACATAGGTTAAGGTATGTCATGTATTTGTCAATACTGTTACTAGTACTAATCATTTCTATATTCACTTGTCTATTAGATTGTAAGCTCTTTGAGCAGGGACTGTCTCTCTTTGTTAAATTGTACAGCGCTGCGTAACCCTAGTAGCGCTCTAGAAATGTTAAGTAGTAGTAGTAGTAGTAGTATATGGCTACTTGACCTACACAGGTACTTTCTCTGTCCCCAAGGTCATAAGGAGCTGTAGGGGGAATTGAACCCAGACCAGCAGGATCAAAGTCTGCTGTACTAATCATTAGGCTACTCCTCCACTCACTACTCCTATTACCTCAAACTTTGTCCCGTGCACTCCTACTAGCCAAGTGCCTGCCATTATGTTATGATGTGTACTTTTATGCTCATTGTGATTTTATAAATGATAATTCACATACATATGTGGCCACTTGCATGAGGGAGCAAATTTATATAATTACCTCCTAAATTAGCAATATTGCTGCTGTTTGGTCTGCCAAGGCTGAGTTTTACCAGTAAAGGATACTATTTCAAATATGAATCAGTCCCTATTTCTCCCAAATTGCTAGTCATCAAATTATCCTTTCTGACCTAAGATTGGATGAATCAACTTCATTATTTTTATTTTTATAATGAGCAGCTACTTGGTACCATAGATCAGTGGTTACCAAACCTGCCCTGGGGCACCAGCAATCAATCAGCTTTTTAAGATATCCACAATAAAGAAAATAGAGACATTAAAATTCTAATAGAATATGTTATTTTATAGTACTAGTAGTTGGGACAAACTGTGTCATGTTCTGGTACCTGGTGGTTCCTTAAAAATAGGTTCAAACCTTTCTGAAAGCAAGATGAGTCCACAGTTCTACAAGACCAGAACTGAAAGGTATTCTTTTGCTCCTCTACCTCTAATGCTGCTGCAGTGGAGGATCCTCCATGGCCCCTGTTACTACTACAGGGAACAACTGTCCTACTGCCACTACCAGTACTACTGATTGCTGTTAACCCAATAGTCTTTGAGTCTTCTGCTACAGTAATAGAATCTAACTCCTTAATTATGGTGCCTTTGCCACTGCTTTGATGGGAGGATCTTCCTCTATTACCCTCTGTAGACTCTGTTGCCATCATATTGCAAATTCTGATGGTGAGCAGACCCTGCTCTTCCTCTTGCCTATGGCCTCTGCCAAGTCTGATACTGCAGTTAAGCTGTCCGTCTCCCCCATGATCTCTTCAGACTACTGCCAGTGCTGTCATAAAAACGTGTATAGGGAGAAGCAAAAAACTCTTATGAGGGGAAGAATCAATAGATATAGCAGAGTGGAGAGAAGACAAAGCGATAGAATAATAAGGAAAATTGAAGAAGCATCATGAAGAAATATGAGGAGTGTAGAATTGTCAGTAAGAGAATGATAAGAAAGAAGTCACGAATAAAGGACAAAGAAGTTTTCAGAAAGATAAGAAAAAGAAGAATATACATATGAAAGAAAGATGAGGAGATAGAGAACGAGAGTAAGGGAGGAGACCTATGCAAGCAAGGGGAAGATGAACACCTGGGTGAAGGTTAAAGAAAGATGAGGGCTCTGTAGGTGATGCAGGAAATGGAGATCTGGGTGGAGGTTGAGAGGAAGAGAAGGATAACTTAAATCATTAAATGAGAAGAAAAAGACTGAAAGAAGATGAATTAGTTAAATTGATGTGAGCTCCATAAGGAAGAGAAAAAGGAAGTAGCTACCTTGCCCATTCTTTACAGCAGGGGTCCTCAAATCCAGTCCTCAAATTCCACAACCCAGCCTAGATTTCAGGATTTCCAAAATGAATATATTTGAGATCTATTTGCATGCAATGGAAGCAGTGAATGCAAATAGATCTCATATATATTCATTGTGGAAATCCTGAAAATCAGGGTGAGTTGTGGACCTCGAGACAGGGACTCAGGCCCACCCAGCAGTGGTGTACCCTTGCCAATGCTGGAGCAAGCTAGGCTCCCATTTTCGCCTTTCCCTCTGCAAATGCTCCTGTTCATAGGGTCATGTAAGAATCATAGGGTCATGTAAGAATCGCTGCCTCTGCTGCCAGCTGACCCGGAAGCCTTTTCTCTGTCGCGTCTTTCCCCCCAACTATGATATAATTTCCTGGGAGCAGTGCGCACGCAGGACATCAGGAGTCAAGATTCACAGAAACAGATCAACGAAGGCGCCGGAGATGGCACTGAAGAAGAGTTCAGCTGGCGGGAGTTGGAGACCCCCGCCAGCAAAGGTACCAGGCAGTGGCGGGGAGGGTCGGCGGCGGCGGCGGCGGCAGCGGGGATCGAAAGTGGTGGGGAAGGTCGGCGGCGGGAGCAGGGGTTGAAAATAGAGGGGGTAGGGCTAAATCTGTGGGAGCCCATGCCCCCGTGGCCCCACCTAGCTACGCCCCTGCCCTGCTGTACAGGAAGAAGAGAATGCTGAACTGTCACTACTCCTACCTTAGGGTCCTAGTAGGAGGGGGAGTGATAGACTGTGGGTGAGGAAGGACACAGTGGGGAGATGAAAGGATGCAGATGGAAGATAGAAAGCAGTGATGGTGGAAGGAAACAGGGAACGGGAAGGAATATGGCAACTTGCAGGAACTACAGTAGCTATTATTTTCTGTTTTGAGCATTGATATTTGAAGTTAGCTGATGGCAGTCTGGATTTACAATGGATATTTTGGAAAAACTATAAAAAAATACTTTTTTATGGATGACCCTTGTACAGTACGATATATCTCACGGCACTGTGAAGTTCAATATTATCTGAAGCACCATGGATCATAACTTGTAAAACTAACTTAGGTCCAAAAGGGCAGAACTATTGCAATATATTAGAAGCTACAAGTGAACTTATGTGAACCAGTTGTAAAATTCTCTAGGGCAATGCTGGCAAGAAAGAATTTTTCAGTTGTATCTCACTGCAGGTCGTACTTAGCAACTGGGTGACAGCATGAAATATTACAATGGATATTGATCATCCACATTAGTTTTAAAACACATTTTGTATTTGGATTGACAGTTCTTTAGAAGCTGTAAGCCATATAGGTTGGAAGCTGGGCTGCTAACAGGTTTTAGTGCACACGGAGATGTCTGGATAAACTAAGCATGAATTAACCAGCTCTGATTGTATAAAAATGAATAAGAATGAAGCTATCAGATAATCAAGGATAGATCATGCAAGGTCAGCATTACTGAATTAGAAACAAAACATAATGACAAAAGAAGTCAGGAGAAAGAATAATTATCCCTGAGAAAAATTGAAATAACAGTAACATAGAGAAATGCACGGTCTGTGGTTTCTATGGAAATAACACCATTAGAAAAATGAGATAACATGGCCACCAACTGTTTAAAGAGCAAGAAAGGCAGACAGAAAAATGCTTGAAATGAAATTTGGTGCAATCAATGCTTTTATGGGGAATTTTTTAAACAATCTGAGGTGTTTTAAGTAGGGATGGGCTGTTGAAAAAAGAATGTCTTTCATCAATAATAGTGCACACTCTCAGGAAACAGTGCACACAATAGGGGCAATTCTATAACCTGGTGTCAAGATATAGGTTCCACAGTAGAGCACAAAGCTGGATTCGATAAACAGCGTTCAAACTTTTACACCAAAAAAAATGGTGCTGAACAGAATTCTATAACGGGAGTTCTGGGATTGGTGCACTTTATAGAATAGCGTGTACTGCTGGGATCTGTGCCCATCTTTGGGCGAGAGGAGTTATATCACCTGAAACCAAATGTAAATCTTAGCATGCAAGTTGCAAACAGATCTGCACTATTCTACAACATGGTGTCCATGTTGAAGAAATGCCCCCCCCCCCCCATCAGGGCTTCCGAGAGACTGAGCTGGGCCCAGGGCAGGACCGTTGCTGCCAGGCCCAGGGCACAATCTTCATCATCGCTTCCGCCGCCCCCCCAAATCGTCATCACCACCACTGCTGCCGCCGCCTGCCCACCCAAAGTACCTTGGCTGGCCCCTCCAGCTGCAGGCAGTGTGGCTCCTTCCTCTGCCCAGCATTGCCTGCCCCTACGGCTGCTTTCCTCGGGTTGCACATGCTCAGTCTCAAAACTGAGCATGAGCGACCCTGAGGGCCCAACAACTGCTAGACAAGCAATACAAGAGCGGCCCGGCACCAGAGTTTTCTCTCTCCTATTCCTGTCGGCACGCGATCACCTGGGTCCCGTCAGAAGCAGGAGTGAGAGAGAGAGAGAGAAAGAGAGACCCCTGTGCCAGGCCGGGAAAATTTTGTCCCCCCGCCCCCCTCTCAGTGATTATGCTGTCCCCAGAGGCACTCAGGGAAGACAAAGCCATTGCGAAGAGTTTAAATGAATTCTTTGCTTCGGTCTTCACCGAAGATTTTTGAGAGATACCAGTGCCAGAAATGGTATTCAAAGCTGACAAGTCAGAGAGACTGAATTTAATCTCTATAAACCTGAAAGATGTAATTACGCAATTTGAGAAATTGAAGAGTAGCAACTCTCCTGGACTCTCCTGGACCCAGAGTACTGATAGAATTGAAAAATGAACTTGCAGAACTATTGTTAGTAATATATTATTTATCTTTAAAATCAAGTATGATACTGGAAGATTGGAGGATTGCCAATGTAATACCGATATAGAACGGTAAGCCTGATGTCGGTGCTGGGCGAAATAGTAGAAACTATTATAAAGAACAAAATTACAGAGCATGAAAGACCCCAGAAGAAATTGGAGAGTCATGGGATAGGAAGTAGTGTTCTATTGTGGATTAAAAACTGGTTAAAAGATAGAAAACAGAGAGTAGGGTTAAATGGTCAGGATTCTCAATGGAGAAGGGTAGATAGTGGGGTTCCCAAGGGGTCTGTGCTGGGACCACTGCTTTTTAACATATTTATAAATAATCTAGAGATGGGAGTAACTAGTGAGGTAATTAAATTTGCTGACAACACAAAGCTAGTCAAAGTTGTTAAATCGCAAGAAAAATTACAAGAGGACCTTATGAGACTGGGAGACTGGACATCCAAATGGTAGATGACGTTTAATGTGAGCAAATACAAAGAGGGGCATAATCGAACGCGAACGCCCATTTGTAAAAACGTCCATCTCCGAGAACGGGTCCGTGAAGGGGCGGGCTGAACTGTATTTTCGAAAAAAATGGACGTCCATCTTTTTTTTTGAAAATACATTGGATTAGGGCGTTTTTTGAGCTGGGCGTTTTTGTTTTTTAGCGATAATCGAAACCGAAGCGTCCCAGCTCAAAAACGACCAAATCCAAGGCATTTGGTCGTGGGAGGGGCCAGCATTTGTAGTGCACTGGTCCCCCTGAGATGCCTCTATGCCAGCCTCAAATATCATACCTAGCTCCATGACAGTAGTATGCAGGTCCCCAGAGCAATTTTACTTTAGTTGGTGCTGCGCGGGACCCATGCAGAGAGGAAAAATCAAAAGAAAAAAAAAACAAGCAAGCTGTCATGGAGCTGGGGATGACATTTGAGGCTGGCTTACAAGTTGGGAAAAAAGTGTTTAACATTCGTTTTTTTTTTTGGTGGGAGGGGGTTAGTGACCACTGGGGGAGTCAGGGGAGGTCATCCCCGGTTCCCTCCGGTGGTCATCTGGTCATTTAGGGCACTTTTTTGGGACCTGTTGGTGAAACAAACGGGTCCAACAAAAGTGACCTAAATTCTCTCTGAAAACGCCTTTCTTTTTTCCATTATCGGCCGAGCACGCCCATCTCTGCTCAGCCGATAACCACGCCTCAGTCCCGCCTTTACCACGCCTCCGACATGCCCCCGTCAACTTTATGCGTTCCCGCGACGGAGTGCAGTTGGAAACGCCCAAAATCGGCTTTCGATTATACCGATTTGGGCACCCACAAGAGAAAGACGTCCATCTCCCGATTTAGGTCGGAATTTGGGCGTTTTTCTCTTTCAAAAATAAGCCTCAAAGTGATGCTTGTGGGAAAGAGGAACCTGAACTATAGTTATGTGATGCAAGGTTCCACATTAAGAGTCACCGACTAGCAAAAGGATCTACGTGTCATTGTTGATGATATGTTGAAACCCTCTGCTCAGTGTGCGGCAGTGGCTGAGAAAGCAAATAGAATGTTAGGTTTTATTAGGAAAGGAATGGAAAACAAAAATGAGGACATTATAATGCCTTTGTATCGTTCAGTGGTGCGACCGCACCTCGAATACTGTGTGCAATTCTGGTTACCACATCTAAAAAAATATATAGTAGAATTAGAAAAGGTACAGGAGATGGGACGACTTCCCTAGCTTGGAGAAAAGATGGCTAATGGGAGATATGCTAGAGGTCTATAAAATAATGAGTGGAGTGGAACAGGTAGACGTGAATCGCTTGTTTACTCTTTCTGAAAATACTAGGACCAGGGGGTATGCAATGAAGCTACAAAGTAGTAAATTTAAATCAAACCTGAGAAAATATTTCTTCACTGAATGTGGAATTTGTTACCAGAGAATGTGGTAAAAGCAGTTAGCTTAGCAGGGTTTTAAAAAGGTTTGGATGGCTTCCTAAAAGAAATGTCCATAAGCCATTATTAAGATGGACTTGGGGAAAATGCACTGCTTATTTCTAGGATAAGCAGCATAAAATGTATTGTACTGTTCTGATATCTTGTCAGGTACTTGTAACCTGGATTTGCCACTGTTGGAAACAGGATTCTGGGCTTGATGGAGCTTCAATCTGTCCCAGTATGGCAACACTTATGTACTTATCCCTCCAATGTGGAGGCTGACCAAATTTTGGTTCCAGTTTTGGCTTCGTCACTGAAACTGGCCTGAAATCTGTATTTGACTTTGTTTTGATTTCAGGCAAAAATCACATGCATTTTCACCTGAAACTGAAACTTTTTGTTCTATTTCCCATGGTCTCCTCCTCCTCTCTCCCCACCCCTGAACCAAGGATCTCCTGCTTCTGTTCTTTCTTCTTTCTCTCCTCCCCTGAACATAAGAAGGCCCCCTCCCAAACTTATCCGGTGACTGGGATTGGACTTGCTTCAACTAGCCACTAGACCAGCAGGGTGGCAAAGTATGCCTGGGGGGAGGCAGTGGCAGCCTACAAGTGGGTTCTGGAGGAGTTAACAGTAAATTAATACATCTTAACAGTAGCCCACATTGATAACGTCTTCCCTAAGAGTCATATTCAGAATAATTTAGGGGCATAGTTCTCAACATGAGCCATTATTAAGGGAGAAGTAATCAATGCAGACTACCATTAAGATGTGTCATTTCACTGTTAACCTCAGTTATTAGTAACTAGGTATGTAGTTATCAGTGTGGGCTACTCTTAAGATGTATTGTTTTACCACTAATATGTGAAATTTTAGTACAGATCCCATTTTATTCATTTAGACTTAGTTACTACTAATCTAGATTAACAATAAGATACCATGAGGCTGACATTCAGAAGGAGATGGCCGCTAAAATGGCACTTAAGCGGCTATCCAGTGGCACTTAGGTGGCTATCCGGTTAGCAGCTTAAAAATAGCCGGTTATATCGTGCGATATAACCGGCTATCCGCCGATTGTAAAAGTCAAACCGGCCAAGTTCGGCATCCATACTTGGCCGCCACAATAGGAGGAATAACTTTGGCCGTTCTGACTTTAACCAGCCAGCACTGAATATCAGCTTGGATAGTTAAAGTCAGACCGGCCAAAGTTAAACTGGGCATTCAATGCCGGTCACCGGAAATGGCCCGAAATTGAAAATCCGGGTTCAGGTCAGACCGCGTGGGTAATCCCGGCTATCTCCCATGGTCCGAAATTCAGACGGCATGTCTTTGAGGTAGCCTTTATTGATAACTTCCCCCCCCCCCCCTTAAGGATTTTCAGTTTCAATGGACTATGTAGTGGAACCATAAAGTATATATACTTTTTTCTGAGCAAAGCAAGGTCATTGTGAAATTCTGATGGCTGTTTCTGGAAATAATGCAATTTCCTAACATCAAGCTGGTATGCCTGTTGTAGGATACCATTAGAAACAACAACATGCTTCTCATTCAATATGAAAGTTCAAAAAATGAACTATTCAGATCTTTTGTGACAATGCCTTTGCCAGATGCTTATCTCATTTTTTTTTCTTTTTTTTTTTTGCAAGGACTTTTTGATAAAATCCAGATGCACCTGAGCAGTACAGTATCCAGAAGAAACAATGATTTAACATATAAAGTATGTGTGGATTAAAGTGTAATAAATCCTGGAAGGGGGGATTTGAAAGAACAATACAATGTATCTGGAAAGGAGAATTGCCAGAACTTTTTTTGAGGAGGTACTTGGGGGCACCTTTCCATTGTCTGCTAAAATTGACCCATGGACCCCAAGTTTTAATGAAAGAACTTAGGCCCTGCATGCCAATTCTGCCTTGTCATAGATTCTGTGACTGGTTGCAGAAGGCCTGGCTATTGTGGAGTGGGTCCTTCAGTGATCACCCCACCCCTGAAGGGTGACCTAGCATTTGAGTACCGGCACCTTTTTTGCTGGAAAAAACGCACTGAGAATTGCTAATATATTTCACAGAAATCACCCAATTTTGTTGTTTTCTACGGTCAGAGTAGTCTGGCATTATTTATTTCCAAAGGCATGTGGCAATGTTTCTAGATCCTAGTCCTATTCTTTCACAGTGACCACCCAGCTGGAAAAGCAAGCAGATAATATATACTGTGCAGCTTTTGAAACTGAATACATCTAGGATGTTTGCTTTTAACATCTTTCCTGCTGTTGTCTCAGCACACTGCACTCAATTCAATATAATAAAGGTTTTGAAAAATTTGCAGTCAAGCAGTCACAAATTGGAATATTCTGGATAACATCTGTTCAACCTTACCAATTTCTTTTGGAAGGCTTCCAACTTGGCTTTCCTTCTGATGCCTTCTCTTGAATCACTGACTTGTAAAAGTAGAAAAGTCTGATGTCCCCTTTACTCCCAGGATTTACCTCCACTAAAACTTTGGCAGAGCTAGGTCCATCCATTTCAGATTTATAAAGATGAGACAGCATATTCCATATGAGAAAACATTATTTTCCCTTTCTCTGTTCCCTCAACTCATTCACCAGCTTTGAAAGTGGAAAAGTCAAATATTCCCTGAAGGATCTACACACAGTTGGTGTAGTTAGATCTAGTCTTTCCAAATTTATAAGGAGGTGGAGGATAAGGGGGAATACACAAAAACCCTCAACTGTAACACAAACATATAATTTAGAGGTAATTATAGAAACTTTAGTTCCATATTTCCAAAAGCTGTCCTGGGGACCCACAGCCAGTCAAGTGTTTAGGATATCATTAATGAATATGCATGAGATTAATCTGCACGCATTGGAGATTCAGCATATGCAAAATGTATCTCATGGATTGTGGATATTCTGAAAACCCAACTGGCTGTGGAGTTCCAAGGACAAGTTTGAAAAGCCTAGCTTTAAGTGTCATTTGCATGCATGAATAAGTAGCAGACATAGATTTGAGAAACAGTGTATATGTGTATGTGGTGATTTCACAGCAGCGTTTTGTTGAAAGAAGGAAGTTTAGACTGCGTGGGAATGTCTTCACAGTTTTTCTATGTTCCATGCCAGTTGCAGGTGTCTTCTTTGTCCAGGTCTCCTTTGTTTTTGTAGTAAGATTGTATCTCTCCATTGACTGACTGATACATTTGATGATAGTCTCTGCCCAAGACCCCTGACACAGGCAATTTCACCGAAACACAGACTATGTCGGGTCTGTTTAATAAAGTACTGATTTTGATGCCCCCTATTCTTGAAGGTTCCTTGTGCTTTTTTTTTTTTTTTGGCTTTGTTGCTCCATTTGGGTGTGCTTTGGATTCCCTCTCCAACGTTTCTTCTATGTATAGATGGCAACACAGAGGGTTTTAAACATTCAGAAAGGAGTGGGTTCTGAGCAGTCCTTCAAAGTACAGTCCACTTCACTGATGTACTTATTGGATAAGTGCATACTCCATTTATCTGCACTACAGAGCTCCGATCCTGTTTTTCTATCATACATTTTAATAATCAATCAGTTTGGTTAAGCACACAGCTTACTTGCCCAGTCCACTCTGTCCATTCATTGGCATGTTGCTGCCACTACTGTCCTATTGAAAATCACTCGGACCGGACACCATACACCTCAGGGTACTGAAAGAACCCAAACATGAAATTGCTGATCTGTTGTTAGTGATCTGTAACCTGCCATTAAGATTGTCCGTAGAACCTGAAGATTGGAGGGTAGCCAATGTAATGCTGATTTTTAAAAAGGGTTTCAGGGGAGAACCAGGAAATTACAGACTGGCAAGCCTGACTTCAGTGCCGGTGAAAACACTGAAAACTATTATAAAGAATAAACTTATGGAACACATAGACAAACATGGTTTAATGGGACAAAGTCAGCATGGGTTCAGCCAAGGGAAATCTTGCCTCACCAATTTGCTTTGTTTCTTTAAAAGCATAAATAAACACATGGATAAAGGTGAGCCAGTTGATGCTGTGTACCTAGATTTTCAGAAAGCTTTTGACAAAGTTCCTCATGAGAGACGCCTGAGAAAATTTTAAAAAGTTATGGGATAGGAGGCAATGTCCTTCTGTGGATTAGGAATTGGTTATTGGACAGAAAACAGAGGGTAGGGTTAAATGGTCATTTTCCACAGTGGAGGAGGGTGAATAGAGGAGTGCTAAAGGGATCTGTACTGGGACCAGTTCTATTTAATATATTTATAAATGATCTAAAAATGGAACAACGAGTGAGGTGATTACATGTGCAGATGACACAAAACTGTTCAAAGTGGTCAAAAAACATGCTGATTGTGAAAAATTGCAGGGAGACATTAGGAAACTGGAAGACTGGGCATCCAAATGGCAGATGAAATTTAATGTGGACAAATGCAAAGTGATGCACATTGGGAAGAATAATACGAATCCTGATGCTAGGGCCTACTTTAGGAGTTGGCACTCAAGAAAAAGATCTAGGTATCAATGTAGACAATACTTCTGCCAAGTGTGTGACAGCGAGCAGCGGCCAAAAAAACAAACAGGATGCTAGGAATTATTAGGAAAGGGATACAAATAAGACCAAGAATATTATAATGCCTCTGTATTGCTCCATGGTATGACCTCTTCTTGATATTGCGTTAAATTCTGGTTGCCGTATCTCAAAAAAGATATAGCGGAATTAGAAAAGGTTCAAAGAAGAGCGTCCAAAATGATAAAGGGGATGGAACTACTTTAATATGAGGAAAAACTAAAGATATTAGGGCTCTTCAGCTTGGAAAAGAGATGGCTGAGAGGGGATATGATTGAAGTCTATAAAATCCTGAGTGGTGTAGTACGGGTAGAAGTGAATTGATTTTTCACTCTTTCAAAAAGTATAAATACCAGTGGGCACTTAACGAAATTACATGGAAATACTTTTAAAACAAATAGGAGGAAATATTCTTTCACTCAAAGATTAGTTAAGCTCTGGAACTTGCTGCTGGAAGATCTGGTAACAGCGGTTAGCGTTTCTGGGTCTAAAAAAGGTTTGGACAAGTTGCTGGAGGAAAAAACATAGTCTGTTATTGATATGGACATGGGGGAAGCCACTGCTTGCCCTGGAATTGGTAGCATAGAATGTTGCTACTAATTGGGTTTCTGCCAGGTACTTGTGATCTCAATTGGCCACTGTTGAAAGCAGAATACTGGACTAGATGGACCATTGGTCTGACCTAATATGGCTATTCTTATGATCTTATTAATTAATAAATGGCACTTTACTGTCTGAATTACATTTACACGTGATTAGTGTAATTGACATTTTTACAAAATTGTCTACTGTCCTATTAATAAATAAATGGTACTATGCTGGCTGTTGAAGTAACAGACACAGTTCAGAAAGGGTTACATTGGTTATATGCACGCTCCAGTTAGTGCAAGTTGTGCACAGTATACATCTGATCCATATTAATGGCAATGCATGTGTACTTCAACTTTATAATCCATCAGTGTTTACACTTAGTAAAAGTTACACATACTCCCAAACTAATTTGTCTCTTGGAACAATGCACAACAGCTGTTATGTGCTCACCTCTAAGAAATAAATCCAGCTTCCTCAGGGAATTCACCTCATACACATGTAAGTTGCTGATGATATAAAATAGCTATATAAAGCATGTATATATTACCCCATGAAGCTGCTCTTTTTATGTGCATGTAGCTGTATATATTTATAAAAAGGCCCTGTCACTTGTGCGAGCTGTCCTGCTAATGTGAGGTAGTGCTTTCATATCACGATATAGGAAGCATCACCCCGTCCCCACCACCACCACCACCACAGGCAGGAAGCACCATCACACACCAGTAGGAACCAGAGGACTCCTGCACAGCTTAGAGAGAACATTGGTTTTGATACATATGCATACATCTTTGATAGTGCTATATGTATTTTATACAATGATCAGTGTTCACGGAGCCTTACATAAAATATGAGCCTAGTTTTAAATCTGTTGCCCCACTTATGGTTTTTGGTTTATTAAATATTTAATATACAACCTACCTTGGGAGATAACAAGGCATATACACAGAAGAAATATTTTAGAGGAGAGAAAGGAACACCATTTTCAAACAGGAAAGAAAGAAGATGTCAAGCAGAATTAAAATAAATTTAATAAAAGCATTCTCCAAACTTGGACATTGTTCTGCCATAATAGAACAAAGCAAAAATACCCAGAGCTAAAAGTTAGACATTTTGGTCTAGGCTTGTTTCAATCACAACTAAGTTATAAAAAGGTGCTCTAAATGACCAAATGACCATTGGAGGGATTAAGGCATGACAACCTTACTCCCCCAGTGGTCACTGACCCCCTCCCATCCCCCAAAGATGTGAAAGAAGCAGTACATACCAGACTCTATGATAGCTTCAGATGTTATAGCCAGTCCTATTAGAGTAGCCTAGTGGTTAATGCAGTCATTGTAGAGAAGGGGAACCAGGTTCATATTCTACTGTAACTGTTACACATCTGATGGAACATGTGAACCCTTCAAAACCCACCAAAAACTTACTGTAACTACATATAGGTGCCACCTACAGTCATAAGAGCTATTGTAGTGATGTACAGTTGGGTAAAGTGGTTTTTCAGAGTTTTGGAGGGCTCCCCATACAATATAAGGAGGTAACGGTGAGATGTGTACCTGGGACCTTTTATATGAAGTCCACTGTGGTGCCCCCTAGAGTGCCCCACTGCTCTTCTGGGACGTCTGTTTGGCCAGCCTACTAAGAATGTTGGCACACCCCCCTCCCCCCCCCCCCCCCCCCCCCATATGTCCTATGGCTTGTTTTTGTGCATTTTTCCTTTGGACATTTTATGTCAAAAATGGTCACAAAAGAAAAATGCACTGAGCACAAAATATCTGGAAAACGCCTAGGAAATGGGTATTTTTGAATTTTTTTTTTAAAAAAGATGTTTTTCTGTTTGAAAGTTGTTATGTTCACCACTAGATTTTTGGATGTTTTCAGCAAAATCTTATCGGACTCCTTACAATTTGCTTTTGCTAGTTTATAAAGGTCTTTTACCTACAGTTCTAGGTTACTTATCCCTACTCCCCTTCCCGTTCTCTTTGATCCTCCCAGCAATATTTACTCCTCCTTCCTTCTCCAGTTGTTTTGTGCCTTGACTGCACCCCTACCGGTTTTTGCATATGTTGGTCCTAAACACTGGAATTGCCTCACCTTTAACCTTCCGACCCTACCTTCAAAAAGCTTCTCAGATCCTGGCTTTTCAACTTAACATTCCCTTTAACTCTTCCTCTACCCCTCCTTGATTCTCTTCTTCTATCCCCTTCCCCCTATTGTCCTCAACTCTTTTTTTTCCACTCTGAGTTTTACTGTTAACCGCCTAGCTGCCCCCCCAACGCCTTCCTCTTTTTAAGGATTATATTTCTAGTCAATTTTAATCTAATTTTTGTAAAAGAGATCTGAAAAAGTGTTTTTCACTATCTACAACGTTGATCAGTTGAAAAAAAAACAAATATATCAATCCACTTGCAGCTAATAAACAGGAATATTTATCTTAATATTCATGGTACTTTTCTTCCAAAATTGGAGGGTTTTAGACCTATGCTTCGGGATTCTATATATGGTGCCTTAATTTCCACATGGAAATCAAAGCGTGTTCTATAACAATGTATGTAACTTAATTGGTTAATTAGCTAATCAATGGTGTTACTTGGATGTTAACAAGCAATTATCAGCACTAATTGGCATTAATATTTAGGCGTGCAACTCGCTAAGCATATTGTGTAATGTGGTGTGTGTAAATTCTAAGCCGCATAGCTGAAAAGTGAGTGTACTTATGAGAATGGAATAGGCAGGTCATGGGCATTTCTAAAATCTCTGCACATAGTTCTAGAATATACCCACTCCACACCTAATTTACACATTGGGATTTACACCAGATTTTAGTTGGCATAATTGAACATGACTAAATTTAGTCGTACAGATGAGGACTCTGCAAATTCTATAACGTATGTCTAAATTAAAGCATACTTTATAGAATACTCTTTGATTTCCACGTGGAAATCAAGGCATGATATATAGAATCTAGCCCATGATGCAATGCTGAACATGGCTATAGTAAAATGTTACAATAGTAATTGTTCTATTATGTGTATCTGAAGTTCAGTAACATATGTGTATTTATTCACCAGTCTTTTTAAAAGCAGCATTTCTTGCATAGCTGCATAGAATTCAAAAGACAAAGATATTTTTTGATGCATAGAACATATTTATTTTTTATATAATAGAGTAGAGCCTGGTAGGCAGCTCCGGTCCTTAAGTGTTGCAAGCTGGTTAGATTTTCAAAATATCTAGACAGAGTGCATACAGTGCTTTCACTGTATGCAAACATACCTCATGCATATTATTTTAATATGTATGTTTTATTGTTTTCTGCCAAGAATTGTAGATTGGTGGATTATACATTTTTAAAATAAATACATTTAATAAAATATAGCTATCTTGTAAACTCATGCACTGAAGTTGACTACCCCTGTATTAAAACCCCGACACAAAATTCATCTTAAAATATTTTATGTGCACACCAAAAAATTCCACTTAAGACTGTGCAATAAATTTTTGCTTGCACCCAGTAAAAATTGTCTTCATGCATGCTAGCACAAAATATCAAAGAACCCAATGAGTAGGATAGAATATAGTGCTAAACAATACAGGTCTCTCAATATATCGTGACCAAAATTACTATACTGAAAATTATTTGTAAGTATGGATGAGTCCCCAGTGTGATATTTCAAAATTAGTGAGACCATGGACTATGCCACACCCAAAGTGCTGTAAAACAATGTTTACACTTATCTTCGATGAGCATAATGTCCCAGTCCAACCAGGGCTGGTTTTAGACATGACCAGGGCAGAAATGAAGGAGGGGTTCCCCAATCCCCTCTCCTCCATGCCCCTCCCCCAATTTCCCCATCCACTATTATTACCACAGATAAAACAACTATAAATGATTTCTTCACAGGGGCGTAGCCACGGGTGGGCCTGGACGGGCCCAGGCCCACCCATTTTCCCTCCAGGCCCGCCCATCCGCATTGCTGTCTTATCCCTTTTGTCCCACGGAGGCAGCGCTTCCTTCCTGCCCTGTCTTCTCCCGAAGCTCCGCTGCATCGGTCCCTCCCTGCAAGTAGAATCCTCCTTCGCCGGTCGTGCTGCGCTGCCATGCAATTGCACACGCAGCTACGCTCCTCCCCCTGCCGCGTATATCTGGCCCTCTGTGATGCACTTCCTATTTAGGGCCGGATGAACACGGCAGGGGGAGGAGCGAAGCTCCATGTGCATGGCAGCGCAGCGCAACCGGCGAAGGAGGATTCTACTTGCAGGGAGGGACCGATGCAGCGGAGCCTCGGGAGAAGACAGGGCAGGAAGGAAGCGCTGCCTCCGTGGGACAAAAGGGATAGAGACAGCGCGAAGGATGCGGATGGGCGGACCTGGAGGAAAAATGGCTGAGCTGCTGGGGCATGGGAGGGAGAGGAGGAAGGGGCTGGAGGGAAGGGAGAGAGTTGTTGGGACATGGGAGGGAGAGGAAGAAGGGACTGGAAGGAAGGGAGAGAGCTACTGGATATGGGAGGGAGAGGAAGAAGGGACTGGAGGGAAGGGAGAAAGCTACTGGATATGGGAGGGAGAGGAAGAAGGGACTGGAGGGAATGGAGAAAGCTACTGGATATGGGAGGGAGAGGAAGAAGGGACTGGAGGAAAGGGAGAGAGCTACTGGATATGGGAGGGAGAGGAGGAAGGGACTGGAGGGAAGGGAGAAAGCTACTGGATATGGGAGGGAGAGGAAGAAGGGACTGGAGGGAAGGGAGAAAGCTCATTGAAAAGGGTGTTAGGCTTTTAAATTTTCTGAAACCTGATGCACTGAAAAGCAGCACTTTACCCCTATGTGACAGATGCATCTGATTAGTGTGACTAAATTTTGCTGGGGAAGGGGGAATAGAGAGAAAATTTTGTGCCCACCCACTTTAGGTTCAGGCCCATCCAAAATTGGCAGTCTGGCTACGCCACTGTCAAGATCTTCACCTAATACAGAACAAGGGATCACAAATTAGAAGTATGAACACCAAAAACAGAACTGGGAACCCCCAAGAAGTTAAACTTGACGAGTACTGCAACCAGGGGCGTATCTGCGTGGGGCCACAGGGGCCTGGGCCCCCGCAGATTTCGCCCTGGCCCCCCTCCCCGCCGTCAACCCTCCCCCGCTGCTTACTTTTGCTGGCGCCGAGGTCCGACCCGCAATCTCCGTTTTTCGTCTTCCTCCGTGGCCATGCTTCCAGGAAGTAATGCTGCAGTGCTGATTCGTTGAATCCAGTTCGGCGTCTGACGTCAGACGTCGAACTGGATTCAACGAATCAGCACTGCAGCGTTACTTCCTGGAAGCATGGCCACGGAGGAAGACGAAAAATGGAGATTGCGGGTCGGACCTCGGCGCCAGCAAAAGTAAGCAGCGGGGGAGGGTTGACGGCGGGGAGGGGGTGGAGAGAGGCGGCGGCGGCGGCGGGGGGGGGGGGAGGGAGGCAAAAATGTGCCCCCCCTCTCTGGCTGTGGCCCCCCCTACCGCCGGATTCCAGATACGCCCCTGACTGCAACATTGGAGAAATAAAAATAGAAATGCACTTCATTTTGTACTGAACACAATCAATAGCATAAGCACAAAGGGAGGGGTCTTAGGCCCCCTTCAAAATTAACATCTCCCTTGTTGTAGCTGGTGGGGCTCCCCAAGCCTCACCAGCTGATGACCATCTCTTTCCCCTCCTCACGTCCAGTGACCAGAACTCGCCATGCTCTGCAGCCAGCAGCCTTACTCCATAGCTGATGCTATCACCTCCCCTCTCCCCCCCCCCCCCCCCCCCCCACACACACACACACACCTGCTTGACTTTTAAGCATGCTTGAAAAACGAACATGGTGGTGGTGGGGGGAAGCAGTGGCAACTCAGGGATACTGCTACCAGCTGCAGAGCTTAGAGATTTCTGGCTGACTGGAGGAGGAGGTCTTCAGTTGGCAAGGCTTGGGGATCCCCACCAGAACCAGTATTTATATTTTGTATCTGAGTGGGGAAAAAATATGATGTTCATCCATTTTGGGCTCAAGCCCCTCCCCTCCCCAAATCAGTCATCTGGCTATGCCACTGAATGCAATACAAAATCACCTGTGATGCACATAGCTAACATATTCCAGTTAATAAATTCAAAATAAAACACTTTTTTTCTACCTTTGTAGTCTGAACATTTGTTTTTTCCATCATCTTGGTCCCAGTTTTTTCTCTTTCTATTTTCTTGTCTATTTTTTGCTAATTCTTTTTCCAGAGTCTGCTGTCCATTTTTCTTTTCTCCTCTCTTCTCTCCATTCCCTCACTACTCCTTTCCTAGCATATTGATTTTTCCCTTTCAGCTATTTCCTCACTTTTTTCCTTTTCTGCCTCTGTCCACTCAAATTTACTTTCTCTCACACCCTTAATTTTCAGCTACCTATCAATTTTCCATTTCTTCTCAGTCTTTAGCTCTTCCATTTCCCATCTCACTCCTTTCCCAGCATCCTATCTCTTTCCATCTACTCCCCATTACCGCATTTCTACCTCTGTACTCACTATTCTCCTCTCACTCATCTTCTTACCACCCCTCCTTTTGACCTTTCCCATGTGGTTCCACCATTCCCAGAATCTCCTCTCCCTCTCTCCACTCTTGTAGCCCACCCCAGTCTCACTGCATAATATCACCCTGTCCTTTCCTTCCACCCCTAGCATCTTCTTATTCCACCTCTCTTCCCTACTGCCCACCCTTGGGTACATCTCCACTTCTCTCCCCACCCCCATGGTCCAACTTTACTCCCTCAATTTTCTGCCATCCCATTGTTCAGCTTCTCTCTCTTCCTTCCTTAAGATTCAACATTTCTCCCTCTCTCTCTCTTTCTTCCATCCCTCCCATCCCCAGGTCCAACTTCTTTCTCTTTCTTCTAGTCTGTCTTCCCATCCAGCATCTCACCATCCCTCCGCACCACCCCTGGGTCCACCATCTCTCCTTTTCTCTTCCCAACTTCTCTCTCTCCATCTCTTCCTCCCTCCCCACTATGCCCCAGGTCGAACATCTTTCCCTTTCTCTTCCCAACTTTTCTCCCTTCCTCCCCACCACCCCTGAGAACACTACCTCTTCTTTTCTCTTTGCAACTGCCCTCCCATCCAGTATATCTCACGCCCTCCCTCTGCATCAGCACCCTGTCGAACTTCTCTCCTTTTCTCTTCCCTCCCTCCATCCTATTGTCCACTATCTCTCTCCCGCTCCTCTGTTTCCAGACCCATTATTTCTTTCCCCCCCCCCCCACACTCTTGGTCTGGCATTCTCCCCTCATCCCCTTTGGTCCAGAATCCCCCCATCCCAGTCCAGCATTTCTCCCCTCCTATCTGGCATCTTCCTCACCTTCCCAGTAAATGCATTTTTCATTGCAGAGGGTTGCTGGCACGGCAATGCAACTTTTGACCTCGGTGCTCTCCCGCTGTCGTGGTCCGCTCCACCTCTTATGTAACTTCCTGTTTCTGCCTGTGTGGACTGCGGTAGAGGGAGAGCACTGAGGAGGCCAAAAGCAGCATGACTGAATTGCTGCTGCACCCACAACCCACTGCAAAGAAAAATGCATTTACCGAGAATGTGAGGAAGACATTAGATAGGGGTGGAGAGAAGGGAAACACATGCCAGCCCACAGAAACCCCTGGAGCTGTGGGGCTTATTGCAGCTGCTCTATTTGCTCCCCGTAATGCTGGCCCTGAATCCAACGGGTTGAACAGAGATCCATTTCAGAGACCCCTCCTTCTTTAGGAGCCCCACTCCAGGTCTTCCTGTGGATCACCTCTATATGCAAGATGCAATATTCAAGGACTTGGTATTTATTTATTTACTTATTTTATTTGTTACATTTATATCCCACATTTTCCCACCTATTTGTAGGCTCAATGTAGCTTAAATAGTACCGGAGAGGCATTACAGAAAGATAGAACATAAAATTCCCTGTGCTAACATGTGAAGCATGAAAGATCCAGTTACTCATGGCATAAGTAGTAATGTCTAAACAGCTACAATATCAACCCCATTGCCACACAAACATACAAGAAGTAGTGTGGCTTTGCAAGCCTGACATTTTCAAAGATGTTCAGAGAGGGCAAGAGGGAGGTTTGTTCTACCACACTTTGGTCAACGCAGAAGTAATAAGTGAGTAGGAAAGATGGAACTTGTCCATGGGGGGAAAGGAAGGATGCTATCAACAGTCCTTTGAAGATTATTTGTGAGGGCAACGGAGGATGTGATTGGTCAATAGGCCTTTGAGAATGACTCCTGGTAATGGTAGGAGCGAGTGAGGTCTGTTGCATCAATAATCCTTTGAGGATGGAATGTCAAACATTTGCGAGTCTGCTTGCTCACACAATTTTGAAACAAAGTATTTTTTTTATCATCAAGGTCTTCATTTCCTGAAACAACTAGAAGGGAAAAAGTTCCCTATAAACAAACTGTGATGTAAAAACTTATGCAAGAGGTATGGAGGGAAATGTTCACAATCATTAATTTAGTGAATTTTGGCAAAAGTCTTACATGCCTATCACACAAATTGTTTGCATTAAGTTTTATTTTTCTTGGTGGATGTTTTCTTATTAAGAAGTTACAGGCAAATCTGGGTGAACACTGTGCTATTTCAAAACTGTACCAGCAAACTGACTGGGAAACGCTTTGTACTCTCTTGACTGATCTTTAAATCTTCTTTAAGTCTCATTCACTATCAAAGCAGAATCAAAATGAAAAAGCAGACAGCAGAATGCATGAAAAGTAACTTTAGTGAAATAATAATTTATTAACCTAGGGTCCCTTTTACTAAGATGAGTTGTCGCAAACACACATCCAACACATGCCAAATTGGAGCTACCACTCGTGCCCCGGGCAGTAATTCCATTTTTGACGTGCGTCCAAAACACGCAGTAGAAAATATTTTCTATTTTCTACCGCATAGTGCTTACCCAGTGGTAATCGGCAGTTTATGTGCACTGGCTGCTTACTGCCCAGTTAGTGTGTGAGACCTTACTGCTAAGTCAATGGGTGGTGGTAAGGTCTCAGGCCGAAAATGTACGCACACTGGTTTTAATTTTGCTGCATGTCCATTTTTGGCCACAAAAATAAATGCTTTTTCTTTTCTAGGCGTGCTGCAAAATCACCTGTGCATGTCCAAAACACGTGCCTACACCAGCACAAGCCACTTTTAGGTGCGCCTTAGTAAAAGGACCCCATTAGAATCATATTTGAATTTTGAAGTGGTTTGGAAAATGTCCTTGTTTTGCCAAAGAAACAGATTTCATGTTTTTTTTTAATACAGCACTGGCCCACCACTCACCTGTTATGAAATTTGAATTCTCCCGGACTTGTTTTATCTTCAATATTATCAGTAACATTTTTTAAAAATAGGAACACACATTCAAAGATACCGCTGAGCAACTAATTTTAGCAAAGTGTATTCTTCTTAAGCTCCCAAGTAACTTTACGATCAATATAAGTCCATAAAAATTAAGGAGCTCACTAGTAAGCTAATAGCATCGGGAAAAGTAATAGCTGACCATTATTTATTCCAAGATTTATACTTTTTACCTCTGTTGCACAGAATAGTTAATGACCCCTGTTGTAATTCATCAAGTCTATGGAGAACTGCCATGTATGTTTAATATCCGGAATCTCACAAGATATATCCCAGATGTTCAAAGGGTAACACTACACAGACATATTGGATTACAATAGGAAACAAATGTGTGTTATTTTTAAGATTATAGAATTTAAAACAGAAATACTAGGAATAAATAATTTTTTAAAGAGTTTTGCTATGGATGTTAGAGTAAACCCAATTCATTGTCCTATTCTTGGGTATTCATATGTTTTATACTTCAGGACATGAAAAATTGAACTTGAACATTCATTTTAGATAGGACCACAGTACTGTGTTCTTTGTATAATTTTGGTCTTGAGAGAGAAAAGGCAGATAAGTTAAAATTTTTCTTTAATCAGTCTTGCTCAGCAAATTTTCTTCATTAGTTCCTGTACTTTCAAACAATGCTAATAAAAATCCTGCTTCCCTCTAGGCCTGCTGGTTAAAAATAGAGACACCAAATTTGAATGAGCAACACTAAGAATTTCTTTTGCTTGCAAAACAATTATCTGTTGTTTCATATTAACTGGTTAACAGCAGCTTTATAACATCAGTGATAGGATACGAAGCAAACTGGATTCCTTACTAAGTATTTTACAAAATGACATATTGATGTAGCCTGACATGTAACCTGTATATTGATGAATGGACTTATGAATGGAACTGTCTCTATAGCAGGCATTGTTTGATTTCTTTTGTTGTTGTTGCTGCTGTGTTATAAATAGTACACACTGTTGGCACTGAAAATTTCTCTCATTTATTAGCATGCAGGCATAGAAGAGAGAAAATACAGAGCACATAGTGAAGGTTATGATGCTTTAATTTTGTCTGGTTAGACAAAGGAACAGAGTTCCATTTTCAAGCATTTTAGATAACAAGGCTCCTATTGGCTGCTATTAATTACAGTTAGACTGATCACGGAAAATTCCCAACTTAGCTGCCTTTTTCCTCATACTATGACCTAAACCAAAACATCTTGCTTTCTCGCTTCTATTATTTCTTCAGCACCTGCTTCCAATTGCTCCATCATCAGCCTGGTAAACAAAAGCTACAACATAAGGGAAAAAGTCTAATTTCTCTTATTTTCTTATATGACTACTCAGGACCAAATTCTATAAATGGTGCCTCAAAAATCGGCACTGAAAAACCATGTTAGTTGCCATTCTTGCGACTAAAATGTAGGCGCAACTTTAAAGGCCACCTAAGACAAAGTGCAGCTACAAAACTGGTATGGGATTTGTGTTACAAGACGTATGAGGAGAGACTTGCTGACATGAAAATGTATGCCCTGGAAGAAAGGAGAAACAGGGGTGATATTTGATACAGATGTTCAAATATTTGAAAGGTATAAATCTGCAAACAAACCTTTTCCGGGGATGGGAAGGGGGTAGAACTAGAAGACATGAAATGAGGTTGAAGGGGAGCAGACTCAAGAAAAATGTCAGGAAGTATTTTTTCATGGAGAGAGTGGTGAATACTTGGAATGCCCTCCCGCGGGAGGTGGTGGAGATGAAAACGGTAACGGAATTCAAAAATGCATGGGATAAACATAAAGGAATTCTGTTCAGAAGGAATGGATCCTCAGAAGATTAGCGGAGATTGGGTGGGAGCACCGGTGGTGGGGCTACTACTACTACTACTTATCATTTCTAAAGCGCTACTAGACGTATGCAGCGCTGTACACTTGAAGATGAAGAGACAGTCCCTGCTCGACAGAGCTTACAATCTAATTAGGACAGGCAAACAGGACAAACAAGAGATAAGGGAATATTAAAGTGAGGATGATAAAATAAGGGTTCTGGACAAGTGAATAAGGGTTAGGAGTTAAAAGCAGCATCAAAAAGGTGGGCTTTTAGCTTAGATTTGAAGACGGCCAGAGACGGAGCTTGACGTACTGACTCAGGAAGTCTATTCCAGGCATATGGTGCAGCAAGATAAAAGGAACGGAGTCTGGAGTTAGCAGTGGAGGAGAAGGGTGCAGGTAAGAGAGATTTACCCAGTGAACAGAGTTCCTGGGGAGGAATGTAGGGGCTAGTGCTGGGCAGACTTCTATGGTCTGTGCCCTACTGGATGGACCATACAGGTATTTCTCTGCCATCATCTACTATGTTACTATCAGGTTTATTTTTGAAAGAGAAGGGCGCCCATCTTTCGACACAAATCGGGAGATGGGCGTCCTTCTCTTGGTCGCCCAAATTGGCATATTCGAAAGCCAATTTTGGGCGTCCCCAACTGCTTCCCGTCGTGGGGATGACCAAAGTTCCTGGGAGGGGGGGCTTGTCGGAGGCGTAGTGAAGGCGGGACTGGGGTGTGCCTAACAGATGGGTGTCCTCGAGCGATAATGGAAAAAAGAAGGGCGTCCCTGACGAGCACTTGGCCAACTTTACTTGGTCCATTTTTTCTTACGAGCAAACCTCAAAAAGGTGTCCGAACTGACCAGATGACCACCGGAGGAAATCGGGGATGACCTCCCATGACTCCTCCAGCAGTGACTAAACCCCTTCCACCCTGAAAAAAACAACTTTAAAAACTTTTTTTGCCAGCCTTAAATATCATACTCAGGTCTATCGCAGCAGGTCCATCGCAGCAGGTGTGTGTGTGTCAGTGAAGGCATAGTGAAGGCGTGGACGTCCTTCTTTCAAACATTTTGACGTCCTGAACTGCCCCCCTCCCCCCACATGGACAGCCAAATTTCAAGGGAATGGAGTGGAGGAGTGGCCTAGTGGTTAGATAACTGGTCTTGCAATCCAGAGGTGGCTGGTTCACATCCCACTGCTGCTACTTGTGATCTAAAATCCAAATAAATAAACAAAGGGGGTGTTAGAGGCATAGCAAAGGCATGGAGCGCCTTCTCACTGAAACATCCACATTTTGGACAACACTTGGGAAAAAAGACGTCTCTGACGAGCACTTGGACGTTTTCACCTGGACTTGTGTTTTTTTAAGGTTGTAGACAGCTATTATACACACAGCTTGTCTGCGTGTATGAAGCCATCTTTGGCATGCACAGAGCAGCCACACATAATGCTTGGCTGCTCTGCACTGGCTTCCCCTCCTTAGGAAGGAAATCGTGTGTAAATGAGCTAACAGCAAGCAGCTCATTTGCATGTGATTTCCTTAGTGCATGCCCGTTCCTTTCCGAATCACTAAGGGATCGGTAAGGGAAGGGCTTTTTCTGTTTAGTTAGTGCATCAGTTAGTCCACTGCAGTGCCCCCTAGGGTGCCCGGTTGGTGTCCTGGCATGTCAAGGGGACCAGTGCACTACGAATGCTGGTTCCTCCCATGACCAAATGAGTTGGATTTGGTCGTTTTGAGATGGGCGTCCTCGGTTTCCATTATCGCCGAAAAACGGGGACGACCATCTCTAAGGTCGACCTAAATGTTGAGATTTGGTCGTTTTTGAGATGGGCGTCCTCGCTTTCCATTATCGCTGTAAATCAGAAACAACCAAGTCCTGGGGACGACCATCTCTGCTGGGGACGACCATCTCTAAGGTCGACCTAAATTTGCTGATTTGGGCGTCCCCAACCGTATTATCAAAACAAAAGATGGACCCACATCTTGTTTCGGTAATACGGGTTCCCCGCCCCTTTATGGAGCCGCCTGCGAGGACGGCCCCAGGAAAACTTGGGTGCCCCATTCGATTATGTCCCTCCATGTTAGGTGTATTCTATAACAGTGTGCATTGTTTTTTGAAATGCCCATGACTCGCCCATTCTCTTCTGTAAATAAAGTTGGGGGTGCGGGATGGTGTGCCAGTTATAAATTATATGTTGGTGTATTTCTTTTCTAAAGAAAAGTGCATGCAAAACCATTCTGACTCAAGGGAAGGTCTACAGATTGGTCTGTAAAGACTCATGGGAAAGTTTACTTCCAGTACAGAAAGGTATGTCAAACTATGTAAGAGAAAAAAAGGATCCAGGAAAACAGAATTTTCTTTGCTACTTTCTTAGCACATAGAAGACAGATAATCTAAAATCTCTATGGTTCTGACCTCACTCCCCCTGATGATACTGTCTCTGTATCTGGCATAAAACAACTGTCATCTGGCAGAAAGAGGGGATCAATGCAGATTTTAATGTGCTAAGATGCTCACATATAGGGCCAGATTCTATAAATGGTGCCAAAAATTGGGCACTGATAAAATTTGATGCTCAATATTATTCTATAAAGGATGCTTCAAGATAAGCCATCCAAAGAGTAGTAGTAGTAGTCAGTGCCGAATTCAGCGCTCATCCCCTCTCACTCCCAGCCACGGCGGAAACAGAAAGTACTTGATATCAGGAGGAGGAGAGACCGGACAAGGCAGGAAGAAGGACCTGCAGTCTGGCGATCAGAACACAAAATGGTACGTTTTTTGAAGAGCATGCACTCTTAATGACATGGCCCCAGAAATGAAAGTTAATACTAACCAAAACAAAACAAAATGTGTGGGTATATGTGTGTAAAAGGTAGGCATTCCTAAAGATACTACTGTATATACCATTACATGGACCATGGATGGACCTAGAGTGAAGTTATGAAGAGTGTTTGTGTCTGTGTGTGTATTTTATAAACTAGACCTGTATAAGGACAATTTTACACCTTTTTCCGAGCAGGTATAAATTTGCATGGGCGCATTTATGTGCTACTGGGGTTGGCTCTGGATGTCAGTTTTATGAAGCTATATAGATGCATATGTTGTCTTATGAACCTCTCAAATAAACACCCTGTAAAAAATTAACCCCAAGTACGACTTTAATAACCAATGTGTTCCTGGCCAGCTGAAATTTAAAAAAATATTGCAATTATCTGCCTTCTTCCATCATTCATTATAAACATTTCCTCTTTTAACATGTGTCAGAATTTGCTGCCCCTATTCAGTGTGCCTCAAAATATCATTTGATGTGTGCTCCAACATGGCCAGCCCCACCATAACCCAATGCCATTTACTCCTCTTCCTCTAGTCGATCCTTACTGCCCTATCTCCCCACCTTAACATATCATTCTGAGTTTACTTTCCTGGTGTTTGGACATCAGTATTCCTGCAATCACTCTCCTCATGCCCCACCTCTACCTCCCTTGTACTCTCCCTATCACTGATCCTCCCACCTGTCTCTACTATCCCCATCCCTGATCCTCTCTTTTTGTCTTCTCCCAGATTCTTATCCTCACTTCCTCTTTCTCCATCTACAGTATGATTTCCCCCAGTTTTGATTCTCCATCTCTCCCCACTACATTCCCCTCCACAGCTCCCTCTTTCTCCATTTTTTTTATCCCAAGTCCTTCCTTTACCCTTTCCCTATCTTTAATCCTTTCTTTCCTCTCCTCTGTCCATCTCTGACACTTTATCCCAGTCCCTGAGGTCTTATCTTGCTCTCTGCTCCTTCATGAAGGCCTGTGATTCTCCTAGAAAACTCCTAAAACAATAAATTAAATTGCTTATTCATAAAGGATTATGTCTGCTAAAGGGCGTTAAGCCTTAACACATGCATAACAGGTGTGAAAATGTTTACCACAAAAAACACTAAAATATTTATGATAGGTAACTGCTTAGTGGTGAATTCTATAAATCGTGCCTAAAAAATCGGCACGGAAAAAAACATACCTAAGCGCTATTCTATAAACTGTACCTAAAGGGATCCTTTTACTTAGCTGCAGTAAAAGGGGGCCTGCATTAGCATCAGTGCACGTGTTTGATGCGGCACTCCCCAATTACCACCGCTTAAGTTACGGAACTTCCTGTTCCAGGTCAGAGGGAGCATGGAAACGAACGACGCTGACCGGCGCGCGGCACCCCCCCAGCAGTGTGCACCCGGGGCAGACCGCCCCCACCGCCCCCCCCCCTTGGTACGCCACTGCCGCCGAGGTCTGGCTACGTCCCTGGTGTGACAGCCCCGAGTTATCAAACACCAAGCCCATTTCCTAGCTCCCTTTAGTACACATACACTAAAGTAGAAATTTTCAACCTTTTTCGCCTCATGGCACACTCATAAAACACTAAAATTATGAAGGCATATCCCCTCACAAAGAGTCCAGCATTTTACCTTCCCTCCCCCCCACCTCCACAAAAATAGTACAACATTTACTTTCTCTTCCACCTACTCCCACCAAAATCATCCATCATCTCTTCCTCCTGTCCCTTTTTCCAGCCAGCAACCAGGCATCTCTCCTTGTCTCTCAACCCCTCCCCCTCCCATGTACCTTTTAAAAGTTTTCTTCTTTAGTGGTCTGTGGCAGGGAGAAGCGATTCATACAGCCTGTTCGCGCCAATGCTGGAGCCTTCTCTCTGATGTAACTTCCTGTTTCCAAATAGGTGAAAAGCATCAGAGAGAAGGCTGGAGGGCTGGTGCGAGCAAGCTGTATGAATCACTGCTCCCTGCCACAGACTGCTAGAAACAAGAAAACTTACTCCATTCTGGCACAAATTAAGCTGGCCCAACTCCCGAGGCACACCCGGGGATCAGCTGCGGCACACCAACGTGCCACGGTACACCAACATGCCACAGCACACTGGTTGAGAAACACTGCCCTAAAGTAATGTTAGGAAACTGTATTTTTGCTACTCAAACTGAATTTTCTTTATTTAATATGAAAATAATTCAAATATATCGAAATGTTCTGCACAGTTGCCACAGAATTTACCCTTGAGCTGTTGCTATAAGGCAGGCATTTTCAACTGCAGTAACATATTACCATCCCTTCTGTTATATAAAATGTTGAGTCTGAGTTGCTGGTGAGCAGTATATTGTATCAAATAACCCTGAGACCACACACCTTGCTTGCATATCCCTTGGGGCAAAGAGGCAGCTGAACTCCTGGAAAAAATGCTGTACTTCAGTCCCACCATTAATAGACATCAACTAATTCCTAAATAATATATAACAAACAAATTAACTATTCGGAGAACTTCATTACTTTTATAAAGTGACAAGAAACATCATGGTACATCATTGAACAGAGTAAGTATGAAAGCTAGTGACTGACTGAAATATAATACTACCTCCTGTGTCTTTATTCCCCAAGTCTGGGTACGCTGTCTGTGAGAACATCTGTTGTATTTGATCTTTTTGTTCACTGCAAAAGAGCTATAGCTGCTTTTGATTTTGTAAATATTATTTAAATTTTTACTTAGCTAGCTAGACTAGGATCAATTAAATCTCTTTTTTTTTATGTCTGCTGGAATCAGAAAACCTACTCCAAATATTTTTAGCATTTACCAAGCACTTTTCTTTAAAAAAAAAAAAAAAAAAAGACTGTTAACTTTGTTTTCTTAAAAAGTAATAGTGATCCTTTTCCATTTCTTTTGCAGTGATTGTTAGGTAAAAGTCTTGTTGCTATGAGAAGTTTCTGCCAGCCTGGACTTTGTATGAGGGCAACAGTGGTAGGACTGCTTGGCAATAGTGATCACAATATTATCCAATTTGTCATAATCACTGGAAGATAAACACTAAACAAAACTACTGCTATAGCATTTAATTTTTATAAAGAGAGACTATCAGGCTTATTTTCAAAAGAGAAGTATGCCCATCTTTCAACACAAATCGCAATATGGGCATCTTTTTCACAGGGTTGCTCAAATTGGCATAATTGAAAGCCGATTTTCAGCATCCTCAACTGCTTTCCGTCGCGGGGAAGACCAAAGTTCATGGGGGCGTGTCGGAGGTGTAGCGAAGGTGGGACTGGGGCGTGCCTAACACATGGGCATCCTTGACCGATAATGGAAAAAAGAAGGGCGTCCCCGACGAACACTTGGACGACTTTACCTGGTCCTTTTTTTCTTACGACCAGGCCACAAAAATGTGCCCTAAATGACCAGATGACCACCGGAGGGAATTGGGGATAACCTCCCTTTACTCCCCCAGTGATCACTAACCCCCTCCCACCCTCAAAACATATTTAAAAAATATTTTCCAGCCTCTATGCCAGCCTCAAATATCATACCCAGCTCCATGACAGCAGTATGCAGGTCCCTGGAGCAGTTTTAGTGGGTGCAGTGCACTTTAGGCAGGAGGACCCAGGCCCATCCCCCCCACCTGTTATACTTGTGGTAGTAAATGTGAGTCCTACAAAACCCACCACAAACCCACTGTACCCACATGTAGGTGCCCCCCTTCACCCCTTAGGGCTATGGTAGTGGTGTACAGTTGTGGGTAGTGGGTTTTGGGGGGGTTGGGGGGCTCAGCACACAAGATAAGGGAGCTATGCACCTGGGAGCAATTTCTGAAGTCCGCTGCAGTGCCCCCTAGGGTGCCCAGTTGGTGTCTTGGCATGTCAGGGGGACCAGTGCACTACGAATACTGTCTCCTCCCACGACCAAATGGCTTGGATTTGGTTGTTTCTGAGATGGGCGTCCTCGGTTTCCATTATCGCCGAAAATCGGGGATAACCATCTCTAAGGACGACCATCACTAAGGTCGACCTAAATTTCGCAATTTGGGCGTCCCCGACCATATTATCGAAATGAAAGATGGTCGACCCCAATTTTTTTCGATAATACGGGTTTCCCCGCCCCTTCGCTGGGATGTCCTGCGAGGACGTCTTCAGGAAAACTTGGGCAGCCCTTTCGATTATGCCCCTCTATGGGACCCTTATCTAAAATGTGTTAAAATTTGCAGTTACTGAGGCTTAATGCAGGATTTTACCACTCAGTAGCTGCAAATTTCACACAGCACCTTTTGGGGACATTCCCACTACTTTTGCTGTAGGTTATGTATTAACATTCCCATTAACATGCAGTATCTGCTGACAGTTAAAGTTATCTGTGTTAGCCAATTGGCATGAAGTAAGTGTGTTGTGCCACCTGACTAATGCTTCCATGCCCACTTTCTAGCCATGCCATGACCCCTGAAGGGAAAACATCTGAAAAATGCAGTAATGCACAGTTTAATGTGCAGAAGCTGGCACACTACTGCACAACACCATTACACGATCACTCGATAGCCAGTTTCTGCACATTAACCACATGTTAAGGGCTTGATGCTCTGTGAGGGAGTGAGCACATTGGCAGGTTTCCCTAAGAACACCTTTTCACTGGTGTTGAAGTTAAACCACCTTACAACAGGTGGCACTAACCTGCTGAATCAGATGGGGGAGGGGGGCTCAGCCAGGGAGGTGGTTAAATGCCCTGGGGCAGAGGGAAGAGGTGTCCAAGAGAAAGACCTCAAGTGCAGAGATCTCCTGGAGGAATCCAAGTGAAGGAATCCTCCCAAAGTGTTGACTGGGCTGCAGTACCTGTGGGGGAGTCCCAGGGAAGCAAGGTGTAGCCCTAGCTCAGATGTTTGCACCCTGGGTTAAGAAGTAGACACCCAGGGATTACATGAGAAGCCCCATATCATTTTTGTCACCTTCCTCTGAACCATTTCAAGTCTTTTGATGTTCTTAGCAAGAAACAGCCTCCAAAATTGAACGCAACACTGCAAAATGGGCTGTACCAATGACTTGTGCAGAGGCATAAACACCTCCTTTCTTCTACTGGATATACTTCTCTCTATGTAGCCTAACATCCTTATGGCTACAGCCACCGCCTTGTCACATTACATAAGTACATAAGTATTGCTATACTGGGACAGACTGAAGGTCTATCAATCCCAGTATCCTGTTTCCAACAGTGGCCAATCCAGGTCACAAGTACCTGGCAAGATCCCAAAATAGTACAATACATTGTATGCTGCTTATCCCAGAAATAAGCAGTGGATTTCCCAAGTCCATTTTAATAATGGCTTATGGACTTTTCTTTTAGGAAGCTAGCCAAACATTTTTAAACCCCACTAAGCTAACTGCTTTTACCACATTCTCTGGCAATGAATTCCAGAGTTTAATTACACGTTGAACTTTGTAGGTTCATTGGGTGCCCCCTAATCCTAGTATTTTTTGCTGCCTTAAGATCCTTCAACACCATCACCCCAAGGTCCCGCTCCTGAAATATGCTTATCCACCTCTCACCCTCTAGCAAATACAACTCTTTATACAATGTGTACTCTCAGTGTGTTGACATCATCTAAGCAATGAAAAACTTTATTAATGTAAACAAAATAAAACAAACTAAATTTGATGTTTCTTCAGACTCACATGAATAAAAATTGTTTAAAAAATTATTCATAACAATTATTTGAATTTATTTTTTGCAACAGAAGGAATTTTTACTATAGGGAATTTAATTGAGAAGGAAGAATGGTAGCACCTTTGCTTGATAATTATGTTTCCATAGGACCAATGATCACAAACTAGAGTATATTTTACGGCATTGCTTGTGATTGCTACTTTAAAAGTCATTGTCCTGTGAGTCCCTTCATTGGGCAATGTTGTAATAGGGCATAATTAGAATCTATGGTGTTGATATTCAAAAGGGTTTCACCAGATAACAAAAGGCTCCTGCCTGTTTAACCCCAATGGACTGCCAATCAGCCATTCCCTAAACAGCTAAGGGGCCTTTTTACTAAGCTGTGGTAAAAGGGGGCCTGTGCCAGCGTCAGCATGCATTTTTTATATGAGCTGAGACGCCCTTTCAATTGCAGTGAGTAAAAGGCTGTCTTTTTTTTTTAAAACAAATGGCCACGCGGTAAGTGAACCACTTACTGAGTATCCATTTCAGGGGCGAGCACTTACCACCACCCATTGAGGTGGCAGTAAGAGCTCCTCTGCTAACTCAGTGATAACTGGGCAGCGTGCAACACTGCCCAATTACTGCCACGTAAACACCAGTGCTACAAAAATTGAAAATATTTTTGTAGCACCGGGAGTGGCATGCTGGGGTGGTAGTTCCTGTTTGGTGGGCTTACCACCACTTAGTAAAAGGGCCCCTAAGTTAGGGGCAGTCTAGAGGCAGAACTTGAGTAGAGGCAGCACTCAGCTAGTTAGTGGCAATATTCAGTCCGCTAAGGGGTGAAAAAACCCCGCTTAAGTGCTATTCTATAAGCCACATCTAAAGTTAAGTGTGGTTTATAGAATAGTGCTTAAGCACAGGGGTCGCCTAAATTTATGCACAGATCCCCCTTATTCTATAATTGTGCACATAACAGGAATCCGTGCCCACGCTCTACCCCAAGACATCCATGACCCTCCCATTTCTGTGCCCCCTTTTCTGGGATACATGCCTAAATTTATGTGCATGCAAGTTAATTGATTTCAATTAACGCCAATAATTGCTTATTAAACAGCCAATTACTACTACTACTACTTATTATTTCTAATTATTGGTACTTATTGGCTCGTTATTCAGCTAAATTGCATGCACAAATAGGGCATGTGCCCCAAATTACATGCACAAATTTTGTAACTTTATAGAATTGGGGGGGGGGGGGGTAAATGGCTAGCCAAGTGCATAAAGATAGGTAAATAAAAAGCTGCCCCAACTTTATGCACCAAGTTAACCAGGCATCAATCTGAACATCAGCTGGTGCCCAGTTAACTTCCAGGTGAGCACACATAACCAGATATTCAATGTTGGGAGACACTCATGCCCTGACACCAAATATCCGGGGTTAGATAAGCCCACAGCTAGGAGTGACTTACAAGCTGCTTACCACCAAGGGCTGAATATTACCTCTTAGTATTAATGTTATAAGACACAGCTAAGTCCCTTTTAGCTGTTATCGAGTTGGTATACCTACGTGCAAAAATTCATGTGTAAACTGCACGCTGTGTTAGGGGCAGGATCTGCGCAGGTTGTAGGTGGAGAATGAATATGGTTTATGTATTGCAATTATCACTGGGTACACACTGCATGGTGTAACTTGTACAGTTAGTGAGGGTACACTTACTGCTTCCTCACGAGATGTCGTTAAGTGCGCCTGCAACTCACATGTTCTGTAGTCCATCTGCATCTGTTTGTGCACGCGCACAAAAAAAAATTAAAAAGATGCATATACAGTAGGTAAATGGACAGAGAACAAATGCTGTAGTGAAATGTGTCTAACATTGTCTACTTGATTTTAATTTGCTTCTTATCATTTATCTGCTTCCTCTATACTAGTGTAAAGTGTGTCAATCAGATAACTAGTACAAGAATGTAGGTAGGTATGAACTTTCAATGTTAAACATGAGCCAGATTTGTGTATATATACTTCAAGTAAATTGTGATTTTAGACTTCTGCCAGAACTGCTAATGTTCTTACTCATGCAATAATTTGATAAACTTCCTCGTTGCACCTTAGATATTATCATTATGTGTTTTATAGAGTGGTCAGACTTTAAAAAGAAATGTACCCATGTTACAGTTTCATTTGTATCTCAGCGTCAGATCTATCTTTACAGTTCTGCAGGGAGTCCAAAAATCACTAACACATGATTGGGAATGTGTAGGTGAAAATTCAAATAAATCAGAGTTTAGTGAAGAAGAGAGAGAATTTATGGACCTCCTTGTGTTTTTGCCAAGCATTGATTTTCATATGCATAGCATTATGATTTTAATAAGTAGTTATTGCAGAATCCAGTATGCAATACAGTTCAAAAGTGAGCACACAAATGCAAGTGAACCTGAAAAAAAAGGTTACAATCAGTGTAAAATCCAAATAGGCTGAAATTAAGCTTTGATAATCTAATATCTATGTGGTTCACAGTTTCAATCATACCACTGACAATTGGCAAAGAATGCACTGTGCTTTTCTCTTGAAGAAACAGGTAGTTAATGCCAGCACCAGCGATGGACGGTCTCTTACTGTGGGCTTGTCTATTGTCATTTCTTGCTGTGTAACTGTAGGGAGCAGCAGGATTACCTAAGGACTGAACTTGAAGAAGGTGGAAGAGATTTAAAATATACCCATTGTGCTTCTCCTGCCTACTTTACAGTCACAACAAGTGTTCTGGACTGAGTGTAATTGGCCACAAAGGTTAAAATTTATATCATGCTGCTAGCTCTTGCATGCATCTGCAAAAATCCAGTTTACCGCTTTCTAATGGATAACAGTGATATTGAATGTCAGTGCTAATAGGAGAAGTGAGATATATGGTTTTTTTTCTCACCTGAGCTCTGTAGGTACTGATTTTAATCCCAATGACTTTAATACTTCTGGTGTTATGGTAGTGTAAAGAAAAATCCAAATTTTTGTTATAGTCCTTTGCTGATGGCGGGCTGCAAATTTCATTGCTGATTACATGGGTTAATTTGAAATGTGTTTCTCCCAAACTAAATGGCTCAGCAGGGCCTAATTTCTAACACAGACACCGTAATACTGCAACCACTAAGGGCTGTGACATCACTAAGCTTCTTTCTTTTAGATCAAATCCTAGAGTGCAGAGGGGAATTTACTACACAGCAAAGAGTAAAATTCAATTAAGAACATGCATCAGAACGTAAGAGTAGCCATACTGGGTCAGACTAATGGTCCATCTAGCCCAGTATCCTCTTTTCCAAACAGTGGCCAAGCCAGGTCACAAGTACCTAGCATGAAACCTAAATAGCAGCAACATTCCATGCTACCAATCCAGGGACAAGCAGTTGCTTCTCCCATGTCTGTCTCAATAGCAGACTATGGACTTTTCCTCCAGGAATTTGTCCAAACCTTTTTTAAACCCAGATACGCTAACCACTGTTACCACCTCCTCTGGCAAAGAGTTCCAGAGCTTAACTATTCATTGAGTGAGAAAATATTTCCTCCTATTTGTTTTAAAGTATTTCCATGTAACTTCCTTTAGTGTCCCCTAGTCTTTGTACTAGGGGACACTCAGGATTTTGTAGACTTCAATCATATCTCCCCTCATCTCTTTTCCAAGCTGAAGAGTTCTAACCTCTTCAGCCTTTCCTCATACAAGAGGAGTTCCATCCCTTATATCATTTTGCTTGCTCTTCTTTGAACCTTTTCTAATTCCACTATATCTTTTTTGAGATACGGCGAAAAGAACTGAATGCAATACTCAAGGTGAGATCACACCATGGAGTGATACAAAGGCATTGTGGTATTTTTGGTCTCATTCACCATCCCTTTACTAATAATTCCTAGCATCCTGTTTGCTTTTTTGGTTGCTGCCGCACACTGAGCTGACGATTTCAGTGTATTATCTACAATGACACCTAGATCATTTTCTTGACAGCTGACCCTCAAGGTGGACCCTAGCATCAAGTAACTATGATTTGGATTATTCTTTTCAATGTGCATTACCTTGCATTTGACCAAATTAAATTTCATCTGCCATTTGGACACCCAGTCTTCCAATTTCCTAAGATCTTCCTGCGATATTTCAGTCTGTACGTGTTTTAACAACATTGAATAGTTTTGTATCATCTGCAAATTTAATCTCTCACTTGTTGTTCCATTTTCCATATCATTTATAAATATGTTAAATAGCACCGGTCCCAATACAGATCCCCGTGGCACTCCACTATTCACCCTCCATTGGCAGAAATGATCATTTAACCCTCTGTTTTCTGCCCAATAAGCAGTTCCTAATCCACACCAGAACCTTGCCTCCTATTCCATTACTCTTCAATTTTCTCATGAGTCTCTCCTGAGGAACTTTATCAAAAGCTTTCTGAAAATCTAGATACACTACATCAATTGGCTCACCTTTATGCACATATTTATTCACGCCTTCAAAGAAATGAAGCAAATTTATGACGCAAGACTTCCCTTGTCTGAATCCCTGCTGACTCTGTCCCATTAAGCCATGTTAGTCTACGTGTTCTGTAATTTTATTTCCACTATTTTGTCCAGCACCAACATCAGGCTTACTAGTCTGTAATTTCCTGAATCACCCCCTAGAACCCTTTTTAAATTAACAATAAACAAAGCACAGTGTCAATTTATAATGAAAAACTTGTCCATGGTATGCTTTATAAGGTTGTAGATGTTCACCTAGTGAAACCAACCAAAATTTGCATTTGAAAGTTTTCCACTTTTTGAAGGTCTTTGTAAAGCAATCTACCTGCAGACAGTCATTTTGAGATGGGCCAAGCAACATCACAGGAGACTTGAGACAATTGGGCCAGATAGGTCATGCTAATGCCATCACAAAGAGACTGTAAGCCAGTAACATTGACAACGTGCATGATGCCTCCTGTGAAGCACAGTAATAAAGCACAGGTAGATATATTCAGTTTGTTGGCAGCCAGAGATGAATTAAATGTTTTTATTTGAGTGAAATATATTCCTTGCTTAGAATGTGTATTGTACACCGCTTTGGGGTGTTACTTGAATTGCTATATCAAATCTAAGGAAAAATAGATCTATATATATAAAACTCACCCTCAACGTTCTATTGGCTGCTGACGTCACTGAAGCCAAGGTTTGTATGTTCGAAGCTCTGAAGCCTTGAAAATCACAGTCTCTGAGCCCCGCCCTCGCGTCAAACATTATGACGTTGAGGGCGGAGGCGGAGCAATTCACCCACATCGACGACGGGTGGGGGGAGGGAGCCACAGGAAAGCCTTGCTAGCGCCCGTTTCATTGGCTCCAGAAACGGGCCTTTTTTTACTAGTAAATTAATAAAATCTTTGATAGATTATAAATTATTTTGAATAAGTAAAATTTTCAACTGTAATCCGGACATCTTAACTGTTTGGGGGATTACATAATAACAATCCTAACTTTCAATGGAAAAGTTTTGTTTCCCATTTCAACTTTATTTGATGTATTGCAAGTGAAATCATAACATTTGCATTTACACCAAACTTTTTTTCATCTTCTGTCAAAAACTCAGTCCCATCCTTACAGAATAAGACACATAAACCCAAAGTCCAATTAAATGTGGCATAACATTGGCCACAGTTTTATTATTACAACATAACAAGAACATCATTAATATACTATTCATGTAAAGCTCAATGAGCAACTTAACCTTTTTCCCCATACACAGCAGCTAGTTATGATGAACTAACCTCATCAGAAAATATATACAGTATTCAATACATCAATCATAGTGAGAAGCACAGTGACACTGAGTTATGCCTCCACTCATGGCAGTGTTGCCCATGAGTGAGTCATTTCATTCTCAAATATTCTTTAATATCCGTATTGATTTCCAGTGCATCTGGGCCCAACACCCTTTTCTCCTACCACTACCCAAAGCTGCGACCGCCCACCCTTACCCACAAACAACAATTCTCAAGGAAAAACAACCCCTAAGCACATCCCCAGTTCACCACAACCAAACTTAACCTCACCCACAACAAAAGGTGGAGGAGAGTGGGAGGGAATTAAATTCTGCCAATCACCATTTCCAGCTACCTACTTCCTCCTCACTACCTCCCAGACCAAATAATGCCCCAAACCTGCAAAATTCTTATCAGAAAAATTCCTTCTTTGCATTAGCCAATCCATGTGCTGCAACCTCTGGCCAATTCCTATGTCACACCAATGTATGCTCCTTCTACCCACTCCTGTTGCTACCTGACAAAAAAATCATGCTTCCAAGTTTCACTCCCAACTCTAATAATTCTGCCCTGCCCATTCCTTTCCCTCCCCCCCCAACCACCACCACTACCAATAATTCTTCCAAACTTTAATAATTCTGTCCTGCTCATTCCCTCCCCCCCCACCCCCACCACCACTACCAAAAATTCTTCCCACTGCTAATACTCTGGACTCAGCCGATGATATCTGCACTTCATCCTAAATGCTGAGGCACCCATATCCAGGCAGTTTACATTAAAATGTCAGATGATAAAGGGAAAAAGAAGGGTTGAAATAGAAGGAGGTCTATGTTACAATCCATGAAATAAAAGGGCACCATGGACCATTACAAAGGTTAAACATACAGTAGGAGGGATGGAAGTGATAAAAACATATGACAGTGAAAAGAGGAATCAGTGTAAATGGACCACAGCTGTCAACCCAAAACAACCTGAGAAAAATAATGAAATTTCAGGGCAGATTTAAACTTTCTTAATGAGATTTATGAATGGATCTCTAAGGGCATGACTTTCCATAAGGTTAGGGTGGTGACACAAAAATGAGAATGGCTGGTACTTGCAAAACAGGTTTGCAAATGGGATGGTACAACCTATAAGCCACATTGAGCCTACAAATAGGTGGGAAAATGTGGGATACAAATGTAACAAATAAATAAACAAGGTTTCTTGAGCTTATCTAGCAGTCTTACCTAAATGGATAGTGCAACTGAATATCAGGTGTAAAGATAAGAAGATGCATCATCTCTCTATCTTTATGTGGTGACTATCAGGCTTATTTTCAAAAGAGAAAGACGTCCATATTTCAACCCAAATCGGGAGATGGACGCCTTTCTCCCGTGGGCACCAAAATCGGTATAATCGAAAGCCGATTTTGGGTGCCTCCAACTGCAGTCTGTCGTGGGAACGAACAAAGTTGATGGGACGTATTGGAGGCATGGTGAAGGCAGGACTGGGGCGTGTTTATCGGCCGAGGAGAGATAGGCGTGCTCAGCTAATAATGGAAAAAAGAAGGGCAGCAGAAGCGAGAATTTGGGCCGCTTTTTTTGGACCCTTTTTTTTCACGAACAAGTCCACAAAAAGTGCCCCAACTGCCCAGATGAACACCCGAAGGAATTGGGGATGACCTTCCCTGACTCCCCCAGTGGTCACTAACCCCCTCCCACCAAAAAAAGAACTTTAAAACCTTTTTTTTCCAGCCTGTATGCCAGCCTCAAACGTCATACCCAGCTCCATCACAGCAGTATGCAGGTCCCTGGAGCAGTTGTTAGTGGGTGCAGTGCACTTCAGGCAGGTGGACCCAGGCCCATCCCCCCTACCTGTTACACTTGTATTGGTAAATGGGAGCCCTCCAAACCGCCCCAAAACCCACTGTACCCACATCTAGGTGCCCCCCCTTCAGCCATAAGTGCTATGGTAATGGTGTAGAGTTCTGGGGAGTGGGTTTTGGGGAGGATTTGGGGGGCTCAGCACCCAAGGTAAGGGAGCTATGGACTTGGGAGATATTTTAATTTTTAATTTTACTTTTTACAAGTGCCCCCTAGGGTGCCCGGTTGGTGTCCTGTCATGGGAGGGGGACCAGTGCACTATGAATCCTGGCCCCTCCCATGACCAAATGCCTTGGATGTATTCGTTTTTGAGCTGGGCGCCTTCGGTTTCCATTATCGCTGAAAATCGAAACTGCCCAACTCAAATCCACCCAAATCCGATGCATTTGCCCGGCACCAACCGTATTATCGAAACAAAAGATGGACGCCCATCTTTTTCGAAAATACGGTCTGTCCCACCCCTTCGGGTACCCATCCTCGGAGATAGTCACCCATGGAGATGGGCGTTCGCGTTCGATTATGCCCCTCTATGGCTTTGAGTTCTGACATCGTAGCATCTAGCAAGGTGAACCTTTATCTCAATCTAAATGGATAGAGATCTTGGGAAAAGAATCAGTCATTTGAATGAGTGAAGCATAATTGCTTACTTATGCCAGAGCTTCTGGAATAGGATTGTCTTATTATTCAAGTTAATGGAAATCCTTCACTCAAGGCTGATCATTATAATTCAGTTTTTCAAGACTATCTTCCCTTTACAAAGTCTCCCAAATTAAATCTACATCAGATTTATACTTGAATGCACATGCAAATGGTTACTTTTTTTTTTTTTAAAAGGGTCTTATATATACTGCTACCATTTGGGGGGGGGGGGGTGACTGTGTACAACTAATGATTTTCTCCATTTTGTGTTTTCAAAAAATGCATAGCATTTCTTTCTGCAATTATTTATGGAAAGGATAATTTTCAAAGCTTATTCATGTAAAAAGCCCAGCAGAAAAATTGCTCCCCCCTTCACTGCAGTTAAAAGTACCCATGCTGTTCACAGTGAGGATGTGTTTACCTGCATTCAAAAAGGGGATGGGTTAGAGAAGGTACCTTTTTTCCTCATTTGGTTTTAGGTCATGCTTTTTTTTAGTTGTAGCTCAAGACAAGTCACATTCAGGTATAATAGATATTTCTCTGTTCCTGGAAGGTTTGCAATATAAATTTTCTACCTGAATTAATAAAGGTAAACCCCCCTGTTTACTAAGCCACGCTAGCAGCTGCTGTGCACTAATGCTGACACAGCCTATTCACTTTGAATGGGCTGTGTTGGCATTGCTGCATGGCAGTCACTAGTGCAGCTTAGTAACCGGGGGGGGGGGGGGGTAAGTGATTTGCTTAAGGTAAGTGGGAATTGAACCCTGGCTTCTATGGGTCTCAACCAACTGCTCTAACCTCTCGACTAGTGTTCCATTCTCTGTAGATATGTCCCTTTTAAAGACCCTCATAGACCTCCCATGGAGGTCTAATTGCATTTGTTTCAAAGCAGGTGCAAATGTACACAGCTATTAATCACCAGTTGACTCACTCATGGTTTCCCTATGAAACTGTGCATGCTGTCTTACAGACATTTTGTTACAGTGCTCCATTCACAGTACTATTTTTCATCTAGAAAAAGTAATTTGGAGGCCATTTTGGAATTCCTGCATGGCTTTTACACTTGTGTTGGGTGAGGTTTACATGTTTAAATGGCCAGTATGTAGAACTGAAAAATGAACTTGCGGAACTATTTTTAGTAATCTGTAATTTATCTTTAAAATCGATCACGGTACTGGAAGATTGGAGGGTGGCCAATGTAACACCGATTTTTTAAAAAGGTTCCAGAGGTGATCCAGAAAATTATAGACCTCTGAGACTGGTGTCGGTATCGGACAAAATGGTAGAGAGTATTATAAATAACAAAGTTAAAGAGCATATTCAATAGCATAGATAAATGAGACAAAGCCAACATGGATTTATTGAAGGGAAATCTTGCCTCACCAATCTATTACATTTCTTTGAATGGGTGAACAAACATGTTGATAAAGGTGAGCCGGACAATATGGTGTATCTGGATTTGCAAAAGGCGTTTGACAAAGTACCTCATGACAGACTCCAGAGGAAATTGGAGAGTCATGGGATAGGAGATAGAGCGTATTGTGGATTAAAAAGTGGTTAAAAGATAGAAAACAGAGAGAAGGGTTAAATGGTCAGTATTCTCAATGGAGATGGGTGGATAGTGGAGTTTCCCAGGGGTCTGTGCTGGGACCGTTGCTTTTTTAACATATTTATAAATGATATAGAGATGAGAGTAACTAGTGAGGTAATTAAATTTGCCAATGACACATTGAAAGTTAATCAAAGTAGACAAATAGCAAGAGGATTGTGAAAAATTACAAGAGGACCTTACGAGATTGGGAGGCTGGGCATCTAAATGGCAGATTACGTTTAATGTGAACAAGTGCAAAGTGATGCATGTGGGAAAGAGGAACCCGAATTATAGCTACGTAATGCAAGGTTCCACATTAGGAGTCATCAACCAGGAAAGGGATCTAGGCGTCATTGTTGATGATACGTTGAAACCCTCTGATCTGTGTGTGGCGGTGGCTAAGAAAGTAAATAGGATGTTAGGTATTATTAGGAAAGGAATGGAAAACAAAAATGAGGATGTTATAATGCCTTTGTATTGCTCCATGGTGCGACCGCACCTCGAATATTGTGTTCAATTCTGGTCACCGCATCTCATAAAAGATATAGTGGAATTAGAAAAGGAACAGAGAAGGGCAATGAAAATGATAAAGGGGATGAGACAACTTCCCTATGAGGAAAGGCTAAAGTGGTTAGGGCTCTTCTGCGTGGAGAAAAGATGGCTGAGGGGAGATATGATAGAGATCTATAAAATAATGAGTGGAGTGGAACATGTAGACATGAATCAATTGTTTATTCTTTCTAAAAATACCAGGACTAGAGAACACCCAATGAAGCTACAAAGTAGTAAATTTAAAACAAATCTGAGAAAATTTTTCTTCAATGTGTAATTAAACTCTGGAATTCATTGCTAGAGAATGTAGTAAAAGCAGTTAGCTTGGTGGGGTTTAAAAAAGGTTTGGATGGCTTCCTAAATGAAAAGCCATAGACCATTATTAAAATGGACTTAGGAAAAATCCACTGCTTATTTCTAGGATAAGCAGCATAAAATGTATTGTACTTTTTTGGGATCTTGCCATTTACTTGTGTCCTGGATTGGCCACTGTTGGGAACAGGATGCTGGGTTTGATGGACCTTTGGTCTGTCCCAGTATGGCAATACTTATGTACTTATGCAGATATTCAGTGTGGTTTAAGCGTGCATATAAGACTCCTGCTGATTTAAACCTTACTGAGTGGATTTGCTGCCAATATTCAGCAACACAATGGGATGTGCCACTGAATGTTGGCTCTGACCCAGGCTCCTGCCCAGCTAAATCACTTATGACTGCCGTAGTGGTGCTCTTCAGCAGCACTTATCTAGACAGTGCCACCGAATATCAGCACAGACCGCTCCTGCACTGTCCGGTTAGTTTCGGGTTAGTTCATAGGTGGTGCTTGGGTAAAGCATGGTAGGAGCTGGGACCTCACACATTGGGATTCCAAGATTTTTAATCTATTCAATTCAAGGCTCTCCTTAACATATAATGCTACCCCTCTACCAATTCGGTCTACCCTATCACTGCAATATAATTTGTACCCTAGTATGATAGTGTCTTATCCCAGATCTTTGTTAAGTCCAATCTGGTGGGTGTCAAAATATTTAATCATCCTCTCAGCCCTCTCTGTTTCTCACCTATCCCACCCCTCCCTCACCCTTTTGGACTGTCACTGAAATACTTTGATGTTTCACTTATATATGCTGTCACTTATATATGCTGTTACTTATCCAATTTTGCTTATTTCTGATCTGACAAAGAAGGGCTACCTTCGAAAGCTAATAAAAAAAACGTATTAAGTTAGTCCAATAAAAAAAGATAAAGTGGACTAACACAGCTACCACATCTCTCTCTCACCAAGTCTCAGAGATACCTATCTTTTTAGTTAGTGCTATTTATTCTAACTCTCCCATCTTATTTCTTTGGCTTCTGGTATTTGCATATAAACATTTCAAACAATGGGCTGTCTTTACTAAACCATGCAAGAGGCATGTTAGCATTTTTAGCACATGCTAAACATTAGCGCATGCTGTGTAGGCACCCACAATATTCCTATGGGCGCCTGCACAGCACGTGCTAATTTTGTGCATGTGCTAAAAATGTTAGTGCACCTTAGTAACACAAAATATATAGAAATAGGGAATATACAATTACAATTATACCTCTTAATTATTAATCACAATCATGAGATATAAATTAAATTATATACTGCATACATATTATTCTAACTTTAATGAAATTAAAATAAATCCTAATACTAACAGGGAAATATTTCTTTTTAATTTTTGAAAAGTGCTCAATATTAATGGGTTTACGGGATGAGGTCATTGCGCCCACACACAGGTGTGTGGGCTTGTCCACTTCCTGGGTTCATTTAAACCCAAGGTCTCTCTAGTTTGAGTATGTGATTCTTATCAAATGTGGTTGGAGTTCCCATTTGGTAAGTGGCCGCAATTTTGATGTATAGCTTTGTTATGAATTGGTTACAAATTTATGTTTAATAACATATATATATGTTGGGACATTTTGATAACATGATTTTATTAATTAAATATGTTAAATCAGATTGAAAGAGTTGTACAACTTCTAAGTTGTAGTCCTCATTATATGGTTTCCAGCCGCTTCCTCCTGAAGAAGACATATTGAAACTCAGCTGATCCAGATTTATGTTTTTTATTTTAGTTATATTTGTACCCCGCGCTTTCCCACTCATGGCAGGCTCAATGCGGCTTACATATACAGGTACTTATTTGTACCTGGGGCAATGGAAGGTTAAGTGACTTGCCCAGAGTCACAAGGAGCTGCCTGTGCCTGAAGTGGGAATCGAACAAGGTGATTATATAAAAGCGTGTATCAGCAGATAGAGTCGAGGACTAAGAGTATGGGATGTTAGGATTTTCACCATGTTTAACACTATTTTCTCACTTTTGTGATGTCGTTTTGAGGGTCTACATGCTGGACAGCCAGGACCTGCTTTCATCACCTTGGCGCGCTACCAACATGTGCAGATAAGTACTTTACCATAGTGGTTGTTGATAAGACTCTTATGGTTTGAAAAAGTATGACTGCATTATTTGCCATTTTTGCCATTTCATTTGATGGTCTTTTTTCAAAGCAGTAAAGTAAAGACTTACAACAAGTTTTAACATTCGATTGAGATATCATTTACTTTGACAAGAACATTTATTTATGTTGAAAAGGTTAGTTCATTATCAGCTAAAAATATCGGCTGAGAGATATAATTACTGCTACGGGGGTCACCCTTATGTACAAATCTGCACTTTGATACTGCTTAATTTGTTATTTAAGATGTAGATTGATGGTTAGGGGAGAATTTGGTATGTCTCCTACAATTGAGAACGCCAAAGTGCTATGATGGTTTTCTACTCAGCCAGTCACTTTATTTATGACTGACGTGTGAACTAAGCACTTTTCAAAAATTAAAAAGAAATATTTTCCTTTTAGTATTAGGATTTATTTTAATTTCATTAAAGTTATGATAATATGTATGCAGTATATAATTTAGTTTATATCTCATGATTGTGAGTGCACCTTAGTAAACAGGACCTAATATTTGTTATTCCTACTTACAACTTGCTCAGCAGCTGACAGTGATAATTTGCTATCTTAAGCTCCCCACACACACTTTTTCTTTTTTTTTATAAGCTACTCTTTCTTTTTCTCTTTTTCTGAGTTCTTCAAGGACAGTTTGGTTTTCAGTCATTCTCTTTTTTTGTTTCGGAGATCAGGCTTCATTCTACCCCACCCCCAACCCTTTTGGTGTTTATCCTTGCTGCTGAGCATTTGGAGAGAATGATATTTTTTTAACCTTAGCACTATATGGAGATCTGGTTAACCCACTGTAGAACTGAAGGTACTGAGGATATTTTCTCCTAATTGCTTCCCTTTTCTTGTTGACTTTGTATGTGTGTTTGTTTTCACACAGTCTGGTCCTTGGAATCCACAGTGAGAGGTCAAGCCCTCTTCCCTAGTATCTCTCCCTTTGCATTATTCCTTTTTTTCTCCTAGGCATGGCAGATCATTTGTTTATATTAGGTTTGAGAGAAGCTTTTCCCATGATTTTTTTTAGCTGTGTTTTATGGATATTTCTGTTTGGGGGGGGGGGGTGTTATGATAACAAATTTTTACTCTTCTCTCTCTAGAAAGCTGGAAAGAGTACATTTTAAAACATTACTTTCAGCCGACTAAGCTGGACATGCGCGTCTCTGCAATATCTACCTTTCCACCATGCTGAAGAGAAGGGGTAGGCCGTTGCTGCAGCCTCTCAGCAGCAGAATCCCCCGGCTCAGTCCGGTTCAATGGAAACTTTTTTTCAGGGAGCTGAGATCCTAACAACGTCAGAGAGTAGCCCGCTTGCTCAATCTAGGGTGAATGGAGGACCCGGAATGAACTTAGGGATGGAGGTTTCCCTCAGCCCCGATGAGAGAGCTCCTCCCCCACTGCCGCGTGGAAGCAGCTCCCCGATGGAGGCGTCCTTAGCCCTGCATGTGAAGGAATTAGCAGGAGCTGAGTGATGAGAGGCAGAATGTGAACCCGAGGGAGATTTGGGGAGTTCTAATACACGGATTCTACCAACAAGTGCTGAATCGGCAGGCTACAGCTACGGGAGAGATGGAAACTGCAAGTATGGAGAGAGAACATTCCACTCAGAAATCTGAGGTACTGACCACCCAATTTACTACTTTATTTTCTAACCCCCCTGAGGTGACTCTGGACAGTTTATGGTGTCTAATAGCAGATCTGGGTAAAGCATTATGCCCCCAGGTTCAAAAATTAAGTCACGATTTGACTGTCTTAGAAGGGAAATGAAACGGACAATGGATTAACATTTTTGAATCAATATACTCATGTGCAAGAGAAAAATCTTCAACAAATGCAGACACTTCAAAGTAATATGGTTAAAGATTTGTGTAATTTCAGGAGGAAAACAGAATTGCTTGAAAATTACTCTAGAAGTAATAATCTTCATTTTTAAAATTTTCTAAACAATTTGCTGTTTCCCGTCATGAAATGTTAAAAAAATTATATTAAGGAAATATTGGGGGTTGCTGAAGAAAATATTCCTCCTTTTCTGCAAGTGTATTATTTGCCTGTTAAATGTGAAGATAATGAGCAACCCGAAGATAACCATGTGTTAGATGTTTCCACGTTACTAGAAACTTCAGATACTGAACTAGTCACAGCAGCTACTTTGGTAGCTACAGTGGTATTGGCACCAGATAAAATGTGGATAATGAGAATGTTTTAAAAATAAGGAAAAGACTTTTAAAGGTCTGAGAATCCAAATTTTCCTGGATGTTTCAAGAGACACCCAGAAAAGACGTCAACAACTTCTTCAAATGAAACTGGATGTGCTTCAGTTGGGGGCTACTTTTTTCCTTTGTTATCCCTGTAAATGTGCGATCAGATACCTATTGGTTAAATATGTTTTTTATGAACCCTCCCACCTTGCAGGATTTGTATCATCTAAACGGAACATGGGGGTGATCCCCTAGTGTCTGCTCTCAAATTATAAAATAGGATCCTGGGGAACATTTGGCTATAATTTGTATTAATAATTTTCTTAGTCTCCACTGATTAGGAATCTTAGAATCAAATTGTGAACTTGAGTATGGGTAACAGAAATAATTTCTTATTTTTTTTCTTTTTAATGCTGTAGTTAATACTGACATATGCTTAATGTTACCATACTTTTCTGAACAAGAAGATTTGTTTCTTTCTTGTTTAATTACTGAAATATTGATTACCCCCCCCCCCCAAAAAAAAAAAAAACACATTTCTTTCATAAAATCAGCCAAAGAATGGAGGATGTAGTTCCAGAACAATGAAAAGGTGAAGCTGCTTAAACCCTTCAGGCCAATTATTCTGGAGGTCCCCACTTCTTCTCCCCCAGTTCAGAATATTTACTTACAATGGTGCCAATCACTGGAGTCTTCTTCCTTTGATGGTCCAGAGAAAAACACCTTAGACTGGATGTTTCCCAGGGCTCCCTACTTTTTACACTTCTTTTCAACATATATATGTCTCAACTTGGCAATTTTGATCAGATCATTTGAACTATCCTTTTACGGTTATGCAGATGACATCCAGTTCATCATGCCATTTGACAGCAATGGCACGCCTCAACAACCGAGTCTAACTGACTCTATGGAGACCATAGGAAGCTGGTTTTCTACCAGTAAATTAATATAGAATGTTTCTAAATTTGCTACCTATGACTTGGGGACATTGGCACAATACACTCATCCAGGTGAAAGTAGGAGATAACCTACTTCCACGAGTTCCATCTCTCAAATTGCTTAGCATAGTTATAAAGACTGTCCATTGGACAAACAGATTGATCAAGTAATTTGCCAAGTATACTCCAAGCTAAATGTGGTACAAAGGTTTCCACCCCTACTTACCATCCAATTTGTTCAGATCAGTTGTTTATTCCTTAATAGTTCCTTGGATTATTGTAAGAGTCTGCATGTGGGACTATTCATTCAACTGTTGAAAAAACTACAAGTTATACAAAACATACTAGCTAGATTCATCACAGGACAGATGAAGAGTGATAATGCCTTATCAATCTTGCATTCTCTACACTAGCTACCTATAAAGGAAAACTCTCTCTTTAAGCTACTGGTTCTCACCGTTGTCCTGCACATTAAAAAATCGACGATGCTAGTAGATTACCTAATTACTTTCCAAACCACACATTAAGATCTTCATAGAGCAACCTACTTGCCTATCCCAATACAAAAATCATCAGGAAGGAAAAGTGGCATAAGAAAGTATTTAGAGTGACCACCTTGAAGAAATGGAACAAGCTTCCTAACATCTTAAGAAACTGGGACTTACTGCTATTAAGTTTTAGAAAAGGTCTGAAACAGTTTTTATTTCCCTCAACTTAATCAGGCCACACCAAGTAATACCCTAAATATGGAATGTGTACGGTATACTCAGTTTTAATTCTGTAACTTTTACTTGTGATCTTTGAAATTATTTTGACATTGTAACTTTAATTGTATAGCTTTTAATTTTGTAAACCATCTTGACTGGGCCTATTCAAGGAAAGGGAATATCAAATGTTTAAATAAATAAATAAAAAGTCTTCTCCTTCCTCTCCTCAGGATGTAAAGTATTACTTCCACAATAGGCAAAGATACTGAGCATCCCCTACAGAATGACCCAGGTATCTCGCCCTAGTGGCTGCAATTTATAGTATAAAAAATGTCTCAGAGGAATGGGAATAGTTAACTTTATCTTGGTTGTGGCTTTGACAGATGATTCTCCTTTCTCAGCCATGACACTCACCCATGCAATGGTGAAACATCCTGAAGCTGAGGATACCCAATGTACCACCTTAGAAGTGAGTCAGAAAGCATTAGCAGTTACTAGAAGGGTAAACCTTATAGCTGAAGAGTCCCCAGGCAGGAATGCCAGCTTTGGGATGTCTAGGTAAAGTTCCCTTGTCTAAAGTTCTTTTAGAGAAGCCATATGGAATTCAGAGAAATTCAGAAGAAACGATTGAGACTGATGTCCCCTTTGAAAGGGAAATAGTCAATGGAGTGCTCTCTGAAAAAGAGGGAACTTTAGTAATATCTTACCTGATCAGAGCTTTTTTTTGGGGGGGGGGGGGGGGGTTCTTGGCGGGCACTGAAGTCCGGCACCTTTTCCATTGTCTGCTGAAATTGACCCATGGTCCCCAAGATTTAATGAAAGAGCTCAGGATCTACACTCCAATTCATAGATTCTGTGACTTGTTGTAGAGGGCCTGGCTATTGTGGGGTGAGTCCCTCAGTGATCACCCCACACCTGAAGGGTGGCCTGGCATTTGAGCACCGGCACCTTTTTCAGTAGAAAAAACACACTGCTACTAATATATAAGACCTCCCCAAAATGAAACCTGCTTGGCAAAAGCCTCAGCTGTATGTCTTACCACAGAAAAGACCTCTAATGGGCAGACTGGAACAGAGGAAGACTTCTGTGAGAATACTACCACTGCATCAGCTCAGTAAGTATTGAATGATCTGTGAGTCTCTTATCAGCCAACCTATCTCTAAGGAGTTTCAGAAGAGAAAGTCCATTATTAAAGAACTCCAGGATGATGAGCCCCGCAATTTGACCCTGCCAACAGGTGAGGAAAAAAAATATCCATTGGCTTGGATGCCCTTGTAACCACAGATCCACGACATAAGTTTCCAAAAGGGTGGACTCTCACCAAAAGCAGTAGAAAGTTCAAATATAGGATGGAAACAGAAAAAAAAGAAAACTAAAGGGAAGATATCCAAAGTGAGTTAAAAAGCCAGGGGAGGCTCCAAGCTATTTAACTAGCTTGTATGGGGCTAACTGGGGATATTCAGTGGCAGTTAGGTTAGGACCGTTGAATACTCTTGCTAACTGACCATCCCCTAACCAGCTAGGTTAAGGATGGATTATGGATGGAAGAGTAACAACTTAGCCAGTTAGCGGTGATATTCAGGGGGGTAGTTTTCAATATGGGCTGCTGTTAATTCAGGTTATTTTACCACAAATTGGTGCCCTGTTAACTTCCAGGTCGGGAGCCATAGTCGAATATTTAGTGCCAGGAGCCACACAGATCCTGGAATTGAATACTTGGGGTTAATTCAGCCCACAGCTGGAATCAGCTTGCTAGCAGCTTACTGCCATAGACTGAATATCACCCCCTTAAGAAACAGCACCATGACCTTTGGTTATGGTGGAGACATAGAGGAGCATTTTTTATATGACGTCCTAATTCAGTTATGGGAACCCTCACAGCCTAAACTGTGGGGGTAATAACATTGACTGATGACAAAGTCAGTCAAATATAAGGAGAAAAACTGGGATAGGAAAGGGGGTGGGCAGAGCAGAAGAGGGTAGGCAGGTTAGCAACAGAAAAGGAAGAAAAAGATTGGTTAAAAAAGGAAGGAAGGGGATTGGTGGAAGAGGGAGAGGCTGAGATAGGGCAAACAGGTTTTGGCGCGCAAAAGTTATTAAGTGGGAGGGTATCCGCTTGGTGGGGAGGCATATTTGCTCTGGGTTGGGTTTTCGGAAGGTTTTCCAATTCCGTATGAAGGACCTCTGTTGGTGCATAATTGTGCAAATTCGATATCAGTGGTTCAGCATGCGGAGGTGGTTAAGAAAAAGTTGGGGAAAGAGTTGAGTTTGGGTAGGATTGCAGGACCTTTTGTGGCCCCTCCAATTCAGGACTTGGTTATATCTCCATTGGGGGTGATACCAAAGAAAGAACCAGGTTCCTTCCGGTTAATTCATAATTTGTCTTATCCGGAGGGTTATGGGGTCAATACTTTTATTGATCCTGAATTCTGTTCGGTGCAATATGCAAGTTTTGAACGGGCGGTGGAGTTGTTGAGGAGGATGGGTCAGGGTGCCTTGATGGGGAAAGCAGATATTGAGGCAGCTTTTCGTTTGCTCCCGGTGCACCCGACGGCATTCAGGTTGCTGGGGTTTAAATTTGCAGGCAAGTTTTATTTTGATAAATGTTTGCCTATGGGGTGTTCAATTTCTTGTAATTATTTTGAAGCCTTTGCTACATTTTTACAGTGGGTAGTGCAACAAGTTAGTGGTTTGGATGCTATGGTGCACTATCTAGATGATTTTCTTTTTGTTGGCCCAGCGAATTCTGATCAGTGTGCTGCGTTAATGTCAGCATTTGGTACGGTGGCAAAGGAGATGGGTGTACCTTTGGCAGCGGATAAGAGTGAAGGCCCAGTGACTCGGTTGGTGTTTTTGGGAATCGAGCTAGACTCAGTGAGGATGGAGTCACGTTTGCCCAGCAAAAAGATTATTGCGTTACGGGAGGAGATTGATCGAGTGTATTTCAAGCGTAAGGTGACTTTGAAGGAGATTCAGTGCTTGCTGGGGCATTTTAATTTTGCTACGAGGGTGATTCCCATGGGTAGAGTATTTTCCAGACGGTTAGCTTTGTTGTCAGTGGGGCTAAGACGGAAGCATTTTAAGGTGCGTTTGACACAAGCAGTGCGGGCGGATTTGCAGCTGTGGAGAAAGTTTTTGTCATTATTTAATGGTATATGTATCTGGCAGGAGGTAATAGTTTCCAATGTGGACTTGCAATTATTTACTGATGCATCAGGGGAGATAGGATTTGGGATTTACTTTGGAGGTGCCTGGTGTGCGGAGGTCTGGCCGCAATGGTGGAAAGAGAGGGGATGGTGTGCAAATATTGCTCTGTTGGAATTATTCCCAATCTGGGTGGCATTGTGTATATGGGACCGGAGATTGAGGAATAGGAGGATTGCTTTCTATTCGGACAATATGTCAGTGGTATGGGCTATTAATAAGCAATATTCGCGTTGTCCGCTGTTGATTGAGCTGCTGCGGTTAATCGTGTTAAAATGTTTACAGTTGAATGTATGGTTAACTGCTAGACATGTGCCTGGTGTGTCAAATGAGATTGCTGATGCTTTATCTCGTTTGCAGCTACATCGTTTCAGAGCTTTGGCCCCGTCAGCCGATTGGGAGCCTACAAGGATGTCCGAAGATTTGTGGCGCAATTTTCAAGAGGTTGTGAGACGCTGCTGATGAGGGCGCTAGCTACAAATACGTGGAAGGCGTATGGAGTTGGTTGGCGTCGATTCTTAACCTTTTTGGAAGAACAGGATTGGGATTTGGTTTTTCCGATTGGAGAAGAGAGAGTTGCTAAATTTATTGCTTTTGCGGACATAAAAGAATGGTCGTTTGGGATGGTTTCCCAGGCCATTGCGGCGTTAGCATTTGTTGCTAAATTGCTGGGTTGGAAGGATCCAGCTCGAACATATTTGGTCCGCAAATTGTTGTGCGGTTATTCTAGGAAGAAGCAGATTTCACGGGTGGAGAGAGTGAGGCTGCCACTGTTCTATGTGCAAGTGGTACAGCTGTGTAAAGTTTTGCCGAGGATTTGTTTCTCGGAATATGAAGTGAGGTTGTTTCAAGCGGCATTTGTGGTGGCTTTCTTTGCTGCTTGCAGAGTGGGTGAATTGGTGGTTTCCTCTAGGAGGCCGCAGGGTATGGAGGGTTTGCAACACAGAGATGTGATTGTAGAGAAGGGAGTGTTGCGTTTGTATTTACGTAAGTCAAAAACTGATCAGGCTGGCAAGGGCACGTGGATTATATTGAGGGCAGTTAAAGGTTTGGAATTTTGTCCGGTGCAATGTGCAGTGGATTACAATGGGATAAGGACGGTGGGTGGGGAGGTGTGGTTGGTGCATGAAAATGGTATCCCATTGACTAGGTATCAGTTTGCAGCTGTGCTCAAAAAGGGTCTTAAACAGATGGGTTTGGAGCCTGAGGAGTATGGGACGCACTCGTTTAGAATTGGAGCGGCGTCTAATGCAGCTCAGGCAGGGGGTTCGGGTGCTTTGATACAGCGTTTAGGGCGTTGGCGTTCTAACAGATATAAAGGATATATTCGTGAAGAAAAGTGAATATTGCATGTTAATTGTTTTAGTTTATTTTGCAGATGGATTGCCTCCTGACATTTGTGTGTGGATTTGTGGTCATTCATATGTCTTCTGGGCGCACAAGCAGGCGCTGGAGTCCAAGTGGGGATCCAACTTGGGACTGGTGGAATTCGGTATTCGGATTCGATGGTTGACCATACGTGGTATGATGTGGAAGCAGTTGGTGCCAGCATTGCTACAAGCCCGGAGATTTTCATCCCCAGTTCTAATTTGTATTCATCTGGGGGGTAATGATTTATGTAATATCAAGGGAGTTGAATTAATTCGGGTTATGAAAAAAGAATTATTAGATGTAATGTGCTATTTCCCAGAAGCAATGATTGTATGGTCACATATAATTCCCAGACGAGTGTGGAGGGGGGCTCACAATCCTAAGGGCATTGAACGTTTGCGACGTAGAGTGAATGGGGAAGTATCTAAATTTATGGGACGAATGGGGGGTTTGGTGTTAGCGCATGAGTTGATTTCTGCGGATTGCGCAGGATTATATAGGAAAGATGGAGTTCATCTTTCAGAAATTGGGATGGATATATTTTTGAGTACACTCCAGGATCTCTTGGAGGATTGTCTAACCAAGGATTTGGCTGCAGCTTATATAGGGGGGGAGCGGTGACAAGATGGAATCTGTCACCGCTTGTGGCCTGTTTGAGGGGTTAAAGGCCCGGAGGCGGTTAAAGGAATATTGTGAAATATATGGAATGAAAAGAACTCGGGGGCGGCACCGCCACGAGTAAGATGTGGCTTGACGGCACCGTAAGTCACATGGGGAGAAGGGGGATAATATGGGGGAAAAGTGAGCCAGTTTCGTTACCGAATGGCTTAACACTATGGAACCGCTATGGGCAATTAACCTGGATTTAAAGATTTAAATGTTACAAAGACAATGTTAAGAGATGTTGAGATATTTACTGATGTTTGGTGAATAAAGCTGCAGCCAAATTTTATTCCAAAGAAAGTGTTATGGTGTTATTTGATTTCTAAGGGGAGTGTGTTGAAAGGACTGACTGAGGTGCGAATGTCAATGTTAGGGAACCCTCACAGCCTAAACTGTGGGGGTAATAACATTGACTGATGACAAAGTCAGTCAAATATAAGGAGAAAAACTGGGATAGGAAAGGGGGTGGGCAGAGCAGAAGAGGGTAGGCAGGTTAGCAACAGAAAAGGAAGAAAAAGATTGGTTAAAAAAGGAAGGAAGGGGATTGGTGGAAGAGGGAGAGGCTGAGATAGGGCAAACAGGTTTTGGCGCGCAAAAGTTATTAAGTGGGAGGGTAGGAGAGGGTGAGGGTGGATAGAGGGGAATTTGATGACCCTTCCCAGCCCGCCCAATGTGTGCATTGGAAAGGTGTATGGAATGGGAGTGAGTTAGTGAAAAGGGAGAGGGTGGTTGGGGGGGCGGGGGGTAGTTGGGAATGGTAGCAGCTTTGACAAGGGGTGCCTGTTTGAGGGGTTAAAGGCCCGGAGGCGGTTAAAGGAATATTGTGAAATATATGGAATGAAAAGAACTCGGGGGCGGCACCGCCACGAGTAAGATGTGGCTTGACGGCACCGTAAGTCACATGGGGAGAAGGGGGATAATATGGGGGAAAAGTGAGCCAGTTTCGTTACCGAATGGCTTAACACTATGGAACCGCTATGGGCAATTAACCTGGATTTAAAGATTTAAATGTTACAAAGACAATGTTAAGAGATGTTGAGATATTTACTGATGTTTGGTGAATAAAGCTGCAGCCAAATTTTATTCCAAAGAAAGTGTTATGGTGTTATTTGATTTCTAAGGGGAGTGTGTTGAAAGGACTGACTGAGGTGCGAATGTCAATGTTAAGACATTTTGCTGAAAACATCTAAAGTTTTCATCCTGAACGTAGCAATTTTTGAACCAGAAAAATGTTTATTTTGTTTTGAAAGTCATAATTCCCAAACATTATTGTGCTCAGTATGTATTTCTTTAGGTACCATTTTCAAAAATAAAACATCCTAGAACAAAATGCACAAAAACAAGCCATTGAAATGATTGTGTGGCACCATTCCCAGTAAACTGACCACACAGACATCCCAGCAGAGAAAAAGGGCAGTCTAGTGGTTAGTGCAGTGGACTTTATATAAAGGGACCCATGTATATAGCCCACCTTAACACCCTTATTTTGTATTGTGAGCCTTCCAGGAACATCTACTGTGCCTAACTGTACACCACTACAATAGCCCTCGGGTCTGAAGATGTTTCCTATCTATAAGTACAGCTGGTATTTTGTGGATTTTGGCAGTCTTACAATTTCCACCACAAGTGTGCTAGTTAGAGAGTGGGATATAGACCTGGGTCCCTTTCTCTACAGTCCACTGTGCTGACAACTAGCCTACTCCTTAGACCAGCTTGCTGCTCTAATAGGTATGGCCATAATATCTGAAGCTGTCACAGAGCCTGGTATGTAGTTTCACAGTTACATCTTTGGAGGTGAGAAAGGATCAGTGACAATTGAGGGATTAAAGGAGGGCCATGCCTTAATCCCTCCAATGGTCAGCTGGTCAGTTAGGATAGCTTTTTGTGACTAAGTTGTGATTGAAATAGGTCCAGATAAAAACATCCCAATTTTTGCCCTAGACCTTTTTTTTATCTTGTTCCATTATCCCTGAAAAACATTCAAATTTTGGGCCTGCCCAAATTACTACTACTACTATTTAGCATTTCTATAGCGCTACAAGGCGTACGCAGCGCTGCACAAACATAGAAGAAAGACAGTCCCTGCTCAAAGAGCTTACAATCTAATAGACAAAAAAAAAATAAAGTAATCAAATCAATTAATGTGAACGGGAAGGAAGAGAGGAGGGTAGGTGGAGGTGAGTGGTTACGAGTCAAAAGCAATGTTAAAGAGGTGGGCTTTCAGTCTAGATTTAAAGGTGGCCAAGGATGGGGCAAGACGTAGGGGCTCAGGAAGTTTATTCCAGGCGTAGGGTGCAGCGAGACAGAAGGCGCGAAGTCTGGAGTTGACAGTAGTGGAGAAGGGAACGGATAAGAAGGATTTATCCATGGAGCGGAGTGCACGGGAAGGGGTGTAGGGAAGGACGAGTGTGGAGAGATACTGGGGAGCAGCAGAGTGAATACATTTATAGGTTAGTAGAAGAAGTTTGAACAGGATGCGAAAACGGATAGGGAGCCAGTGAAGGGTCTTGAAGAGAGGGGTAGTATGAGTAAAGCGACCCTGGCAGAAGACGAGACGGGCAGCAGAGTTTTGAACCGACTGGAGAGGGGAGAGGTGACTAAGTGGGAGGCCAGCAAGAAGCAGATTGCAGTAGTCTAAATGAGAGGTGACAAGGGTGTGGATGAGGGTTTTGGTAGAGTGCTCGGAAAGAAAGGGGCGGATTTTACGGATGTTGTAAAGAAAGAAACGACAGGTCTTGGCAATCTGCTGGATATGAGCAGAGAAGGAGAGAGAAGAGTCAAAGATGACCCCAAGGTTTTGAGCTGAGGAGACAGGGAGAATGAGAGAGCCATCAACAGAAATAGAAAACGGGGGGGGGGGGGGGGGGGGGGGGGGGGGGGGGGAGAGGGAGGTGGGTTTGGGGGGGGGGGGGAAATGAGAAGCTCGGTTTTGGTCATATTTAATTTCAGGTGGCTTGAGACATCCAGACAGCAATGTCAGACAAGCACACTGAAATCTCACCCAAAGCATACCCTCAATACATCTCAAAACTGAATTTCAAAAATCGCAACTTGGATGTTTTGTAATGAAAAATGTCCATCTGCCGCTTTGTGCCGCTTTTGAGATTTTTTCTCTTTTGAAAATGAGCGCCATAGGCTGGCAGTATGGGATCTGGCTGTAATATTTATGAATATGTCTCCTCCATGTGAATTTGTGATGGCATGTAAGGCCAAAGTAGGGCTGTACTGCTTCTGCCCTCAATTTCTGCTTTCAAACAGGCACTGGAGAAGAGGATAGAGGTAGGATGAAAGGAGGAGGATTTATTCCATAGCAGGTTCAATGGAGTGGAATAAACTACCAGTTACCCTCAGGAGGCAGAAGAACTTGGTTCTGTTTGAGAAGCTATTAAAACAGCATTTTGTGATGCAGCCTTGGAGCTGACTTCAGTATAATGGGGACACAGTGCTGTGACAAGTCTGACTGTATTTGTATGTATATGTCTGTGCTTGGTACGATTTTAATATGTGTGTAGATTGTGCTCTACTCTGGATAAGAGCGGAATACAAATGGTAATATGAAATGCCTGGTAAGTTATCTGGGTATGGCACTCAAAATCGGCCATACCCCAATAACTTTCCAGCACCACCAAAAACCCATTTGTTTGATGCTAGTACCTGGATAGGGGTTGACGCTGAATGTCTGGATCCTATTCAGCTGGTAGAAGCCAGTGTTTGAAAACAACACTGACCACTGCCGGCTGATTGTGATTGTGAGGTTCTAGTCAGGTTCTGATGCAATTAGAGAGCTACTCGGGAACAGGGTTAGAGGGAATCCTGGGGGGATTTCCTCCAGGTCTGCAGGAATTCCATGTGGATGGATGCAGGTCCTGTAGGGTTCCTGCTGAAAGGTAATGCCAAGCCAGCCTACCTATCCTTTCCTTGTGTTTCTAAGCTAGCTGAGCAATTATAATAGCACTAAAGAAAATTAATAGATATGGTTGATAGCATTGAAATCCCCATAAACACTGAGAGGCGAGGTTATCAACATAGGCTGCTGTTAAATTGGGTTATTTTACCACAAGTGGGGTTATTTTAGCACAGGGGACGGGCAGGGATGGATGAGATTACTTGTGGGGATGGTCAGGGATGGGCTTGATTCCAGTGGGGAGGGGTGAAATTTCTGTCTCTCTAGATGCAATCTCTTAGGTTGTATGTATTTAGGCAAGCACTGCTATTGTTACAGTTTCCTTGTAAACCCCTGCTTTCCAGCTCACCATATATCACATTTTTTGAAAATTTAATTCAGCATGGGGGACACAGCAGCCATTAAAAACCTTGTTGGCAGGTTTTCAAAGTCCTATTTGTTACTGCAGCTTGTTATTTGTGCTACTTTGAAGGCTGAAATAACGGAATCCTGCTGTTACACTTCTATTATTTTTCATATATGTCTTCTTTAATTCATGCTGGTTATTGATGACTAAATTATATCCTCATAATCCTTGGTGTTCTGTGGCACCAACTGAAAAGGGTAAGAGATGAAAACAATGTTATTTCTCAGAGTGCTGAAGAATAGCAACAAGACAGGGTAACCTTTTTAAATATTGTACAATGGTTGACTGCTCAAGCAGCAGTAAAATCCCTCTTCTTGCTAAATCTCATCCATGCACGCACACACACAATTGGCTGTCTATTAAGTGCAAGTGCAAAACGACCATTAACTATTCATTGAACCTGGTGCAAAAATTCCTTCAAACATATCAGTAAAAATAGCCTTGTATTTTTAATGTTACAAATATCAATACAAAACGCCTGCATTGTTTCTGCACTGGAACAAAACTTTGAAACTCTGAGAGCTATTATTTAGGAGGTGGTAAGTGGTCCTTTGTTAACTCTGCATTAGCCAGTTAGCAAATGGCAAGTGTAAAGCACTAGCTAGCTTATGCTTCCATGCCTAGTCTCCACTCATGTCATGTCCCTTGTTAGAACAATTTGGTAGTGTGCAAATTATTTATTTATTTAGATTTTGCTCACACCTTTTTCAGTAGTAGCTCAAGGTGAGTTAAGTGACTTGCCCAAGATCACAAGGAGAAGCAGCAGGATTTGAACTAGCCACCTCTGGATTGCAAAACTGGTGCTTTAACCACTAGGTCACTCCTCCACTGTGGAAACAGGTAAACTACCACAAAAAAGTTGCACAGTAGCCTATTTCTGTGTATTGACTGCACATTAATCCCCGGATTCTATAAATGGCGGCTGAAGTTGCATGCACAAAACAGCCCACGTAGGCAATTTGTGCACACAATATAATTGCTTAACAAGCCAATCAGTGCCAATAATTAGCCATTAGCAAGCAATTGTCAGCACTAATTGCCATTAATTAGAATTTATGTGAGCAACTTTCCAAGTGTATTTTGTAAAGTAGTGTGCATGAGCTACAATGTGCTGATCACTAACCTAATGGTTAGTGCGGCGGACTTTGATCTGGGCAACCTGGATTCAATTTCCCCATATACCTCCTTATGACCTTGGGCAAGTCACTTAGGGGTTTTTTTACTAAGGTGCACTGAAAAATGGCCTGCGGTAGTGTAGGAGTGGGCTTTGGGCACACATAGAATTATTTTTCAGCGCACCTACAAAAAATTCCTTTTTAACATTTTTGCCAAAAATTGATGTGCGGCAAAAAGAAAATTGCCATGTGTCCATTTTGGGTTTGAGACTTTACTGCAAGCCATTGACCTAACGGTAAGGTCTCACTCAGTAACCTTGCGGTAATGGTCTACATGCATCAAAAGCCACTTGACGTGTGTAGCTGCCGTATGCCAGAAAATAAGAAATATTTTCCGGGCATGCTTAGCGGATGTGCGCCAAAATTGAAATTATCGCAAGGGCCACACGGTAACCGGGTGGTAACTCCAATTTGGCACGCATTAGGCACGCGGCTTAGTAAAAGGACTCCTTAGCTCTCCATTGCCCCAGGTACAAAAAACTTAGGGTCCCTTTTACAAAGTGGCAGTAAGCCCAATTTGGGCTTCCCGCACGCTGATTTGGAGCTACTACCGGCCCCGGCACATGCCATTTCCTGCATTAGGGAAAGTCGGCCCATATTTTTTAGCACTGTGGTAATCAGGCAGCACAGCATGCTACCTGGTTACTGCTGGGCCATCTCAATGGGTAGCGGTAAGTGCTGTCCCTCGCATGGTCACACAGTAAGAACAATCTTACCACATAGCCATGGCTATTTTCAGCCTTTTTTTACCCACTGTGGTAAAATGGGCCTCAGCATGCATCAAAAGTGGCCCCCACTGCTAGCGCAGGGCCCTTTTTACTGCATCTTGGTAAAAGGACCCCTAAGATTGTGACAGTGAATGTACCTGCATATAATGTGTACAGCACTGCGTACATCTAGTAGTGCTATAGAAATGATTATTATTAGTAGTAGTAATAATACAAAAGGGGGTGAGGGTCATAGGTGTTTCTAAAAAGTACGCACATTATTATATGTCTGATCTGTGCCTTAGTTAGGTACATGCATTTACACTAGGTTTTAGTTGGTGTAAATGGTCACTCCTAAATTTTAGTCACAGGTGTATTCTATAAACCGTGCCTAACTTTAGACAAGGTTTACAGAATAGCGCGAAGCATAGTTTTTTCAGTTCTGATTTTTTTTTAGGCACCATTTACAAAATTTGGTCCTAACTCCCCATTTCTTTAAAATTGGATTCCCACCTTTATGCTTGCCATGCTAATTTGGATGCCCAATTAATAGAATAAAGTCAGTTGCGCATGCATAGGAGAGTATGGTATAAGAAAACTATTGAGAAATAAAGGTGCACCTGCATGAGAGCTTTGAAAGGTAAGCATAAGAATTTTGTACATTATTCAAAAAGAAATTGGGAGCCATTGTGAAATCAGTAGAGCAGAAACGCTGTCATACTTGTTGCAGAAGAGAACGTTGAAGAATGCTTCCTGGTCGAAGGACTTGGATAACGCCTTCTAAGTGCTAAAGGAAGCTCTTTGCTCAGAACTGGTTTTGATGAGTCCAGCCATTAATTGAACCTTAATTGTGGAGACTGATGTCTCAAATTTGGAGCAGTTCTAGCACAGGGAAAAGAAGAACAGGAATACTCAATGGTCTTTATAAGTTAGAAGCTACTCCTTCAGGAGAAAAAAGTGTTTATTGAGTAAGAGGCCTGGCCAATAAAATCGTCAGTGGAGGCATTCCTGTATTACCTATTAGGGTATAGGTTTACTTTGATAACTGACCACCAGTCATTGCTTATAATAAAGATAGCTATGCCTAAGTCCTTAGCCTACAGATCATTATTTATGAAATATGGAATGAGGCAGGCAAGAAACAACAAAATGTGGATTTCCTTTCCCAGGAGGTGGCCCTGGAAGAGGCAGGCACTGGACACAGGAAGGTTGAGCAGAGGGGGAGGGTGTGTAAAGGAGCATATCCTAGAAATCTGCAGTCAGCCTTAAAGATGTAAATGCTTGGTTCACCTTAAGAGAGAGAATTGGCAATATGTCAAGCCCACAATAAGGAAGGAAGGCCAATATCGCCGGAGGGAAGCACCACAGAATAGGGATGGGCTGCCAGAAAATTTTCATTTTGTATCATTTTCCAGGTTATTTCTGGAAATGTTCATTTTATTTGTCTTCATTTGTTTGGTTTTGTTTGGCCACTTTTTTCCTCATGGGAGCACAGTCATCGAGTGTACACTTTGCACACATGCACAACGATTTGCACAAGCGCAGTGTGTGCCCTCTTTGCAAATAGTGTGTACGCTCTTGAAAGAATGTACACTTTTATTGGCAAACAATAAAACTTTAATTTTTATGTTTTCTTCTGACATTTTTATTTAATAATGACATGAAATATGTCATTGGCATTTCCCATAGCATTGCAAATGAATGCCCATCCCTAGTACAGAATATCTGCAATGAGTTCATGCAACTACAAGCTGGATTATTGCTAAAATGCTGGTAAATGGTAAGTCATGAGTTTTATTTTGTGTATAAGAATTAAGATTTTTGTTTGTTTAACTAAAGATTACATGGTCATGGGGGGGGGGGGGGGGGGTAGTTTCATAAAGTGGGTGCATTTTTGTACTGATTAAGGGGTCCTTTTACTAAGTTGCAGTAAGCAATAGCACATGCATGGTGCAGGTTAAAAAGGCACTACCGAAAGATGCATTCAGTTGTCCTGTGGAAGTTTTGGAATTGGTGCGTGCTTCCAACGCACTAAAGAATAGCTTTTATTTTTTAGCGCAGGGGGCATGTTTGGATGTGGAGTGTAGGTGTACCCTGCGTTAATCAGTTAGCATATAGGCACTGGTGCGCACTGACCGACTAGCGCAGGATTAGCATGGGAGCACCTCCTGCCTACAAAATAAGTGGAGGTAACATATAGTAACATAGTAGATGACGGCAGAAAAAGACCTGCACGGTCCATCCAGTCTGCCCAACAAGATAACTCATATGTGCTACTTTTTGTGTATACCCTACTTTGATTTGTACCTTTGCCCTTCAGGGCACAGACCGTATAAGTCTGCCCAGCACTATCTCCGCCTCCAAAATGCCAAAATTCCACCTAAGCGGAATAAATTAAAGAAATGTTATGATACCTGGAAACTGCTAGAATTATATTCTCAGCAGAAGTCTCATTAATAGTCTATCAGGCTTATTTTGGAAAGAGAAGGACGCCCATCTTTCGACACAAATCGGGAGATGGGCGTCCTTCGCTCAGGGTCGCCCAAATCGGCATAATCGAAAGCTTTCTGTCACAGGGATGACCAAAATTCATGGGGGCGTGTTGGCACCATACCAAAGGTGGGACTGGGGCATGATTTAGAGATGGGCATCCTCGTCTGATAATGGAAAAAAGATGAGCATTTGGATGACTTTACTTGGTCCATTTTTTTTCACGACCAAGCCTCGAAAAGATGCCCGAACTGACCATATGACCACCGGAGGGAATCGGAGATGACCTCCCCTTACTCCCTCAATGATCACCAAACCCCTCCCACCAAAAAAAAACATTAAAAACATTTTTTGCCAGCTTCTATGCCAGCCTCAAATGTCATACCCAGCTCCATGACAACAGTATGCAGGTCCCTGGAGCAGTTTTTAGTGGGTGCAGTGCACTTCAGGCAGGCAGACCCAGGCACATCCCCCCTCTACCTATTACACTTGTGGTGGTAAATGTTGAGCCCTCCAAACTCCCCCCAAAACCCACTGTACTTACATGTAGGTGCCCTCCTTCACCTCTTAGGGCTATGGTAGTGGTGTACAGTTGTGGGGAGTGGGTTTTGAGGGGCTCAGCACTGAAGATAAGGGAGTATGCACCTGGGAGCAATTTGTGAAGTCCACTGCAATGCCCCCTAGGGTGCCCGGTTGGTGTCTTGGCATGTGAGGGGGGACCAGTGCACTATGAATGCTGGCTCCTCCCAAGACCAAATAGCTGAAAACCAGGGATGACCATCTCAAAAACGACCTAAGGACGACCATCTCTAAGGTCGACCTAAATTTCATGATTTGGGCGTCCCCGACCGTATTCGCGAAACGAAAGATGGACGCCCATCTTGTTTCGATAATATGGGTTGTCCTGCCCCTTTACGGGGCCATCCTGCGAGGACGCCCTCATGACAACTTGGGTGCCCCATTCGATTATGCTCCTTCACAGCTCTCATTTTCAAAGTATATGGATGTCCCAAAAGGCTAAAATGGGTGTCCATGTGCTTGAAACATCCAAGCACTGATTTTGCAAAGGCAGAAAAGGGACATCCAACTCTGCAGTATGCCCAAATAACAGGGGGGTGTGTTTTAGGCTTGTTTTTTTGACCATCTGATGCTTTGGCATCTGTGGGGTGTGAGGGGTGTGAACTCTAAGGAAGTGGCAGACCAGTTGAAGTTTGTCAAAATTTAACCATTAAGTAAAGAAGTGGTGTCTTCCACCACCTTATTAAACCATCATTTAAGAGAGAAAGATGCATGTTGCCTGAGCTGTGTTAACTATTAAGCATACAAAACAGGGGCATAGCAATTTGGAATCAGCGCCCCACCCAGCCTTGGTGCACTCTTGACAGCATCGGCATGGGGGGAAGCAAGCTGGACTCCGCTATGAAGGCTTACGCGGTCCTGCAGCTTCCTTCCTTAACGAGTTTATCACTTCAGTAATTCCTACAGGCTACCTGTGGCTGACCTGGAAACCTTCTCTCCCATCTCTCTCTGATGCAACTTCCTATTTTGGCCTGGGCAGAACACGACAGAAAGAATGCTTTGGGGTCAGGCACAGGCAGTGTGTAGGAACTGCTGCTGCTGCTAAGGGAGAGAGGGAGAGAAGGAGGGCCCAGCTTGTTTCCCTCAGACTGGGGATATGTTAGAGAAAGGGGAGAGAGAGAGAGAGAGAGAGAGAGAGAGAGGGAGAATTATTGGACAGAGTGGGGGAAGGGAGGGAGAGAAATAGACAAGGGGGATCGGGTGGGAGAGTTGCTGTACAGGGTGGTAAGAGAGGGAGAAATGTTGAACATGATCGTGGGAGAAAGGGAGAGATGCTGCAAGGGGTTCTAAGAGGGAGAAATTTTGGACTTGGCAGTGGAGGGGAGGGAAGAAGAGATGCTGCATCGGGGGGGGGGGGGGGGAGAAAGAAAGATATGTTGGACCCAGGGCACAAGGGACAGTGAGAGAGAGAGAGTGATGGTCACTGAGAGAGAAGGAGGAGAGGAAGAGAGAGAGGGAGAGATGGACATAAGTGGAGGGGAGAAAGAGGGAGATGTTGGATCCAGGGGCAGAAGGGATTGAGGGAGGAAAGGGAAGTAACAGGAAGATGCTGGGGAGGGGGGAGTGGAGAGGAAGGGACAGGGAGATATCAGACTATGAGGGTAGGGAGGGGAGAAAGAGGGAGCAGATGTTGAGGTAAAAGAGTGGAGCAGTGGCGTTCCTAGCGTGGATGGCACCCGGGCCGGATCGCCGATGCACCCCCTGGGTGCAGCGCGCCCCCTTGCCTGCGAAATGACACCTTCCCCCCTCCCCGGTGAAATGACACCCCCCCAGGTGCACACTGCTGGGGGGGGGGGGTGCCACAGCGCGCGCCTGTGGGCTACGACTTCGCAAACTTCGCAAACTTCTTTCATACAGGTGACCATTGCCGACAGCTGTCTGTCATGCAGGTAACGAGTTGATTTGGAGCATCTACCTGGTCTGTAGGGGCCAGATCTCTTACTGGTTGGTGGGGGATCAAATACTTATTTCCCTCTGCAGAATGCAAATAAATTCATATACTTTCCACAATGTGATTTTCCGGATTTAATTTGTGATGTGCTATCTCTCACTGTTACCAATAACCTACCCTTCAATTATGGGCTGCTCATGTCTTTGTCAGTGGGCAAACTTACAAAATCAGCAAGGGATCAAATACTTATTTCCACCACTGTACATAGCAGATGTCTTTGTATTATGTTCACTAGAAAAGTAAATGTATCACCCTTTTTTTTTCTTCAGTACATGCTGTCTTAGAGTTCCCAGTTCAATTGTTGTTGACATATTTTTATTTCTAATTTGTGATCCCTTGTTCTATATTTGGTGATAGTACTGGTAATTGAAGTGATTGGGGGGAAGGCAAGGAGGAAACGAGATAGTGGGAAAAGCCCTCCTTTATTTTCTAACCTGGGCCTCAGCATGTCCAAAACCAGCACTAATCCTCGCTGTAGCTGGTGAGGATCACCAAGCACCGCCAGCTGAGGACCTCTTCCAAAGACGGCCAGAATTCCTTTCTACCAAGCTCTGCAGTTGGCAGCAGCATCCTTGAGCCACCAAGAACTAGGCATGCGTGGAGTGATGGCATCGGTGGCTCAGGAATGTTGCTGCTGTCTGCCAAGCTTGGAAAAAGGGAGTTCAGGCTGCTTTCAGTAGAAATCTTCAGCAGACATACCTTGGGGATCCTCATTAGCTAAAGTATTTATATTTTGAGTTGGAAGGTGCTAGGGGAGGAGTGGAGAGTCGAGGGAGTGAGGAGGCAGAGAGAAAATTTTGTGCCCACCTGCTTTGAGCTCAAGCCCACCCAAAATTGGCTGTCTGGCTATGCCACTGATACAAAGGACATTGAAAGCAAGAAATATTTACATTATTTAAAATATCTGTACAGCAGTACTTACTATCTAATCATAAGCCTCTTTACCTTATCAAGCTGTTTTTAAATAGACTCACAGTTCAATTAAAGCCTGCTACACAGCTTGTTTTAAGAGCTGATCACAAAGCCATGAGCCACAAGAAGAAAATGGCCTTTGAAGAGTTTTGTACAATCTGATGTGAAGGGGATCACAAGGCCTGCCAAACCTAAGCTTTTCGAGGGGTGCCGGCAACAGCTTGTGAAATAGTTTCTATGCTTGCCTTTAAATTGACTTCATCACACCTGAAATTACATTGTAGAAACAGTATGTGGAACTGGATGTAGGGCTCCCAAAGGAGAACTTAGGTCAGGCAAAAGTGCCTAGAAAGGATAAATTTGTCTGATTAAATCTGATATATTACTGAATAAGATCTTTTTTTTCTTGCTTGCAGCATTCTATTACTGCTTTTATTGTACTCAAGTAACAGTCAGTAATTGGACCCAGAACTCAGCTATTTTATCAGAATAACTAATTTATGCCTAACATTTGGGCTATTTTCATAAAATCGTTACCTGTAATGTAATAATGTTTAAGCTCACAACTTCTTGATTAGTTTATTGCTGAATTGTTAGAAATAATGCACATTTCCTTAATGTCTAGCAGCACCAGTCTACACAAGTGGGTTGTGTACCCTTCCTTCCAGCAAATGGAAGTAGAGAAACTGATTTCTTCTAGTGATCACTTCTAGTGATCATAATGGTCTAGAGGTAGACAGCAGGAGCTTCCCCTCTATGCAGTTACTAAAATAATGACTCCTTAAAATAGTCATTTATTTCATCTAGAAATTTAATCCTCCTAGAATGTCCAGATGTGACAGTTATCCAATCAAAACTAGGCTAATTGAAATTCCATGTGTAAAGGGGAAAAGGATAGTGATAGGAATGTACTACCGTCCACCTGGCCAGGAAGAACAGACAGGTGTAGAAATGTTATCAGAAATTAGGGAGGCTAGCAAAATGGGGAACACAATAATAATGGATGATTTCAATTGCCCTGATATTGACTGGGTAGATATCATATAAGGGCATGCAAGGGAGGTAAAATTCCTTGATGAAATCAAGGATTGCTTTCTGGAGCAGCTGATAAAGAAGCCAACAAGAGGAGGAAAACAATTCTAGACCTAGTCTTTAGTGGAGCGCATGATCTGGCACAGGTGGTAATGGTGCTAGGGCTACTTGATAACAGTGATCATAATATGATCAGATTTGATATCGGCTCTGGAATAAGTACAAACAGGAAATCCAGTACGTTAGCATTTAACTTTCAAAAAGGAGACTATGATAAAATTAGAAGAACAGTGAAATAAAAATTAGAGGAGCAGCTGCTAATATAAAAAATTAACATCAGGCATGGATGCTGTTCAAAAATACTGTCCTGAAGCCCACGCCAGTTATATTGCATGTATTATAAATGGAGGAAGAAGAGCCAAACAACAGCCGTCATGGTTAAAAAGTGAGGTGAAGGAAGCTATTAGAGCTAAAAGAAAATCCTTCAGAAAATGGAAGGAACCGACTGAAAATAATAAGAAACAGCATAAGGAATGGCAAGTCAAATGCAAAGCATTGATAAGGATGGGAAAGAGGGAATTTCAAAAAAACGAAATTGCTTTGAAGGCAAACACATAGGAAAACACAGTAAAAGCATTTTTAGGTATATTAAAAGCAAAAACTGGCAAAAGAATCAGTTTGACCGCTAGATGACTGAGGGGTAAAGGGGTACTCAGGGAAGACAAAGCCATAGCAGAGACATTAAATAAATTCTTTGCTTCGGTCTTCACTAAGGAATATTTGGGAGAGATACCAGTGCCATAAATGGTATTCAAAGCTGATGAGTCAGAGAAACTGAAATCACTTTAGTCCTGAAAGATGTAATGATGCAATTTGACAAACTGAAGAGTAGCAAATCACCTGTACTGGATGGTATTCATCCCAGAGTACTGATAGAATTAAAAAACGAACTTGCAGAACTATTGTTAGCAATATGTAATTTATCTTTAAAATCAAGCATGGAACCAGAAGATTGGAGGGTGGCCAATGTAACGCCAATTTTTTAAAACGGTTCCAGAGATGATACGGGAAATTATAGACCAGTGAGCCTGACGTTGGTGCCGGGCAAAATGGTAGAGACTATTATAAAGAACAAAATTACAGAGCATATTCAAAAGCATGGATTAATGAGACAAAGCCAGCAATGATTTAGAGAAGGGAAATCTTGCCTTACCAATCTACTACATTTCTTTGAAGGGGTGAGCAAACATGTGGATAACGGTGAGCCAGTTGATGTTGTGTATCTGGATTTTCAAAAGGCATTTAACAAAGTACCTCATAAAAGACTCCAAAGGAAATTGGAGAGTCGTGGGATTGGAGAGAGTATTTTATTGTGGATTAAGGGATTGGAGAGAGTATTTTATTGTGGATTAAAAACTGGTTAAAAGATATAAAACAGAGAGTAGGGTTAAATGGTCATTATTCTCAATGGAGGAGGATGGATAGTGGGGTTCCACAGGGGTCTGTGCTGGGACCGATGCTTTTTAACATATTTATAAATAATCTAGAGATAGGAGTAACTAGTGAGGTAATTAAATTTGCTGCTGATGCAAAGTTGTTAAATCACAAGAGGATTGTGAAAAATTACAAGAGGACCTTACAAGACTGGGAGACTGGACATCCAAATGGCAGTTGACATTTAATGTGAGCAAGTGCAAAGTGATGCATGTGGGAAAGAGGAACCCAAACTATAGCTACTTAATGCAAGGGTTCACATTAGGAGTCACTGACCAAGAAAGGGATCTAGGTGTCATCATTGATGATACATTGAAACCCTCTGCTAGTATTAATTTAATCACCATATTTAATTACTCTTTTAGGGAATTGCTTTAACTCTTGCAAGGTATGGTTCACTCTTTGTATACAGTGAATAGATACCCATACTCATTGACATATAAAACAGAGATGTCTGTATGTTTAAAAGCAGGAATGAAACTCTGTGCTCAATGACCTCTTATCTGGGAAAACTGCTAAAACAGGGATGTTCTGTAAACAAAGGTAACATAGCCCGGGAACTAATCCTAGCTTCTAGTAGCTTGGCTAACACTGCCTGAACAGAGAAAGAAAAGTGAGCTTTAAGTCTCATGACCCTAGAAATGTAATATTTGAATGTGTATGGTCTTTATCATCTCTAATCAAATCATATCATATCATAACGTGATATAGATCTCTATGAAATCTCCAGTCTGTGGGGCGTACACAGATAACAACCTTTTGGGGTATTATTGGGGAACCTGACACTTAGTATTGAATATAAAAAGAATGGAACCTTGCCATGTTCTAGCATTAGACAGTGGAGTGTCAGAAGCAAATGTTCTCTCTTTTTCTAGATCCAAGCTCACTACGCCCAAATAATAACAAATAACTCCACAACCAATTATTTTTTAAAAATAGAGTGCTTACTTATTTACAATAGCAGCAAGCATAATGTGCAAAGAAGGCAAGAATAAAGACATTGAAAGTCTTATCATAGAAACAGATCAGAGTAAACGCACATAACCCTAGGTAGAGTTCTAATTCCATCAACTAATTTAAAGCCACAGCATTATACAAGAGACTATACATGGCAACTATACAACCTGATGCAGATGTCTAGAAGGTGGCAGATTGTCCTCAGATGCTCAGTCAGATGGGACAGCATGTCTGCTCCTCAGATGAAAAGTCAACACAGCAGCCATTTGTATCAGATAATTTTATACAGAAATCACAAACTGTAGCTGGCTAATGATATGCTTTCTGGACTTGTGGGTGATGTACTTATATCTTTGTTTATGCCAGATGTTGTGGCTTCAAGATCCATAAGATTGTCTCACTGGCACTACAATGAAGTGGGGTTTTATACACAGTGTGCAATTGTACCAGCCACAGTGCTTCTCTAGGTGCAAGGGAGATTCCACAAGTCCTTGGGTGGTCTGGCCACAATGTCAGTGCTGATAACAAATTGTTGCTCTGGTACATTGTCACCCTTGGCAGCATTCTTTAACTGTATGCAAAGCTGAGGCTCATTAAATAACAGGCTTTAGCAGAGAAAGATGAAAAGTCAGGGGCTGTCTTTTAAAGTCAGGTTGTTAATGCTGGATATTGCCATGTATTATAATCCTATATGTCTTTGTTATAGAGGAACATATATAGTGAGGTATATAGTGCTTCATAGTGCTCGTTTTGCTCCTACAGGGTACATTTGTAAAATATCCCATTTTTGTCTGATCATTTTTACTGCTGCAATTATTGCTTAAATCACTACTATCATGTTCTATCATTATCATGTTACCCAAGATCCTTCTGTAACACTAATTCTCCATTTTCTAATATATTTCCACTATCCATGATGTATTGTAAGCCACATTGAGCCTGCAAAGAGGTGGGAAAATGTGGGATACAAATGCAATAAATAAATAAATAAATAATAAATAAATAAATAAATAAGTACATAAATATTGCCATACTGAGACAGTCCAAAGGTCCATCAAGCCCAACACCTTGTATCCAACAGTGGCCAATCCAGGTCACAAATACCTGGCAAAATCCCCCAAAAAGTACAAAACATTTTATACTGCTTATCCCAGAAATAGTGGATTTTCCCCAAGTCCATTTAATAATGGTCTATGGACTTTTCCTTTAGGAAGCCGTCCAAACCTTTTTAAAACTCTGCTAAGCTAACTGCTTTTACCATATTCTATGGCAAATTCCAGAGTTTAATTACACGTTGAGTAAAGAAAAGTTTCTCTGATTCATTTTAAATTTACTACATTGTAGCTTCATCGCATGCCCCCTAGTCCTAGTATTTTTGGAAAGCGTAAACAGACGCTTCACATCTACTTGTTCAACTCCATTCATTATTTTATAGACCTCTATCATATCTCCCCTCAGCTGCCTTTTCTCAAAGTTGAAGACCCCTAGCCGCTTTAGCCTTTCCTCATAGAGAAGTCATCCTAACCCCTTTATCATTTTCATCGTCCTTCTCTGTACCTCTTCTAATTCCACTATGTCTTTTTTGAGATGCAGCGACCAGAATTGAACACAATATTCGAGGTGCGGTCACACCATGGAGCGATACAAAGGCATTATAATGTCCTCATTTATGTTTTCCATTCCTTTCCTAAAAATGCCTAACATTTTATTTGCTTTCTTAGCCACAGCAGCACACTGAGCAGAAGGTTTCAACATATCACCAACAACGACACCTAGATCCCTTTCTTGGTCTCTGACTCCTAACGTGGAACAAATGTTTCAATGCACAGGATGATTCTGTCATATCTGCTGAGATTTTTCAATGTTACTCTCCACAAAGGTTTCTGAGATCTTTCTCCCATCAAAATTTGTATTCTGAAACCAGTTTAAATAATGGCATACATTGGCTAGTCCTCATGTATAGTGGCAGATTTTAATTGTAAAGGACAATCTTCCAAATATAAAGTGACTTTCCTCATTTAGCAGATTGAGCCCTGGTAGTAGTACCACCAGATGTCTGCTATGGGTCATAGCTGCCATTTTTGAAACTAGAACCCAAATAAGGGCAGGAGTGAATGGAGATCAGTCCTGACCTTAAAATATTAAATACAGGGGAGGGAACCCTTCTAGCAGGTATCAGAGGCCTTGTGTAGGGAGAAGATACCAGATTATGTACTTCAGGAATGGGGGAAGAAAGCCAGATTATATGGTTCGGGAGTTATGGCTAGAGAAGGTTATGATGTGATGCCTTGGGGAGGAGGCTGTGGAGGGGAATTGTAATGTGGTGCTTCAGGGTGAGGGAGGCCTTTGATGCAGAGGGTTTGGGCAAGGTATCCTTTGACTTATGAAGCCACACTACATGTAGCTGGTACACTGAAAAGGAAATTGTAGATGAAATCTTAAAACATGTATTGGTTGATAAAATTAAAATAACACCCAATACGGTTGTGTTTCGTAGGGCCGGCCCTAGGGTTTCTAGCGCCCTCCTGCAGTCTATTAGTCAGCGCCCCTACCCATCCAGAGGTGGGATCACTATGGCTCTGCCCCCACAGTAGACACACCCCTTTTACCAGCCATGGCATCATTGAAAATATTACACCAGTATAGAAGAAAAATAACTTAGCACACAGACCAGGAATTAGGAGAACAGACAGTCTTGCCAACTCTGAAAAACAATGTGTTATCAAAATTTCAGAATCTAACAAACAGATTCCTATTCAGACACTTGGCCTTGCAGTCACACATGTAGAACCATAGGCGCCTGGTATAAGAGGCTTGGAGAGGCTAAGCCTCCCCCCTGCTGCAGCAGAATGGATCAGCTGTGGAGTCCAGCTGCTCTGAGGGGATTAAATTGTTGATTTACCTCCATCCTCACAGCAGGAGCTGCAGTGAAAGCCCTCTAGCAGTTGTAGAAATTGGTTTATGGTTTGTTTACCTTACTGCTGGGAAAGCAGTGGGGGTTGGCTGGAGGTGTCCTGGGTTGCCAGGGAGATATTTAAGGAGGATGACTTCCTGACCTGCACTGAGGACAGATAGCAGCAGAACGGATACTGGGCCAGCATGATCAGAAAAAGTCACCAGACAACAAAGGTAGAAAAGATCATTTTATTTTCATTATAGTGTTTGGAATATGTCCACTTTGAGAATCAGGTGCTCAACATTAAAAGTTTATATTTATTTACTTATTTATGGCATTTTATCCCACGTTAAACATGAATTAGGGTGTTTTGTGGCTCTACATGAGAATTGTGATGATATGATCCCTTGTTTCATATTGTTGACAGTCTGCATTTTCCGTATGCGTGGTATATTGGTGTATTAGGTCTGCCCAGTGTAATATTTATGGTACAGTAATGTTCTGAGTGTGTTTTTGCACAAAATTGTGCATAGTGTTTTGCAGTTGAGCGATTGTGGTTAGAATATGCTTTGAGCAACCACTTTATTCTTTGACATATGATACATATCTAATATCTAAATTTATTAAAAGGTATTAATTGTGACTTTTATTTTTATTTATTTTTTCTGCGTGTTATCAGACAATTATGGATTTAACCTCCACCCCTGACCCCACCCCTAACCCCGCCCCCTTTAGCCTCCCCAAACAGTTGGGCCACTGACCGCCGATGTGTAGAACAGAGATAGCCCCTTTTCAAATTCTTCAAAAATTAACCTGAAATCCTAAGAAGTTAGACTCTGCATGCAGCACAATAGCCTTCCCATGGAGCACAGCTTAGGATCTAGCTAGGACAGACTTAATCAGCATAAACTAACATATTCTACAATCTGAGTTGGACAGACTAACAGGAGTTACTGAAGTGGGAATGAGAGATAGGTGATGGTTAGGAATTGAAAGCAGCCATCTAGCCCTCCTGTCCTGTGAGTTGCTGTGTTGAGGGTGCGGGGGGTGGGGTGGAAAAGGGTGGGTCAGGTGCAGCACTAAACAGTAGTCTCTGACAAAACAAGGGTCCAGGCTCTGCTGTGCTGTCTCTGTCTGAGCCCTCTCTGGGCAGAGGTTAGCTGAGCTCCCACAAGTTATTTCAGAGCCAGATTCAGTTGGAGCAGTGACATCCTCTGACAAACACAAGGAGGATATTTCTCTGCTTGGGAGGGGGGAGGGGAGAGGACAGAGAGCTGACAGCTTTGGAGCCAGACTGAGATGAGCAGCAGAGATTAGAAACTGAAAATCAAAAGCTTGCAAAGTGACGCCCTTGAAGGCAGGTGCCCTCCTGCAGTGCTTACCCTGCTTACTGGGTTTGACCGGCCCTGGTGTTTCGCCCTCCATGGGTTGTTTCAGGGGCACAAACTTAACTGTGAAACACAATATAATACATTATAAATAAGAAATCATAAACACTGACATCCAATATTCAAAATAAATCATAAGAGCACTAACATTGTACATTTAAAAGGATGCAAAACCATAGAATAAACAACTAACTAAATAAATAAATAATAGTTCTGTATGCATAATAAAATAAATCATAAATATGAAGTCATAAAACATATATGGTATGTATAGTGACTCTGCATTTATCTATAGTGTGTGGAGACTTTTCTTGGAATGTGTTACTGTGACAGAACAGTGTGTTTTAAACCTGTAAAACTGCCTTTATTAACTCTTGAAGTGCACTTCTCTAGTATGGACAGCAGGTGGTGCATGTTTTATGTTAAAGTTGTTATAGAAAATGAGCATGCCCTCTTTTAGTTTCACTTAGTGAAGAAGTGAATCTACAGTACTCTAAGCAGTATACTTTTAACATCTGTTGACTGGACTCTGATTGACCAGCAGTTGTTGCTGGCTGTTGCTTCACTCTTAACCCAGGAGAAAAGAGAGACAGATCTGTTTGCTGAGGCTCGGTGAATTATATGCCCTGATCTTCTCAGGTACTTTCTAGGAAGTATGCAAATGTTTAGTTAATGTTATAATTGATCCATATTTCAGTTAACTGTTATTGTTTGCTAATTGGACAATTTTGTTCCACTGTTCAATTTTTAAAAGGCAATAAACAATATTTAGTTTATTGCCTCTCTGTCTGGACTGATAAAGAATCCTGGTGATTTGTGTGTTTGGTCTGTGAATGCTTTCTGGGAACTGTGGGACCACTGAGAGTGTGGCCCCCAGTAACCTAGAAATCACTGGTTATAATTTGAGAGCAGGAGACTCACTCAGATGTGGTTGTGACCCAGTCAGTGGGAGGAGGGTGCTAGTGTAGAGCACAAGTGGCAGGTGCAGGCAGACCTGAGCTACACTGGGGATAGACCCTCTAAGTGGCCATGGGGTAACCCCAGGTGGGTGGCTAGGCATTTTGTGACAGTTACATATTCCTATGGTGCCAAGGATTCACATCACCATGAGGCATTACTGTGGGTTATATGACAAAAAAAGAGGGGATTGATTCCTGAACATCATCATCATCATTACAAATTAAGGCTTCCTCATTAAAAACTGAGGTTTATTTAAAAAGGTCAGAAATAACTTACCAGGATCTCAGAGGGTGGAGGGGGGTTTCTTTGTATGGGCAGTATGCTGTTTAACTATCTGTGTGGCTTCTGCTTTTAAGCCCTGACCTTAAAGTTACTTACTAAAAATAAAAAGGCAGGGAGGCTCATAGAAGTGATATACTAACTAAATCAACTTATATAGATATGTCAAACACTGCAAACATTATTAATAAGCCTTAGAAACCGCTTAAAAATTATAAAACCACCGTGAGTTCCACCTTTGCATTCTAATGACATCACATGGGACAACATAGGGTATGTAACACATTCCATTCAGGTTCCCATGGGAAATGTCGGGTGTTATTTTAATTTTATCAACCAATATATTTTTTAAGATTTCATCTATATTTCATGGTGTCTGCTTCCACAGTTTCCTTCCTTTGGGACTTAGCAGACCACTTGCTTACCTGTTTTTGTGGGCCAGTACAGTGGTGGCATTAAGTGCAACCGTGGCTCTGGCAACCCTGACAGCTAGTATGTGGTACATAAGAACATAAGAATTGCCACACTGGGACAGACTGACAGTCCATCAAGGCCAGGATCCTGTTTTTGCAAATCTAGGTCACAAGTACCTGGCAAGATCCCAAAACAGTACAATACATTTTATGCTGCTTATTCTCGAAATAACAAATTAGTAAGAAGTAGAGCTTCTATTTAGATTAATGCCCACTATTGCAGTACGTGATCAAATAGCCACTGCTAATGGAGGCGGAGCCTCATAAACTACACAGCTGATTTCACTTCACCGTACGGTGAGTTTTAGCTTTTGTGTATATTTATAATCATCGACTCGCCTTCCTCCTCCCTGCTGAACTGTTTGATGACTGCTATTATGATCACTCTCTAGCTTAACAACATTGATGGCTGCTTTGTACTTATCTGTGATAGCTGGCGTGCCCTCTTTCCCCAACAGGTGCCTGTTTCGCAAGAACGCTTTGTCAAGGGGAGGTCATAGCACCGAACCTGAAATGACACAATTTGTGTAAAACTATGTACAATTTAATGCCATACTCATAACGCATACTCTATAATGATAATAGAGCTCAAGGCTTACCGTTTCACCTCACTTGTACCGTCTACCCGCCATCTGTTAAAACTTCAATATGGCGGTAGCCCCATTTTAACTTGAAGCAAACTGGAAACAGCTGGTTCAAAAGATGGCGCTGCCTGCTAACTCTCCTAAACAACTAAGTGACTCACTGGAAACAGCTGGGCTGGCTAAATAATCGCTACTACCAATTCAAAAAGAATCGCCACTGTCGATTCAAAAGAAGCAGCCCCAGTGCAAATATGTATTTAAACCCTCTGGCTCTAAAGTGTTCAAGTGATAGATCCAGTATGTCTCTCTCTGTAATAGTCTTCTATTCTGATCCCCCCCCCCCCCCCCCCCCCCCCCCCCCGGGCATGGGACTGATCTGCTCTATCACCATACACTGTAAACTATCTATCTGATGATGACACCGCACACAATGCTGAACTAACGGAGCTCCTATTCTGAGCTGAAATCCTTGACCAATGCTCAGTCATCCTGGCGTGTAGTGACCTGGTCGATTTACCAATATATACCTTGTTACACGGACAACGTATATAGTAAATCACTCCTACTGACCTACAGGTGGTTCGTTGCTTCAATTTGTACACCACCCCATTGTGTGGTGTCATCATCAGATAGATAATGGAAAAATTAGCGTGTAGCCATTAATACTAAAAACAGGAAAATTGGCCATTTTACCCCTGCAGTAAAAATGGCTTTAGCATGCAGGAATGGCCCATGTAAGAATGCGCTAAGGCCACTTTTTATTGCAGTTTAGTAAAAAGACCCCATGCTGACCAACTTGTTTTAATGATTTTTTTTCTTTATAATCACCACTCAAGTGAAGTGATAAAGAAGCACTCATTTAGTCTCCCTCTTTTGTGACCAATATTCCATACTCTAGTACTAGCCTTTTCCTAAAAAGACAGCCAGTCATATTTAAGTGTAACTCCGAAAAACTGATGGCATAGCCCTTGAGTTTTCTCAACTTTAAAGATGTTCTAGCAACATTCACGCAACTTTACAGATTTAATAATTGAAAAAGTTTTTTTTTTTTTAACTTGGCAATTTCAAACCTGAACCCTGTCAGAAAGATTCTGTTCAAGAGAGTCAATGTATTTGAACATCCCTGCAATGTATATTTGAGGCATCTAATATAAATAGCTTATTATTCTGTGACATTTGAATATTTATTTCTTTGGGGATTCCAACCACTTCATCTTGTTCTCTGATGTAATCAAAACAGTTTGGATGTCATCAAAACATGCCCAGTGGAAAACAAACATTGTGAAGCAGATTAGAAAAGGAATTTGAGCCGAAAAGCCTACCTCCCCTGAAAAATAATAAAACCAGATACATAATTGCTTAGAGCTAGAAATAAAATCAGAAATAAAATCATTTAATTTAAAAAGAGAAGGAACACACAAGAAATATTTTTCTTTCTTGACATTTTATATTCTAGTTGACTTTCTATTCAAAATATAATTTTCTTGAATTAGCCATTTGAATGAAAGTTTACTAAAATCCATAGGGTCATTGCTGTTCATTCAAATGTTTACAGAGTTAAGCAAGAAAGGAACAGGGCAACCCATCTATTTAAGAATGAATTCTGATCTTACCATAATAAAAAAATTTGTATTTATTAACTAGGGATGGAGAGTCATTTGCAATGACATGGGAAATGTCAGCGACATATGCTATGTGCAGAAAAAAACAAGAAAATTTGTGTTTTTTATTTGCCAATAATAGGGCACACTCTTGAAAGAGGGCACACTATTTGGGGGAAAAAAACAGCACTCTTTCTAAATCAGTGCACACTCTGTTCCCAAGAGTGCACCAGTGCATATTGTAAGAAGGAAGAGGCTGTCCTACCCTGGTTAGGCCCCTAGAGGGCGTAATTCCCCTAAAATGTCCAGGGAAAAGGGCTGGGTGAGTTGCTGAAGGGAGCCAGAAAGGGGAGGTATAGCTGGAGGTCGCTAGGACCGGGGCGAGTCCTGGAGGATAGCTGGAGGTCGTTAGGACCGGGGAGAGTCCTGGGGGATAGAAACAGGTGCAGCAGGTTATGGGCTGGGTCCTGTTTGGCTATTAACTACTTATACTCCTCCTGAGTGGTGAAGGGAGGGGGGAGAGCTGGCAGCTGAAGAAGAGGGCTGGTACCTGAAGCAGAGGGACCCCCATGAGAAGTACTGGCTGAGCCCTATGGCCTGGTGGTGAAAAGTCTGTGTCTAGAACAGTGAAGAGGTACTGTGTGTCCCAGATGAAGAGACTGTGTGTCTAGAGCTGGGTGCTACAAGGAGGGACTGTGTGTCCAGGGACTGAGTTAGTACTGAGCCCAAATGCCTGTGTGAGAGGGCTCAGGGGGAAGAAATCCATGGATATTGAACTGTGCAAGAAGAAATGTTTAAAAGGGAAGATTGCACTGAGTAGAAAGAAAGGAAATGTTTAAGCTGCAAGAACTGTTTAAGCTTGGGAAAGTGTTTTAAGCTAAAAGAAGAAATGGTTAAGCTGGAAGAACGGTTTAAGCTTGTGAAAGTGTTTTAAGCTAAAAGAAGTGTGCCCCAGAGGTTGGAATAAAGATGTGTATGAAAATAGCCTGATTGGTGAGACCTGACTATGTTTGCCTTTTGAGAAGCAGGTCACCCTGAGCAGAAAAGGGTAGTAGATTAATTTGCATAAATCTGCATACTGAGAACCAGCTCACCCTGAGTGAAAGAGGGACCTGGGAGCCTGAGGTGGGAGCTTCATCATCACAAGAGCCTTATCATTTTCACAATATGTGTGAACACTAGGGACTGACTGTGACCAAATAGGGAAGTCAGGCACAAACAGGCGGCAGTCTGGCACTGGGTTGAAGATGGTTTTGTAGGTAATTAAGGAGGGGTGGGCAGGAAAGGGTAAGTGGGCTTGAAGGGAATGGGGTCGTGGGTGGGGTTATGGGTAAATCACAACAGGTTCAAGCCAGATTAGGCAGAAGGAAACAGTCAGGGATGGGGGAATGGGTGTTTATGAGCAGGGCTGATGGGAGTTTAGGGGCGCTGTTCTGAGTGGACATGAGGAAGGAAGGAGGTGCTTGCACAGGTGCACGTGCCATTTTACTTACTGCTCTCTCTGCTCCTCTGCTCTCCAGCACTCCTAAATTCTAGATGATTGTTGTGGCTTAGCTGAACATTACTTATGCACATGTAAGGTTTAGATCCTAGCATGTCTTGCATATGTTTTCACTCAGTTCTGTGTTGGCTTCATCTACTTGTCAGGCTTTTCTGGGATGGGATATGCACCCTGTTGTGGGCATACCTCACCTTTGGTCATGTAGCATTGCATGCACATGTGCTATGATTATTTTGAGCAGGCAGCATTTTTCTTTGTTTGATGGCTACCCTTGTCACCATACAGAACAAGCTTGTTTGGTTTTGGGGTCCGTGTTCTTCATTGTGCATTGCATTTTCTTCAGGTTTAGCTGCCGGCAGTAGTCCCACCCCAAGCGCTCACCATTTGCAGGGAGAAAAACACAGAAATGACTTCCGCAGTAGTAACCCAGTGGTAATTGGGCATTGCCACACTCTGCCCAGTTAGCGCCAGTTTAGCATGGGAGCCATTATTGTCACCTCAATGGGTGGTGGTAAGGGCTCCCTGATGCATGGACACGCAGTAAGAGTTCTTTTACCGCATAGCCATGTGTGTCTGGAGGCTTTTTACCCGCTGCAGTAAAAAGGGTCCTGGTGTATGGGGAAAAACAGCCCCCACCACCAGCGGAGGGACCTTTTTCCTGCAACTTGGTAAAAGGACCCCCAGGGCCCAATATTCAGAAAATGCTGAGCTTCTAAAATTATGCTGCTAAGTTAGCCTCCTAAATTTATGCCCTATTTTCAGCCAGACTTAGAAACATAACTTTTCAGCTGAAAATTTGTTAATTTAGGAGCTTAAGGAGGGAAGTTGTCAAGCTGTGTTAGGGCCTTATGTTGCTATATTTAGCCATTGATATATGTTAAATATTCCTAATGCTGCCTGACAAAAATATTTAAGTTGTCATGGGTTAAGTAGTAATAAAATGCAAAACATGTAAATGCTTATTTTGCATCTCATTACTATGCAAAAAAGGTTTATAGGAAACAAAATATATACCATGTCACAGAAATCATACTGAATAAATAATTAAAAATTGACTTAGGAAGTCTTTTACTAAGCAGCATTAAAAGTGGGCTTCGCTATCATCTTTCCCATGCACTATGGCCACTTTTAGCATTGTCGTTAAATGGTCAATTTTCCTATTTCTGCTATAATAGCCACATGCTAATTTTCCCATTAACGCATGGCCATTACCATGTGAGCACTTGCTGATACCTATTTTGTAGGTGGTAAGGGCTTATGAGCTAATCCTGTGCTAATCAGTTAGTTCATGGCAATGCCCACGCACTAACCGATTATCATAGGTGCATCCACTCTCTGCCCCTAAACATGCCCCAGCGTGCAAAAATAAAATTTATTTTTTAGCCCATGGGTAATGCACACACATGCAAAAGCTACCACAGCATGTCTGAGCGTGCCTCACAGTAGTGCATTTTGACCTGTGGCATGTGTTAGTGCTTATCACAGCTTTGTAACAGGGCTCCTTAATTAATAAGCAATACCTCTTCAGCTATAAAGTATCTAATGAATTGGTCTGCGTGCACACAAATCAAACAAAGCCTGACTTAGCTAAAACTTAAACATTCACTTTTTTAAGAATTCTGCAGGAGTGATATGATACAGACATTCAAATATTTGAAAGGTATTAATATACAAACAAACCGTTTCCAGAAACGGGAAGGTGGTAGAACTAGAGGACATGAATTTAGGTTGCAGGGGGGCTTACTCAGGAATAACATCAAGAAGTACTTTTTAATGGAGAGGGTGGTAAATACCTGGAATGCCCTCCCACAGGAGGTGGCGGAGATTAAAACGGTAACAGAAATTAAACATGCATGGGATAAATACAAAGGAATCCTGTATGCAGTGATGATCCTAGGTCAGCTGCCACCCCCCGGGGTGCAGCACGACACCCCCCCCCCCCCCCGGCACAATGACCCCCCCCCCCCCAGTGCATCACCCCCCCCCCCCCCGGGTGTATTCTTGGCTGCTGGGAGCAGCCACGTGGCTCTCGGTTCCGCTGGCTCCCTGCTCCCTCTGCCCCGGAACAGGAAGCAACCTGTTCCAGGGCAGAGGGAGCAGAGAACCAGCGGAGCTGACAGGCGCGCGGCTGCTCTCTGCACTTCTCCAGCGGCGTGCACGCAGGGCGGACCGCCCACACCGCCCCGTCCTTGGTACGCTGCTGCCTGTATGGAAGGCATGGAACCAAACAAACGTGATTAGATGGCAACACCAATAATGGGGAAGCAAAGCCAGTGCTGGGTGGACTTCTACTGTCTGTGCTGCATCAGTGCACCAAAAATTAGTCATGCCTACTTACAATGGCTGGCATAAGTGGATGCCTAAGGAGGTGCCTAACTGATAGTATTCTATAAATTGCTTGACCACCTGCACATGACATACCCATGCACTCCCATGTGTATGCCCCACCTGACAGTTGTGTGCTAAGGGAACGTTGTACTAAGCTGTGATAGGAGCTAACAAACACCAAATGCATCTTAAAAAGGCATATTGTCGGGTGCATTCAGACATCCTGTGGTAACTGTCAAATGTGCATGTGTTAAACGCATGCTAAAAAATATTGTTTTTGAGGGACATGTTAGGGTGCAGAGAGAGTAGGCAATTCCTGCATTAATCAGTTAGTGCAGCTACATTACTGCATGCTAACTAGTTAGCACATGGCTAGTGCGTGAGCCCTTATCACCTACAAAATGTGCGGCTGTAAGTGTTCACATGGTAAACATTTTAATGGCCATGCACTAATGGCAACATTAGCACAGTGTAAGTCTCAAACGCTCTTTCATAAAAAAAAAACAACAACATTATTTCACAATGTGCTATGTTATTTAAAAGGCAATTCTGTAAATGGGTGCTTAAATTTGGGCACCAATAGGGCTCCTAGTTTATAGAATAGAAGTGCTGACACGTGATTGGTGCTAATAATTGGTGGTTGTATGTATAATTGCTAGCAAAAAAAAAAAAAAAAAAAAGCACAAAGGGCCTTTAAAAACAAAAGGGAACAATGTTCTTTCATTTTTAAAAAAACCTTTTAATAGTGAACATTGATTGAAGGAAGACCCGACACGGGCCATGTTTCGGTGCTACCGCACCTGCGTCAGGGGTCTCCAAATAAAATGGAATTGAGACTTACACTGTTGATATGTGTGAGCTCTGCATTTTATTTGGAGACCCCTGATGCAGGTGCGGAAGCACAGAAGCACAGCCCGTGTCAGGTCTTCCTTCAATCAAAGTTCACTATTAAAAGGTTTGTTTGTTTTTTTAATGAAAGAACATTGTTCCCTTTTGTTTTTAAAGGCCCTTAGTGCTTTTTTTTTTGCTAGCAATTATACATACAACCACCAATTATTAGCACCAATCACGTGTCAGCACTTCTATTCTATAAACTAGGAGCCCTATTGGTGCCCAAATTTAAGCACCCATTTACAGAATTGCCTTTTAAATAACATAGCACATTGTGAAATAATAGAACTTCACATAAAAAAACTATAAAAAGACAAGTCATTGTCTCTTTATAGTTCTGCAGGAATATTACAGTATAGCTTCTACAAGCATTAAAAAACTGCCATACTGAAGAGGCACTATATAAATAAAAATGCTCCTACCAAGGGGAGATTGATAATTCTCTTCCCTAAGTAGTGACATCAGTCAGACCAGGAAAAGAATCCCCAACAGAACACAACTAAAAGAAACTTGTTCAGTACCATCCATCTTTCCTGGTAGAAAAACATACAGTGCCATAGACATAAATATTGAAACTTAAATATACAGTCACTCTTCTAAAATTATTCCCAACCTAAAAATATTACTGCACTCAAACTAGAAAGGACAAATAAAACAAAATAAAAATAAATAGAAAAGACAGATAAAACTGCTTTTGAAAATCTAGCGCAACCTAAGTAATAAGGCGCCCATAGGAATATAATGGGCATCTTGTCATTTAGGACACACTAATGATTAGCGTATGCTAAATCCATTAGCACATCTTTAAAAAAGGACCCCTATATCAAGGGAGGGGGAAAATAGGAGAGAAGGAGAGGAAGAAAAAAGGGCAAGGGGAAAGACGAGAAAAGAGGGGATAAGAGAAAAGGGGAGGATTTGGAAGGGAAGGGAAAGGAGGGGACAAGAGGGAAGGAAAAGAAAAGAAATAGAGGGGGAAAGTGGGAGAAGGAGGGGAAGGGGAGGAAGGAAGAAGAGGTGGGGGAAGAAGAAGGGGAAAATGGAAAACGAAGGAAAGGTTAGGAGAAGAATGAGGAGAGAGGGAAGGGGAAAGGGACAAAAGAGGGATGGGAAAGGGGGAGATTGGAAGAAGGAGAATGAGGGAGGGGGAAGGCCAAAAGTTTGGGAACTGCAGGAACCTGCAGTTAAGCAATGCTGCTGGCTCCTTTGTCCCACATGTGTCTGGGTTGCTTTGGATATGCTTTTATTAGCTCCCAGGAGTGAGATTAGTGTGGGAGGTGACACATCAAGGGAAACTTGAAAGATATTAATATGCAAACAAATCTCTTTCAGAAGTGTAGAGGTGGTAGAACTAGAGCACATGAATTGAGGCTGCAGGGCAGTAGATCTAGGAGTAACATTAGGAAATATTATTTCACAGAGAGGTTAGTGAATGCCTGGAATGCCCTTCCGTTAGAAGCAGTAAAGTAAAAAATGGTGAGGGAATTAAATATGCGTGGGATAAATACAGGTGATGCCTACACAGAAGAGGATGAAGCAAAATTTGGCTTCTCCAGCAGTTGAGATCTAAGGCTAGTGCTGAACAGAATTCTGCGGTTTGTGTTTCGCAGATAGTAAAATACAGATGAGGATCAAGTCTGTGTATTGTATATCACTTTATTATCATATGCTACAAGTGAGGGTACTGTGTATCTCAAGGGGGAGTGGACGACATCTTAATGTTGAATTAGCAAGTTAAGGGGTCCTTTTACTAAGCCATGGAAGCGTCTATGCATGCCCAACATGTGCCAAAATGGAGTTAACGCCCAACTACTGCTTGGCTCTTGTGGTAGTTTCATTTTTGGCGTGCGTCCGATATGCGCATCTGAAAAATATTTTTATTTTTGGACACACGCCAAGTGGCATTTGGCGCACATAGGTCATTACCACCTGGTTACCATTTGAGTCTTTACCACTAGGTCAATGGCTGGTGGTAAGGTCTCAGACCCAAAATGGATGCACGGCAATTTTCATTTTGCCGCATGTCCATTTTTGGCAAAAATTTTAAAAAGGCCTTTTATACAGGCATGATAAAAAATGGATCAGCACGCACCCAAAACCCACACCTACACTACTGCAAGCCATTTTCAGCACCGCCTTTGTAAAAGGATCCCTAAATATTGTTAACAATACTTTGGGTTTTAACATATATTGTTCCAAGTCTGCATCATATTTAATTGCCTAAGGGGCTCGTTTTCAAAAGAGAAAAACGTCCAAAAAGTGGCATAAATCTGCATTTGGATGTTTTTCTCACAAAAACCTCATCTGGTATTTTTGAAATCAATTTTTAGATGTTTTTCTATGAAGTGCATCAGAAGTGTATTTAAATCACAAGGAGACGTGCTAAGGGCGTTTTAAGGGTGGGATCTAAGCATTCCTAACTCTTGGACGTTTTTCTGCCAAAATAAAAACATCCGGGGCTATAAGTTGGACATTTTGGTCTAGACCTGTTTTTTGAATAAGCCACATAAAGTGCCTTAAATGACCATATGACCAGTGGAGGGAATCAAGAATGACCTCTTCTTTAGTCCCCCAGTGGTCACTAACCCCCTCCTACTTCCCCCAAAATATGATTAAAAACATAACTTGCCAACCTCTATGCCAGCCTCAGATGTTATGCGCAGGTCCAGTAGAACAACATGGAGGTCCCTGGAGTATTCTAGTGGTGGGTACAGTGGACTGCAGACAGGTGGACCCAGGTCCATACCTTCCCCTACATGTTCCACTTGTGGTGGAAACTGTGAACCCTCTAAAACTCACCAGAAAACCGCTGTATCCGCATATAGGTGTTCCCTTCACCCATAAGGGCTGTGGTGGTGGTGTACAGTGGGAGTAGTGAGTTTGGGGTGGGATTTGGGGTGCTCAGCAGACAAGATAAGGGAGCAACAGTGAGATGTGTACCTGGGATCATTTATTTGAAATTCACTGCAGTGCTCCCTAGGGTGCCCCATTGCTCTCCTGGGATGTCTGTGTAGCCAGTCTACTAAGAATGCTGGCTCCTCCTATATCCCAATGGCTTGATTTTCTACGTTTTCCACTTGGACTTCTTTTTTTAATGGACCAAAATAAAAACATCTAGCAAATAGCCATTAAAAAAATGGACGTTTTTCTGTTTTGAAAATGGCTATATTCACCACTTGAATTTTGGATGTTTTTAGCAAACCATCCAAAGTTGGACTTAAATGTCATATTGAAAATGCTCCTCCCCCCCCCTCCACATGTTGTCAGCATTTTGGCAAATTGTCAGCCAGTTTTTAATCATGAATGGCTATAACCTACACAGCGTGGCAGGTGCAGCTCTGTCTGCCTTGTTGGACAGACTGGATGGACCATGCAAGTTTTTATCTGCCACCATTTACTGTGTAAATGTGTTACAAACCACTAGCAAGTTTTTAAGAAGCAGAGCTAAAATTCCAATCTTCTCTTTGAATCTCATCATCCCTGTGGTTAAACTGAGGTCAAGGAAACATTGAAATTCTTGACTGAGTTAGAGATATTTAGTTCAAGATCAAATAAAAGCTGATGAAATATTCTGCCAGACGTGAATTTGGTGAAAGAATGCTTCAGTCAGTGAAGCAGGCTTTTGTTACTGCAGTATTCCCATGGCCAGGACTTTATGGGGAAAAAAAAAGAAAAGGGGTGTCTATGTGTGTGTGTGTGTGGGGGGGGGGGGGGGGGGGGTAGCACAGTCAATTACATTTCAGCTTTGAAAGTATCACTGCTACACCCCTTCTCCCCACTTGCCATAACTGATAAGGTTAACAGAAATCTATTCTTATAATAGAACTATATATATAAGTATAGTTTCAAACAGTAGGGAAAATGGTGGTTATTGGGAAAAGTGTTATGTTTAAGGAGCACTAATCAGAGGGTTTGGATAGTATGATTGCTTACAGTATCCATCATTAACTGGGAAGAAAAGTACAATGCTACAAAGTAAAAGGGAACATCAATGGTAACCTGTCATTTTAGTGGTAAGAAAATAGCCATTTTCTAAATTAGACACTTTAATGCTCTTAGAGCAGCAAGTGACAATGCTAGATTTCTGTCTTCATCACCCCTAGCCTCTAAATATCTATAACAAACTGTGCTTCTAGGTCTGAAGGCATCTTTTAAAAAAATGCTGTCATTGTAGTAGGATTAACTGTTAGGCAGAGGTATTGTTTACACACTATGGGTCCCCTTTACAAAGCGGTGGTAGGGCTACTCTGCGGGTAGTGTGTGCAGAATCAGCACTACCATGGGTCGTCCTGAAGTATACTGCTGTATGTCTGAGATCAGCATTTTGCTTTGCCATATACTCCCGAATTCTATACAGTGCAATTTAAGTTGCATGCGCAAATCTGGTCATATTCTGGATTTGCACATGCATAACAAGCCAATCAGTGCTCATAATTAGACAACAAGCAATTATTGACACTGCCATTCATTAGGAATTTATGCGCATAACTGTCCAATCGTATTCTATAAAGTGATGTGTATAAATTCCAAGACTTGGATCGGAAAAGGGGGCCTGGCTATGGGAGAGTGATAGGCAGGTCATGTGCATTCCTTGAATTTATATGGTGTTATAGAATACACCCATTCCAGGCATAATTTAGGCATCAGCATTTATGCCATTTTCATTGACATAAATAGCCACGACTAAATAAATTTTTAGGCATGGTTTATCGAACACTCCTAGGTGTTTTTTTGGGTTCTTTTGGCACTGATATTATAGGCCTTTATATAGAAACTAGCCCATAATGACTTAGCCAGCTATATATCTAAAGCAGGGATGTCCAACCTCAGTCCTTAAAGGCTACAATCCAGTTGTTTTCTCAGGATTTTGTCAATGAATATGCATGAGATCCATTTGTATGCACTGTCTCCATTGTACACAAAGAAATCTCACGCATATTCATGGAAGTCCTAAAAACCTGACCAGGTGAAGGCTGACGCTGGACACCCCTGATCTAAAGCTTTTTTGTTTATCTCTGGGTTTAAGCCACCTATTGAGGTTGCCTGAATAATGTATCTTTTCCTCTTCCTTTCAATAAGGGCATAAGAACATAAGAATAGCCATACTGGGTCAGACCGATCGTCCATCTAGCACAGTATCCTGCTTCTGACAGAGGACAATCCAAGTCACAAGTATCTGACAAAAACCGAATTAGTATCAACATTCCATGCTACCAATCTTGAGGCAAGAAGGCTTCCCCCATATCTATTTCAATAATAAACTATGGACTTTTCCTCCAGGAACTTGTCTAAACCTTTTTAACCCCAGATATGCTAACCATTGTTGACCACATCCTCCAGCAATGAGTTCCAGAGTTTAACTATTCTTTGAGTGAAAACATATTTCCTCCTACTTGTTCTATGTTTAAATCCCTTTTATTGCACAGGGGTGGAAATAAGCCAACCACAATGTCCAGGAAGATCAAAGTTTATTCTTAAAAAAGATGTGCTGACAAAAGAAACTCAACACAGGCCATGTTTCGGCATACAAAGTCGTCATTGTTATTTTATTTTAAGGGGTTCATAATAAAAAATAAAATAACAATTAAAAACATGAAAATAAAATATAAATGTGTAAAATATGTAAAGCATGCAAATACAGAGCAAAACCTAACACAAGGAGATAGAGCAGCCAATCAAGAGAAAAAAAAAAAAAAAATATATATATATATATATGGGTGTCTCTAGCATTAACGCTTGGTAATTTTTAGCATGTGCTAAAAAGTTAGCGCAACAGAGCCCTAAAACCTTTATATCAAAACCCCAGAATGTGCTACATGAAAGGTTATGTGGTAACCCAAAACATCCAGTGAATAAATGCTTGCTGTTAATCTATCATAGTATACAGCTAGACACTGTGTGATAGAAAACATACTAACAAGTATATCCACTATTGTACCTGGTTTCTGCCACGTACTTGTGACCTGGCTTGGCCACTGTTTGGAAACAGCATACTGAGCTAGATGGACCATTGGTCTGACCATTATGGCTACTCTTATGTCCTATGTTTTTAAGAAACGTGATATAAAGCGCAACACAAAGACACTTAAACCTTGTACTAAAAAAACAGAATATGCTTCTGGAAGATGTTACATTGTAACCAAAACTATTCAGTGAATAAAATGCTATGTAACCACCATAGTATGCAGCTTAACAATGTATGATACCAAACAAAACTATCAAGTGTACTTGATACTGTGAAACATACTGGATATAAAGAGTACCACATTTTGATGTGATCAACTGTCTCTAAAAAGGCAGATAAAAGGCGAGAAACTAAGACCAACTATGCCCAAGTGAATATTATAAAAGCTAATAAGAAATGCATGCAGTGTGGTAAGCTGTGTGATGGCTATATAGACATTTCAGATGGCGAGCACTGCATCTGCCGCATGCAAAGATTTCCAGACCATTGTCTAAAAAATGTGATAATGGCCTGTGGGCATGCAGTGTGTGCAAGATGTTATGGGACTGCATGATTATCTTTTTATTTAATGACTGGAGTGTACAACTTGGTGAAGTATTTAATGATGTGGTTAATGGCTTTTGAGTTACAGATATGGAAATAAGAGTGTCTATAGCAGAGCACTTCTGGTCATTTTGGAGATAATTCTATTTTATTTATTTATTTATTTATTTATTTGTTGCATTTGTATCCCACATTTTCCCACCTATTTGCAGACTCAATGTGGCTTGCAATATTACATCATGGCAAGCGCCAATCAAGAGTAGATAAACAATTGGTTACATACAAAGAAACAAGTGTAACATAATGGATTATACAAGTCAGTAAATCAGAAAACAGTCAAACTATCAAGTATGTAGTGGTGTATTGGAGTTCCTATTGTTGATTATTATGGTAAGCCTTGTTAAAGAGAAACGTTTTTAGTGTTTTTCGAAAGTTGATTGAGTCGTGGATAGTTTTCAGATCAAGTGGTAATGCAGTCCACAGCTGAGTGCCAATGTAGGAAAAGCATGACGCATGTACTAATTTGTATTTTAGACCTTTACAGCTAGGGAAATGAAGTCCCAGGAATGTGAATGCTGATCTTTTAGCGTTCCTAGGTGGCAAATCAGTAAGGTCTGACACGTAGGCTGGAGCATTTTCATGAATGATTTCTATAACGCGGCTCCCACATTTCAGCTGCCTCTTGCATGCATGAATGTCCAGAATACCTACATGCTTGCGAGTAAGTGCCCACATGTAAGTGGCAGCGAAACAGTTAAGCACTATTCTGTAATGGCGCCTGGAAGTGGCATGGTGTGTAAATGCAGAAGGGACATTCATATGGGCAGAGCATGGGAGTGACAGGGACAGTACTGCCACTTGCACACACTACTTGCAGAATATTGTAAGCCACATGCTCCCTTGCTGCATTTAAGGTCCCAGAGTTATACCATGTCAATGGCTGATGTAACTGTTGGCACCTAGAATATAGCCACCCCGATACCAGGTTACACTAGTATTCTATAATAGCATCTGGGTGCCCAGACAGTGATATAGAATAGGCTTTCATTGTGGTGACATTAAGGCGCATAAAAGGAGGTGCCCAGTAATAGCATTACCTTCTTGTGTGTTGTTACCTATGGCAATCACATAATGTGGTGTGCAGCTGTTTTCTTACCTGCAAATGAGGCTATAGCGTTGAACTGTGAAGAGGGTAGAGCAGACAGGACAAGAGATATGGTGCCAGCTATCTAAGGACACCAGCAGAGATACTGCAGGAGGGAAGAGCTCACATGAGCCACCAGATAAGCATAGGGAAAAGGACATTGGTGCAGCTTTCTGCCACCAAGACAACTGACTTGGAGGCTGAAGATGAGGAGGCTGATGTATTGCACCATCCCCGTCACTCTTCAATGAGCAAGCTGAGCCAGATAAAAAGTACCCCAGAAACAGAGTGAGAAGATTGCCATCATCGGCAACTGGTTAGCTGTGGTGAGTATCTTTTATTGCAAAATCAACAACTGCTCACCCAGCAGGAAAGGACACTTCAGCTTCAGGAGAAAATGCTGGCACTCTTAGAGTGAGAGATCAAACTGCAAGAGAGAAGGTAGAGTTAACAAGCTGAGGTCCCTAACCTAGGAGGTTATGTTCCTGCACATGCACATTAAAGATCTGTACAAGAGCCTGCTCACACACTTGACCCCCTACTCCACCATCCTACCATCTCTCACAAAACTACCACCAGGAGGAGCCACTTCTGCTGCCTCTCTATCGCATGCACCTCTGAGGACACCTAGCTTCCAAGTCACTACTAAGCACCTCCTTGGACTCATTGCCCCCTGTTCCACCAGTGAACACTTGTCCACCATCACATGCATAATCATTATATTATGTTGTTATCCACTTACCCACTTCTTAATCAACATAATTTTCGTATGAACCTTAATAGCAATAATTCTGAAATTCTTCTGCATTAAAATGATTGCCATAATATTCCTATGCACCTTATCTGTTATATATACTCTGATTCTCTATCCCATCAATGTGATTGTAGTTGTATTATATTGTAAGCCACAGTGAGCCTGCAAATAGGTGGGAAAATGTGGGATATAAATGCAGCAAAATAAATAAAATAAATACTTCCAGAACACGCCAGAGGACTATATGGCCCCATGGTGTTTTCTGACTTTTATGGGCATGCACAACATACAAGCTTCTGGATGATGTGCCACAGAGCTCCTCCGAGAACAGTAGCACCCCATAAAGTACCCCTTACATCATAGCAACTGGGGTTTTCAGAGGGTAAAAGGTGGAAACGTGAAGAAAAGCAAAGGATAGGGAAAGGGGGGAAAAACAGTCACTTCAAAAATGGGAGATGCACATTTTCTTACTGATATTGCCAGTGCATAAGTTTGTTTCTTGTTGTCTACCCAAGCTGGTAGGGATACGCTGGCTACTCCTGTGTAGGTGGTTCAGCATCCTCTTCTCCATTCTGCTTTTGCACCACAGCTCCCTCTGGTAATCTGCTTCTTTATACCATATTACAGGACATGCAGCATGTCAGGTATAGGTGACATATTTTGGCAGGACTATACAACAGTTTTCTCATTGATTGGCCCAGGCACTATAAGTGGCTTTTCAGCAGGCTACAAGATCCTACTGTAATGCTCCTCTCCATCTGTGTGGAGTGCTACTATGGGTCATAAGCTACCTACTTTGAGAGTGGCACCTATCACCTTTGTGGGACATAAAAAAAGACATACAACATTGACAAAGTGAGAAACAGGCTATAAGCTGTAGTGAATAGGCATGCAAGTAGCTCCAGGAAATATGGTGGGGCATTGAGAGGCACTGGGACTTTATAGCAGGTACACATAGATGTGTCTATGTGGAGTACCTCAGACTAACTGCCAGTGGTCTGGCCATTCTCAAATTTGTTGTAGATTCCAGAGTGTGAAAAGATGTATGCATCAGAGTAAGATGTTGGGGATCTGGGGAAGAAGATACATAAATATAGAAGAACAGAAGCCTTCGCAGATGTAAAGACACACCATACGCAATGAAGGTGACTGAAAAAATGAACAGAAGATGTTCCAAAAGGTCTAAAAGTTTATTGTGCGGCATCCAAGACTCTGTATAACCATGTTTCGGCCTATAGGCCCTGCCTCAGGAGTCTCCAGGGGATGTCTATATGGCACAAATAGATTACAGCTCTCAGAACAAAATAGAAAATGTATTGGTTACTAGTCATATCTCAGCAGGAACCACTCCTCGCCGAACTGTTTAAATGGGGAATACATGTTTATTTTTTAGGCCACCCTGGTCCTATCCAAAACATGCCCCTTGTCATATGCACATTTTTGAGTTTTAGATGTGTATATTCTGGCTTGTAAATTGGGGTTTAGATGTTTAGGAATATAAACATCTAAATGCTGGTTTATGCATATTTGAAATGTAGATAGAACTTCTGAAATAAGCACTATTATGCAGTTCTTTGCAAATTCCTTTAGAAGGACTTTGGATTTGGATCTTAGATTTATTTTCTGTAGGGATGCTCGTTCATTAGGAAATGTCAAATGACATACCTCGTTTCTTCAAGTTGTTGGCAAATGAAAATTAGCCAAAAAAACTCAAATTTTTTGTGGGTTTTTTTTCCATGTGCAGTCAATACTGCACAGTCTTCAGAAAGAGCTGTTCACCTTTTGGAAGAAATTGCACTCTTTTCCTGATATTGTGTGCATAAGTGAACCATCAAGCATTCGTGCACACTCTTCTGCTGAACACACATTCTAGAAGCATCACAGAAAATAACATGAAACAAAAATTTTCGCTGGACACCTTTTTTTTCTTGTTTTTCCAAATTCAGATATCGGATGAGTTACAAATAGTTGTGTAAGTTATTTCCCTGTCCAAGTGGACTTAACAATCTAAGGGGTCCTTTTACTAAGGTGCGCTGAAAAATGGCCTGCGTTGGTGTAGACGCATGTATTGGACGCGCACAGGTCCATTTTTCAGCGCACCTGCAAAAAAAGGCCTTTTTAGACCAAAAATGGATGAGCGGCGAAATAAAAATTGGCGTGTGTCCATTTTGGGCCTGAACCTTAACCACAACCCATTGACTTAGCAGTAAAGTCTCACACGTTAACCGGGCAGTAATCGTCAGCATGCGTACACCGCTTGGTTTGCTCCATGCACCGGAAATTTCCAGCACGTTTAGTGGACGCGCATAAAAAATGAAATTACTGCCCTGCCACGCAGTAGCTGGGCGGTATTTCCAAACTGGTATGCGTTGGGTACGCGTACTTGCCTACGAAGCTTAGTAAAAGGGCCCCTTAGACATACCTGAAGCACTGGAGGGTGAAGTGACTTCCTCAAAGTCACAAGGAAAGTCAGCACCTCACGCCTAGAATAGACTTCCCGAGCCTCTGCGTCTAGCCCCGTCTTTGGCTGTTTTCAAGTCCAAACTCAAAGCCCACCTCTTTACCACTGCTTTTGACTCCAAACCACTACTCACTTGCCCTGTCCTTTAACCTCACCTTTATTCCCTTACCCTTAATTGTTCTGTCTGTTTACCTGTCTTATCTAGATTGTAAACTCTTTGAGCAGGGACTGTCTTTTTTGTGTATGGTGTACAGCGCTGCGTATGCCTTGTAGCGCTATAGAAATGAATAAATAGTAGTAGTAGTAGTAGGGGGGGATGAATTCTACTTTTCCTGGTTCTTAGGCGGCTGCTGCTGTAACCTCCAGGATACTCCTACAAATAATGTATACTTATCATGCAAGTGGTTTCTTTTTAAAATTGGACTTCATAAGACTTTAATTACATATATTGTTAAGGCTCTGACTATAACTTAAACAGTTTTTGTTAAATTCTTCCTGCAGCACATAATCATAGCATATGTAGAAGCATTCTTATTTACTGTAGGTAATAGGAAAATATGCTTTCTAGTCCCTTTGTCAAGATGCACAATCTATTACTCTGAAGTGCAGGCTGCAAGGAGAATCAGCACAAATGTTGTTAGTATTCCACAGATGAAAGATTCAGCATAGAGTTCCGCACAAGTTCAAGGGATCCATTGAACAGAAGGTATAATATGTTGCTGCTCTTCCCTTGAGGTTTGTGTCTTTGTGTATTCAGTGGAACTTATGCCAAATTAATATGATTGTTTTTCTAACAGTGAAGGGAACGTTTTAACATGATGTCCTTTTCTGATTTTTTGGGATGTAAATTTATATTATGCACTGCACTCCATCTTTTGAAAAATAATACTCAGTTGCTCAGATATTTTATTAGCTGTCTATGAAATGTCTTCTAAAGAAGGAGTATCAAAGCTGACACAGCTGGCAAATAAATAAATAAATAAATAAATAAATAAAATGAATAAATCATGCCTAAAGCTTTAAAACAGTTTACATAAGAAAACAAGCAGCTTAAAAACACAAATGTGCTCCACTTAGTCAGATCTCCTTAATGCCCTTCAGTTCTGGCTAGGAAGCAATTAGGGCAGCAGAAGCCTCAGACTTATGTGCATTAAGGGGTCCTTTTACTAAGGCACGTAGGTGCCTACATCAGGGGCGTAGACAGACTTTGGCGGGAGGGGGGTCCAGAGCCCGAGGTGAGGGGGCACATTTTAGCCCCCCCCCCCCCCCGGCGGCTCCGACCTCCCACCATTTTGTGACCCCCCCCCCCACCGCCACCACCACCAACAACAACTTTGACCCCCCTGCCAACAACCCTCTCGACCCCCTCCCGCCATGAACCCTCCCCCACTGCCGCCGTTGCCTACCTTTGCTGGTGGGGGACCCCAACCCCCACCAGCCGAGGTCCTCTTCTTCCGGCGCAAGGACGTCAGACTCACAGAAACAGAACGAAGCCTTGCGCCGGAAGAAGAGGAACTCAGCTGGCAGGGGTTGGGGTCCCCTGCCAGCAAAGGTAGGCGATGGCGGCAGCGGGGGAGGATTTGCCCGGGAGGGGGGTCGAGAGGGTCATTGGCAGGGGGGTCCAGGGCCAAATCTACAGGGGCCCAGGACCCCGTGGCCCCCACGTAGCTAAGCCACTGGCCTACATGTGTCTAAAGCACATCAGTTTGGAACTACCGCCCTGCTACCGCGTTGCCCCAGGCAGTAATTCCATTTTTACGCGTCCAATACGAACGCCAGAAAATATTTTTTATTTTCTATCGTGTGGCACTAACCAGGTGGTAATCGGCAGTGTACGTGTGCTGATGATTACCGCCCGGTTAATATGTGAGACCTTACTGCTAAGTGAATAGGTGGCGGTAAGGTCTCAGGCCCAAAACGAGCGCGTACCAATTTTTATTTTGCTGCACGTCCATTTTTGTCCCCCCAAAAAAAGGCCTTTTTTTGCAGGAGTGCTAAAAAATGGAACTATGTATCCAAAACATGTACCTACACTAGCGCAGGCCATTTTTCAGCGCGCCTTAGTAAAAGGACCCCTAAGATTTGGATTGCATTGAAATAAGGCAGCATTTCTCTCACTATAGTCAGAGGATATTTAAATCACTTTCTTTGATTTATAATGTCATCAGAGCTCTTGCCCATAGGACCCCCCTAGACCACTACAGATATCACAGGTAGGCCTGAGGGCCTTGTGGGAGAGGGGCTGTGGGGCTGATGGGGGCTCAACTTGTATTCAACTAGGAGGGAGGGGGGAATTGGATGTTTTGAAGACACCTGGATCATCAACTTTGCAGATTCCAGCTGCTCATAAGTGTCGTATGCAGGTCCTGGTACATGCCAACGTGGCCCTGGAAATTTAGTGCTGATACCCAGGCCTAGTTCTACGAAGGGCAGTCAGTGTTTAATAAAAGCTGACTGCTCTTGGCTGAATATTGACAGGAAGAATTATTAGGAAATAATTAAATCACTTAGATGTGGTTTTTCCCCCCATGATTTAGCAATCCATCAAGTCACAAATAACCATAAACATGAACATAAATATCATAATCCCAAAAAACAACAAGGGAGACGATCCACAGACTCCAATGTGGAAGCAAACAGAGCAGATCAGAAATAGATGCACACAAAACTTTTATTATAGAGTTGTACTATACTAGTTTGCAACTCTACAATAAACGTTTTATGTGTATCTATCACTGATCTGCACTGTTTATTTCCATATAAATATCATAATGCCTTTGTATCAATCCATGGTGTGACCATAGTGTGTATGGTGTGTAGATCTGGTCACCTCACCTCAAGAAAGTAAAGCAGAACTAGAAAAGAAGATTATCAAAATGATAAATCAGAACAATGGCTCCTCTCAGGACTGGCTTGGGCCCCTTGGCCTTGGATATTAAAGAAATTCAAAGGGATTTTGGTGAGTCTGCTACTGGATCTGTTTAATAGATCTTTGGAGACAGGTGTGGTTCCTTAGGATTGGAAAAGATATATTTATCCCAGAGTCTATATAAGGCACAGATCCCAGATTCATGCATAAACAAATTAGTCAATTGGGCGCTAACAGTCAATTATTGGAGTTAATTGAAGTAATTTGGCACTTAATTGAAAGTAATTTGGAATTATGCATGCATCTGCCCTGTGCCTTAGTCTCTAATATGTGCACCTAAATTTCATAGCTTTGCAAATCAAAAGGGTGATCGGCCATGGGAGGGGCATGGGCTATCAGGGATGTTCACAGAAATTAAGTACTATGTTATAGAATACTTGGATTTATGTGCCTAGCTTCCACCATTTGGGATGAGGATTTACACCAGTTTCTATAGGCTAAGTCCCTTGTACCCCAAGCTGGGTGTAAGAATCCTCTCTAAGCACCATTCTCTAAAGGTTGCTTAGCGCTAAGCGACCTTTATAGAATTGGTGCTTAGTGTGGATATTAACGGCGCCTAACTTTGAATGCGATTTACTAAATCTCGGCCTTAGAGGGGAAGTTATCATCATGGGCTACTGTTAAGTTTGTTGCTTTACCAAAAGTTGGGTTATTTAGCAAACAGTCCCATTTTAATACAATGAAATCCTATGCTAAAATAACTTGACAACGTCCCCCTTTAGTTTCTCTTCACAAAAGTGGGAACAGAAATGAAATTGAAATTACAGCCAGTTAGTCTATTTCTAGTGGAAAATTACGCCTTTACTGACTGAAAAGGTAGCCTGTAGCAGGTTGTAGGATATGAAACATCAAGGGTTTTCTAGACATTGCATCTAATAGGTTTGATTAATTTCTTTTATTAGGTTACTAGGAAATTAGATCAAAGGTATATGCTAAATGTGTTTTATTCACATGGATTGTAGCAAAATATTTGATACTATCCTACATAGAATGCTCATAAATAAATGAGCAGGAAAGGAGTGAACTTCACAAGAGTAGACTACATTAGACACTGATTTAAAGATATAAAAGGAGGTGGGAGGAAATTGAATTCACTCTGATGAAATGGATTGTTCCTGGGATCAATTCTGTTTAACATTTTTTTAAGGAAATTGCAGAGCAGAAATAAAAGTTTGGTTTTTTTTGCTAAGAACTGCAACAGAAGGGACACTCCTGAGGGAGAACATAAATTGAGACATGATCTGAAAGGCTGGAGTACTAATGGATTATTTGAGAGTCTACTGAAATGCAAGAGATTAGTACATGATAGAAGGGTTGAAACTGATATGCATCAGCCAGGAGAGAGACCTGGGATGATAGCGTGTGATAATCTCAACATTCCAAAGAAACAGCCCCTATAGTTGTTCATTGGATATAGGACTCTCATCTAGTGGAGGATTTGAACTATTTTGCATTTTAACTTCGCTGTAATGGCTTCTTTGGCACCTTCACTCTCATTATGTTTGGCACATTTCTTTTTTTTTTCCTTTTGGTATGTTTTCATAAAACAAAAACAACCATCACATGGAGGAAACCTTTTGAAACTTGTAGGCAAATATCAACAAAAGTATATTTGTTGATATAGAAATAGAATGGCAGCGTTTTGTTTTTTAAAGGATGCTTGATTTGAATGGTCATTTGTAGTCATGTACATAGACGACTCCAAAAAAACCATCAGCTATCAGGTTTCATATGCACCAATGATTTAGTTAGTTAGTTAGTTAGTTATTTTAAACTATTTATAGTCCACCTATCTACAATTCTAGGCAGGGAACAGTACAATTTGATTTGGATAGACTATACAACAAAACAAGTTATTATGAACACATACATAAGCCTTCATTTGCTTCAAAAAAGTACATAATACATAAGTATTGCCATATTGGGAAAGACCAAAGGTCCATCGAGCCCAGCATCCTGTTTCCAACAGTGGCCAATCCAGGTCACAAATACCTGGCAAGATCCCAAAAATGTACAAAACATTTTATACTGCTTATCCCAGAAATAGTGGATTTTCCCCAAGTCCATTTAATAATGGTCTATGGACTTTTCCTTTAGGAAGCCATCCAAACCTTTTTTAAACTCCGCTAAGCTAACTGCCTTTACCACATTCTCTGGCAATGAATTCCAGAGTTTAATTACATGTTGAGTGAAGAAAACTTTTCTCCGATTCGTTTTAAATTTACTACATTGTAGCTTCATCGCATGCCTCCTAGTCCTAGTATTTTTGGAAAGCATGAACAGATGCTTCACATCTACCCATTCAACTCCACTCATCATTTTATAGACCTCTATCATATCTCCCCTCAACCGCCTTTTCTCCAAGCTGAAGAGCCCTAGTCGCTTCAACCTTCCTCATATGGAAGTCATCCCATCCCCTTTATCATTTTCATCGCCCTTCTCTGCACCTTTTCTAATTCTACTATAGCTTTTATTAGATGCAGCGACCAGAAATTGAACACAGTATTCGAGGTGCGGTAGCACCATGGAGCGATACAAAGGCATTATAACATCCTCATTTTTGTTTTCCATTCCTAATAATACCTAACATTCTATTTGTTTTCTTAGCCACAGTAGCACACTGATCAGAAGGTTTCAACGTATCATCAACAACGACACCTAGATCCCTTTCTTGGTCCGTGACTCCTAACGTGGAACCTTGCATGACATAGCTATAATTTGGGTTCCTCTTTCCCACATGCATCACTTTGCACTTGCTCACATTAAACGTCATCTGCCATTTAGACGCCCATTCTCCCAGTCTCGTAAGGTCCGCTTGTAATTTTTCACAATCCTCCCGCGGTTTAACGACTTTGAATAACTTTGTGTCATCAGCAAATTTAATTACCTCACTAGTTACTCCCATCTCTAGGTCATTTATAAATATGTTAAAAAGCAGCATTCCCAGCACAGTAGTCAAATGAAAAGTAACAAAGAGATATATTCTAAGCATAAAAGTCCTCCACATAGTGAAGGTTATTGTTCTTGCCAGAGGCACAACCTTAAAACATCAGTACACCATGCTTTAAAATATTGCTAAGAGATTAGTCAGTGAAGAACGCATGCAAAGTTCATGTAAATAGAAATAGCTGAGTTTCTATTTGTGTAGAAGCAGCAATCAGTGGGCACAAGCCCTAAGAGCTCTCTGTACTGAAAAGATAAACAGATCACTCCTGTGGTTACTAGCTCCTTGAAGAGGAATAATAATTATGCTGAAGATAAGATCATTTTATTGCACTAAGTTAATACATTTGTGGCTAGCCATAAAGATCTATGCTCCAGCCATTAAGTCCATAACTATTGAGCTAAGGATGATGTACCAGAATATACAAATAAATTGCAGGTTGTGCTTACAGCAGAGTATTGTGGTGCTTGTTTGCAAACACATTATTCTCACCCTTCTTACTTTACAACTCTTAGCAGTCTGAATACAAACACCATCATTCTTATCTAACCTGCAAAGCCTTAGAGCAGTTCAACAACTACACCGCTTCTGGATACCTACTCAAAGGACATATTTGCATATAGTACTGGCCTACTTACTAGCATAATTAATGGAAATATCTCCCTGTGGCACTCTCCATAGCCGGACAATCCTACTGTTATTTTAGAACCATTCACCATATAACTGATGACAATAAGTTTTCTACAAAATGAAACAATACTGTAAATAGCATGCAAACAACTGAAAGGTGCACACTTACAATGTAACACCATGATGTCTTTCTCCTTCCTCCATGTCAAACTCATATCTCATACCTAACATATAGCCCCCTTTCTCAAAGCTGTGCGGTAATGCCGACACAGCCCATTCAAGTGAATGGACTGTCGGCATTGCCGCATGGCTTTGTAAAAGGGGGGGGGGGGGGGATAGTTTGCTAAATGTAGATGGCAAACCATAGCTCCAGGAGGCTATAAAAACTCTTTTGTATTAAACAAAATGGCTTCAAACCTCAATGAGCACAAAACTGGCCAACAATGTCATGTCTTTATACAGAGTCTCAGTTATTGTCATTGGCCTTATCAAACTAACTGAAAAAAAAAGGAGAGCAAAAAAAAAAAAAAAGTCCACAAAATGGAGAAAAACAATTGCTCACCAAAATAACTGGGGGGGGGGGGGGGGGGGGGGGGGAGGCCAAATCACTACAGTCTGTGTTAGTCATCCAAAAATTCAAAAAGTAAAAAAAAAAAATTCCAAATCAAACCTGATTAGTTCCAAATAATAGTGGTGGTGGGAGAAGTGCCACTTGATTAATGAACCTGCTTCAGGAGGTAGAACTACTGCAATGAATCATCCAAAATGGCAACCGGCTTTTCTAATAAACACTGATCTATTCAGCCAATCCTGGAGAATCAAACTCTTAAAGCTGAAGTACTTAATAAAAAGCTTGCCATTCCACTGCAGCGTTCAAACCAATTGGTTCAACTGTCTTGAGATTTAAAAAATTCTATCGTGTTCACGTTGTCTTAGCACTTTCCAGTTTTTTTAGTTGATTTTTCTAGATTTATCAGATCTTTACAACTAAAATTTTGTTTTTCTACCAGACAGAGAACAGGGGAGGCCTTTTCAGATGTCCAGTTTAAAAGCTCATGGATGCCGCCAGTCCTCTTGACCCCATTGTGCATACATTTGGCAATTGGTGCTGCAGGATGTTGAAAAAATTGAACAGCTCCCCCAACTTGTTCCAAAAATCTAACTCAAGAACAAAGAAAGCTCTCCAAAGTCTACAGAAGAGTGATACAGCAAGGAAGGGCTATTGTGCTCCTTGATAAAACATTATATTTGAGAGAACAGTGGCAGCTCTCTGATACTGCCTTGTATGAATGTTTGGACATTAATCCTATGCAAGATTTGTGGATAAGTTAGATAAGCCTACTAAATCACTCAGGAGCAAAGATTCCTCACTTGGAATGGGTATAAAATTTTAAATTTCAAACACGCTCAGATTGTTATTTTTTATATGTTCTTCAAAAAGTGCATAAGAATCCTCATAGCCCCACTGGCTGCCTCATTGTTTCCTCTTGCAACTCCTTATTGGAGTGGATTTGAAAACATGTGGATGATTTTAGAGCCACATTGTGTCTATGTGCCTCTTGAATGAAGGATACTACTCATTTTCTAAATCTTTTAGCATCTTTCAGTCACTAGTGACCAGATATTTCTGGTCACGTTGGACGCGCAGTTGCTATATACTTCCATTCCATTACAGGATGCTCATGAAGTTGTGGAACGGACGTTGGAAAAGTGCCCTAGACCTCACAGTGTTTCTACTGAGTTCCTTGTACATTATTGGATTTAGGTCTTCTCAATAATCACTTTGTGTTTGACAATAATTTTAACTTACAAATAAGGGGAGTGACGATGGGTGCTTCATTTGCCCCTTCTATTGTGAATATTGTCATGGTAATTTTGAAGAATAGTGGATGTATTCTTTGAAGACTTTCCAATTGGCTAGGTGCTGGTTGATGTGTTGTCACTTGGACAGGAACTGAATGTGAATTATTGAGTTTTGTTGGATGAGCTCAATAAATGTCCATCCTACTATCAAGTTTAATTTTCAGTATCGTTGACAATTTTTTCTGGATGTGACATCAAATTGAGGAGGGTAGATTTCACACTAATGGATACACTAAATCGACAGAAACACTTTGTTGCAGTATAACAGCATGCATCTTTAATCATTTGAAGAATAGTCTTCCATTCTCTCAGTTCCTTTGTTATGCCAGATATGTGATTCTACTTCTCAGTTTAAAAATTCAGCTGAACACTGTGGAATCCAATGTACTGTTAAGAAAGCATTTAAAGGGCATTATTCAATAATAGAGATCTTTTATTGCAATCTAGAGTTGAGATAGAGAAGAAGAAACAAAGATGTCATATGTTTTAAAGTTTACTTCATTGTCCTCTAAAATTGGTTCTACATTAAATGACACTGGTGAGTTATGCAGGCTCAGCCTTGTTTTTCATATACTGACTGTATGATTGCTTATGCCCAGAATGGGACTGTGGCAGATAAATTATGCAAGTCAGCTGATTTGGACTGTTAGAGCTGTTACAGAATGGGGTTACACCAAAAGCGTCGTGGCAAGTGTTCCATCTGCCAGATATTACAGAGGAATGTACTTCATTTTTTGATAGAATAACAACAGATAGATGCAGTGGTTGAAGGTGGGACATCTTTGTGCCTCTACGCGAGTAATTTATGCCCATTCGTTGTCCTTGTGGCCTGATCTATTTCAGATCAAACTTCCCAAGCTTTAAAACTAGGATTATTGATATCACACTGTGTGACTCCAAGAAGTTGGAAGCCCCCTTGGTTCAGCACTACATCAAAGCTAAACATGAATTTCAAGACTTGCGATGTTGAGTGATTGTGAACAGCTATTTGAGGAAGGGAGCGGTAGGGACTTAAAAAAAAGGATGATAATAATCAGAAGTAGTACTCATCTCAAACAATGAAGCAATCCAAGCCGTCCAATAGCCTCCTTCTAATGCTTCTCATGCAGCCAATGCATCAACTCCTGTGAAATCTGGGACGCAGCTCAATCTGAGATCCCAGGTGTTGCAGAAGAGGCACTAGTTACATTGATGCATGAGATGGCCCAGCAGCAGAAGGCTCTGGACCAGTGATGTAGCAAGGTGGGGTGCCAGGGGAGGACTGCTCCCCCAAATGGACTTCGGATGGGCAATGGCGCCTATTTTTCAGGTGGTCTTGTTGCACTATTCAGTGCACGCACATTCCTCTCTGCTCCCCCTGGTGTCACAACCTGGCTACGCTTCTGCTCTGGACTGGTGGCTATAGGTCCCAGAGGAGCACACTGAAGAAGATAGCAAATACTGGGTACCCTTGGAGACCTGTCTGTACGTTCAAGCATGTGTACATCATCCAGATACCCTACTTTCATGACCCTTAGCCCAGCTACTTCCTGATATCTGTCCTCCTTCTCTCTCAGGGGTGGTATTCTTCCTTCCCTCCCCCTGTGATCCACCCTCCTTCAGAGAAACATTTGTATTTTCAAATAATTATTTATAAATATTGACAATCACAATCATCAAGTGTATTTATTGCTAGCACATGATTTTCTACTCCCTCTGTCATGTCCATATATACTCATACTGGTACACAGCTCCAACTCCAAAGCAATAATGATAGAGAGAGATTCATAAGACATATGGAGGGGCATAATCGAATGCAAACGCCTATCTCCATGGGCGCTTATCTCCGAGAACGGGTCCGTGAAGTGGCGGGCCGAACCGTATTTTCGAAAAAATGGACATTTGAGCTGGGCGGTTTGTTTTGTTTTAGCGATAATGGAAACTAAAAACGCCCAGCTCAAAAACGTCCTAATCTGAGCCATTTGATCGTGGGAGGGGCCACAATTCGTAGTACACTGGCCCCCCTGATATGCCAGGACACCAACTGGGCACCCTAGGTCAGTGCGGTGGACTTCAGAAAAGCTCCCACATGCATAGCTCCCTACCACTGGTGCTGAGCACCCAACCCCCCCTCCCCCAAAACCCACTACCCACAAATGTACAACACTACCATAGCTCTTAGGGGTGAAGGGGAACCTACATGTGGGTACAGTGGGTTTTGGCGACCTCCCATTTACCAGCACAAGTGTTACAGGTGGGGGGGGAATGGGCCTGGGGCCACCTGGCTGAAGTGCACTGCCGGTACCCACTAAAAGTGCTCACGGGACCTGCATACACGCAGGCCTCTAGGACTGGTTGCTGCTGTATAACATTGGCACACCAGTGACACCTGAAGGCTAATCTCTCCGAAAATGTCCTTTATTGGAATAACCGTGTTTACTCACAGTTAACTGCAGATCAGAGGTTGTGCCCCACTGGCAACGAGGTCTCCCTGGTACTGAGATGAGCAGTAGGTCAAAGCTGGCAGAATGCTGTACAATGCCCCTAATTCAGCCACATTCAAGGGAAGAACTAAGTTGTCTAACGTGGCTACCACAGGAAAGGGAACTAAAACTGGCTTACAAAAATGGCCACTACCGCATGGACTACAACAGGAAACACAACAGGGCACACTCTGACCTAGTAGGCAGGGGGAAAAGCACCATGGGAGAAGAGCCTACCAACTATCAACATCTTGAGACTGTAACACAAGCTAATGAAATCACGGAGCCCAATACCCTACACCCACCACAATGCAATGCTGATGTGACCCTGTACTGCACCCGAGAGCCACATCTGACCCAGGGAAAGGCTGTGACAGGATCGAACACATTCTGCTGTCATGGAGGTGGGTACGGCATTTGAGGTTGGCATACAGGCTGGGAAAAAGTTTTAAAGTGGGGTTTTTTTTGGTGGGAGGGGGTTAGTGACCACTGGGGGAGTCCGGGGAGGTCCATCCCCGATTCCCTCCAGTGGTCATCTGGGCAGTTGGGGCACTTTTTGGGACTTGTTCGTGAAAAAAAAGGGTCCAAAAAAAGTGACCCCAAATCATGGTAAAACGCCTTTATTTTTTCGATTATCAGCTAAAGACGCCCATCTCTCCTCTGCTGATATCCACGCCCCCAGTTCCGCCTCCACCACGCCCTCCGACACGCCCCTGTCAACTTTATTCGTTCCCGCGATGGAGTGCAGTTGAAAACGCCCAAAATCGGCTTTCGATTATACCGATTTGGGCGCCTTTGCGAGACAAACGTCTATCTCCCGATTTAGGTCGCACTATAGGCGTTTTTCTCTTTCGAAAATAAGCTGGATGGTAATCCAATACCTGCCCTCTTCAAAGTGGCCACTCATACCCATATGCTATTCTTTTATGAAGTTCATCTCTGCCCAGGTTCACATTACGCTGTGCAAAGGGAGAATGACAAAAAAGTTAGCCTCCACTCCTTCTGTAATAGCAGTATTGCCAGCTAGTATCCATCACCCATGTTCAGAGATCGATGTATCATGTGGTGCATAACCCCAACAGTAGATACACTACAGATTTCCCCAGGGTGCAAGGTAGGGCTGGTGCCCCAAGTTTTAGCATTTGCCAGCTGATGGCAAGGCTGTGGAGCTTGCAGCAGGCCATGAAGATGTCACTTGATTTGCTGGAGTGTAGAGCAGTTCCCCTTCCCAACCTGTCCAGGCACTTAATATGGGATTTTAACATGCCAAATGTCTGCTTGATGATGGCCCTGGTCTTCCTGTGGGTATCATTATATGTCTCTTCAAACGAGGGTCATCAGCCATTTCCTGAGAGGATAGCCTCTGTTACCTTCAAAGAAGAGAGAACAGGCTACATGAGTGCTAATGTGTCTTACTGTATGTTGTAACGGTTGGTACATGATAGCCTTGATGATCCCAGAAGCTTGCAGGGCTGGTTATTGCATATAAAATGAGTTATCTGTAGGAAGAGAAAGAACAAATTGGTGACAGTAAGTTTGCATGTGGGTGAAGTGAGCTCACATAGCAGCCATTCCCCAGTGATCTTGCCACTGTCAAAGCACTCATGGATACCAGATTGTGACAAAATATAGGCATCATTACAGGAGCCTTGGTAGCAGGCACATACATTAGTTACATTACATTTATTACATTACATTCTAATTGATTGGGTTCTGTTGGAGGCATTGCAGACCAACTATATATGAAAGGAATGATATGACTTGCAGTTCCTATAAACGGCGTCCTTTTCAGCAGATGGTCTTAATGGCAATGTGTGTGTAGTCAATGGCCCTAGAACTGAGGGAAAGTGTGCCAACTCAAAGAATTCTGTCATAATTTAGTGTTGCTGCTGCTTGTGTTCAGGAAAGAGAATTAATTAGTGTCTCTCCTGAGGAAGGTCTGTAAAAACAGCTTTGCAGCAGTAGGTGGCTGGCTGACTGATGCCTGCTGTTGCCTTGAGGGGTCTCCAAAATGTTCCAGTGGCTAAAAATGCTAGAGTTATGTTCACCTTCAGGTGCATTGGCAGGGTTTGTTCCCTCCATGCATTGGGGTCTAGTTCCTCCTCTGTCTTCATTGCACAGGTGCATTATAGCCTCTTTATCAAACTGTAACCTACACATGCATTGCTCCTCAATCATGTACATGAACTGCATTGGGGGCCTGTATACCCTCTGCACGGGGGACCACCTTCTTCTCTGTTGCCTCTTTCTTTCTCTTGTGGGCAAGGGCTCACAGGAACAATACCCTACTTCTACTCATGCTTATACCCACTACCAATAGCACCCAGTAAACCACCACCACTAACATTCAATGACCACAGCAATTTCACCCATTAACCACCATGAATAACACCTAGTAACTATCAACAACCGTGGTACAGACTGCACATACATACAAACACACACACATGGTTAAATAGACCCATACAGCATGCTAATGGGCTGCCAGCATCAGTGGTAGATAGACATACCCAAAATCACCAAACACATACACTAGCTGTTTTTGCAGAGAGATGAAGTAGAGGGGCCTGAAAAGGGTGGGTGAGGAGGGGGAAGAGGGGATAGGTGTTTAGAAGGTTAAAGAGAAAGAGAGTGGTTGAAAGGGGCAAAATGGAGCTCAGTGGATGTTAATGGGGCTGTAGAGGATTAGGTGAGAGCAGAGAGATTGCTGATTAGAGGATAAGTGAGGTTCAACCACACACTGATCTACCAACCAACAGTACAAAGCAACAAACAATGCTCTAGGACAAAAGAGACATCTTCACTGCCATTTAGTCACTCTTTATTGGGGGCGGAGGAGGGGGGGAAATCACCTTTCTAATAGTCTGCCAATAAATCATCACACAAATGGTAGCCCCAATAAGTATTTGTGATTTGGTACTTTCACACAGGGAACTACCTTTATATCTAAAGGAGGTGTGTATCTGGGGGCATCTTTAAGACACGATCTGTGCTCTACATCTATAGAATACACCCTGCATACTTGATTGCTTGTGCTATCCAGCTCACGCCCACTGTCACACACTCCCTTTCAGGGCATGTACATAACATAACATGACATGCTGCTGTTTTCCTGTTTCAGCTTTTGGGTGGCCTGATATTGATTTTGCTTGCATGGATGGCTCCTATGCCACCTAAATATATGTTCCTTTTGTGTGACATCATAGGAAACAAAGGTTTCTCCTGTGTTGTACTTATGAAGCAGTATAAATTCACAGCTGCTTATACTATATCCTTATACCCATTAGAGTCTTCTATAATATCTTACAGTAAGGGTTTCATTACACTAGAATCTTTAAAAAGTCCAAAGGCAATAACATAACATATACCCGTCAACCTCATTGCAGCAGGTATAATCCTCTATGAATACAAAGCCCAACTACCACATACAAGGAACCCGTCTAGAGCAGCCCTTGCATGCTTTCCTTATGAGATCATCAATCAGTTCATCCAAGGTCATGATTTGCAGAGAAATGGGCAAGCCCATCGCTCATATCTCTGGATGTGACCTGATCCTGTTGTCTTTCTATGTTCATTTGTATTTGATTTCATCCATTTTCCTTGTGTCCTGAAATGCCAATGACCTTCCAATTTCCATGCCCCTGTTTTTTACAATGCATGTAAATGTTAGGCACAGATCCTGCACCTAACTTTATGCGTGCTGGCCCCAATTAAAATTAATTAGTGACAATAATGCTTGTTAAAAAGCTAATTATTGGCACTATTTGGCTTGTTATTCAATTAAATTGCACATGCAAATCAGGAACACGCCTAAATTTGCATATGCAAATTTTTGGTTACTTTTACAAAATCAGGGGGAAAATGTCTATGGCTTCATAATATCTTCCCCAATGTAGACCATGTTTTAAAACCAGATGCTGGGTCAAGAAGACCTTTAAGTATTTCAAACAAATGCAGCAAACAATACAATTGTTCATTGGGAGTGCTGCTTGTGCTTAGGACAAAGAACATAGTCAGACATTTATAAAATCTGTTATCTTAGATATGGAGCTTGCTTAATAAGAATAGACTGGTCCTTTATAGCAAAGAAAATATTAAAGCATTTATCACTCCATGGTCCAAGAAGCTGAAAAACTCTTGTCAACACCATCTATACAATGTGTACTTTTATACCTTGGCATTTATCATTGACTTTGAGGATTGAAGATAATACAACTTTATCACCCTCTCTCCCAGAGCCATTAAAGTGGGAAGTTATAAAAGTGGGCTACTGTTGTTGGGTTATTTGTGATATTTAGCAGAGGTTCTTATTGCATAAATGGGATTTTTGTGGTAAAATAACCTATCTTTATGGTAGCTCACTTTGGTCACTTTTGATACATTCTAGATAGTACTTAGCAGTATCATTCATACAACATGGATGAGAAGTATTAGCTGATAGTCATAGGCATCATGATTCCTGATTACCTTGCCATAATATCTCATATCTTGATACTTGGCAGCCAGAAGTCCTCTTGGGATGTCATGTCTGGTTAGCAGATGAACACCTCTATATGCTTTGATTGCAGTCATCAACTGCTATTAACCATCACTTTCTAGGACAGTGTTTGTTGATCATTCTATTTTGGGGTTTACAAGTTATTATTCTCCTTTCACAATATAATACAATTGGCATTTCTATCCCATAATTACCCCTAAACTTATATGTGGTTTACAAGCAAGTTACTAGGCACTTCTAGAAAGATACATTATCAAGTAAACATAGAATTTTAAACAAACATTAATAAACTTTCCAAAAAAGTAAGTCTTAAGTATTTTCCTGAATTGCTGATAATTCGGTGAAGATCATATAACCACTGGTAGAAAATTCCACCAGTAAGTACCTTGATAAGAAAATCGACCTACGAACACTCTTTATATTACCTTCTTAGAATGTGGGTAATGTAAAACCATATAAGATCTATCCAAGAGGTCACCAAGTCCTACATGGTAAATCTACAAGTTGATACATATAAATTGGAACTTAATATATATAATTAGATCAAACTTGAAAACTATATGCACTCTAACTGGAAGCCAATGAGTTTCAAAAATAATGGTGTTACACTTCAAATTTTGAAGATCTATAAATTAAGTGTGCTGCCATATTCTGCAATATTTGAAGTTTTATAAATATTAGATCATTAGCTCAGCTATACTAAGTTACAGTAGTCAAAATGGGCCAACACCGTTGATTGAACTAGTAATCAAAACTTGGGATGGTTTTCTTTCTTCCATTTCCAGGGTTTCACCTCCAGTTTGTCAGCTCAAGGAAAGGTTAGAGACAAACTATAGAATATAGTGACTAAGGAAATCTGGATCCAGCTATTCCTGTTGGTCTAATTTAATCTTCTCTTCTGCTGGAGTTTTCCACTTTTTTGTTTTTTTTTTTGTTACATTTGTGCCCCCGCACTTTCCAACTCATGGCAAGCTCAATATTTGGATTCCTCAATAAGCAATTCATTGATGTAGTCTTCATTGTCACAGACTCTTCTCAGCCTAACTCCTCTTTAAGGGCCTCTTAAAAAGCTGCGCTGCTGATTCTCGGTGCAGCAAATGAGATGAAGCCCATTCAATTCATGTGGGCTTCCTCTCATTTGCCACATGGGAATTGCTAGCGTGGCCTTGTTAAAGAAGCCCTGTTTTGCAACCTGTATCCTAAGAGAGTTGACCTGGAGATATCTTTCACACTGAACAAGTTCCTCACGATATTTGAATACAGGCAATAGGCACCAAGAATGCATCAATACAGAGCCTATTCTATAACTGCTTGCACCAATATTAGTGAAGAATGTATGTAAATCATAGCATTCAATGATTTACATGTGTAATTGTGCACCCTTCCTAAAATGACTGGAATACTGAATTTTACATGCAAACTTGCCATCTAAATCTAAGTGGTTCCTTATAGAATTACCTCCTTTGGAGTAATTCTATAAGGAAACACTAACATTTATGCACCAAATATGTGTGTAAATGATTAAAATACCAGCATATTCTAACTGCATATGAAGGTATATACCTAGTTGCATATGAAGGTATATACCTAGTTATGCTACTTTTCTATGAAGGAAAACAGACACTTTCCTTTACAGAACTGACTCCCAGTAGGCACCCTCTAAGCAATTCACCTATTTATGCTTTCCAGACATCTTTCCAAGTTTAGGAGTTTTAGTACCTGTTGAAAAAACTGAGAAAGCACTACTGAAGTCGTTATCCTTTGCTCAGCTATTCTGCAAGTAAAATTATCTAGCCTCTTTCCTTAGCAACCTTCTGCCATTTTAAAACACTGCCTATTTTCCACTGTAGTCAGTTTTAAAGAGAGAGAGAGAGAGAGAGAGAGAGAGAGAGAGAGAGAGAGAGAGAAAGAGAGAGATGCTTTTCCCATAGGAGATTATTTCACCAATCTCTCAAAACCAGATTGACCTTAATATGTGAAGACTGATTTTGCATTGCATAATAAGATAGAACTCAGGATATTCAGACTTTGATTCACAAAATACCCTTAATATTTTACAAAAGTCTCATTAATGCAGAGCTTTTTGGAAAATATATCTAAGAATGCCAGGAATTTTACTAGGAAAAGAGCAACATAACTTGGGGATTTTGTATGGTAAGTGCCAGCATTTACATATGTAATTTGTAAAATCAGCCCTGATACATGTAAATGCTGGATTTTACTAACTGGATGTCCAGGAAGGGCCAGTTGAAGAGATGAGGAATTTTTCTTTCTTTTTTGAAAATTGATTTGGTTTTAAACATCACAATGGTAAGCATAATTCCCCTTCAGTCTCTTGTGGAAACCTCAATTTCAAATAATCTAATGATGTGTATTTAAATTGTAAACTGTCCAAGTGTAGCGACATCAAGTATTTTCACAGATTCTTTCAATACTATGGGCATAACAAGGATGGACAGAAGGCTAGTATGGGAACTCACACCAAGCAAACAGAATGGCATTGACTTTAGAGGCACTGAGTTCAAGGCCTTTAGCAAATAGCTGCTCTGCTATTGTGTCAACTTTGGGTGAAATACCAGAGATTAAACTGGGAATGAGTTGTGATAAACACAGGACTGCCCTACCCTGAGGAGGCTGCCAAAGGGCGCTCTCCTACAGAAAAGATGGAAAAATACCATGATATGGTCCCTAGAGGGAGCTCCAATGGGACATCAGGGTAATGACCTGAAGGGGTCAGTAGAGGGAGCTCCAGCCAAAGCCTCAACATAGGGACCAGGGAGGAGCCGTAACAGAGGATTCCACTTTAAGAGAAAAGGCACACAAAAGGCTCTGGACTCTTTCAGAAATAGGAGGAGGGGCCCAGAAAGGGTGTGGTGGGCTATTATTAGCCACCCTATAAAGAGCACCCTCCAAGAAGAGGAGAGGAGATGGGGGACCTGGAAGCCTGCTGGAGGAGAGCCACTGGAAGTTGAGAGAGAAGGATCCCTCTAAAAACCAAGAAGGTACTTACCTGGCTATGGATATGGTAGTAATGGAACTGTGTATTATTGGAAGTTGAATGATATGCTGGAAAAAGTTGTTCCCCACAAGACTGGAGCATGGTGCTAATAAAGTGGATTTGCATCTGGTGTATCCAATTTGCATATTTGTGAAAGCTGAGAAACCAGGGTTCTATTCCCAGGGAAGGTGTCAAGGGGCACATCAGGTGTACCAGAAAGGTGATCTGTTCCCTGAGGATACATCCAAGAAGGATTCTAAGAAGGGATGATAAATGAGGAACAGTCATCCTGAGTGAAAGAGGAGCCCGAAACATTGAGACTAGGATTACAGGCTGCCATGGAGACTTGTCTCTGAGCCTTTCTCAGAGGCAAAGTGCTAGTGAGCCCAGGCTAATGGCTTGTGATGCTAGACAGGAGCCACAAGAGGGCCCTTGCCACATGAGAGTACTTCTGGGGGATTACGAAGTGGATCAATGATGCTGAGTAGGTGAATATCATCAGTATACTTAAAGAATGTGAAGCCCAGCAGTAAAAGTACTATGAGTGCCAGGTAGGTTTTAATGAGCATGGATCTAAAATAGGACCTTGTGTAACTCTGCAAGGGAGAGAATGAGCAGCAGTATACTTTAAAATACCTTTCTATCAAATAGGATCTAAACCAGTTAAGGACCATGCCAGTGACCTTGAAGTCAGACAGCCTGAAGGGAATAGCTGACAAGGTAAAAAGCAGCTAAGAGGTCCAAAGAACAAAATAAAAACTCTTGGCCTGCATCCAAATTGAGCCTAATCAAGTCAAGGAGGGCCTCTAGGGTATGTTCAGTATTTTAGTGGGAGAGAAAAATGATCTGTCTGGGATGGAGAATATTGGTCTCTTCTAGAAAAGATGAGTTGGAGGGCTACTAATTTTTCAGTTATTTTAAATAGAAATGGTAAGTTAGAAATTGGACAATAATAGATGCAAAAGTGGAATCTGATTTGGGGTCCTTTAAATGGGTATGCATGATAGTCTGCTTCCATTCCAATGGGAATGTTCCTATCATTAGACTGGAGGAGATAATCAAGTGTAGATAGAGGAGTAAAGAATCAAGCAGGGGTGACCCAAGGCAATCTGCCACCTGAGGCAAGGATTAAATGGTGCCCTGGTCCCCCAGCATCACATCCCCACAGCTAACTCCTTCCCATCCTCCAGATGCAGTCTAGCATTTCTCCCACCCCGAGCCTATCTTTTTTGTTGCTGTTATTTTTCAAAAGTTGATGGTGTCAGTGATCCCCATATGCTGCCCTGCCACCAGCACTGCAATTTCCTCTGTACTGCAGCCCACTTCCAGGAAGCTACATCAGAGAGGCGGGCCGCATTACAGAGATGCCAGTACCAGAAGCAGGCCAGGGTATGGGGATCTTTTGAAAAGGAAAGGAAGTAGGCTGTGGAAGGGAACTGAGAAACAAAGGGGGGAAAATGCTGCTTCATAATTAGTGCTGCCTGAGGCTCCCATTTTGGTTGGCCTATTGGCCTAACGGTAGGGCCACCACTGGAATCAAGAAATTGTTTACAAAAATTTATGGGAAGGGGATCATTGGTGGAAGTAGAAATCACAGCAGCGAAACTAATTCTGAAATGTCAAGAGTAGATGGTGAGAACAAAATTATGGAAATTGCTAAAATTAAGGGGCTGAAGGGGATAAGCTTTCTACACAGGATGGGGAGAATGCTTCATGTGGATCAGGCATGGCAGCAGGAAGTGGAATGAAGTCACAGTTTTGTATGAGTGAATGAATGAAGACTGAGAATCTTTTGAACAAATCCATATGCAAGATCATCAGCTGAGGAGCCAGGAAAAATTTAGGAGAGGGGAGAAGGTGAGCATAAGTGTTGAGAAGTTTATACTACCTGGAATTTGAGAAGTAGCCCTTTTTTTCCCTGAGTAATAGCAACGTAATATGCATGAGAGAGTTCCTAGAAGACTATTAGATGAGAGGAAGGGCCGAAGTGGTGCTACTGACATTCCAAATAACCAAGTTGCTTCTTTATAAGGTGAAGGTCAGTGTGATATCAAGCAAAGTATTGCCTAGGGTTAAGTGTATAGTTTTATGAGGCAATGTTGTCAAAAGCTGGGTAAAGGTGTCAACCTGTTGAGGAAGAGAGTGGGAATCCAGATTGTCAGGGAAAGGGGTACAGTTAGAAAAGAAACTATCCATGGTGACGTTTCACAAAGGTATGGGTAGTCAAATGTGAGAGATATATGGGAGTCATGGTTTGCACATCTTTTCAGAAGCTATCCTTTTTTTCCCATTTCTATACAAGTATATGGAGGGGCATTTTCAATATGACGTTCAAATGGTGAAATAAATGTTTATCGGAAAACATCTAAAAATGCAAGTCCATAATGGAAGAAAGAGAGAGAGAAACATTTTCCAAGATTCAAAAATACAGAAAAAGAAAAGTTTAGAAAGAGGACACACTGCAAACATCATAGATGTTTGGAGATAAACGTCTCCGCCAATCAGAAATACAATACATAAAATGTGAATTGGTGGTACTGGTCCCCGTGTCAAGAAAACGTCCATGGCAATGGCAGGATGTTCCCTCCACATGCAAAATGTGCATATATACCGCTGCACGTGGAAGAATGTTCATCAGTGTACAGTCATTTCTATATTCACAGGGAGCCAAATTTTACTGTCCCAGAGATAGAGCACCTCGTCCTACTGTGCTTCAGGCACAGGAAAGAAATTTTTAAGCACCACCACCACCTACCCTTCCCCCCCACAACGTTTCCATGAGGGCATGGAGATCCATTAGAGGTACCCTGGCAAGGTGAGTGTGATGAATTGCACCCATGATCACAGAGCCTTTCATGTGCAAGCAGCATAAATAGGCAGGGTTACATACAGTGAAGTGCCTTTATTGTTGCAATACATGTTATTGATTTTTCATAAGAAAAAACAACAAAACATTGCTGAAGTCAGAATGTACACAATATCCAGACACTGTAATTATGGGGGCCCCTCCACTAAGCATTCAATGCTAAAATGAGGGGCTGCTCATATCAGGACCGTCCACCACCATCCTGCCCCACGCCATACCGATGGGAACGTTAGCAGCAGCTCACTAAAGTACATTGAGCCAGCCAAAGGCACATCTGCTTTACCCCACTGCCCATTCCCGTCTCTCAGCAACAGTGCACATGCTCCACAGAAAGGCCACCATGAGATCCTTTGTCCCCATGGACACCTCAGCTCACACAGCACTTGTGCCTCTGTAATGCATACATGCCTCCTCATCACCCCATTCCACCCCCCCAATCTGGCTTTAGCCATCTGTCACAGGCTATTTGGGGAGCATTGCACAACATGTCAAAAATAATAATGTATGTGATTCCAAGAAGGTCCATCACCTGAACCCTGTCTCCACCAATTTGTGTTTTGCAGACGCTTCGGTATCCACTGGGATACTGAGTTGAACTGGTGCCGGTACAAGCACGTCCTACATGAGGACCCCACCCTGATCCAGCGCTTGTAGGAGTACCTCAGGGCCCGATGTAAGTACACACACATAACAGCTCTGTCCCCAATTAAGGCCTGAGTATGCAGCTACCCTCCTACAGCGTGCCTACCTACAACCCCAGTATCTACTAGAATGTGTTGCAGCCAACCTCCAACCTAATAGATTACATTACATTACCAAGGATTTCATTCCGCTCACACCAGAGATTAGTTCAGAGTGGATTACATTGCCAGTAAAAACTAGTATAGTAAACTGAGAGCTTACAGCAGAGAAATCAAAATAGCTTTATAACAGCTGCAACTAAACCAAAAAATTAACCTGAGAGCACATACTTCCTAAACAAGACTGCCTCAAGCAGTTTATGAAAGGACATATAATAAGAAAGGGAAGTAACTGAAGCTGGCAAAGTGTTCCAAATTTTAGCTGCCTGGTAAGAGAAAAGGCTAGAGAAAATTCTTTTGGAACACAATCCTTTATATGAAGGAAATGATAATCACAAATAATTTCCAGTACCATATTTTGAAGACAATATTGTAATCAACAAGTATAAATAAGCTGGAGTAATGCCCTGAATAATTTTTAAAACAAGACAGCATAATTTAAAAGATATTCCGGCCTCCACTGGTAACCAATGGAATTGAACATAATAAGGAGATACTCTATCAAACTGTCTTAAGCCACAGATAATTTGAAAGGCCGTATTCTGAGTAATTTGTAGTTTTCTAAATAAATATTTTGCATATATGACACGGAAAGGAAGGGGGCAGGAGGAAAGGCCTTTGGACAACATCCTTTAGTGACCAATACAAAAGTTCCCAGCGTGTCACACACATCTACCTACTACATTGCAGCGGCCATGACAGGGGAAATAAAATAGTAACTGCAAACACCACGCTGGGAATTGAAATCAGATCCACTGTATTTAGGGAACACAGCCCTAACCCCTAGGCTAAACATGCATCTAACAAAGGAGCATTCAAGGAGGATAGTAACTGCACAGCATCAGTTGCCCTCCAAATGGATGTTCTCCGATGCCCCCTAACCCACACTCATTGGATATATCATTCTCTGTTCCAATGGTCACTATGCTGCCCTGTAATACATCCCTCAAGGCCCAGACTGGTGGCCCCCAACCCTAACTATGGAAACTACCACCTATGTGTGCACTTCCCTTCAGATTGATGCCTCCAAACCTCGGTTTCCCACCTTGATGTCTGGAAGCTGCCTTTCTCCTGGGGGTCCCAGCAGAGGTGGCCACAATTTCTCACAAACAACCACTTTCACCTCTCCATTCTCCAATTCAGCAAAACCACACATGGGTCTAAAGACAAATTTAGTCATACCCTAGACACTTTTAATGCAGGTCTATTCAGGGCATTTTTCTTTCTGCCCCCAGGAAGCAGTTTTGCTATCCATTATTGGTAAAAAAAAAAAATGTTCATCACATAACACTACAAAACAACCAAATGTTTTATTTTATATTTAATTTCACAATTTTATATAATTTATTTTATTAATTTATTCATGTAATTATTTCAGATAATACACAATATATGTTCATGTCTGCTTTTTAAATAGATTTACCAGACCCCTGAGGCAGGCCTTAGGGCCGAAACACGGCCGTGTCGGGTCGGTTTTTAAGTATCTTCAATAAAGACTTCTTTGCTATCCTCCTTGGATTTACCTCACTGTCTTCTTTTTACTTCTTCAAGTAACACTACCCATGTCATGCCCATGAAACACCCTCTCTAAGAACATCTTTTTTACAGTGACCAGTGGACTTTTTACAGTTTTTTTTTTGTTTGATTATCCTGCTTATTTTCGAACGAGAAAAATGCCTATATTTCTACCCAAATTGGGAGATGGGCGTTTTTCTCTTAAAGGCGCCCAAATCGGTATAATCGAAAGCCGATTTTGGGCGTTTCCAACTGCACTCCGCCACGGAAACGAATAAAGTTGACGTGGGCGTGTTGGAGGCGTGGTGAAGGCGGGACTGGGGCGTGGTTATCAGCCGAGGAGAGATGGGCGTCTTTAGCTGATAATCAAAAAAAGGCGTTTTTGCCGTGATTTTGGGTCACTTTTTTGGACCCTTGTTTTTCACGAACAAGTCCCAAAAAAGTGCCCCAACTGCCCAGATGACCACTGGAGGGAATCGGGGATGACCTCCCCAGACTCCACCAGTGGTCAGTAAACCGCCTCCCACCAAAAAAAAAACCACTTTAAAAACTTTTTTTCCAGCCTCTATGCCAGCCTCAAATGCCGTACCCACCTCCATGACAGCAGAATGTGTTCTATCCTGTGACAGTCTTTCCCTGGGTCAGATGTGGCTCTCGGGTGCACTACAGGGTCACATCAGCATTGCATTGTGGTGGGTTTAGGGTTTTGGGCTCCGTGATTTCATTAGATTGTGTTACCGTCTCACGATGTTGGTAGGCTCTTCTCCCATGGTGCTTTTCCCCCCTGCCTACTGGGTCAGAGTGTGTCCAGTTTTGTTTCCGGTAGTCCATGAGATAGTGGCCATTTTTGTAAGCCAGTTTTAGATCCCTTCCATGTGTTAGCCACGTTAGAAAACTTAGTTCTTACTTTGAATGTGGCTGAAAGAAGGCATTGTACAGCATTCTGCCAGCTCTGACCTACTGCTAATCTCAGTACCAGGGAGACTCGTTGCCAGTGGGGCACAACCTCTGATCTGCAGTTAACTGTGAGTAAACGTGCTTATTCCAACAAAGGACGTTTTCGGAGAGATTAGTCTTCAGGTGTAAACTGGTGTGCCAAAGTTATACAGCAGCAACAAGTCCTAGAGGCCTGCGTGTATGCAGGCCCCTGGAGCACTTTTAGTGGGTACCGCAGTGCACTTCAGCCAGGTGGACCCAGGCTCATCCCCCCCTAACTGTAACACTTGTGCTGGTAAATGGGAGGCCTCCAAAACCCACTGTACCCACATGTAGGTGCCCCTTCACCCCTAAGAGCTGTGGTAGTGTTGTACATTTGTGGGTAGTGGGTTTTGGGGGAGGGGGGTTGGGAGCTGAGCACCTGTGGTAAGTGAGCTATGCATGTGGGAGCTTTTTCTGAAGTCCACCGCACTGACCTAGGGTGCCCAGTTGGTGTCCTGGCATATCAGGGGGGCCAGTGTACTACGAATCGTGGCCCCTCCCACGAACAAATGGCTCGGATTAGGACGTTTTTGAGCTTGGCATTTTTAGTTTCCATTATCGCTAAAAAAAACAAACGCCCAGCTCATAAACGTCCATTTTTTCGAAAATACGCTTCGGCCCTCCCCTTCACGGACCCGTTCTCGGAGATAAACGCCCATGGAGATAGGCGTTTCCGTTCGATTATGCCCCTCCACGTCTCCCAGAACAGACTGGGTAATCTATGAAGCAATTGATGGGGATGAGTGGGCATAGCCCTCAGGCAAATAAAACATAAAGAGGCTCATTTTTTAAACAGAAAAACATACAAAAAATGGCTTAACAGGCAGATATTTGTATTTCTCACAGAAAAATGTCTAAAGTATATAATCTAGACATTTTTCTGTAAGAAATACAAAAAATGGCATAACAGGCAGTTATTTGTATGTTTTTCTGTTTCAAAAATGAGCCCCTTGATGTTTTATTTGCCTGAGGGCTTTGTCCACTCATCCCCCATCAATTTCTTCATAGATTGCCCAGTCTGTTCTGGAAGACATTTTGCCCCTTCTTCAATAGGCAAACACCATCTTTGCTCAGCAACCACTGGAAAAATATGACATCATTCAAGCAGCCATGCATTTATCTCCAGAATGCAACTTCTCTGTTTCAGCTTTTGCCCTCAACTAGAAGGACTGAGAATAACATCACCTGCACGTCTATCTACATTACCATCTCTCTCAGGGCCATGAAGTCATTTTGATACATTCGATGGGATACCTAGCAGTATCATTTGTGCTAACGTGGATGAGCAGCAGGCTTCATGAGCCGCTGCAGTCTCTCTAATATATATCATATCTTGGCACCTGTCAGACAGTATACTTCCCAGGACATCATACCTGGTCAGCTGATACCTGCCTCTGTACCCCTCTGAAGGAAGACACTAATCACCACTAGCTTCACTTCCTTTGCACAGTAATTGCTGATTCTCCAGCTTAAGGATTTACATGTTTCAGTACCACTTAATCATTTCCTAGGCACAGTGATTGCTGATCCTACAGCTTCTGGATTTACATATTTCAGTTTCTGCTCATCCTAGGATGATTTTACTTCTTCAACTTTGAGGGCTATATACTGGTTCCACTTCCTATGCTCGAGTGAGGGTGGAGTTAGGGTGATGGGTGTTTTTTTGGCTTTGATCTATGGCCAGCTGTCATCTCTTGGTTCAAATTTGTCTTGCCTTCAGCTGGAGGTGTTAGACACCTCAAGAAGCATTTCATCTGTGTAGTTCCCATTGTCACAGATGATTCTTAGCCTCAAGACTTCCTCCTTCAGTTCTGCCATCTGTTTCCTGAGGGAATCAACCTGCAGGCATCTTTCACATTGGAATGGCTCCACAAAATAAATCAGGATATCTGTCTGGACAAAAGCACAAGTAGTGAGATTTTGTCAGTTTTGATGACAGTGTTCCTCACTCATCTTTCTGCTGTTCAGAGCTCTAGTATGTTTTAAAAAAATCTACCAAAGTCCCCATTATTTCTTCAGATATAATCAACTTAACCTCTTTCTTTCACAATCCTACCCTTCACTCTCTGATTCCCTGTGTGTAGTCCTTTTTGCTTGCTCACTTGTTATTGGAGTATGAAGGTCTCAAAGAAATAAGGTATTACTGGTCCAGACCCCCTGAAATACACTTAAGTGGGGGAGGGGGGTTTCACAAATAAACAAAAGTTAATTAACTTTTATGTTTTTCCCTTCCAAGCAATGCCAAGGAATATTAATTGCAGTTACCATGGTAAAAGCATATAAACTGCTGCTTTATTTATCTCATCCGCAATGCATTTCCTGTTCTCCTCATTTTGCTCATACTGCTTGTAAGGGACTTTCCTTTATAAAGCAGTTTCCTGATATACTGTATATGATGATTTTTCATGTAATAAGGAATTCACTGAAAGAAAAATTGTCTACAGCTTATTTTTCATACTCAAAACTGCTCTGAAGACTTTTGCTTCTTAATCTGTTTTATTTTGCAAGAGAGACACACTATCTGAACTGTTTTCTGTGTTGAAGTTCAGGAGACTGGTATAAAAAAAAGGTGTCTCTTATTTCATGTGTCTGAGAAAATGTTTAGTGGCTCCAGATGCTTCCTGGATGACCATTTATGCACATTTTGAATCTTGTGGAGGGCTATTAAACTTTCCAAACTGTAAAAAGTGGTTAGATCATAAACCAGAGAACAAAGAAGCCCTTTTACTAAAGTGCATCAAGTACTTAGGACTAGATTCTATATATGGCACCTAAAAAATTAACGCCGAATGATACCGACAAATGGTATTCTATAAGCTGTGCCTAATGCTTTGTAGTTTATAGAATACACGCTTAAGCGGAGAGCCACACGTAAATTTAGGCATAGCCATTTCCACCAATGAAAGTGTGGTGCAAATGCTATGCCTAAATTTACACGTGGAGCACCATTATTCTGTAATTATGCATGGAATTTGAAACCACACCTGTTCTACTCCAAAATGCCCATGACCCTTCCATTTCTGTGCCCCTTTTTTAAGACAGTGCACAAATTTTAGGTGCAGATCCCATGCCTAACTTTATGTGCGTTGGTTCCAATTAAATCTTAATTAGTGCCAATAATTGCTTGTTTAGCCAATTATTGGCATTAATTGGCTTGTTATTCATTTAAATTATGCATGCAAATTGGGAACATGCCAGTGGCATAGCCAATGGTGGGCATGGCCCACCCACTTTGGGTTCAGGCCCACTCAGTATCAGTACACCTATGATGGAGCTGTCAGGGATTCCCAAGCCCCACCAGCAAAAACTCCTAACAACTGTCCTTCCTGCATACCTTGTAAATAACAGATCTTCGCCTGCAGCGAGCAGCTACTGATGCATACTGCTTGCACTGGCCCCACAGCCTTCCCTCTGATGTATTCCCACCTATGCGGAAACAGGAAGTTGCATCAGAGGGAAGGCTGTGAGGCCAACATGAGCAGTTGCTGCTCGCTGCCGGTGAAAATCTATTTAAAAGGTACGTTGGGGGGGATGTTTGAGATTCCATATGGCATGCAGGTGAGAGAGGGAGAGACCAAATCATTAGTGGGACAAGACAGAGTTCTGCCCACCCATCTTGGGCCCAGGCCCACCCAAAATTGGGTGTCTGGCTACACCCCTGAAACACACCTAAATTTGTATATGCAATTTTTGGCGAACTTTATAGAATCACATGGCTAATGCACAGTTAATGCGTAGAAACAAGCTACCACACAGCCGCATTAAGGGGTTTGTGGTAGTTTGCATTACTGAGTGGGAATAGTAGCATTAGCCAGATTTTGCATTACACTTCCTCCAGATTCTATATATCGCTCCCAAATTTCTATACCCGACTTTGTGTGTATTAGAGATGCACGCATAAATAAACTAATGAGCTTGGAAACATAAATAATTGCATGCTAACAACCAATTATTGATGTTAATTGGCAGTCATAAAAATTTGCACACACATCTTGCTGCACACTTTTTAATTTTATTTATTTATTTATTTTTATTTATTTGTTACATTTGGATCCCACATTTTCCCACCTATTTGCAGGCTCAATGTGGCTCACATAGTACTGGAGAGGCTATGGAGTCTCCGGTGAACAAATACAAAGTAATGTTGTGGTAGGATAAAGTTCATGTAGCACTGCCACATTAGGGAATCATACAGTGCCTAACTTCAATTTGTCTCTGAAAAGGAGGCATTCTAAAAAGTTGCACACAGATTTACAGAATTTACCCAAAATGTGCCTAGGTCAGGCACCGGTATTTACACCTGCTTTTAGGAGGCGTAAGTACTGTACAGCGCTCAAAATTTAGACATCAAACCCGCACCAAATGTTATTCTATAAAATGCATGCTTCCATTATAGAATAGTGCTTAGCAATCATTTTTTGCACCAGATTTACTGAATTCCTTCCTTATCAAGTGCTAACTAGTTGATGCACAGTTAACGAGGGACCACTTACTGTCTCCTAAATAGCAGGAGCTAAGTGCTTCTGCATTAACTGCACATTGGTCCTGCACATTAATGGCAACAACATTAACCAATGGTTTAAATGTAAAAATACTGGGAATGCCCCATCCTGATGCACTTTTGGCCTTGCTGTGCATTCAAATTGGCATTGTGGCAGGTTAAGCCCAAAACTTAATACACTTTAGTAAAAGAGCCCCTTAGTACTGGTAATAGGTGCCAACATTTCACAATTATTGAGGATGCAAACACAATACAAATTACTCCTTCCTGGACACAGTGAAGGAGCTTGCTCAATATTATGGCTTCTAAATACTCACTGGCACCCTCAGAGCTGGCTCCTATGATACTGGTTCTAAGCAAGTCCAATGAGTCAGGCTTACTTGTTTATCCATTGGAACCCAGGAGAGGGAACCAGAAAGAAAAAAAGAATGGTTTTAGCTTGCCCTTGATAAGTAGCTTTGTCAACTTAGTAAATCAACAATAGATCCTTGCAGGTATTAAATATATACATTGTCACCAGGGAGAGCACTCCCAGTACAATCAAGAAACAAATGCCCACCAGCAACTTCAATCTTAAGGCTTTTATTCCATGCAGGTTTCTAGTAGACCTGATACACGGTTCCAACAGCAGCATTCACCTTCAATCTTAAACACATGTAAGCCACCTGAAAGTGTGTGACAAATAGTCCCCTTTAAGCAGTAGGCTGCCAGCACATACCAGGATTCAATACAGGCTCACAGTCAGCTCCAGTCTGGGCTCTTTAGCCAGTGCACAATAAACAGTAGTTCAATTCCAAATAGAAGCAGTTCTTTCAGTTCATCATCACAGTTAAATCACAAAGCAGCAGTTTCTACCTTCTACTCTGTTTACCTTCAGGAGAGTTTAATACTTTAGGGACTCCTCATACCCAAGGGATTTCACCCTGCATCAGCTTCACTGGTAGATTCAATACTTTAGGGTCCTCTCTTACCCAAGGATTTTCAGCCTACAAATACTTTTGGGACTTCCTCACACCCAAGGGATTTCAGCCTGCTTCAGTACTTTAGGGACCTCTCTTACCCAAGGGTTTTCAGCCTGCAACTGTTTCTCTCCTCTGGGACTCCTTCCCACCTGCCTAATCAATCCCTGGCTTCTGCTCTCACAACCAATCATTCTCCTTCCATTAGCTTCCCCCACACCCATACCAGCTGAGTTGAGCATTAGACTAATGAAGAGCTCCTGCACACAGGGTTTCCTATCTCTCTTTCCCCCTAGTGGCAGCCAATCTACACATCCTGCCAGCTTACACCCATGTCTTCTCCCATTGCAGCTATGAGTCCATTCCGGGTTCCTAATCTCACCCCCTGGCTCCTTGCCTGCAATGCCTTCTGGGACTTGTATTTCAAACTGACACTGCCTTAACCCAACTATCCTGGATGTGACTTTATCACAACATTTATTTTTTAGATTAGCTCACACCTTTTTCAGTAGTAGTTCAAGGTGAGTTACATTCAGGTACACTGGATATTTCTCTGTCCCAGGAGTGCTCACACTTAAGTTTGTACCTGAGGCAATGGAGGGTTAAGTGACTTGCCCAAGATCACAAGGAGCAGCAGTGGGATTTGAACTGGCCACCTCTGGACTGCAAGACTGGTGCTCTAACCACTAGGCCACTCCTCCACTCCAAACCAAAAAAAAATCTGCTTTGTGCTTTTTTATTTATTTATTTTTTTCATTTTATGTGTTTTTAATGCAGGGTCCCGTTTACTAAGCTGTGCCAAAAGGTGGCCTGCAATATCAGTAGCGTGGGGCTTTCCAACACACTGAGGTCACTTTTAATGTGGCTGTAAAATAGCCGCAATTTCTATTTCCCCATTGATGGCCACGTGCTAATTTCCCAATTAGTGCATGGCCATTAGCACATGAGCCCTTACTGCTACTCTAACCGGCACTTCCGGCACCTCAGCTGTAACTGTGTACTCACCCCAAAATCAGGTGTTTGTAATCGGGCCTGGATGCGAGCACACTATAAGTTACCGGAAATGTGTTAGAATCACTATCCTCGTCATCCACTCTCTAAGAATGGAAGAGGAAAATGAAACTAAATTTAGGATTCTCCCTTTTGGGCTCCCACACAACTCAATCAGCCACAGAGTTCTTTTCAATGCAATAACTAAGTATTTATTTTAAATTCAACTTCAAAGTAAATTAAAGACAACTTACAAAATTATACAAGGATCCCACAATTTATGTACATGAATAACCCTTTTCTTTTAAAAAGAAATATAAACTTGCTTATTTTCTCTTTCCAGGTATTCTTACAGCAGAATCAGAACAGACATCAGATAAGTATAATGTTTTTGTTTTCACTAAATCTTTCCCCTGTTAACAATTCTTTGTACTCTCCAAAAAAATGTTTCTCCGGAATTTGATACTTTGTGTTCCCCTTTATGTTTTGCAGGAAATGTCTCCTTTTCTTCCCCCCCCCCCCCCCCCCCCTTCAGGAACAGGTAAGTATTTGATTTGGATTTTTTTCTCCTCTCTCTTTTTCCCTTTAAAGTAAGTAGCACCCACTTTCCCCTTGATACTCAGTCCCAGTATCTAAGTCACTTAGCTGTCGAGGTCTCAATTCCTTTGGTTCCAAGCGTGCCGGTGAAATCTTTCTTGCGCCGGGGCCCTTGTAGATTTTCTTAAATGCACAGCTGGTCTTCCTCCTAAACCTCCCCTCAAAACCAAAGTAAATGGAGAGAAAACCCTGTCTGCTCTGGGTAACGGCAGAAATTCTGCTTCTAGGAGAATTTTACACTGTGGCCCTCTGTCTCTTAAAATTAAAATAAGTTCAGTTTGTCCCTTTCTCTTAAGTTTTCTCCTTTTCTAACTATTTTTTCTTTCCCTAACTAACACTAATGTAATAGTGTTGGCCGGTCTTAGGCACTTTCACTATTCTTTCACAATACTTTATATCACTTTACATTCCATTCATACTTCTGGAATCTGAACCAAAATCTCCTGCAAAGGAAAGGTTTAATTCTGACCTATAAATCCCCACACTTCTCAACTAGCTGGTTTCTCTAGGTGCTGGAATCGGAACCAAAATCTCCTGCAAAGGAAAGGTTTAATTCTGACCTATAAATCCCCACACTTCTCAACTAGCTGGTTTCTCTAGGTGAGCTACCTGATAATCTCTTTAAAATTTTACTGCTTATTGCTTAATAATTTTAATTTAGCACTGTGAAACCTCTCTTTCTCTCTCTCTCTCTCTCTCTTTCTTTCTTCCTGTTCCTGCCAAACTCTGATAGAGAGGAACTGCTATAATTATTGGGAATATTTAGACTTAGTGATAAGGAAAGTTAGCAATATCAGTTTTTAAAAGTTAAATCAAGTGAAAATTCTTGCTCAAACTGGACCATTTGGGTCCATTCAACTAGAGCATTCCCTCGATAACAGCATTCAGCTGACACTTTGGGAGTTAAGCACCCCCACAGCTGGAGGCAGGGTTGGCCTCAAACTTAAGGAATACCACTTATATCTAACTTGCAGGTGCTGGAATCTGAACCAAAATCTCCTGCAAAGGAAAGGTTTAATTCTGACCTATAAATCCCCACACTTCTCAACTAGCTGGTTTCTCTAGGTGAGCTACCTGATAATCTCTTTAAAATTTTACTGCTTATTGCTTAATAATTTTAATTTAGCACTGTGAAACCTCTCTTTCTCTCTCTCTCTCTCTTTCTTTCTTCCTGTTCCTGCCAAACTCTGATAGAGAGGAACTGCTATAATTATTGGGAATATTTAGACTTAGTGATAAGGAAAGTTAGCAATATCAGTTTTTAAAAGTTAAATCAAGTGAAAATTCTTGCTCAAACTGGACCATTTGGGTCCATTCAACTAGAGCATTCCCTCGATAACAGCATTCAGCTGACACTTTGGGAGTTAAGCACCCCCACAGCTGGAGGCAGGGTTGGCCTCAAACTTAAGGAATACCACTTATATCTAACTTGCAGGTGCTGGAATCTGAACCAAAATCTCCTGCAAAGGAAAGGTTTAATTCTGACCTATAAATCCCCACACTTCTCAACTAGCTGGTTTCTCTAGGTGAGCTACCTGATAATCTCTTTAAAATTTTACTGCTTATTGCTTAATAATTTTAATTTAGCACTGTGAAACCTCTCTTTCTCTCTCTCTCTCTCTTTCTTTCTTCCTGTTCCTGCCAAACTCTGATAGAGAGGAACTGCTATAATTATTGGGAATATTTAGACTTAGTGATAAGGAAAGTTAGCAATATCAGTTTTTAAAAGTTAAATCAAGTGAAAATTCTTGCTCAAACTGGACCATTTGGGTCCATTCAACTAGAGCATTCCCTCGATAACAGCATTCAGCTGACACTTTGGGACTTATAATCCCACCCCAGGGTTTGCCACTCATTTATAGACAAACCAGTCCTCATTAACTTTCCCCAATCATACACAGCCAGTCTTGCAGGCTACTACTCCAACATAGTACACCTGTTCATACCCATTTCAACCAATCAGGATGACTTTTATTCTCTGCAATAATTGTGATGCTTTAGTTTCAAGGCCAATCATCTGGAGACTTAAAGCTTGTCCTATCTGTCTTCAGCTATCTACTTTAAAACAAGAGCTCTGTAAAGTAATGCAAGAATTAGATGCAATTAAAGCAACTTATAGGACTGTGCAGAATCATAACTTCTCACCACTGCCTCAAAGAATAAAACCACATAACAGATGGTTCACAGTAGGCTCGGGCAGACTTCATCATGTGACACAGAAGCATCCGCCCGCACAAGTGTTGCCACTACAAAATTCTTTTGCTCCACTACAGCACTCTGATGTTCCTGAAAATAAAACTAAAGTGGAAAAAGAAGAAAAAGCAAGGAAGAGGGAACAAAAATATGAGAAGGTACCCAAAGAGAAAACACCCTCACAAATCACTAAAACCAAAACACATACTAGGAAATGTACATGGAAAGCGATGACCACAAATGCTCACAGTCTAAGCAAGAAAATTCCTGACCTTCAAGCCCTGATTTTGGAGTCTAACTTGGACATAGTTGCAGTCACAGAGACATGGCTCAATGGTTCCCATGAATGGGATGTAAACATACCAGGCTATAATCTTTTTAGGAAGGATAGAGAGGGACGTATAGGTGGAGGAGTAGCTCTGTATGTCAGAAATGATATCGCAGCGACTGAAATGACAGGGAACTGGGGAAAGGAAGAAGCGATATGGATCACCTTAAAAGAGAGGATAGAACCTTGGTCCACGTGGGTGTTGTCTATAGACCCCCGACACAATTGGAAGAACTAGATAAAGATCTGATTGCTGATATTCAAAAGTTGGGGAAGAAAAGAGAGGTGCTGTTGTTGGGAGATTTTAATCTGCCGGATGTAGATTGGAAGGTTCCGTCTGCAAAATCAGAAAGAAGTAGAGAGATTGTGGATGCTTTCCAAAGTGCTCTGCTCAGACAAATGGTGAACGAACCCACGAGGGAGGGAGCCACGTTGGATCTGGTGCTCACGAATGGGGATAGTGTGTCAAATGTCCGAGTGGCTGCACACCTGGGAAACAGTGACCATCAAACAGTTTGTTTTGATGTAACGGCTCATGTGGATGGCGGCCACTCTAAACTCAAAGTCCTCGATTTCAAGCGAGCTGACTTTAACAAAATGGGAGAATACATGAGGAAGGAGCTAATGGGCTGGGAGGACATACGAGAAGTGGAAGGACAGTGGTCCACGCTAAAAGAAGTCATAAACAGGGCCACAGACCTTTATGTAAGGAGAGTAAATAAAAGCAAGAGAAAAAGGAAACCAATATGGTTCTCAAAGCAAGTGGCTGAGAAAATAAAGATTAAAGAGTTAGCGTTCCAGAAATATAGAAAATCTCAAGAGGAGGAACACGGGGAGGAATACCGGATGAAACTGAAAGAAGCCAAGAGAGAGGTACGTCTGGCGAAGGCGCAAGCGGAAGAACAAATGGCTAGAAATGTAAGGAGGGGAGACAAAAACTTCTTCAGGTATATTAGTGAAAGGAGAAAGACTATAAAGGGAATTGTGAGACTAAAAGAAACATCAAAACGCTATGTAGAAAATGATGAAGAAAAAGCCAATTTGCTAAATAGATACTTTTGTTCTGTTTTCACTGATGAAAACCCTGGGGAAGGACCGAGAGGGACTGGCAAAAGTACACCTGAGAAGGAGGTGGATAGAGCGCCATTCACGGAAGAGATTGTGTATCAACAACTTGGAAAGCTGAAGGTGGACAAAGCCATGGGGCCGGACGGGATCCACCCCAGAGTACTGAGGGAGCTCAGAGAGGTTCTGGCGGGTCCTCTTAAAGACTTGTTTAATAGATCCTTGGAGACGGGAGAGGTTCCGAGGGATTGGAGAACGGCGGAGGTGGTCCCTCTTCACAAAAGTGGGGATAGGGAAGAAGCTGGAAACTACAGGCCGGTAAGCCTCACTTCGGTTATTGGAAAAGTAATGGAAGCCATGCTGAAGGAAAGGATAGTGAATTTCCTGGAAACCAATAAGTTGCAGGATCCGAGACAACATGGTTTCACCAAAGGGAAATCGTGCCAAACGAATCTCATTGAATTCTTTGACTGGGTGACGGGAGAATTAAATCAAGGACGTGCTATGGACGTCATCTACTTAGATTTCAGCAAGGCTTTTGACACGGTTCCCCACAGGAGGCTCTTAAATAAACTAGACGGCCTGAAGATAGGACCCGAAGTGGTGAACTGGATTAGGAACTGGTTGACGGACAGACGCCAGAGGGTGGTAGTAAATGGAGTTCGCTCGGAGGAAGGAAAGGTGAGTAGTGGAGTGCCTCAGGGATCGGTGCTGGGGCCCATTCTGTTCAATATATTTGTGAGTGACATTGCCGAGGGGTTACAAGGTAAGGTTTGCCTTTTTGCAGATGACACCAAGATTTCCAACAGAGTGGACACCCCGGAGGGTGTGGAAAACATGAAAAAAGATCTGAAGAAGCTAGAAGAATGGTCTAAGGTTTGGCAATTAAAATTCAATGCGAAGAAATGTAAAGTGATGCACTTGGGGAGGAGAAATCCAAGGGAGACGTATGTGTTAGGCGGGGAGAGTCTGATAGGCACGGAAGGGGAGAGGGATCTTGGGGTGATAGTATCTGAGGACCTGAAGGCGACGAAACAGTGCGACAAGGCGGTGGCAGTAGCTAGAAGATTGCTAGGCTGTATAGAGAGAGGAGTGACCAGCAGAAGAAAGGAGGTTTTAATGCCCCTGTATAAGACGTTGGTGAGGCCCCACCTGGAGTATTGTGTTCAGTTTTGGAGGCCGTATCTTGCGAAGGATGTTAAAAAATGGAAGCGGTGCAAAGAAAAGCTACGAGGATGGTATGGGATTTACGTTCCAAGACGTATAAAGAAAGGCTTGCTGACCTGAACATGTACACCCTGGAGGAAAGGAGGAACAGGGGTGATATGATACAGACGTTCAAATATTTGAAAGGTATTAATCCGCAAACGCACCTTTTCCGGAGATGGGAAGGCGGTAGAACGAGAGGACATGAAATGAGATTGAAGGGGGGCAGACTCAGGAAAGATGTCAGGAAGTATTTTTTCACGGAGAGGGTGGTGGACGCTTGGAATGCCCTCCCGCGGGAGGTGGTGGAGATGAAAACGGTAACGGAGTTCAAACATGCGTGGGATATGCATAGAGGAATCCTGTGCAGAGGGAATATATCCTCAGAAGCTTAGCTGAAATTGGGTGGCGGAGCAGTTGAGGGGAAGAGGGGGTGGTGGTTGGGAGGCGAGGATAGGGGTGGGCAGACTTATACGGTCTGTACCAGAGCCGGTGATGGGAGGCGGGACTGGTGGCTGGGAGGCGGGAAATACTGCTGGGCAGACTTATATGGTCTGTGCCCTGAAAAGGACAGGTACAAATTCAAGGTAAGGTATACACATATGAGTTTGTCATGGGCAGACTGGATGGACCATGCAGGTCTTTATCTGCCGTCATCTACTATGTTACTATGTTACTATGTTTCTATATTGTTTTCTAACCACTTCAGTAATTTAACACTTAACTCCTAAAAAAAAAACTATTTTAAATTCCAAAAATTCCTTAACTATTACACCCCTACTATATTCCCAAACACCCCCTTATATAACTCACACCCCGCACCCCTTACAAACCCAGTTACTATTAATCCTATTTCCTAAACTTAATAAATTTTAACCAAACTTCCCCACTAAACCACTATAACCCCCTCAATAATACACTATTCTCTAATTATTTTTTCCTTCAAAATTTCTCAAATTCCTTCCCTTTTACCCATCAAACACCTTCCACGCTCTCCCCTCACACACCACACACCTCTCTCCTTGACTGACCAACACCTTCTGACCAACTGCCTCAACCACCATTTCCAGGGAGACCAGCGCTGGCTTGCCATTCCGAGACCAGCTCAGCCAATCACTATCCCTTTTAAACATTCCAAGCTGGCTGAGCTGACCTGCGGAATGTTGGCCAGCGCTGCTACAGCTCCATTTTAAAAAATAAAACCCCATAGACTTTAATAGAAAATCACACTAATTAACTAAAATCACCTTAACATTTTCTCAAATCACCCCAAACTTCACCCAAAAATTAAACTCCCCATTCCCTATCCATCCCTGTTTTCCAATTTTAAAAATCCCAAATTCTGACGTCCGCCTTCAAACAAACTATCCCAGACCCCTCTAAAATTCCCAAATCCAATTAAAAACTATCCCAAAAATTTCAAACTCCCCTCCCGGACCTACCATGTCGAATTAAAAAAATTAACCCTTTCCTAACCCTATAAAACCCACTCCTGTCAAAAACTCCTATTTAAAATACAAAAATTGAAAAACTAAAGTACTACAAAAATCCTAAAAAATTCCCTAACCCTAAATCCAAAAACAGAATTTAAATTAAACAAAACCCTGATTTTTTAAAAATAAAAAACCGAATTTACACATTTTAAAAATAAATACATTAAAATTTCGGGTCAAAAGACCCCTTACCTTGACCGGGATTTTCCCCTCACACGACCCCTGCCTTCGGTTCCGGTCCTCGCTGTCTTCCCGCAAAAACGGATGCAAAAATAAAAAAGCTCCGAAGCCGGGCCCAAAATTTAGGCCCCGGCTTCGGCCTAAACGGAAAAACGCGCGTTCGCGATGTGTGCATGAGGCGCGCCGCCTCATGCACTCTCGCGCCGACGTCCTCTTCTTCGGCCGCCCTCTTCTCGGCTCCCACAACACACGCCTGGGACGCTCCCTTGACGCCCCCCGCCTCTGCGGCCCCACAAAACGGCCCCAACCAACCAGCGCCCCGGAACAACGGCGCTACTTCCCCTCTTCGGCCCCGGGAACCCACTCGTCCCCGGAAGCCAAAAATCATGGCGCTGCCTGCCCCAAGCAGCGCTGGCTTGCTGCCACTGCCTCCGGCCCAAACGAGGCCGAACTCCATCGGGAGCACCTACGGCAGCGCTCCCCTCCTCTTCCCGGCCCCTCCTTGGGCCCGAACATCTCTTCACTCCCGGGGGCAAGCGCAAACACCCCCAGGAGACAGAAAAACGTTGTGCTGCCCTCTGCAACCCCCAACCGGACCACCCCAGGTAAAAAAAAATATATAAAAAACCCTTTTATATATTTTACTCTTTCTACCCCCCTGTTACACTACCTATCTACTAACATAGTAACATAGTAACATAGTAGATGACGGCAGAAAAAGACCTGCATGGTCCATCTAGTCTGCCCAAGATAAACTCATATCTTGAATTTGTACCTGTCTTTTTCAGGGCACAGACCGTATAAGTCTGCCCAGCAGTATTTCCCGCCTCCCAACCACCAGTCCCGTCTCCCATCACCGGCTCTGGTACAGACCGTATAAGTCTGCCCTCCCCTATCCTAGCCTCCCAACCACCAACCCCTCTTCCCCCCACCTGCAGGGCTCACACACTAACCTCATGCTAGCCCCCGGTTTCTATATAGTTTGCTTAGATTTAGGTGCCGAAACTGGCATGGATTCTATAACATCGGTCATAACTTAATTGGTTTAACAAGCTAATAAGAGCTGAAATCAGCACTTAACAAACAATAATGAGCATTAATTGGCACTGATGAGAATTTAGGCACACAAATTGCTAAGCAAATTCTGTAACGAAATTCTAACGCATGCAGGCAAAAAGGGGTGTGGTTATGGATGTGGAAATGGGCATTTTGTGGGCATTCTGAAATGTAGGCACCTAGTTATAGAATATGACCCAGTGCACCTAAATCTACGAGCTGAGATGCACGTCATGTTTTACTTGGTGTAAATGGATGCATGCAGATTTAGGTGCTGAAATATCAACTAAGCGTATTCCATAATCGGCGCCTAAATCTAGGTGCCAATTACAGAATACGCTTAGTCGGCACTGATTTCAACACTGAATTTTTAGGTGCCATATATAGAATCTCCTCCTAAGCGGGAGCACACAGAAATTTACCAACACTACCCGATTAACATGGGGCATACCCATGCTCCGCCTTCAAACACACCCCCTGTGCTAAAAAATAAAACCTATTTTTTAGCATATGGGTAGCATGTGTCAATCCAAGAACTACTGTGGGATGCCTGAACACATCCCGCAGTGGTGCCTTAAAGCATACAGTATGCACGCAATTAGTGCTTACCAGCAATGCTTTCCTTTTACTGAATGCAAAAATGGTTATTTTTTGCTATTATTCATCCATGTGTGGATGTGTGGAGGGGAGAGGGGGGGAAGATGAGGTTGTTTTATCCTTGAAGTTGTAGGATTGCAAAACACCCTTGGGTCATGTTTGTTTGAATTACTATATATTAAAAAACAAACGTGTGTTTTGTTCTTAGGTTAACAGGGTCTGGTCTTAGGCCAGGATGTTTCTCAGCAAGTAGGAGTCTAGCATCTTGTACAGAGTCTGCTAAAGATCACAGGCCACAGCAACTCTTGAATTTGTGCAGTATCTGCCATGGTTAAAATATTTTCTTTTTGTCTGGCTCTACCATTAATGTTTTTTCTTATAATGTAATGTTAAAGTTAAATTGGGTTTCTTTCATGTTACATTCAAGCATGTTTAAGCCAGACACAACAGATTTCTTTTAAGCCATTTGAATAATGGGCTGATTTTCACACATCCCTTGGGAACAATAAAGAGTGATATTTTGGGTAAAATATCTGTGATGGGCCTTCTGTTAATACTTATGCTGATACTGTATCTTCCAAATAGCTTAAGCAGAGTGTTTGTGATATTAAGGAGGGGGTAATTCTACATATGGTCTTTCTCCACCTTTTCATACAGAAGGGTTTACAGTTTCATAAAATCCATACCAGGGAATCATTTTTTATCCATCTTTCTCTCTATTAAGCTGTTGACAAAATCTTTCAGCTAAAGTCGCTTTAGTTGAAATGGACATCTGCTTTTACCAAATTTCCATACTGAAGGCGGCACGTGGTACAAATGTCTAAGGGGGTCTTTTACGAAAGATTAGTTCGAGTTATCTACAGCAGGGCCCATAGGAATAAAATGGGCTCTTCTGTAGATAACTCGAGTTAATCTTTAGTAAAACACCCCCTAATACTGTTATACTGGATGGCTGTGACACACGTGGAGGGCCATTTTTGATATGACGTCTAAGTTCGAGTTTGGAGGTTTTGAAAAAACACTTCCAAAATCTGAATAGCAAAGAAGTTCATTTTCAAAAAAATAACCTCTTTTTTTTTTTTTTCAAAAATACTGTTTAGAACAAGGTTTTGTAATTTGGACGTTTTGATTTCAGGTCCATTTTTGAGAAAAAAAAAAAAGTCCAAGTGCAAAACGCACCAAAATCAAGCCATTAGGATGTAGGAGGAGCCAACATTTTTACTAGACTGGTCCCCCTGGAATCCCAGGAAAGCAGTAGGGCACCCTTGGGGGCACAGCAGTGGACTTAATAAAATGCTCCCAGGTACACATGTCACCACTGCTCCCTTACCTTGTCTGCTGAGTCTCCACCAAACCCACCCGAAACCCACTACCCCCAACTATACACCACTACCATAGCCCTTATGGGTGAAGGGGTGCGCCAATATATGGGTACAGTGGATTTCTGGTGAGTTTTGGAGGGCTCACAGTTTCCTCCACAAGTGTAACAGGTAGGGAGATATGGGCCTGGGTCCACCTGTCTGCAGTGCACTGCACCCACCACTAGATTATTCCAGGGACTTGCATGCTGTTCTAATGGACCTGAGCATAACATATGAGGTTGGCATAGAGGCTGGCAAGTAATGTTTTTAATCACATTTGGGGGGGGGGGGGGGAAGGTGGAAGGGGGTCAGCGACCACTGGGAGAGAATAAGGGGAGGTCATCCCTGATTCCCTCCCATGGTCTTCTGGTCATTTAGGGCACATTTTTGTGCCTTATTCGTTATAAAAACGTCTTAATTTTAGTCCTAGACAGTTTTGTTTTGTTCCATTATGGCTGAAAAATGGCTGTCTTAGGAATGACAAGTCTTGCCCTGAACACGCCCCTCACATGCCCCCTTGAGATTCGGACGCACTTCTGATGGACTTCATAGAAAAACATCTAAAAATAGGTTTCGAAAAATACTGATTTGGATGTTTTTGTGAGAAAAACGTCCAAATGCTGCTTTATGCCACTTTTTAGACATTTTTCTGATTTGAGAATGAGCCCAATAGGCAGTCAGGGAACACACTCACAGTAGTACAGTCACTTGCTCACCATAGACAGCCACACACAGAACTTATTGAAAAGTGGCACATACTAGGAGTATGAGGGAAACCTGGTGAGAGAGGGGAGGGGGAGAGAAAGAGAGTGACACAAGGAGTTTAAATGAGGGGGATGCAAAGGTAATGAGGAGGGCTGGAAATACAGTAGGGGGGTAGCTTAGTTCTCTGATGATGACTTCATTTTGTTGTTGGATTTGATGTTAAATCAGGCAAAACACTGAGCAATGTTGATGTTACTTTGATCGCCTTTTCTTTCATTATCTCCTAAGTAGCTTCCATCCCTCATTTATAGTGCACTTTAGCTATCAGAGTTTTGCTATTTTCTCTGTGACATTTCTTTATTTTAATTCTTAGAGGCCTTTTTACTAAGCTGCAGCAAAAAAGTGGCTTTAGTGCACCCATGCGAAGGTTTTTCTTGTGCACTAAGGCCATTTTTATCGTTGATGTAAAAATGACCCTTTTCTATTTTTGGTATTAATGACCAGTTACTAATGTTGTCATTACAGTAGGATGCGATCATTAAAACAAATAGCATATGTACACTTACCGCCACCCATTTTGTAGGTGGTAAGGGCTCACACTCTATCCTGTGCTAATTTGTTATCACACAGTAATGTAGCTTCACTAACTGATTAAATGCCCACTCTCCACTCCCATACATGCCCCCCTCAAAAAAAATTAAAAAGTATTTTTTAGCACACAGTTATTGGCATTTAATGCAGGATGCTTGAGCATGTCCCACAGTATGCCATTTTAAGCTGTATAGGGTGTGCATTAGTGCCTAATACAGCTTATTAAAAGGGCCTCTTAGGGCCTCTTTTACCAAACTGCACTAGCGATTCCCGCATGGCAATGCTGACAAAGCCCATTCAAAAGTGAATGGGCTTTGTCGACATTGCCGCACCAGGAACCGCTAGCACAGTTTCGTAAAAGAGGCTCTTAGGGCCCCTTTTACAAAGCCGCACTACCAATTTCTGGTGCGGCAAATGAGAGGAAGCCCTTTCAATTTCTATGGGCTTCCTCTCATTTGCCATGTGGGAATCGCTAGCGTGGCTTTGTAAAAGAAGCCCTTAGTGATTTGTTTTCTGATATTTCTTGTCAAGGATATATTTGTTTATGTTATTTAAATAATTACATAAATAAAATTGCTAGGTAGTAATGAAATTCCAACATGGTCTGTCCAGGCTTATATGGATTCTGTTGAATCGTGGTTGCAAAATTATCGTCTTAAGCTAAATGCTGATAAAACAAAAATGATCTGCTTAGGGAGTTTGACACCACCACTTACAGATAATGTACTCCCTTTCAAGAATGTGGTCTTGAAAAATGAAACAACAATCAAGGTGCTTGGCATCTCCTTTGATCCTATGTTGAAATTTGAGTATCATGTTGCTCAATTGACCAAGCTGATTTTCTGGAAACTTCTCTTACCCAGTTCAGTTTAACAGTTCATGCCCTTATTATTAGCAAATTGGATTAGAAGGGTAGCAAGGGCACTTGGATATTTTAGCTGAAGACTCACTAGTTTTGGTGGCTATTTACATCATAACACTCAAATGCATTATTACCTTGCAGATGCATTCCTGGGTCTGGAACCAACCTGACAAAATCCTCTTTCTATCAGCCCTTAAATGCTTATCTCATAGTTCTATAAACTTTGGCACACAATTTTGCAACTAGCCGCAAAATTGCACATGCAAGTTATAAAATTGTACCTAACTTAATTGTTTAAGAGGGTTCTAATTAGCTTTAACTGCTAATAATGGCCCTTAAATGGCATGAATTTGTACCAATTTGCAGTTATGTGCATAACTGCACTTAGGCATAACTGCAAAGGAGGCATTAGCATCGGAGGAGCATGGTTGGGTCAGGGTTGTGTTAGGCACTTATACTCAAAATTATAGAATACTGTCAGTTACGTATCCAACTGACAGTATTTAGGTGTGTACATTTACACTAGCTTTTGGCAGGATGTAAATGCTTGCAACTAAAGTTAGGCGCTCAAATATCAGCTTACACCAGTATTCTATAATGGCTTCAGTGCTCAAATTTGCCATTATAGAATACTTACCAAGTGTTCTATTTTTTTGCGCCTAACTTATGGCGTCCTTTCTTCAATCTATCCCTTAGTATCTGGTACCTTCGCTTGGGGAATACAAATGTTAGCAATAGAATTCCCCTCCCCCTTATCTTCCAAGAAAACTTGAAAAAAGTTGATGTTATAAACTGTACTAACATTTCAAGTTTTATTAACTATGTAAGCTGCTATGGGACTTCAAGTAGAACTTTTAAGTAGCTGGGTTATTAATGCCTGCACCGAAACACTATCCTGGTTCTCTCTATATGATATTTCCCAAAGTCTTACCAATATGTAGGAAATGCAAATGGTCAGTGGCTGCTGAAAGTCAGATAAGGATATTTCTGGGCTTACCTTTAATTGCTGGAGTTACTGAGTCTTCTTCTGGGGAGTCCAAGGCTCTGTATCTGCTATGTTTCCAGGTCCATGCCCCACCTGGAGAGCCAAAACTCAATTTTTGATCTTTCAATTGTCCATGATCATCTCTTTTTGTATCACTGGATCTGTGGCCCTCCTTGTGGGATAAAAGCTCTGCTTCTGTCCAATTGCTGTGGTCATACCTGTGGAACACATTTCTGTGTCTACTCTAATGATCCTAGACCAAAACTCCACCACTACTCCAAAGCTTTTATAACTCCTTCAAGACGGGGAAAGCTTCCCATGCTTGGTGATTAGAGTGCTGCTAAGCCTATGGCCTTTCATTCAGCTACCCCTATTTAGGAAAGGGTATTTCATGTGAAACTCCTCCTCTCTCAGCCACGAAACCAATAGCAATCCAGGAAGGATGAGAGCGAGAGAGAAAATTCCCTTTTCTTTGTCCCCCCCCCCCCCCCCCCCCTTCCTGTTTTAATGCAGTTGCCTAGAATATAAACTACAAAATTATAGATCAGGGTGAGAATTTTCCTTCCTCATAAATTTTTAACATGCCTTGCCTCAGTTTTCAAAACACAGATTACTCTTTTCATCAGTCTTTCGAGCCATAGGGTTTTTTTTTTTATTGTTTGTCTGTGAAGTGGCTTTGGATTGTAATTCAGCAATAAGGATCAGGATTTAATCAGCAAATTAGCATTTCCTGCTCTATGGGATCTCTAGCCTGACGCTCAGGATCCACAGCAGGGTTCTTATCACACATCCTCCCTGCACACCTGCATGCTCATTCCCCCTGGCTGATGGCTCATATGACACTGTAAAACACTGTGAACATTTTTCTTATTTTCACATTGCATTTCATTGTAATTAACAATAAACTTCCTCCCACCTTCTCTTTCCCATCAAACCAGTTGGAAGCAAGGGAGGGGGTGCATCATGCGATTGTTTCAAAGCTTGATAGTGAAATGTGAGGGGATAGGGGATGATGAATAGTGGATTAGATGCAGAAACCTATGTGAACTGTTGGAGAATCAAACAGGAAATCAAAAGCTGACGTATAATGATCAGCAATCAAAACTCTGTGGCTGGCATTGCCAGTACAGTGCAATGTGCTTAAGTGCAAGGGTCTGGGACCAAAGAAATACATGCAGTTAACCGGAGCATGTACTTAACCGTTGTGACCCAAAGAAGCTTGACATCTGATAAATATATGTACAGTACTGTTTATTATACATACAATATACAGTCTCCATTAACTGACGTTATACAGTTTCCGTTAACTGACTTTAGGCTTACTTGAAGTAATCAGTCATAGTCCTCTGTACACTCTTGTGTCTGTGAGTTCCATAGACTATGTCTGCCAGATGGTAAAAACTGTCATAGCACTGACATCCAGTGGCCTCTGGATAGGCCTGCACGGTGTTGAGACTCTCCAGCGCTCTTGCAAAAGTGACAGGAGGTTGTTGAATTTCATCAGCATGTGCCTCACTGCTCATTTCATCATCTGTTTCATCATCAGCCCTTGCCTGCATGTAGGCGCATATCTGGACATCAGTGCTGCATTACCTGTTTGTAGATCGTAATCAACAGTTACGTAGTGATGAAACTCCTCTTCAGTAACACCGGCTGGGATGTCAATAGCCTGTTCATCTGATGCATTTGCAACAGCTGCATCTGTTTCGCCCCTTTCCACATCCTTAACAAAGCTTGCCCGCTTGTAGCAGTTCACAATGGTTGCCTGTGTAACATGATTCCAGGCTTCTTTCTGCATATGTAGGGAATCCAACAGTGATAGATTACGAGCCAGTTCAACAGCACGTTTATCCTTGCCAGTCTGGTCATCCATAACGCTCATCAGATGACATAGCACAAGAGCCTGATAATGTTGTTTCAAATTGGCTATTATGCCCTGATCCATAGGTTGGATCAAAGAGGTAGTGTTTGGTGGCAGGAAGACCACCTTGACGTTAGACAGCCTGTCATCACTGTGTGCAGCGGAATTATCACAAAGCAACAAAATCTGACGCTTTTGTGCCCACATTCCAGTGTCTAACTTCAATGTCGCCTTTGGCACCTAACCATTCTACCTCTATTCAGGAAATCTAGACTACCCCAATTTGATTGTCTACACATTTTGTCCATTAGATTGTAAACTCCTTTGAGCAGGGACTGTCCTTCTTTGTTAAACTATACAGCATTGCGTAACCCTAGTAGTGCTTTAGAAGTGTTAAGTAGTAGTAGTAGTAGCCACTGTTCCCAAATTTCCCCAGTCATCCATGAATTTGCATTAGCCTTGTGTTGACACAGGAAATCATTTAACATTCTTGAAGCAACGGGGCTGTTTGCTCTTTCCAATGACGAGTGGTTCCAACTTCTCACTCCCATCCATATTGCAGCAAAGGAGGATTGTCAGTCGGCCCTTCGACGTTTTACTTCCTGTAGTTTCGGCTTGTTTGAATGCAAGTGTTCCATCAGGAATCGCTTGCCAGTAGAGACCGTTTTCATCAGCATTGAAAATGTCACGAGGTGCAAACTCGTTCAAGATGGTAGGAAGAACTGAAACAACCCAATTTTCAGCACCAAAGTCATCAGCATCTTGTTTTTCACCACGGCCAGTCAAACCCAGTAAGCAGGGTAAGCACTGCAGGAGGGCACCTGTCTTCAAGGGCGTCACTTTGCAAGCAATCAAGCTCTGCTAATCTCTGCTGCTCATCTCAGTCTGGCTCCAAAGCTGTCAGCTCTCTGTCCCGTCCCCTCCCCCCTCCCAAGCAGAGAAGTATCCTCCTTGTGTTTGTCAGAGGACGTCACTGCTCCAACTGAATCTGGCTCTGAAATAACTTGTGGGAGCTCAGCTAACCTCTGTCCTCTGCCCAGAGAGGGCTCAGACAGAGACAGCACAACAGAGCCTGGACCCTTGTTTTGTCAGAAACTGCTGTTTAGTGCTGCACCTGTCCCACCCTTTTCCACCCCCACCCCCACCCCCAACACAGCAACTCACAGGACAGGAGGGCTAGATGCCTGCTTTCAATTCCTAACCATCAGCTATCTCTCATTCCCACTTCAGTAACTCCTGTTAGTCTGTCCAACTCAGATTGTAGAATATGTTAGTTTATGCTGATTAAGTCTGTCCTAGCTAGATCCTAAGCTGTGCTCCATGGGAAGGCTATTGTGCTGCATGCAGAGTCTAACTTCTTAAGATTTCAGGTTAATTTTTGAAGAATTTGAAGAGGGGCTATCTCTGTTCTACATGTGTGACTGCAAGGCCAAATGTCTGAATAGGGATCTGTTTGTTAGATTCTGAAATTTTGATAACACATTGTTTTTCAGAGTTGGCAAGACTGTCTGTTCTCCTAATTCCTGGTCTGTGTGCTAAGTTATTTTTCTTCTATACTGGTGTAATATTTTCAATGATGCCATGGCTGGTAAAAGGGGCGCTGACTAATAGACTGCAGGAGGGCGCTAGAAACCCTAGGGCCGGCCCTGTTTTTCACCATGCTGTTTCTTGAATTTTATGTTGTTCCTCTCCTTCCACCTTTCCAACCATCCAACAGTGGCTTTGAATTCAGTTAGTCCAAGACTTTCAGCTAGCTGATTAGCTTTCTCCATAAGCAGTGGACCACTGACAGGAAACTGTCTGCTCCTGACTTGAGAAAACCACCGAAGAGCATCTTCTACATCCTCAGCTTTTCCCGCCCATTTTCGTTTCCTGTGTGGATTTGTATTGTTTTGCCAGTCTTCCAGAAGCTGATCTTTCTGCTTCAAGATATGTGAAATTTGACTGGGATTGACATCATATTCTTTAGCAATAGATGCTTGACTTTGTTTGTTTTCTAATTATTTAAGAACTTCTATTCGTTCAGCCAGTGTTAAAGTCTTACAGTTGCGCGACGACGACTTCAGTGTACACTCTAACAACATTATTTCGCTTATTCTGCCTGTGGCAGTTAACCAACGAGATTTCACATGCCAATCGGCTTCCATATTCCATGCATGCGCTTATGTGGAGTCTTTCCTGCAGAGGAGCGGTCTTAAACCATGCATATAAGCGAATCTTGCACTTATCAGTGGTGCGCTAAACCAGTTTGTCCCCAAAGAAATTGATGGCGCCAAAAACGGGACCGAAGTACGCCATGCAGTTAAACAGCATGTGCTTAACCGACGTGCACTCAAATGGAGTGCACTGTATATCCTTGGTAATATGGACCAGAATAACTGAACACACAATATGGACTAGTTGACTTTTTTCATCTATTCTCTACTTGGTTACTGCGAGGTTGATTTTTCTAACAGACTAGACAACTTGTTCATCAACAGGAAGGCAGTAGAACTAGAGGTCATGAGTTGAGGTAGCAGGGTAAGAGACTTAGGGAGCAACGTTTTCACAGAAAGGGTGATGGATGCCTGGAATTCCCTTCTGTGGGAGGTTGTGAAGACAAAACAGTGGTGGAATTCAAGAATTTTTGGGATAAACACAGAGAAGCACTATATAAGAAAAGGATGTAATCCAATTAAAGCAAAACTTAAATGACCTCATAACTGGACTTAGCTTTGATGGCAGCTTCAGAGATTGGGAAGTAAGACCAATGCTGGGCAGTCTTCTACATTCTGGGTCCTGTAAGTAGCAAAAACATTTCAGGATCGAGGCTGGAGTGGGCTTTGATGTCAACTCTAGTAGTTGGGAAGTAGGATTGGTGCTGGGCAGACTTCTATGATCTGTGCCTCAAAGCCACAAAGGGGTAAATCTATAAGGAGCTGCCTAGATTTGGACAGCAAATATGTGCAATATTCTAGTCAGTTACACATTTATGGAAACACATCTGCATATACATGAGTGGATTCTGGCTACTTGCTATTCTGTAGGTACACACCAATATTCTAATGGTGCATATTTTGCAGGTGAGCATTGTTAATTTCCTATGGAGTCTGTGGTTATATGGTCCCCTCTGATAACCACCTAGTCTCAGAGAAGGCTGTAATATGTGAGAATTCTTTCTCTGATCCTTCTACTTCCCGTAAGAAACATACCATTTGGACAAGTGGGGCAATAGGGTTTCTGCCTCCTTACACCCACCCCAAGATATAGTGGACCAGCCACCCCCAAGATATGAGGTGGCAGAGAAGACAGAGGCTATGTTCCTTCCAAGGAGAAAGTCTTTATTCCTTACCAATCCAGATAATAACAATGCAAACAGGCAATAACAAATAGCAATTTGTTATGAGAGGGAGAGAGAGACCACTGCTGTAAAGATTTACTCACTGTTGATCATCTCAGCCTCTGCCTAAATACAATACAACAGTGACTTATATACCTTTTCGTACAATGGATTGGGCATCAATTCCCTCCCAAATCATGCAGCTTGCAACTTCAGCTAATTTCTGTCTTAGTGCATTGTTTACATAGAATGGAACACACTATCTGAATATTATAGAACGCAGCATTTCTATTATTTTTCATTTTTCCTACTTTTGTACCCCGCGCTTTCCCACTCATAGGTAGGTTCAATGCAGCTTACATATTATATGCAGGTACTTATTTGTACCTGGGGCAATGGAGGGTTAAGTGACTTGCCCAGAGTCACAAGGAGCTGCCTGTGCCTGCAGTGGGAATCAAACACAGTTCCCCAGGACCAAAGTCCACCTCTCTAACCACTAGGCCACTCCTCCAAGTCCAAAGTTTCTTTTACAGGAGATTGTAGCCATCATTTTGCCACAGGAATTTCTCCAAGAGCCAAGTCTTATCATTGTTTTGTCTAGTAACCTCAACACATCTTCGCTTTCAAACTGCGTATACATTCTTAGTGTCCTTGTGATGTAGAGTCAGTGGCACCAACTCTGTCAGGGAGGGGAAGAGCACTCCTTGCTGTAGATCAGCATGACCTCAAATTCACAGCTTTCAGCAGAAAGTACAGAAAGATGCAGCACTCAGGCATTTTAAGTTTGAGCCTTTAGTTATGCAGTTCATGGATCATAACTGACCTGTCAGTGGTCAGAAGAGTACAAATCAATTCATTCCCCTCTTTCATCACCTATACAGATAATAATCGTTAATTCCGCTGAGTGCCTATTCGATGTCCATCGATGAAGGGTACAACAGTTGGAAAAGGAAGGAACCCAACTAAACCTATCTATGCCTGGGGAGATGAAATAAGCTCTAGAAGGATAAACTCATGTAACAAATAAGCGGCTAAACCAAGAAAAGTGCTGAAGATAAATTTAAACATTCAATTTCATAAAGACAAGATGCAAAATGGGTGTATGTGCTGCATTCACAAGGGAATGCAGATGGGAGTTTAGCTGTATGGACGAGGGGAACATTTACACATATAGGGCCCAATTTTCAGCAGTAAGTGGCTGGTAAGCTGCTTCCAGCCGTGAACTGAGCTAACCCTAGACATTCAGTGCTGGGGCATGCATGGCTCTTGACAATCAATATCCACCAACCTGGAAGTTAACCAGACACCAACTGATAACCAGGCACCAGTCTGAATAATTCAGTGCATAAAGTTAGAAACTTTATGTGGTTATTTAACCAGTTAGTGGGCTGAAAATCATTGCTAAGCAGTTAAGTTGATGCTCTGCCGCAACTCCACCACTAGCCTGCCTCTAACCTATTTGATTAGGGGATGGATGGTTACTGGACCTATTCAGTGGCACCAACCAGCTCTGTCAGCGTGGTTTAACGTGGATTTTGGAATATTGACCCAATAGAACTCAGAACTATCTAAAGTTTAGAAAATTATTAAAGTCCATCCTATTCAAAAAGGGTTTTTCTTTAGATGCAAAATAATCAGATCAATTTCTTTGGTTCTCAAATAATTCAGAGACATTTAAACTTTATATTTTCCTCGCTATCCTGATGTTTATTATAATGCCAATCTTTGTTTAATATTTTTACTGTTTGTACTGTTTAAATATACTATTTGTACTGTAGTCCTACTACAGCTTATGTAAGCCACATTGAGCCTACAACTAGTGGCATAATGTGGGATATAAATGCACTAAATAAATAAATTATAAAATGGTAAAATCAATGAGAATATTTTCACAGTCTAGGTGCAAGTATTTACTCCAGCTTTTTGGGTGGTATAAGTGCTCACACGTAACATATATGTCTGTATTATGCTAGTTTTCTCATTAGGTGATTAGCATGCAGTTTAAACCAGAGTATAGAACATCACTATCAGAAGACTCAACTCTTGAAATAAAATCTTCTATAATACAGTAATCAAACAAGAAAAAATAACTTACAGTTCAGATGTGCTGTACAAGAGTTTTTTGCATTGCAAACGGGTAGTCTGTTCTCCACCATCTCTTTAACTCTCAAGCAAAAGAGAAGCTGGGAGTAATTCAACAACATGCTGAGAGTAATGCTGTTCATACTTTTATACTGGTAAAATCTTGATGGCATCACAGTAACTTGAAGGGGGTCATACAGCAAAATACTGCATAGGAAGTTTCAGTTCACACAGGAGATATGCTGCAGACTAACTCTTATAGACCTGATGGGGAGAGAAAGGGGGGTGCACTTTCCTGGATCAAGAGCCAGTGTTAATGCATCCATATGTATGCATGCACATAGATCACTGTGGTGGCAGTTTTCCTTTTTGACATGCTTTGCCTTAGGCTTGCTTCTTTCAGGTGAACTGGACTCTGGTGTGGGGGGACTTACTTTCTTTAAACCTGTTGACTCTTGTCAGACTGTGACTGTGCCCTACTTGAGCCAGAGCCTTTAGAGGAGAAGGAAGTTCTTGTGTACTTCTACTTCATAATTTTTTCTGGCCTTTTCCTTAAGCTTGTGTGTTCTCTTTGAACTAATAGACTGTCTATTCTTATCTACTGTATGTTCCCAGCTCAATCTAACTTGGCTTGAGTATTTTGTTCAGTCTGCTCAGTTACTTCATTTTCTGACACAATAGAATCTGCCATTGTATGTAGTATGGTGAGAACCAGGAAACTAGGATTCAAATCCTGTTTCTCCCACTGACACCCCTTCTGCAAAACTTAAGGATTTAGTTATCCTTAGTAAAACAGCATGAGTTGGTTCTAATTTGCCAGAGGATTCACTAACACCTAGTGCTTAAATATCACAGGTAGATGAGTCCTGCAGTAAATATCATTATGATTATGATAACTATTTTGCCATTGCTACAGCTTTGATCATTGCAGGTTTCCCAGCCACAACAAGGCAAAGATAATAGATATCAATATGGGCCCACTATCCCCCTAATTCTATAAACTTGGGTGCACAATTTTGCAACTAACATGCAAAACTGCATATACAAGTTATAGAATAGTGCCTAACTTAGTGCCCCTTTTACAAAGGCGCACTAGCATTTTTAATGCGGACTAATCATTATTGCGCGCTAAAAATGCTAGTGCGCTTTTGTGAAAGACCCCCCTAGTTAGTTAAAGCTAATTAGTGCCCACTTAAACATCAATAGTGACCCTTAAATGGCATTACTTGCCACCAATTTGCAATTATGCACATAACAAACAGGCGTTATTTTATAAATTTAGCACCTAAGTTCTATTTTATGTTACTGCAAAGGGAGTTCATATAGGAGGGGCATGGGCAGATTGGGGCATGTCAGGCACTTACATGTTATGTTTATAGAATACTGTCAGTTATATGTGCAACTGGCAGTGTTTAGGCTCGAGCATTTGCACTAAGTTAGGCACTGAAATATCAACTTACACTAGTATTCTATAATAGCTGCAGTCCCCATATTTGCCATTATAGAATACTTGCTTATTGCTCAATTTTTTTGAGCTAACATTTTGCGTCCATTCTTGAATTTACTCTTATCTGTGAAAAAAGCTATGATTATCCCAGTCAGGGATTTGGAAGGAAAGAAGTCTCATGCCATATTTTCCTTGATATTCGCTGCTCCCTATGCCTGGAATAGACTCCCTGAGCCAGTACGTCAGGCTCAGTTTCTGGCTGTCTTCAAATCTAGGCTTAAAACCCACCTCTTTGCTACTGCTTTCGACTCCTGACCATGACTCTCTTACTCAACACCCTCACTTATCACCCCTACCACTGCAATTTCCCCACCCCTACCTATCTGTTTGTCTGTCCAATTTAGTTTGTAAGCTCTGTTGAGCAGGGACTGTCTTTTCATGTTAATTTGTACAGCGCTGCGTAAGTCTAGTAGCACTATAGAAATGTTTAATAATAGTAGTAGTAGTAATATATTCCAATATAATGGCCTAGGTTTTATTCTCCAACCTCTCTTTTCTTTCTAAAGTGTTGGAAAAATTAATTTTCCTTCATGCCTTATCATTTTTTGGAAAAACCTTTGCTCTGGATCCCAGCAATCTGGCTTCAGGGCCAACTTTAGCAAAGAAATATTTTTAGCTGGCCTTTTCAATGAAATACATGCTCACCTAGATAAGCACAACACTGCACTTGCTGTCTCTCTTGATCTATTGGCTGCCTTTGACTAGTTGACCACACTCTCCTGCCTCTCATCTCTTAGATTTCAAGGCACAGTTCTCTCCTGGTTCTGCTCATATATGGTTGTTACTGATTCCTCTATGCCTTCCCCTTGCTTGCTACCCTGCGGTGTCCCCCTCTCCTCTTTGACCTATTCCTTAGTCCCTTTGTTACCATTATTCAATCATCAGGTATTTCATGCTATTTTTATGCAGATGACATCCTACTTTTCTTTCACACTGACCCATTTCCCCCTTCTATCACCCCTCTTCAAAACTTCCTTACTTTAGTTGCTGACTGGCTTGCTGATCACAAGATGATCCTGAATCCACAAAAAACGGTAGCCTGATGGTTTACTGGTGGCCCTTCCATTTTCCTCCATCTTATAGGAACAGATATGCTGGCAGGCGACTCCTTCCATTATTTCAGGGGTCATCTTAGACTCGCAACTTTCTTTTACACAGCAGGTATCTAATGACTGTAAAACTGGCTTTTTATTTTGCGTCAATTATACTCTGTTCACCAATATTTTAGCCCTCAATCTTTTCACTCTCTTATACTATCTCTTTTAATTACAAGGCTTGATTATTTTAATATCATTTACCTAGGCTACCAGTTTTAAAAGTTACAATCTCTGCAAAACACTGCCATTTGTCTTCTCTGTCACACATATTGATTTGAGCATTCTTCCCCCCCTGCGGAAATCTCACCACTGGCTTCCTGTTGAACAAAGAATCTCGTTCATACTTTTTACACTTATGTTTAGTTAGCCTAGTGGTTAGCGTAGCAGACCTTGATCCTGGGTTCAATTCCCACTACAGCTCCTTGTGACTCTGGGCAAGACATTTAACCTTCCATTGCCCCAGGTACAAAATAAGTACCTGTATATAATATGTAAATCACTTTCAATATAATTGCAAAAACCACTTAAAGGTGTTATATCAATTCTTTTTCCCTTTCGGACCTTCTGACGAGGTCCTCCATGCTATCTTTCAGATCTCACCATTCCCTACTCCCCTGCCCACACTTTACATTTGATCAATGACCCAGCGCTTGGTTCTTCCAGGGCCTAAAAGTCAACACACTGCTGTGCTTTTTTCTTTGCCACCTCTTTCACTTGGAACTGTCTTCCAAAAGAAATTTGAGTTGAATCAGCTTTCAAAAAATTTAAAGTAGTCTTAAAGACCTGGCTCTAACTTAGCTTTTGGTACCATCTAATTGGGCTTAGTTGACCATTTTGTTACAGGATTGCCTTTACCCCTTTTGTTCCTCACCCTTTCTACCCCCCCACCCCCCAATCATCTGTTTTCCCTTGTTTAGGTTCCTACATTATCTTTGACATTTGTTTTCTATGAATGGCCTTATCTTTCCTATCCGAATACTATAGTTTCTTTCTGTCTTTTCAAATTTTATTATATAAACTGCTTAAATTAGCAAAAGCGGTATACCAAATGCCAATAATAATTAAAAGAAAAAAAATAGATACATAAACCATGAGTAGGCATTGTCCCAGGTAATAGTTCAATAGATCTCATATATTTACAGTGCTTGAGAAGAATCTTGTCTTGGTTTTTTTGTTGATTATATGGAAAAACAAGTAGTATTCTGTTAAGATACTTGGAGCCACCTCAGTGGCAGAGGCTATAAGGAAAAGATTCATGGATTTGGGATGCCAATGCAAGAGGAAAAACAGGAAAGATACCAGAAACGTTTCTGACCCAGGAACAAGCAATGAGTTCAGCTTCAGAGAAGTAAGAACATAAAAATATAAGAACTGCCATAATGGGTCATAACATAGGTCCATCTAACCCACTATCCAGTGTCCAACAGTAGCAAATCCAGGTCACAAGTACCTGACAGAATCCCAAAAAGTAGCATGATTCCATACTAGTTACCTCCAGGGATAAGCAGTGGCTTTCCCAAGTCGCAATAACAGTCTGTGGACTTTTATTCCAGAAATTTACTTTTTGTTTTAAACCAAATCCAAGAAGACAGGAGGAGCCTCCACGGAAAGTCAAAGCAAAACAGCAAAAGTAGAAGCTGACAAATGCGCAAACCAATAGGGAGATAATCTCAAAAAAGAGTTTATTCAGAATATTCATATCAATATCAAGGACCCGATACGGTCCGTGTTTCGGCGCCAAAGCGCCTGCCTCAGGGGTCACAATCAACTTTCTCTGAGAAGAAGCTGATAGGCTTGAATTCCTTTATGTATGCAAGTTAATCCACAGAGAGAACAAAGGAACAGCCAACCGATCAGCAAACACCATGTGTCACATGGCTGTTCCTTTGTTCTCTCTGTGGATTAACTTGCATACATAAAGGAATTCAAGCCTATCAGCTTCTTCTCAGAGAAAGTTGATTGTGACCCCTGAGGCAGGCGCTTTGGCGCCGAAACACGGACCGTGTCGGGTCCTTGATATTGATATGAATATTCTGAATAAACTCTTTTTGTTTTAAACCCAGCTATGCTATCTGCTTGCACCACATCCTCTGGCAATGAGTTCCAGAGCTTAAGTATGCATTGATTGAAAAAAATATTTTCTCCTAAATGACTGTTGGCTTTCCCCCAGATACTAGTTTAAATGCTGCTCCATTTCTTTTTAAACATTAGCTTCAACTACTTGATTCTATTCCCCTTAAGGCAGAGAACATCTTTTCAGATTAGGCCCCTCTTTCTGCAAAATATTGCACAATTCCTAACAAATATAAATCCCTCCTCCCTGTGTCATTGTACCATCCATTCATTGAGGGTCTGGAGCACTGCCTGCCTCTTAGACCCTGCATGTTGAATGGAGAACATTTCTGAGAATGCCACCCTAGGGTTTTTGAATTTCAACTTTCTACCTAAAAGCCTATGTCATTGAAATCCACATGTGACAACATAGCCATGGAGGAATAGCCTAGTGGTTAGTGCAGTGGACTTTGATCCTGGGGAGCTAGGTTTGATTCCCACTAGAGCTTCTTGTGACTCTGGACAAATCACTTAACCCGGGATGGGAAAGAAAGCCAGCAGATCAATGTCCCAACAAAAAGATTTTATTGACGATACCGTGTATGAACAAATCGCCCGACACAGGCCGTGTTTCGCCCACCTAGGGCTGCGTCAGGGGCTACAATTAACAAATATATAATAATTATCATAGATCATAATAAATAAAATATAACACACATACGAGCATAATATATCAAATATATAAATTGACAAAAAGCAATTAATAAAATATGGAATATTACTAGGTATACATAGAGAGTATACTAGAATAATTACATGAATAAACATATCGCTACGCACTGTCCAATATAAATAATATACATGTACATAAAAGAGCATATATAAGAAAATATATATATATAAGAAGTGAACATAATGCAACAATTGTATGACAGTGCATATAAACATATATATAAAAGCATAATAAAATCTGACATCACATAACAGCAAAGCAAGGGCACTGGTATAGGTTACGAACTTCAATACAAATATGTATAAAAAAATTTATAAATGAGATAATAAAGGCACATACCTAATTTAAAACCTTCGTAAAGGGGCAACTATAAAAAAGTGAACATGGACACAATCAAACAATATTCTATGTTACCAAAAATGAGAAATGGGGGTAGTATGTATGAGAACAATAAAAACATTACTCACATATGGTGCATAAAAGTCAAGAAAAAACCAGCTCAAACGGGAATCCCTATAATCATAAATCAAAAAGAATTAATAAAAAGCAAAAAATAAAATTAGAGCAGATCAAGACTAATAATATGACATTAGTTTAGGTATCATAGGGTGTATTGACACTACATTGTGTATTGACATGACTAGTGCAATGTGTTTATAAAAAATACTATATACAAAACATCTTGCAATCAAAACAACATCATGGCACAGCAATGTCACATTTATAAACACTAAGAGGGGCAAAATGGAAAGATCGTCCAAGTACGAATTAGGGCGTTCTTACGATAACGTCCAAAAACAGACCTGTATAATGGAAAAATAGTGTGGGCGTTTTTCGACAATCGATTATCCCTGTAAGAAAACAATCAAATGACGAGCGCATAAGCGTGACTAAATTGGGCGCCCTAACACGGTCGACTATTGCAGGTGCAAACGACCAAATCACGTGGTGTGTAAAATAATGTACATAGGTGTATCGCAAGTACAGTACATGTTGTTCAGGCCATCCAGGTACGGAAATATATGACGAACGCATATATGTGTCAACTACAGACATATCATGCTGCTCCACCCATACATTCATCATATGTGCCCATCTAAATGTGCGGATCTGCATGCACTGTACACCTACTGAACATGCAGTAAATGTATATTGTGTATATGTGAAAAGGGTCGGGTGGGGTGCGTCATACTCATCTATAGAAGGCACGTTTCACACTCCTGCAGGCATGTGCACGTCAAAGACGTCTATGCTTACGAGGGCGTCCACGTGCTGATAGGGGCCATATATGGAATGGTCATCCATATATGGAGCTGTGCATGAAACGACGTCCCTCACGCAAGGTCGTCTATATAAGGCACTTCTTTTCCAACACGTGGAAAAATGGCACAACGAAGGGAACCCAACTTCGGGCAGGAGGAGAGCCTGATGCTGGTGCGGCTGTGTGTAAGGCACCGGCACAGGCTCTTCATTCAGCACCATCACCTGCCCCCCAGGCTGCAGGCCATGCGAGCCTGGTCCCGCATCCGGGAAAGATTAGAGAGGTAAGGTTATGGCCCAACCCCCCTCCCCTCCTGTACCTACACATATAACAGCTCCGTCATCAATGTTACCAGCAGTAACTGGAGTGTCCATGCAAGGATCATGAGTAATATAGGAACATGCACAATCACCAATAATTTGTATGTTATTGAAACGACCACCATTCCCACATCCCTACAAGAATGTATTTCGTTAGGTTAGGTATGTGACTATTCTATTAGTGTTATGTGACAATTTCGTTAGTTATGTGAAGGCCACATTTTCCAACCCCTCTTTGGAGCCTCTGAATAGTGGAAGCATGAGACCAATGAAACCTATACCATACTTTATAACATGGTCATGATAACACATATAAAGTAGTTTAACAAGCATACATTATAATGTATACAAACGGTACTGTCTGGCCTCATGGCCACCTCTCTGGCATCATCTGCATAGGAACCAACTCGGTGGCTGCTGTGGGTGCTTCACCACCCCACCCCCCAATATCAAATATGTATGGAGGGAGGGGTCATCTCCACTGGGGGTTCCACCCCCCAAAATGGAAAAAAGGTGGCTCCTATGATTCACTACCAATGGAGGTGCCCCCCCCCCCCCCCCAACACTGTAGACCCTCTCTCTCTGGTATGTGAATAGCAAATGAATGTGTGCAGGGGACAAAAAGGACCAACACCCCTGACCCCTGCTCTCCAAACTTATATCTTACAGACGCTTTGGAGTCCACCGGGACCTCGAGTCCCTGCGGAGGCGGTTCCGCAGGGTGAGGCGGGAGAGGCCCGACGTCATTCGGGCGGTGCGAAGGCACCTCAGGGCTCGCCGTAAGTATTTTGAAAAACAGGACACCTGTACAGATTACTACATACATTTTATGAATAAAGCAAATGTGTTGTACAATATCACTTCCCATGTGCCTAATAGCCACCTAGTAATACCATATCTGTCCCAGATCAAGGATGCAGGTTGCAGGGGTTCTCCCATGAGCGTGCTTGCAACGTCCGACCATCCCCCCCGAGATGAATGAGATGATATGCCACACTTTACTATTCCCCTTACTGTGGTGGCTGATTAGTGTGTCCTGGTACAGTTGCCTGAGGCCCTACTTTTACTGCATGTTATGGCCTAACTCACATAAAAGAATTGTGCTCAACACCCTTCCCACTGCCCCCCCCCCCCCAATAACTCCTACAACAACTGCCCATCAACCCCTCGTTGCATCTCACAATGCAAACATGCTGGTCAGCAATGAATTTGGTATGGCAACATGTCCTGCGTGGTGTGTATCAGAGGAGGGTCCAGGGTTCTGTGTCATGTCATCTGATGCAGCTCATTCCCCATGGGCATAGGCTACGCCTTACCACACCCTGCCCCATCCCCTGCCTCACGCCACCCAGCTACTGCACTATGCAAGCCATGTTGTATGCACTGATCTCAATCACACTCCTTTTACATACACAGGGCTCCACCAGCAGGAAGCCGAGCGGGAAGATGAGGAGGGCCACCACCTCCAGGAGGAGGAGGAGCAGGAGGAGGAGGAGGAGCAGGAGGAGGAGGAGGAGCAGGAGGAGGGGCACATGGAGGAGGAGGAGGAGCAGCAGCCAGGCCAGGAGGCGGCCCACCAGGGAGAAGAGGAGGAGGAGGACTCGGAGGAGGGAGTCCTCATCATAGACATTCGTGAGGACCCCTCCCCACCTGCAGCTCCTTATGAGGGCTCTCCCTCCCCACCTGCAGCGCCATCGCCTGGCCCACCTCCATCCCCTGGGCCAGCTTCTGTGTCCCCTGGCCCACCTCCATCCCCTGGGCCAGCTTCTGTGTCCCCTGGCCCACCTCCATCCCCTGGGCCATCATCCATGTCCCTGGCCCACCTCCAGCCTTTGGGCCAGCGACTGTAGTGCGCCTCCTGCAGCAGCTGGTAGATGGCCAGCAGCAGATTATAGTTGGCCAGCACCAGCTGCTGCAGGAGGTGACAGCCCTACGGCAGGGCAATGAGCAGCTCCAGGGCCCACTAAGGGTACTGCTGGGGCTGCTCATTGCCCTGCTACAGAGGGCCTTACTAAGAGGGCGTGGCCGCCCTTAATTTAAATAGGGGGGCCTGTTGGTGTTGTGTGTGTGGGGGGAGGGAGGGAGGGAATTGTTGGGGTTGTGTGTGTGGGGGGAGGGAAATGTTGGGGGTTCTGTGGGGGGGGGGGAGGGAATTGTTGGGGTGTGTGGGGAGTTGTGGGGGGGAGGAGGGCATTGTTGGGGTTATTTTGTAGGGGTGGGGGTGGGGATGGGGGGCAAATAAATTTTTGTTATAATATAACTATCAGGGTGTGTGTGTGTGTGTGTTTGTCTCCCTTGTGCATTACATATCACCAAATGGTGCTGTTGAGTTGAGAGGAAGGAGGCAGCAATATGCATAGCATTAAATGTGCTGTGTGAATGAGAAGGTGATGTATGTCTGAGAATGTTGGCCAGACAGAACGCCACCTGTTCATTCCAACCTGCATGGCCCATATGTGCAGGGGGGTTGGGCCGGGGAGGCTGGATGGATATTTGTGTTCATTAATAAAAATGGCCAGCCAGCATCTCTCTCTCCCTTCCTCCCTCCCTCCCCTCCACCATACTGACCCACATTACAGAGTGCCATCAATAAGAGATTAATAGTGTACCACGTGTGATCTGCCAGGTACACACTTCCACATAACTCCAGGTACCACATACACAGTGTTTGCTGTCTGATGGACACATATCTTTACCCACAAGCCACATTGGTGGGGTGGGGGGGGGGGCCCAAGAAGGACCTACAAACAGCTGGCTCATATTTTCACATTGAATACATCAGCTATGGTATATAATGCTGAGGAGCAAAGGGAAACAATGGGAAACCCAATAGATGGATGGTTACTTCATCACAGTTGCAATGTAATACTTGTGTTAGGGAAGGGCACAAATAACAATGGTGCTCATTATTTGCAGGTGTGATCACACTTTCTCCAGTAGTGAACCAAGGTGTGTTACATTCAAGTATTCTGGGTTTGTGTCCAACTTTGTCTCTGAAGTGACTTGCCTTAGGTGGGATTTGAACCAGCAACCTTATGATTATAAGGCTGGTGCTCTAACCACTAGGCCACAGCAGCCACCAGGCTTTATCCACCACCAGTTACTTTGGGTTGGTACCTGTACACACACCCCTTTCCCTCACCACCACGTCATAGGCCTCAGTGGCACTACCTGTAGCCACCTCGATCATTTTGTCCAGGCTACCGATTAAAAACAATGTAATGTGCATGTTCCCTACCCTACTACCTATGGAGCAATTTAGGAAGGTGTTGCATAAAGTGCTATACACATCCATTGCATTAATCATTCTCCCCTCCCCCGCCTATGGACCTTGAGAATGGGTGGCCACTTCATAAATGGGGACTGGGGTACACCACATAAACAAGGAAGATGGAAGCTACCGGGAACCAATACAGCACCTCCAACAGCTGGCCCACACCACTGAGGACCTGCCAACCCCACAGTACAGTGCACAGGAACCTGGTGAAAACAGAGCTACCTAACATCTGACTCCAGACTACATACATACAGTGAATGCACACTCCTTGACTATGAGCACAAAGAGAAGAGGTGGCAGACAAACGAGAGCTTACCATGAACGTCTGTTTCAAGACTGTGTAGTGCGCCTTTTATCTTCTGGAACATTAGCTGCACATCTCCCTGATTGAAATGACCCTTACCGAGGGGTGCTTGATTTGGGGTGAGTGTAGCAAATTCGTGGCCCCCACACACTGCCTGCTACAACCAGGCAGAGAGAATGGGAGAAAGGAAGGGAGCATCAGGCGATGTGGAAGACAGGAAACGGAAGGCGTGGTGGCTGAGGGCCAACAATTATTCCCCCCCCCCCCCCTAAATACACAGGTGTACCCAAGCATGCTAAGTGAGGGTAAAACCCTGTAAATGATTATTACGAACAACCGGCAAGGTCTCAGTGCAGGAAATGGCAGGTAAAATGGCAATGAAGAAAGGGAAGGCAGGTGGAGACGCCCATACTTATCTACTCATAATCGAAAGCATGTGTTCCTAATCGCTATCTGAGCTGGGCACGCTTAGGAATTATGTGTATAATTGAAAAAGTAGCGCCCAAATCAGAAACGCCTATTCCCCCGTCTCAATGGGCGTTCTTGGCGCCTATATAAACGCCCACTCCGTATTTTCGAAAACACCATTGGTACAATGCCACCACGCATGCCGCCGACCCGGAAGGGTAATTTTCTCGAGGCAGAGGTGGAGCTCCTGGTACAAGAAATTGTACAGCGGCACCGGAGTCTGTTTGCTCCCACAGGGCAGAGGCTGGCAGCAACAGTAAAGCAGCGGGAATGGGAGGCAGTACGGGACAGCCTGAATGCTGTCTTCCATGCTGGGAGAGACGTGGAGGACTGCAAGAGGAAGTGGCGGAAGCTGAGGAGGGATGTTCGCAGGAAGGCAGGGGCCAATCCCCCAGGCAATGACACTGCCAATCTTACACCAATGGAGCTGATGGTGTACTCCCTCCTACCCCAGGAGGGCATCCACGGGATTGGCTCCATGGACACCTCGGGCCAGGCTGAGGACTCAGGTAGGTGTTTCATTATGCAGTTGGGGTATCTGTTGTGCTGCAGTACACTTGTGTTATAGAAGTTGGGGTCAGGGGGAGGGAGGTGAGGAGTGGGGGGCAGGAGGAGGGAGGTGGGTGTGGGTGTGGGTGGGGATGGGGGGGGGAGTATCTCTGGCTGTCTTTCTGTATATTAACAGGCCACCTTTATGATGCTGTTGTGACCTGGTAACCCCTACTCACTAGCTCTCTACCCTTACTCCCTATCCCTACCGTTGTCATTGGGTTTCCTCTTACTTGTCCTGTGTGCCCATATTTATAGAATTAATTGTAAGCTCTATTTGAGTAGTGGTAGTGGTCATGTGTGTTATAGGAGCAAGCAGACAGGGTGGGTGCTGTGTGTGTGTGAGAGCACCCCCAATATTGAGGAAAGATCATGTAGCTGTGCAGGGAGGAGTGTTGGTCACTGGGCTTAGCACCCCCAATACTACTTTCCAGTTGGCTCCTATGGGTGTGTGTAGGTTACTACTGTGGCAGAACTCTGGGGGCCGTCCTTCCCTACTACTCCCTCCTATTTTCCCATTACCAAACTGTGCCTAGTTCCTCCTGTGACCTCTGTGCTCTACTGAGTGTGGGCCACATGCATTCAACTGAAGGAGCCTGTAATGGGGGTCATAAAGCAGTTCTATGCAGTTTAGCAAGTCAGTAGTAACACAACACATGCTGCAATGTTGTTCAATTTAACAATTATACAACTAACAGCTTGTGCACAACGTTGTGAGTGGTGTCCTTCTCTTGGCTGCTCATCCACCACCTCTACCCAGCTGCCTGCGGGCCTCTCTCTTTCGTACCCGTGTCAATTCCATTTCTCCTCACCATCTCTTTGCTGGGTCATCAGGTTGGGGGACATACCAATGTATATGAATGCTGAAAGACAAAAGTGGGTTATTTGCACCAACACTATTCCTCACTCTTGTGCTATACAGGTGAAGACTCAGAGGAGGCTGGCCCTAGTGGCCTGCAAGGCCAACGCCCTACACCATCTGTCCAGCCTCAACCTCCACAGCCTGCAGCACCAGCAGTCCAGCCGCCACCACCTGCACCAGCTGTGCATCCTCCGCGTCCACCACCACCTGCACCAGCTGTCCAGCCTCTACCACCACCAGCTGTCCAGCCTCTTCCAGCACCACCACCACCACCTGCACCGGCTGTCCAGCCTCTGCCAGCACCACCACCACCTGCACCGGCTGTCCAGCCTCTGCCAGCACCACCACCACCACCTGCACCGGCTGTCCAGCCTCTGCCACCACCACCACCACCACCACCTGCACCAGCTGTCCAGGCTCTGCCACCACCACCACCACCACCTGCACCAGCAGAGGCCGCACCTCCAGCACCGGAGGACTTTGGTGAGGAGGAGGAGGGCCCAGCTCCCCGCCAGAGGCCATCCGCCCAAAGGAGGCAACTCCTGCGGCTGGCCACGGAACTACTCCGCCACAACGTGCGCTTGGAGGAGTACCGCCAGCAGAAACTGGAGCTGCAGCGCCAAGCACTGGAGGCACAGCAGCGAGCACACCAAGAACTCCTCCAGGCGCAACGTGAAGGCCACCAGGAGGTGCTCCAGCAACTGAGACGGCTGGAGCAGAGCATCCAACACCTGCACCCTCAGGGCACCGCGCCTACTCCAGCCCCCGTGCTGCTGGAGCAGCCCCTGCCATCAACCTCCTCCTCCACTGACCACCAGCAACCACCACCAGCTAAGAGGTGGGCATTGCGCTCCTCAGCCTCCGCACCCACTCCTGCTGCTCCCATTCTGGGTCCTGTGGCCAGACCACTACAACCAAGAAGGTGGCCCGATTTCCACGGTGCAGCCGAAGCCGCAGGCTGCCGTGGGGATAGGGAGGAGGACACTGGGAGCAGCAGCTCCGAAGAGGGGGAAGAGACTTCCCGTGCAGCACCAGCTGCAAAGGAAGGGCGTGGGAGGGGTAGGAGGGGACGGGGGAAGGGAAGGGGAAAATGATGGGACATGCTGTAGGGTGAGGGTTGGTGGGAGGGGGGTGGGTGTGGGAGGGAGGGGGGTGGTGGTGGTGGTGGTGGGGTTGACCAAACACATATGCACTGTATGTAAATAATAAATGCTCACTTACATTCACCTAAAACTTGTTTCAATGAGTCTTTGTCTTGCTCTTACACCAAGCTGGTAGGCATTGAGCTCTGCTCTGTGGGCTGGGGGTGGAGGGGGCTCCTCTTCCAGCTCATCTGGGGCCTCTTCTGGTGGTGGCTGTGGCTCCTCTGGGAGAGGCTGTCCTCTGCGCTGGGCCAAATTGTGTAACATACAGCACGCCACAAAGATCTTGGCCACCTTTTGTGGACTGTAGAGCAGCTCTCCTCCAGACCGGTCCAGACAGCGGAAGCGGTTTTTCAATAAACCAAAGGTGCGCTCAATGATCCCCCGGGTGCTGCGATGTTTCCTGTTGTAGGTTTCTTCTGGCCCTGGTTGTGGGTGGATCAGGGGGGTCATAAGCCATGTCCTCTGCGGGTAGCCTCGGTCACCTTTGCAGAAAAGCAGAATGAGATAGATGAGTGTGTATCGCTTGGAGCAGGTACAGGGGGGGCGGGGGGGATTTGGATAGTGGGTTGTGGTGGAGGAAGCCAGGGCGGAGGGTTGCCCAGTGGAGGAGGTCTAGTATGGGTGGTACATGCATGTTGCACTTACCTAGTAGCCATCCACCAGTGAACTCCCCTCGCTCGAACCTGCGGAAGATGCCCGAGTGCTGTAGGATGTAGGCATCGTGGCTGGAGCCGGGGTACCTGGCACACACGTCTAATATCTCCCCCTGGGCATCACATACAACTTGCATGTTCATAGAATGAAATGCCTTCCTATTTCTGTAGGTGGCTTCGTGTGCCCGGGGGGGTCTGAGGGCTATGTGTGTGCAGTCTATCACACCGATGACCGAGGGGAATCTAGCAACAGCATAGAAGGCGGCCATGTTGTTGTGCAGAGCCTGGGGGGTGGTGGGGAAAGTGATGTAGTGTGAGGTGTGAGTTATGAAGGCATCCAGGAACTGGGTGAGACAGTGTGAAATAGAAGCCTGGGTGAGGCCTGTGTTAGCAGCTAATACGGATTGAAAACTGCCAGTGGCCAGGACAGAGAGAGCGGAAGTGATTTTGAGGTGGGCAGGGATGGGGTTATTCCTACGTGTCTGGGGCTGAAGGAGGGGTTTCAGCTGCTCACACAGCTGACGAATGGTGGCCCTATCAAACCTGAACCTTGTTAGACACTGCTGGTCAGTGAGTTGTAGGAAGGTGGTGCGGGGCCTAAACACTCGGGGCCGTGAATACCTCCTGCGGTGGGTGGCCTCTTCGTGTAGCATGAATGCCACAAGTGCATTAAGTGCATCCATATCCCCACCACCAGTGCAAGTATTAGGACTAGTAGTCAAAAAGCAACACACACAGATCTGTCACTTCCAGCCACCACGCCCCTCTGGCCACTCACTCGCCAAACAGTACAGGCACACAGAGACAAACGGAGGTCAGGGAATACAGTATACACGTGGGAAGAGTGAATGGGGAGGGGGAGGGGGAGGGGGAGGGGAAGGGGCGATAGAGCAAAGGAGTAGGAGTAAGGAACGGTGAAAGGGTAAGACACAAAAAGAGGCAGGGCACACAGACGACCGTCACAGGTACTGAACACGCTCGGCTTTCTCTCTGCAACCACCACTTCAGCTCTTCCACCAACAATATCGCCACTCTCCAACTACACACAATCGCTAATGAGTCTAAAGACGCTTTCCCCCTTGCTCTGGTCGCTTTTATTTCGGGTCCATCATATTACGCCCATCTTCCCGCTCAACCAGAGCCATTTCGCTATTCGTTATACGTTGTACCCGTCCACGTCGTATCACCGCCCCTAACACGCCCCCGACACGCCTCTTATTTGGGCGTTTTTACGTCCACGTACGAGCGACACGGACGCACTGAAACATTGCTTTCGATTATATGGATTTACTCGTTTTTGTGAGATTAACGTCCATCTCCCGATTTAGGTCGGCTCTTGGGCGTTTTTCTCTTTCGATTATAAGCAGGTAAGTGTGATATAATAATAAAATATCTAAAATGTTACAAGTGCCGTGTTATAAAATGATGCACTTATTGTTATGTATGACAAACAATTATCAGTGCCCTTAAAGGCTGACAGAAGCACAATGAAATATTAATACAGCATCGGAGGAGAATTAAACCACCACGTTGCCAGTAAACTTTTGGTAACATAGAATATTATTTGATTATGTCCATGTTCACTTTTTTATAGTTGCCCCTTTACGAAGGTTTTAAATTAGGTATGTGCCTTTATTATCTCATTTATAAATTTTTTTATACATATTTGTATTGAAGTTCGTAACCTATACCAGTGCCCTTGCTTTGCTGTTATGTGATGTCAGATTTTATTATGCTTTTATATATATGTTTATATGCACTGTCATACAATTGTTGCATTATATACACTTCTTTTATATATATATTTTTTCTTATATATGCTCTTTTATGTACATGTATATATATATTATTTATATTGGACAGTGCGTAGCGATATGTTTATTCATGTAATTATTCTAGTATACTCTCTATGTATACCTAGTAATATTCCATATTTTATTAATTGTTTTTTGTCAATTTATATATTTGATATATTATGCTCGTATGTGTGTTATATTTTATTTATTATGATCTATGATAATTATTATATATTTGTTCATTGTAGCCCCTGATGCAGCCCTAGGTGGGCGAAACACGGCCTGTGTCAGGCGATTTGTTCATACACAGTATCTTCAATAAAATCTTTTTGTTGTGACATTGATCTGCTGGCTTTCTTTCCCATATTGGATTTTGCAGATCGTTTGCCTTGTTGTTTTTTTGGCAAATCACTTAACCCTCCATTGCACCAGCTACAAATAAGTACCTGTATATACCATGTAAACCACTTTGAATGTAATTGCAAAAAACATAGAAAAGCAGTATATCAAGTCCCATTCACTTTCCTTTCTTCTCCCCAGAACTATCTAAATATTTAGCTTACACCAAGCAGGCAAGTAACCAAATGATCCTCATGCTCACCAACTATCCAGCTATCAACATCCCTAATGATTGAATCTCCTAAAAAAGCTGCCCTAACCCTTCCCTCCTGAGAAGTCCCTAGAGACACATCCTCGGTGTGAGAGGATATTGAATTCCCTAGAAGGCAGGTTCTAGCTACAGGATCACTTCCTACTACTACTACTACTACATATCATTTCTATAGTGCTACCAGTTTTTATGAGAAATGCCAGGTCTTTATTGATGTTCTGCCTTACTTACTTTCTCAGTTCATAAAAACATCTCATAAATCATCTGTTATTTTGATCATTAATGTTTACTTCTTCACTTCATACAAGCTTGACCAAATTATCATTTACTTTCAGATTCACAATAAAACACATGCCAAAGTTTAATGTTGATCCCACCAACATATTGGAGCCGATTTTTAAAAAAGGTTCCAGAGGAGATCCGGGAAATTATAGACCGGTGAGTCTGACGTTGGTGCCGGGCAAAATGGTAGAGACTATTATTAGGAAAAAAATGACAGAGTATATTCAAAAGCATGGATTAATGAGACAAAGTCAACATGGATTTAGTGAAGGGAAATCTTGCCTCACCAATCTACTACATTTCTTTGAAGGTGTGAACAAACATGTGGATAAAGGGGAGCCGGTTGATATTGTGTATCTGGATTTTCAGAAGGCGTTTGAAAAAGTACCTCAAGAAAGACTCCAGAGGAAATTGGAGAGTCATGGGATAGGAGGTAGTGTTCTATTGTGGATTAAAAACTGGTTAAAAGATAGAAAACAGAGAGTAGGATTAAATGGTCAGTATTCTCAATGGAGAAGGGTAGTTAGTGGGGTTCCCCAGGGCTCTGTGGGACCGCTGCTTTTTAACATATTTATAAATGACCTAGAGATGGGAGTAACTAGTGAGGTGATTAAATTTGCTGATGACACAAAGTTATTCAAAGTTGTTAAATCGCAGGAGGATTGTGAAAAATTACAAGCGGACCTTACGAGACTGGGCGTCTAAATGGCAGATGATGTTTAATGTGAGCAAGTGCAAAGTGATGCATGTGGGAGAGAGGAACCTGAATTATAGCTATGTCATGCAAGGTTCCACGTTAGGAGTCACGGACCAAGAAAGGGATCTAGGTGTCGTTGTTGATGATACGTTGAAACTTTCTGCTCAGTGTGCTGCTGCGGCTAAGAAAGCAAATAGAATGTTAGGTTTTTTTTTTTGTTACATTTGTACCCTGCGCTTTCCCACTCATGGCAGGCTCAATGTGACTTACATGGGGCAATGGAGGGTTAAGTGACTTGCCCAGAGTCACAAGGAGCTGCTTGGGCCTGAAGTGGGAATTGAGCTCAGTTCCTCAGGACCAAAGTCCACCACCCTAACCACTAGGCCACTCCTCCACTCCATTATTATTATGAAAGGAATGGAAAACAAAAATGAGGATGTTATAATGCCTTTGTATCGCTCCATGGTGCGACCACATCTCGAATATTGTATTCAATTCTGGTCGCCGCATCTGAAAAAAGATATAGTGGAATTAGAAAAGGTGCTGAGAAGGGCGACGAAAATGATAAAGGGGATGGGACAACTTCCCTATGAGGAAAGGCTAAAGCGGCTAGGGCTCTTCAGCTTGGAGAAAAGGCGGCTGAGGGGAGATATGATAGAGGTCTATAAAATAATGAGTGGAGTTGAACGGGTAGATGTGAAGCGTCTGTTCACGCTTTCCAAAAATACTAGGACTAGGGGGCATGCAATGAAGCTACAACGTAGTAAATTTAAAACGAATCTGAGAAAAAGTTTCTTCACTCAACGTGTAATTAAACTCTGGAATTCATTGCCAGAGAATGTGGTAAAGGCGGTTAGCTTAGCGGAGTTTAAAAAAGGTTTAGACGGCTTCCTAAAGGAAAAGTCCAGACCATTTTTAAATGGACTTGGGGAAAATCCACTATTTCTGGGATAAGCTGTATAAAATGTTTTGTACATTTTTGGGATCTTGCTGGGTATTTGTGACCTGGATTGGCCACTGTTGGAAACAGGATGCTGGGCTCGATGGACCTTTGATGTTTCCCAGTATGGCAATACTTATGTACTTATATAATGGAATGCAATAAAAATGGCTTTTACAATATCCTTTACACATAATTTATTTGATAACTAATACCATTCTCTTACCCAAAACACCATTTTAATACAAACCTTTAATTTATGTTGGAAACAAACACTATAAGATACATATTATGCTCACAATTTACAACAGTTTGGGAAATCTGTAATAATTTAACAAAACTACAATAAAATATCACATATAAGATACAGGCTGGCAAAGAAAAGTGCTCTGTAACAAATACAGAAGAAACCTGTCTTCGCGAAAAACAGTAATCAAAAAACAGCGAAGATGACACAGATGAACAAAAAAACGAAAAAGAAAAAAATAATAATAAGAAAAAGGAAAATTCCAAAATATGTGTTAAAAAAGAAAAACTTAAAAAAGGAAAAAGAACTGAGGTATAAAAATCAAAAAAAAGAAGAAAAAGTGGACGACACAAGTAAAATGAATAAAAAAATGAATCAATTTATTAAGGTGATATGACTCAAAAATGAATAAAAAAATGAATCAATTTATTAAGGTGATATGACTCGACACAGCTGTGTTTCGGCCCAACTGGCCTGCGTCAGGAGTCTAAATGAAACAATCATATTTAATTTACAACATATCAATTTTTTACAAAAATTAAAATAATTACATATAAAATAATAACATATATAATGAGAAACAAAGAACAGATGTACTACTATTAATGGTCTATTACTCTATGATATATAGTAGGGAATTTAATTAAATACAATCAGAGATACGTAGATAAAATGCATATTGATAAGAAACTAGAAAAAATTTTTTATTTTATTTATAAATGTATTTCATAATATCACCGCAAATTATGTCTTTAAAATTAAATTAATAATTTTCTATAATTTCTAACCTTAAACTACCATTAAAAGATAAATGAATATATAGTAAGAATGAAAAGCAGGTGTTCTAATATCAACAGTCTATTGTTTTTTGATACATTGTTTTAAGCAAAGACCTAATTGAATACGATATACAAACAGCCGAAGCTACACAGATAAAATGCATATTTAAAAAAAGAAGAAAGAACTAATAAAAATAATGTCAATCACACTAATTTAATTTTATCTATCAAAGAATCTCATATTATCATTAAGAACTATACCTTTAAAAGCTGATTGTTTAAAGTTCCTAAGTATTTTTTATGTATATATAATATATTGTAAATAAAAAAATAATATTAATAAAAATATGTACAACTACAATGTCTAATACGTTTTCAAAAAAACTTATTATTCATTATAGGATTTACCTGTTACACCATGTGTGTATTTTCTAGCAGTGTAAATTCTTGTAGAGTATTCAATAGGACACACCGTGATTCAATAACACTGTGCCTTTAAAAAGGCTATGTGCGTGGTTTAGGGACAATCTATTTAACAGAAAAAGGGAAACAAAATGTGGACATAGATATTTGCAGTCTAACTATACTTCTCCTTGTTATCTATTGTCGGTCATATAACACATGTAAGTTATGTATCATCTTGTCCGTAATTCTATTTATAAACATATGCTTTGTATTGGAACTCAAGACAAAATGCAATGTTCTCACGATGTGTATAACGGAAGTATATAAAGTGAAGTAATTTATCTATGAGTAGAGGTCTTATCGCCATCTCTTATGTTGTTTTTCAACTAAGTATATCTATTATAAATCTATTGGTAAACAAAAGATTAAAAATAGTATATAGTGTTTCTATATTCTCTAACGTGGTGTATATTACCTAGCTGTTGCATGAAAACAAATTAATAAAGGATGCTGCAAATAGTTATGAATAAAAATAATGATGAGGGTAACTTCGTAAGAACAGTTGTCTAATGTGGATAATGTATACACGTTTCTGTAAATTTAGGCGATATTTATAATATATATATTTTCTGAACTAACTCTTGATTTCTTACCGTTATGAGGAATTCTGATACAAGAATTATATATATATTTCTCTCGACGAGAGAAAATCCAAAGCTGCTTGGCGTTTGCTAGCAATCAACTGATGTAACGTGTATATTGTTCTTTTATAGAGATGTAGAATCTACTCAATACGTCACTACTTGCGTCATATCCGCATTTTTCAAAATAGCTTTTCCCGCCAAAGAATAAACTGTAGTTAATACATGTAATATCCTGTGTTTTGACCCACTTAGATAAATGATCTCTATTAACTCAATCTAATTGGATACTTAATTACAAGTGTAAGTGATTTGTATAATAAAAACAAAACAAGGATGATAAAGACAATTTAAATGGAACGTTATATATTATTTCAATTAGATAAGTACTGATGTTATGCACGGTGTTTTCAATGGATATAGTTACAAAAAGCTAATGTTGTTTTGGGCTACATTTAGCAAATAGAATTATGTATGAAAATGTTGTATACTATTTGACATAGACTGGTTTAATTAGCAAAGTTAATATGTGCTGATCGTTTCTGAGAATGACTTTAGAGAATTTCATAAAAAGTGATTGGCCAATTCAATCAAATGGAATTAAACTGCACTGCATATGTTTCGTCTATTCTTTTTTTATTATTGTATATACCAAAAGACTCTTATCACAATATAATCTGTAAACATTCAATGTTGTCTAAATGATATAATATTAATTTAATTCTTGGTGGATATGTTAAATGGAAGTAGACGTAAGACAATTTTTTAGATTAAAAATTGATCTAAATATGTCTGATATGAATGGTAGATGCAAAATAGCAACTGAATGTATTTAATCTCAAGAACTTGTATTATTTTTCGATGTTCTATAAAATAAAACTATGTATGGAGATATTGTGTATTTACAATATATTATATATACATAAAAAATACTTAGGAACTTTAAACAATCAGCTTTTAAAGGTATAGTTCTTAATGATAATATGAGATTCTTTGATAGATAAAATTAAATTAGTGTGATTGACATTATTTTTATTAGTTCTTTCTTCTTTTTTTAAATATGCATTTTATCTGTGTAGCTTCGGCTGTTTGTATATCGTATTCAATTAGGTCTTTGCTTAAAACAATGTATCAAAAAACAATAGACTGTTGATATTAGAACACCTGCTTTTCATTCTTACTATATATTCATTTATCTTTTAATGGTAGTTTAAGGTTAGAAATTATAGAAAATTATTAATTTAATTTTAAAGACATAATTTGCGGTGATATTATGAAATACATTTATAAATAAAATAAAAAAATTTTTCTAGTTTCTTATAAATATGCATTTTATCTACGTATCTCTGATTGTATTTAATTAAATTCCCTACTATATATCATAGAGTAATAGACCATTAATAGTAGTACATCTGTTCTTTGTTTCTCATTATATATGTTATTATTTTATATGTAATTATTTTAATTTTTGTAAAAAATTGATATGTTGTAAATTAAATATGATTTGTTTCATTTAGACTCCTGACGCAGGCCAGTTGGGCCGAAACACAGCTGTGTCGAGTCATATCACCTTAATAAATTGATTCATTTTTTTATTCATTTTTGAGTCATATCACCTTAATAAATTGATTCATTTTTTTATTCATTTTACTTGTGTCGTCCACTTTTTCTTCTTTTTTTTGATTTTTATACCTCAGTTCTTTTTCCTTTTTTAAGTTTTTCTTTTTTAACACATATTTTGGAATTTTCCTTTTTCTTATTATTATTTTTTTCTTTTTCGTTTTTTTGTTCATCTGTGTCATCTTCGCTGTTTTTTGATTAAAGAAAAGTGCTCTGCAGCACAAAAAAAACAAGTCTGTAGTTGGCAAACCTGTAAAAGCAGAAGACTAGCTCAAAAATCTTTGCAAAATGATTCCAAGTTATTAAAATTTACACACTACATAATTTTCAAACATCATGCATTGTCTAAAAATTTTTAAAGTTGATAACGTTTTACACATTCCAAAAATGTTTGTATGACTGTATGAATTCTACAAACCATCCAACAAAAAATGCAATTTTAAAGTATATTCTGTGACTTCTCACCACCAACACTTATTCTTCTTCCGCAAGTTACACAAACTGGTTTATTAAATTCAGTGACCCTCAACATTTCAAGTGAGATCTCTTTTTTAATTCCTTCAACATTTTCAATATAGTGTCTCTTTTTACCCAAGCTCCTCACTGTTTAACTTTACCTATTTAGGGGTCTTTTTACAACGGCACACTGAAAAATGGCCTGCAGTAGTGTAGGCGCAGGATTTGGGCACACGCAGAATCAATTTTCCGTGCACCTGTAAAAAAGGCCTTTTTTTTTTTGCTGAAAATGGACATGCGGCAAAATCAAAATTGCCACGCGTCCATTTTGGGTCTGAGACCTTATAGCCAGCCATAGATCTAGCAGTAAATATTTTGGGTGATAATGACATATGCATATCAGATACCACTTGGTGCACGTCCATTATATGTGCCAGAAAATAAAAATATTTTTCAGACACGCGTAATGGATGCGCACCAAAATTGAAATTACCGCAAGGGCCACGCCGTAACCGGGCGGCAACTCCAATTTGGCATGCGTTGGTTGCACGTAGATGCCTACGTGGCTTAGTAAAAGGGGCCCTTAGTTTACCTAGCAGTATGACCCTATAATCTTATGTATGTTGGTAAAACTAAGAGGTTGCTTAATAACAGAATAGAACACAGGAGTGCTATCAAAAGAAAAGTGATTGAAAAGACTCCAGTTGAACATTCTGTGGTATCCAATCACAAATTTAAAGATCATAAGGTTTTTTTTTAGTGATTTTTAGATCTACCACTTCATGGAGAGGTAGAAACATAGATAAAGTCCTATTACAAGCTGAACAGCAATTTATCATCAAATTGTGCACTTTAATTCCAAGACCTCTCTCACAGGTACTTTCAAATTGCCAACGCTTTTGTGGAATGCAAATGAAATATTAAACCTGTGGTTTCCAAACCTGGTCCTAGAGGCGCCCCGGCCAGTCAGGTTTTCAGGATATCCACAAGGAATATTCAAGAGAGAGATTTGCCTGCACTGCATCCTTGGTATGCAAATCTCCCTCATGAATATTCATTATGGATATCTTGAAAAACGGAATGGCTGGGGTGCCTCCAGGACCTGGTTTGGGAACCACTGCACTAAGGAATCCTTTTACTAAGGTAGTGTAGACGTGTGTTTTGGGCATGCACAGAATAATTTTTTAGCGCACCTACAAAAAGTGACTTTTTTTTGCCGAAAATGAACGTGCAGCAAAATGAAAATTGCCATGCATCCATTTTGGGTCTGAGACCTTACCACAAACCACTGATCTAGCAGTAACCGGGTGGTAATGGTCTACGCGCATCAAATGCCACTTGACACGCGTAGCTGCCACGTGCCTGAAAACAAAAAATATTTTTCAGAACCGCATAGTGGATGCACCCCAAAATTGAAATTACTGCAAGGTAACTCCAATTTGGCGCGCATTGGGTGCGCGTAGGTGCCCATGCGGCTTAGAAAAAGGGCCCCTTAACCTTTAGGTTGATTTTGAAAAAAAGTTGGAGAATATACTTGAAAATTTCACGTTTTTCATTGAATGTTTTGTAGACTTCATACAATGTCAAACAAACATTTTTGTAATTTGTAAAAAGTGGTCAAATTTAAAACCTTTTTGGCAATGGGTGATTTTTGTAAATGAATCTTGTAAGTTTTAATAACTTGTCATCATTTTGCAAAGATACTTGAGCTAGTCCACCACTTTTATAGGTTTGCCAATCTTGGTTTTTGTGCTAGAATCAGAGCATTTTTCTTTGCTAGTTGAAATAATAAATCATTGCCTTATTATACAACTATTTGAGATGGCAATTTGACATCTCTTTATGGCCTTTTCACAAAACTCAGTGAAATATTAAGGTAGGTTTAATCATACATTTTTTCACAGAACAGCAAATCCTCATGCATGCAGAAACTCTTCCACTGGAAAATCCACTTTACTGTAATTGGGAAGTACGATAAGTCTTAAATCTGAGATAATTACTGTGTTCTATAGGTTTTCAAAACAATATAATTCTCACATGATCATCTTCTCTACATATCTTGATATCAAAAAATGAAAACTATAGTACAGATTAACAAATATAAGAAGGCATCCAATTCCTTACCAGATGATAACCTAAAAAAAAAGAAAGAAAAAGAAAAATCATCAATAGAGTGTAACCACCACACCAGCACAATGTCTTATGACACCTATCAGATGAACACGAAAGTTCTCCTCAAAATTTGTAGCATACAAACTGATTACTCTTGGAAAGAAAAGTAGTCCACATCGTGATGCCATTAACTTGTAAATGCAATTGCTGTTCACAACAAAAATACTTATGGCATAGTGCCAATTATGGCAACCCATACCAAAATAAAGTGGCTGAGTTTACAGTACAGTGGCCATGTTTCCAATACATTGATGACAAAGGTTTTGATGGGTCTGAGACCTTGTTTAAGCCTTTCTATAATAAGATTACAATGGGTGACTTTTTAGATTTCTCCTATAGGTGTTTTGTATAAAATTAGCCTCTTTAAGGGCAATTCTGTAATCTAGGTGATTTCATTTACAGTATGTGCTTCTTGCACACACACATGTCTAGTATTTATGCTTGTAAGTGTACACTTACCTGCAAAAGTGCCTAAATGCTATTCAGCAAATACCTGTTTAACTTGCAAGGGGGTGTACACACGGGAAGAACTCAAACTCTACTTTACAGAAAACCTTGCTGTGCGACATTTTTCCTACCTTCAGGCTATTCTCCCAGTCAATGCATCCTGAATTTTATTGGATAATAAATCTTTACTTTTTAGAAGTCTTTGCACTCTTCAAGAGTTTTCTTTCTATATCAATTGGTCACCTTGGGACACCTTTTTTGGACTCTTCTACTCCTTGTTTGTTTGAGAGCATGAGAAGGACATGAGTGGGGCTCCCACTTGCATGCAAAACTTACAAACACTATAAGTTATATGCCCCTGCTGCATTTTGGTGCCTTTACTTACACCAGCTCTATGGTTGGTGTAGCTACAGGTGTGTAAATGTTAGGCACATTAATACAGGGTTACACTAGTATTGGCACCTGGGGCCCAGGTGTTGTTATAGAATAAGCTCTTATTACGAATACTAACAGAGTGGGAGAGGAGGGGGACCATGCCCGTCTTCACTAGATTACCAGGAAAACCCTGCAGTGGGTCCTGTGAGTATGTGCAGTGGGTATGGGGGTACTTCTGCTTGTAGAGATCCAGTAGGGGATCTCATTTTGGGGGCATCTTGTTGGTGTGGGTTGATTCTGTGAGGGCTATTTGGGGGGTGATATTGGAAGGTTAATTGTGTGGGGCTTATTGTCAGTGGGGGCATATTTGTGGTGGTGGGTGCTGTCTGAGAGAGGGAATTTGATCAGGGGGGTGGGGTATGAATCAGAAGGAAGGACTGGCTGGGGGGAGGGGAAGAATGAATGGGGGGGGGGGGATGATGAGTGGGGGAAAGAACTTTTATACACTTTTTTCTTATATTTTCTTTGGGCAGCACCGGGGCCCACATTCTGTACTTTTCCAGGTAGCATAGGTACACCCACGCTATCTGCTGAGGCATAGAACATGCTTATATGGTCAGGTTTTGCCCTGTACAGTAAATGCATGACAAACACATAAGTACATAAGTATTGCCATACTGGGAAAGACCAAAGGTCCATCAAGCCCAGAATCCTGTTTCCAACAGTGGCCAATCCAGGTCACAAATACCTGGCAAGATCCCAAAAAAGTACAAAACATTTTATACTGCTTATCCCAGAAATACTGGATTTTCCTCAAGTCCATTTAATAATGGTCTGAGAAGCCGTCCAAACCTTTTTAAAACTCCGCTAAGCTAACCGCCTTTACCACATTCTCTGGCAACGAATTCCAGAGTTTAATTACACGTTGAGTGAAGAAACATTTTCTCCGATTCATTTTAAATTTACTACATTGTAGCTTCATTGCATGCCCCCTAGTCCTAGTATTTTTGGACAGCGTAAACAGACACTTCACATCTACCCATTCAACTCCACTCATTATTTTGTAGACCTCTATCATATCTCTCCTCAGCCACCTTCTCTCCAAGCTGAAGAGCCCTAGCACTTTAGCCTTTCCTCATAGGGAAGTCGTCCCATCCCCTTTATCATTTTTGTCGCCCTTCTCTGCACCTTTTCTAATTCCACTATATCTTTTTTGAGATGCGGTGACCAGAATTGAACACAGTATTTGAGGTGCGGTTGCACCATGGAGCGATACAAAGGCATTATAACATCCTCATTTTTGTTTTCCATTCCTTTCCTAATAATACCTAAAATTCTATTTCCTTCCTGTACACATTAATTGATTTGATTTGCTTACTTTATTGTTGTCTATTAGATTGTAAGCTCTTTGAGCAGGGACTGTCTTTCTTCTATGTTTGTGCAGCGCTGCGTACGCCTTGTAGCGCTATAAAAATGCTAAATAGTAGTAGTAGTAGTAGTAGCAGCACACTGAGCAGAAGGTTTCAACATATCATCAACGACGACACCTAGATCCCTTTCTTGGTACGTGACTCCTAACGTGGAACCTTGAATGACATAGCTATAATTTGTGTTCCTCCTTCCCACATGCATCACTTTGCACTTGCTCACATTAAACGTCATCTGCCATTTAGATGCCCAGTCTCCCAGTCTCGTAAGGTCTTGTAATTTTTCACAATCCTCCCTCGATTTAACGACTTTGAATAACTTTGTGTCATCAGCAAATTTAATTACCTCACTAGTTACTCCCATCTCTAGGTCATTTATAAATATGTTAAAAAGCAGCAGTTCCAGCACAGACCCCTGGGGAACCCCACTAGTTACTCTTCTCCATTGAGACTACTGAACATTTAACCCTACTCTCTGTTTTCTATCTTTTAACCAGTTTTTAGTCCACAATAGAACACTACCTCCTATCCCATGACTCTCCAATTTCCTCTGGAGTCTTTCATGAGGTACTTTGTCAAACGCCTTCTGAAAATCCAGATACACTATCAGACTTATTTTCGAAAGTGATCGCCGGCCATTTCCCGACATAAATCGGGAGATGGCTGGCGATCTCTCAAAAGCGGCGAAATCGGTATAATCGAAAGCGATTTTTTTGACAGCATCGCCGCTTTCCCATCACCTTGCCGGCGAAAGTTCAAGGGGGCATGTCGGCGGTGTAGCGAAGGCGGAACATTGGGCGGGCATGGGTGTGGCTACCAGATGACTGGCTTTCGCGGATAATGGAAAAAAAAATCGGCGTTAATCAGTATTTCGCCGTTTTACTTGGTCCTTTTATTTTCACGACCAAGCCTCAAAAAGGTGCCCCAACTGACCAGATGACCACCGGAGGGAATGGGGGATGACCTCCCCATAGTCCCCCAGTGGTCACCAACCCCTTCCCACACTAAAAATATAAAAATAAAAACCTTTTTTTACCAGCCTGTATGCCAGCCTCAAATGTCATACCCAGCTCCCTGACAGCAGTATGCAAGTCCCTGGAGCAGTTTTTAATGGGTGCAGTGCACTTCAGGCAGGCAGACCCAGGTCCACCCCCCCCTACCTGTTACACTTGTGGTGCTAAGTGCTGAGCCCTCCAAACACCCCAAACCCCACTGTACCCACATGTAGGTGCCCCCTTCACCCATAAGGGCTATGGTAATGGTGTAGAGTTGTGGAAAGTGGGTTTGTGGGGGATTTGTGGGGCTCAGCACACAAGGTAAGGGAGCTATGCACCTGGGAGCTATTTGGGTATTTTTAAAACATTTTTAGAAGTGCCCCCTAGGGTGCCCGGTTGGTGTCCTGGCATGTCAGGGGGACCAGTGCACTACAAATGCTGGCTACTCCCATGACCAAATGCCTTGCATTTCGCCAGGTTTGAGATGGCCGCCATTTTTTTCCATTATCACTGAAAAACAAAACCGGCGATCTCAAACCCGGCCAACTCTGGCATTTAGCCGGGCTAAACCGTATTATCGAAAGAAAAGATGGCCTGCCATCTTTTTTGATAATACGGTTCCGGCCAGCTGTTGCTCCGCCACCAAAATAGATCGCCGGCGAACTATTTCGCCGGCGACGTTTGATTATGCCCCTCCACATCAAACGGCTCACCTTTATCCACATGTTTGTTCACCCCTTCAAAGAAATGTAGTAGATTGCTGAGGCAAGATTTGCCTTCACTAAATCCATGTTGACTTTGTCTCATTAATCCATGCTTTTGAATATGCTCTGTAATTTTGTTCTTAATAATAGTCTCTACCATTGTGCCTGGCACCGACGTCAGACTCACTGGTCTATAATTTCCTGGATCTCCTCTGGAAGCTTTTTTAAAAATCGGCATTACATTGGTCACCCTCCAATCTTCCGGTACCACTCTCGATTTTAAGGATAAATTACCTATTACTAACAATAGCTCCGCACGCTCATTTTTCAGTTCTATCAGTACTCTGGGATGTATACCATCCGGTCCAGGAGATTTGCTACTCTTCAGTTTGTAGAACTGCCCCATTACATCCTCCAGGTTTACAGAGAATTCATTAAGTTTCTCTGACTCGTCAGCTTCAAATACCATTTCCGACACCGGTATCCCACCCAAATCTTTCTTGGTGAAGACCGAAGCAAAGAATTCATTTAATCTCTCCGCTACAGCTTTGTCTTCCCTGAACGCCCATTTTACTCCTCGGTCCTCTAGCGGTCCAGCCGATTCTTTTGCCAGCTTCCTGCTTTTAATATACCTAAAAAAAATTTACTATGTGTTTTTGCCTCCAACGCAATCTTTTTTTCGAAGTCCATCTTAGCCTTCCTTATCAGCGCTTTGCATTTGACTTGACATTCCTTATGCCATTTCTTATTATTTTCAGTCGGTTCCTTCTTCCATTTTCTGATGGATTTTCTTTTAGCTCTAATAGCTTCCTTCACCTCACTTTTTAACCACGCCGGCTGTCATTTGGTCTTCTGTCCTCCTTTTTTAATACGTGAAATATATTTGGCCTTGGCTTCCAGGATGGTGTTTTTGAACAGCATCCACGCCTGATGTAAATTTTTGACCCTTGCAGTAGCTCCTCTAAGTTTTTTTTTCACCCTTCTTCTCATTTTATCATAGGCTCCTTTTTTTTAAAGTTAAACACTAACATATTTGATTTCCTATGTATACTTACTTCAAAGCTAATATCAAATCTGATCATATTATGATCACTGTTATCAAGCGGCCCCAGCACCATTACCTCCCACACCAGATCATGCGCTCCACTAAGGACTAGGTCTAGAATTTTTCCTTCTCTCATCGGCTCCTGTACCAGCTGCTCCCTAAAGCTGTCCTTGATTTCATCAAGGAATTTTACCCCCCTAGCATGCCCTGATGTTACATTTACCCAGTCAATATCGTGGTAATTGAAATTACCCATTATTATCGTGTTGCCCAGTTTGTTTGCGTCCCTAATTTCCTTTAACATTTCTGCATCCATCTGTTCATCCTGGCGAGGCAGACGGTAGTACACTCTTATCACTATCCTTTTGATTCCAAGAAGTGTTTTGTTTCCTGCATATTTTTTAATCTATTTGATTCAAGGCTTTTGTTAATATACAATGCTACCCCTTCACCAATTCGATCCACCCTATCACTACGATATAATTTGTACCCCGGTATGACAGTGTCCCACTGGGTATCCTTCTTCCACCAGGTCTCAGAGATGCCTATTATATCTAATTTTTCATTTAGTGCAATATATTCTAACTCTCCCATCTTATTTCTTAGGCTCCTGGCATTCGCATATAGACATTTCAAACTATGTTTGTTGTTCCTATTTACATCATGCTTAGTACTTGACAGTATTAATTTGCAATCTTTTGTCTGATTTTTATTTTTATTTAAGGACACCTGATCTACTACGGTCTCTTTTGCAACCACTCTATCAGGATACCCTGTCTTCCCTGTTTTGGTGATATCTTTGAAAGATACCTTATCCCGAACCATGCGCTTTTGAGTGACTGTGCCCCCCCCCCCCCCCCCCCCCCCCCCCCCCCCCCCCCCGTTTCTAGTTTAAAAGCTGCTCTATCTCATTTTTAAATGCTGATGCCAGCAGCCTGGTCCCACCCTGGTTAAGGTGGAGCCCATCCTTTCGGAATAGGCTCCCCCTTCCCCAGAGTGTTGCCCAGTTCCTAACAAATCTAAAACCTTCCTCCCTGCACCATTGTCTCGTCCACGCAGTGAGACTCCGGAGCTCTGCCTGTCTCTTGGGCCCTGGATTTGAGCTTTCTACCTAAGAACCTAAATTTGGCTTCCAGAACATCTCTCCCACATTTTCCTATGTCATTGGTACCCACATGTACCAAGACAGCTGGCTCCTCCCCAGTACTATCTAAAATCCTATCTAAGTGATGCGTTAGGTACGCCACCTTCGCACCAGGCAGGCAAGTCACCAGTCGATCCTCGTGTCCACCAGCCACCCAGCTATCTATATGCCTAATGATCAAATCACCAAGTACAAAAGCTGTCCTAACCTTTCCCTCCGGTCAGCACTTGGAGACATATCCTCGGTGTGAGAAGATAATACATCCCCTGGTGGGCAGGTCCTGGCTACAGGTGTACTTCCTACTTCACCAGGGTGATACTCTCCTTCTAGGAGACCTCCCTCCTCCAAGGTAGTACAGGGGCTACCAGACTGGAGGTGGGACTTCTCTACAACATCCCTGTAGGCCTCCTCTATGTACCTCTCTGTCTCCCTCAGCTCCACCAAGTCTGCTACTCTAGCCTCAAGAGAACACGTTCTCTGAGAGCTAGGAGCTCTTTGCATCAGGCACATACATATGACATCTCACCAACTGGGAGATAATCATACATGTGACACTCAATTCAAAAAACTGGATAGCACCCCTCTCACTGCTGGACTGCTGACTCCATCTTAGTGTTTTTGAGTTTTTCAATAATTTAAAACTTGCTACAGTATTAAGGATATTAGCCTAATATAAAAGTGTCTTTTAGTTTATATAGTATATTGTATGATTTATTTAGTGTTTCCTTCTTAGATGGTAATAAAATGTATTTAAAATTCTGTAAGAGCATTCCTTGGAAAACAAAAATGAGGATGTTATAATGCCTTTGTATCACTCCATGGTGCAACCGCACCTCGAATACTGTGTTCAATACTGGTCGCCGCATCTCAAAAAAGATATAGTGGAATCAGAAAAGGTGCAGAGAAGAGTGACGAAAATGATAAAGGGAATGGGACAACTTCCCTATAAGGAAAGGCTAAAGCGGCTAGGTCTGTTCAGCTTGGAGAGAAGGTAGCTGAGGAGAGATATGATAGAGGTCTACAAAATAATGAGTGGAGTTGAATGGGTAGATGTGAAGTGTCTGTTTACGCTTTCCAAAAATACTAGGACTAGGGGGCATGCGATGAAGCTACAATGTAGTAAATTTAAAATGAATCGGAGAAAATGTTTCTTCACTCAACGTGTAATTAAACTCTGGAATTTGTTGCCATAGAATGTGGTAAAGGCAGTTAGCTTAGCGGAGTTACAATAACTCACTATAAATGAAGAGTTGTGTTAGGGTGGAAAGACTAACATGTCTTCTAGAGTGCTTTGTAACAATCATAGCAATGTCTGACATTTTAAAAAGACTGCTAGATTCTGTTAATGCTGTGGTACAAAGTTTTTAAAAATAAGTACAAAAGACTATGGAGATTAGTTGATAAAATTTGCTTTTTATATTTTTACTTTGCCTAACACTAACCTACAATTCCTCCTTTAAACCCCAATCTTTAAGTTCCCAAAGCACAAAGCAAAACAGTGTTCACTTACCAGAGAAATGTCCTCTTCTCTCGGAACTTCTCAGAAAGAAAGTTCAGTGGGAACCTTTCCTCTTTATATAGTTTTGAATCTAAGGGGCCTTTTTTAAACAGGCTCTTTGAAGCTGACTCAGCAACCTATGCAAGTATTCTACTTCCCCACACCTTAATTAACACTTAATTGAGGTCACTGGATGAGCTACCTCTCCAGCAGCCAAGGAACAGAAAATAACTGCCTTTTAGAACAAGAGTTTTTGGCTGTTTAGTTTCTACCTCTAGAAAAGGTTTCAGTTTAAAACTATGGGATGCCTATTTCTAGAGAAAATTTCAGTTTGAAACTATGGTGAAAGGGTTTGTACACTCACGGCAACTAGTTAATGATGCTTGCTTTTCTCTCTCTCTCTTTTTATTTCCCCCTTAATACTAAACTAGGTCCTGCTTGCTTTTCCCTCCCTCTCTATCTTTTTATTCCCCCTTAATACTAAACGATCCTGCAGTGCCTGCTAGATTAATGCTGTGGTTCAAAGTTTTTAAAACTAAATGGAGATTAGTTGATAAAATTTGCTTTTTATATTTTTATTTTGCCTAACACTAACCTACAATTCCTCCTTTAAACCCCCAATCTTTAAGTTCTCAAAGCACAAAGCAAAATAGCATTCACTTACCAGAGAAATGTCCTCTTCTCTCGGAACTTTTCAGAAGGGGCATACATCCTGCATTTAATGCCCAGATTTTGCACTTACTGAACTTACTTTACTTTAGTAAACATGCCTCTTAGTGTTTGTACTTTGCCTTTGATAATTTTCCATGGCGAAAGATTACTGCTGGTTTTCCTTTTAAAAATGGCTGCAATATGTGCAAGCTAAATGCACATGTGTATATTTCAAATAATACAAGCTATTCAAATGTCTCCCTAAATATCTATGACACATTCACCAAATTGAAGATGCTAATCCCAGGGCTGTAGTTCAATACCAACATAGTTTATTCAATTCTGGCCTGCTGAAATTCCCACTGTAAAAACAGCCTAATTAACTAGCTTAGATAGGACGCTGCTCTTTTGTTTTGTGTGTGTGTGTCCCTTGTTAAGCACTGTGCTGTACTTTCGACAAAAAATGTTCTACAAAAAGCATTAATAACTAACAGTAAGGAACAATGGGGCTGGATTATCATCAAATAATTACATCCCTAGAGGTCCATTGAAGCATTGAGCAGTAACATGTCTTCTAGAGTGCTTTGTAACAATCATAGCAATGTCTGACATTTTAAAAAGGCATTTTTCTTTGTTCAGACAGTCTGCTCTCTATGCTATAAGAATAAATACATTGAGACAGTATGTAACCATCTATGGCACTAAATTGTTAAGACTTTATGTATGTGCACTGACATGAAATGCTTAGGAAGGAATCAGGTCATCAGGACCAGAAAAGACCAGTGTAGCTACAATCAACCTTGAGCACAGGAGGCCAGAAAAATGCTTTTCAAAAGCATTAAGTAACATTGTCACACACTGCACTTTGAGTGCTCTTCACATTTACAAGGAACATTATTACATATGTATATATAGGAAGAATACCATAATTCTGATTAATTTTGCCCTTACTACCAGGTACAAACTGGAACATCAGAAAATACATTGTCATGTGCAAAACTACATGCTGTTTTGAGTTTGAAAAGGTTCACCGCTATGCGTATTTCATAATCTCGAAGTATGAGTGTTATCTCTCATGATAACATCTCAAAAGGGGCTAACTGTGCACATATCATAACAGAAATGAACCCCACACCTATGACAGGGTATGCTGGAGATTTATCTCCATCTCTCAGATTTACTAAAAATGTTTGCTTTGACAGTTACATTGTTCCAAAGAAAGCCTCCTTCTGGTGTTCATAAGGTCTAATATTCAAGATGTGCTTCAAAATTCTATTTAATCAAGCTGGTGGCACCCAATGCACTTGGGATAACTTCTATATTTTTCCAGCCCCACTTTCTCGGTCTCTAATTCGCAATTTGATGCTTGAGGATCTTTTCTTTCTCTACTGTCATTTATATAAATCATGCTGATGACATCTGATAAACTCATCCCTACTTGGAGTTGTTCTAACATTATAGGAGCTATACAATTTCAAATCAAAGCATAGAACATAGAAAAATGAAGGCAGATAAAAATCATATGGTCTATCCAGTCTACCCACCCATGCCATGAAGGGGAGCAGACTTAAGAAAAATGTCAGGAAGTATTTTTTCACGGAGAGGGTGGTGGATGCTTGGAATGCCCTCCCGCGGGAGGTGGTGGAGAGGAAAACGGTAACGGAATTCAAACATGCGTGGGATAAACATAAAGGAATCCTGTTCAGAAGGAAGGGATCCTCAGGAGCTCAGCCTTGAATGGGTGGCAGAGACGGTTGGGAGGCGGGGCTAGTGCTGGGCAGACTTATACGGTCTGTGCCAGGGCTGGTGGTTGGGAGGCGGGGATAGTGCTGGGTAGACTTATACGGTCTGTGCCAGAGCCGGTGGTGGGAGGCGGGGCTGGTGGTTGGGAGGCGGGGATAGTACTGGGCGGACTTATACGGTCTGTGCCCTGAAAAAGACAGGTACAAATCAAGGTAAGGTATATACAAAAAACTAGCGCAGATGAGTTTATCTTGTTGGGCAGACTGGATGGACCGTGCAGGTCTTTTTCTGCCGTCATCTGCTATGTTACTATGTTACCATCTATTATCCCTTTCTCTCTCTCTCTCTCTCTCTCTTGTTCCAAGCTTTCTTGAATTCAGATACAGTTTCTGACCCCACCACCTCTGCTGGGACACCATTCCACAAATTCACCATCCTTTCCATAAAGAAGTATTTCCTCAGGTTACTTCTCAATCTATACCTTTTGACCTTCATCCTATACCTACTCTTTCCAGAGCTTCCTTTCAATTAAAAGAGACTTGCCTCCTGTGTATTTATGTAACATAGTATTTAAACATCTCTATCATATTCCCATCTCTTGCCTTTTCTTCCAAAGTATACATATTGAAATATATAGGTATGTCCCTATACACTTTATGATGAAGAGCACTGACCATTTTAGTAGCCACCCTCTGGACCAACTCCATTCTGTTTAAATCTTTTTGAAGGTGTGGTCTCCAGAATTGTATATAACATTCTAAATGAGGTCTCCGCAGAGTCTTACACAGGGGCATCATCACCTCCTTTTTCCTACTAGCCATTCTTCTCCTGTGCACCTAAACATCCTAGATGCTCTGTTACAATGCTATTCTCACAGTTTACAAGTTTATTATACATGATAAACAAAGAGCATTGTGGGGCTTCATTGCATCCCAGACAGGGAGGGGGTGGGGCAATACAAAGAGCCGGGTGAATCACTCTCCAATGATGTGGGCAGGCAGGGTGCCCTGATAATTATGCACTTACTGGCAGTCCCCTTTGCATCTACCACAGGCAATCATGCATGTGCTGGGTTACCTGTCATCTCTATAATGACAGCAATGGCAATGGTGTTGGCATGGCTCCCCTTGATCTGAGGAGAAGTCAAAGGGGTAATGTGGTGCCTCTGGGCCTAGTTCCCTGGATAGCTACCCATCTCTCCCACGTCTTCTAGTGGCCCTAGGAGGAATGACTTGTCTCCTAAGAAAATACATAGGGCCCTGTTTACCAAGGCGCACTAGCATTCTTAATATGTGCTAATGCTAGAGACATCCATATATTCCTATGTGTGTCTGTAGTGTTAGCATGCACTAATTTTTAACGCACCTACAGAATGGCTTAATAAACAGGGCCCCTAGTTTGACTCCTTTTAAAAATTATAAATTGGTGGGAACCATGGGTACAAAAATATCTGCAGGCTTTGTAGAAAGTATACAGGATACTTTTCAGCATGGAAAATCTATCCAGATAATTACTTCATTACTCAGAGAAATTCCCTTGAAAAATGTCCTGCTCTTATACTAAATCTAACAGTTTGAAAATCCTCAATTCTGCAAAATTCTTAAGCGGCATAAATGGATGTATGTTTGCAGGGATTGATCTCACAGCATGCATCTTAAAGATGTTCCGCTGACTCTGGGAATATTCATCTCTAATCCTTGGAGATTTACTCCTACACGTAACTGATTGCACACCTCTGAATTTCCTAGAGCAGTCTTAATTGAATCTTCCATTTTTAACTAGGTATGCAATTTGAAAATCCCTGAGCTTTGATTGGATAAGTATCAGATGCACACTAGCTCATAATTCTAATTATATACAACTGGGGGAAATTCAACATTGCAATCGGCAACTTCCATATTCAACTACATAGATAGCAATTTAGTCTTCAGCAAGACCATTTTTGCCATTTTTTTAAACTAGCTCTCTTTTTGTTTATATTTTATTCTTTGCATTTTAAGGGTATTTTAATTTCAACATAATTACAGCAACAGAAAGATGCTACTGGAACATCTGTAATCACTGTATTCCAAGTGGTAACAATCACTAAGGTCAATAGGTTTATTTAGTCCATGATTCAGTTATTGCTTCATAAAGAACATACACCCTCAAGATATCATGTAATTAACTCCTTAGGGGGAAACCTCAACTTAACAGGACCAGCTTTCACAATAAAACCTCCCTTTTCTCACCTAATCAATTGCATTGCTTGAATAGATCAGAACAGCAACAAAATAAACCTTGTTTATCATTTATGGAGTTGATTAACCCACATCAGAGCTTTAGGGGGTACATAGCAGTCAGATATTTTTTTATGAATTTCTAGCCACTACTTGATATGTCTTCAACCTAACAGAAAGTTATTCACCATGGCTTAAATAGAGATATTTTGAGCCTGCCTGTATTTTCCATTAGCGGGCTATTTTCCTCCTTTGCTTCCATCTGCACAGCTGTAATCACTCATTTAGAAATGATGCTTGTATTCATCTTAGGTCACCCTGCCTGATGTTATGTTATCAGGGACTTATCTCTTGCCAACTCTATAAAATAAGATTCAAGGTGAGTTACCTCTATTAAGAAACTGATACAATGATCAGGAATTATATATAAACTAAAAAAATATAATAATAACAACAACAAATAAAATCATGACCCCCCCCCCCCCCCGGGCGTAGTAAACAAATACTTTTTCAGAGCTTTTCAAAACAGAAAATAACTCCTCATTGAACATAACTCAGAAGGAAGACTGTTCCAATAATGAACTGCTGAAAAGAAAAAATATTGAGAAAAAAACTTTAAACCGTATACTTTTAGTTGAAGGAAATGCTAATATCAAATTATTGCAACTCCTAGAGCTTGTCTTGAATTTATTTTTAACACATTCACCAGCTGAGATCCACCTTTAGGGCAAGTACCATCCAAAAACTTAAATACAAAGTACTTTAAAAAGAATCTGAGCCTGTTGGAGGCAGAGTGATCCAAAGATTCAAGGCTTTCTTAGGAGCCAATGCAGAAGACTGGTGCAAGGGAATGTCCATGGTTAGTGAGATGTCTGTGCATATAATTTTCTGGGCACACAAAGCAGCATTTGTTTCTTGTACACAACCTCATATTAGACAATGACATACAGCTTATAAAAAGAAAATGTAATTCAGCACCAATGCAGAAATATGTCTGAGGTGTGGCATCAATTAGATGACAAAGCAGGAGGGTGGTCTGGCAATGGGCATGCAGGATGTTTTGACAATGCCCAGTTCTCTGCCAGCTTCATGTTTGGTATAGGGATTAGGGCTGTGGTACCTGAATTCAAGGGTTGTGGATTTGATTCCCACGGTAAAGGTTTATGGTAACTTTTTGTATTTCCCCTGCTGTACAGGTAGGTGTGTGTACCACATAGAGCCCTTTATTTTGGTGGCTGCTGGAGGGTGAGCAATGGGTTCCCCCTCCCCCGTTTCTTTCCATGTCATCTCATAGGTTGGTTGTTGGGTGCAACACATATAGGGGTTGCGGGCACGCTCTAAGGAGGGTAGCTACAACTTCAGCCCTTGATCTGGAACAGAGGTGTTATAGCGGTTCTCTAGTTGTGGTACTTATATAGGACCCGGAGATGCTCCTGCATGCGCCAGATCAAGATGGGGTTCTCCATCCAGATGTGCCCATACTGCTGCCGGAGTGACTCCAGATCCTGGTACATGCCGAACTGCCTGCAAAACACAAGTTGGTAGAGATGGGGTTTGGGTGATGGGCCTTCTTGCTTCTATGCTTCTCACATAGGCTGTGACAGATGGCAACAGTAGAGGGGAGCGCTGCTGGAGGGTATCTGTTACACGGACACAGGTGATATCTAAGCTGAGGTGGTCATGGAGACAGAGAGTGGCATGATGACCTTTCTGTGCAGCTTGTGTAGTATTGCAGGGATATGGGGATGGACAGTAGGGTAAAGCTAGTGTTTAGGAAGTTGCTGCCAATGTTCCCATCACTAAGTAGGCAGGGGGGAAGGGGTGTAGGTCTGTGTAGCCTCTCATTATAAATTTGCATGGTTGGTGGAGGGGTGGACCCCATAATTTCAGTCCATTGGATGTAGTACACATTCTGATTTCAGCTATGATATTGTGATTTCTATTTCTCCATTCGGTATTTATCAATGTGCACATATACAAGCATGATTACTCTTAGAGTGAGATATACAGTAAGGGATTGGATAGGTGAGGGAGCAATTACATGTCCTGCAACAAGAAAGGGATCTCAGTGTATTTGACCCTTCCTGTGTCTGGTGCTTGTACATGTGGGGTGGGGGATGGGAGAGCAGTGCCAGGGTGACTCTAATCATTCTCTACATTCTTAGGGAGAAATGTATAGTGGGCAGGTGGTGGTGATGCTTAAATAGCTGCCTCCTGTGCCTCTACCATAGGAGGACCAGGAGCTGGGTCTCATCCGGGGAGTAAATCGGCTACCTTCTCAGTGACATGCTTTCTGACTAAGGAATGTTCCTCCATATGCAGAGCTGTATATGGATGTGTTGCACGTGGAGGGGACATTTTCTTGATGCAAGGCCATTTAGTGATGATGGATGTTTTATATTGCATATTTTCCATTAAGGCTTGTAGGCTGGATAGCACACATTTAAAGGCTTTTTTTTATGTGCAGTGTCAACTCTTTGGAACTTTTTACTGAAAACAGAAGGGAACTCTTTTAGATACAGAAAGCTTTCAAAGCCACATCTATTTGGAAAAGTGTTTAGTTTTCCCAGAAAAAAAAAATTACTCTTTAGATGAGTCTTTTTTATTGCAGCAGTTTGTGGTGCTTTATTTTTAGAAGGTCTCTGTTCTTTTGTAGGCTGTATAAAATGTTTTACAATTATGTTTATACTTATACAGCATTGATGTGGAGGTCATTTTAAAGGCATATATGTGCATAAACAGAGATTTATGCATGATTTTTTTTATAAGTATCCGAGAGTATATGCAGGTAAAAGTATGTGTTTAATGATATTTTGGAGGTAATTTTATGTTTACAACATGTTTAACATGTGGGAAATGGTTCTTATAAAATGGTATGGCCAACAATGCGGATATAATTATGCATGCCAACAAAATGGCATACGTGTTACACATAAGCATTCCCTGGGGGCATGGTTCTGATATACATTTTCCACTGCAGGTCTGAATGCCTGGTATAAGCTACCTATTGACTGAAAATGTTGAAAGTTGGTTTAGGAAGAATATTAAGGCATTCCTTTTCTCCCAGTCATTTGAAGTTGTAGTGCCAGGTGGAAAAGAAAAAGTGCTGCCTGCCCTGACAAGAAGTGGCTGTTTAACTCTTCATTTGATCACATAAGAAGAATGAGGTCTCTATTATCCTAACAATCTGTCATAGTGATGATTTTTAGTGTCTTTAATTACATTTTTTTTTCAGTCTGGAATGAATGTCGTCAAGAATACGCACTATGTGAAAGAGGGATTTTCCCAATAGTGTGTGACATTTCCTCACAAACAACAGCCCATCCGTAGTGATTCAATTTATATGACTATGGGTTTTGTATATAATTGGGCATGTTAATTTGTTTGCCGCTTTCAACTTTCTGATGTGGTGGGTTATAGTGATTTATTTATTCATTTATTTTATTAATTTCTATTCCGCCTAATAAGCTAAGCAGATCACAATAAACTATACATAAAATATAAAAAATATAAAATATTTAAAATATATACATGCATATTTTATAGAATACATGATGAGTAAGGGGATGGGATTTTGTTATACCTCTTTTCTTGATTACAATCATAGGGCCCTGTTTACTAAGCCACGCCGTAGGTGCATTCACTTTTTAGTGTGTGCTAAAAATTAGCGCACGCTAATGATAGAGACACCCATGATATTCCTATGTGTGTCACTAGCATTAGCATGCACTAAAAAGTTTGCATGCCTACAGCGCAGCTTAGAATACAGGGCCCAAAATGCTTTACATATTATATACAGATACATATTTTGTGCTGAGGCAATGGAGGGTTGCCTATAGTTATGAGGAACTGAAGTGAGAATTTAACCCAATCCCCCTGGTTCTCAGGCCACTGCACTAACCATTAGGCTATTCCTCCATAACTTTAGCTGATTCTGGGTTCCTATTTTATAAAAGCACACAGATGCCTATGTTGCTTTTATGAAATACATCTAAGGTTCTACATATCCACACCAACAAAAGGATTCCACTAAACAACATTTTAAAAAATCCTCTTCATCATCATCAATGTTTATCTAATTTATATTAAAAGAGATGGATCTTCAAAATGTGGACAAATCTATATAGGATCCAAATCTTCGGTATATCATTTCCTTTTAATCAAAAGTTACTTATCTTATATCCAAGTTATGTCCATTCAAAGTGCAGTGTATCCAATATGATATCACGTTTCAAAAAATCTGCTTCAGGGATACCAGTTTACACATCCATCTTTATATTTAATTTCACATCTGCATCTACAAAAAAAATGGTGTCAGCATTCTTTTCATTTCATGACACCATCTTCACTCAACTAATCAAAACATGCAAGATCATGGGGTTAGAGGATCATGTTGGGGGGGGGGGTTGGGAGGATCAGGGTGCCCAAATCTGTGTGCCATATATAGAGTCTGGGGGACTATGAGACCCTTTTACTGAAGCATACCCAAAAGTGGCCTGCGTTGGTCTAGGTGCGTGTTTTGGATGCGTGCTGGTCCATTTCCTGAGCGTGCTTGGAAAAAAAGGGATTTTTTTTTATTGTACTGGAAAATGGACATGCAGCAAAATGAAAACCAGCATGCATCCATTTTCTGCCTGAGATCTTATCACCACCCATTGACTTAGTAGTAAAGTCTCACACACTAACCAGGTGGTAAGTGTCCAGAGCGTGCCAACTGCCGATTACCGCCAGGTAAGCACCCCGCAGTAGAAAATAGAAAATATTTTCTACCGCGTGTTATGGGTGTGCACCAAAACTGGAATTACCGCCGGGGCATGCTGTAGCTGGGTGGTAGTGCCAACTTGATGCACATTGGACACATGTAGGCGCCTACATGCCTTAGTAAAAGTGCCCTATATAAGTTAAGTGGGTATTTGCAGAATAACATTTAAGTGCCCTGCTAGCACTTCAATTGGTAACTGCACACATATGCACCTAAGTCCTAGTACTCTAAATATTTACATGCATAATACACTTGTCAATATGGGCACCTAGGTTATATAATTGTCCTTCACATGTCTGTGTGTCTACTTTGTGCAAACATACTTGGACAATGTTACAAGAGCCTACTTGAGAACATAAATCTCTCAACTACATGGTAATATCCTTGTATCCCTTATAAAATCATTCCCATGGGGAATAATATTGTAGAATTTCAGAGGTAATTTTATAACTGCCCTATACATATACTTTTAATTATGAGGACCCTGTTGTATTTTCAAAGTGAAATTTCAGCTTGAAAATTCCTCCTAGCTAAGCAATGTGTATACCTCTAAAGCTACAGTATACTTTTGTTGGTGTTAACACATGCTTACTTTTGAAAATCTAAAACTATCTACACAGCTTTGATCCCTATCTTCAGGAATGTCTCTTCAGTCTATAAGTTATGCCTTTAAGGGATTTACGTGTATAACTTTACATGCACATAGGGTGAGCAATTTTATAAAAGATAATTTCCATGAAAATTACTTTTAAAATGACCCTGTGAAAATCCTGTGAGGTTTCTGTTTGTGAATTGTTGGGCTCAAGCAAGATCAAAACAAACAAGTTAAAGAGAATATACTTATAGTGTGACAAATGGCACATTTCCCTTCCCTCCATTTGCAAACTCATGTATATCTCTTTGGGGATTGAATGTGAAAAGACATTTATTTATTTTTCCACATTTATATCTCGCTTTAATATAGTGGTTTACAATCAAACATACATAAGTAAAAAATCAAATACATAAGACCACAACAGTCACCATCCTAGTTCTTCATAGTTGGGTATGTGTGTGTATGAGAAAGCTGAGGTTACTTTAAGTAGCTTTTCACTAAAAATCCCAGGAGCCTTAGTTGCCTCAAGTCAGAAGAGCTGTGTTGGAAAGCCTGGGGAAGGCTCATGTCTCAGTAGGGCTCAGGTGCTCTAATCAGCAGTCTTGTGAAGGGAGGAAACTAAAGAGAGAGAGAGAGAGAAACAGGGGAAGTGCATGAAGATCCTTAGGATAGAGAGCATTGAATACTCTCCTAGGCAGGGTTCCTGCCTTTTGCCCCTACCCTGTTATCTTGCAGTTTCAGAAATAGGTGTGGAGTTTGCCTTGAAAGGTTACTTGCCTTGGTAGGTTACATGCTAGTGAGCAGCTATGGGTCTAAAAGGGAAAGGGGGGGGACAAAGTCTTCAGAACAAAAAGCAATCAGCAAGCTGAAGGTTAGCCTAAAGATTGGAAGCCCAGCAAAGTCTGAAGGCTGTTCCCAGCAACTAGGGAAAGGAAAGTCCTGTGAAGCTTCAGGTGCGATAGAAGCATTAGCTAGGTACATTTACACTTTTATTTATTGCAACAGCTAGAACAAGTGGAAGAGGGAAACTTTAAAGCTTTATAGTAGAAGAGGGAGTAAACCTGTAGCATATACATATGGGAAACAGGGTCCCATTCTAAAAAACTACTTTGCAATGAAACCACAGTAAGACTAGTAGCCTTAGCACTAACAAGGAGTGGTACAAACCTCTGTAACAGCACTAATTGGAAATGTAGTCTCTGAGAAGCATTAGTTTAATGTTAGGCAAAATTGCCATTGTTTAGGAAACGTGATAGGGTGGAATAATCAGTCACCAGTATGTAGATGTACTCATGTCATCAAGTTTATTAGGGATTTGCTATCCCGTCCATCACAGAAAATCATCTAGCTTGCTTACAGTCTAAAACTGTAAAGAAAAGGGGAGGGAGGGAGGGAGGACAAGACATGGCAACAGGGTTACATAACATAAGAACAAAGGAGCAGCCATATTGGGTCAGACCAATGGTCCATCTAGCCTAGTATCCTGTTTTCCGAACAGTGGCCAAGCCAGGTCACAAGTACCTTGCAGAAACCCAAATCGAGGCAACACTCAATACTTGTCACCTGGATTGACCACTGCTAGAAACAGGATACTGGGCTAGATGGACAATTGGTGTGACTCAATATGACTTTTCTTATGTTCTTATGTTATTGGGGGTTGAATTGCAATTTTGACAGGACAGCAAGGAGCAGTACGAAAAGGAGGGGGGCGGGGAATCATTCAGGCCCACTTCAGAAAGGGTAAAGCATTCAGGTAAAGGCATCTGTGAAGGGTACTGTTAATCGATTTTGAGATGAGGATCTTAAAGCTCTCTGAGTAGAGTAAGGAGTTAGTACGTGGGAAAGGCATAGAGGCTTTCCATAAAGTTGGATTTTATATACCAGAAGTATCTTTTTATAGATAATGCGATGGGGTAATGATAACCACTGTGCTCCTTTCAGGAGAGGTGTTACATGATCAAATTTCTTTGTCTCGATCAGCTGTATGGCGATGTTCTGTATTAATTGTAGCCGTCAGATGTCCCTTATCCCGAGGCCATTGTAAAGTGTGTTCCAGTACTCTAGTTGACTGAATAAGAGTAGACTAACATATTTACTGCTGGTGGGTGTATCAGAGATCTGATTAATTGGATCTGTTGGAGCTTGAAGAAGCATTTCTTGATGACAGTAGAGATTTGTGGTTGAAAAGAAAGTGTTTCATCTAAAGCGACACCCAGGATCTTTGTGCTTGGTTGCAATGGGATTGAAATGGAGCAAAGCAGAATAGGCAGAGGTAGAGTAGCATTAGGAAAGTTAGAAAATAGAAGACATCTCGGCTTACCTGGATTAAGAACCAGTTTGTTCTTGTGAAAGCCAGTTTTTTAGTTGTGTCAAATTATGGCTGATATAATGAATCTTGTGGGCATCATTCAGGTCTAGAGCATACAGCAACTGAATATTGTCTGCATAGACAAATGCCATGAATTATAAGGATTGAGTGAGGGTAAGGAGGGGGGCAAGGAAGATGTTAAAGAGCGTAGGGGATAAGATTGATCCCTGTGAGACTCTGAAAGTGAGTGAGAATTGTGTTGATGAGGTATTATGAAATTAGGCTGTATAGGAGCAGTTGGAAAGGTATGATTTGAACCATGAGAGTAACCAGTGAAAATTAAAGTTTTGGCACCACTAAAGAGTTGTTGTCTTCATCTCTGACCTATGTTGGAAGAGGCTTAAGAAAAAGGGCAATAGGTCAAAAAGGAGCTTGTGGTCACTGCACCTTGCACCAGGAGAGGGCACTTTGGCTGATCTAGGACTCAAGTGGGCGCAATTGCACCCACTTGTGGCAGTGGATATGTGTGTTTTTGTTTCTGTGTCTGTGTGTATGTTTGTGAGTCTTTGCTTATGTGTATGTGTGTATGTATGTATGATGTCTTTGTGCCTGTGCATTCAGACAGACATACAGATGGAGCCTTCCAAATAGGTTCTGTCGCTTAGGCAAAATGCACCTAAGAACACAATTAACTTGGAAACTGCATTTGCTGGGTTCCTTAGAGGGCTAATTAGTAAGCATTAAATCAATATTTGTGAAATTGCAGATTTTACCATGCAAGATGTTCCACTTGCTTTGAAAATGTACATTTGTGTGTACTATGGAGTCGTCAAACACTTTTGTTGAAGATGGTATGATGTCAGTGGGGTTAACATTAGTACCTCACAAGCCCTTGTGATGTAATCAGCAGTTCACTTGTCTACAGTGTCCACAACCTGAGTTTGAATTCCACAGTGAGATTTCTGTCAGGAAGCTGGCCTCTGGTCAACTCAGCCATCCATCCACTTTTGGTTGCTAAATAATATCTGGCCTTAGCCTGGTCCATGGAAGGGGGGGAGCAAAGATGACTGTGGAAGGCAATGGCAAACCACTGCTCTAATAGTTTGCGAAGAAAGCGTCAGGCAAGCTTTTAAAGCCAAAAAGGCACAGAAAGGCAGTTTACAATTAAAATAATATGTTAAAAAGTTAATGAAAAGAAATGCAAAAAAAGAAATGGATAGAAAGGAGAAAAATTGAAATAAACAGGTTCAAATCTAATTACTTATTCAGATGAAAGCACTAACTGAAATCACTATGGGACCCTTTTACAAAGCCACACTAGGGCTACTGCGACAATGGCACTCAGCAAATCGTCCCTACCAGCGATAGCTCCAGTGTATGCCACATGCCATTTCTGATGCCCAGAAAAAAAAATATATTTTTAACGTCAGGTTAGTATGGGAGCCCTTACCGCCTCGAATAGGAGTAAGGGATTCCCCAGGAAATGGCCACGTAGCAAGTGCTTAACTTCTCACACAGCCACTTCCTTCTTAAAAAAAAACCTCCTTAAGTTTTTAAATAATAACAACACCGGGATTGAGCATGTTTATGGTGCTGGATTATGTCGAGTATATGATCTTGTTCCCTGCTTCTGGAATGAGATGTGGGATTTGGGTCATGAGAGAAAAAATGCTGTCCTTGCAGTACTGAGAAATAAACAGAAGTAGCTGATAACCAGCAAATAACAGCTACCCCCAATTCTTACATTGTTTCTGACTGAAGAGCAGCAGAAAATAAATAAAAAGAACCCCTCAACCAAGCAACTAAGAATATTATATTAATGGTGAGTCTGCTATAATGGAAGAACATGGAAATGTGGCAGTTAACTGTCAAAAAGACTGTGCAGCAGAAAATGAAGAAAAACAGCCAGGTCCCAGCAGTAAAGATATTGGGGAAAAATACTGATTATGTTGCTGAGCAACCTCTCTAGGAGCTGAAACTGACAATCAGGAAGAAGCTGTTTTACCTGAGAAATGTTAAAAGGGACTGAGAGAAATGCCAGCAAAAGAGGACATATAAATCAGACAGAAAACAAACCTTCAATGGGTGGTTTGACTTTCCCAATGTAACCTCCAGCTGTTAATTGACCAGCAATATATGGAATGCCAGAAAATATGCGAGGAAATGTAGTGCAGAGGGGCTAGGGAAGTACCTTGGAAAAAATGTTGCTTTATTTTTGGATCATTTAAAAAAATTATTTGTATAATTGTCAGATTTTTTTGGTTTATTTCACACATTCATGTTAGTAAAAGAAGTTTTAGCTCACTTATCTGTTTAGCTTTCTCTAGTACCACCCTCCATTTACGGGTCCTTTTACTAAGTTGCAATTAAAGAGGCCCTGCGCTTGCAGCGTTGGCCATTTTTGCAGCACATCAGGGCCCATTTTACCTCAGAGAGTGAAAGGGCCCAAAAAAGAAATGGCACGTGACAATGTAACTGCACTAACAGATTAGCAGTGGGTATACCAACTCTCTTCCCCACAAACACGCCCCCAATGCTAAAAACTATCTGAGCCTGAGTGCATTTTGGCACACGGTAGTGCTTACCACCACTTAGTAAAAGGACCCCATAGTCTGCAGTTAGGTCTGGTATTATCATAGACATTTAAAAAAAAACCTCGCATTACAAAATCAGCAATCTCATTAACTAATTTCTTCTTTACATTTTAACAGTTTTTGCTAAACCTCATTACTTATCTTTAAACAACTCTCACAGTAGCTCTCATAACAACTTATTTAAAACTAGCCGTTAAGCCCATTAAAACGGGCGAGATTTGTAATTCTCACCTCCATGTCCAGCAAACCTCCTCTCTCCCCTGCCCTCCCCCCCCATATCCAGCAGCCCTCCTGTCTCCCCTGGCCTCACCCCGTCCACTGACCCTCCTCTCTCCCCTGCCCTCCCCCCATATCCAGCAACCCTCCTCTTTCCCTTGGCCTCCCCACCCCCGTCCACCAACCCTGCTCTCTCCCCTGCCCTCCCCCCATATCCAGCAACCCTCCTCTTTCCCTTGGCCTCCCCCCCACCCTGCTCTCTCCCCTGCCCTCCCCCCCATGTCCAGCAACCCTCCTCTCTGCCCTGCTCTCTCCCCATGTCCAGCAACCCTCCTCTCTCCCCCTGCCCTCCCCCCATGTCCAGCTACCCTCCTCGCTGCCGCTCCCCCCCCCCTCCGTGCCGGGCCCCCTGCACTGACATGAGAGCGCCTCTCACCTCCATGTGAAAGCGCTGCAGGCATTAACCTTGGAAAACAGTTTCAAGGGGCCCAACAAAGTAAAATGCCTTCCAGGATCCTCAACTAGCAGGAGTACCAGGCAAATTGTGACACTGATGTTGTTATCCATCCGGGCACAAATAATCTAGCCAATAATACCCTGTTTGTAGCCCAGAGAGCTTTCTAGGAGTTGGAGGAAGAGTTTAAACCTTTGGTATAGACTGTAACTTTTTCTGAACTTCTACCAACATATGGAAAGAGAGAAGAAAGACTACAAAATACTGCGAACTTCAATAATTGGCTAAAAGTCTGGTGTCACCAAGAAGGTTTTAAGTACACTGGAGGATGGGGAAATGCATGGAAAACAAAAGACTATATTGTAATGATGGGCTGCATCTCTCTGTGGCAGGAAAAAGAATCCTTGGTGAGAGATTCAGACAATATGTGTCTAGGCATTTAAACTAGAAGCTGGAGGTGGCAATTGGAAGCAGGTCAATTCAGGTAGTCACCCACAGCAAAAGACAAGCTGTGAAGGTAGTAAAGAAAACAACAATCTCAGCAATTCACTTCTTAGCAATATCTTAGTAAGTGAGACTAAACCAAAAACTATACAGAAGCTGTAGGTGGAAAGCAATGACCACAAATGCTCACAGTCTTAGAAAAACAGTTCATGATCTGGTGACCTCAATTCCTGTGGCCTACCAGGCCATACCTGGTAGTCTAGTGCACCCCTGGGCAGGAGCAATTCCCGGTCACTCCTTCCCTGCTGGTGCCATCTCCAAAAATGGCCCCCTAGTCTTGCAAGCCGCAATATAATATTTGTATAGTAATGAGATGCTTTACATGCACCCCATGGTGACTTACAGCAAGATTCATTGCAGTAATGTAAGTCATTCTAAAGCCCTTGATACATGATAAGTGCCAAATAATACAATGTAGAGTCCTAATGCAGCTTGATGACCTCCCTCCTAAATCAACTTTGAATAAATATATCCCTTCGCAGACATTATGGGGGGGGGTCCAATATTCAGACTACATCAGCCAGTCCGCATATGTGCCACAATCAGTGCTCTCCTGCTCAAATTTAATGGGCTAAGAGGGGCATTTTTGATATGTCTAAGTCCAACTTTGGTCATTTTGCACAAAACGTTCAAAATCCAAATAGGAAAGGTCATTTTCGAAAAAGAAAAAAGTCTTTCTTTTTTTACGAAAATACTGTTTCAAACAAGGTTTTGTGCTTTGGATGTTTTGTTTTTTTGGGCCATTTAAAAAAAAACAACAACCCTGAATAAGTGTAAAACATAAAGATTCATACCATTGGGATGTAGGAGGAGCCTGCAATTTTAGTAGACTTGTCCCCTAGAGATCCCAGAACAACGACGGGGCACCCTAAAGGGCACTTCTGTGCACTTCATGAAAATGCTCAAGGTGCACATCTCACCTTTGCTCCCTTATCTTGTCCCCGAGCCCTCCAAACCCCACCCAAAACATACTGTACCCCACTACAATAGCCTTTATGGGTGAAGGGGGCAGCTATATGTGGGTAAAGTAGAGTTTGATGACTTTGGGAGGGGTCACAGTTTCCACCACAAGTGTGACAGGTAGAGGGAGATAGGGACCTGAGTCCCCCACTCCATAGTGCACTGCACCAACCACTACAATACCCCAGGGACCTGCATGCTGCTCTAATAGACCTGACTTTAACATCTAAGGCTGTCATAGAGGCTAGTAAGTCATATTTTTATTCACATTTTTGGGGAGGTGGGAGGGGGTCAGTGACTATTGGGGGGATCTTGGAGGGTCACCTCTGATTCCCTCTAGTGGGCATCTGGTCATCTTGTACACCTTTTTCTGAAAACAGGTCTAAACCAAAACATCTTCGGTTCAGTCCTGGATGTTTTTGTTTTATTCCATTATGGTACACCCTAATCCCACCTTTGAAATGCCCCCGACACCCCCCCCCCCCCCTTGTGATTTGGAAGCACCGCAGATGAATTGCATAGATAAACATCTACATATTTATTTATTTATTTATTTATTTATTGTTTGCATTTGTATCCCACATTTTCCCATCTCTTTGCAGGCTCAGTGTGGCTTACAATAAGATATGAATAATGAAAATACATTTGTTACAACTTGGTTATGGGTTACATTGTACAAGTTATGCGAGATAATCGAATTATCATTAGGAATATCACAATGGGACATCAACATGAGACATTGGGAGGAGACAATGGGAAGCTTAAGGGCAGTGTTAAGACATAAAGGCACATGGTGTACCTATTTCTGTGAGTAAATGTATGAGTAATGTGGAATTATGGGGGATGAGAGATCATAAGTGGATGTATGATGCATTGATGAACAATGAGTGTGGACTCTATGTGTTTTGGTTCTTTTAGGTTTCGACAATACCAATTTGGACATTTTGACAAGAAAAATGTCCAAATTTTGCTTTATGACACTTTTTGGAAGTTTTTCTCTTTCAAAAATGAGCCCTTAAATGAATATTCAGCACTGGCCAGTTAAGTGTATAGCAGGCAAAGATAGGGCTGCTATTTATGCGGTCTGATTTGCCTGCTAAACTTAGTCGGCCAATGCTTGAATAGTTGCGATATAGTCAGTTGGCCACTAACCCCCGGATTCTGTATAGTGCACTTAGATTTAGGTGCTGAAATCAACGCAGATTCTATAACACCGCACCTAACTTAATTGGCTTCACAAGTTAATGAGCGCTGATAACAGCACTTAACAAGCAATAATGAGCACTAATTGGTACTTCTAACGTGCGGAGGCAAAAAGGGACATGGTTATGGGCAAGGAAATGGGCATTTCATGGGCATTCCAGAATTTAGTTGCCTAGTTATAGAATATGGCCCAGTGCACCTAAATCTATGCACTGAAATTTACACCAGGTTTTTACTGGCATAAATGAATGCACACAGATATCAGCGCTGAAATATCAACTAAGCATATTCTATAATCGGAGCCTAAATCTAGGTGCCAATTATTGAATATGCTTAGTCGGCACTGATTTCAACGCTGATTTTGTAGGTGCCAAATCTAGAATCTCCTCCTAACGGCTAAGTGCTAATATTCTATGGCAATAACTGGCTATCTTGCACTGAATATTAGTGCTGAGCTGACTAAGCACTATTTAACCGGCCAGGAACTGTTCCTGGCCGGTTAAATAGCGCTGAATATTGGAGGGCGGGTGCTTACATTTATGAGCATGTTAAGCAAGACAAAATACAGAATACTGACATTTTCACATGCATTTGTGAACATATGCATGTAAATGTCAAAAACTGCCCTACACAATATTCTTAAAATACCCGCTTAACATAGTGCAAAGCAGGTATTTACGTGTGGGTGGGTACATAGGGGAGGAGCATAGTCAGGACACAGGCGGAGCTCCCACTTACAAGTACGATTTACAAAATACTGTAAGTTGCTGTGTCTCTGCTGTATTTCGGTTCCATACATATCAGAAACTTAAACTCACTCTAATTGCTCCAAATCAACAGGATATAGATGAGACAATGAACTACTATATTAGTATTTAATAATATATAGCCTCATAAGTCCAGGGTACCTTTATATAAATTAGGACACCACTGACTGACATTCATCATCGGCTACCACCACCTACCTTGCACTGCAGAGAAAAACTCTCCTACTTACATCTAATCATGAGAGAAAAATCTGCAGTGCTTAGGCATATGGGAAAATCAATTTAATGAATCTCAAGTTCAAATACTCATCAAATCCTAAATATGACCCAAAAAAACTATATCAAGGGTCTAAAAAAGAAGAAAAAAATGTAATCAATAATGAAATATACGAATACAACAGCCAGGTTAAACAGTTCTATATATACACTTAGCTTTGCCTCATTCCAAAAAGCTCAATCGCTGTTTGATTCTCTTTTAATGTCCATGGCTGTGACTCTTTAAAGTCCACGTTTTACTCCCACTCTTTCTTATTCCTCGACAGGATTAGGACTCCCACTGTTTCATTCTCTTCGTCAGGAGAAACAATAAGAAAGCATCATACATTTCTCTTCATATCCATATGGACACAAAATGGCGACTGTTTATATAGGACGCCCAGAGGGAGACTCCTCCTCCCACTGACGACATTAAGTACTTCCTCAATCATAAACCAATCAGTAAAAGGCAGCCCATTCCATTGGGCCATTCAGCCCATTAGGGCTGACAGTTTGCAATCGATAGATCCATCTTTGCTCTTTTTAATGTAATACTTTTGAAATATCCCCCCGTCTACCATTATTGATGACTTGCTCAATGATCATACATTTGAGTTGCTCAAAAGAATGTTTCATCTCATTACAATGTTTGGCTAGAGGCATATGGATTTTACCGGCTTGAATACTATGCTTATGTTCACTCAGACGTATTTTGAACATGCGCTTTGTCTGACCAATATATCTATAGCCACAAGGGCATGTAATCATGTAAATCACTCCTTTTGAAGTGCAATCTGTAAAGTTCTTCAATGGAATCCATTGATCTCTAATAGGATCCCAAATTGATCCACCTCCTCCATAACATCACACATAATACACTTCTTACATTTAAAGTGACCTACAAGGACAGACTTTCTGTTTGTCCAGGTGTCCGAATGGCATAAAATATCAGCCAAATTAGCCCTTCTCGAATATGACACCATACATTTTTGTTCTGCAAAAATATTATGTGTAGTTAAGATGTTCCAATGTTTATAGATAATATTGGAAATTTTCGGAGACAGAGATGTATACTGCATGATAATTGAATAGCCGATTTTTTATCTTTCTCTGAAGATACTAAACCCACAGATCGGAACTCTTTATTGAAATATGACAGTATGCACCCGATCCACATCCGTAATAATCTCCCGTTTGCTCAGTTTTTGCGCTATAGGCGTATATGTGATTCTTCAGAGAAAGATATAAAATCGGCTATTCAATTAAAAGAGAAACTATACGAGAGAGGTTATCCGAAACGTATAGTTAAACATGCATATAAGAGAGCCCTCTTTAATCACAGAGAATATTTGCTGGAATCTAAGCAACAAAAAGCAGAAAAACGGAACACTCCCTGTATCATGCAGTATACATCTCTGTCTCCGAAAATTTCCAATATTATCTATAAACATTGGAACATCTTAACTACACATAATATTTTTGCAGAACAAAAATGTATGGTGTCATATTCGAGAAGGGCTAATTTGGCTGATATTTTATGCCATTCGGACACCTGGACAAACAGAAAGTCTGTTCTTGTAGGTCACTTTAAATGTAAGAAGTGTATTATGTGTGATGTTATGGAGGAGGTGGATCAATTTTGGGATCCTATTAGAGATCAATGGATTCCATTGAAGAACTTTACAGATTGCACTTCAAAAGGAGTGATTTACATGATTACATGCCCTTGTGGCTATAGATATATTGGTCAGACAAAGCGCATGTTCAAAATACGTCTGAGTGAACATAAGCATAGTATTCAAGCCGGTAAAATCCATATGCCTCTAGCCAAACATTGTAATGAGATGAAACATTCTTTTGAGCAACTCAAATGTATGATCATTGAGCAAGTCATCAATAATGGTAGACGGGGGGATATTTCAAAAGTATTACATCAAAAAGAGCAAAGATGGATCTATCGATTGCAAACTGTCAGCCCTAATGGGCTGAGTGGCCCAATGGAATGGGCTGCCTTTTACTGATTGGTTTATGATTGAGGAAGTACTTAATGTCGTCAGTGGGAGGAGGAGTCTCCCTCTGGGCGTCCTATATAAACAGTCGCCATTTTGTGTCCATATGGATATGAAGAGAAATGTATGATGCTTTCTTATTGTTTCTCCTGACGAAGAGAACGAAACAGTGGGAGTCCTAATCCTGTCGAGGAATAAGAAAGAGTGGGAGTAAAACGTGGACTTTAAAGAGTCACAGCCATGGACATTAAAAGAGAATCAAACAGCGATTGAGCTTTTTGGAATGAGGCAAAGCTAAGTGTATATATAGAACTGTTTAACCTGGCTGTTGTATTCGTATATTTCATTATTGATTACATTTTTTTCTTCTTTTTTAGACCCTTGATATAGTTTTTTGGGTCATATTTAGGATTTGATGAGTATTTGAACTTGAGATTCATTAAATTGATTTTCCCATATGCCTAAGCACTGCAGATTTTTCTCTCATGATTAGATGTAAGTAGGAGAGTTTTTCTCTGCAGTGCAAGGTAGGTGGTGGTAGCCGATGATGAATGTCAGTCAGTGGTGTCCTAATTTATATAAAGGTACCCTGGACGTATGAGGCTATATATTATTAAATACTAATATAGTAGTTCATTGTCTCATCTATATCCTGTTGAATTGGAGCAATTAGAGTGAGTTTAAGTTTCTGATATTGTATTGCTCTATGCAGTTTTGAATTTGTTTGGTTCCATACATATACCAGCTCTTTAGCTGATGTAAGTGTGAATGCTTAAATGTTAGGCATACCAAAACTGGGGTTTGCTAGTATTCCATAACAGCACATGGCATCTAGGTTCCATTATAGAATAAGCTCTTACCGCTTGCCCTCAGTGAGCATAAATGGAGGTGCATACTTATAGAAGTACCCTCTATGCTTTTTAAGGAATCACTTTATGTCCTTTCATTTAAAGTATTTTTAAATCTATGCTTAGGCATTCTCCATTGTGAGACCAGCATTATGAAATTCTCTTTCATTATATTTGTGCCACACATACTGAAGACAATTAAAAACTTTTTTATTTTTTTTCCAAGTTGGCTTTCAAAAAAAAAAAAAGGTTGAGTCATTAGCAACTCTCTAGTTTATTCATTGTATTTGGTAGATTTTTATCCAGTTCCATCCTTTAGGGTTTATTTACTTTAATTTGAATTTGTTGCTTGTTCCAGATGATTGAATAATTTTGTAATCTTTCCCTGAATTCCTGACTTTGAGGATTTTTTCTATTAATCTGTCAAAAAATAGTATTAGTATGATTGCTGCATGATCTGAAATTTAAAATGGGAAGAATTGTAGACTCTGTTTCCTGCAGAATAAGCATAGAAGAGATTAATCTAAAAATAAGACTGATTGGAAGCCAAGAATTATGTAAAATCCCCCACTGAATATTGCCAGATAGCTGGTTAACTGCTATTTAACTGGCCAGGTGCCATTCCTGGACAGTTGCATGGTTTTGATCACAAAAATGATTTTGATCACAAATTGTGAGATTGCATTACAACCCAATTTTTCTTTTAGCCACCATTTCCCCACCCCTAGAAAACCTTGCCACAAATATGTTAATCTTATCTAGTGAATCTTTTGTTCAGTCTATTTTTCAATAACTCTCTGTTATTATATTTCACCCTTTTTAGGCTGTTTTCACTATGTTTGTTGGATATCCCCTCTCCTTTAAATCTTCAGTGAATTTTTTAACTTGCTGTTAAAAATCATAATTTTTCAAGCAAATTCTACAAAATTTGAGGAATTGTGAAAAAGGTAAACTATTTTTCAACCTCGCCGGATGTAACTCTGGTATTAAATAAATGTATTATGATCTGTGGTCTTACAAAATACCTTTGTAATAAAGTGCTGTTCTTCAATTATAATTTAAATGTCCAAAAATTGTATCATTTTTCATGAACTCATACTGGCAAATTTAATATTCTTATGACAGGAATTCAAGAAGATTACAAACTGATTTAACTGTTCTTCATTACCATGCCATATCAAAAAATTATCATGAAACGTTTTCACATAGCTATCTTTGCTCTATGTGGAGAAGTTTCAATCCACTGTTCTTCAGATTGTGACATAAATAAGTCTGCAATTGAAGGGGCAAATGTTGCTCACATTGCTATCCCCGAGATTTGTCTATATAATTTGACTTGAAATATAAAATTCAAGTAGAAATTCAAATAGAATTCTATGGGGTCTCAATCTACACTCCGGCACATTAGATATTATATCCAAAGTTTCCGGTTGTGGGATCGAGGTATATAGAGATGTAATGTCCAATGTCACTACAGTTTGAGCCAAATCACCAACTTCATCCAATAGGTTCAAAAAATGTGAACTGTCTCTAACAAAAGAAGGACTTGTGTTAAGAAAAGGTTTCAAAATCACATCAATGATGACAAAGTTTCTAAAACTGATCCTCTCAAAGATATTATCGGACGACCTGGTGGATATTGTAACTGCTTATGGATCTTAGGTAAAGCATAGAATACTGGAATCAAAGGATATTTAATGTTTAAATACCTAAATCCCCTTTTGGTTAAAAAAAAAAAATAAACAACTTCCAAACCTTGTTGTGTAATCTCCAATATTTGCGATTGGATCCGAGGGGTAGGATACCTTTCCAAGATCATCCTTTATATATGCTGTACGATCTTGTACTGCCATGGCCCCTTCTTTATCTGCTCTCTTAATTATTATATCTTTCAAAATGTTTAAGGATTGCCGCTCATCTTTAGTCAAGTTGTCATGAAATCTCCCAGTCGCTTTACAAAACTGGAGATCTATATCTCTTAAAACTAAAGTTTTAAATGCTTGTAGTAAAGGATCAGTTGGATAACAGAAGAGAGGGTAAAACAGCATACAAACATAAACAGTAGCAAAAAAAGCAAAACTGGGCCTTCAGGATTGAGATAAGTGTAGTCCTTTTAATTCTGAAAGAGATCCGACATGGGCCGTGTTTCGGCATACAAATGCCGCCTCAGGGGTCTAGCACCAAAGGTTCTTATAAATATAATAAGCATGAGCCAACCGTGTGCTTAAAAATATTTTACAAAAGTGGAGGAACGTTTAGTCCCTATGTGCATCAGCAAGATAAAATCCAAGGAGTAGGGTAAACAGGCTCTCCCGAAAAACCAAGGGAGACACTCATTCAAAAGGTAATCTTTGACACAATTAGAATGACTCAACACAAATAAATAAATCAATATGTAAAATTAAAATAAAAATAAACTTGAATATAAAAATAAAGTAAACATTTTTTAACTCTGTATTGATTTATTTGTTTGTCTTTTTGTACTCTGTATTTATGATTTATATGTTCATACTAGTATTATATTTTTATAGACTCCTGAAGCAGCCGTTTTGACACTGAAACACAGCAGCTGTGTCAAATCATTTGAATTGTGTCAATAAAGATCACCTTTTGAACAAGCATCTCCCTTGGTTTTTTGGAAGAGCCTGTTTACCCCACTCCTTGGATTTTATCTTGCTGATGCACATAGGGACTAAACGTTCCTCCACTTTTGTAAAATATTTTTTAGCACATGGTTGGCGTATGCTAATATGGCAGTTACTGCAAGATGCCTGAGCACATCCCACGGTATGCCATTTTAAGCTGCATTAGGTGTGCATTAGTACCTTACACAGCTTAGTTAAAAGGGACCCTTAATTGGCACTTACATGCCCAACAGCATTAAGCACTATTATATAAAGGCGTGAATAAATGCTATAGCGCTTAACTGCAATGGGGTAGCTCCTACTTATGTATGCACTTTATAGAATATTCTAAGTTGCATGCACTGAATGATGCACCTAGGTATGCCAACTTATGACAACCATAGACCTGATGTAAATAAGTGTACCTAAATGTAGATGCATCAATTCTGACTTATATTAGTATTCTCTAACAAAATCTTAGTGCCAAGATGCTGTTATAGAATTGTTGCTCAGCATGCTGCATGTAGGTGCCTAACAAGTTATAGAATTGCCCTCTAAGAGCTTAACACCAATTTGATCATATTACGCCCTTCTTTAGACAATATCATTGGCTCCCAGTCACCCTTCGCATCCATTATAAAATCTTAACATTAACTCACAAAGTTCTTTCTTCCAAAAACCCAGCCTACCTTTCCTTTCTAATTGTCCCATATAGACCTATAGGTCTTTGCGATCCTCAACTAGTAACCAGCTGTCTATTCTAGCACTAATGCACTACTCGTCACTCTGCTTTCTTATCACTAAGCCTCTCCTTATGGAATTTCCTGCCTTTTGCATTATGCACAGAACAGTCTTACCAATGGTTTAAAATAGCCCTAAAGACCCACCTTTTCTCTAAGGCTTTTCTTGTCGATCTCTGAGGTTGGCGGATTAGCGAGACTGGCTGACAGCTTCTTGGTCTCCCAATCATATAGTCTTCTATTCTTATTTTCTCGCTAATACTTATTTCTCTTTCTACTTCAAGATGGAGCTCCTTTCTTGTTTTTCTGGCTTGTAAAATATTATTATCTATTTGCAAACCACTTTGATTATAGGAAGAGCAGTATATTAAGTTTAATAAATAGGTCTCCTATTTTTATAGCTAGATTTGATAGAATTTATCTTACATCTTCTTGTTAAGCAATGTTTTCGATCCTAGCAAAGTTAATATATTAATAAACTTTCAGCTACAGCGGCAAAAGTCTTCCCTGTGGTATTTCAGTAATCAGTTCTTAGATGATGTTGACATGTGTAATAAAGATAAAGCTGTAAAGAGTTTTCTGAAGCTGTTCTGCAGATGTCAACTAATGAATTGTCAGGTACTGATGGGCTGTCTTCAGAATTATATTGGAAGTTTTGGCATATAGTTGGAAAACAAGACTGTGAAATCACAAGAGAAAGATATTCAAAGCAGAAAGGAGCTGTGAAGTTAAACGGTCTATTTTAACCAGTTATATCAGATACCGAGCCACAGTAAACCAGCTAAAGTTATGACTGAATATCCAGTTAAATCTAACCTCATGAAATTTGTGTGGTTAGATTTTTAAAAATACCTTCTAACCAAAATACTGTGGACTTAACTCTATAATACTCAGTGACACATTTAATCTTATATATATAAAATGACACAATACATTGCAGTGTACGTTGTTTTACTGCACTACTAAGAAAAGATACAAAAAAGGCAAGAGTTCATGGAGGTTATTGGCCAATGATGGAGTGTGTGTCTGTTGAGTACTAAATTTTCATTGAGATTTCATTAAGTCCCATGGGCTTTTGAGATCTTTTCTTTCATGTCACTTTTTATATAAGATTAAATGTGTCATTGAGTACTATAGATTTAATTCCACAGTTTTTTGGTTAGAAGGTATTATTGGAGTCTGTAGGAAGTTTTTTCATTTGAGTAGATTTTTAACAAGTGTGGCTAAAGTTATCCATACACATGTAGAGCTAGATTTATTAAAAGGTGCTACTGTGTTATCGCATGGGTACATTATATAATAGAGCAGGGGTCCTCATGACACTCCCAGCCAGTCAGGTTTTCAGGACACCCACAATGAATATGCATGATAGAATAGCATACAATAGAGGCAGTGCATGCAAATTTACTCCTACAATAGAACCTTGTACTAATAACAATGTAGAGAATACATTTCAGGAGTGTTTTCCATTGTTAAAACATGTTGCCTCACTTTTTCTAAAAAGCGAGGGATTTAAAAAAAACATACCATAAACTGGAAACCTGTCTCATTATCATTGATAAGATTTTAACTATAATATTTGCTAACAATCTCAAATATTTTATTTCTGCAGTGGTGCATACAGTCCAGGCTATAATCTTTCTTGGCAATCTATTTTTATAATATCAATTTGATACAAACCAGCTCATTTTCGAAAGTGATCGCCGGCCATCTTCCGATTGATCGCCTGCCATCTTCCGACACAAATCGGAAGATGGCCGGCAAGAATCCTGAAACCGGCCAAATCGGTATAATCGAAAGCCGATTTTGGCCAGCTTCAACTGCTTTCCATCGCGGAGCCGGTGAAATTTCAAGGGGGCATGTCAGTAGGGTAGTGAAGGTGGGACAGGGGCATGCTCACGAGATGCTGGCTTCGCCCGATAATGGAAAAAAAAAGCCAGGCTTGACGAGCATTTCGCCGGCTTTACTTGATCCTTTTTTTTCACGACCAAACTTCAAAAAGAAGCCCCAACTGACCAAATGACCATCTGAGGGAATCAGGGATGACCTCCCCTTACTCCCCCAGTGGTCACCAATCCCCTCCCACACACAAAAAAAAATCCAAGTGCTCGTCAGGGATGTCCTAAATCAAAACTATTTTTGCTCAGCTTTTGCAGTAGTACCAGTGGGATTTGAACTGGCCATCTCTGGAAGATTGGTATTCTAACCACTTCACCACAGCTCCACTTACTTAAGTGTCTTTCCCTTTTGATTATGCCCCTTCAGGTCTCTCTCAGCCACTCACAGACAGGGGTCTCTCTCAGGCAATCACAGCACATTTAGCTGTCTGTGAGTGGCTGAGAGAGACTCCTTTCTGTGATTGGCTGAGAGAGACCTAAAGGGACATAACCAAAAGGGAGGGACACCCAAGTAAGTGGAGCTGTGGCCAAGTGGTTAGAGCACAGGTCTTGTAATCCAGAGGTGGCTGGTTTAAATCCCACTGGTACTACTGAAAAAGACTGAGCACTTGGATTTTTTTCCCCACTTATAGAATAGTGTAAAAGTAGAAAATAGCAGGTGGATACATCAGCTGAAACATGATCCTATGGATCCCAATTTTGGAGCTTGATTCAATAACGGCTGTTGTGATTCATACTCCCCATTTGGAAATCATTGTGTCATCCTCCACGCCTGCTGTTGAAGTATGCAATTTACAACATACTAAAACAGAGAGGTGAAAAAGAGAAAGTAGGAATTAGGGACTGAAGGCCTCACAGAAGAGAAAGACTTTGAGGAGAGATTTAAACTGTGCAACGGAGGGTTCATGGCGAATGTAGAGAGGGAGGGAATTCCACAGTTTGGGCCCTTGTAGCTGAAGGTGATTTCTTTGGAGATCATGAGGTGAAGGGTAGAAAGTGAAAGAACCACAAGGAGGTTGTCATTGGAAAAGTGAAGCATCCAAGTGGGGACATAAGGAATAAGGGGATTTTGAATATAGGTAGGAGCAGGCAGGATGACCTTTGAAGACTAGAACAAGGGGAATAAGGGGATTTTGAATATAGGTAGGAGCAGAAGCGGGATGACCCTTGAAGACTAGAACAAGGGAAAGGGGAGGGAGAAGAGAAGGAGAGTAACACTAGACCTCACAGGGGAAGGAGAGAGGACAAGTGACACTGGACCTCTGGGGGAGGGAGGAAAGAGGGAGAGATACACTGGGTCCTACCAGGGGGAAGGAGAAGAGAGAGTGACACTGGACCTTGTGGGGGGAGGAGAGAGGGAGAGTGACACTGGATCTTGCAGGAGGCTGGTAAAGAGAGGGAGAGTGACACTGGATCTTTCAGAGGGTGGTGAGGAGAGAAGGAAAGTGATACTGGACTTCACAGGGGGGAGGGAGAAGAGACAGGGCTGACGCAACTTGGTAAGCGTGGTAAGCATGGCACGGGGGGCACCGAGCTCTGGAGGGTGCCACAAGCCATGCTTACTGGTGGCTAATTGTTCTAGCCCCAGATCCCCACCTGTCCACCCTCAGCTCCCACGACAGCCCCCTTTTTGTTCCTGCTGCACTGTGTTTAAATCTTTACCTCAAAGTGGCGGCATCAGTGAAAGAAGCAGGCTGCCTCAGGCCTTCTCTCACTGTGTTCTGCCTTTGAGGAAACAGGAAATTATATCAGAGGAGGGTTGGAAAAGCAGCGGCTTGGGTGATGGCTGAAGGGAGATGGGGGGAAGTCCCAAATCAGGACTCCTGATTTTTACAATAACAAATTTTCCCAAAACGAATCGAATCAATTCAAATTATGAATTGGACAGCACTAGGAAATGTTCTAGATCAGCTTTGCATCATTGTTTCATGAAGAAGGCTCCTCTTAATGCAGAGTTTATGCTTGCATTTAACACTTTGACAATGCAGAGTCAGGGGTCAGTATTTTTTTTATATTAGAGTTCCAGGAAACATAATTTGACTCAAATAATTTTTGTTAAGTAAGATCAATGTTGGCAGGTTTGCTTTTATTTTTTTGTTTTGTTTTGTATAGCTTGGAAATATAAATTGCTTTCTTTTTTTCCGGGGCAACTACCTGACTAGTGTTTAGAGCAGGGGTTCTCAAACCAGCCCTCGGGACACACCTAGCCAGTCAGGTTTTCAGGATACCCACAATATATATGCAGGCAATAAATTTGCATGCACTAACCCTATTCTATGCAAATTTCTATCTCATGCATATTCATTCTGAATATCCTGAAAATCTGACTGGCTAGGTGTGTCCCAAGGACTGGGTTGAGAACCCATTATTTAGAGTGAGGGGACCTCCTCACCCTCCTTTCTAATTAGAGTTTTCAGGTGGCCTTTTGTTTTGGTTGTCATGAGGGGAATGTCGCCTCATCCCTCACTTCAGGCTGCAAACTGCCGTGAGCTGCCCATGGGGGTGGGGGTAAGTGCTGCCTGTAAGTGTAAGTGGGGGGGGGGGGGGAGGAAATGTGCTGCCTGTGGATAGCCTAAAGGAGAAAAGTGGTACCTGTTGGGGGGGGAGGGTATTTTAAGGAGGGAGACAAAGCGCTGGGATTTGGAGAAGGAGAAAATGGGAGGGTGCTGGTGTCAGGCCTAGGGAAGGGGGAGAGGGGAATTACACTCTCCCCTTGTTAATTCATGTGAGTGTGAGAGGAGGCATAATGAGAGAAATTTCCCCTATATAGATATAGATATATAGATATAGGTATAGAGATAGAGAGAAAGATATCTATCTTCATTGTTTTGTTGTGTTGGCTTCATATTCAGCATTTTAGTCTGTGCATGTGTTTGTGTTTTTTTTTTAAATAACTGTAGTGAATATGTATGAGAAGTATGTAAATAAATGAATATGATAATATGTCAAGCCACAGTGTTTGCCCCCTCCTCCCCCCCCCCCCCCAATGAAACAGTCAAACTACGCCCATGGGAAGGATATAGAGGAAAAGGCATTTGACTACTACTACTTCTACTACTTATCATTTCTATAGCGCTACTAGACGTACACAGAGTTGTACACTTGAACATGAAGAGCCAGTCCCTGCCCGACAGAGCTTACAAACTAATTATAGATGTGCTGACTGGGGTCAAGAGCAGAGGAAGAAGGGTTTATGGAAGAGAGAGACCTGGAGGTCAAGAGAGCAGAGGACAGTTAAAGGAGGTGAGGGAGGCAGTGGGAACAACAAGAAGGAGAAGGTGAAAGAATGTGGGGGGGGGGGCATGAGCAGCATACAGCGAGAGTTGCAGATCAGAAGTTTTGGTAATGCAAAGGACAACAGATGGATCATAGGAGGGGGCAACAGTAAAGGCAAAGGAGAGCTGGTTGATCAGGCGAAAGAGAGTTTTGGGGGCGGCAGAGGGAAATGGAGATGCATCTATCAACAGTAGCTTGTGCCAACTACACTCAGCAAAATGAAAGTAGGACTTGAGGAGATGGAGGGCCAATGAAAACCAGGGAAAGTGGAATTTGGGCCTGGAGGAGGCTGAGGTCTGCGGATCAGCATCATCGAGGATACAGGTCAGGGCAGCATCAAACTCATCAATTCAATCAGACAGAGGTGTTTCCAGAGTTTGCAATGAGGGAGACTGCAGTAAGATCAACAGTAGACTCAGGGATGGGTCGAGAGGAGTGCTGTCAAGGGGGTTATAGGAAAGGCCTAGGGGAAGAGAGAATCAGATAAGATAGTAATCAGTCCAGCACAGGGGAAGATATGAGAAAGCAAAAGAACAGAGAGACGAGCCAGCTACATGGGTTGAAGCAGCAACATACTGTGTAAGACCAATTCCTGAGGTGAGGGAGAAGAAAGAAGTCACCAGATGGGGTAGATTGAAGTCCCTGAGTAATGAGAGGAAAGAAGAGTGAAAAGCACTCAGAGATGAAAGCAAAAAGTGTGTCTAGTGAAAGGGTGAGGAGAGGAAGGGCATGAAAAAGATTGGTGAGATGAAAGAAGGTGGAGGGAAAAGACACACACAAGAACAACACATTGGAGGCTGAGAGGGGTTTGAAATTGCAGACAGTCACATAGAGGAAAGAGGAGTAGAAACAGGTGACCCTCCACGGCGGGAAGGACGTGGGACGTGCAGTGAGAGAAAATTTGGGGGGAAGGCATCCAGGAGAGCGGCTGTGTCACCTAGCCAGAGCCAGGCTTTGCTGACGCAAAGAACGTACAAATAATGAATAGAAATTAGAACAGAAATGAGGTGACACTTATGACGTAGGCAATGTGCATTTAGTAAACCAAATTTTAATGACAAAAGTGGGCAATCCGGGAACAGTGGAGAGGAATGAGCAAAAAGAGGAATTGGAAAAAAGAAAGCAGTGGGTAGGGCGAGGCCAAAAAGAGGGAACAGGCCAAGGTCTGATAAGAACTGGGACAGGGGCAGCTGATAGAGAAGGAATCAAAGGCTCCATAATGAATACTTGTAGCACAAGGAGAAGTAAAAGATAAACAAAGGGGGCCACAGAAAAGCCTAGGGGTGCCTCAAGGAATGCACAAGGAGTACAATCTGCTCCTTGGTCGTGCACCTTTGGTGCACACCCTCAGCGCAAGCAATTTGGGGTAGTCAGAGATAAATGCCATTTCAGCAGTGATGCCACCTTCAGCAAGTCTGAGGCAAAGGGTGGGAGTGGAGCCAGCAGTGGGAAAAAAGGGGAGGAAAAAGCAGGAACTTAACAACATCAGGAAAGCAGTAACAATCAGCAAGCGCCTATGCATAAGGTGACGCTCTTTTTTGTAAAGCAATAAAAAGATGTTTCATGTTCTAGAAGAAACCCATGTTTTCCATTATTTTTAATCTGTCAAAATTATCAGGAATAAAAGTTGAAGGCAATTGGTACAGTAGGTACATACAAACATGCACAACAGTGTTTTCCAAAATTGTCCTCAAGAACCTACAGCTGGTCAGATTTTCAGGATATCCATGACACATATACCCAAACCTTACTTACATACTCTGGAAGCCAAGTATGATTAAACGATTTTCGTCTCTTGTTTATTTTCAATATCCTGAAAACCTAACTGGAGATCCCTGGTGACAGGTTTGGGACCAACTGATGTTTAACATTAAAGCTTTCAAATATGTCAAACTAATGAGTTAAGGATTCATGGGGGTTTATTTTGGTGAACCAAAGTATCAAGTTAGACCTATTTATTTATAGGGGGAAGTTATCAACATTGGGTTAAGATTGATTATTTTTACTACAAATCATGTTCTTTTAGCACAGGATCCCATTTTAGGCATACAGGACAAAACTACAAAAATGTGAATAAGAGTTCAGAATTCCTGTTATCTCAGATTAAAGCAGCATTGCTGTCTTAAATCAGTTGACAAACTTTTTTCTGTGGAATGCATGATTGTTCACTCACCTTCTAAAAGTTTTATATATAATATTAGAAATTGTTGACTGATGGCTTGAATGTTAAACACTGACTGAAACAGAATGTTCAGAAGGTAATATCAATACACCAATCATTATGTATGCATCTGTTGCAATACAGTGTAAAGTGACCTATCCAATGTCACAAGGAGTATCAACAGGACTTGAGTCTTAATTTCTCTGTTTTCAGCATGTTCCTCTAACAGGAAAAAGAAATATTGCCATTGGTTGGAATATAACTGAGAGAAGATTGATCAGTGTCATTCTGCACCATTATATAGTTACCCTGTACGTGACAATATGATGGGACTCAAAGCAGAGGCATTTAAGATCTACATTCTAGATGAGGTTAGACTATTCCAGATTTCTAATTAATCTCAATTAACCATACTTCTGCAGGTGAGAGTTTCTTAGTTATATAGGTATCAATCCTGTAAAGTGCATGAATATTTAGGTGCCAACATACAGAATATGGATCAGTTTAAAAAAGCTTTAAAAAATAATTTAATTTTTCAAGCCTTTGGCTCCCTTGATGTATGATATTGTTTTACTACTACACAAATTTAATCTGCTGTATGTTTTATTGCTAGAATAATATAGTAATCTTTATAGTTTGTTGAGTAAAGAAATATTTTTTATAGTTTTTTCCTTTTATACTTTATTTGAGGCTTGTTCCCCACTTAGACTTCTGCAGATATAGCGGGTTATAAATAAAGTTTTATTATTATTTGTAGATAGAATGTATTTGGATACAGGCAGCAGATGATGTTTTGTATATTCCTGAGAATCTAGCATGTGATGTTTTTGTTCTTTCCTGAGAAAGTAGCAGAATAGCAGGTGATGTTTGTACATTCCTGAGCAGGTTCACGAGCTGTTCATGTAGAGTTGTTCTTGTAAGCAATGCATGATCATGGTTGTGTAAGCAAAATGTAACCAATAGTAATGATAATACATGTAATATCCATGAATATTCATAGAGTATATAAGAAGGGGATTGACTCCCAAATAAAGAGTTTTTTGCCCAGACACACGAGAGGAGAGTTATTTTGCAACATCTGGTGATCCCCGACGTGATCGGTGAAAACGTGACGTACTTACTACGACTGGAACAGTCAGCGCGCCATTCCTTCTACGGAACACTGTAAGTATGGGGGGAAATTTAACATCATCACATAAACAACATGCACAGGAGCTATATACTATAACGCAAAGATATGGTTCCTCCCGAAATCCAATAACTCTTAAAGATATAGAGCGTTTAATTGAGGAAATAGTTTGTCAATGTCCCTGGTATCCAGAGAAGGGATCATTCGATCCTCAAACATGGGAAAAGATAGGGCAGCAGTTTCGTTTAGAGCCTAGAGTTTCGACTCCTATATTATTGACTTGGAGAGAGATATATTCTACTATAGTAATTCTCTCTTCTGGATTGACAGGCATTACTAACGAAAATATATCCAACAAATTGCCAGGCAAGACCTGGTCTCTTTTACCTCCCGCGACTCTTGGACCTACACCTTCTCCTCCTTCTTGTCGGCTGGCCACCGATATGGGAAGGGAAGAGCAAAACAAAACTCCTGACTTTACTACTACTACCCCTAATAAACCAATTGAAAATATCCAAAACAACAACGCTAATGATAGCGTTATTATTACCAAAACACCAAAGAGCGTAGAACGACCTAGTTTAATTCAATTAGGTATACAGCAAGCACGAAAAAATGGTGAATTCATTTGGAACGATGATCTATGGGATAATTCGGAACCTAATCCTAATTTATACCCAGTTACTAGAACTACAACAATAGAGGCAGGGAACGAAACACATCATGCAGAATGGACTGCTCTACCTTATCAAGTTTTGAGAGAATTACGTAGAGCTATCGTAGAATCAGGTTTAAAAAGTTCATTTGTTCAAGGCATGATAGAAGGGATTAGTAACGGTTACTTAATGACTCCAAAAGATTGGAAAGACCTTTTCCGTATGCTGTTAACTCCTGCGCAATATGTAGTGTGGGATAATGAATATAAGCAAGCAGCACAACTTATCACTGGGACTAATTTGGTGCCTGATCAAATTTATGGATCGGGACCATTTTCAACCCTTGATATGCAAATTCAACAAAACGATACCTGTTTTCAAGCCATAGGCACTTGTATCTTGCGAGCATTTAAAAGAACACCAGAAGGGAATAAACCAACAAAATCTTTTGCATCAATTAAACAGGGTGCAACCGAATCTTACCTTCAATTTGTTAATCGATTGCAGGAAGCTGTAACTAGGCAAATTGATAATCTTGATGCGCAAACAGAGTTATTGATTAAATTAGCCCAAGAAAATGCAAATTCAGATTGCAAAAAGGCATTGCAGACTGTAGCTCATCGCCCAGGAATTACTTTAGCAGATTTATTGAGCGCATGTGCAGATGTGGGGACTCATGGTTATTCTATGAATTTGTTAGCAGGAGCTATACAAAAAGGTAATAAGCCACAGGGGACGTGTTTTAATTGTAAGAAACCAGGACATTTTCGAGCTCAGTGTAGAGCCCCAGGAGGGGGTGCCAACTTTGCAAAAGGACCTTCTCGACCTTCTCGAAAATGTCCTCGATGTCAAAAAGGATATCATTGGGCCAATCAATGTCGCTCTAATCCAATTAATTCCACACCGCCACCCCCAAAAAACTTTGCTCCGGGTTAACTCCTAACCTCGGTCCAAAGGGAGTGCAAGGGTCTTTTGCTCATAGTACTACTGCTACACAAGGTAGTGCAGGAATTGACCTTATTGCAGCGGAATGTAAAACTGCCATCTTACCTCATGAAGTTTTGGTATATAATACTACCTTTAAAGGACCCATTCCAGCGGCTACTGTAGGTTTAGTATTACCTCGCTCCTCTGCATCGAAGGCAGGTATTCATGTTATCCCTGGAGTTATTGATGCTGATTACACAGGCATTGTTAAAATTCAAGTATGGTCCTCATCACCTTTAACAATTTCTCCCGGGGACTCGTGGGCACAATTAATTATTTTACCATATTTTACAGCACCTATTCCTTCTACTGTCTCTCGTACAGGGGGCTTTGGATCTACGCGACAGGTAAGTGCAGTTTTAAAACCGGTTTCTAATGCACGACCCACTGCTCAATTTTTATTGCAACAAAAGCCCTTTGTTGGTATATTAGATACCGGGGCGGATGTTTCTGTCATAGCTTATAAACAATGGCCTGTGGAATGGCCCATTGAAGATACTTCACATGTGACAGGAATAGGGGGAACTCAGTCAGCCTCCCAAAGTTCTCAATGGTTATCTATTACATATCCTAACGATACCAAGGTTCTAGGACATATTAAGCCCTGTATTTTACAAGTACCCTTTAATTTATGGGGTCGTGACCTTTTGGAACAATTAGATGCATCATTGATCCTACCTGATTAACAGTTCATAAATATGTCTTTTTCTCTTCCTTTGGAATGGAAAACTGACAAACCTGTTTGGGTAGAGCAGTGGCCGATTACCAGAGAAAAACTGTTGATTTTACATCAATTGGTGGAAGAACAATTACAATTAAATCACATTGAGCCTACCAATTCTCCATATAATACTCCGGTATTTGTGATCAAGAAAAAATCCGGAAAATGGAGATTTTTACATGACCTACGAGCTATTAATGCGATTTTAGAACCAATGGGCCCGTTACAATGTGGTATTCCAAATCCTAATTTGATTCCTTATGATTATCAATTAGCTATTATAGATCTGAAGGATTGTTTTTTTTTCAATTCCTCTCCAGGAAAAAGATTATAAATACTTTGCTTTTACTGTACCTGTTTACAATAATGCACACCCTACTACTAGGTATTGTTGGAAAGTTTTGCCCCAGGGAATGTTAAATTCACCCACTATTTGTCAATACTATGTTCATCAAGCCTTGCAACCATTTCGTGCCTATTTCCCTCAACTTTTGGTATATCATTATATGGATGATATACTAATTGCAGGGATAACTCTTCCCCCTTCTTGGAAATCTACTTTAATTTCTATCTTGGCCTCCTCAGGATTAACAATTGCCTCAGAGAAGGTTCAAGAAAAGGAACCCTATGTATATCTAGGTTTCCGTATGACTAAAGCTGCAGCCCAACCTGTCGCTCCTCATCTCAATTTACAGTCTCCCACGACATTACATCAATTACAAGAGATTTTAGGAAATCTCAATTGGTTACGTCCCTACTTGAAACTTCCTACAGAATTTTTACAACCCCTGTTTCTCGCATTAAAAGGTCATAAAACACCTGCTGAATTAATTACACTCACTGCATCGCAACAAACAATTCTGTCACAATTGGATCAAATCTTACAAACAAAATGGACAGATAGACGAGATGCATTTGCCCTTTTTTGTTTTTGCGTTCTCAAAGACCCCACCCACCGACAACCGTTTGGTGTCTTATATCAAGATACAACTCCTCCGAAATTGATAGAATGGGTCTATTTACAGAATACTCTCCATTCTACTATTACACAATGGCCCCAGCAACTAGCCTTGCTGATTACTAAAGCTCGAGAGCGAGCAACATTCATGACTGGTTTCGACATTCTTAAACTCATCATTCCTCATTCTTTGTGGCAGTGGGAAAAAATGATTCAGTTCTCCGACGACTTGCAATTTATTTTAGCCACTTATGTTGGTATTATAGATTGCCACTATCCTAAAGACCCTCGCATACAGGGCACATCCATTTTGCCAATCACTCTTCATGATCCCATTTCTTTACGTCCACTCCCTACTGCTCTCACCGTCTTTACAGATGGTAGTCCCACTCGTGGGGTGGTTACTTGGTACAATCTGAACAAATGGCACGTCAAATTTACCTCTCCACAAACCTCTGCTCAACGTTCAGAGCTTGCTGCCATCATCCTGGCTCTTTCTTTATTTTCAGATCAACCACTGAATCTTATTGTTGACAGTCAATATTGTGCTAATCTTGTCCGTCGCATGCCCGACAGTTATGTATCATTCAAAATGGATGCCTCTTTTTATGCTTTACTGTTAACCCTCCAAGGTTACTTGGAGAATCGCCTTTCTTCTCTCTTTATAGGTCATATCCGCAGTCATCAACCTTTTCCTGGTGGTCTGTCTGAAGGGAATGCTCGAGCGGATCGCCATCTTCATTTTTTCTCCACAGCACACTGCAGTCATGAACTTCATCATCAAAATGCACCTAGCCTAGCTCGCCAGTTTCAAATTTCTTTAGAAGAAGCTAGAGCTATTATCAAAAATTGTCCACAATGTTCCTTTTCAGCTCCTACTACCTTTTTTCCTGGAGTTAATCCTCGTGGTCTGGAAGTTAATAGCCTCTGGCAAATGGACGTTACTCACTTTCCCCCTTTTGGTCAATGGTCTAAGCTTCATGTGGTTGTTGATACTCATTCTGGATTTTTGTGGGTCACTGCACAAAAAGGGGAAACTACATCTCATGTCCGCTCTCATCTTCTCCAAGCTTTTGCGGTCATGGGTGTTCCTAAAACTCTCAAGACAGACAATGCCCCTGCTTATACTTCCACCTCCTTACAGGAGTTCCTGACCCTCTGGCATATTGAGCACCTTTTTGGTATCCCCTATAACTCCACTGGTCAAGCTATTGTTGAACGTGCTAATCGCACACTGAAAACTGCTTTAAGTAATCTGACTACAAAAAAAGACGGTATTCTCCGTCATAGAGTAAGCATTGATGAATGCTTAGCACAAATCCTTTACACACTGAATCATCTCAATCTCATCAATAATCCTGCTACAAAAACTTTTTCTTCCAGATTTGAACAACATTTTCGTACTCCTGCCCCACCTTTATCTCGTCCTTTGGTCATATACCGACAACTACCTTCTGATCAGTGGAGTTCCCCTGTGCCTCTCCTTACCTGGGGTCGTGGTTACGCTGCTGTTCAAACAGATTCTGGCCCGGTGTGGATTCCAGCAAAGTGGGTGAAACCTCATGTCGTGGCATCAAGGTCTTCACAACCCAATTCCCAATTTCACACTCACCCTTCAAGGACCGCAGATGCAAACACGCAAACGGTCAGTGACTCGTCAACCTAATGCTCCTGTTACTTGGGGACAAATTAAAGCCTTGAGTCAACAAGCTACAGAGACTTTAGAAAAAGCTCATATTGAAAAGACTGATGATAACTTCGTAGTGGCTATTATTGCAGCGCTTAATGCTAATTCCATTACATTGCTTCTACTGTGTTGTTGTTTGTACATACCTTGTGGACAGTCACAATTACTTCCCACAAAAAATATTTGGGAAGCGTTTGCAATTTCACTGAACCAAACTGATTTCTGTCTTTCTCATCAAAAGGCAGTTGGAGAAGTTTTGGCAACTTGCCTGATTCCAGTATGTCATGATCCTAAAGATATGCAAAATGATACTTGGTTTTATTCACAGCTTCCTGTTAATTCATCCTATCGAAATGCTTCTTATGAATACCATAATTGGGGAACACAAACCCTGTTGCCGCCTACTTTGGCAATGCATGTGAGAACCAATCAAATAGCTAGTATCAATATGACATGTGCTCGTATGGTTAATTGTACCCGATCAAATTGTGTTAATTTTGGACCAACTTTGTTAAATTGTAGCTCCTACGAAAATGTTTCATATATTTATAAATTTACTCATTTACCCCCTGGCTGGTTTTGGTCATGTGGAATGTATACCTTTAATTATATTCCAGCTAATATATCTGATGGTACTACATGCTGTCTAAGTCGACTCACTATGGTACTTCCCAGTAAACATATTTTATTTTCTAACTCCTCACATATGCGATCCAAGCGTATGACCCTTGCTGCCAATTGCAATGATAATGTTAAATTTCTGAGTCAAACTGAATATCTGGCACTTGCATTTTCATTAATAGGTGTCCCTGCATTGGCAGCGGCAAATGCAAAAAATATTCGTGAATTAGCCTGTTGGGCAATTAAATCAATCAATGCAACCTCCACTGCTATTAGTTTACTTAATGCTGAGCAACAGCAATTACGTCATGGAGTTTTACAAAATCGAGCAGCCATTGATTATCTTTTATTACTTAACCATCATGGTTGCGAAGAGTTTCAGGACATGTGCTGTTTTAATTTATCTGACAATTCAAAGGCCATTGACAAACAATTAGCTTTCCTACGGAATTTAACTACTCATATTACTATTCATAATAACCTACTCTCTGATGTATGGGATCAATTGTGGCAATGGATCCCTTGGACCTGGCTCCGCCCTATTATCCAGTATTTAGTCATTGGTATTTTTGTTTTCACTATTTTTTGCTGTTGTATACAATGCATTCCTAACCTTTTTTCTTTATGTTTTCCTCGTCCATTCGCTCCAACACGTCACTCTGCTCAATATGTTTATAAGCTATTACAAACATCTCCACCTCCATCTCCAGCTGGCACACCACGGAGATTTCATTAAAAAAAAAAAAAAAAAAAAAAAAAAGGTGGAGATGTAGATAGAATGTATTTGGATACAGGCAGCAGATGATGTTTTGTATATTCCTGAGAATCTAGCATGTGATGTTTTTGTTCTTTCCTGAGAAAGTAGCAGAATAGCAGGTGATGTTTGTACATTCCTGAGCATGTTCACGAGCTGTTCATGTAGAGTTGTTCTTGTAAGCAATGCATGATCATGGTTGTGTAAGCAAAATGTAACCAATAGTAATGATAATACATGTAATATCCATGAATATTCATAGAGTATATAAGAAGGGGATTGACTCCCAAATAAAGAGTTTTTTGCCCAGACACACGAGAGGAGAGTTATTTTGCAACAATTATTATTAGTGTACTGAGTGCAAATTCCATAATGACATCTGGGTACCCAGCTTCCTTTATGCTAACATTTAGGTGCACCACTTCTGCTATGTCAATAGAAAGCATAAGTGTGTGCTTCTAAATGTAGCATGTAAATTACAGTATTCTATGAACTATGGTCATAAATGTTTGACATATCAATGCCCTGTCTATGTGCCTCTTCCTGTGCACACCTCTTAGCACTTACAAACTATACCCCTGACTCTATAAATGGCACCGAAAGATAGGCATACAATTGGCTATGCAATTATAGAATAGGGCTTAATTGACAATAACCATCATTGTTTAGTATTAGGCGTCATTTCTTGAAGTGCAAAAAATCAAATACAGTAATATGCTCCACCCTTATCAAGCTGGCTTCTACTTTCATCACAGCACTTGAGACTCTCTTAGCGACCCTTCATGACTTTATCCATACCTCACTTGATCAACGCTGCTCTATCATCCCAGTTTTCTTTGGACTTATCCTCTGCTTTCAATCTAGTAGATCAAGCACTCCTTCAACGCTTCTCTTTCACTGTCATCTCTGATACCGTTTCATTCTGGTTCTCTGGTTATCTCTCTGGTCATTCCTATTAACTCTCATTCAACTGCTCCCCAATTGCACCCCTACTTTTGTTGTCTGGTATACCCCAAGGGTCCATTCTTTCACCTGCTCTCTTCAATATTTTCCTTGTACCACTCCTCACTATCATCCAGGATCATACCTGCATGCCATTTTGTTAACGCTAACGATATTCAGATTTTCTGCAGGATTTCTGATGCTTCCTCTCTCACCTGCCTCAACTCCTGTCTCTCCCAGGTTTCTCTCTGGCTCAAGTCAAATCTTCTCTTTCTCAACACAACCAAATGTGAATCCATTCTTTTCCCGGCCTCTTGCCAAGTCTCCTCTACCATTTTTAGATGGCTCACTTCTTCCCTTGAAGGACTCCATTAAAAATACTTGGTGTTATCTTTAATTCAACATTCACCTTTAAATCTGAAATAAATACCGTTCTCCACTCCTCTTTTTTCTTGATCCACTGTGTTTGCTCTGTACACCCTTTGCTTCCTTCTGCTTCTTTATGCCCCCTTATTTTGGCCCTGGTCAGGTTGCATCTTGATTTTTGTAATGCTCTTTACGCAGGTCTTCCTCTCCAATCCCTTAAGAGACTGCAGCTTGTTCAATCTACCACTGTTAAACTCCTTCATAATGCTCACAGTTTTAATCATGTCACACCCCTTCTCTGTTCGGAACACTGGATCACAGTCTCCACCCACATAAAGTTCAAAATCTTCAACTTTGGAATAGATTCTATATATAACGCCTATAAAATCGGTGCCAAAACAAAATATGCCTAGGTGTATTTTATAAAGTACTAAAGTTAGGTGTACTTCATAGAATAAGCCTAAATATCCACATGGTTTATAGAATAGGCCAAGCACCCATCTGTGTGACTAAATTTAGTCAGGGCAGTTAGGCCTAGATTACACATATAGATTTTAGAAACACCCATGACACACCTATGCCCCCTTTTCAACTATGCAACTTAGAATTTGTTTGCATCACATTATAGAATACGCTTAGACCATTCTGCACATAGGGGTCCTTTTACCAAGCTGTGGGAAAAAGGGCCCTGTGGTAGCGGCGGGGGCCATTTTTCACACATGCCAGGGCCCTTTTTACTACAGCGGGTAAAAAGCCCCCAAAACAAAATGGTCATGCGGTAAGAAAACTCTTGCCAAATAGCCATATGGGCAAGGAGTGGTGGTAAGGGCTTCCTCAGTAACCTGGCGGTAACCAATTACCACAGGGTTACCGCTGCTCTAACCATTTCTGGGTATTTCCCCCCAGAAATGGCACTTGTTTGACCCAGAACTACTGCCGGTGGCCATTTTTGTCTGGCAGTAGTCCTGGAATAGCAAATGGTAAGCCTGCATTGGGCTTACCACCACTCTGTAATAGGGTTCCATACATTCTAATTAATGCCAATTAGTGTCAATTGCGTAAGTAGCAATTATCAGCGCTGACTTGCTTGTTAACTAAGTTGTGAACACAAATCCAGAATACATATGGATTTGAACATGCAACGTAAGTCGCGCTATATAGAATCCCGGGATTTATGTCTATGTGTGGGCCATACTGGTATATAAAATTTGTTCAATAAATAAATCTACTCATATGTAATTTGTATGCTCCCAGTATAGAATACCACTTGCACGCCTAATGCTTACACACATGAATGTTACATTCACACACATAAGTGCTAGTATTCTGTAATCTTAGTGTGCAATGGTGCTTACTTTTAGGCATTAAAGTTATACAATTAGGGGGGTACCAAATGCACAGGTAAAAGAAAGCAAGATGTGCCTATCTAAATGGATTCTAAAAACGTGAATGACTTAAAACAGCTAAGAAATGTTCCCTGCCTTTCATGTGACTCAGTAATTAGGGCAGTGTACAATAAATCTATGCAAAACTTCCTCTTTGTGTAGATTAGCTCTGGATTATTTGCTGTTGCAGCCTGAAGAATTATACTGATCATTACATTAAAACAGCCTAGAAGTGTAATTCCTGCAATCATTCTCAACTCAACTGTGTACTATTGCACCTGAATTTTCCTACTTCAGTTTAATTATTTCTCTTAAGAAAGAGTGAGGTCTTAAAACCAATTGCAGCACATTTTTCTGCACAAGAGTCCAATTTAAAAGAAAAGGATGTTAAACATGAAACTGAAGCATAATAGTGAATAATTATCTAATCATAATAAACCATTGTAGTCAAATAAAGTGTGACTAACTCATTTTTTTTCAAGCAGAACAGAAAATAACAGCTTGCTTTCTGGTGCTTTCAAGTTACATTTTACAAGTTTATTCCACAAAGTTTGCGTACACTCATTGACATATTCTGAGAATGTTTTGGGTGACTGCCACCGAACCAGTGGCGTACCAAGGGAGGAGGCGGTGGGGGCGGTCTGCCCCGGGTGCACGCCGCTGGGGGGTGCCGCAGCGCACGCCTGTCAGCTGCGAGTTGGAATCACTACGCTAAATTCTCTCGTTCGCTGCAGCTCCTCCCTCTGCCCCGGGTGTCATCGAGGCTAGGAACGCCACTGCACCGAACATACTTTGAGTGAATGACCAAAGCATCGACTGCTGCATCTCCAAGAACTGCGGCAACTGACAGAATAAGAAACCATAAATTATTTTCCTTATATTTATTTCTTCCTAGAATGTATACAGGAAAGCTTGAATTAATGATGAGAATTTAAGCTCAGATATGCTTCTGATGTATTCTCAATGTGGGCAGGCAACATGTTTGTTACCCCTGCATCACCCCCCCCCCCCCCCCCCCGTCCCTAACTCTAAATACATTTGCCACATGAATAGAAACTTGTTGAGAAGAAATGCATATGAATATATAATATCTAAAAGTATACTGCAATACATCTTGGGGTCACTGGCACCATTTTGAATCCAGCACCCACATTGCAGGAACAACTGGACTAGCTTCTGCCTCGACCCCACTAAACACCAGGGAATTTGACATAGTCCTGTGGAGAGGGTAGGGGGATCAGAAGGGTATATATGCTGGGGGAGGGATTTAAAGGGAAACAGACAGCTCCTGATTTTGCATGCTAGTCTCTTTAAGAAGTAGTCCAAGAGCACTGGGCCATGGCTTAGCAGCCCAATGCTCTCAAGCAGGAAAAATGATGCCCGCTTACATCTGCCCTACATATACTGCACAGCGTGCACAGCACACAGGCACCAAGTACATACCTTGACTGATAGCACAGATCCTCTGTGCTATTGGCCTGGTATGCAACAAAGTCCCAGCACTAACTGTCAAACTGGAATCTGGCTGGTGTGTTGCAACCTGTTCCTGTTCCCTATTGATCAACCTCCTAATCATCCAAACACATCATATTGCCCCCAATCCCCCCCCCCCCCCCCACACACAAATCATATGGCATGCCAATCTCCCACACACACATTCTAAAGTTCCCTGCAATGTCCCTCCTAATGTTACAATCCCTCCAAGACCACCCCTTCAGTAAACCCTACCCCCAAAAAGCCAAGCCTTGCCATACCAGAGCCTTACTCCCCCACCATTTATCACCCTCTGTACTGGTGGTAGTACAGTGGTCCCCAGCAGTAGCAATTATCCTCTGTTGATACCTGGGTCAGTGCTGGGACCCAAACTGGCATCAATGAACCTTAGCATTTTCTGGATCCTGGTGCCAACCCAGGAGGCAGTAAAGGTGGATCATTGATGCCAGGGACTACTGCACCACCAATGCTTAACCCCAGGTAGGTCCCAGGGGTGTTAAGTGGTGGGGAGAGGGTAGGGCTCCAGGGAATCAGGGTTTGACTATCAGAGGTGAGATTTATTGAAGGGGCGGGCTTTGTGTATGGGGGGGGGGGATTGGAACTTCAGGAGGAATTCAAAGGGGACTTAAGATGTATGTGTGTGTTGGGGGGGGGGGTATTATTCAGAGGGCCGTATGAGGTCTATGCAGGGAAGCAGGGTAAGGCCATAAGGTGTTGGGAGATGATGGCCTGCTCAGACAGATCTCTGGAAAACTGACCTGTCACCTCAATGGTGGAATAGGTTGAGAACTCCTCTTGAAAAGTGTGTGTGGGGGGGTGGGGGAGGGATCATGGGGCTATATCATATATGTGTGAGGGATCAGAGGTTTCATAAGGTGTGGAGGGAATTGGGGCACCATATCAGATATGGGGGAGCTGTATTGGGGGCTGAAATCCATTGACAGTGTGCTGCACTACTGGATCGCTGATAGTGCAGCTGCACATACCACCTCCTGTTGAGGTTCAGCTGCCCTATCAAGAGTTGTGACAGCTAGTGCATGATACCAACAATATGCTAGCTGTCATAGCTGGCCTCTCCTCTGCCCACCCGTCTCACACCTATCTCCTTCTCTCTCCTGAGGTCCAATTGCTCAAAAGCAAATTTGGGTGCTAGAGGTCATTAGCGCCGGCCTAGCACCTGCATTTGCTCTCGCTGAATGCTCAGGACCGATGAGCACGTGAAACAATCAGCTCGCCAGCTCTGAGAGCAGTGAGCATGCAAATAATGCAAAAACAGTCATCCCCTATTCCTTCCCAATGTTCAGTGGGTAGCACGCCAAACAAGGGTCCTTCTCCCACAGCAAACCCTGCACCAGCTCAGAGCTGGCCTTAGGGCAGTGTCGAGCTGTGGGGAGGGGAAGGGATAGGATGACCTCCTCTCAAATTAGGGCCTTGCCAGACCACCAGGTCCTTACATGTTTGGGGGGGGGGTCTGGGGTCCACTGGACCGCTAGGGCTAGTGACAGCTGGCATCTTGGGTTCTGCGCTGAAAAGTTGTGCTTAACGCATAACTTTTGAGCACATGCACCAGGCACCATCCTGCCCCTAACTCCCAAACAAGTCCCTGATGCTCAACATTACAAGTGCACCTAAATTTGCATCTTATTAGCAATCAGAATTAGGGAGCTGTTCTGGGGCGCTGTTCCAGTGGTATTTCTCTGGCACTGTGTAGTACAGCGCCAGTTTTGAGCATCGGCGCCTGAGTTAGGCAGCTAACATGGGGGGGGGGGGGGGGGTTAACTGCAATAGCTGCCTTTTTAGCACAGGAGACAGTAGCACGGCTTGCACCACTGTCCACCTTGCAATAAAACTCGTGATATCTGCTTAATGCAGCTTAGTAAACAGGCCCCATAGCTTATGCTATGATTAATATGATTAAAATCGCACAGGAAGTTTCCCATGTGTGAAATTTTATTTAAATTAAAAGCTTATGAGTTGCTCAATTCAAATCAAACAGAGCAGCCCATTAACAAAACTGGGTTTGCAGAAATGTTATGTAGTTAATTTTAGGGGAAAGCCGATGTAAACACAGAAGAAACAAATCCACGCAGGATAAGAAACACTCAGAAAAACGGAGAGGATGACTCAATAATAGATAGACAATGCTTCAAGTGGTCTAAACGTTTATGACACAGCTGTGTTTCGGCCAAGGAGTCTCCTGGATTGTAGTCTGATCCTTAAAAAATTTAGACTGTATCATCCACTTAGAGCAATGTCTGTTGCCAATGAAAAACTACAAACAAATTGCACTTTGTTCCAAACGACCACTTATTTCATTTACTAATCAACGGACTATTGCAGTTTGTAGTCAAGAAGTTATTGTGAGATATAGGAAGTGGTCATTTTGGCACACAGTGCAATCTTTTTGTGGTTTTTCATTGGCAACAGACATTGTGCTAAGTGGATGATACAGAGGGGCATAATTGAACAGGGCGCCCAAGTTTTCCTGGGGCCATCCATGAAGGGGCAGGGAAACCCTATTATTGAAATAAGATGGGTGTCCATCTTTCCTTTCGATAATACAGTCGAGGACGCCCAAATCAGCAAATTTAGGTCGACCTTAGAGATGGTCGTCCCCAGCAGAGATGGTCGTCCCCAGGACTTGGTCATTTCTGATTTTTGGCAATAATGGAAAATGAGGATGCCCATCTCTGAAACGACCAAATCCAAGCCATTTCGTCATGGAAGGAGCCAGCATTCGTAGTGCATCGGTCCCACTAACTGAACAGAAAAAGCCCTTCCCTTACCGATCCTTTAGCGATTCAGAAAGGAATGGGCATGCATGAAGGAAATCGTATGCAAATGAGCTGCTCGCTGTTAGCTCATTTGCGCACGATTTCCTTCCTAAGGAGGGGAAGCCAGTGCAGAGCAGCCAAGCGATATGCATGGCTGCTCTGTGCATGCCAAAGACGGCTTCATACAAGCAGACAAGCTAATTATATAATAGTCGTCTACAACCTTAGAAAAACACAAGTCCAGGTGAAAACATTCAAGTGCTCATCAGGTATGTCTTTTTTTTTTTTTTCAAGAGTATGGGTGAAGGACGTCCTCCGTCCCTGTGATGGCAGTTGAGGACGTCCAAAATGTGGATGTTTATGTGAGAAGGATTCCATGCCTTTGCTTTGCCTCCAATACCCCCTTTATTTATTTGGATTTTGGCTCACAAACAGCAGCAGTGGGATTTGAACTAGCCACCTCTGAATTGCAAGACCAGTGCTCTAACCAATAGGCCACTCCTCTCCACTTCTTGAAATTTGGCCATCACTGTAGGAGGGGGGGGGGACAGTTGAGGACGTCCAAAATGTTTGAAAGAAGGACGTCCACGCCTTCGTTATGCCTCCGCTGACACACACATACCTCCCCCCAGGGACCTGCATACTGACCCCCTCACAGGGACAGCCAAATTTCAAGGGAGTGGAGTGGCAAAAAATGGAGGAGTGGTGGAGTGGTCTAGTGGTTAGAGCACTGGTCTTGCAATCCAGAGGAGGTAGGTTCAACTCACACTGCTGCTACTTGTGATCCAAAATCCAAATAAATAAAGGGGGTGTCAGAGGCATACCAAAGGCATGGATGTCCTTCTCACAGAAACATCCACATTTTGGACATCCTCGGGACAGAGGCTTACCAAAGGACGTCCTTCACCCATACTCTTAAAAAAAAAAAGACAAAAGTTTTTAAACTTGTTTTTTCAGGGTGGGAGGTGGTTAGTGACCACTGGGGGAGTCAAGGAAGGTCATCCCCAATTCCCTCCGGTGGTCATCTGGTCATTTAGGGCACATTTTTGTGGCTTGGTTGTAAAAAAAAAAGACCAAGCAAAGTCGGCCAAGTGTTCATTAGGGATGGCCTTCTTTTTTCCATTATCGCTTGAGGATGCCCATCTGTTAGGCACACCTCAGTCCCGCCTTCGCTACGCCTCTGACACACCCACGGGAACTTTGGTCATCCCCGCGATGGGAAGCAGTTGGGGACACCCAAAATCAGCTTTCAATTATGCCGATTTGGGCGACCCTGAGAGAAGGACGCCCTTCTCCCGATTTGTGTCGAAAGATGGGCGCCCTTCTCTTTTGAAAATAAGCCTGACAGTCTAAATTCTTTAAGAATCAGACTACAATCCAGAAGACTCCTGATTCAGGCCTCTTTGGCCGAAACACAGCTGTGTCATAAACTTTTAGACCATTTGAAGCATTGTCTGGCTATTCTTGAGTCATCCTCGCTGGGTTTTTTTTTTGAGTGTTAAGTTTAGGGGGTCATGTATTAGCACACTGATGGCGTTAGCACTTGCTATCTGCCCAGTGCCCATTTTATGCACATTGACTCTGTAGCAGATAGCAGGAGCTAACACCATTAGCATGTGTTAACCATTATTAAATAATCCCCGTGGAGGGGCATAATCGAACGAAAACGTCTATCTCCATGGGCGTTTATCTCCAAGAACGGGTCCGTGAAGGGGCGGACCGAACTGTATTTTCGCAAAAAATAGACGTCCATGTTTTATTCGACAATTTGTGAGCTGGGCGTTTTTGTTTTTCAGCGATAATGGAAAATGAAAGCGCCCAGCTCAAAAACGAATAAATCCAAGGCATTTGTTCGTGGGAGGGGCCAGGATTCGTAGTGCACTGGTCCCCCTCACATGCCAGGACACCAACTGGGCACCCTAGGGGGCACTTTTACAAAAACAAAAAAAAAAGGTAAAAGAGCTCCCAGGTGCATAGCACCCTTCCCTTGTGTGTTGAGCCCCCCAAATCACCCTCAAAACCCACTGCCCACAAGTCTACACCATTATTATAGCCCTAAGGGGTGAAGGGGGGCACCTACATGTGGGTACAGTGGGTTTAGGGGGGTTGGACGACTAATAAGCATTAAGCAGCACAATTGTAACAGGTAGGGGGGGATGGGCCTGGGTCCACCTGCCTGAAGTCCACTGCACCCCCTAACAACTGCTCCAGGGACCTGCATACTGCTGCCAGGGAGGTGGGTATGACATTTGATGGTGAAAATAAAAAGTTGTGAAACATCATTTTTTTGTGGTGGGAGGGGGTTAGTGACCACTGGGGGAAGTCAGGGGAGGTCATCCCCGATTCCCTCCGATGGTCATCTGGTCATTTAGAGCACTTTTTGGGACCTGTTCGTGTGAAAAAAGGGTCCAACAAAAGTGTCCTAAATGTTCGCTAAAAACACCTTTATTTTTTTCGATTATCACCCTAACGCGTACATCTCTCCTCGGCCGATAACCACTCCCCAGTTCCACCTTCACCACACCTCTGACATGCCCCCATCAACTTTGTCCGCATCCGCGACGGAGTGCAGTTGAAAACGTCCAAAATCGGCTTTCGATTATACTGATTTATTCGTTTTTGTGAGATAAACGTCTATCTCCCGATTTGGGTCGAAATCTAGGCGTTTTTCTCTTTCGATTATAAGGTGGTTAGTGTGCTGCCTTTCTACACAGCTCATTTGTATGAGAGAAATTGCATGGAAAACAGAAAAATAATGCACAGAAATACATGACCCTCTTTATCTGACCCTCATGACCTTTTGCAAGTATACCCTTTGTTGTCTTATAGTCATCTGAGTTCCTAGAGTTGCCGATCTATAAGCTCCCCTAAAGATGCCAATAAATTGGTGAAACATGGCCCATGTAGGGAACCATGGACGTTAACAAAAAGACACTTCACTGATGAATACACAATGACATCTTGCGTTAAAAAAAAAGTTTTACAATACGCAGGGGCTCGTATCAGTTTTTGTCATAGCAACATCACTATGATTACAAAAGAAGGATCCTCCACCTAAGTTTTCACAAGCTAAGTACTCACCTTTATTAAATGTTTCCGTTTTTTGTGATAATTTAATTATGATATAGGAAGGAAGGTAGGAAGTGCTATGATGGTGGAATGGTGCTGTTGCATTTCTCGAGTCTTCAAGATGCTGTGATACACCAAAAAAACTGAGCACAAATTGATAATTTTATAAATATATTATTTTCATTTGTTTTTTACACCTATATAGTGTTAGATTTGATATTTACGATCAGTTGGTTTCTTTATTTTTTCCAGTTCCCTGATTAGAAACCAAAATACTTTTTTAAAAAACCCAGAATATTTATTGATTTAGTTAAAATTTAATGCCAAGAAGTGCAGAGTGAAGCATTTGGGGTGTATTTATTTATTTATTTTATTGCATTTGTAGCCCACATTTTCCCACCTATTTGTGGGCTCAGTGTGGCTTACAATACATTGTATTAATAGAAGTACAATTTGTTACAACTCGATTGTGGTTACATTGTTATGCATTGAGTTTAAAACAGAGTCTACGTATCGTTAAGAGAATAGTACAATGGAACAAAACAATGGAACAAAGGAAGAACAACGGATACTGATAGGACTATAGAACAATAGCGCGAAAAACTTTCGGGTATAGCATTTTACCTGTAGATTAAGGTTTAAGTATGTTAAAATGAGAGTACAGATGAGAATGTGTTGATGTATTACTAATAGTGTGCGTAGACTTCATGTGTTTTGATCCTTTCGATAGATATTTTTGAAGAGTTGAGTCTTCAATAGTTTGCGGAAGTCGGTCAGCTCGTTGGTCGTCTTCAGGTTACGTGGAAGATTGTAGAAACTCAAAAGAGAGATACCGAATAGGAGGGGAGAGATTAGCAAGCTTGACTCAGGAGAGAGACCTTGGGGTGTTGGTGTCGGAGGATATGAAGGTGAAGAAACAATGTGACAATGCGACGCGTAGCTAGAAGGATGCTAGGCTGTATAGAGAGGGGCATAACCAGCAGAAGAAAGGAGGTGTTGATGCCCCTCTACAAGTCATTGGTGAGGCCCCACTTGGAGTATTGTGTTCAGTTTTGGAGGCTGTATCTGGCTAAAGATGTAAAAAGACTGGAAGCGGTGGAAAGAAAAGCTACGAAAGTGGTATGGGATTTGCGTTGCAAACCGTATGAGAAGAGACTTGCCGACCTAAACATGTATACCTTGGAGGAAAGGAGAAACAGGGGTGACATGATACAGACATTCAAATATTTGAAAGGTATTAATCCGCATACAAACCTTTTCTGGAGACGGGAAGGTGGTAGAACTAGAGGACATGAATTGAGGTAGCAGGGGGTAGACTCAGGAGTAATGTCAGGAAGTATTTTTTCACAGAGAGGGTGGTGGATGCGTGGAATGCCCTCCCACGGGAGGTGGTGGAGATGAAAACAGTAATGGAATTCAAACATGCATGGGATAAACACAAAGGAATCCTGTTTAAAAGGAATGGATCTATGGAATCTTAGTGGACATTGGGTGGCGACACCGGTATTTGGAGAATAAAACCGGTGCAGGGCAGACTTCTATGGTCTGTGCCCTGAGAAAGGCAGGGACAAATCAAACTCAGATATACATATAAAGTATTACATACCATGTAAAATGAGTTTATCTTGTTGGGCAGACTGGATGGACCATTCAGGTCTTTATCTGCCGTCATTTACTACGTTACTATGTTATGCTATTTATTTATTTATGATTATTTATTAGAATTTGCTTGACTATTCTTTGCATACGAGATCCATCAGAATGGTTTACAAACAGACATTATAAGCAGCAAGGAGTACAAAGACAGGCAATACAAACAGATACAAAATCAGACAAAGCTGCTAAAATTCCAAAAATCTCACAGGTCCCTCACCCTTCCAGCAAGTCTTTGCTCACACCAAAGGCTTGCTGGAAAAAAAAACATGCTTTCTAGGATTAAAAAAAAAAAAAAAAGTAAGGAATTTCATAATGATGGTGCTAAGAATGTAAAAGTGATGTAGCTAGAAATTTCTAAATGCCCCTGGGGGTTGAGGGGAGAGAGAGAGAGAGAGAGAGAGAGAAGAATGAAAAGGGCAGCTTGTGGGAAACAAAGACTTCAAGCTGGGAAATCAGGAAAGGTAATCTGCTAAACAGAGAGGTTGTTCTGAATGAAGTGAATGAGGTGTTAAAATGAGTCATAAATCTAACCCAGAAAGACACCAGAAGCTAATAATGAAGTGCCAGCAGGAGGGCACATAATCAGATTCTTTGATCCTATCAAAAGCTTCACAGCAGTGCTCTATGGGACCCTTTACTAAGGTGCATTAGGTGTTAACGTGTATCTAATGCAGCTTAAAATGGTGCACTATGGGATGTGCTCAAGTGTCCTACAATAACTGCCAAATGTGCGCATCATAACCATGTGCTAAATTATTTTAGCATCAGAGTACGGATTTGCTGCACATCAAGGGGCCTTCCCTTTTACCACTACCCGGAAAAAGGAAATGGCCATGCAGTAGGTGAAACACTTGCCACGCAGCCATTTCCCAAGGGAACCCTTACCGTCACCTATTTGGAGGCGGTACGGGCTCCTGCGCTACCTTGGCTGTAACTGGCCAGCATGCGGCACTGCCTGATAACTGCTAGGTAAGCCCCAGCGCAAAAAAAAAATGTTTTAAAAATCTGATGCACCAGAAATGACATGCACTGGGGTCAGGCAGTCTGACAGGCTCCTCCAGAAACCCGGTGGAAGTGCAGGATTGGCGCATGGCAAAAACAGCATACTGGGTACCACTGCTTTGTCAAAGGAGCTCTTAGTGCAGCTATGTTACTGTGTGCTAATTAGTTACCACCAGGGATGTAGCCAGACCTCACGGTGGGAGGGGGCCAGAGCCCGAGGTTGGGGGCACATTTTGAGTGCCACCCTGCCGTCCCCCACCGCCTCCCACCGCCACGTCACCCATCACCTCCCCCACCACCACCTCACCTCGCCTCCTTGCTGCTTCCCTTCACCTCCTTGCCACTTCCCCTGCAAAAATAAATACCTTTGCGGTGGGGATCCCCAACCCCTGCCAGCTGAAGCCTTCTTCAGCACCAGTCTCTGGCGCAGCCGCGTTCGCTCCCTGCTCTTCTTTCTTCTTGCTCCTCCTGTGCGTGCTGATGCTCCTTGGAGCATCAGGGTGCACAGGAGGAGCAAGAAGAAAGAAGAGCAGGGCAGCAAACACGGCTACACTGGAGACCAGTGCTAAAGAAGGCTCGGCTGGCAGGGGTTAGGGACCCACGTTAGCCAAACCAGGGGCCCGGATGAAATTTGCGGGGGCCTAGGCCCCCGTGGCCCCCCATAGCTATGCCCCTGGTTACCACATGGATAGCATGTGAGCCCTTACCACCTACCAAATGAGTGGCAATAAATGCTCACGTGGTAAATTTTTCTTATGGCTGAGTGCTAATGGCAACATTAGTGAATGGCCATTAATACAAAAAAAATACAAAAAGCTCATTTTTATGGCTACAATAAAAATGACCTTAGCGGGTGGGGAAAACCCATGTAAGGGCACACTAAGGCCAATTTTTACTACAATTTTTACAAAGGACTCAGCAATAATCCAGCTTTGAGATTAACAAGGAATGAAGGAAAAATTATAAAGCTTGCATGATCGTCCAAGGTTTTAATGAATTTATTTTATGAAGAGCCCCCCCCCCCTCCCCCCCCAAAAAAGGCTGTAGCCACCTGTGGATTTAAAATTAAAGAATTATCAACACTGAATTATCAAGGATGAAGCCTAATTTGTGGACTGAATCCTACAGTTCAACCGGACTCCTCGAATGAAGAATCAATGGTGGGCACATGTTGTCCCTGGTCTTCATCTATTTGTGTTATTTTCTATTTTGCAGTGAAGTAACAGGCTACTGGATTTACCAAATTTCTTACTAAATATATTTTGGAAAGTATTGTTAATAATAGAAATGACTGGGAATAACACCGAATAATGCAGCTAAGTATCTCTGAAAGGTATCATTAAAAAACATCTGAAAATAAATATACCATGTGAGTTATGATTAAAATGAAGACATATTTCATTCTATACTCCTTAGTTCGCTCTAGCAAAGCAGGACTTTTGGATGCTGCTGCCAAACAGTGGCACTCATAAATCATGGGTTGCCCAAATGGTGGCTCCCAAAAGTCAGAGCGATGCCTGAACACTGGTCCCAAAAGACACACCCCCATGTTATTAAAACAAATAACCACATGTAAGAGGAAACTGGAACAATTAGTTGCACTGTTCAAAGCAGTGAATACAAAACATCAAAATCAAGGAGATCAATGTAAGTAAGGATCAGGAAATGAAATTAATGGAGCAAGGAGAACCAAATGAACAAAAAGAAATGACTGTGGCTTACATTCTGTTTCTAATAACTCTTGAGATCCCTACAATCTCCTGCTGAGAATTAATCAATCAGCTCATGTTAAGGCTTCTTGCTGTAAGCAGCCTTAAGCACACATGAAGATGAGTATATAAGTATTACTAAAGAGCCACATGCTTTCATCTGTGCTTAAATAAGATTTAATATGTGCATGTTTATGATCTATAGTTCTAGAACATTATGAAGAAGACATCTTTGAATTGGTATGTAGTATATTTGAATGACTCTTCTATTGTCAATCCTCCAAAGATACAGGACCCAATATTCAAAGTGATTTAAGCAGGCAGAAGAGAAGCTCCTTCCCACTTAAATCACAAATCAGCGGGCTGACTTAACTGGGCAGTGCTCCTGAATATCGATACTAACCAGTCATTTTGAAAGGGGTATTGCGGAGGCAAAATTGGGAAGGAGCTGGGAGTTATGCAGTTGCCAGCAATATTCAGTGCTGGTGCCCACATATTTAACTGGGCATGAAGGACTGCATGAATAGCAATCTTAACTTTGCCCAGTTAGCTGTGTAAGTGCCAGCATTGATATGGGTATCAGCTGATACCCATATAGCCTTCAGGTAACAGCCAAAGATATGGTTGAACTCCCCCTCTCTCCTGCCCTCCCCAACAAGGTATGACCTCCTCCTGACCCCCACCAACATGACCCAACCCCACTCCTCCCTCACGGCACCCCCCCCCCCCCCCCACCCAATTGCAAACCTTCCTCCTGGCAATCCATGAATAAGACCATATACTAGAATTGGTGTTCTGCAACAGGGCTGACTTGGATAGAGGTGTCAAAATGCCACCTTTGTTATGGACAGACCACTTTCTAATCAATTTTTCTCTAAGTGACCATCTGAAGCAGATTGCGCTTTCCAGAGCTTGGAAGAGAGTAGAGACAAGAAAAATCTGATTCCTGAGAATTTCCTAGAGGATTTTGACTATCCCCATATGGATGAAACAGCAACTGCAGTGTCAGAGCAGGCTAATATTTAGAATGCACACTTAGCTAAGGCCTAGTGAAAACTGCACAAATGAAAAAGGTCTTATGCCCCACTCAAAAACACATTGTTCCCCCCCCAAAAAAACTTTGGACCCTTAAAAATGGCATAAATCTTGCCTGTATAAGGATATGCTAGACTGTAGCAGACATATGACAAAGTACTGCAGGCAAAAATCAATATTTCTATCAGTACATTGCTACCTGTAAAAAGAAAAAAAAAGCTGACTTCTCTCCTGTAGAATCACAAAGAGAACAACATCTCATTTCAGATCACCAGTGACACAACAACTGATGGCGCAGACCCAAACAACTTGGATACACTTTCCAATTCCCCCCAGGTATATGAGAATCAGAATGCAAACAAACTAGAAGATCATGAAAGTCAGCAGATGCCTGCAGGAAAACTCCCACTGACCACACTGATGGAAGTGCAAATCAAATGGGGATAGTAAACCTCTCAAGCTACCAATTATCACAGCAAGAGACCTCTGTACTGTCAAAAGAATTCTCTTTTTGTCCTTCTAGCAAACTAGATCAAATTCAACTATACTCAGACCTAGAAGGATTCTTTAGAAAACTGCGCTTGAAAGTACATTCCTACATAAGAGAGATTCCCAAAAGACTAGAATACAACCTTAAACAAAAGAACACCGATGGACAAAACAATAAATTAGACAACTACATAGAAAGTTTCAGACACAGAGTGAAATCACAACTTTCCAGCAAGCAAAATAAAATTTTGTACAACCTGTCTCCACCAGAAAGAGCTGCCATAAAAAAACTACAAAATAACCAAAACATTGTCATCAACCTGCAGACAAAGGAGGCTCTGTAGTGATTATGGACACATGCTCAGACAACACATTCTATAGGAAACTGACTGAAGAACCCACACATGATTATAAAAAACAGCTGAAAAACCTTATCAAAACACTTCCACAGCAATTACAGCCACATCTAAAAAAAAGAAAAAACTCATTTCAAACCATCCTTCTGTGGTCACATTCTACATGCTACCTAAAATCCATAAACCTGGAAACCCTGGCAGTCCAATCATATCTGGTATTGTCACATTTACAGAGAAAATATCTGAATTTATAGAGGAGATTCTTAAGTCCTTAGCACAAGACAAACAGCTTCATACAAGACACCACAGACATTCTGAACAAACTAAAAAAAAAAACAAGCAGCTATCACAGGATATTCTTCTGGTCACAATGGATGTAGAAGCACTATACAGCAACATTTCTCATGCAGATGGCATAACTTTATGTCAACCAAAAGAGAGAGTTTGATTTATATATATATATAAAGATAGTTTGGAGGTGTCCCTTTAAATTGGTGGAAGATAAATTCTTTCACCCCATACACACTTTAAATCTTAACAAATAGAACCTCAAACCTCCTAATAGGGAACAATACCACAGTATTACCAATCCCTTATATACACAGGAGTAGGTTAATATCATAGGTTCTGTTTAAGGGAGAAAAAGAGAAAAAAAAACCCCAACGCAAAAACTCATGCTAAATGAGAAAACCATATGGGATAAAAAAAACTCTCTTTCCCTCTAAAAATGTATGGATAATAAATAAAGTGAACACAAAAAACCAAACTACCCAAAACTGACCCCAGCCAGTACTAGACTACCTAAAGAAGCCCCCCTGGGAGGAAAAAACCGGAAGTTCAATTAGAAATAACACAAAGCCTCAGATAGAAATTTTAGAGGAACTTTCTTTTTTCACCAACATATATGGCAAACCAAGTTTACTTAACTTTATCCAGGCGTGTCAACTTCAGGAGTTTTAAATCGAACTCCCCCCCAAAAAGGACTCCGGAGCCTTACAAAGTTTTCTGTAGCGGCGAAAAAAACCGCCAACCCTTCTTTTCTGTAGCGGCGAAAAAAACCGCCAGCCCTTCAACAAGAGCGCCTTGTTTCACCAACCTCGTGGCTGCTTCAGGAAGGGCGCTTCACATCCATCTAGAAAAATAACCACTTTTACACTGAGACTTAAAGCGTCAGTCGTATGGATCCCAAAGATGGTGCAGGAACAAGTGTTTCTGATCTACTTGAGTTTTTTTATAGAAACAACGTATCAAAACGTCATGATGTCACTACATACAAACACCATGACATTACATAATCAATCCTAATGTCCAAAAAAAAAGCGAAGGAAACCACACCTCCCCAACAGCACCTCATTAATAATAGGCATTCCACTCAATATTTCTATTTAACCCTTGGGGAGCAACTGTTTTAAGTATATATATCCAGTGTTGTTCCTTACGCCATAGAATTGTTTTTGAATCCCCCCCTCTCTTACCCATGAGTACTTGATCAATGATCATACATTGCAACTGGTTGAACCAATGTTGAGCTTGTTCACAATGACGAGACATAGGTGCTTCCATCTTGGCATTAGTAATACAGTGTCTATGTTCTATAACCCTGGTTTTAAACTGACGAGTAGTATGACCTACATAAAGCAAATTGCATGGACGCCTAAAGAGATAGACTACATTTTTTGATTCACACGTGGTTCTGTATTTCAATTTATATGGCGTAAGGAACAACACTGGATATATATACTTAAAACAGTTGCTCCCCAAGGGTTAAATAGAAATATTGAGTGGAATGCCTATTATTAATGAGGTGCTGTTGGGGAGGTGTGGTTTCCTTCGCTTGTTTTTTGGACATTAGGATTGATTATGTAATGTCATGGTGTTTGTATGTAGTGACGTCATGACGTTTCGATACGTTGTTTCTATAAAAAAACTCAAGTAGATCAGAAACACTTGTTCCTGCACCATCTTTGGGATCCATACGACTGACGCTTTAAGTCTCAGTGTAAAAGTGGTTATTTTTCTAGATGGATGTGAAGCGCCCTTCCTGAAGCAGCCACGAGGTTGGCGAAACAAGGCGCTCTTGTTGAAGGGCTGGCAGTTTTTTTCGCCGCTACAGAAAAGAAGGGTTGGCGGTTTTTTTCGCCGCTACAGAAAACTTTGTAAGGCTCCGGAGTCCTTTTTGGGGGGGAGTTCGATTTAAAACTCCTGAAGTTGACACGCCTGGATAAAGTTAAGTAAACTTGGTTTGCCATATATGTTGGTGAAAAAAGAAAGTTCCTCTAAAATTTCTATCTGAGGCTTTGTGTTATTTCTAATTGAACTTCCGGTTTTTTCCTCCCAGGGGGGCTTCTTTAGGTAGTCTAGTACTGGCTGGGGTCAGTTTTGGGTAGTTTGGTTTTTTGTGTTCACTTTATTTATTATCCATACATTTTTAGAGGAAAAGAGAGTTTTTTATCCCATACGGTTTTCTCATGTAGCATGAGTTTTTGCGTTGGGGTTTTTTTTTCTCTTTTTCTCCCTTAAACAGAACCTATGATATTAACCTACTCCTGTGTATATAAGGGATTGGTAATACCGTGGTATTGTTCCCTATTAGGAGGTTTGAGGTTCTATTTGTTAAGATTTAAAGTGTGTATGGGGTGAAAGAATTTATCTTCCACCAATTTAAAGGGACACCTCCAAACTATCTTTATATATATATATAAATCAAACTCTCTCTTTTGGTTGACATATTCTCTATAGAGTTTGTATTCCCCTAGAGTAGTTAGAGTTTTTTCTATAATAACTTTATGTCATAAATTCCTAAAAACATCCACTCTGGACCATCAATATTCACCAGAAACCATTACAAAATTAATCAAATTTATTCTAACTTATAACTATTTCCATTTTAACAATGATATCTATCTACAAATCATGGGCACTGCTATGAGCACCAGGATGGCACCACAATATGCTAACCTCTTCATGGCAGAACTGGAAGAGACATTTTTGAATATCACTTAAAATACTACCAGCGACATTTTCATCATTTAGACATACCATCCTACAATCAAATTCAAAATTGACTATTCCCCAGAGAAAGTCAACTTTCTAGACAACACGTTTTCCATCAGCAATGGCTATATACAAACATCCATGTACTGGAAACCTACAGACAGATGCAGCTATCTCCACAACGCCAGGTTCCACCCTTCACATCCAAAAAGTAATCCATTATACACAGCCAAGCCACATGATACCACCGTATCTGCTCTGACCCAAGAGACAGAAATAATCACCTCAAAATCCCGACAAAGCTACAACCCCAAATAATCTCCAATATTGCTTCTTCCCTTAAAATACCTAGATAAAACCTAATACAGTACAAAGAGAAGAAAGCCACAGAGAGAATCCCCCTTGCAGTGACATACAATCCAGAGCTGGAAAAATGGAGAAGAATCATAAAAAATCTACAGCCAGTACTCCAAGAGGATGAATTACTGCTGACAGCCACCTAATTTGAAACAGAAATTAGTGAAAATCAAACTCCCAATACAAGCTCAAAAAGAAGAGAATGGTACATGTCCCTGTAATATACCTAGCTGCACACTATGCCAATACATCTCATAGGATCCCACAGTCACTTACATGGGAAAAACATTCAGCATAAGGAGATGTTCACATGATCATCCTCAAATGTGGTATTTATCAGTCAATGCAAAATGTGTGAAGAAGGGTGCTATATTGGAGAAGGAAGCCAGATGCTAAAGATGAGGCTCAATTTACATAGACGTAATATTAAACATTCCAGTGCCAACCAGGATGCCGCCTCTGTGGAACAGCAATTTACAAAATCAGAACGCTGTATCAATGATCTTATGGTAAGAATACTAAAATGACATTTTAAGACAATCCAGGAACATAACACTTTTGAAGTCAAAATGTTCACACTCTCCACAGAAACGGAACACAACAGTAATTGGGTGGAAAGGACCCAATATCAAGTGATCAGCCACCACATCAAGGTAAGATGCTCCAAAAGAAACCTTTATTAGGACCCAACACAGTCTGTGTTTTGGCTAAAACACCTTCCTCAGGGGTCAATCGATGAGTGCTCAATTACGTATCGATTGATGGAGCGTTTAGATATCTTGACAAGCGTTGTGTGTAATGTGCAACACTTGTCAAGATATTTAAACGCTCCATCAATCGATACGTAATTGAGCACTCATCGATTGACCCCTGAGGAAGGCGTTTTAGCCGAAACACGGACCATGTTGGGTCCTAATAAAGGTTTCTTTGGAGCATCTTACCTTGATGTGGTGACTGATCACTTGATATTGGGTCCTTTCCACCCAATTACTGTGAAATATTTTGATACCCACCAGACAGGAGTTAACAAATATCTGGGCTTTCTATCCCACTATAAACCAGAAAATTATACTGCTTTGTCACTCTCTTATCACCCCATCCATCTCTCCCTGTCTCTCACCTAACCCACCCCACCCTCTTCCTGTGAGACTGTCATTGGAATGCTTTTGTGTTTCACTTATATATTCTATTTGTCAACATTTGCTTATTTCCCATCTGAAGAGGAACGATTACCTTTGAAAGTTAATCAAAAAATGTACTGTTAGTCCATCTTATTTTGTTTTATCTGTTTTATTTCTATGTATTACCTTTAAAAGTAAACTAACATGGCTACCACACCACTCTTATCAATTACATTGAACAGGAATTCAACCAAGCAACTATTCAACATAGTAAATGGCCTACTGCAACCCTCATAAGAGAACGAGCCTGCCCAGTCAAAACTGAACTGCAATGATTTGCTGCCTTTGTTATCACTTAACCAGGAGTACACAAGCTTTTCCTCTCCTTATATAAACATATGGGATTCATTTAAACCAGGAGTTCTCAACCCAGTACTAGGAACACACCCAGCCAGTCAGGTTTTCAGGATACCCACAATGAATATGCATGAGATAGATTTGCATGCGAATGTATCTCATGCATATTCACTGTGGATATCCTGGAAACCAGACTGGCTAGGTGAGTTCTGAGGACTGGGTTGAGAACCCCTGATTTAAACCAATAACAGAAGAGGGTCTTGACAAATCACCTGATCCCTGCCTGTCAAAGATAGTGTAACAGGGAAACAGGGGCCAGAAAAACTGTAAACTCCTCTCTAACAAACACTGTCAGCAACATTACAAAGGGCAGGGGTGTATTCTCTGCTAAAGAAGAACAACCTTGATCAGGACAAGCTTGAAAGTGATCGGCAAGTATCTAACATGCCATTGGGAAAACTTACAGAGCAGTCTGCATTCAGCTGCATTCAGCTTTGATACTATGGAGCACAAAAATGAATAAATGAAATGGGACATAAGCCTATTATATGTCATATCTATGGGAAAAGAGATTTCTCAAACAGGGCAGGCGGCACCATGCCACTCACCATTCATCACACACACAGAACACTCCCATATATCAACACGTGGCAAATCGTCCGATAAAATAGTGGAATTTATTATGGCCGCAGCATTCTATTAATTACACATGTAGAAACAGTTAAAGTATTATGCAATTACATCAATTACATTAATGCATGTTGCTTATAATATCAAGCAATTAAATATATGAATCAAAATGCCTATCTAGAGCATTTGGGCAGGGTATCTAGCCTTTCAAGTCACACAGTTCCAATTGTTTCCTGCGCCACCTGTGGCATATACTGTAGACATACCGAGGTGCTACCATCACTTCCTTGGTAGGGATTGCTGTAAAAGCACCTTCCCCTTCTTAAACATTGATTCTTTCTTGAGGCCTTCAACCTCCCCATTTCGTCCAAGTCTGAGGTAGGCACCACTGACCTTTTCTTACTCTGGCACTGGCCCCCCTCTGTACAAAAGGACTCCCCGTGGTTTTGGCTTTGACATCATCCATGTCACTGCTAGCATGTGGCAACACAACTTACATATTTGACCACTGTTATAGCCTGATTTGGTCTGAAACCTCCTGCTATGTGCTTTATTAGACTAGGAACCACCACCAAAGAAAAGGACAGCAAAACCTCACTTGTCGCGGTCTCCCCACCAGTAGGACCTAGCTGCGGCCAATTCCTAACTCATGTATACCCTAAAGTTCAGATAATAATAATAATAATAATAACGGTAAGAAAAATTTCAAACTCGCTATATATGAACCATTCTAAGCGAGGAACAGCATACCTGCCAAGTAATCCATACCTGCAAATTAAAGTATAACATTACAAATCTGACAACATAAAATATGATAAATGGCTCAATAATAATGCCCTCTGTGGCTCCCACATCAAGGATAGGTGTGTGAGGCCCTTCATATCGCTCCCTTTCACCAATAAATCAAAGCAAGATGTATAACTGCTATGAAAGGGCGACGAAAATGATAAAGGGGATGGGACGACTTCCCTATGAGGAAAGGCTAAAGCGGCTAGGGCTCTTCAGCTTGGAGAAAAGGCGGCTGAGGGGAGATATGATAGAGGTCTATAAAATAATGAGTGGAGTGGAACCGGTAGATGTGAAGTGTCTGTTTATACTTTCCAAAAATACTAAGACTAGGGGGCATGCGCTAAAGCTACAATGTAGTAAATTTAAAACAAATCTGAGAAAATGTTTCTTCACTTAATGTGTAATTAAACTCTGGAATTTGTTGCCAGAGAATGTGGTAAAGGCAGTTAGCTTAGCGGAGTTTAAACAAGGTTTGGTCGACTTCCTAAAGAAAATGTCCATAGACCATTATTAAATAGACTTGGGGAAAATCCACTATTTCTGGGATAAGCAGTTGTAATTTTGGGTGTATTTATCCCTCCCAATATGGTGGTCCACCCACCAATACCTAGGAATAAAAAAATGTTTTGTACTTTTTTGGGATCTTGCCAGGTATTTGTGACCAGGATTGGCCATTGTTGGAAACAGGATGCTGGGCTTGATGGACCTTTGGTCTTTCCCAGTATGGCAATACTTATGTACTTATGTATAATTTTAGTACTTGGAGATTGAATAAGGCAACAGGATCGTTGTTTATGCCCCTGATGCAGATGCAAGCTGAAATGTGGCCGCTCGGGGTTTGTTTGAATTAAAGTAACATTTACCATACTGCACTGAACTGTGTGTTTATCCAAGTCTTTTTTTTTTACCTCAATTTATGTTCATGCAGGTATATTTTCAAATTTATGCACATATATACTAACCTTACCTAACCACAGCTCTGGAAATGCGTCTACCGAGTCCAGATAAACTTACATATGTAAAGACTGCACACCAGAGACATAGCCAGACCTCGATTTTTTTGGTGGTGGGGGGGGGGGGAGCCTGAATCCAAAGTGGGGAGGTACATTTTGCCCCGCCACCCCACCACTCTCTTCCCCTACCGCAATCCCACATACTTGGGCTAGCAGGGGTCCCCAAGCCCCTCCAGCAGAAACCTTTCTGTGGTGATACTTGGAGCCGTGCTGCCTTCCCTGCTTTCCTGCCCCGGCACACATGCTCGATTTCATTAAAACCAAGCATGCGTGCGAGGAGGAGCAGAGAAGGCAGCGCAGCGGTGAATATTGCCACAGGAAAGCTTCTGCTGGCGGGGCTTGGGGACCCCTGCCAGCTAAACCAGCAGACTGTGTGGGGCTCATGCTCCCAAAGCCCCCTGTGACTATGCCACTGCTGCACACACAAGTTTACCCTCATATTGGGAAGACAATTTCATCGAATGTTATACCCTCTTGCTAACCTGAACTGTGAACTGGTAAACTATACTATTTTATTATAACTACAGTATTTTCTCCCAAAGGTCTTTTTTAGACAGTGTAAAGAGCTTGTCTGCTGCTGCTGCTTTCTTGATCTGCTCCACCTCCTTTTCAATTGCAACAGAGTTCCACTTCTTCACATTCCTACCTGGAGTTCCTGCAAAATCAAGTTGTCCAATGTCTGCCAGTGTGACTTTTGTTCTTCAACAGCACAGGTTTAGAAGCTGGTTTTACTGCCAAGAACATAACCATTTGAGCTGGTTTTCTTCACTGCACTGTTCCATTTTCTTAAGTAGCTGGCATGTGTATCTTGTTGCAGCAGAGAGCGTCTATGCGTATTGTGGCTGATGTTAATAAATGTGTTTGTCATTAAGTGGCTCTTGTAATGACTAGTTGTTTGCCTTACTCAATGCACTTTCATCCTTCACTGTAATACTAACACTGACTTGTAATTTGTCTCAGACATTCTTACTGCTAGCTACAGGTATGCAAAACCTCTGATATTCAGGAATAGTTTTCACGCTTAATAAAAAGCATCTACTCAATGTATTTCATTTAAGTCCAGCAAATTTATGCAAGGACCTGACTTGCAGAAAGCAAATTACCTTATAAACCCTGTTTTCATTCATAACAGATTAGGCCTTACCTTGTTTTTAAATTTATTGTCAAATAGGCTTTATACTTGGACATATTTATGAGCCCTATCTTATGCACAGGCATTCTTATTGTTTACTCATTTTCTTTCATACTTTTTTTTTGGAACCTAAAGATGTTTGATGATCATGTTTTTATTTCTGTGTTAGATGGTAAATGTGTCTTGACTTAATGAAGGTGAATTGCAAGGCCGAGGTGGTTGTGTGATCTACTGCTTGGTTTACAGTGAAGGGAGACAATATATTCTGAATTCTAACTCTTTCTGTCCTTAACTTTCTTTGTCACCTTGGGTGAGCCATATAATTGTACCATACTATATTTTAAAAGTCTGGAGCTCTTCTTCTTTTTTGGTTCTTCTCATAGTCTTTTAAGGGTCCTTTTACAAAGGTACAGTAGAAAATGGCCTTAGCTCGCACTTACGCAGGTCTTTCTTGTCCCCTAAGGCCATTTTTACTGTGGTTGTAAAATGGCCTATTTTCTTTTTTTTTTTTTTTTATTAATGGCCATATGCTAATGTTGCTACTAGTGCACAGTTATTTTTGGAAATTACTATGTGAACACTTACTATCACCCATTCTATAGGTGGTAAGAGCTCACATGATATCTGTGCACTGACCAGTTTGTGTGTGGTAATGTAGATGTGCTAACTGGTTATCACAGGAACACCCACTCTCCACCCTGGATATGCCCCCTCCAAAAAAATGGAAATATTTAGAAATTACTATAGGATGCCTGAGTATGTCCCACGATACTCCATTTTTAATATTAGGAGCGAGTTAGTGCCTAACACAACTTAGTAAAAGGTCCCCTTAATTATGAATGCTGTACTTACATAGTAACATAGTAAGTGACGGTAGATAAAGACCTGAATGGTTCATCCAATCTGCCTAACAATCACATTCATTCTCAATTCTAGATTAAATCAACACTGAACGTGATATTATATACTTGATCATGGCCTTTCTTTGTTGTTTCTGGGACATAGACCGTAGAAGTCCACCCGGCTTTGTTCTTATGTTCCAACTACTAGAGTTGCTGTCAAAGCCTATCCGAATCTGTCTTGTCATTTCCGGGACACAGACTGTAAAAGTCTACCTGACACTGTCCTCATGTTCCAAATTACTGGAGTTTCCATCGAAGTTCTCTCCAGACCATCCTAAACCAGATTGTTATATGCAGCACTCAGACCTTACAAGCCAGCCCAGCACCGGCCTTAGTTGATACAGCCAGAGTTGCCATCTAAGCACCACTTGATATGCAAACACATATGGAACACTTTAAGTTTTGCTCATCCCATGCCATTTTGAATTCCGTCACCATTTTTTTCTCCACCACCTCCCTCGGGAGGGTATTCCAGGCATCAACCACCCTCTCCGTGAGAAAGGATTTTCTGACATTACTTCTAAGTCTACCACCCCGCAACCTCAATTCATGTCCTCTGCTTGGAAGGTAACACTGACATCCTCATTAGATAAAGTAATAAGAAAAGTCAAAATACTGATTTTGTATATTCTATAGAGAAATATATTATTTAGACTTGAAATATTTAAATTCTAGAATGATGTTAGCACTATTGCCCTTAGGCAAAAGAGATATGGATCAATCTTTAAAGCAGGTTGTAAGCATGCTTTTCAGTGCTAGCCTCAGTATTTTAAAAGTATGTATATTTTCAACCATTGCACAGATAGGCAGCAGTTGCTGAATATACATGGAGAGCCCTGGCCACCAGCTGTGAGGAACCCATGAGGATACAGGGAGAAGGGACCAGAGAAAGGAGCAGGACAGGAACGTTTTCGCCCTGAGTCCAGCCACAAATCCCAAGTTCACAGGGGCCAGGAGGCCACTCCTTCAGGGAAGTATAAGTATCTTAAAGACCTAAAGGGGAAGGAGGACTACAAGTCCCAGGAACCTATGCAAGTTACCGAGCAAGAAGAGAGCAGAAAGAGAACTACAAGTCCCAGGAGACCAAGGGGGAAGGGAGAGATTGGGTAATTAGAGATAATCAGGGTGGGGAGGAACAGCTGATGAGCATAAAGGGAGAGGAACTAATGGACTGGGAGGAGGAAAGAGAAGGAGAGGAGATTCAAGCAGGAGAGACCTGGGGTAATGAACCCATGGACATGACTGCTTTGGCCCTGGTACAAGGGAAGAAATTAAAGGGCTTCTTAGCAAACCTGGCTGGGAAGCTCTTGGCACATGGAAAAAGAATCAAGCAGCTGTTACCATCAAGGAGAAGGTGAGGGGCTGAAGAAGTGCTTGGGGATTTGAACTATGACATAGACTTGTGCTCTGCTGAGAAGTGCTTGGGATTTTGAACTATGACATGGACTTGTGCTTTGCTGTGAAGTGTTTGGGGTTCTGAACTATGACATGGACTTGTGCACTGCAAGGAAGTGCTTGGGGATTTAAACTAGGGCATGGACTGTGTTTCGCTGGGGAAGCGGTGGAGGAAGGGTGGTTTCCTAGCCAACAGGGGGAGGGGGAGGGACAGTCTATATTCAGTAACTCACTGTGACTTATATGAATGAATAAACAGCATTTGTGCACTATATTTTGGCCTGGAGCTTTGAGAGGGCTTCCTGGGGATCTGTGGAGAGCGGTGGGGGATATTTTCCAGGATTGAAGCCGCCATTGGAGAGGCCCCTGAGGCACAAGAAGGAGGCCCGCGGACAATGTATAGGGGGTAATTCTCAAAAGTTTACCCAAAGTTAGGTGTTGGGATGATTCACACTAACCCCACAATTCTATAAAAGTTGCCATAAATTGAGCATGCAAATTTGGGTACGTGCCCAATTTACATGTGCAATTTAATTGAATAATGAGCTAATTATGCTGGAATGTCATCTTCAGGAGTGCAGGCATTGCAGATAGCTCAGAATGCAATGGCTCAAGTTCTTGCTGGAATTTTAAAATTTTATCATGTATCCTCAGTATTACAACAACTATAATGGTTATCTATGTTGCAAAGGATCCACTTTAAGCTGTTAACATTTGTTTATCAGACTTTGGGGCCCATTTACAGAGCAGCGGTAAGCCCAACGCTGGCTTACCACTTGCTCTTTCAGGACTACCGCCGGCCCAACACGGCCGCCGGCGTTAGTCCCACTCCGAGCACGTGCCATTTCCTGGGGAAAAAGAAAACCCCTGGAAATGGCTTGCGTGGTAATTGGGCATCACCATGTGCTGCCCGGTTACCACCAGGTTAGCGCGGGAGCCCTTATCATCATCTCTTACCGCATGGCCATGTGTGCCTGGGGTCTTTATACCCGCTGCGGTAAAAAGGGCGCAGGCGCACAGGTAAAATGGCCCCTGATGCCAATGCAGAGCCCTTTTTTCCACAGCTTGGTAAAAGGACCCCTTTGTATTTTGCTGCCCCATGTTACTTGAAGGAATCTTTGTCTGTCTATCAGCCACAAAGGATATTGAGATCAGAAACAGCTATGAGACTTTCAATGGATGTTGTGAATCAATGAAATTATGCTGATACATGGGCTACGGCCTTTGTGCCGGCAGCAATTTCACTATGGAATGCACTTCTTGACCATCTCTGCCTTTGTGGCAGCTTGACACAATTTAAGAAATCCTAAGGAGCTTAGCCGAGATTGGGTGGCAGAGCCAGTGGCGGGAGGTGGGGATGGTGCTGGGCAGACTTATACGGTCTGTGCCAGAGCCGGTGGTGGGAGGTGGGACTGGTGGTTGGGAGGCGAAGATAGTGCTTGGCAGATTTATACTGTCTGTGCCAGAACCGGTGGTGGGAGGCGGGGCTGGTGGTTGGGAGGCGGGGATAGCGCTGGGCAGACTTATACGGTCTGTGCCCTGAAAAGGACAGGTACAAATCAAGGTAAGGTATACACAAAAAGTAGCACATGTGAGTTTATCTTGTTGGGCAGACTGGATAGACCGTGCAGGTCTTTTTCTGGCGTCATCTACTATGTTACTGTCAGGCTCATTTTCAAAGCACTTAGCCTCCCAAAGTTCCATAGAAACCTATGGAACTTAGCCTCCCAAAGTGCTTTGAAAATATGCCTCTATGTTACTTAAAGACTCGCTTATTTGTGGCAGCCTACTTTTGAATCAGTTATAGCAGTCATGTGATGCAATGAAGAAATCAATTCTTTTTAGCTTTGTATGTTAAGTCTATAATCCTTTTGTAATCTCAATGGTATTTTAATGCGTATGTTCATAACTGGAAACCACCTAGTTTATAGGTGGTCTATAAATTTTTTAAATTAAATAAAATAATTAAATAATTAGTGCCAATAATTGACTTTCTTTCTAACAAGCAATCATTGATACTAATTAGAATTAATTGGAATTTATGTACATACATTTAGGCATGAGATCTGTGCCTAAATTTTATATGCAAGTAAAATAATGATGCAGAAATGGCAGGGTCATGGGCAGAATGGGGGCTTTCCTAGCATTTACGTGCATTGTTATAGAATATGGGGGATATGCACCAAATTTAGGCATGTACATTTGTACTATGTTTCAGTTGGTGCAAATGGCCAGGTCTATAGCTAAGCGTGAATCCGGGCATAAGCGTTATTCTCTAACTGCACCTAACTTTAAGTGCGGCTTATAGAATAATGCTTTTTTTTGCACCAATTTGTTCAACACCATATATAGAACTCACCCCTTAGAGTGACTTCTATTACAGCAGTTGTGCATACAACTGCTGTTATACAACACTAACATAAGTTTGCATTTACACATCTAACTTTAGGCACAACCACCTACATTAGCTCAATGGCCTGCATAAATGCTTGCGCCTAACTGTAAGTGGTTAGGTACATACCCCATGCATATAATTGCTTGACACTCCCCAACCCGCATGCCCCTCCCAGGTCCACACCTCTCAAAGTTATGCATTCTGTAATTTGAGCATGCAACATATAGAATAATGACTAAGGACAGTTATGCACAAAACTCCTAATTGGTGCTAATAAGCACCAGTTAAGGCCAATTATAACTCATTAACACCAATTATCAGCTCATTACTAAGTTATGCATGCAACTTTTATTCTACAACCTGCATGTGTAAATTTGCACGCTAGTCAATAATTTGGGTGTACAACTTTCTAGAATTAGTGAGATATACTATACTTACAGCTGAGCAGTTTACCTTAGAACAGCTTTGAATATTGGTCTGGCACTTTTATTCAAAACAAGCTGAGTTGAACAGCCATGGAGTGGAGAGAGAGCTTTTGTTCCACGGACCCTGACGAAGTTATCGAAACTTTGGCCATTGTCGGATGTGGAATGGAGACATGAGGAGTCAGTCATCTTTAAAAGCTAAGTACAGAGTTTGCTTGGACTATATTTAAATAAATGTTTTGGTTTTGGGGGGGAGGGAGGTTATATATATATATATATATATTGTGATAAGGAAGAGGCCTGGTTGGGCCCCTAGAGGGCGCGGACCCCCTAAAATGTCCAGGGAGAAGGGCTGGGTGAGTTGCTGAAGGGAGCCAGTAAGGGGAGGTATAGCTCGAGGTCGCTAGGACCGGGGAGAGTCCTGGAGGTGGAAACAGGTGCAGCAGGTTATGGGCTGGGTCCTGTTTGGTCATTAAACACTTAATACCCCACCAGAGGGGGAGGGGGAGAGAAGAGCTGGCAGCTGAGGAAGAGGGCTGGTAACTGAAGCAGAGGGATCCCCAAGAGAAGTACTGGCTGAGCCCTATGGCCTGGTGGTGAAAAGACTGTGTCTAGAACAGTGGAGAGGTACTGTGTGTCCCAGAGGAAGAGACTGTGTGTCTAGAGCTGGGTGCTACAAGGAGGGACTGTGTGTCCGGGACTGAGTTAGTACTGAGCCCAAATGCCTGTGTGAGAGGGCTCAGGGGGAAGAAATCCAGGGATATTGAACTGTGCAAGAAGAAATGTTTGAAAGGGAAGATTGCACTGAGTAGAAAGAAATGAAATGTTTAAGCTGGAAGAACTGTTTAAGCTTGGGAAAGTGTTTTAAGCTAAAAGAAGAAATGGTTAAGCTGGAAGAACTGTTTAAGCTTGTGAAAGTGTTTTAAGCTAAAAGAAGTGTGCCCCAGAGGCTGGAATAAAGATGTGTATGAAAATAGCCTGATTGGTGAGACCTGACTATGTTTGCCTTTTGAGAAGCAGGTCACCCTGAGCAGAAAAGGGTAGTAGATTAATTTGCATAAAATCTGCATATTGAGAACCAGCTCACCCTGAGTGAAAGAGGGATCTGGGATCCTGAGGTGGGAGCTTCATCATCACAGTAGCCTCATCATTTTCACAATATATATATATATATATAATTAATTAAAAATGAAAAAGTGAATGATTGTTCAGTACTCATCTGAGAAGATTAATTCAAAGATGTGTGTGATATAAATTACCCTCATAAATCCCCTAAATATATTTTTTGTGTAGAGGACTTTTTTTTAAAGATTGACAGGAGGGAATGCAAAAGTGGCACTGTAAAACTCAATGACAAGGTTGGGGGGAATAACTAGAGGCTGATGGTGTAAAAATGGAATTGTTTAACAAATATTTCTGTCCATGTTCACTGAACAAGGGCCAGGAGTACCACCACAGAAGACAGACACATATAGGAATGGAAGTAAGGTACATTTTGAATTATTTTCAGAACACTGTGCTCATAAGGAACTAACAAAACCAAAAGTGGACAAAGTGATGAGGCCAGATGAGATACATCCAGGAGTACTGACAGACCTTAAAGAAGTCATGGTCCTCCCACAGTCTGACCTTTTTCAATGCTTTTGTAGTCAGAAGGAGTGGTCTCTGAGAATTAGAAACAGGTAAAGGTGGCTCCTTTTCACAAAGGCTGTCAGGAAGTTTGCATTTTGTAGATGATACCAAAATCTGCAACCCTGGCAATGTGGAAACATGAAGAAAGATATAGCAAAGTCTGAGGAATGGTCCGAGAGTGTGGCAGTTACAATTTAATGCAAGGTCATTCTTTTGGTCTGTTAATTTTTTTTTAAATTTCTAAAGCATTTCAAGATTAATTAGAACATACCTCTTGATACAGAAGCACAGAGATACATAGAACAGAGGAAACATAAGACCATAAAGATAATTTACAATTCTTCTTCAGACCACTACAAAAAAGGGGATGGGTGGGTAAATAAAGACAGGGAAGTCAAAAATAAGAAAACAATTAATTACATAAAGCATTAGCAAAACATATCACCCTTTCTAAATATCATGCCTAATATTAATCATCCTTGGATGATTTTTTTCAAGACCAGAATGGCTCTTAATTGTTCCGGGGTGAAAAACACATATTTAGTCTCAGCAAATCTAATTAAGCATTTTCAAGGATATGCTAACAAAAAGGTTGTCTCCAGTGCTCTAGTCTCCTGTCTCATAGTGAGAAAGAGTTTTCTTATTTCTTGAGTTGTCTTAGTCATATCTGGGTAAACTCCAACTTTTTCTCAACAAAAGAGAGCCTGTGATTTACTGACAAATAATTTCTCAATACATCTGTAAGATCTTGTTCAAGCACGAATGAAATCAACAAGGTAACTCTTTCAGTATTTTCTGCTATAGATTATTCAAGAATTGCTGAAATATTATTCACATCTAATTGTTTAACCAGACCCCGCTCTCCTTCCATATCCCCTTGCATCATTATAGTGGAAACTGGCAAGTAATAGAACTTATTTAAGTGGAGGAATTGCTTCAGTAGTATAGTGTAGAATCTCTATCAGATATCTCTTAAACAGATCCATAGGTAGTGTCCCAGTGGATCTAGGAAAATTCAATTCCTCCAACATTCAGCCATCAGCGGTCAGCATTTTTTTAAACGCTGATTGTCGTCGGCTAAATTATCCCCAAATATTCAGTACCGGGCCTTGTCCAGGCACTAGCTCTGAATATCGTTGATAATTTTGGGTGGCCTGGCCACCCGGAGCTTATGCGAATCTGGCCGATATTCAGCTGGGGCTGCATAAGTGTTATGCGGCCATTGCTGAATATTGGGATGGGACCCGCACAACCCTTTTTTTGTTTAAAAACAAAAAGCCCCGTTTCGCCCCCCCCCCCCCCATGCCAATGTCCCCTCTTTTCCTTCTTCCTTCCCCCAGCCCATATCAAGACCTCCCCCAAGCCCCCCACCCCCCACCCTCAACCACATTCCTGGTGGTCCAGCGGGGTCATTGGGGGCAGGTGCGCAGCCCCTCACTCCTGACCCTTGTGATGCTTCTGTAAAATGGCTCCCATGACCTCTCACAGCAGCTCACAGAACTACAGAGGCTCCACAAGTGGCAAGAGTGAGGGAGCTGCACTCCTGTCCCCAACAACCCCGCTGGACCATAAGGGATTTAGGTAAGCCCAGGGGCTTACATTCATGGTTTGGAGGACGGGGGGTGGGGGGGGGGGGGTCTTGTGGGGAAGTCTTGATGCGGGGAGGGAAAGAGGGGACATTGTTGGGGGGCAGGAGGGGACTCAGGGGCTTATTTTTCAGATATATTCAGAGCCAGCACCTGTATAGTTAAATAGCCTTATTTAGGACAGAGCTGTCCTAAATGAAGCCGTCCTAAATGAAGCCACCTAAACCTTCTGCTACAGCAAGGTTCATTCCCCACTAAACAAGGCAAGATACTGTTTACACCAATACCAAAAAATCTTAAGATACCAGTGAGTGATGTCACCAACTACTGCCCCATCACCTCCATTCCTCTACTAATTAAATTGATGGAAAACAGGGTGACCTCTCAAATCATCGACTACATACAAATATTCTCCATTCTAGATGAGTCATAATCAGGCTTCCGTCCAGCCCATAGCACAGAAACTGTCCTACTCACCCTAATATCCAAATTCAGACAAGAAATTGCATTTGGAAACAGCATCCTCCTTCTACAATTCGACTTATCCAGTGCATTTGACATGGTAGATCACAACATACTAACCAAACTACTGAGTCCCACCCTCTGATATAACTTCCTATTTCCTCGAGGGCGGGACTCAGTGAGTGAAGGGCTAACGACGAGACGGTTTTCTTCATTTAAGTTCAGCAGCGCTGCAGATTGGAGGTGCCGGCCGGAGCTCAGCTGGTAGGCAGGTGGGGACTGTCAGGGGGAGTGAGAGACGCTGCGCCAGGGGGGGTTAGGGTCCACACCAGGGGGGATGCCGACACCAGGGGGGGTGCCGTTCCACGCCGGGGAGGGCGCCGTGTTGCACTGCACCCTAGGGGGGTGCGCGCAGCGGCGATCCGCCCTGGGTGTCAGCCAAGCATGGAACGCCACTGGCAAGACTCATCTTTGGCAGATCACATTTTGAGAGTGCAACTCCTCTCCATGCAAGACTGCACATCCCAGTGCCCAAGTGCTGTTATAGACCAGGTTGCTACTGTATAGCCTCAGGGCACCTAAATGGAGGAACCCAGTTGTAGAATTCCTGTCCTGCACACGTTTCAACTAGCTAAAAATGGCTACCAGTTGCATTTTTAATATGCTCTGGAACTCCTTGCCGAAGGATGTGGTAACAGCAGTTAGCATATCTGGGTTTTAAAAAGGTTTGCACAAATTCCTGGAGGAAAAGCCAATATTCTGTTATTGAGATGGACATGGGGGAAGCTAATGCTTGCCCCGGGATTGGTAGCATTGAAAGCTGCTACTGGGTTTGTGCCAGGTACTTGTGTCCCGGATTGGCCACTGTTGGAAACAGGATACTGGGCTAGATGAACAATTGGTCTGACCCAGTATGGCTATTCTTATGTTTTCCTTTGTGTATTATCACCAAATGCCTATCAGGTAAATTTCTGAAGATTAGTAATACAATAGTCATTAAAAAAATAAACAACCCTCCATATTTAATGTCACAGCATTACACACTACTGCCCCAAGATTCTCTTTAGACTTTTGACGATAACTATGATACACATGGGAAATAAACGTAAGTACATTAATTGGCCTCTTTGTTGCTTCATTAAAATTGTACAGCCTTGCTATTATTTATTTATTTATTTGTTACATTTGTATTGTGGCATACATAGTTCTGGAGCAGCACTTGCGGACTCCGGTGTAAACAAATACAAAGTGATGTTGTGGTTAAGTAGTTCCATAAAGCTAATGTGGCACAACCACATTGGGGATCGTGCAACGGAAGATTTGTGTCCAGGCTGTATCGTGATTTAGTTATGTTGTGTTGCAGAGATCGGGCATTTATGTTGGATCGGTGGGGTATGCCTTTTTGAACAGGTGAGTTTTTAGGTTTTTCCGGAAGCTTAGGTGGTCATTCACGTTTTTCAAGGCTTTTGGTAACGTGTTCCACAGTTGTGTGCTAATGTAGGAAAAACTGGACGCATATGTTGATTTGTATTTGAGTCCTTTACATCTTGGGACGTGAAGATTTAAGTATGTTCTTGCTGATTCGGATGTGTTTCTCGTTGGTAGGTCGATCATGTATCTCGGAGCTAGACCGTGGATTATTTTATGAACCAGTGAGCAGATTTTGAAAGTAATTCGTTCTTTGATTGGTAGCCAAAGTAGTTTTATATATGTCTAACTGTCTTACCTTGTTCCTGGTACACTACAGTAATAAAATAATCCTGTTAGTGGCGTGCAAAATGTACTTTTTAAATACCTGTTCACTAATGGGGCTCACTAATGCTCCATATTGCTACAAACTATTATAATACCCCTGACACTTGCTTAAACTCATTGGGTTAGCGGCAGCATTAATAAGGCGGCTGCTGTGGCTGTTGTGGCTACTGCTGTTGCAGTATTCTGAGCACGCTCAGCTCCTTTGCTACTCTTTGTCTGCGTTGAAGCTCTTGCCTTTCAGAACTGGCTGCCGCTCTGTCTCCAGGGCTGATCCTAAGATCAGATAATGAACAGCATATCAGTGCAGCAGAGGAAAAAAAAGACTTATTATTCCTTCACTCTCAAATAAAACAAAATCATTGAACTGCCAGGGTCATTAAGGACCCCTTGGTTGTCATAGAAACAACCTTTGTGGGTTTATAGTTGTTAATGCATGAGTGACTGCCTGTATTATGTGTGTGTGAAAGAGGTCAGAGTTTTGTTGGTGGCCTCTAAAAGACTGTATTGGATGGATGGCATTCAGAAAGGATGCTTGTGTTCTGCTAAGTGATTAGTTATTTTGTAGGCAGTGCACAGTGGAAAAATGAAAAGTTAACTAGCAGACTATGATGGATAACATTGCTCCTATGATTTTCTACATCAGCAACAAACTAATCAGCATGTTATTTTCTTATTTTTTATTTATTTTAATTTAATTAAAAAATAATTGCCTCTTGTTTGTGATGTTAATAGTGATACAACGCAGTGCATTGATAATTTTATAAAGCATTTTCAATGTGTGACAAAGGATAGTGCCTGTTTTTGGATGACCTGCATATAGGTATTCCCAAGGGTGTAGTTTGGACATAGGGAGTCCCTCAAGACACTAGGTTACAGCCTCGGATATTTAATATCTATTTGAAGCCTCTGAAAACTATTATTAGAGAATTTGGAGTGACATTTTATATATATGCTGATGATAATCAGTTGTTGCTGAATGTAGGGGATTTGCCTACCCTGTGTCTACTGATGGCGGAAATGTTTTACACAGAAAGACACAAAAAGGTGGCACGTCTCATTCATTGGAAACTCTGTAAGCATTACAACACCAGTGTACTGGAAAATTATTGGGATCATGGCTCTAAAAGAATTGTCGAAAACAAGGAGGCTATGGTCACCTGGATCATCTCCATCCCAACTGTTATAAAGCTGGATGCCAGAAAACTGGATATGGTGGTAAAAGAGGAAAAATACCAGAACAATGTTGGTGTTGATCCCAAGTGGTTACTCAGTGAATCGCATGGTGAGAGGGAGGATTCTCAAGTACCAAGAAATGAAGTCCGAGACCAAGAAAATGTGGCAGAAAAATACAGAAATATGTCCCATCATTTTGAGTGCAACATACTTCCAAGCACATCTGGATAAGTTGCCTATACATGTTACACTTTATGAACTTCAGAAAGCAGGTCTCTTTGGCACATTGCAAGTATTACAGCGAGTACTAGCAGTAAATTTAAGAGACTGAGATCTCACTCCACATACCTTGGCTTAGGAGTGAGGTTCATTACTGTCATGGTATGCGCAAAACTAACCCACTTGTAGAAATTGCCCCCTAAACTTTGCCTTTGATCAAATTGTGCGTATAAAATGAGTATAACTGCTAAAACTAAATGAATAGAGTATGTTTAAAGAAAGGCACAAAGGGCTGGATTCTATATATAGTGCCTAAAAATTCCGTGTGGAAAAAAAAACACCTAGGCCTATTCTCTATAGTAAGCCTAAATTTTATAGAATAGGCTTAAATTTCCATGCGATATATAGAAATACACTCAGCACCTCTCCATGCAACTAAATTTAGTAGCAGCCATTTATGCGTAAATCCCGACACCTAAATTAGGCACAGAGTGGGTGTATTGTATAGCAATGCGTATAGATTTAAGAAACATCCACACCTCACCCATGGCCATGCCCCCTTTTTAACTATGTGACTTACAATTTACGCTTACCATGTTATAGAATGCACTTAGCGAGTTGTGGTGTATATCTTAATGCCAATTATTGCTGATAATTGCTTATTAACATCCAATTAACAGTGCAGATTAGCTACTTAATTAAGTTATGCGCATTGTTTTAGAACAGTGTGTTTTAAACCTGTAAAATAGTCTTTATTAAAATTTAAAGTACATTTCTCTAGTTTGGCTAGTAGGTGGTGCATGTTTTATGTTAAAGCTGTTATAGAAAAGTGAATGCCCTCTTTTAGTTTCACTTAGGGGCCCTTTTACTAAGCTGCGTAAGCATCTATGCGTGCCCAACACATGCCAAAATGGAGTTACCGCACGGCTATTGCGTGGCCCTTGTGGTAATTTCATTTTTGACTCATATCTGTTACTTGTGCCCGAAAAATATTTTTTATTTTCCATTGCGCATCAGCTACACACGCCAAGTGGTATTTGGCGCGCTTAGGTCATTACTGCCCGGTTACCATGTGAGACTTTACTGCTAGGTGAATGGCTGATGGTAAGGTCTCAGCCCCAAAATGGATGCGCTGCAATTTTTGTCAAAAATGTTAAAAAGGCCTTTTTCACAGGTGCGCTGAAAAATGGATTGCCGCATGCCCAAAACCCGTGCCTACACTACCACAAGCCATTTTTCAGTGCACCTTAGTAAAAGGACCCCTTAGTGATGAAGTAAATCTACCGTACTGTGAGAAGTATACTTTTAAACTTGTTGACTGGGTTCTGATTGGCCTGGAGTTTGAAATTACCCAATAGATGTTGCTGGTTGTTGCTTCAATCTTAGCCAAGGAGAAAAGAGAGACCTGGAGTCCAACAGTTGGGAGCTTCCTTTTTTCTGTACTATCCATGTAAATGTATAGTTAGATATCATGCAATCAAATATGTATTCTTTGAACCTACACATCTCACTGAGTTCCTAGCCACCAAGAGAATTGGATAAGAGACTCAAAGTCCTAAAATAAAGAAATTCTAGTTGCTACGCAGGTTTATCTCTTCTTTTTGTTTAATTAATGCAATTTCCTAGCACTTCAAATAAGTAAATCTTGAATCACATTTGTGGACTTGTGCAGTGGAATATACAAATAATGAAACTCAGAGATTTGTTCTCATTATTTTTTCTTTTCTTTATTAATTTTTTTGTAAAAATTAATACTGTATTTCAACTGCTTTTCCAAACAAGCGTTTTTGCTTGAATTGTAAATTTGAAATTATAAATAAAATAAAAAATAATTTTTTTTAAAGTTCATAAGCCTATTGAACATAAGATATCAAGTCTGGCAGTTTAAAAATAGTAAGTACAAATATGAATAAAGAAATAACATTATAGTAAGTATTAGTAAAGGACCGATGGAGATATGTGATCCGCGGGGCTGTGCTCCTCGAATGAAACGAGTCACAGCTGAGGTCCTTGCTATTATATTTGTTTGGATGCACCTTTATGTGATTTATTCATAGTGTTGGAATTTCATGTGACATTATCTCTAGAGGGATTAAGATATGACCCCTCTTTCTCTCCCAGTGGTCACTGACTCCCTCTCACCCCCCAAAGATGTGAAAGAAACAGTACATAACAGCCTCTAAGACAGCTTCAGATGTTATAGCCAGCCCTATTAGAGCAGCAAGCAGGTCCCTGGAGTAGCCTAGTGGATGGTATTGTAACAAGAAATAATTTATACTTGGGGATATTGCTCCAGAGCACTAGCTAATATTTATAAGTTTTAAGCTATATATATAGTGAATAATTCTCCACCAGTTGCCCTTTAAGGCAACAAGATCCACAATTGCAATGAATTAAATATTATCTCTGTTGAAATGCAGTATCCTGCGCTGCAAGATTTAAAGGCATGTACCCAGGACACAAAAGACCATCTATTTAGCTTGAGAAAAGGTTTATTTAATATACAAATCATGTAAATAATATTGCAATGAGAGGTAGTTCTTTCTTTTTAAGAGATCTTACAGAGAATCTATGCTTAAAGTAAGGTAGCAAGTTGAAATCAAAGGTTTTTAACTTACAGAAAAGTCTTTGTTATAGGAGCTGAGTGATGAGCCGCATGGTTACAAGAGGACCATAGCAGGGAGATGAGCTGCAGGTCCCCAGAGCAGCAGATCCCAAAGAGCAGCAGGTCCCAAGAGAGAGAGAGCTGGGCTGTTTCCAGGCTTTTTATAATGTTCTCTGAGTCCTGGATATTGAAGTTTGCAGAGGATCTTGGGTATTGTAGTTTGCAAGGGGTCACATGCCATCAGCCCTTTGTCTTCACATGTGCTGGTCTTATCTGAAGGAGGGGGAACACTGAGTCCTCTGTGGCAAGTGGTTTATGGCTTCCTGTTTATTCTTTCATTCTGAGTCAATAGCTGGAGTTACACCTTCCCAGACCCTCTGACTGCAGTTTTCTTTTGATCTCTGCAGATGTCTTGGTGATCCACCCAGTCAGCTTTTGTTACCAGTCCTTCAGGTGGGAGGAGAAGGAAGTTTTATATCTCTTTGGAGTAGTGCCCTTTTGTCTCTGTTAAGTGTTCATAATTGACTAGCCCTGCTATCAGAAGTTCCCAGGAAAAGTTGGGGGAAAGAGGGACTTGACATGAAAGCCAGTTTCATTGCTCCAGTTTCAATACGTTTTTAAAGCTGTATTGGTATATCTGATTCAGCATAATCAATAATTATGCTACATATATTGCAATAATCCTGACAATTAAACTGATACCATAACAGTATAGTGCACTGTAGAGAAGGGGACCTACTATTCTCCACATATAGATGACACCTGCAGCTATAAGGGCTATTGTAGTGGTGTATAGTTGGGTACAGTAGGCTTTGATGGATTTGGGGGGGGGGGGGCTCACCATACAATACCTGGGAGCTTTTATGTGAAGTTTACTGCAGTTCCCCTAGGGTGCCCCACTGCTCTGCTGGGATGTCTGTGTGGCTAGTCTACTAAGAATACTTGCTCCTCCTACATCCCAATGGCTTGATTCTGTGTGTTTTTCACATGGTCTTTTTTTTTAGTGGTCCAAAAAGATAAACACATTGAGTACTGCAACGACTAGAAAAAGGCCATTTTGAAAACAAAGAAAAACATTTTTGAAAATCATTAAATTCGCCACTTGAATTTTAGACGTCTTGAGCAAAATGTCCAAAGTCAGATTTAAATGTCATATCAAAAATGCCACTCCATGTAACTTTGTAAGTCTATGTGCTTTGAAAATGGAAAACATACTCAGCTATCATCCAAATCTTATTTAAAGGTGGAGAATAGCCAATTCGTTAACTTTTTCCTAAAAATATTAAGGTGCCCTCAGACTATTCTGAGGGATTATAACATGACTGAGCCCTATCTTCCAGAGTGAGGAAGTCAGATGGATAGTGCAGATGGCAGGGGATTGGGTGGGAATTCTTACGGGGTGGGGATGGGGCAAGTGGAGTGTGATAGCAGCAGTTTGGGCAGGCTGGGGGTATTCTTGGGTGGAAGAGCTGAACGGAGGCTAAGGATGAAGGCTATAAGCCAGTTGTCTGAGAGGCAATTTTAGGGAGGGCATCTACTTCAGGAAGTATTCTGTTTTATCTGTAAAGCACAGGCAATTTTTGAGTCTTACTGGGCGGTAATTTGCTGAGAGCTCAGCGGGTGTTATAGTCACCTGGCAAGGAAGTTATACAAGCGTCCCAGTGCGGTCTTTCATGCTATCTGTCACGACAGCGGTGTATGCACTAGTGCGGCTGAGCTCAGGTTGAGGAGTAGGCTTTCACTGCTGCTGCAGCCTGGTCAATGCTGGTGTTGGACCACAAACTCTAGGGTGCACATTATCTAGGCTGGATTGTAAACAGTGCTTGGGATCAGAGTTCAGCAGAGTCGGACATAGATGCATATGTGGTGCTGGAGAGGGGGATTTTTCAGATTTGGTGATTGTGGTAATGCCTGTTTTGGAGGTAAGATCTAGCTGGTATGGTGATTTATTTTGGAAGATAGATGGTCTTGGATGATGGTGGGGGGCAGTGATGTAGGGATTGTGGGGATTTGTGGAAGAGATATAAAAGTTCATGGAGGGTGAGGAGGTAAACATTGGCTGCTACAGAGGGACACTAGGTAGGGTTGTAGGAATGCTGCAGGTCGGAATGGAGAGCACCACATTTGCATCAATTTAGCTGTTCCAACTGCATAGAATCCCAGAAAATAAAATCTTTACCCTGGAAAGATAAAACATTTGCAAGGGAAGTTTAAGAAAAGGTTTGCGCCCAGGGCTAAGACTGTAGGTTTTAGGACCAACAATGCCCTACACCTAAGCTGTGCTGCCCTGGAAACATTAGGAAATATTAATATTTTTGCTCCACAAAACACCTCATCCTTTTTCTGAAAGTATTTTTTCAAAACAACTGATTTATCTAATTCAAAAGCCAAAGTAACCAGAAGCATAGACCTAGTATTGATTACATCTTGAGTGTCTTCTAAGAAAGCCATTAAATCTCAGATGAGGCCAAATGGTCTAACCCTTGCTGGATATCCTGCAGTTTCCTTTTCTCAGGGAGATAATAATAATTCAAAATGTGGAAAGTGTCTGCAATCATCAATTCTACGATCTCCTTGAGGTACTTCCTCAGGAGCATCTGTGGTGAGCGAAGATATAAACAAAGAAAATTGAAAAAAATAGAAGATTCTTACCCTATTAGCATTCTCTATCATCTCCAATTTAGCATACAAATTATAGGAATCTTTAATAGTCATGACTGAGGTAGCTGACAAGGAAGAAACCCGTTTCTCTAGAAAAGATACCCTCTTATCCAAAGTTTTCATATTTGTGTCCACATCCTCCAATTTACTAATACTCCTTGAGAGAAAACTGCAGTCTGAGAAACCGTAGACTTGAGCATACTCTCCATTCGCTGAATTGAGTCCCACAAGTCTCTTAACATTATTTTATACTTATCTTCATTAACTGAGGACAACTGGATTGGAGCAGCAATCTGAATAACAAAAGGCATTTTCTAAAAGGTTAATGATACTACCACTTCTTCCAGCTGAATCTCAGTAAGAGATGGAGAAACCCCTTGGGATACTCCTAGTTGAGGTATGCCCCACGCTCTGCAGCCACATGTGCCTATGACCACTTGCCATAGGAGCACGGGACTTTTAAAGGAAACAAGGACCCAATATCTGCGGGTATCCAAATGGTGCCTGCTGGAATCAGCACCGGCTTTCTACAAGGAAGGCTCTTCCCTTTTCAGCTGACAATGGCAAAGGGAAAATCCACCGCACGCTATCGCCACAAGTAAGTCACCTCCCCACTGACGTGTTTTCAATTTGCAGCAATGCTGGAGAAAGGTTTGTCTGATACAGAGTTTGACCTAGTGTGTTATGATATACATTCCTTCTGTCCTTGGTTCACTTTCTCTTCAGCTGCAGAAAAAAAAGGGTTCTCTCATTTATTCAGCGTTTGGGATGCTGACAATCCAATACTGAGGCCACGAGAGCTAACTAGGACTCTGCTGTGATGGCCTCTTATGCTTTCTCCCACATGTTAGTTTTGCTTGCAAGGTCTTTGCTGCCGGAGGTATCTGTTTGGCTTTGTGGGTACTCCTTTATCTTCTAGTCTAAGAAACAAGCTGCAGAATCTTTCCTGAGACTTCACCCAGGACTTGTTGCTCTGGGCATATGAATTTGCTGGCAGAGGCTGTGGGGCATACTTGGGACCAGCTCCTATCTACTCTTATCATATGTAATGAGATAAAACATTGCACCTACGACCAGAGGCCCTCTGAAATTGTTTTTTTTTTCTTACCTTTCAATTTGATTCATGTTTTCAAAAGTGTTGTGTGTCTGAAAATGTACTCCGCAATCACTTTTTATAATATTATTCTGCAAGCCATTTTGTAAATTGCACCATATGGTTATTTAGCATTTAATCAATTATTCTTTAAAGTTTATTGTCCACATTATATCTTGTTTTTACATGTATTTTTAGTCATTTAGACCTCTGACACCAGATATCCATTCATATGGTTTATTCTGGAGCCCACTCCTTATTTTCTTCCATTGCATATAGATTTAATTTGCCAAATGAAGAGGGATGTTTAATTGGTGAACTATTTTCCCATTGCATGGTTTGTGTGGTCTCACATTATTCTCAGACCTGTTTGGTGGGATGTCATTGTGTGAATGCTGAGATTCAAGGTCTCTAGCTAGGTTTGGGTGAATGATTGTAGCCCGAATATAATTAGAAAATATGAGCCTATGTGATATTTATGATCTCTAGATAAAATGCTTTTGGTGGTTCCTCCTGTAGTAGAGACTTGTTTGATGTTCACAAGGAAGGGGACATTTTTTAAAATTATTATTTAGCATTTTCCTGTGGAATGTTCTTTCTCAATTTTTGTGAGATGTCCGTTCTCTTGTGCATTTTAAGCGCCATTTGAAGGCTCATTACTTTTTGATGGTGTTTGCTGTCCACCTGCCTGTAGATGCACCATTACAGAACAGTGCTTAGGTGCCCTGCTGTTATTTTCATTGTAAGTGCGAGTATTTTGGATATTTACATATGCAAGAGGCATGTACATACAGACACCTAAATTATAGAATTGCCCTTAGATAAGTGTGAGAGCACTTATGTTATGGTTTCTCACCAACCTTAATTTACGTGGCAATATATACCCCTTTTTTGAAAAGCGTTGAAAACATATTTGTTAGGCCTGGGAGGTTATGATGGGGTTTTTTTTATTGTGTATTTTATTTCTTTTCTAATTCCTGATAACTGAGTCAGCCTCTAGTTTTATGTAACTCGCCTTGAATTTCATTGTGAGAGAGTTGGCAAAAAGAAAAGTCTTTGATAACATAACATAACAAAATGTCAACAACATATCTTATGTCACTGCATATCATTACCAAATAAAAACAAGCAGAAAACATAGTTCATGTTTTGTCATTCACTGATAACGGAACACATTATGTGGAACAAAAACAAAAATGAAGAAAATGAAAATTCCCATACATGACGTGGGAATGGAGATGAAAAGAAAAATTTCTGGCTGCCCATCCCTAATAGAAAATACTAGATGTGCATAGCACTGTGCAAATTTATTTAGATTTAGTGGACAATTCTGCTTTGGGTGACACATGTTAAGTGCCACAATAGAGTACACTGAGAGTCAATTGTCTAATTGTCAATTGTCTAATGTAGTAGTTCCCAAACCTGGTCCTGGAGGCACCCCAGTCAGTCAGGTTTTCGGAATATCCACAATGAATATCCATGAGAGAGATTTGCATGCAGTGGAGACAGTGCAGACCCACAGTGTTGTGTGTGAGCCCGGAATGGAGTCTTTTACCATTCGGTAGTCTATATAATTATTTAAGGTACAGTATTTTAAGTGTATGAAAATATTTTTTGAGGATATTGTATACATTGGGTGGGTTTTTTTTTTTCCAATTTGTGATGCCTTGACTATGTGCTCCTATTTCACCTTGAGTTTAAGGGGAACCAAAAATACTGAATTTGGTGTGGACTTCTCTACTTACTTCTGGTAGCTGGGAGTTCTTTTCTACTCTGTGACCATTTGCTGGGAGAGGCCCCCATCACAATGTATAGCACCTATCATCAGTTATTTTTCTGTCTGTCTAAGACAAAGTCTGTAATAATCTTCCCATTATTTGCTACAACTGACACTTCTAAGCCCTAGGCAACCATTTATATAGGTTTCAGTGAATAATTCTGAAGGTGCTGTACATTTGCAAACCACCCATGAGTTGAGGGACACTGAATAACATGAAGCAATCTGTACCTTTCAACAGCTCTGTGTCATTAATCTTTCCAACTCTGCAATCATTCAGAAAGGCACATACTTAAAACTGCTCATTCATTACAGCACTAACAACAATATCATGCATTAACCACCTGATTTCAATATAGCCAGCTGGTATTGTGACAATAAACGCTATATCTTTTTAAATACTTTTACACAGCAGTAAATAAAAATGATCACAGTTTATCTGTTCATTAAAGCTGTATTTGCTGTTCTGCTTCACAGGCCTTTGTTTGCATTTCCATTTAGACTGTTACCTATCCCAACACCACGTGTGTGTTACAGCTTAGGCATTTGGCTGACTTTTCACTAAATACACATCGTTAACTTTGGGGGTAAAATATAGCCTAAGATCATTAATTTAAGTTTTCTGCCTATGAATATCATCCATAACAAAGACAAGTTCTATTAAAAAAATGTTTCATAGTGAGTAGTAGAGTTTTAAAAAATTCATGAAAATATGATCAGTTAATTTTTAGTTAAACTGTTGACCCCCCTGCTTCTATAAAAGTCACCAAAAATTATGTGCGCAAATTTAGACACGTGTGCAATTTAATAGAATAATGAGCCAATCAGTGGCAATAATTGGCTTTTTAACAAACAACTATTGGTACTAATTAGATTTAATTGGGACTTACTCACATCCTATGCCTAAAATTTACATGCTACCTGAAAAAGGCGGTGTGGAAATAAGAGGGTCATGAGTATTCCAGGGCCAAATCGGGGGCATGGTTTTGAGTTATGCAAGTAATTATAGAATAATAGTGCACCACATATAAATTTAGGCACAACCTCTCTGCTTAAGCATTAGTCTATAAATCGCACTGAACTTTAGTTGTAGCTTATAGAATAACACTTAAGAGGTTTTTTTGAGCCGATTTTTTAGGTGCCATGGGCCAGATTCTATATACGACACCTAAAAAAATCCACCTAAGCGTATTAGGTCGTATTCTGTAAGTGGCACCTAGATTTAGGCGAGGTATGTAGAATACACTTAGTTGATATCCCAGCGCCTAGAACTATGTGCCTCCATTTACACCAACAAAAACATGGTGTAAATCATTGCACGTAGATTTACACACACTGGGCATTTAAATTTTGGAACACCCATGAAAAGCCCATTTTCCTGCCCATAGTCATGCCCCTTTTGAACTGCACACATTAGAATTTGGGTGCGGTTCATTACAGAATACGCTTAGCAAGTTGTGCGTGTGAATTCTAATTATTGCCGATTAGTGCTCATTATTGCTTGTTAAGTGCTCTTATCAATGCTGATTAGCTTGTTAAGCCAATTAAGTTACGAACGTTGTTATAGAATATGCCTGGATTCCAGCACAGATCTCTAGGCGCGCTATATAGAATCCCACAGGATATACAGAATCTAACCTTGAATCTCTAACTATAATCTCTCCACTGAATATCAATTGACATTGTCATATAAACTACATTAAGGGCAATTTTACAACTGGGTACACATATTTACATGCCACTTCAGCACATATGCATGTAAGTGCTAGCAGTGCACCTTAAGCGTTATTCTGTAAGGGCCCGCAGAAGTCCAAGGAAACAGCAGGGCAATTGATCCACAAGATCCAAGATAGCGGTATGAAAGGAGCAGGTCACACAGGAAAAGGTCCTTTGAGAAACATTTTATTCATGTGAGGTCTATAAAAAGCCCAGCACTGGCCGTGTTTCGATCATGCAAGGGTTGCGTCAGGAGCTAAAGTAACTGACAACAAATAAAACAAAATATATTATTTAACATTGATAAATAGTATTCAATAAACAATCATTAATATAAATAAAATAAAAACATAAATGCCAATTCTAAAATACCATAACATGTCAAGCCAAATAAATTAATATAAAATTGATAAATGAATACACACTAAATAATAAAAAACATATAGATATATGGATCCTCTGAACAAATAAAAATGTAAAACAAGGACACATACCCAAGCGGTGTTTACAAGCCACTTCACCTCCTTGGTAAAAAGCTAAAAACAGGAGAAAACACCATATAAAATATGGTGAAACATGGTCAGTGTTGGCTTTTTTTTATAGAACTCACATGAATAAAGTATTTCTCATAGGGTCCACATAAGTGACATAGGGCCCTGTTTACTAAGCAGCACTATAGGCACATTAGCATCTATAACACGTGTTAACTATGTATGCACGTTAACTGTGTATGCGCCTATAATATCCATATAGGCGCCTACACAGTTAATGCACGCGCTAATTGTAGGCGCATTAAAAACACTAACGTGCCTTAGTAAACAGGGTCCATAGTGTATAAATGCAAGGAGGGGTGCATATGGGCAGGGCTCCTACTTACACTTGTAACTTAGAGAATACTATAAGTTTAAGTAATACTCATCCCTGCTTCATTTAGGTGCCCGCACTTATGCCAGGTCTATGTAATTTTAAGACATGCCTATACCAGTTTACTCTAGTATTCTATAATGAAACCTGGGTGCCTAGATACTGTTGTAGAGTAGGATCTCACCAAGCATCCTTGGTACACCTAAATGGAGGTGTACAGTATAACACAATATGGGGCTCATTTTCGAAAGAGAAAAATGTCCAAAAGTGTCATAAAACACCATTTGGATGGATTTCTTCTCAAAACGTACAAATTGGTATTTTCGAAACCTGTTTTGCAGATGTGTATCTGTGCATTTCATCTGCAGTGTGTCTAAATCACAAGAGAGCATGTTGGGGGCACTTTGAAGGTGGGATTAGGGCATGTATCAACAACTGTTTTAACTTGTTGATCTGATCTGCATTCAGCTTGCTTCAGTCAATTTTAATTTTAGAAAGTTTGCCTGGCCATTCTGATTCTACAGTTGATTTTCGTACAGTACAAATCTTTCTTACTTCACATTTTCGATCCTCTTTGACTTCCATCTGTAAATTCCAGGGTGTCAGCACAGGATCAGCCTTGTATACTTCAGCCACCCTTACTCTGGGTGGTAATAACACTTCCTTGTCTCCAAGGTTTAAGACTCTCACTGGGATGTTTCCCTTTTCTGGTCTCACTAAAGTGTTCGCCACCATTATATTTCTTGGCAGATTCACCGTAGCTGTTGCAGTTACAAGCATAGTACACGCAGTCATACCTCTTACACTATGACATTTACCACTCAAAGTTTTCTCAGACAAGGGCGGTATGATATGCTTCTCATTGCCCATCATCTTGATGAACCCTAGTCTTTTTGAAGGGTCATGTTCTTCAAATTTCCTCTTCTGGGTAATATCATGCCAAATGCGTGTAATCCCAGTATGCTTTGTTTCAGGTGATAGCTGTGACAGATCTCTAAACAACCCTTCCAGGGACTGTAACACATTCATTCCTAAGATGCCTGGGATACAATTTTTCTCAGTTTTGCTAGTATTCAAATTATCACGTACTATAAAAATGCAACAGAATGGTACTTTCTGTCCCAGACATTCCACAGTGGTCTCAATGCACCCCAACACCGGTAAGTCTGTACCGTTCGCCGCAGTTAAAGTGATCCAACTCGCGTCTTGTAATTGGTTCACGTTGTCAAAATACTTATAAAAGTGGCTCGCCACAATGGTGGTGACATCTGATCCGGTGTCTACAATGCATTGCGTCTTGATTCCTCCAAAGGACACTGTTAAGATCAGACTACTCCCGATTGCTCTGTCCTTGAAACTTTCCCGATTGGTTTCCGAATTCTTCTCCTGGGTGTTTTACAGCCATAATAGAACAAAAAAAAAAAAAACTTCTAGGGCAAAAACTTACTTTAAGCATAGATTCTCTGTAAGATCTCTTAAAAAGAAAGAACTACCTCTCATTGCAATATTATTTACATGATTTGTATATTAAATAAACCTTTTCTCAAGCTAAATAGATGGTCTTTTGTGTCCTGGGTACATGCCTTTAAATCTTGCAGCGCAGGATACTGCATTTCAACAGAGATAATATTTAATTCATTGCAATTGTGGATCTTGTTGCCTTAAAGGGCAACTGGTGGAGAATTATTCACTATATATATAGCTTAAAACTTATAAATATTAGCTAGTGCTCTGGAGCAATATCCCCAAGTATAAATTATTTCTTGTTACAATACCATCCACTAGGCTACTCCAGGGACCTGCTTGCTGCTCTAATAGGGCTGGCTATAACATCTGAAGCTGTCTTAGAGGCTGTTATGTACTGTTTCTTTCACATCTTTGGGGGGTGAGAGGGAGTCAGTGACCACTGGGAGAGAAAGAGGGGTCATATCTTAATCCCTCTAGAGATAATGTCACATGAAATTCCAACACTATGAATAAATCACATAAAGGTGCATCCAAACAAATATAATAGCAAGGACCTCAGCTGTGACTCGTTTCATTCGAGGAGCACAGCCCCGCGGATCACATATCTCCATCGGTCCTTTACTAATACTTACTATAATGTTATTTCTTTATTCATATTTGTACTTACTATTTTTAAACTGCCAGACTTGATATCTTATGTTCAATAGGCTTATGAACTTTAAAAAAAATTATTTTTTATTTTATTTATAATTTCAAATTTACAATTCAAGCAAAAACGCTTGTTTGGAAAAGCAGTTGAAATACAGTATTAATTTTTACAAAAAAATTAATAAAGAAAAGAAAAAATAATGAGAACAAATCTCTGAGTTTCATTATTTGTATATTCCACTGCACAAGTCCACAAATGTGATTCAAGATTTACTTATTTGAAGTGCTAGGAAATTGCATTAATTAAACAAAAAGAAGAGATAAACCTGCGTAGCAACTAGAATTTCTTTATTTTAGGACTTTGAGTCTCTTATCCAATTCTCTTGGTGGCTAGGAACTCAGTGAGATGTGTAGGTTCAAAGAATACATATTTGATTGCATGATATCTAACTATACATTTACATGGATAGTACAGAAAAAAGGAAGCTCCCAACTGTTGGACTCCAGGTCTCTCTAAAAGAAATTGACGCCTTCTTTTTTGGGTCTGTTTTGACACGTCGGGGAATATCCTTATTTTTAATCCAAAAAAGTCTTTGTTTCTGTTTTTGAAGAAAAGTTTCATCATCCACACCTTGTCAGGTACTAGGACTACTGTAGCTATCCATGTTGAAGAATTAACTTTTTCTGAGTCCAAAGACTCTAGTAACGCTGACACATCCAAGGGGGAATCTGAAGACTCTTGTACTTCTCCTGCCTTTACTGGTAGGTAATATACCTGTAACAAGGGAGGGATTGATTGTTCAGGAATTGAAAGTATAATCTTTGGAAAATTAATGAATCGGAGATTATTACTTCTCTGCTTATTTTTAAGTGCTTCAATTTTCCTACGCATGTTTGTTAAATCTTTAACCATTATTACTTGAGTTTCTTGCATTTGTTTTTCTTTCTGATCTTGATTCCTTATTTTCTCATTTAATTGTTTAACTTCCTCTGTAACTTTAGTCATATTTTCAGTTAAAGTTTGAGTTCTAATTTCTAACTGGTTTCTTTGAGGACACAAAGCCTTACCCAAAGAGGCTATCAAAGCCCACAAAGATTCTAGAGTCACTTCAGTGGGTTTTTCCAATGAGGAAAATATTTGCATAGGTAAGTTAGATTGTGAGGAACTACTTATCTCATTTCCCGCAACCAGGAGATTTCCCGCCGCTGAAGCTGTTTGACTCACAGCGTTTCCCGCATCCACTTCGGTGGGCTTCTCCAAACCGAGCCCCTGCTGTTCCTGTGCCTCATGTCGTTCCATTTTCTCCATGGGCAACACCAACAAGGGGGAACTCGTTCGCTGTGGCTGCGGCAGGGGAGTCCTTCAGTCTGGGCTTAAAGTTGTCTCAAGCGCCGGTATTGACTCTGGGCCTCCATTTGCTCTGGTCAGTGCCATCGCGCCGCTCTCAGACCTCATTTCTTGTTGGCTCTGAACGAACGAGTCCATAGGTCCGATCATCGGGATGGCTTGTTGACCGGAGGTCACTGTGCTAGTCGATTTGCCCCTTTGCTTAGGCATAGCGAGGGCTAGGGTTCAGTTTGGTCAGAGCACTGCTTCCACAGGTCTGCTCTAGTCGGCCATCTTGAATCCTCCACATGAAGTTTTAAAATTTAAATGAGTACTTAGCTCAATAGTGTTTCATACCAGAACCTCTGCCGACAAGGCCATATTTCGCATTGCTGCTTCAGGGCTTGGTCCTGACAAAAACAGCCATAACTCATATTCAGAATATCGTTCTCTTTATAGTTAAAGTCCTTGCTACCATATTTGTTTGAATGTACCTTTATGTGATTTATTCATAGCGTTGAGATTTCATGTGTTCTTATTATTGGTTGCCCCCACAAGATAAAGGTTTTTTTTGGTGGATGTTAAATTACTGTTTAATCCCTTCAGTGGTCATCTGGTCATTTAAGGTACCTTTTTCTGACTTAGTCGTGATAAAAACAGGTCTAGACCAAAACGTTTAAATTGAAGCCCATGACGTTTTTGTTTTGTTCCATTATTGCAGAAAAATGTCCAAGTCTTAGGAACACGTTCTTTCTAGCAAAAAGGGTGCCGGTACTCAAATGCTAGGCCACCCTTCAGGGGTGGGGTGATCACTGAGGGATCTACCCCACAATAGCCAGGCCCCCTGCAACCAGTCTCAGAATCTATGACAAGGCAGAATTGGTGTGTAGAGCCTGAGCTCTTTCATTAAAACTTGGGGTCCATGGGCCAATTTTAGCAGACAATGGAAAAGGTGCCAGTACTCAGTACCCCCAAGTACCCCCTCAAAAAAAAGCCCTGGGAACACCAAAATCCTACCTTCCCCCAACACACCCTTGACATACCCCTTTGTGATTTCAATGCATTGATGATGAACTGTACACCAAAATGTTTAAAAATGGGTTTTGAAAATAGTGATTTGAACATTTTGGCAAGAAAAATGTCCAAATACTGATGTTTGAAAATGAGCTCATAGTAACCTATGTAAGTCTATGGGGTCCTTTTACCAAGCTGTGGAAAAAGGGTCCTGCGGTAGCGGCTGTTTTTCCCACGTGCCAGAAATCTCTTACCATGCAGTGGGGCACCCTTACTGCCACCCATTGAGGTGGTGCTAAGGGGTCCCATAGTAACTGGGCAGTATGCAGCTATGTCCAATTACCGCTGAGCTATCACCACACTAACCATTTCTGCGGGTTGTCCCCCGGAAATGGCATGTGCTCAACCTGGAACTACCACCGGCAGCCACGTTGGACTGGTGATAGTCTCGGAATAGTGAGCAGTAAGCCTGTGTTGGGCTTACCACAGCTCTGTAAAAGGGTCCCTATGTGCTTTGAAAATGAGCCTCCATATGTGAAACTACACATATTTTAAAATTTCTTAGAATCTATTTTGTCGCACAGTGTCAGTGTAAAATCTGAGTCTCCATACAGTTGCCCAAAGACATTTACAAAAGGCCATTTGCATTGTAGGTGCCATACGCATATAAAATTTCAATGAATATATTGAGTTCCTCAAAAGAAACATGTGGAGGGGCATAATCGAACGCGAACGCCCATCTCCATGGGTGTCTATGTCCGAAAACGGGAATGTGAAGAGGCGGGACAGACCGTATTATCGAAAAAGATGAGCGTCCATCTTTCGTTTCGAAAATACGGTTTGGACGGACCAAATGCCATGGATTTGGTCCCTTCTGAGATGGGCGTTTTTTTTTTTTGCGATAATGGAAACTAAAAACGCCCAGCTCAGAAACGTCCCAATCCAAGCCATTTGGTCATGGGAGGGACAAATGTACAACACTACCATAGCTCTTAGGGGTGAAGGGGGCAACTACATGTGGGTACAGTGGGTTTTAGAGGCCTCCCATTTACCACCACAAGTGTTACGGGTGGGGGGGATTGGCCTGGGTCTGCCTGCCTGAAGTGCACTGCAGTACTCACTAAGAGTTCTCCAGGGACAGGACTTGTTGCTGGTGTATAACCTTGGCACAGCAGTTCACACCTGAAGACTAATCTCGCTGAAAACGTCCTTTATTTGAATAAGCACCTTTACTCACAGTTAACTGCAGATCAGAGGTTATGCCCCACTGGCAACGAGTCTCGCTGGTACTGAGATTAGCAGTAGGTCCAAGCTGGCAGAATGGTGTACAATGCCCTCTTTCAGCAACATTCAAGCTAAGAACTAAGTGCTGTAACGTAGCTAACACATGAAAGGGATCTAAAAGTGTCTTACACAAATGGACACTACCTCATGGACTACCGGAAACAAAACAGGGCACACTCTGACCCAGAAAGCAGAGGAAAAAGCACCATGGGAGTACAGCCTACCAACTACCAACATCGTGAGCATTTAACACAAGCTAGTGAAATCACAGAGCCCAATACCCTACACCCACCACAATGCATTGCTGATGGGACTCTGCAGTGCCCTTAACAGAAAAGGTGTCACACTCACCCGAGACTCACATCAGAACCAGGGAAAGGCTGTCAGAGGATAGAACACATTCTGCTGTCATGGAGGTGGGTACGGTATTTGAGGCTGGCATACAGGCTGGCAAAAAAAGTTTGTAAAGTGGTTTTTTTTGGTGGGAGGGGGTTAGTGACCACTGGGGGAGTCAGGGGAGGTCATCCCCGATTCCCTCCGGTGATCATCTGGTCAGTTGGGGCACTTTTTTGGGACTTGGACCTGAAAAAAAAGGGTCCAAATAAAGGAGACCAAATTCTAGTCAAAAACGCCCTTCTTGTTTCGATTATCAGCTAAAGACGCCCATCTCTCCTCGGCCGATAACCACACCCCAGTCCCACCTTCGCCACGCCTCCAACACCCCCCCGTGATCTTTGTTCGTCTCCGTGACAGACTGCAGTTGAGGACGCCCAAAACTGGGTTTCGATTATACCAACTTGGGCGCCCACGGGAAATGGACGCCCATCTCCCGATTTGGGTTGAAATATGGGCGTCTTTCTCTTTCTCTTTCGAAAATAAGCTGGCTAGTATGTCATCTTGGAGCTGTCTCCTTGCCTCACTTTCAGTACAGTTTTTGTATGGTGGAGAATAGTTTCATCAATAAACAACTGACATGCACTTTCTATGCTGTTTTCTTTGATTTCATTTTTGGCAAAGGACATCAATCCAGAAGTTTCTCAAAGTACATTTTGTTGGCCCCATATATTTCCATCAGTTGAGTTTTAACCAACTGGAGAAGTAACACATATATTACATCACCTTCTAGCTCATCCAAGAATTTGTGGAGATCTTCCCCAACTTCACTGTTATCACTATCCAAAATGCTTGGGTTAGGCATATATTCCTCATTGTTCTCTGAATATGATCCACTGCTATTCTTGCTTTCTTTGTATGTTTTTCTTCATCCAAATCTTGAAGTTGTTTTATAATCTCTTCTACCAACCATAAAGTGACATCCAGGAAGCGTGTTTACCAGACAATTAAGTAAGGCACCATACTGGTCAAACACTACAGAATATAGAAAGCTCTAAAAAAAAAACAATTGTCAACTAATAATATAAAAGCGTGCTTGACAGTAATCTTCTAGAAGAAACTAGAAATTACTGGTGTTCACTTTTAGCGTGAGCAGCAAACATCAAAGCAACAAAGGTATCAGCATAAACAAAACATGGCAACCACTCATACAAAAGGAAAATCTATGATCAAAAAATCAATGCCCATGACCTCATTCACACTTCAAAGCTGAAGAATCAATGCCCAGGACCAATAACCTCATCCACACTTCAAAGGTCAAACTATTCAGTGATCCACAGTTTCACCACTTTTTCTTCAAATTGACTAGATAAAGACCCACTCCCCTCCTTTTCCTCTGCAGGTACCAAATTTATTAGACAGTGATAAATGACTTTTCCCACATCAAACAATTCATACTGAGAATATTAACCTCCCCCCCCCCCCCCCCCCCCCCCCGCCACACAGTCTCACATACAGACTCCACTACTTCACCCTGAAGAAAACCATAGTGAGATAGTTGAAATATAGAAGGGGTCAAATTGGCCCCTTCAGTTTTCCTAGGTATAATTGCTTATATCTTGGAAAACAAATGAAACTTACATGTCATGTACAATACCAATGAGAATGAAAAGCCAAATATGCATGAAATAATCACTCATTATTAATTAATGGTAAAGAATCGAAGGGGCCCTTTTACTAAGGTGCGCCGAAAAATGGCCTGTACTGGTGTAAGCATGTGTATTGGATGTGCGCAGGTCCATTAATGGTCATGCAGCAAAATAAAAATTGGCACACATCCATTTTGGGCCTGAGACCTTACCGCCACCCATTGACTTAGCGGTAAGGTCTCACGCGTTAATGGGCAGTAATCATCAGCATGCATACACTGCCGACTACTGCCCGGTTAGCGCCATGCAGTACAAAATAGAAATTATTTTCTGCCACGCATTTTGGACGCATGTCAAATTTAGAATTACTGCCTGGGGCACGCAGTAATTCTAATTTGATGAGTGCTATAAGTGCGTAGGCACCTACGTGCCTTACTAAAAAGGCCTCTAATTTTCTTAGGGTCAAAATTACCCCTGAGTAAGTCTGGTACTAACCCATTGTTAGCATGCTCTACTGCTAACCCTATTGACTTGAATGGATCAGAATGAAGCAAAGATTTCAGAATCTGAAAATGAACCAGATCAAAAAATGTTCATATGTACCTCCCTAGCAGGCATGATTCAAACGTTATTACATCAGATTGTTCAGGTTTCCACTTTTCTTTTTGGTTGTTTAATATGAGACATATAAGGATTGCATATGCCAGCTGACAAATGGTATACTTAGGGATTCCGATTTTCATTATTAACTGATGAACACTGATAAACATCTCCAGTGGAAAAATCAAATAGGTGTTTACTGCAGAAACATAACAACACTCCCCATATACTCTCTTAACCTCTACTGCTCTATCTTGGATCCTCCACTTAGGTTTTTGTGCTTTTCTTGTACTGATGACTTCTCAGCTTCACAAATATATACATTTTATTCCATCAGAAAAGGTAACTAGTGCCAATGGAGGCGAGAATAAGATTGAAAAGTGCTATGTTTGATGTTTTGGGCTATCCATGGTATCAGGACAGAATCTTAGACCCTGTGTTCCAGTATAAAATAGAAGTTGGTGACTTAGTTCAGGACTAAAGGACTTCCAAATAGCTTCCACTAGGAATCATAATTTTGGTGGGGTAGCATCATCTTTCTGGAATACTTTACCAGGGCTGATTAGGGTGGAATTAAATTACATCAAATTCCATTTATTGTTAAAATATGAGGTTGATATTCAGCCAGACTTAACCAAGTAGGAATGTATTCTAACCAGATAAATCCCGCTCACTGGGTCAATGCTTAGATTTTCAGCAGTTATATCCAGTTAATGACACAGAAAATACAGACAGACTGCCTCGGTATATCCAGGTAGTGCCAAGGTGTTCTAGGAGTGGAGCTAACCTAGGGCCAGTAGTTTTTAGCAGTGATCTGCAATAACTATCTAGATAAATTTAAGACAGCAAAAAGGCTGTCCTAACTTATTTAGGTAGGGCACGGATCTAAATATTTATTGTCAGTGCCTAGATAAGTGCTTGCAGTTGCTTCATACCCAGATATTCAGCACTGATACCCAGGTATGGCCCAGTGCTGACTATTTGGGTATCAAAAACCCACGGTGTCTGGCAATTAAAAAAAATGGCTGCTGCAGGCTGAATATCAGGGAGCATTTTGCATAATCATCATTTGTAGGTATTCCAGTAATAATAATGAGGATGAGATTGCTAGCTGATTTTATTGCTTAATTTTTGTTTCATTATGCTATGATATTCATGTGTTATGAAAGCCATTTTGTATGTCCTGTTCAGTGAACAGATGGGTTATAAATTTGCAAATAAAATCAAATAAAATTACCTATCAATGGCACCTGTGCCACAAAAACACCAATGAACAGAGAATTTTTGTACTCTGAAAGAAATCCTAATTAGCTAAAAAATAAAATCCTAAATTTACAATATATAAACACCTATGCATAGAAGCCCTAGGTAAATTCTAGCAGAGGGGCATTTTCAACATGATGTCCAAGTTCAATTGTAGATGTTTTGCTGAAAATGTCTAAAATTCTCATCCTGAACATAGCAGTTTTTCAACTAGAAAAACATCTATTTTTTTTTTTAGGAAAATCATTATTTTCCAGATGTTTTTGTGCTCAGTATGTATTTCTTTAGATACCATTTCTTAAAAAAATATATACATCCTAGAGAAAAATGCACAAAAATAAGCCATAGGGATAGCTGTGTGGCACCATTCCTAGCAAACAGGCTACACAGACATCCCAGCAGAGCAGAGGGACAGCCTAGTGGTCAGTGGACTGCACATAAAAGAACTCAGGTATGAATCCCACCTCAACACCCTAATTTTGTATTGTGAGACCTTCAGAAACACCTAAAAACCTACCGTACCTAACTCAGTGGCATAGCTATGTGGGGCCACAGGGGCCTGCCCCCCCCAAATTTGCTTTGGGCCCCTAGTTTGGCTGGTGGGGGTCCCCAACCCCTGCCAGCTGAAGCCTTCATCCAACACTGGTCTCCGGTGCCGCCGCATTGGCTGCCCTGCTCTCTGTTCCCCTCACATACGGCACGCTCAGTTTAATGAAATTTGCAGCAGTGGTGCTTCAGCTGGCGGAGGTTGGGGACCCCCACCAGCCAAGATATGTACAGTGTCAGCAGTGGATGGGGAGCGGCAGGGCGGTGGAGGGGGGTCAGCGGTGGGGGGTCAGAGAGGCAGCGGAGGGGGGCGGCAAACCAAAATGTGCCCCCCCACTTTGGGCTCTGGCCCTCTCCCACCTCGAGGTCTGGCTACACTCCTGACCTAACTATACACCCTACAAAAGCCCTCAGGTCTGCAGGCGTCTCCCATCTATAGGTACAGTTGATATTTTGTGGGTTTTGGAAGGCTCACAATTTCCACTACAATAATAGGTTGCCTAGGTTGAAAGGCAAAGTAGGAGCCTACTTTGGGGCTATTCTATAAAGATAACATAGGTATCTATGTGCTTTTATAAAATAGCTTTGCAAATGCCATAATAAATTGCAGCTAAAATAGTCCTGTGTACATTTACACAAACTTGGGAGCACATGTAAATGAATGAATATAAAGTACGCCTGTGGGTGAGTCCATTATAGACCACCCCAAGATTCTATAGAGGTTGCCCAAATTTGGACACAGATCCCAGATCAGCCCAGAAAATAATAAGTTAATGTGTTCCAATGATTTAATTATTGGAGCTAACAAGAACTACTGCAGTAATGGTGCACAGCAAATTGGCCCTATCGCTGGGCTACCAGATAGTTCCGGTGTGTGCTGTGTGCCATTTCCAGCACTCGAAAAATAGTTTGTTTTTAGTGCCGGATAAATGTGGAAGTCTTGGTAAGGGCTTTCCCCCAGGAAATGGCCACATGACAAGTGCTTAACTTACCACACAGCCATTTCTGTTTTTTTTTTTTTTTAATCCTTTTACCTGCTGTGATACAAGGGGCATTGGCACATGGTAAACCTACACACCAATGCCCTTTACCTATAACTTGGTAAACAGACCCCTTAATTAGCACTAATTATGATTTGGGCACTGATCTAGCTATTATTATTAATTTAGATTTTGCTCACACCTTTTTCAGTAGTAGCTCAAGGTGAGTTACATTCAGGTACTCTGGATATTTCTCTGTCCCAGGAGGGCTCACAATCTAAAGTTTATACCTGAGGCAATGGAGGGTTAAGTGACTTGCCCAAGATGTTCATGTTCAGGTCATTTGTACCCCGCACTTTCCCACTCATGGCAGGCTCAATGCGGTAGGCAATGGAGGGTTAAGTGACTTGCCCAGAGTCACAATGAGCTGCCTGTGCCAGGAATCGAACTCAGTTCCTCAGTTCCCCAGGACCAAAGTCCACCACCCTAACCACTAGGCCACTCCTCCACTCACAAGGAGCAGCAGTGGGATTTGAACCAGCCACCTCTGGATTGCAAGACCAGTGCTCTAGCCACTAGGCCACTCCTCCACTATGCGCTATTCTGTAATAATGGGTGCCTAAATTGGATCGCACACAACTCAAAAGGAGCATGGATGGGTCAAGGGCATTCACAAAAGATGCACACAGTGTTACAGAATAGCGGGAATCTGTGCCCAATTTGTGCACTGGGATATACACCAGGTTTCAGCTAGCATAAGTCCTCATGCCCAAAGCTGAGTGCCAAATTTGGTGCTCATGCTATTATACAGTGTTAATCCTGAAGCGCCCTTTATAGAATAGCATTGAGCGCTGAATTTTATTGGTGCTGAATTTTCGGTGCCATTTATAGAACCTAGCCCTATGCATGTAATTCACAACTTTGCCCACACTCCATCCAAACTGGGTTCTCCAGCAAGCCTGCACCTGTGTCACATAACAGCATGTGCTTTCTTGTTATCACATGTACATTTACATGTGTATGAGGTTGCACTGTTCGTAAAAGCCCTTTTTGGTATATACCTGTGCAAAAACATTATAGAATTAGCCTTGTGCAAGGCAATTCTATAAAGTATGAACAGGAAAGGGATGGTGAATAAGATCGAAAATACTATAATGCCTATGTATCGCAGCATGGTGCATCCGCACCTTGAGTATTGCATTCAGTTCTGGTCGTTGTATCTCAAAAAAGATATAGTGAAATTAGAAAAGGTTCAAAGAGCGACCAAAAAATGATGAAAGGAATGCAACTCCTCTCGTATGAGGAAAGGCTAAAGAGGTTAGGGCTCTTCGGCTTGGAAAAGAGACAGATGAGGGGAGATATGATTGAGGTCTACAAAATCCTGAGTGGTGTAGAATGAGTAGAAGTAAATCGATTTTTTTACTCATTCCAAAACTACAAAGACAAGGAGACACTCGAGGAAGTTATATGAAAATACTTTTAAAACAAATAGGAGGAAATATTTTTTCACTCACCGAATAGTTAAGCTATGGAACTCTTTGCTGGAGGATGTGGTAACAGCGGTTAGTATATCTGGGTTTAAAAATTGTTTGGACAAATTCCTGAAGGAAAAGTCCATAGTCTGCTATTGAGACAGACATGGGAAGCAACTGCTTCTCCTGGGATTTGTAATATGGAGTGTTGCCACAATTTGGGTTTCTGCCAGGTACTTGTGACCTGGCTTGGCCACTGTTTGGAAAACAGGATACTGGGCTAGATGGACCATTGGTCTGACCCAGTATGGCTACTCTTATGTTCTTATGTACATTATGATTACACAAGTAACTCACTAGAAAAACGGCATATACCAAGGTAAGTGTGCACATACATGTGTAAATGCCTAAATTCTGCCTAAGCCTTATTCTGTAAGTACAGGTGCATTTTACAGGTAGCTGGAGTCTGGGCAGAGCAGGGGAAGGACTAATACTTAAGCACACTCTGCCAGATTCTATATAACACGCCTACCATTCCATGCCGATATCTAAGTGCATTCTATAACAATGCATAACTTAATTGGTTTAGCAAGCTAATCAGTGTTGATAACAGCAATTAACAAGCAATAATGAGCTAATTGGCAATAATTAGAATTTATGTGCACAACTTGCTAAGTACATTCTGTAATTGACTGCACCTAAATTCTAACGCACGCAGTTCAAAAGGGATGTGGTTATGGGCGGGAAAATGGACATTTTGTGGGCATTCCAATATTTACATGTGTAGTTATAGAATATGGCCCAGTGCGTGCAAATCTACTTGAAGGGATTTATGTCACATTTTTGTTGGTGTAAATGGAGGCGCATAGTTTTAGGCACAGGGATATCAACTAAGCATATTCAATATACTGCATGTAAATCTAGGCATCACTTATAAGATATGCTTTGGCAGAAATGTTTACTGTGTGAATTTTTTAGATATATAGAATTTGGCCCATAACTTATAGAATACTATAAGTTATGCATGTATCTCCAGCATCTAGGCATAAGGGTTTGCACCTAAATTATAGGTGTGTATTTTTACTATTAGGCTCTTACCAGGCACCTCCTTAGAGTCTTATATGGATAAATATTATATTGATATTTATTTCTTTACACTGATGATGCAGTTTCAGTGTATGTTCTGACAAATAATTCTATCCACTGTAGTCAGTGGCAGCATTCCCTATTTTCATGCTAACATTGCAACTTTATGTGTGTTGTTGCTTTCAGTGGTCCCTTTACATGCGCCTTGTCACTTTTACACCCAAAATCTGGCACCACAAGCCACCATAATTCAGATGTCATAGTGGATTGAAGTCATTTCTTGGATGATTACATTTCAGCTGGCAGGGAATTAAGGTTGCATGGCAAGCATAAGCATTTATTTTGTCAAGATTTCAGCATATCATTTGTTGGAAAGCACATCCTAATGAATGCCCTCCACACCTACCAGATGCGTAATTAGAAATTCTGCCAGATCTTTGACAAGTATTGTTTGATGCCCAGTACCATTCCCTTACAGAAAGTAAGTCCCAAGCTTCATTTTAGAAGATGGCTTGATAAGTTCCTTTCTAGAAAATTGACCCCTTAAGCCATGTATCCACCACTAGAATATTATGTTATACATTGAGGGCTAGATTCTATACATGACCGCTGTTCCCTCTAAGCTGAGGGGAAGTCCACCACCTAAAGTCTTGCCAGTGGAAGGTGCTGCTTCACTATCACATTTTCAATAGCAAGGGACAGGCAAGCTCTGCAGGACTCCAGGGAACCTGCCTGTCTCTAGAGACTGAAAACAAAATATTGAGGCATCACCCCCACTGGCAGCACTACAGGAGGACTCCTACTTAGAGGGAACAGTGTATATGGCAACAAAAACTTAAGCGCCATTCTATAAATGGTGCTCTGAGTTGGGCACCGTTTATAAAATAGCGCCTAGCACCAGGAGCTGCGCCTAACTATTTGGTGTGAGGATTTACATCAACTGAAACCTGGTATAAATCCCCACGCCTAAATTAGGCATGGATCAGGTGTATTCTGTAACAGTGCACAAATTCTTGAAATGCCCATTACCCGCCTATGCCCCTACCATGGCCATGCCCCCTTTTCAGATCCACGCACTAGAATTTATAATGACACCTAGCAAAATGCACATGTAAATTATAAATGTTGCCAATTAGCATTGATAATTGATTAACACCCAATTATCAGGCATGTGTGCAATTTTGAGCGCCATATATAGAATCCAAGGGTTAGATGGTAATTTTATGAAGGCATATTCAGAGGTATATGCTAGTGTACACAAATAAACTGCTGGATTCTATATATTGCGCCAAGAATTTTGTATAGAAATCAAAGCATATTCTATAACAATGCACATAACCTAATTGGTTAACAAGCCAATCAGCACTGATAATTGCCACTTAACAAGCAATTATTGACAATAATTGGCATTAATTGGAATTTACGCACAGAACTATCTAGGCATATTCTGTAACATGCTGCATGTAAATTCTAAGTCTCATAGTTGAAAAGGGAGTATGGCTATGGGTGTGGTCATGGGCATTTCTAAAATCTATGTGCATTATTATAGAATACACCCAGTCCGTGCCTAATTTAGGCATCAGCATTTACACCGGGTTTTACTTGGTGCAATTGCCCGCAACTAAATCTAGTCACGTGGACTGGTGCTCAGCATATCCTATAAACAGTGCAGAAATTTAGACATTCTATAAAGGGCACCTAAATTAAGGTGTACTTTATAGCACGCACTTAGGCAAATTCCATTTCTGTGCCAAATCTTTAGGCATGATATATAGAATCTAGTTCATTGTGTGTTCCATAAAATAACCCCTCACATATAAGTACATATAGGGGCTCTTTTACTAAGGTGTGCTGAAAAATGGCCTGCGCTGGTGTAGATACGTGTATTGGATGTGTGCAGGTCCATTTTTCAGCACGCCTGCAAAAAAGGCCTTTTTTTGCCAAAAATGGACGTGTGGCAAAATAAAAATCAGCGTGCGTCCATTTTGGGCCTAAGACCTTACTGCCACCCATTGACTTAGTGGTAAGGTTTCACGTGTTAACTGGGAGGTAATCATTAGCACGTGTACACTACCGATTACCACCCGGTTAACACCACGTGGTAGAAAATAAAAATAATTTTCTGCTGCAAATTTTGGATGCGTCTAGAAATTAGAAATACCATTCAGGGCACATGATAGCCAGGTGGTAGTTCTAATTTGGCATGTGTTGTATGTATTTATTTATTTATTACATTTATATCCCACATTTTTCCACCTATTTGTAGGCTCATTGTGGCTTACATAGTACCGGAGAGGCGTTACAGACTTCAGTGTAAACAAATACAAAGTGCTGTTGTGGTAAGATAAAGTTCATGTGGCACAGCTACACTAGGGAATGATACAACGGAAGAGTTGTGTTATGTCCATTACGTTCTTTAGTTTTGTTGTGTTGCAGAAATCAGGCATTTATGTTGGATAGGTAGGGTATGCCTTTTTAAACAGCATAGACGGTCGGTAGCCCAACTGTTTGGGGAGGCTGAAGGGGGCGGAGCTTACCTCCATACGCTCCGTGGCAGCGACGTCAATGAAGAAAAAGACTACAGGCTCGCCGCCAGCTTCTCCCTTCTCTCTGCACACAGTGTCCCATGATGCATTTCCTGTTTCCGCGAGAGCAGAGAGAAGGGAGAAGCTGGCGGTGAGCCCGTAGTCTTTTTCTTCATTGACGTCGCTGCCACGGAAATAAAAGATGAAAATACGCGGGGCGGGAGGGTGGGCTGCACCACAAGCGGAAGTCGACGATTGGGCTGGGGAGGCTTAGCCTCCCCAAGCCTCTTATACGGGGTGCCTATGTTAAACAGGTTAGTTTTTAGTGTTTTCCGGAAGTTTAGGTGGTCGTTCATAGTTTTCAAGGCTTTTGGTAATGCGTTCCACAGTTGTGTGCTTTTGTAGCAAAAACTGGACGCGTAAGTTGAGTCCTTTGCAGCTTGGGTAGTGCAGATTTATGTAAGTTCGTGTTGATTCGGATGTGTTTCTAGTTGGTAGGTCGATCAAGTCTGTCGTGTATTCCAGAGCTTCACCGTAGATAATTTTGTGAACCAGAGTGCAGATTTTGAAAGCAATGCGTTCTTTGATTGGGAGCCAGTGTAGATTTTTGCGAAGGGGTTTTGCACTTTCAAATTGCGTTTTTCCAAAGATAAGCCTAGCTGCTGTGTTTTGAGCGGTCTGAAGTTTCTTTAAGGTTTGTTCTTTGCATTCCGCATAAATTCCATTGCAGTAGTCTACATGGCTTAGTACCATTGATTGTATCATGTTGCAAAATATTCCCCTGGGGAAGAACTGTTTCACGCGTTTGAGTTTCCACATTGAGTGGAACATTTTCTTTGTTGTGGATGTCACTTGGCTCTCTAGTGTTAAGTTGCGGTCCATTGTAACGCCGAGGATTTTCTGGCTGTCTGAGATAGGGAGGGTGTAATCTAGGGTGTTGACAATTGTGGGGTTATCCGCGCTGTGTAGGGATGAGAGGATGAGACAGTGTGTTTTTTCTTTGTTTAGTTTTAGTTGAAATGCATTTGCCCAAGAGTCCATGATGTTCAAGCTGATCTTGATTTCATTGGTGATTTCTGTCAGTTTAGATTTGTAAGGAATGAATATTGTGACATGTATGCGCGTAGGCCCCATAATGACAAAAATGTTCATGCTTATACACAACTTTACCATAGGTGTGTTCTGAGGCAGAGTTTGGTTACATTGCAAGACTAGTTACGATTTCCATGTGTGTTTGTTATTAATGTATGTGCAAACATTTACACCTGCTTCTGTACACAGCTTCATTGTAGGTGTGATTTCTTAGGATTTATGCTGGTGTTTTATAAACCAAACAATATAATACCAGAGACAATCTAGGAAAACCGCAAGGGAGATAGTTGTCCTAGAATGGTTCCAGTTCGCTAATCAGCATGTGACAATTCAATAATAATAAAAATTGAAAGAAAAATTCTCAGAGTAGTAAACTCACCCAATATCGAAATGATACCAACAGTACCGTATCTACGGGTGGATAAATTTTCTCTATCATGGAACTTCTCTCAACTACTTTGATACTATTTGCGGTTTTCCTAGATTGTCTCTGGTATTATATTGTTTGGTTTATCTCATCCAGAGAATTTTGAATTTATTGGGGGAATTTTTTGAGTATATTGGGTGTTTTATAAAGACACATTATGCACCTAAGTGTCAACAAAATAGGCTACAAATAAGATACTTTCTTGCTCTCTAACCCCTAATTCTATAATAACTGCCAAAACTTGTGTGTGCAAATTTGGGCATGTGCAATTTAATTGAATAACGAGCAAATTAGTGCCAATAATTGGCTTTTTAACAAGCAATTATTGATGCTAATTGAAATCAATTAACATATATGTGCCTAAATTTAGGCACGAGATCTGGTCCTAAAGTTTATGCACATCCCAGAAAAGAGAGTGCAAAAATGGGAGAGTCATGGGCATTTCGGGATGGAGCATAGGTGTGGATTCCAGTTACATGTGCAATTATAGAATAAGGGGGTTCCATGTATACATTTAGGCCTGGGCTTTTGCACCATGTTTTCAACAGTGCAAATGGATGCATCTACATTTAAAAAATAGCACTTAAGCATTTTTTTCTGCACCAATATTTTGGGCGTGATTATGGAATTCACCCCTAAATGCAGATGAGCTTTTTAAAATTAACCTCTGACTTGAAGAATATTTGTCATAGGGAGGGTAATTTTCATGGCCATTTCTACAGATAAAGTAGTACTATTTTCACAGAAATAGGCTATTTTAAAATTAACAACTATATCACAGGAGATTTGAATAGAATTTACAGAAAATCTAAATACTGTAATCCACTCAAACCATTTGATTAGTACACTAGAGGTTCTCAAGTTTAAAAACTCCCAATAACAAAATAATTCCACCAAACCTTTTATGAAAATAAAAATAAAAAATTGGAGAAAAAAGACTTTAGTGAACAACTCTCACAACCACGGCTATCCCTGCTTAATAGATGTAATCATTAATAATTGGTCATTTAAAAACTACTTCAAAATTAATGGACAAGACAACTCAATAGTGTCCCAAAGGGAGGGATTTGGTGTAGGTTTGAAGCTACATTCATGCCTGTGTATTTTAAAAAGTATACATTTATTTATATTCAGAAAAATGCTTACATAATTAGCAGGTGTAAATTTGTGTGGGTACTTTTCCTGGGTAATTTCAAAGCGAGAGCAGGCATTTATTTTTACTTCAAAAGTCTTAAAAGGCTGTGGATCTGAAAACACAGAAGCACCTTGGACTAGATCAGTGACATAGCTACAGGGGAGGGGGGCCTCGGGGGCCTGGTCCCCCTCACCTTTGGCTCAGGACTACTCTGCTTTCATGGCTGGTGGAGAAGCCAAGCCTCATCAGCCGAAGACATCTCCTGCCTGAATTCAACAGGCACACTTGGCCCTAATGCTGGCTGTCTCTTGCATGCTCAGTTAGACCTGAAATGCAGGTGTGACTCAGGCAGGAGATGACTTCAGATGGAAGGGTTTTGCATCCCCACCAGAAAAGGTAATATTTTATTGAAGAGGGTGGTGGACAGAGGGCAGCCACAGCTACAAGGGGGAGGGGGTAAAATATTGAGAGCCCTCAGTTCACTTTTGGGAAGCCCCCCCAAAATAGACTTCAGGCTACGTCCTTGGACTAGATCACAAATAGAAACTTTATAGCGATTAATGATTTACTGGGAACCTTCTTTATGTTTTCAATGTGTCCTTTCCACATTAAATTGAACTGATTATAATAACTTAAGACACACACACACACACATACACACAAAAAAGTGATGTACAAACTTGCAGTAGGGTTGTGTCATTTTCAGATTTTCCTTTTCTTTTTATACTTTTTTGATGCAAGCAATTTTGTTAATTAAGTGGCTGTGACTGCTGTCCAAAACAAACAAACAAAACAAACAAAAAAACTTGTAGCAAACCATCCCAACCTTCTTGATCACAACCCAAACCCAAAATGACAACACCTAAGAGCATCAACCAATCCACCTCCAAACCTGATTGACCGTTCCTCTCCCAGGTACCAACATTAGGCAATGTATCACCTCCCACCAGGGCCACCGAGAGGGGGGGCAAGGGGGACAAAATTCCCCGGGCCCAGGCCTCCAAGGGGGGGTCCAGTGCCACAGTCCCACCCACACTCCGTCATCGACCGTCTGCCACTGGGCCGGGCGCCCTGCATTGAAATCACAGCACCTCTCACTGCCGTGTGAAAGTGCTGCAGGCAGCAACAGATCACCTCCTTTCAGGCCTCCTTCCCTCCCTGTGTCCCGCCCTCGCTGAATTTACAGAGATGGGGTAACAGCATGAAGTCAGTGATTGGGATATGAGTGATTATTTTGTTGGGCAATGCTGTTGCTTTAATAATTTTTCTTGCTTGTGTTCTCAATTTTCCTGCTACTTCCTTTTCTTGTGGTGGTCTAAGGAAGGGTTTAAATTTATAACTAGTAAGATTTTATTGTTTTACCTCTTGCATAAAAATATTTCCTTACCCTGTGTTACTGGTCACAAGTGGGTGCTTGTAATATTTTGTGATAATCTAATAAATATACATCTAAAAAAAGATTTAAAATGGATTCTCCCCTATCTGAACCTTTTGGTCTTGCTTAAATGACGGGGTATGCTGCATCTTAACATGTAAGAGAGAGCTATATTTTAAATATTTCCCCTGAAGCAGCTATTAGTGAGAGATAAGTTAAAACTAGCTTTTTGAGATTCCGTTCAGTCAATTTCCAACATATCTTCAGGGATTTTAAGTATATCTACTAATTCACAGTTTTTAAAATAAGTCCTGAGAGTTGCTTCTATAACTATCTGCATGCAAGGAAAATAAACAAAAAGCATCTCCTTAACAATTACTTTGGCTCTTTGCAAATATACCTTCAGGGTTCTGACAGATACTTACCAAAACTGGAGTCTTCAGAATAAGTTCTGTGAGCTGTCTCTTTGATCAGTTGTGAATACTGCTTTGAACCTTTGTTGGGTGCCTAGAGGTATTAAACACTGAATATTCACTGGAAAGATTCTGAGGCTTTGTTGAAAACTTGTGCTGGATCACAGAATTTTTTAATGAGAGATCCTTTTGTCTCAGAACTAATCAAAATGTTTTTGTATTTTAATTGGAATAAAAATCTCTTTAGAATTTAGTTTTTGCTATTTTGTGAGGGAGGAGGAGGAGGAGTATTTGCTTTTTGAGGTTTTTTTTTAAATGTAGTTCGGGGGGGGGGGGGGGGTAGTATGTCTTGTTCTACCCCCCATCTTAAATTCATTTTTGAATGGACTTATAAAACAATGTAGCATAAAGCTGAAAATACATTTTAAGATTTTTCAGTTTAAAATTGTCTGTAAAAAGTATTTTTGATGTTTGTATTATCAGCTACTCTATCACTGTAATAGACTGACTAAAGTGTTGAAACATAAGAATCTTGTATTCTCATACGTCCTTTCTTCTAGTTAACACAGGTATGAATATTGACTATAGTTCTTCGTCCCCGTGACTATGCCAAAGAGTTCAGAAACTGAAACAAAGCACCTGTGCCTACTGTGCTATAAAATAGTTGAGTTGTTAAAAGGTAGCTACAGATGCTTGGATTGCTAAGGTGGTTCCTTACAAAACTAGTGTCTTTGATTGTACTTAAATGCTGCATTCCTCACAATATTGCAGAAAATCAGGGTTTCCTAAATCTATCTTTGTGACACTATGACTAATCAGGTTTTTGAGATATCCATAATGAATAAACATGAAATACATTTATAAGTACTGGAGAGACAGTGTATGCAAATGCATCTTATGTACGTTCATTGTAGAAAATCCTGCAGTAAGGCATCTCATAGAAGGAACTGGCTTGAGTGGAAGGCGACAGAGAGTAGTGGTAAATGAAGTTCACTCTGAGAAAAGGGTTTGGCTCTTGGGCCAGTTCTTTCTAACAAAGAACTGTCTGGTAATAACATAAGAATAACCATACTGGGGCAGACCAGTGGTCCATCTAGTCCAATATCCTGCTTCTACAAAGATTTGCCTCTGCAGAAACTAAAATCTGCAATAGGGCAGACACCCCTGATGGTGTGGAAGCATAAGAAGGTCTTGAAGAAGGTCAAGATTTTGGCATCAAAGATTATCAATAGAAATCAAACAAAATAAAACATGGAAAAGAAAATAAGATGATACCTTTTTTATTGGACATAACTTAATACATTTCTTGATTAGCTTTCGAAGGTTGCCCTTCTTCCTCAGATCAGAAATAAGCAAATGTGCTAGCTGACAGTGTATATAAGTGAAAACATTCAAGCATTACTATGACAGTCTGACAGGGTGAGAGGAGGGGGGTGGGTAGGAAGTATGCATGGGGACATCAAAGCATATCATTGATATTCTAACAGGATGGGTGTGGATAGGTGAGGGGAGGGTGATCAACAGAGACATACAGCTTTATGGTTTATAATGGGCTAGGAACCCCAGATCCTTGTATCATTCTGACTTCAAAGTTTCTGTTGGGTGTTAAAATATTCAATCATTCTGACTTCAAATTCAATATTTTAATACCCAACAGAAAGGACTTAACAAGGATCTGGGGTTCCTAGCCCATTATAAACCATAAAGCTGTATGTCTCTGTCAGGGGCGTAGCTACGGGTGGGCCTGGGTGGGCCCAGGCCCACCCAATTTCAGCCCAGGCCCGCCCAGTGCCAGCTCCCATTGCCGGCCACTGCTGCTTTTCCTGATGAGCAGCAGGGCCGGCGCTACAAAAAGAAGAAGCGCTCAGCTGACTGAGCTGAGCGCCAACGCGTCACTAAGGACGAGAAAAAATGTTTTTTTAAAAATGCGGCACCGCAGGCAGCCTCGAAGCATTGGCTGCTGGCTCTGCAGGCTCCTCCCGTCTCTTACATCACTGCCCCTGTAGCGAAGCAGGGGCAGTGACGTAAGAGACGGAAGGAGCCTGCAGAGCCAGCAGCCAATGCTTCAAGGCTGCGTGCAGTGCCGCGTATTTTTTAAAACATTTTTTCTCGTCGGGTTAGCGTTGGCGCTCAGCTCAGTCAGCTGAGCGCTTCTTCTTTTTGTAGCGCCGGTCCTGCTGCTCATCAGGAAAAGCAGCAGTGGCCGGCAATGGGAGCTGGGGCTGGTGGGCCTGAATGGGAGAGGGAAAATGGATGGCAGGATGGGGAGAAAGAGGGAAAACGGAAGGATGGGGAGAGAAAGAGGGAAAACAGATGGGAGGATGGCAGAGAAAGAGGGAAAATGGAAGGATGGGGAGAGAAAGAGGGAAAACAGATGGGAGGATGGCAGAGAAAGAGGGAAAACAGAAGGATGGGGAGAGAAAGAGGGAATACAGATGGGAGGATGGCAGAGAAAGAGGGAAAATGGAAGGATGGGGAGAGAAAGAGGGAAAACAGATGGCAGGATGGGGAGAAAGAGGGAAAAACGGAAGGATGGGGAGAGAAAGAGGGAAAACAGTTGGGAGGATGGCAGAGAAAGAGGGAAAACAGAAGGATGGGGAGAGAAAGAGGGAAAACGGATGGGAGGATGGCAGAGAAAGAGGGAAAACAGATGGCAGGATGGGGAAAAAGAGGCAAAATTTAAGGATGGGGAGAGAAAGAGGGAAAACAGATGGGAGGATGGCAGAGAAAGAGGGAAAATGGAAGGATGGGGAGAGAAAGAGGGAATACAGATGGGAGGATGGCAGAGAAAGAGGGAAAATGGAAGGATGGGGAGAGAAAGAGGGAAAACAGATGGCAGGATGGGGAGAAAGAGGGAAAACGGAAGGATGGGGAGAGAAAGAGGGAAAACAGATGGGAGAATGGCAGAGAAAGATGGAAAACAGAAGGATGGGGAGAGAAAGAGGGAAAACAGATGGGAGGATGGTAGAGAAAGAGGGAAAACGGAAGGATGGGGAGAGAAAGAGGGAAAACAGATAGCAGGATGGGGAGAAAGAGGGATAATGGAAGGATGGGGAGAGAAAGAAGGAAAACAGATGGGAAGATGGCAGAGAAAGAGGGAAAATGGAAGGATGTGGAGAGAAAGAGGGAAAACAGATGGGAGGATGGCAGAGAAAGAGGGAAAATGGAAGGATGGGGAGAGAAAGAGGGAAGACGCTGGATGGAAGGGTAGGGAGAAAGAGGTGACAATGGATGGAAGGATGCAGAAAGAAAGAGGGGAGACTATTGGAAGGATGGGGAGAGAGAGGGGAGACACTGGAAGGATGGGGAGAGAAAGAGGAGAGCTGCTGCATGGAAAGGGGGAGTAGTGAAAGATTGGAGAATAAGAGGAAGGGGCATGGGGAGAACAAGGGTGAGAAAAAGATGAAAAGCCATAAGTAGATGAAGGAAATTAAAGAATGGATAGTAAGAATGAATTAAATCTGGACACAGAGAGAGGCAGAAAAATATTGAAGAAAGCAAAGAAAAAGGAGAGAAAAATGACAAATGGCCAGGAAACCCTGGCAGAAGAGTTAAGCGAAAATGAAGGAAAGCAGAATCTAGAGACTGGGAGCAACACAATGAGAAAAAGTAAATGGCCATACAACAAAGGTAAAGAAAATAATTTTATTTTTAATTTAGGATAAAGTAATATGGTGTTAATAAAGTTTCAGAGACCAATACTTCCTTCCTTAGGTCAGGAGAGGATACCGTAACAGCATTATACTGACCTGAGGCAGGAGGTTTTGGCCTCTGAAAGCTCACTGAAAAGGATTAGGCTATTAAATAAATTGTCTGAAATCTGATGCACTGAAAAGCAGCACTTTACCCTGTGTGACAAATGCATCTGAGTGTGACTACATTTTGCTGCGGGGGGGGGGGGGGGGGGGGTAGAGAGAAAATTTTGTGCCCACCCACTTTGGGTTCAGGCCCACCCAAAATTGGCAGTCTGGCTACGCCACTGGTCTCTGTTGATCACCCTCCCCTCACCTATCCACACCCATCCTGTTAGAATATCAATGATATGCTTTGATGTCCCCATGCATACTTCCTACCCACCCCCCTCCTCCCACCCTGTCAGACTGTCATAGTAATGCTTGAATGTTTTCACTTATATACACTGTCAGCTAGCACATTTGCTTATTTCCGATCTGAGGAAGAAGGGCAACCTTCGAAAGCTAATCAAGAAATGTATTAAGTTATGTCCAATAAAAAAGGTATCATCTTATTTTCTTTTCCATGTTTTATTTTGTTTGATTTCTATTGATAACCTTAAGAGTGGACTAACACGGCTACCACACTCCTCTACTTAAGATGGAAGATACGGCATCAAAGATGTAATACTAAAAAATGCAGTGTCATGTATTTGGGCTGCAAAAACTCAAGGGAGCAGTACCATTTAGGGGGTGAAATACTTCAATGCACGGAAGAGGAGTAGGACTTGAAGGTGATTGTATATGATGATCTTAATGTCGCGTGCTCGAGGACCTTGGCATACTGTCAGGCTTCTTCCCCGGGAGCACTGGGTTTGTGAGCCCATGGGCCACTACCGTGGACCGGCAGTGGCAGGCAAGATCACCTCCAAGGTAGAGCTGAGACAAAACTGGACCAGAACCCCGGACTGGAGTTCTACACCGGAATACACGGAACTGGAACGCACCAGACGGGTGCGCACTGGAGTGGAGCCCGCTGGACTGGAACACACTGGAGGGCCCCACAGGACTGGAACATACAGGAGTGAAACCCGCTGGACTGGAACACACTGGACCTAGGCTTCACCTACGCTTGACCACCTTTCCCCGAGGGTTGAGCCCTCAGGTTCTGGCAGCCGGTAGGACTTACAGGAAAACCCGGAACTGGAACTTGCAAGCAGGAACAGCAGGAATGAAGATCCAGGAGTGCCCCCTGGCACCTAGGCGCAGGCAAGGCCGACAGGCAGGGACTGTCCGGGTTCTGGCAGTCAGCAGGTTTAAACACAATGACTAGTAAACTGTACCTAGGCTAATAGAAAAGCTATGCCCAGGCCAACCAGTCATACACAAGAAACATACACTAGGTAACTCAGGAGACTAGTAAAGCTATACACCAGCTAACAACAAAGCTGTGCCCAAGCTAACAAGTCATACACTGGAAACAAACTCAGAGCACTAGCAAAGCTATACACAGGCTCACAAGCCAAGCGGTGCCTAAGCTGGCTAGTCAACACTAGGACCAAACACAGAGAACTAGCAAAGCTATACACAGGCTAACAAGCCACACGGTGCCTAAGCTGGCTAGTCTAACCCTAGGAACAAACACAGAGGACTAGCAAAGCTATACACAGGCTAACAAGCCACATGGTGCCTAAGCTGGCTAGTCTAACACTAGGAACAAACACAGAGAACTAGCAAAGCTATACACAGGCTAACAAGCCACACGGTGCCTAAGCGGGCTAGTCTAACACTAGGAACAAACACAGAGAACTAGCAAAGCTATACACAGGCTAACAAGCCACACGGTGCCTAAGCTATCTAGTCAAACATAGAAACTCACACAAAGCAAACACTGAAACAGTGTACAGAGCACTCTATACACCAGGGCCCTAAATGAAATGCAAAGGCCAGGGCTGTAGTCTCTAAGTGATTAATAAAGCCCTTCCACACCAGAGGCACACTGCAGCAATCACCTTGCATCCAAACAGAGGCTTGACACACAGAGAAGTCAGCCCAGCGGGAGCCATCTTGGATACTGGCATAGAGGAGTCGGCGGCAGCCATCTTGGAAAAGGCATAGCCCACACAGGTGAGGTTCAGTAGGGCAATCAGCACACAGAGCCAGAGAGAAACTAAGACAGAGACAGACACAGAGACAAGCAGAAGCCAGCACAGCCACTGACTCCCAGAAACAGGGTAAGTCTGAGGGTGGTCACGGCCACAGACGTAACACTTAATGTGGCCAAATGGATAGAAAAGGCAACATCGAAAGCTAGAAGGATTCTTAGGAGTATAGGGAGATGAATGGCTGGCTGGAAAAAGGAGGGGATAATGCCCCTCTATAAGTATCTGGTGAGACCTCATTTAGAGTACAATTTAATTGAATAACAAGCCAATTAACGCCAATAATTGGAATTTTAACAACCAATTATTTGTTAATTGGCTTTAATTAAAATTTACATGTCTTAATTTAGGCAAGGAATCTGTGCGTAAACTTTATGCATGGGTCAGAAAGGGGGTGTGGCTATACGAGAGTCATGGGTGGATTGGGGGTGTTCCCACAGTTTATATTGGTAGTTATAGAATAAAGGGGATCCGCACCTAATTTAGGTGCAGGGATTTAAACCAAAGTTTTGTTGGTGTAAATGGTTGTTCCTAAATGTAGTCATGGTTCCTGGCACTAAGCACTATTCTGTAAATGTTGCCTAACTTTAAGTAGGATCCACACAGTACAAAAGAAGTAGAGGCTGACCACAGACTAAACCAACTCAGCAGATGATGTTGATGAAAACACTTTATTGATTATTCAAGGGACCTGACACGGTTTCGACGCACAAAGGTGTCTGCCTCAGAGGTCACAAAGGATATTCACAGAGTACACACGTTAAGAGGAATTATAACCAAAGGTGAACTCTATGAAATTCAAACCAAGTTTCCTCCACATACTAACTCGGTAGAGAAAAAAAAACAACAGCATAATGGCAGGAAAATACTTTAAGTGCCATTTATAGAATAGAGCTATTTTTTTCAGCACTGATTTTTTCGGCACCATTTATAGAATTTAGTCCTAATGTTCAATTGGAGCCATTCCACTTTAAAATTCAGGTTGGTATTAAAGACTCATCTTTCCCCCAAGCTTTCTCATTGCTGTAGAGGCATGGCGATGGGGGTTGAGACATCCTTCAATATCCCTCTCCATCCTACTCTAGTCTTCTCTTGCTTTCTTGTTATTAGTCCACTTCAAATACTCTCCACTCAAATTTTTATATCTCTCTATGAGGAATAGAACCACAGCGCACTCTCAATAACATATGCTGTTATATACAATGCTTTTTTTGTGCCGGTACGCGCCAGTACGGCGTACCGGCACCTTTTTTCCCTAGGGTTCCTGACTTGCGTTCCTGCCGCCCATCGAGATCCAGCGCCCCTGCCCCAGCTGCCTGCCCTCTTTGCTTCCCGACAGCCCTGCTTTCCGATCCAAACCTCCCCCCCCCCCCCCGTGACGCGTTTCAATCGTTTATTTATTTTTTTTACTTGCAGTCACAGTGCCGGCGTTGTTGAGAGGACCAGGCTCGCCTCCTCATGCTTTCCTTCCCTTCGCTGTTCCGATTCGCTGCCTCTCAGTGTCCCGCCTTCGCGGAAACAGGAAACACGTCACAGGAAGGCGGGACACTGAGAGGCAGCGAATCGGAACAGCGAAGGGAAGGAAAGCATGAGGAGGTGAGCCTGGTCCTCTCAACAACGCCGGCGCTGTGACTGCAAGTAAAAAAAATAAATAAAAGATTGAAACGCGTCGCGGGGGGGGGGGGGGGGGGGGGGGAGGTTTGGACCGGAAAGCAGGGCTGTCGGGAAGCAAAGAGGGCGGGCAGCTGGGGCAGGGGCGCTGGATCTCGACGTCAGGTGGGGAGAAGGTCTGATGTGGGGGTTGGATGAATGGCAGACCCTGGGGATGGGAGAACAGGGCACATGCTGGGCACTAGGGGTTGAGGAGAGAGAAGGGTATTTTGCTGGGGCTGGGAGAAGGGAGCTGATCTAGGGAGAAGAGTCTGACTCTGTGGCTGGGAGAAAAAGGGACCAAGGACAGACGCTGAGGTTTGGGGCTGAGGGTCTGATGCTGGGGCTGGAGAAGAAGGGGAGGGCAGGGAAGAGAAAATTGCTGGACATGAAGGAGAGGGGAGGGGAGAGAGGATAATCAGTGGACATGGATGGCAGGGGAGGGCAGGGGGCAGAGAAGAATGGGTCACGGATGGCAGGGGAGGACGGAGCAGAGAAGAATGGCTGGTCACAGATGGCAGGGGAGGGCAGGGGGCAGAGAAGAATGGGTCACGGATGGCAGGGGAGGACAGAGCAGAGAAGAATGGCTGGTCACAGATGGCAGGGGAGGACAGGGGGCAGAGAAGAATAGCTGGTCACGGATGGCAGGTAAGGATGGAGCACAGAAGAATGGCTGGTCACGGATGGCAGGGGAGGACGGAGCAGAGAAGAATGGCTGGTCACAGATGGCAGGGGAGGACAGGGGGCAGAGAAGAATGGCTGGTCACGGATGGCAGGGGAGGATGGAGCACAGAAGAATGGCTGGTCACGGATGGCAGGGGAGGACGGAGCACAGAAGAATGGCTGGTCACGGATGGCAGGGGAGGACAGGGGGCAGAGAAGAATGGGTCGCGGATGGCAGGGGAGGACGGAGCAGAGAAGAATGGCTGGTCACAGATGGCAGGGGAGGACAGGGGCAGAGAAGAATGGCTGGTCACGGATGGCAGGGGAGGACGGAGCACAGAAGAATGGCTGGTCACGGATGGCAGGGGAGGACAGGGGGCAGAGAAGAATAGCTGGTCACGGATGGCAGGGGAGGACGGAGCACAGAAGAATGGCTGGTCACGGATGGCAGGGGAGGACAGGGGGCAGAGAAGAATGGCTGGTCATGGATGGCAGGGGAGGACAGGGGACAGAGGAGAATCGCTGGACATGGGAGGGGAGAGCAGGGGAGAGAGGAGACATGCTGGACATGGATATTGAGGAGAATTGCTGGACATGGATGGATGGATGGATGGATGGAGGGGTTGGCGGGGAGAGAGGAGAAATGCACTTGGATGGAGGAGAGGGGAGAGAGAATTATTTCTTTATATGGATACAGGGGAGGGAAGAGAGAGGAGAAATGCTGGACATGGATGGAGCGGAGGAAAGAAAAAAAGAAGATGCACATGGATGGGAAAGGAAAGAGTGGAGAAAAACTGCACTTGGATGGAGAAAATAGGCAAAAGCTGGATCCATGTTGTACCTCCTCCAGTCAATTCCGCAGAGGAGGATCCAGCTTTTACTTATGGATGTAGGGCAAGAAATGAAGAAGAGGAAAGGAAAGAAATAAATGGAAAGGAAGCTCTAGAAATGGAGTTAAGAGAACAGATAGAGAGCAGCAGAATCAGAGGCTGGGACCAATATGGATAGAAAAACAAAGTCACCAGACAACAAAGGTAGAAAAAATCATTTTATTTTCATTTTAGTGTTTACATCTGCTGTCTTATTTTGCACTGGGTATACTGGAGCTGTAGCAGCTTACAGAAATTATTTATAATGAAAAAAATCATGTTATTTTTTTCTCCTATACTAGTATATTTTCAATGATGTCTGTTTATATGCGCCATGGCTGCTATAAGGGGTGTGGCCAATGTGGGTGTGGCTATCATAGGGGTGGAGCCATATGTGGTGACCCCGCCCACAATGAGTACCGGCACCTTTTTTTCTACAAAAAAAGCACTGGTTATATATATATATATGTGTAGGAGAAATCACTCAGTGTATCACCATGCACACAACCCATGCATCACATATGCGGAACAGAGCTGTCAGTTACTTCCGCTAAGAATGGTGACTGTGTTCACACACCACTGTAACCTCTTATATATAAACAAAATTTACCATATATATGTGCCCGCTACAAATTATGTGTTTTTCTTTCTGTAAAGGAATATAATGTGCTAAATCTTAATGTGCCCAATATCGAAAACTTTCTCTTCCTACAGTCTTGTTATTTTCAAGACTTATTATTAGTGATATTTTCCCTTATTCTAATGAATATGATGGTTTATAAATGCTTTGCTTTGCTGCACTTGAAAGGTGGTGTAGTACAGTCTCAATTATCCAACCTAAACGGGATCAACCCATTGATGGATAAGTAAAAAGTTGGATAATATGGAAAACACAGCACAAACCCTTCAAATCTCTCTATATAAAACGCACCTCCAACGTTCTAATGAAGCCTCTGTTAGCCAACATTCTAAAGTGAAGGGGGTGAGATCGCATTGTGTCTGCCCCGCCCACGCGTCAAACGTGATGACGTCGAGGGCGGAGCAATGACACTCAACCAATCGCAACGCTCGGCAGCGAAGCGTCAGGGAAGGAGGCGGCGCTCTCGACGTCTAGCCTTCCCTTCGCTGTGTTCCGCCTTCTTCTGACGTCAAGGATGACGTCAAAAGAAGGCGGAACACAGCGAAGGGAAACCTAGACGTCGGGAGCGCCGCCTCCTTCCCTGACGCTTCGCTGCCGGAACCGGCACGGAGGTAAATTTAAAAACAAGAAAAAAACAAAAAAAACAACCATGTTGGGGGGAGAGAAGAGGGTGGCCACTAAAGAACAACAATGGGAGCGGCAGGGCAGGGGAGAAACGACAGCATGGATGCGAAGGGGGGGAGGGGGGAAGAAGAGGGCGGCCCAGGCTGGGACATGGGAGAGAGAGGAGCATGGATGCAAGGGGGGTCATGAAAGGGACACAGGGGACTTGCTGCAAAAGGATGAATGGAGGCGGCAGGGGACAGAGGAGCATGGATGGGCATGGATTGGGATGGCAGGGCTCAGGAAGAGAGGGCAATTGCTGGAAAGGGATGAATGGAGGGGGCAGGGGACAGAGGAGCATGGATGGGCATGGATTGGGAGGGCAGGACTCAGGGAGAGAGGGAAATTGCTGGATAGGGATGAATAGAGGGGACAGATGGGCATGGATGGAAATGGATTGCAGGGCAGGCCTCAGGGAGAGAGGGCAATTGCTGGATAGGGAAAAATGGAGGGGCCAGGTGACAGATGAGCATGGATGGGCATGGATTCGAAGGGCAGGACTCAGGGAGACGGGAATTGCTGGATAAGAATGAATGGAGGGGACAGATGGCCATGGATGGATATGGATTGCAGGGCAGGCCTCAGGCAGAGAGGGGAAATGCTGGATAGGGAAAAATGGAGGGGCCAGGTGACAGATGAGCATGGATGGGCATGGATTGGAAGGGCAGGACTCAGGGAGAGGGGAATTGCTGGATAGGGATGAATGGAGGGCACAGATGGCCATGGATGCATATGGATTGCAGGGCAGGCCTCAGGCAGAGAGGGGAATTGCTGGATAGGGATGAATGGAGGGGCCAGGTGACAGAGGAGCATGGATTGGAAGGGCAGGACTCAGGGAGAGGGGAATTGCTGGATAGGGATGAATGGAGGAGACAGATGGCCATGGATGGATATGGATTGCAGGGCAGGCCTCAGGCAGAGAGGGGAAATGCTGGATACGGAAAAATGTAGGGGCCAGGTGACAGATGAGCATGGATGGGCATGTATTGGAAGGGCAGGACTCAGGGAGAGGGGAATTGCTGGATAGGGATGAATGGAGGGCACAGATGGCCATGGATGCATATGGATTGCAGGGCAGGCCTCAGGCAGAGAGGGGAAATGCTGGATAGGGAAAAATGGAGGGGCCAGGTGACAGATGAGCATGGATGGGCATGGATTGGAAGGGCAGGACTCAGGGAGAGGGGAATTGCTGGATAGGGATGAATGGAGGGCACAGATGGCCATGGATGCATATGGATTGCAGGGCAGGCCTCAGGCAGAGAGGGGAATTGCTGGATAGGGATGAATGGAGGGGCCAGGTGACAGAGGAGCATGGATTGGAAGGGCAGGACTCAGGGAGAGGGGAATTGCTGGATAGGGATGAATGGAGGAGACAGATGGCCATGGATGGATATGGATTGCAGGACAGGCCTCAGGCAGAGAGGGGAAATGCTGGATACGGAAAAATGGAGGGGCCAGGTGACAGATGAGCATGGATGGGCATGGATTGGAAGGGCAGGACTCAGGGAGAAGGGAATTGCTGGATAGGGATGAATGGAGGGGACAGATGGGCATGGATGGATATGGATTGCAGAGCAGGCCTCAGGCAGAGAGGGGAAATGCTGGATAGGGAAAAATGGAGGGGCCAGGTGACAGAGGAGCATGGATGGGCATGGATTGGAAGGGCAGGACTCAGGGAGAGGGGAATTGCTGGATAGGGATGAATGGAGGGGACAGATGGGCATGGATGGATATGGATTGCAGAGCAGGCCTCAGGCAGAGAGGGGAAATGCTGGATAGGGAAAAATGGAGGGGCCAGGTGACAGATGAGCATGGATGGGCATGGATTGGAAGGGCAGGACTCAGGGAGAGGGGAATTGCTGGATAGGGATGAATGGAGGGGACAGATGGGCATGGATGGATATGGATTGCAGGGCAGGCCTCAGGCAGAGAGGGAAAATGCTGGATAGGGATGAATGGAGGGGGCAGGGGACAGAGGAGCATGGATGGGCACACACACACACTATCACACTGTGTCTCACATACACACTTGCACACACTCTCATTCTCACACACACACTCTCTCACAAACACACTCTCTCTCTCACACACTCACACTTTCACTCTGACTCTCAAACAGTCACTCTCACATACACTCTCCCAAACATACACACTCCGAGGAAAACCTTGCTAGCGCCCGTTTCATTTGTGTCAGAAACGGGCCTTTTTTACTAGTAATTTATAAACAAAGATATAGAGAACCCAAGTTTCAAAAATTGAACTAAAACAGAGATTTTTAATAGAAATAAATGTGATGGTGTCACCAGGAGATCTTTTAGATATGCTGGATGGTCAGATTAGTGAAGGTCGAATAACTGAGACTATACTATATAATAAAAGGCTCATTTTTAAAGCATATAGACTTACAAAGTTATATAGGTTACTGCAAGGGGCTCATTTTTGAAAGAGAAAATCATTTAAAAAGTGGAATAATGCAGCATTTGGACATTTTTCTTGTAGTTCATCTGCAGAGAATCCAAATCACAAGGGGGGGTGGGTGTTGGGGGCGTGTTGTGAGCAGGATTAGGGCGTTCCTAGCACTTGGACATTTTTCTGCCATAATGGAAGAAAACGAAAATGTCCAGCACTAAAACTAAGATGTTTTGAACTAGACCTATTTTAATAACTAAGCCCCCCCAAAAGAGCCCTAAATAACAAGATGACCGCTGGAGGAATAAAGGAATGATCCTCCCTTACTCCCCCAGTGGTCATTGAACTCCTCCCACCCACCCCCAAAGATGTGAAACAAACAGTACATGCCAGCCTCTATGATAGCCTCAGATGTTATAGCCAGTCCTTTTTGAGCAGCAAGTAGGTCACTGAACTAGCCTAGTGGTCGGTGCAGTGCAATGTAGAGAAGAGGATCCAGGCCCATATCCCACTGTTATGCTTGTGGTGGAAAGTGTGAGCCCTCCAAAACTCACCAAAAACCTACTATACCCACATATAGGTGACCCCTGCAGCCATAAGAGTTATTGTAGTGGTGTATAGTTGGCTATAGTAGGGTTTTGGTGGGCTTTGGAGGGAGTAATGGTGAGACGTGTACCTGGAAGCTTTTATGTAAAGTTCACTGCAATGCCCCTAGGGTGCCCCTCTGCTCTGTTGGTGTATCTGTGTGGGCAGTCTACTAAGAATGATAGCTCCTCCTACTTATCAATGGCTTGATTTTGTGCATTTTCACTTGTTTATTTATTTTTTTTTTCAAAAATTAACCAAAAACATAAAAGCACAGAGCACAAAAAAATCTAACACGTGGCCATTTGGGGGGGGGGAAAAAGATCTTTTGATGTTTCGAAAATCACTATATTTGCCACTTGGATTCTAGACGTTTTGAGCAAAACATCCAAGGTTGGACTTGAATATCGTATTGAATATGCCCCTCCACGTAACTTTGTAAGTCTATGTGCTTTGAAAATGAGCACCTTTATCTAATAAACCATAAACCTTAGGTTTTCCAGGCCCCTAATTTATTTGTGAGTTAATGTTAAACCTTTTCTTGTATAAACCTTTTATTGCATAATTGGGTATGATTAAAACAAAACAAGAAATCAGAGAAACTACAATGAAACTTTCTCAGCTGTTTATGTTTATCATTAATATTTAAAGTTTCCTCTGTCTTTTGCTTTTCTTTACTCTCAGATTAGTTTTCTCTAATTTTATGTCTCCAGTTTTCTCTTTTAATTCCTACTTTTTTAATGCATCAACTTATTCTCTTGTTTTTAACCCTCTGGTGATTAGTTTTAAGCAGACCCTGTAGAATATTTGATATGACTCATTATTGCCCTATCCTAACAATGCCCCAGCATGCAACCAATTAATTCTTAGTATGTATTCCTAGGATGGTGCATGTTACTCATGTAGAATTTCTTCAATATGTCCTAATGGTGTGATTGTTATAAAAATAGATATATTTTAGTCCATAAACTGGCATCCTTTTTCTTTGAAAACTACTTAAAATGAAAATAAAAGGCTTTTAGGAGATATTAGCTGTTTCCCTTGGTACTTAAATTATTCAATTATAATTAAAGCTATTAAAATACAGTTAATTAAAATTAGATTGTTTTCTTTTGCACTGATCACAGAATTGCTCTGCTTCTCCCTCTAGCTGTATAATTCCTATTAAAAATGATAATGCCTTGCTTTATTCATAAATGCAGTAACCTTATGCATAGCTTCCAAGTGATCTCTTTTGGTACAAACTGTGCTCTTTTCTTTTCTTAGCAGAAGAGCTGAATTTCTTCTGTACTCTTTCCAGGCTTAATGAACAGCAAAAAGGATGCAGAGTTTAAATATTTGCATAACTGAGTCACAGTGATAACACAGCTTTATGGAAAATACCATCTACCATGATAGTTTGCTGTTCGTTATCACTGGAGAGTACAAATAACCCCTTAGTGTAATGAACGGCGGAATTTTAAAACAGTTCAACATAGTCAAATTTTGTGAACTAAACTGAACTTTATTAAATCAGTTCATAGATAGCATCAAGCCAGGCAGTATATCGGACAAAAAATGTGAATTGGAAAGACAGTCACTAATTTTTTTCATAAAAGTGATTGTTAAAAGAACATATCAGAAAAGAATTCTATTCATCAGATGGAAAACCCTTAACTTTAATTAGTTAAGGGCTAGCTTGACTAACCTGCATTAATGCATTAATCTGCATTGTTATTTAATTCAAATTATTAGTTAATATGCCTGACTGACAATAATGGGACCTGCATTAAACAACATGTATCAAATAGCCATGGCACGTGTTCTCAGGCAGATCAGAGGGATTGTGTGCTTGAGGAATCCTGCTGTTTATGGAGAACACCTGTTACAGGTAAGCAACTTGCTTTCTCTGTTGACAAGCAGAGTATAATCAGGTAAACAAAATGAGTAACTCCCAAGCTCAAAGCTGTTCAACTTTATAGATAACGTATCTATTGTTGAGGAGCAGCTAGATGAGATGATGAAGTTGCAGATATCACAAAGACAGGTTGCTTAACCAAATGTGCTGTTTCTGACTAAAAACTGGTCCAAGCAATAGTTTCTAGCAGATGGTTTCCAGCAAAGCAGATTTCAGAAGAGTTCCAGTAGCTACAGAGGCTCAGATTGATGAGGTTTGACTCTACTGGATAGAGGGACACAAGTCTGCTTATGGATACAGGATGCTTCCCAATTAGTCAGGCTCCATCTTGCACTGGAATACCATGGGGCTCATTTTCGAAAGAGAATCAAGCAGCATTTGGATGTTTTGATTGCCACAACATTCAAATTGCACTTTTTTAAATCTATTTTGCAGACGTTTTTGTTGTTGTTGTTGTTACATTTGTACCCCGCGCTTTCCCACTCATGGCAGGCTCATTGCGGCTTACATGGGGCAATGGAGGGTTAAGTGACTTGCCCAGAGTCACAAGGAGCTGCCTATGCCTGAAGTGGGAATCAAACTCAGTTCCTCAGTTCCCCAGAACCAAAGTCCACCACCCTAACCACTAGGCCACTCCTCCACGTTTATCTATGCAGTTCATATGTAGTGCATCCAGATCATAAGGGAGCATGTCAGGGACATGTTGGGGATGGGATTAGGGTGTTCCTAGCACTTGGACATTTTTCTGCCATAATGGAACAAAACAAAAATGTTCAGGACTAAAACTAAGATGTTTTGAGCTAGACCTGTTTTAATAACGACTAAGCCCCAACAAAGTGCTCTAAATGACCAGATGACTACTGGAGCAATAAAGGAATGACCCTCTCTTACTCTTCCAATACTCAGTGACCCCCTCCCACCCCTCAAAGTTGTGAAAGAAACTGTACATACCAGCCTCTACTACAGCCTCAGATGTTATGCCAGTCCTATTAGAGCAGCAAGCTGGTCCCTAGAGTAGCCTAGTTGTTGGTGCAGTGCACTGTAGAGAAGGGAACCCAGGCCCATGTCCCACTCTTTTGTTACTCTTGTAGTGATAAGTGTGAACCCTCCAAAGTTCACCAAAAACCTACTGTACCCATATATAAGTGACACCTATAGTCATAAGGGCTTTTGAAGTGGTGTACAGTTGGGTATAGTAGGTTTTTGGTGGGTTTTGGAGGGCTCACCATACAATATAAGCAGGTAATGATGAGATGTGTACGTGGGAGCTTTTATGTGAAGTCCACTGCAGTGCTCCCTAGGGTGCCCCACTGCTCTGATGGGATGTCTATATGGCCAGTCTACTAAGAATGCTGGTTCCTCCTACATCCCAAGAGCTAGATTTTGTGCGTTTTTCACTTGGATGTTCATTTTCTAAAATGGACTGAAAAAGATAAATGTACATAACACAAAAACATCTAGCAAGTAGCCTTTTTGGGGAAAAAGATATATGTTTTGCTGTTTTGAAAATTGCAATATTCGCCACTCAGATTCTGGGCGTTTTAAGCAAAATGTCCAAAGTCAGTATTAGACTTCATATCAAAAATGCCCCTTCAAGTCTATTGGAGTAAAAAGAGATGGACCACTCTATAGACTTTCTGATGGATTCTTATTTTTGTTTGTTTTGTTTTGTTAAGATAACTTTGGCTAGAAGAATCAGTAAGCTTTAAACCTTAGTCACATAAAAACCTTAGACTCAGTGTCATCATTATAAAGTATATAAGGTTTCATGTGACTAAGGCTTAAAGCTCACTGATTCTTCTAGCCAAAGTTATGCTACTAGAAAGAGTAGTTTTCAGTTTATATTCTTGAGAGATGAGGATTCTATGTTCTCAAATGGCAGTTCCAGGTGAGATCCAGAAAACAACAAGGCAAGTGATCTGCAAAATCCAATGTGGAAAACAAACTAGCAGATCAATATAATATCCAAACCACTTTATTGAAGATACCGTATTAAATGCCCGACACAGGCCGTGTTTCGCCCAACAATAGGGCTGCGTCAGGGGCTAATCTGTTTCTTCATTTAATGAGAGCGGTAGTAAATCATATATCAGGGCAAGGATAAAAGGAATTTCCTTTATAAAAAACCAGCATAAACCAGCGTTTTCTATGTGACACCAAATACTCGATGAGCAGTCTGGATATTATATTGATCTGCTAGTTTGTTTTCCAGTTCCAGGTGAGATGTAAGGATGACATTGAGGTCCCATAGCACAGGAGGCTTCCATATTGATGATGTGAGATCAAGAAGCCTCCTCATGATTCTTGAAATAAGTGGAAACTGGTAAGCTGGAGCAATGTCTAAGAGGGCATGAGGGAGGTAATTTCGTAAAGAGTTTTCTGCATGTAAAGCCAGTTATACATGCAGAAAAAGGCTTTCCTCAAATTGTCCAGCTGCACGCATGTATAAAACATATATGCATAGAAGCATGCATCTACATTTACACAATCTGCATATAAGTAATCCTTGAAGCATAGTTTGTATGGAACAGAGACAGAGTTGTGATGTACACATGTATTTCATAAAATACCAGAGATATGTACAGGACAAAAATTTTTAGTTCATTTTCAGTCTGTTTGGGATTTTTCACTAAGATTTGGACTTTTTAAAATATGTGTTAATATATAATAAAATGTTTGATATACACTAGTATTTAATATGCACTAATAAATGTTAATTAGAAAAGGTTCAAAGCAGGGTGAACATAATGATTAAGGGGATGGAACTCCTCTCATATGAGGCAAGGCTTAAGAAGTTAGGGCTCTTCAGCTTGGAAAAGAGACGGCTGAGGGGAAATATGATAGAGGTCTACAACATACTGAGTGGTGTAGAATGGGTAGACATAAATCAATTTTTTACTCTTTCAAAAAGTACAAAGACTAGGGGACACTCAAGGAAGTTACATAATACTACTTATAAACAAACAGAAGGAAATATATATTTTTTCACTCAATCAATAGTTAAGCTCTGGAACTCGTTGCTAGAGGACGTGGTATCTGTGGTTAGTGTATCTGGATTTAAAAAAAGGTTTAGACAAGTTCCTGGAGGAAAAGTCTATAGTCTGCTATTGAGACAGACATGGGGAAACCACTGTTTGTTCCTGGGAACAGTAGCATGAATCTTGCTACTGTTTTGGATAGTATCAGGTACTTTTGACCTGAATTGGCCACTGTTGGAAGCAGGATACTGGGCTAGATGAACCATTGCTCTGACTCACTATGGCTACTCTTATGTTTACATAGAAATATAGAAAAATGAAGGTAGATAAAGACCATGGTGCTTATTTCGAAAGCACATAGACTTGTAAACTATGTAACTTTGTAAGTCTATCTGCTTTGAAAATTAAGCTCATGGCATATGGTCTATCCTGTCTGCCCATCCATGCCATCCACCTTCCCTTGCTCTCCCTTACAGAGCCTATGTACTTGTCCCAAACTTTCTTGAATTCAGATACAGTTTTTGTCTCCCCTTCGTCCATCAGGAAGCCGTTCCATGAATTCACCATCCTTTCCATAAATAAGTATTTTATCAGGTTACTTCTGAGTCTGTTCCCTTTCACCTTCATCCTATCCCCCCTCATTCCAGAGCTTCCTTTCAATTGAGAGAGACTTGCTTCCTGTGTATGTATGCCACAGAGGTAAACATCTCTATCATATCTCCCCTCTCTTACCTTTCTTCCAAAGTATGCATATTGAGTTATTTAAGTCTGCCGCCATACACTTTACGATGAATGCCATTTTTATAACTGCCCTCTGAACTGATTCCATTCTGCTTATATCTTTTTAAAGGTATGGTCTTCAGAACTGTATACAATATTCTAAGTGAGGTCTTACCAGAGTCTTGTATAAAGGCATCATTGTCTCCTTTTTCCTCCTAGACACTACTTTCTTATGTACCCAGGCATCCTTCTAATTTTTGCTGTTGCCTTTTCTAACTGTTTGGCCACCTTAAGATCATCACATGATCACATCCAAGACCCGCTCCTCTTTCATGCACAAAAGTTCTTCGCCCCCTAAACAGTACCATTCCCTTGGATTTTTGAAGCCCAAATGCATGAGCCTGCACATCACTAGGCAATCTGGAGATGAATATACTGACCAATATAGGGGCAGATTTGCATTTTTGCTGCTGTCAAAGGGGCAAAGAGGTCTATTTTAGGAGTTTTTAAGTCTCAAAATGTTCTATATTTGAGAGTTTAGAGAATAAGATTGGAGCTGTAGATCTCTGCTATGTGGTTTTGATTGCCCAATTTATATGTAATTTGAAATTATATAAAATTGGAAATCACAAATTTGTGCTGCTTCTTGGTATAGCAGAGGTTAACCCCACATTTCTTGTTAGTTGACATAAAAAGCAGCAACTTCACTGTCGGTTAAGATTAGCACTGATTGATTCTGGAGAGAGAGAGTAAAATATTGCTCTCAGTTCTAGATGGTTGATATGAGCATTTTGTCTGCCTTTTGATCAAGCTTCCTGTGTGAGTCAAGATCTGAGGTGAACCCTTAAGCAAATGATGAAAACATCTGTTGCTTGGATGCAACAGTGATTCAGTGGTGCGAAGGGGACACCTTCGATCAGGTTGATTTTAGATATCCATCACTTTCTTACCATGTTTTTCTTTCCCTGAGTCTTATCCTGAGTCAATACAGGAAGTCCAAATTTCTTAGCATCCATTTAAAACTTGAATTGCTCAGGGTCAGAGAAGATGTATCTAATAGAGGAAACTACTACTGCACATTTACAAGAAAAAAAATCAATTGCAATTAGCTTCCAAGGACCAAGACCTCCTCCTCATAATTAAAAATTTCTTCTTATACTTTAGATTGATTAATATAAGGAGATATCCACATTTTCCTAAGAATGAACAAATTAGCCCTGTGGTGAAAAAAATGCTCAGAATATACTATCAAGGGGGTATTATTGAGCTATCTGTGGGATGATAAGACAGTGAGGAGGATCTGGGACAGCCAAACTTTTATTTCAGCATTATGAAGGTTCAAAGTACTTGTTATAATCTTTGGGGGCATTATGCAGCAGGTCAAAGTAGATATGGCAGCAAAATTGGGAGAAATAAAAGCTTTCACCCTAAACACCAAATACGTCAAATAAAGCCTGACTTTACCTGAAAAGAAATCTCCAGGACAGTTGTTAGATTCTTATAATGGTGCTATTCTTGAAGAATTGAAAACCAACTGTGCCATTTTTACAGACAATACCTTAGCACTGGAGACAGTATAAAACAAAATCACAAAGATCTATTCTAAATATGATGTCTTTTAGGTGCAAGCCAGTTTGAGGAGCATTTGCATAACATTGAGGCTGCAATCATAACACATTCTATGCAAATCGTTAAAATATGAGTGCTGCACAAGCAACAGGAAGATGCTAAAAACTGCAGCTGAAGAAATAACATCCAACAATATGGTCTCCCTGAGGGCACCTAAAATTCAGACCTATGAGGCATTTGGAGAGCTTCCTCCCCCCCCCCCCCCCCCCAATACTTGTCATAAATTTTGCCAACTGATATTGGAACAGGTGAATATGTCCTAGCCCGAAACAACCAAATCAAGCATTTCCTGAGGCCCCACATAATGAAAAACCTGTGAGAAATGCAATACGTTTCTGGAGCTTCTCACATGACTGAAAGTATGGTATGTCTTGTTCTATCCAGCTATGCTCAAAGTAACTTCAAAATAAAACAACAGTATTTCAAGAGCTAGAAGAGTTAATTAAGTCCTAGATGAGCAAAAAAGCCTGTAGATGACAGTTTGCTAATAGATATAATCATAGCAGTCCTGAAGGGATGTATAATTACACTGAACAATTTTGCTATGCCATTTTGTGCATTCAATGTGGGAGCTTTTCAATAAGAGGAGCTTTCTATGGAAGCACAGAAGCTAGTGTGGAGTGTTTAGGATGCCGATAAACTCATAAATACAGTTCTGAAGAATGTGTTATACTGGTGAATGTTATTCTTATGTGAATTTAGGGCTTCTCCCTTCCCACTTGGAGTACCTTCTCTATACACAGGTTATTCTACTGGTTGTGTGTGGATTACACTTGGATGGATGTTAAGTCCATATTTAGTTCATAAAGGATATCAAGAGGCTTGGACTGGAGGCTTGAATGAATATGGAGAGTGCCTGTAACATTGTGTGTATGCTGGTAGCTGGATGTTTGAAGTAGTAGGGTAGTTACCATGGGAGCTCTTGGCGGTAAGTGCTCCCTACCACATGGTCATGCAGTAAGGGTTATCTTACCGTATGGCTATTTTGTTTTAGGGGGGGGGGGTCATTTTACCTGCTGTGGTAAAAAATGCTCTAGCACGTGGGAAAACCATCCCCTACCACTACTGTAGGGCCCTTTTTCTCACAGCTTAGTAAAAGGATCCCATAACTGGCCTTGTTCTATAACTGTGCACCTAACTGGGTGCCATATATAGAATAGGGTGATTTTGTGTAACAGAAAGGTGAATTAAAGATAGTGATAGTGTTTCTTTACAACAAAGTGGTCCTCATGGTTTTCACCATTATGCAAAATCTAGAAAAGTTAGAGAATTTGCTTTTATTTTAAAGAACTATTTTAAATTCTGACAGATATCTATGGAAGATATTCTTCTAGCAGTATATATGTTGTTTACAACTTCTAAAGTTTTAGGCTTTTCTAGTCTGTTGGTGTACTGTCCACCTGATGTTGAAAGCAGATATGAAATGATTAATGCTTGATAAAAGTTTTGATATTTCTGTAAGAATGACAAGTTGTTGATTTTAGATGATTTTAACGTTGCAGTAAATCAGGAATGAGAAGAGTACAAAAATTGTTTATTGAATCTATAAGTGCATTTGGATTACATTGAATGATGACAACCGCTACTCATAATTAGGGCAACACTCATGATTTAGTTTTCTTATCTTCATCTTTGAATTTTTCATGGATTTATTTTAAATCTTACCATGTTACATGGTCTGATCATTACTTTATTCATTGTTTGTTTGATTACGAGACAAAAATAAATGTGAATACTACTAAATAGAAAGGCAAAAGGATCAAGTTAAACAAGAATTTAACACATGAGGATTTAAATGTAATAGCTCCATCTTTATTACCTGAGTGTGTAGATTTTTTTTAAATTTATTATTTATTCAGTTTCATCAAAGATTTCAAGAAAACATCTTGGTAGGAAAAGCAACATAAAAATTAAACATATATCATTAAAGATTAACAATCTATTAAGAGGTTATTAATACTCAAGTCCATAAATTGGAAATCCAAGGTTTAGAAATACAAGGAGAATAAAAAAAAACAAATTTAGGAAATTAAATTAAGTTAACGCAAATTCTATTGAGATGAGTTACTTATTCCTTTAGCGCTTATCCTTTTTTACCGAAGTTATAAGAGCTGATACATGCACGGGCTCTGTAAATACATATTTCTTCCCATCAAGTCTTACTATACATTTGCAGGGGTACCTTAAAAAAAAGGTGCCCCCCAATTGTATTATTTCAGACTTAAGGAGCAAGAATTGTTTCCTCCGTCTCCTTGTCTCCTTAGAGACATCAGGAAATAATAATATCTTATAACCCAAAAAGGGTTTTGCTCTATTGCAAAAGAAAAGACGGAAGATCCAATTTTTATCCGGTAACAACGCAACGGTAGCAACCAGAGTTGCTGCTGTTGCTAATTCGGAATCAGAAGTCTCAAGCAAAAGAGATACATCTATTGGAGTTTCAGGAATTTGATTCAGTTCCTTTCCTGGGACATAATAAGCAGAAGTAAATGGTGGTAAATTCTGGTCTGATATATTCAAAATATCTTGCAAGTATCTCTTTAACATATCAAGAGGAGGAACAGTCTTTATCTTGGGAAAGTTTACAAATCTTAAATTATGACTTTTAGTATAGTTATCAAAGATTTCCATTTTTTTCCTGAGATTAGTCAAGTCATTTGTCATCAGAGGTTGTAATGTTCCCAGTTTCATAATCCTTTGGTCAACCTTTTCGGCTTTACTATCCATTTCTTTAGTCTTTTCCTCCATCTTTCTTAAGTCTTTCTCTAATAAATTCACTTATGGAACAGTTTCATTTGCCTGTTTCAAGAAAGAATGTCCCAAGGCAGAAACTAAGTCCCATAATTTATCTAAAGTAACCTCCTTTGGTTTGACAATTAATTCCTTAGGCATTTCAAACCTCTCAGACGCCTTCACAGGGATCTCGCTCTGTCCTTCGGTGCTTCTCCCCACATTCCACGGTGGTAGCGTCTCTCCGACTTGGGATGAAAGTGAGTCCTCCACTCGAAGTTCTTCCGGGTCCACACCACCTTCATTGGGAGACCCCGTCGAGTCAGCAAGAAAGGAGCTTGCTCCAACTGGTTGGGGAGGTGGAGTCCGCATAGCGGGGCTGAGAGTGGTATCTAATCCGGGGAGACCGATTCTCCTAACACGCCGGACATCCCTACTGGCAGCGTCCCGCTTTCTAAAGCAACTCTCTGCGGACGAGCAAAGCGGTCCATAGGACCAGGTAAAGAGGGAGTAGGTAGCGGGGCTCTGGCTATCACTCTCCCCCTTCGTTTAGGCATTGTAGAAGCAGCAATGGAACGCGACTCACAGCGTCTCAATAGAATGCGGCCATCTTGGATTTCTCGATTTACCATGAGTGTGTAGATTTTAACCTTGAGGTTGGATTAGAAAACTGGTTTGTATTTCAGCAAACTTGATTTAATGGCACTAGAGTTGGTAACAGTTAGTTTCATTAAGGCCTGGTTTGGCTCATCACCAACTGTGGCAGTTGGAGCGGAAATGGCATAGAGACAAATCTGATGAGTCTAAGAGACCATGCAGATTACAAGGATCTTACTACCATCAACAAATTATTGAAAGCAAGTGAGAACATTTAGGAGCTCTTTTACTAAAGGGTTGCGCTTGGCAACAGACTTGCCACACTGCAAATCAGTAAGCTCTCTTGAGCAGGGACTGTCCTTCCCCATGTTTAAACTTGTACAGTGCTGCGTAACCCTGGCAGCGCTATAGAAATGCTAAGTAGTAAGTAGTAGTAGTAGAACTACTGCCAGCCTAATGCTGCCATTGGCGGTGGTGCTGCCCCCAGCATGTGGCATTTCCGGCACTACCAGAAATTCCTGGAAATTATTACCACAGGGGGGTTACCCGGTGGTAATCAGGTTAGCATGGGAGCCCTTACCACCACCTCAACCAGCCTGCCATCTCCAACTGTCTTACTCAGTTCCTCAATGCCTTCCTCACCCACACCCCACATTATGTTACCCTATCTACTACTGCCCAGGCCCTCCAAAGCAACATGGCTCAATTCTACACCATAGGATGCTTCCCCTCAGTCATTGGTATCATTGGCTGTACACAAGTCGCACTCAGACCCTTCCCCCTAGGCACATGAGGAAACCTATAGGAATGGAAAATCATCACTCCATGAACATGTAGGTCGTGTGTGATGTCCAGAAAGAGATTGTGGATGTATGTGCTCAGTACCCAGGGTACACCCATGATGCATATATCCTGCAGAATTCTGGAATCTACCACAGGTTTGACCAAGAGAGGATCACCGGTGGCTGGCTCCTAGGTAAGCAGTACCAGGATTCCTAACCCACATGCCCACTTCCCCCCTTATATCAACATCCTTCCTCTCTCAAGATGCCTCTAGATCCCACACCCATGACATGCACTCCACAAGGTCCACATACAAATACACACCCATGTCTGTGATTTCTGCTCCCCTCACAGGTGACAGAGGCTATCTCCAGAAAACTTGGCTAATGACTCCCATTGTCCACCCCCAAAATGAGACAGAGGAGGAATATAACAAGAACCATAAGAACACCTGTACCATAACTGAGTGTATCATTGGCCAGCTCAAAAACATATTCAGATGTCTAGACCATTCCAGGAGAGAGCTCCTCTACAGCCCTGAAAAGGTCGTCAAGATATTGATAGCCTGTCATATGCTGCACAACTTCACACTACAAAGAAGACAGCCCCTGCCAGAGGACACACAGCAGCAGCAGCAGCAGCAGCCAGAACAAGAGAAGGATGACCCTTTCTTCCCCCCCCCCTCCACCCACAGAGCTGACCAGGGACCACACCAGCTGAGGGTCTGTACCAAACACTCATACAGATCAATTTTCATTAAATACAGTATTTATTTGTGCTCCTCGTATCTTTTTCTATCCTCCCACCACCACCTTCCCATCCCCTCTCCAATTTTTGTGAACCTCTGGGATATCATTTACTGTTTGAGGATGAGTCAATATACAGCCAGATACCTGAAAGATTCACCTGGCTTTATATTCCAGTTGTACCTTTGTTCTGTGTAAGGGGAATAAGCCAAAGGTTTGAAATGAGTTCACAGTACCTAAAATACTACTTTGTATTTTCCTTCTGTTTTCTACACAATATCTTACAGCAGCAGAATATGTTAACACAAATGACTACTGATTAGTTCTCATACAAAAAAAAATAAACTAATGTTAATTTTATAAGGAGAATAAAGTGATATTTTTGAGTGCACATGGCATTTACTGGCAGTTGATTCACTCTATGAAGTAATTATTGGAACATATTTTTATGCTTTATCCTTCAACTTCTGACATAATTATATTGGTGAATCAGTGCATTACTGAAAAATAAACACCCACTCTCCCAGCCAACTGATTGCTAGTAAGGGACTTGTTTATTCTTGCAACATTGATCATTGGGTGCTGCATTAAGTACTGTTCATTTCTCATGCTAGAAATCCCTTACGTATACTGGGGATATGGGTAAGCAAAATATTTTTTGTTCATTTTTCAGGTTGTTCAGGCTTTTTTTTGGCTTATTTCACACATTTGTGCAATAAATTTATAAAAGATGCATCCAAACATTTTAGTATATGCAAGCCAATTGTACACACATTAATTCCTAGCATAACATGAATGATTTTGAACTAAATACATTTTTAAGGCATGCTAACAAACCAAGGGACCCTTTTACTAAGCCACGTATCTACGTGTGCCCAATCAACACCAAAATGGAGTTGCCACCTGACTACCACATGGCTCTTGCAGTAATTTCATTTTTGGTGCGCATCCGATACGAGCGTCTAAAAATAATTTTTATTTTCAGGCATGCGTAATGGACGCACGCCAAGTGGCATTTGGGGTGCATTAGGTCATTACCACCTGGTTACCACGTGAGTCTTTGCCACTAGGTTAATGGCTGGTGGTAAGGTCTCAGACCCAAAATGGAATCATGACAATTTTCATTTTGCCACACGTCCATTTTCGACAAAAATGTTAAAAAGGCATTTTTTTACAGGTGCGCTGAAAAGTGATTCTGTGTGCACCCAAAACCTGCGCCTACACTACTGGAGTAGCAGTATATCAAGTGCCTGGAATAAATAAATAAATCTACTAACTCTTCCCATGCGTGTGGGCGGGAGGGAGGGAGGGGGTGTTCCACTTTAGCCTCCTCTTTGCCAAACCTATTTTCTTTAAACAAATCTACATCTATTCTCTATGATATTAAACAAGGGACTGCCTTAAGGGAACTTATCTTTAATGCATTCAAATCTATGGTTTTCTTAGATCCAAATTCTAAGGGGCATATTTATCAACGTGGGCTGTTGTTAAGATGTGTTATTTTACCACTAATTCATGCTATTTTAACAAAGGACCCACTTTATGCATTGAGACCTAGTTACTAATAACTGGGGTTAACAGTAGCCAATGCTGATATTTACCTCCCCCCTCCCCCCAATGATTCAAATCCAATCCAGTTCTAAATTAGGTAGAAGTCCAAAGGACCAGGAGTAAACAGCCAGGCCAAAACGCAATCATGACACTCGTGTGCTGTAAGTGTATAAATGTGTTTTTACCAGTGTATATATACACAATAATTTGTATTTATAGCTATCATGTCTATCTTAATCTATGTTTAGCAAGACATATAAACCTACTCCATTTCAAATATATATATTTAAGTTTTACTGCTGTGTAAAATCTAGTGGATAATGAAAATGATTAAAGCAGATGCCTTGCAGAAAATATTGTTCCAACCTCCTAATTTAAATGCAGCCTCTTATTCACACATGATAATTCACACTGCTGTATGAATTATGTATTTCAGTTTTCCTCCTCACGCTACACATGAATGTTTGATAACGATTTTCTCCAACATTCTATTTTGTCAAAATGCTCATCTAACATTCAGCTTCAGTAATTATGTACTGACAACACAAAACAGCCCCAGTGTTATCATTGTTTTTCAGAATATTTGTGCTTATGTCTCTGAGATTAGCAATACATTGTGGCGGGATTCCTCTATTTATGCACAATATAGAGTCCCCTTGTAAATGTGACATTCCTACCTAAACAGCCCAAAACTTATTATGGGGAATACAATTGCCTCTTTGGCTCAATCGATTATAAATTGAGGTTCATATTTTATGATATTTTGGGCTCATAATTGCATATTGCATTTCTAGAATATGTGTTTTTGTATTGTTAGGGCTCATGGTTTTATAGTGTTTAAAATAATATCACCAGAATCTTTTTTTTTAATATCTTTCATTTACAAGTCTATGACCATTCAGTCAAGGACAGGCTTGAATGTAACATACATTGACCTATTACTGAAAAGGTGTGAGCAAAACCTAAATAAAAAAAATTATAATAATAAGTAATGCCATTTTTATTTGTTTGTTTAGTTTTTCAGGGCATGGAGTCTATTTGTTCTAAGTATCGGTCACTGAAGTGCCCTAAATCCTCTTCTTCTCAAATCAGAAAAAGGGTTCTTTGAGCTTTAGAAAATGTCTCTATTTTATTGTTTATTTAATATGATTGTTTGGAAATATAATAGGTTGATTTAACTGATTTTTATCTTTTATATCTGCCTACTTTACTTCCAGGCATGCTTACAAAAATGCATTCACTATAATATTTACATTTAACCTGATCTCACACTCATGGACAAGGGAACACATCGGATCCAAAGGTTTTGCTCATAGGTGGGGAGACTTGGTTCAAGACCTTTAGAGCTAGGGAATCTGTCTTGGGGTATAACAAAGTCAAGTTCACACCAGTTTGTTTCTTTTAGGGTTGCACATTAATCACTGTTAACACTACAATTAACGCAATATTAGTTGCGATTTAAAAAAATTAGTCTAGGCTAATAAAATTAATAACACTGCAGCATCTCCCATCAATCTCTCCCCCTCTCTCCCCTCCCCAGTGCATGGTCTGGCATCTCTCCATCCACTCTAGCGGTTTGACAACTTCCCTCCGGTCAGCGGCAGTGATACTTATACGCTTCCTGCAGCCTGCTTCACTGCTTTCCCTTAGACCATCACACACCTTCTGATGCAACTTTCTGTTTCTGCAGGAGTGGGATGGGTCACAGAGAAAGTTGCAGAACAGACTTAGTGATTCTTCTGGTTAATACCTGAATTAACGTGTGACTTTTCTACTCCTTAAATCCTCTAGATATGCAGTGCACAAATACCAGATAATCTGAAGCAATCCAGTTCTAACTTGCTACCACTCTCTACAGAAGCTCACCAAATGCTGACACTCAGGTGGAGTGATTGTCTTACTCCTATTTCTCCACTTCTCTTAAAGGAATAAGTGATTACTCCAACTAAAGCAAAAAGTACTGAAAGTACACCATCTGTCTAGATATCTCATACGGATTCCTGCTCCAAGTTCCTCAAAGTTCACGCTCTTCAAATCCCTGGAGATTCAGTGTTTAGACCTGGACTCCTTCAGAAGAAAGAGGCAGACCTTTGTGTGCTCTTGGTTTTATTGCTTCTGCTAAACATTGAGGCATGTCTGACATGGACCATACTCCTATCATGACCTCATAGCTATGTGCCAAACAAGAGACATATACCTGCTTGTAAGAAATTGTTTTGTTGTTTTTTTTGCCTTTAGCAGCCCTCAACCCCAAATCTTAAGATGATAAATGTTGGCAATATTCTTGAGGCAGGGCATACACTGGATGCTATTATTACATCAAGTGATAATATTCAAAAATGTTTTGATAGATCACTGGGCAGTTACTAGATCTTTATGGTCTGATCATTTCTGGCATAAATTTACTCCTTATTTGCAGACAGATATCCTTCTTTATAGTTATTAAAAAATTAATCTTTTCTAGAGGAAAAATAGATTTTTCTTGGTTTTGACTAATTGTAGGAGCGCATCTCTCTCAGTCAGGGACATCCTCGTCTAATATTTTATTACAACAATGGAATGACTCTCTCAGATCTGCTTTTGATAAGGTAGCACCTTTATGATGAATCTTCCAACCAAGGTCAATCACAGATCATGGTATACAGAAGAGCTTCAAAGATCCATGGTATATGGAAGAGATTCAACAAAAAAAGATTGAATGTAGAAAGTTGGAAAGAGCATAGAATCTTACTCGAACTGATGATTTGACATTTTTATGGAGAAGACAGATTTGTATACACAAAAAAGAGATTCAGCTCCAGAACTACTCCAAGAAAATAATAGAGCAGTGTGTCTTCTAAAGAGCTTTTCACTATACTTAAAATATATCTACTGCTACTACTACTACTAATCATTTCTATAGAGGCTACTAGATGTACACAGTGCTGTACACATTATATGCACATTATATACACCTCTAGAAAATCAGATTTCAAGCATAGACATCATTCAGGATGATTTTGCAACATTTTTTCAGGAGAAATTGATTTGGAAAAAGTGAGAACCTCTCGAGGGAAATTAGAAGTAGTATTAGAAGATATAGGAATGATGTCATCTACTGGAGTTCCAGCAGATTGTTCCTGGAGTCTTTTTACTCAGGTAGATGAAGAGTACATGGAGGGGCATTTTTAATGTGACTTCTAAGTCCAATTATGGACATTTTGCACAAAACATCCAAAATCTGAATAGGAAAGAAGGTCTTTTTCAAAAAAGAAAAATGTTTTGTGATTTGGATGGATTTTTCCATTTCGAGTCCAACTGCAAAACTCACAAAATCAAGCCATTGGAATGTAGGAGGAGCTAGCATTTTTAGTAGACTGGTCCCCCTGATATCCCAGGACAGCAATAGGGCACCCTAGGGGCACTGCAGTGAACTTCATAAACTGCTCCCAGGTACACATCTCACAATTGCTCCCTTACCTTGTGTGCTGAGCCCCCCCAAAACCCACCCACAACCCACTACCCCCAACTGTACACCACTACCATAGCCCTTACAGGCGAAGGGGGCACCTTTATGTGGGTACAGTGGGTTTCTGGTGAGTTTTGGAGGGCTCACAATTTCCTCCACAAGTGTAACGGGTAGGGGAGGTAGGAGCCTAGGTCCATCTGTCTGCAGTGCACTTCACCCAACACTAGGCTACTCCAGGGTCCTGTATGTTGTTCTAATGGACCTGAGTATAACATCTGAGGCTGGCAAAGAGGTTGGTAAGTAATGTTTTTCATCACATTTTTGGGGGGTGGGAGGGGGTTAGTGACCACTGGGGGAATAAGGGGAGGTCATTCCTGATCCCCTCCAGTGGTCATCTGGTTATTTAGGGCAACTTTTTGTGCCTTATTCGTAATAAAAAATAGATCTAGCTCAAAACATCTAAGTTTTAGTTCTGGACATGTTTGTTTTGTTCCATTATGGCTGAAAAAATGTCTAAGGAACGCCCAAGTTCCACCCTGAACACACCCCTGGCACTCCCCCTTGAGATTTGGATGCACTTCTGGCAGACTTCAGAGAAAAATGTCTAAAAATAGGTTTCAAACATGCTGATTTGGACGTTTTTGTGAGAAGAACATCCAAATGCAGACTTGTGCCACTTTTTGGATGTTTTTATCTTTCGAAAATGAGCCCGTTGGTTTCATGTTTTTTTTTTTTTTCAAAACCAAGAAAATGTTTGGGTACTGCTCCATTCAAACCACCCCTTTGCCTCTCTCCTCCAAGTGAAAGAAATACAGAGAAAACATATGCTTACTCCTAAGTAGAGAGTGAGACAGGGACAAAAATTTATCTCCCATTCCCTCCCTCCAATAAAATAGTTTTTCCCATCCCATCCTCGCAGTCAAGCAGACTTTGTAACTCTATCCTCTCACCATCCCCGCATTCTCCATCCCCATCTCCATCCCCTCACCATCCCCACAGTCTTAAGTTTGTTCCCCACATCTACCCACTCAAAGCTGAATCAAAGATTTTATGCAATTTTATGGACCTAACAGGCATTTTAAATAAACAACTTTGGCCTATAGTTTAAAAGACAAATAACAATATTTAAGACTGATAATGAAACACTTTATGTGGGGAATGGTTCTTTAAAATATGTAAATATCAGATGAACAACGTAATAGAATTGCAAGAAACCAAGATTTACAACAATAAAATAAACTGCACATTGCACCTAGAGGTCAGCACTCATCATACTTGACCAGTTCAGGGACTGAGAGGGAACATCAGGTGGGAGTAATAGGAAGAAAGTTGAACACAACATTTGTAAACCAGCATAGAACCATAGGCTTTGCGATGGCTCTGCCCCTTGCAGAAATGGGCAGTCAGGGATATGGGGGCCTCATTTGTATCAATCATTAAAACATGCACCGTAGAAGAAAAAACACACTGAATGTCAGGGCTGGCCTGGCTTGCAGAGCTTCCTTAGTGATAGAAAGTCCTGTGTGCCAATCTTTCTTACTGGGTTTTTATTAAGGAATTTCTGTTGACAGTAGCCTGAAGCAAAAACAAAAAAGGAGGTGAAAACCCTCACGAAACCGTGGGATATAAAACAAAAAGTGAGGAGAGTGGATGAGGATACCAACACTTGTTATATTTCGCAATTGTAGACATCTCTTCGGAGAGGAGTATATTTTATATATCCCTTTTTGAAGAGAGGAGACCTAAAAGGATTGTGTCTCGACAGTTCCCTTGGAGTACACATTCCGAGTTACATCTACCAAGGTTGTAAAGACCCCTGAGGCAGGCCTTTTGGCCGAAACACGGCCGTGTCGGGTCATCTTTATGTACATTGTTATTTTTTCATTTTTCATTTTTAAATAAAATATACAAGTGACAGTAGCCTGAAACCAGATTATGCTTCTTTATGCTTCATGTTGGTGCCAGACCCTGTAATATGGAGACTCTGTGCAGCTGCTGCCAACACTAACCCTGTGAGCTATCCTGTACCACCAAAAACTGGCCCACTGAATGGACAGCCCTCTAGAGACTGAGATAAGTTGATAACAGTGATGTAAATTACTAGACCACTTTTATTTCTCACTATTAAAGTTTGCTTACTTATGTCATTTCATGAATAATGTATTTGTCCCTTTCCCATATGAAACAAAAAAAGTGAGGAAAAACCAACTGAGGATACCAAAAAACACTTTATTGTATTAAAAAACGACCCGACACGGCCGTGTTTCGGCCCTAAGGCCTGTCACAGGGATCTTGAACAATCTCGGATGATCTAGTGTATGAACATACACTGGTGAAATTTTACTTAAACGAAGACCTCTTTGGTCTCCTCTCTTCTAGAATATCATATATTCACTGAATATTATTCAGTTACCAACTGATTTTGAAATGCCGTTGCCAAAAAAAGGCCTCCTCTCTTCTAGAATATCGTATATTCAGTTTGTTTCATATCTCATGGTATTGTGAGGGTTTTTACCTCCTTTTTTGTGTATTTGTCCCTTTCCCCCCACCCAAATTTTGGGATTCTACACAGCTGCCTAACTTGCTTAGTTGTTGTTTTGTTTTTTCTTTTTTCAAACTGGCCCGCTACACAAAGACATACAGTAAGACCCAACTTACTGCTCTGAAGTGGTATGTGGCTCCTTCTAATGTGTTAAAATTTAAAATGCATACAAAAAGAACTGCGTCTTTGTAAAAGGGTCCCTGAGGCATCTGAACGTAAGGTTTGTTAACTTTCTTCAGTCACTAATAGTGGTCTAAGGAAGCAAAAATTATTAGGTTAAAAGGATTGAAATTAATGACTAGTCCTAAATCTTTAGAATTTTCTTTTTTGTTGTATATAAAAAAATATGGCTGTATTTCTAATGACAAGTGTACTCTTGTTAAAAATTAAAAATTCAATAAATAAAAAAAAACTTTATTTTTTTTATTTTATTTATTGGGCCTAAGGATTTGTTTAAAAACTATATAAGGGAGGTGTTAAAAATCCCAAAGGAAGTATAACAATCTATACTATCTTCCTCTTAGGGGTGTCATTTGATGAATTGATGGACAGAGCCACCTAACTGAGGGGCCCTTTTACTAAGCCAAGTAGGTGCCTACGCACACCCAACATGCGCCAAATTGGAATTACTGCCCAGTTACTGCATGGCCCTTGTGGTAATTTAAATTTTGGCATGCGTCCGCTACGCACATCTGAAAAATATTTTCCTACTCGCATAGACCATTACTGCCCAGTTACCGCGTAACACCTTACTGCTAGGTCAATGACTTGTGGTAAGGTCTCAGACCCAAAATGGACGCACGGCAATTTTCATTTTGCCGCACGTCCATTTTCGGCAAAAAAAGGACATTTTTTTTGTAAGTGCGCTAAAAAAATAATTCTGTGTGCGCCCAAAACACGTGTCTACACTACCGTAGGCCATTTTTCAGCACACCTTAGTAAATGGACCCCTATTTTCCCTGGTATTTGACAAGAATTTGATTATGAATTTGTTTTTCTGTAATCAATCAGTAGAGTTCTGTGGTCAGTGTTTTTGTTGTTTTCCTAATTTTAGTGTAGGACATAGAAATTATTAAAACTTTTTCTGGAACTCAACTAAGACGTGTTAGTGAAGAGGGGTGATTTTTCTTTTCATGAAACATACTTCAAATTGTATAGTTTAGTTTGCTAATGATAAACGTTCATTGAGCTTTAATACTTGCAAGATGTTCTTAAAAAAAAGTTTACTGTTTAGACTCCTTATGATTTTGGTCCTGATTATAGCTTGGATGTAACATCTTGGGATACGTTTTGTATTTCTTCATGTAATTGTCTGACCTGATGCATATACAAACTTGTAGTATTGTCTCATTATTTGAGTCTTCCCCGTATATTCTCTATGGGTTTTTACTGCCTACTGGTGGTGGTGGTGGTGGGGGGGGGGGGGGGGGGGTGATAGAGAGGGTGGAACAGCTGCTTATTGTTTTCCTCTGTATTTTTATTATTTTTGATATGATTGGAATTTCATTATATTTGCTGTTATGAGGGTTTTGGTGCCTTGTAATTATGTTCAAAGTTTCAGAAAATATAAAATTATATATGACCGATTTGGGCTTCAGCTGCTGACACCACACACTTCTCCTAGCCTCTTGCCATATGCTTGGAAGATTGCAGCCTTTCTGCATATTACTTCTTGGTAGACTTTGTAGTGACTCCTGAGTTTACCATGATCCACTTGGGGTTCAGCTGCTGATAGCTTGTGCTCCTTCTACTAATTTTTCAGGTACTCATGAGGTTTCAGGAATCTGTATCCTCCTCCCAGGTTTCTCCATGATGACTTCTGAGTCCCCCAGAAAACTCTTGGCTTTTACAGATGAAACTCTGTTTGTTTCAACCTCTTGCCATACCTTCACCTCAAGTTAACATTTTTTGGTCATGAAAAAAAGGGACGGAGTACAGCCGGCGAAATGCTCTACAAGCCTGGCTTTTTAAATTATTATTATTGTGCGAAGCCGGGCATCTCGTGAGCACACCCCAGTCCCGCCTCTGTCCCGCCTTTACTATCCTACCAACACGCCTCCTTGATGTTTTGCTGGCTCCGCGACGGAAAGCAGTTGAACCCAGCCAAAATCGGCTTTTGATTATACCGATTTGGCCGGGTTCAGGAGATCGCCAGCCATCTCCCGATTTGTGTCGGAAGATGACTGGCGATCACTTTCGAAAATGAGCTGGATAGTAATTTTTGTATAGTTTGTTGTGTATAGAAATAATTTTTATTGTTCTGTCCTTTAATATTTTGTATATGATTTGTTCCCCACTTAGACTTTTATAGATATAGCGGGTTATAAATAAAGTATTATTATTATTATTATTACTTCAAACCACTCAAGCTTAAAGACTGCACTATCAACTTACTATATTCACCAGACATTCTGTCTTCTACACAATCTTCTGCTATTGAAATTCAAAATTTTCTCCTACTCATCCAACTTTCTCTATTATTCTTAAGAGCCTTTTGTCATGTCATCACACCGCCCCTTCTTTTTGCTGCATTCTTATATTCTTTTTTCCTCCTCTCAGCTGGAGACATTAATCTAAATCTTGCCCCCCCCCCCCCCCCCAAGAAAACTCTCAATTCATCTGTGTACATCAAACTATATCTCCTCTAATCTTCTTCCTACATCTCTCTTTTCACCACTTCTCTTTCCTTGTCATGTCTCTTTCCCAGATATCTGCTCATCTGAACTTGGCAACTCCGCCAGTGATTCAGGGGGGCAATTGTGCCAGTTTATCTGTGGTCTAAAACCACTTCAAAATTAATTAAAATAAAGTTCTTTCACTTGTCTCTTCTTCTGCTAAAGATATAACCAATATAACATATTATTATCATGCCAAATGATTCTAATGGCCTAAGGAAAGTAGGATCTGGTGATCAATATTATGAAATGCTGATGAAATGTCCAGTAATACTAAGAAAAAACATAAACAATGATCAAGACCCTGATGCATCACATCAGCCAAGGAAAACAACAGCATCTCAGCACTGTGTGCTTCCTGAAGCCAAATTGAAATGAGTCCAAGTTCTCAGAATTTTCAACAAAATCATTTAATTGCATTCAAACGGCCCTTTCAATAACTTTGGCCACAGTGGACAGGGAACAGATTGGATGATAATTACCCTATACCAAAGGAACCAAAGACTCGTTTTTTGTTGTTTTTTTTTTTTTTTTAATTGTGGGTGAACTGTTGCTATCCTCGACCTGCTAGATGGCACCTATGGGAACAGAGATCCTGTAAAGACATTAACAAATTTGGAAATTTCAAAATAGTACAAATTTCATTCTTAAATACTATATCAAATTCAGGCCAGATATAAGTGAAATGACAAAACTCATCACATTTCAAATCAGTAGCTAAATAATCTAACAAAATAACAGTCTTGTTACAAAAGAATAATGCAAAATCATTAGCAAGGATAGAACAACATCCCTGTTAGTATTTGTTTTTCTGAGTTAAATCACTATGGGGCTCATTTTCATAAGAGAAAAACATCCAAAAAGTGGCATAAATCTGCATTTGGACATTTTTGGGTCTTACTGTATGTCTTGGTCCATTTTGTTTCATGACCAAGCATCAAAAAGGTGCCTGAACTGACCAGATGACCAATGGAGGGAATCAGGGATGACCTCCCCTGACTTCCCAGTGGTCACTAATCACCTCTCACCCCAAAAAAAACAACTTCAAAATCTTTTGTCTTTTTTTTTTCTAGGAGTATGTCCTTCACTATGCCTCTGTCCCTGCAATGGCAGTTGAGGACGTCCTTCCCTGTGATGGCAGTTGAGGTCCAAAATGTAAATGTTTCTGTGAGGAGGACATCCATGCCTTTGCTATGTGTCCAACACCCATTTTATTTATTTATTTGGATTTTGGATCACAAGTAGCAGTAGTGGGATGTGAACCAGCCACCTCTGGATTGCAAGACCAGTGCTCTAGCCACTAGGCCACTCCTCTACTGCACTCCCTTGAAATTTGGCCATCCCTGTGGGGGGGGGGGGCAGTATGCAGGTCCCTGAGGGGGGAGGTATGTGTGTGTCAGTGGAGGCATAAAGAAGGCATGGACGTCCTTCTTTCAAACATTTTGGACGTCCTCAACTGCCCCCCACAGGATGGCCAAATTTCAAGGGAGTGGAGTAGAGTAAAGTAGAGTAGAGCAGTGGCCTAGTGCTTAGAGCACTGGTCTTGCAATCTAGAAGTGGCCAGTTCAAGTCCCACTGCTACTACTTATGATCCAAAATCCAAATAAATAAAGGGGGTGTTGGAGACATAGCAGGCATGGATATCCTTCTCATAAACATTCACATTTTGGACCTTAGGAAGGAAATAGTGTGCAAATGAGCTAACAGCGAGCAGCTCATTTGCATGCAATTTCCTTCATGCATGCCCATTCCTTTCCGGATCGGTAAGGGAAGGGCTTTTTCCATTCAGTTAGTGGGACCAGTGCACTACAAATGCTGGCTCCTCCCACAAGCAAATGGCTTGGATTTGGTCATTTCTGAGATGGGCGTCCTCGCTTTCCATTATCGCCGAAAACCGGGGACAACCATCTCTAAGGTCGACCTAAATTTCATGATTTGGGCATCCCTGACTGTATTATCGAAACGAAAGATGGACGTCCACCTTGTTTCCATAATACGGGTTGCCCCGCCACTTTACGGGGCCGTCCTTAGAGATGGGCACCCTTAGAGATGGGTGCCCCCGTTTGATTATCCCCCTCCAGATGACCACTGCAGGAATAAAGGGATGACATTCCTTACTTCTTCAGTGGTCACTGACCCCCTCCCACCTTCAAAAGATGTAAATGCAAGAGTGCAAACCAGCCTGAATGACAGCTTCAGATGTTATGGCCAGTCCTATTAGAGCAGCAAGCAGGTTCATGGAATACCATAGTGGTTGATGCATTACAGTGTAGAGAAGGTGACCCAGATCCATAGTTCACTCTAACTATTACACTTGTAGTGAAAAGTTTCATCCTTCCCCCCCCCCCCCCCAAAACCTACTGGTCCAACGAAGCCAGAGTGGAGGAGTGGCCTCGTGGTTAAAGCAGTGGGCTTGATATCCAGAGGTGGTTTGTTCAAATCCCACTGCTGCAACCTTTTAATCTTGGACAAGTCACCCTCCATTGCCTTAGGTACCAGCTTAGATTGTGAGCCCACCAGGGACAGGGAGATACCCAGTATACCTGAATGTAACTCACCTTGAGCTACTACTGAAAAGGACTCACCATACAATATAAGGGATGTGTACCTAGGACCTTTTATGTGAAGTCCACCCAAAATGATAGATGTACTAAGCACAACAACATATAGGAGACGGTCAATGCTTTTCTGGTTTGAAAATGGTCATAAGTACATAAGCACCGCCACGCTGGGAAAAGTCCAAAGGTCTATCAAGCCCAGCACTCCGTCTCCGACAGCGGCCAATCCAGGCCCCCAAGAACCTGGCAAAAACCCCAAATTTAATATTGATCAATGGACTTTTCCATTTTCACTACTTGATAATGTCAGATTTAGACATATCAAAAATGCCCCTCCACTTCAAATAGTTCTTATGAGTGATTGATAGATTGACAGATCTTAGATTGAAAAAATGAACTTCTAGTTGTCTCAAGTGCATGTTTCTATTCTGCTAAATTGAATTGGTATTCTTCAAGGTTCTCATTAGGATGGGGCTTCCTCCAGGCTCTCTCAGATCTCCTGAGTTCCCATTTTAAGCACTTAACACTGAGTTATACCAACTTATACCAAGGGTTCATTTTACACTCTTACCAAGGCAATTTGATCTAAGACCTCAGATAATGAACCATTCCAAATAGTAAGCACATCATCAATTAAATCTTTCATTGTCAGACAGATACATTAATCATACAAGACGATGAAAATGTCCCCACTATAAAAAGAAGAACCAATCACACACCTCAGTGAGGAACAAAAAAAGAACTGTTTTCTTTTATAACTTTTCAAATGATTACAGCTCTTCATTCAGATACATGAGCCACAGGATCATTGTTTATGTTTTTTCTTAGTATTGCTGGACATTTCATCAGCATTTCATAATAGTGATTACCAGATTCTACTGTTCTTAGAGCAGCAACATCAATATGAGACCTTAAAGACATGGGCAGTAGCAGGACTTTTATCTCAAAATGTAATTTTCAATTTGAAGTAAACACAAATATGATCAATCCAGGACATAAGAAGGATATTCAAGTAACAAATAAGATTCTGTTGATATGAATCTGCTAGAAATACGAAATTTAGTACATGGTCAACCTTGTGAGTGACATTAGAGACCATTTCTATAAAGCCTAAAGCTGATATAGCATCAAACATAATACAATCACACTCAATAAAAAGAAGAGAAGGAGGATCAAAAGGTAAATTGAAATCACCTAAAATGTTTTCAAGTGATAAGTTTCAACAAGTGAGAATAGTTAGCAATCAATAACCCAGGGGGACAATATAACAAGTATGATGACCACAAAAGATGTTTCAGAAATAGAACATCAAATTGTTCATCAAATTGCATCATTACATTAGTAAATCTAATGTTAACATGATGTATAACAAGTACACCATTCTCCCCCCCCCCCCCCCTTAGAACTCTATTTCCCTTCCCAAGTAATGAGTGTGCAACAATACTGGTTCACTAAGACTGTGTCTGAGTCCAAAATCTATGCTTCAATTAGGCAAATGACATCAACCTTAATATCAACTACAAAGTCCCTGATAACAGTGGGTTTTATGTCTTACAGATCTTGTATTAATCAGCCAGTCTTCAAATTACAATAGATAGTACATAAGTCCTAGGACAAAAGTAATTAATCATAATAATTTGTCTCAGAACTGATGGAAGCTTTGCATCAGCCTACCTGATTCTATAAAGCAATTAGCCATATTAACCTTGACTATATACAACCTCAGTCTGAGATATAGGCAAAATCAGGCACACATCAAAAGAAGAAGCAAAAGAAAGTGCTAGCACCAACCTCCCTTCAACCATCTAGGGTTGAGGCGGAGTGAACCTAGTTTCCCCAGATCCACCCAAAGGAGCACCCTACAGTGCTCCTTAGGCATACTCCTTTGTCAGCACAATAGCATCAGTGTGTCAACATCTGACACATGGCACTTCTGCCACAGTTTTACCCACACACTCTGATGACATCACCAAAGACAGGGCTAGAAGTGTTTCATCATGTGGCCTGGTTTAAAAGCAATGGAGGCAGGATCAGAAAGAAGGATTCCAATGGAAAAGCATGTAGGATATGATGGTAGGACAAGCTGCACAGGCATGTCCTCTAGTGTGGATCTCCTACTTTTACCTCCATGTCCCAATGATATCACCAGGGATAGGCCTAGAAATGTGTACACTTTTCTCTTTGCTGTTTATCTTTTGGCATGAAGACTTTTGGCTCTCAGAACCTCATAACATATTCCACTTTGATATAAAATTGCAGTAGTGTATGTGGTCCAGTAACTTTGTCCTAAAATCTACATTGGAAAGATCCTAAAATCCAGATTGGAAAATTCTACATTGGAAAGATTAGCTCAACAGAAGAGCTGTCTGAGACACGAGTGTGCTAATGCTCCCTTGGTATCATGTTACCAGGTACATCAGCACCACTTCACAGATTTCCTTTTTTGAGTGTTGAACATGGCCTTTCCTTATTGGTGTGAAGATGACTTTGACAATAGATCCTTATTGTAATGGTAGCATAAATTTTGTTTGCAGATTTTGGAAACTGTAGTTATAAATGCAGACTTGAACCTATCTGTTTAGACATATTGGCATAAATTTGGCCAACACAGTCATTGTATATAAGTTAAACAATGACACCAGGGGAGAGAGAGAGAGAGAGACAGAGAGAGATTCACTGCCAGTATCCATATACAGTAAATAGTGGCACTAAATATATGAAGTTGATATTCAAAGGGTCCTTCCTATCTTTGAAAGTTAGGTTCCTAAATTGTGCGCTTTGACATTTTGCTAGGGCTCAAAATGTCAATAAACTCTTGAATTTATGAGCCTAAGAAATGGGTAGCAACAGGGGTGGATTTAGGATGGGGAAAAATTCAGAGCTCTACACTGACTTTCACACGAAGCACCTAAATTAGGATCATAAAGCAGCATTTGGATGAAAATCTTCTCAAAACGTCCAAATCAATATTTTTGAAACCTGTTTTGCAAACATTTATCTGTACAATTCATCTGCAATGCATCCCAATCACAAGAGGGTGTGTTGGGGGTGTTTTAAATGCAGAATTAGGGTGGGCTTAGGGCATGCCTAACACTTGGATGTTTTACAGCCGTAATGGAACAAAACAAAAACGTCCAGGGCGAATATCTAAATGTTTTGGTCTAGACTTGTTTTTAGAATGAATAAGGCACCAAAAAGTGCTCTAAATGACCAGATGACCACTGCAGAGAATCAGGGATGATCCCCTCTTACTCCCCCAGAGGTCATTGACCCCCTCCCAGTCCTCAAAAATGTGAATAAAAATAGTGCTTACCAGCCTCTATGATAGCCTCAGATGTTACAGCCAGGTCTATTAGAGCAGTATGCGGGTCCCTGGAGTAGTCTAGTGGTCGGTGCAGTGCACTGTAGACAGGTAGACCCAGGTCCATACCTCCCCCTACCAGTTATACTTGTGGTGGAATTTGTGACCCTCTAAAACTCACCAGAAATCCACTGTACCCACATAGAGGTGCCCCCTTCACCCATAAGGGATCTTGTAGTGGTGTACTGTTGGGGATAGTGGGTTTTGGAGGGTTCAGCAGACAAGATAAGGGAGCAATGGTGAGATGTGTACCTGGAAGTATTTATGCACCATTGCTTTCCTTAAAATGCTAGCCCCTCCTACAACCCAAAGGCTTGATTTTCTACATTTTTCACTTGTACATTTTTTTTTTCAAAAAAGGAATGAAAAAATAAACGCACAAAGCACAAAAACTTGTTACAAATGGTATTTTTGAAAAAAAAAAAAGATAGTTGTTTTGCAGTTTTGAAAATGATCATGTTTTCTATTTGGATTTGGGGCATTTAGCGCCAAACGTCCAAAGTCCAACTTGGACATCATATCGAAACTGCTCCTCCACATGTCTTTTCTATTTCAGTTTTCAAAACTTACCAGGCCCCAAAAACTTGGAATGCTTTACCTATTAGGTCAGCGACTAATTATCTAGTATTTAGGAGAAAATTGAAAACTTTTCTATTTTCTAGCTGGCAAAAGTAAATGTTGACATGATAATTAAAGATATTGTAAATTCTTCCTAGTATTGTGCTAGTCTCTTTCTACTGTAAACCGTGCAGAACCAGTTGGGTGATAGCAGTACACAAAACTTTATTGTATGGCATTATAGCATGATCAGACATTTCCGTGGGTTCTATAGTAGCTGATGTTACTAAGGGAAAGAGGTCAGTAGAAACAAAGATGTAGGGGATGTTCCATATTTTTGTGACAGGTGTGTAAAGATGCTTTCTTCTGGATGGAGAACACACCAAGGGTCCACCAAGACCAATGCGTTAAAGCCACAGCGTTAACCCTTGCCATTGCTCCTGAGGTGCATAGCCTGTGCAGAGGACGTATCTTACTGTAGGTCTATTATTAAATTAAAATCCTCTGTAACTATTAGGGGTTTTCCTACATGGCCAGTGCACAACTGAATCAACTACATACATATAACCCTATATTTTACAAACTGTTTGGAAAATATAGGGTCATATCTATTAGGGCCATACACTAACAAAATGAGGTCCCACCCCTTAAGGTTTATATGCAACAACAGATAGCATTCATCCACATCTTCAGTAAGAAGAACTGTGGTACTCAGTAGAGATTTTCTTATTAGGACTGCTACACCTCCCCTTCATTGCCCTGATGAATAAAACACCTCCACCACCTAATTCTGTTGCAATTTTTGATAATCTAAATTGAACAGTCTTGTTTCTTTTAGACATGCTACGTCTACATGATAACACTTAAGCAGTGGCGTAGCAAGGTCAGCTGCCACCCGGGGCAGATTGCCGCTGCACCCCCCCCCCCCAGGTGCAGCGGCATCCATCCCCCAGGGTGAAGCATGACACCCTCTCCTCCCCGGCGCATCAAGCCCCCCCCCCCTCCCCAGGTGCATTCTTGGCTGCTGGAGGGTGCAGAGAGCAGCCACGCGCCTGTCCGCTCCACTGGCTCCCTGCTCCCTCTGCCCCAGAACATGAAGTAAACGACAGGCGGGTGGCTGCTCTCTGCACCCTTCAGCAGCGTGCACCTGGGGCGGACCGCTCCCACCGCCCCGCCCTTCCTACACCACTGCACTTAAGTTTTGTTAAGATCTTATTACAGCATTGTAGGAAATCAACCTATTCTGGGGTTACTCATAGCACAGGAACAACATACGATTAGGACAATGTTTAAAAGTCTTTTGGCAAACACCAGAATACCCAGCTTCCTCTCGGGTGTATAGTAGTAAATCCCCCATCAACAAACAGAGAAATATCTTGTCTGTGGTGTGTGATGTCATTGGTCAACCAAACTATCAGAATTTTACATTTCTGCCTCTGTGCAGTTCTAATACAATATACCTTTACTTCATACCTTCCTCTCCCCCTGCGCTTCCACTCCCCGTGCCCCACCCTACTTCCCCTTTCCTTAACTACCCATATCGGCTTCCCCATACAACACTTGTTTGCCTACTCCAGCACTAACACACACCAGAAAATGGCAGAAAAGCCATGCCATATGTACTGCAAAGACCCCTGCTCCACCCCCACCACACAGAGTATACTGGATCGTTCAGTCCCTCAAAAAGATGGTAAAACAAGTGAAGTGGGATTATCATGACAAAGGTTTCATACACAGTTTAAGGGTCTAACTATAATAACTAGAACCCCTGAATGCTGCAGATTAGTTTATACAGGAGTAATGAATAAGGGGGGGGGGGGGGTCTAAACCAACCAACCAAAGCAAACACCAAACCAGGATTCTGCTCCTCTCTTCTCGAATTGTCCAATTTTCAATAAAGCAAAATGCACAATGCAAACCAGGTAGAGAGAAAAACTTTCAAATGGGCACTTACAGTCATGTATTTGAGGTAGAAGATTTCTCCATTAGGTTTACAAAGTCTTGCATCATGCAAACAGGCATGCATTCATTAGACAGTTATGCCATCACTAAAGCCTAGATCAGTAGCCCTCAAACTGTGACCCAGTAATAGCAGTCAGCATGGAGCCTGTGAGTCACTGAATGCTCACAGGCTCAGCTCCTTCCACCTGTGTTGGCTTCCAGACTGAAAACCCATGCAGAGTACTGAGGTCTGTGAATGCACATTGACACAAAACTCTGTGCTCCTGCTGCCTTTATGCTTTTGATAAATGAAGGGCGGAGGAAGTGAATGAGAAAGAGAAAGGGAATGAAGGGCTGCTGGTTTGTTTTCATCATCATCATCTGGAAGTCACATGAATTTTTAACTGTTAAAATAGGGTCACACTGGACAAAGGTTTGAGAAGTACTGGCCTAAATGGGGAGCTGTAGAATCTACTATACAAGCAGGTGTACTTGGTTTTCTCAATGACTTATTTTGTTGGTGGATTTTGCCTAATAGCTGCAGTGTCCTCTTACTGGTATGAGAGGCAAAATTTAGTACTTTCCTTCACCTGTCACTTTTTCTCTAATGCAGAGCAAATTCCAAGTATTGTAATTAAATTTCATACAGTGTTATGTTTAAAAAGGGACTCAAGTGTTTACTACATTCACAACGTAGACTGACAGGCTTATTTTCGAAAGTGATCGCTGGCCATCTTCCGACATAAATCGGGAGATGGCCGGTGATTTCGCAAAAGTGGCGAAATCGGTATAATCGAAAGTGGCGTTTTTCACACCATCGCCGCGCCAGCGAAAGTTCAAGGGGGCGTGTCGGTGGCGAAGCAAAGGCAGGACATGGGCAGATATGGGCATGGCTACCAGATGGCCAGCTTTCGCGGATAATGGAAAAAAACGGCATTAATCAGTATTTCGCCGGGTTTACTTGGATCTTTAATTTTCACGACCAAGCCTCAAAAAGGTGCCCCAATTGACCAGATGACCACTGGAGGGAATGGGAGATGACCTCCCCATACTACTACTACTACTTAACACTTCTAAAGCGCTACTAGGGTTACCCAGCGCTGTACAGATTAACAAAGAAGGACAGTCCCTGCTCAAAGGAGCTTACAATCTAAAGGACAAAATGTGCAGTCAATCAAATTGGGGCAGTCTAGATTTCCTGAATAGAGGTATAATGGTTAGTTTTTCAAGTCCTATTTGATTTGTCATTAAAGCTGGCTAAGATGATTGGCATCATTGCACCAAACACAAAATAGTACATTATTCCATATAAAATATTACAAAGCAAGTGAGTGACCCAATGAATGAAGTGCTATGTCTCACCCAATAGTGATCTTCATTGACTACAACGTGGGTGTTTGAATTTCTAAGGGCGCTCCTCTTAAATTATTAAAGTTAATTAATTATTTAATTAGTACTTTTTCCTGGTTTTGGTGTGTTCTATTTAGGTTTTTCACCAGTGAAGCTAGGGATTTTTTTGCTTTAAGATTTGGAGCTATATGGATAGCACCGATATACAGCTCACTATCTTGATGACTAATTGGATAAATTTACATGTAGGAGCACTGATATTCTGTGCTACTTCTAACTTATAAGTATAATTACACATATAGCTATATTTGTATACTCAGTAATGCTTTCAGTACATATAGTGCCACTGAATATACTGACTAGATTAGATGTTTCAAATTAGTTTGTAGATGTCTAGTTGAAATATTGTCTTGTAGTCTTCAAAGTTGGATACAATACCTCAGATGAAGTCTTACTAATGATCTATTTGTAAATCATTTTTATTAGTTCAGGCAAAAAAGAGATATACAACAGTGAAAAGAGTCAATAGTAAATCCAACAGCCATTATGATGTGAGTAAGAACATTACTCGCAATCCAGTCATCAAAGTTGATCTCACCCCAACTCCATACCCATACCCACCCCACCCAGATTTCTATTGATCTTTTGAGAAGGTCGAACATTGGATTTGATGAGCAGTAGAGGAAGAAAAAAAATTAACAATTAAACAACCTAATCCTAACCTGTGGAGTAAGGTTTTGCAAAAAGGGCTCCCAAGTATGACAAAAACATTGCCACAGGGAATCTGAAAAATCACGCACTCCATGCCTGTCCATTTTCATCTGGTAAATCATATAGGAGTGCCAGCATTGATGCAAAGGCATTTCACATGATAACCAGGAAAATAAAATAGTTTTGAGGGCCATGAGAATCACCACCCATAAGTAATCTCTGCTTCCTTTACTTACTTGCCTGTCAAATTCATACTTATGAAACAACAATGTTGCCTGGCAGATCACATTTAGAGACCTTAATTGTTGAAACCCCAATAGTAGATCCCTAAAAAACCATTGCACCTTCCAACATGACCAATATGCCCCAATGTGGCATCAGAAAACGCACACCTCGGGCATTGTCCAGTCATGTCTAATCCCACTTTAGCCACTCGGTATGGAGAAAAGTATAACCTTGACACAAATTTGTATAACAGTTCATGATATTGGATATTAGAGGTATGCCTGAGTATGGAAAGAAGACACCCCTGTAGTATCAAGGGTTGTATTCAAACCAGTAGTTCTGCAGACCAATCATTCACCAACTTGACATAATTCACATCAGCAGTGGTGTCTTTCAAATATTTTTGATGAAAAGTTAAAGCGGCCATTTGTTGCAAACCCAAAGTGTATGCTTCTTAGTTTTGTACATCTGTAAGATTATCCCAAGTTAGTGAGTGAATATAATGGTGCAGCTGTAGATATGCAAAGTAATCTTTTGCCTGAAGACCGTACTCTTGTTGGAGGTCAGCAACAGGTCGCATATGTCCTTCTGATATTACCTGTAATAAATATGTTATCCCTTTCTTTTGCCATTGATCAAATACACTGGCTGTTAACTCTGGTGTGAAAGAGAGGTTATGACATATAGGTAAAAGGGGTGTTTCATGAGGTACAAAATAAAAATGTTTCATATCCAGCGCCATGTAGCTCTACCTGTTGATAATATAGGGTGGGTTTTAAAAGTTCTGGTAGGAATCCCCTTTATTCCATGAAGAAGGTAGCTAAAGTGGATTCCTGGAACAAGGTTGGTCTCCAATTCTGTAACAGAAATATTTTGAGTACCCAGGAACCAATCATTGATGTGGCGCATTCCCGAGGTCACACTCATTTACCTGATACTTAATAAATCCATACCCTCATGAGAGACTGGGATATACATTTTAGAAAGGGATAATCATGGTCTTTTCCCCTGCCAAAGGTACTGCTGCAAAATCTGTCCTAAATGCTTAAACCAATGATTTATAAATAGGTAGTTCCTGTGGATTCTGCTCCCCAAATGAAAGATCACCAGTCACTACTATCCTGAGTACTAGAAATTCAGTTACAAGATAAGCATTGCCATACTGGGACAGACCGAAGGTCCATCAAGCTCAGTATCCTGTTTCCTCCAGTAGCTAATCCAGGTGAGAAGTAGCTGGCAATATCCCAAGAGTAAAACAGATTTTATGCTGCATATTCTAGAAATAAACAGTGGATTTTCCAAGTCCATCTTAATAATAGCTTATGGACTTTTAAGAAATTATGCAAACCTTTTTAAAACCCTGCTACAATAACTGATTTTATTACATTCTCTGGAAATGAATTCCAGAGTTGAATTATATGTTGAGTGAAAAAATATTTTCTCCAATTCATTTTAAATTTACTACTTGTAGCTTCATTGTGTGTCCCCTAGTCCTTGTATTTTTAGAAAGAGTAAACAAGTGATTCTACCATTCCACTCTACTCAGTATTTTATAGACTTTAATCATATCTTCTCCAAGCTGAAAAGCCCTAGCCTCTTTAGCCTCTCCTCACAGCGAAGTTGTCCCATCCCCTTTATCATTTTTGTTGCCCTTCTATGTACCTTTTCTAATTCTGCTATATCTTTTTTGACATGTGGTGACCAGAATTGCACACAGTATTCGAGGTGCGATCACACTATGGACAAAGGCATTATAATATTCTCATTTTTTGTATTCCATTCCTTTCCTAATAATTCCTTATATTCTATGTGTTTTCTTAGCTACTGCTGCACACTGAGCAAACAATTTCAATGTATCACCAACGATGACACCTAGATCCTTTTACTGGACAGTAATTCCTCTTGTGGAACCTTGCATCATGTAGCTGTTTTGGGTTCCTCTTTCCTACATGCATCACTTATAGTTGTTCACATTGACCCCTGGACTTTATATATTCCTCTGAGATTCCCATGCATAATCAAAGTGTATTCCATAACAATGAATGTAACCTAATTGGTTAACAAGCCAATCAGCACTGATAATTGCCAATTAATAAGCAATTATTGACACTAATTGGCAGTGAGTGCAAATCAAGTTCATGCATATTTATAATGGACATCCTGAAAACCTGACTGGCAAGGGGTACTCTAGAACTGGACTTGGAAAACATAGTTGAAAACATAGTTGAAAAGAGGGCATGTCCGTAGGCATGGAATGGGCAGGTCATGGGCATTTTTAAAATCTATATGTGTTGTTATAGAAAACACCAAGGTTTTACTTGGCATAATTGCCTGCAACAAAATTTAGTCACACAGACAGGCACTCAGTGTATTCTATAAACTGCATGGAAATTTAGGCATACTTTGTAGAATGTGCTTAGGTGAATTTCATTTCGGCGTGATATAGGGGTGATATATAGAATCTAATCCTAAATGTCATCTGCCATTTGGATGCCCAATCTCCCAGTCTTGTAAGGTCCTCTTGCAATTTTTCACAATCCTCTTGTGCTATAGCAACTTTGAATAGCTTTGTGTCAGAAGCAAATTTAATTACAACACTAGTTATTCCCATCTCTCAAGCTTTTATAAATATATTAATATTACCAAATATATTACCCCATTGAGAATACTGACCATTTAACCCTACTTTCTATTTTCTATCTTTTATCCCACTCTTAATCCACAACAGGACACTACCTCCTCTCTCATGACTTTCTAATTTCCTCAGAATTCGTTCTTGAGATATTTTGTCAAATGCCTTTTGAAAATCCAGATACACGATATTGACTGGCTCACCTTTATCCACACATTTATTTACCCCTTCAAAGAAATGTTGTAGATTGGTGAGGCAAGATTTCCCTTGACTAAATCCATGTTGACGTCTCATTAATCTATATACGCTCAGTAATTTTGTTTTTTTATAACAGTCTCTACTATTTTGTCAAGCTGACTGGTCTATAATTTCCTGGATCACCTCTGGAACTCTTTTTAAAAACTGGTGTTACATTGGCCCCCTCCAATCTTCCAATACCATACCTGATTTTAAAGATAAATCACATATTACTAACAATAGCTCTGCAAGTTCATTTTTCTTTTCTAGAAGTGCTCTTGGATGTATACCATCCAGTCCAAGTTGATTGCTCATTTTCTTTATGGTGATATAGAAAACATTATAGGCTTCTTCTACAAAGCCACACTAGCGATTTCCATGCGGCAAATGAGAGGAAGCCCATAGGAATTGAATGGTCTTCCTCTCATTTGTCACACTGAGAATTGGTAGAGCAGTTTTGTAAAAGAGTCCCTTACAGGTTCTATTATTTTCAAACCCTATGGTGCCATTATGACGTAGAATGCCCCAAAATCCTTAAAATGCAGACAATAGTCCAATAAAAATGGGTAACTAACAAAAGAGAATTTGTGCTGATAACATTATAGAATACTTATAAATAATAACAAAATAATCAAAATGTCCTTGGATCAATACTTCCTTGACAAGCAAAATAAACTGCTAAGAATACTTACAAGAAATGGTATACAAAATAAAATAAAAAAAAACTTGCTGAAGATTTTTTAAATAAGATACATTGCTTGCATTTCTTAACTTCTTCAGTTTGATTTTTGAAAGGAAAACAAACATTAACAGTTCAACAAAACATTCACCGTGTAATACTGGGAAAATTTGGGCTCCTACAGCTTGCCAGACACATGTAAAAGACCCACATTGGCATCTCTTATGTAGACGCAGATGTCAGATATCTTGTGAAGGGAATCAATATGCAGTAAAATGATTTACTTGGCAAGATAAGGCAGCAAAAGAAAAAGAAAAAATTGGCTGGCTTCATGGCAGATTGTTGATCTTTATGTATTTTGTAGCTAAATGGTAACATTGAGTCTGAATACATTATTGACTTCATTTTTAAAGTTCAAGTTTAATAAAATTTACTATCTTGCCCAACAGTATGCACCATCTGGACAGCGTACAGTCTAAAATGGGGAAGGGGGAACAAAATTATCTTACTGGACAACACACAATAGGGAATGGGAATAGAACTACAATTGATGATAGGAGGAGGAGGGGGGGGGGGGGAAGGCTAGCATACCAATGCTTCAGAACTCCATCTCTCTCTACCAGTGAGAAAAGAAAAGATGGAATAGGTTAGAATCAGTAAGGATTAAGAGTAAGCGTTTTGAGAAGGTTTTGAGTTCAGCCTTAAATTGTGCACGGGATGATTGCTGGTGTAAATGATATCGGAGAGAATTCCAGAGTTCAGGACCCTGGACTGAAAATATAGAATTTATTTATTTATTGGGATTTTTAAATTGCTTTTATGAAGAGATTCACCCAAGGTAGAGTGATCGTGAATAATTTGCCTATAGGTTGGTATGATAAGATGGTTTTGTTGTGTGGATCTAAGAGCCCATAAGGGAAGATAAGGAATTTTATAATGTGAGAGATAAGTGGGTTCATCAAAGGCATGAGTCTTAAATACTAGTAACAATATCTTGTAAGTGATTACTCGTTTTTGTGAGATAAACGTCTATCTCCCGATTTAGGTCGTAATATAGGCATTTTAGTCTTTCGATTATAAGCAGGATAATGTGATATTTGTAACCAGTGAGCATTTTTAAGATCAGATGTCACATGGTCACATTTCTTGAGTTGATTGATCCAAAGAGCCATAAGAGAGTTGCAATAATTTAATTGGCTAATCACTAGAGAATGAACCAAAATGTTTAATACTGGGGGGTGTAGCAGAGATTCTCTGCATAAATAAACATAGGGTCCCCAAAAACAGCAAGGCAAACAATCTGCAAACTCCAAAGTGGAAGACAACAAAGCAGATCAGTAGTGGAAATACACAATCTTTATTAATATAGTTGCAACTAACGGATACTGCCCGACACAGGCCGTGTTTCGCCCAGCAGGGCTGTGTCAGGAGCTACTTAGTAATTCTTACTACTAAATACTCATAGGAGCTTGTAGGTTCCAACAACTGTTATTGAAAGCCAACTGTACAAAGGTCCAAAAAAAACCCCAGCACAGATCATATATATATATGTGTGACTCAAAGACTATCGTACACCAAAGCATCAGAGTGTAAATTGTGACCTGTCGCTTCTTTCTCTTTAACATCAGCAAAATTCGCCCTTTCCTCTCTGAGCACACCACCCGTACTCTCGTCCACTCTCTCATTACCTCTCACCTTGACTACTGCAACCTACTCCTCACTGGCCTCCCACTTAGCCATCTATCCCCCCTTTAATCCGTTCAGAACTCTGCTGCACGTCTTATATTCCGCCTGAACCGATATACTCATATCACCCCTCTCCTCAGGTCACTTCACTGGCTTCCAATCAGATACCGCATACAGTTCAAGCTTCTCCTTCTTACCTACAAATGCACTCAGTCTGCAGCCCCTCATTACCTCTCTACCCTCATTTCCCCTTACGTTCCCGCCCGTACCCTCCGCTCACAGGACAAATCCCTCCTCTCAGTACCCTTCTCCACCACCGCCAACTCCAGGCTCCGCTCATTCTGCCTCGCCTCACCCTATGCTTGGAATAAACTTCCTGAGCCCTTACGCCAAGCCCCCTCCCTACCCATCTTCAAATCTTTGCTCAAAGCCCACCTCTTCAATGTTGCTTTCGGCACCTAACCTTTATACCTTTCAGGAAATCTAGACTGCCCCTATTTGACTGACTGTACATTTGACCTTTAGATTGTAAGCTCCTGTGAGCAGGGACTGTCCTTCTAAGTTAAATTGTACAGCGCTGCATAACCCTAGTAGCTGCATAACCCTAGTACCGCATACAATTCAAGCTTCTCCTCCTTACCTACAAATGCACCCGGTCTGCGACTCCTCACTACCTCTCTACCCTCATCTCCCCCTATGTTCCCGCCCGTAACCTCCGCTCACAGGATAAATCCCTCCTTTCTGTACCCTTCTCCACCACTGCCAACTCCAGGCTCCGCTCATTCTGCCTTGCCTCACCCTATGCCTGGAACAATCTTCCTCAACCCCTACGCCAAGCCCCCTCCCTACCCATCTTCAAATCTCTGCTTAAAACTCACCTCTTCAATGCTGCTTTCGGCACCTAACCTTTCGAAAAATATAGTATGTCCTATCAGATTGACTCTACACTTGTCTTTTAGATTGTACACTTGTCTGTAGATTGTACACCTGTCTTTTAGATTGTACACTTGTCTTTAGATTGTACACCTGTCCTTTAGATTGTAAGCTCCTTGAGCAGGGACTGTCCTTTCATGTTAAATTGTACAGTGCTGCGTAACCCTAGTAGCACTTTAGAAATGTTAAGTAGTAGTAGTAGTAGTAGTAGCGCTTTAGAAATGTCAAGTAGTAGTAGTAGTATGTGTTTTTTTGCCAATGATGAGAAGTTATTAGCTCCAAAGGTGTTCTACCTGAAGCTCTTTGAGATTTTTTTCCATCCACTTTTCACTTTGTTTAAATCTATAGATTTACTTCATATTTATTGTTGGTTATAACATATAACATTCATTCAGGTACAGTAGGTATTCTTCTGCTCCTGGAGTGCTCACAATTTAAAAATAATTCACAAATAGGGTCCCCTGTTTCTTAACCCACTACTCTAATCATTAGCTATCCCTCTACTCTGCAAGAACATCTGTCTGGCCATTTTATAAGATGCTGCCATACAGATGTATATGTCCCATATTTTTCCCCTGTTCACAATTAGGATGTTTTAGTTTGTAAAATGAATGTTCATGCTGGACCTTTCCAGTACATGAACATCCATCTCACATGTATTTTAAAGAAAGCTGAATCCTGTTCTACAACACATGAAAGATGGATGCCCATTTGTGATGTTCTGACTTGGACGTCCATATTCTGAGTTGGAGGTCCTTTCTAAAATGTCTATTCATATTTCAGATCCCCTATTGAGGTAACATCATATGCCCCTGAAGGAGGCACAAGCTAAAATGTGGCCATGTCAGAAGGGCATTTTTGTACCAGCAAATGAACTAAAGCTGTACCGAACAGTATATTCTACTATTTGGCCTAATACGAATAATAACAAATATTATTCAGCTGAATACGAATAACGGGCATTGAGCCTTAACATATCAATAATAAAAGAAGCAACATGAAATCAGAGATCAAGTGTTTATTTCAGTAATTTAGCACAGTAGAGCCCCAGATTATTTGTATTCAAATATAAATCACTATTTTGCCATATACGAGTAATGTACTCGGGGCACAATTTATGGCCAAATTAAATTGAATATTCGGTACAGCCCTAAAATGAACTAAACATTATTAAAAACTTTTTACCATACTACTTTGTTTTCTTCTTTTTTTCCAACTCTGTTTTCTGACTGAGGTATGTCTTTGACATTTCTTATATCATCCCTAGTAAACAGATCCCTAAATAGGAGAAAAACTATATTTAAATAAATACTATGATTAACCATAGCTATCTTTGCTGCGAAAACTACAATGTTTCACACCTCCACTCTGTGGTATATACTGTAAAATAAAACCTATTTGTTGATTGTGTAGCCAGTTGCGTTCTGACAAGAAGGAGGTAACCAAGTAGTATAACGGTAACTTCCACACATTTTTACAATAATAAAATGGGTATCAGAAATATGAGTTAAAATTAAATAATAAATCTTCTGTTATGCAAACGATTTGGCAACATTGCATTTTTCCAATTAAGATGATAGCATCTGGACCACTGTAATCTTTAAGGTTGTAAACTGCTTCATGTCACTCCTCTCAAAAGTAAATCTTGCAGTCTGCTGGTTATACTTTATCCGATGGATACGAATTTTAAAACTCAGATGCAGATTATAATTTTACTGCAGGGCAGTTGCTCTTGATTTTATATGCACTTTGCTGTGTAATTAATGTAAGCTACTGGACTAAAAATCATCACAACTGAGGATTTTCCAGCATATTTTAGCCTAGCATTAGTGGAATAAAATGGGCCTTGCTGCAGATAACTCGAGCTAAGCTTTAGTAAAAGACCCCCTAAGAATTTAGCAGAAAACAATTATTCTATATTTCATCCTTCACATTATTGTATTGTGAGGCTTACACTGGAAAATTTCAGAATCTTCTAGAACAGGCTTGTCAAAGTTCATTCCTGGAGGGTTGCAGACAGGCCAGATTTTCAGGACAGGGATATTTTCTTTAACAAAAACAACAATTATAATGAACAGTTTTGGTCATTAGTTCTTGAGAGCTAGAACTAAAAACACTGGGCCCTATTTATTAAGCTGTGTTACAGGTGCATTAGCGTTTTTAGTGCACACTATCCATGTAGGTGCCCATAATTCCTATGGGAGTCTACAAGGTTTACACACACTAATTTTTAGCACGTGCTAAAAATGCTAGCACACCTTAGTAAGCCAATTTTCAATGCATGCACAAAACCCCTGACCCTAACCTCTGTCAACACCCTTACCTGCTTAGTTTTTGCACATGCCCTGAAAACTGAACATGTGTGGCTGCCGGTGTCGGTAGTCTCAGGGAGATACAACAGACTGCAGACAGTGAAGAGCTGCATTTTCAGTATCATCCTCAACTGGCAGGGCCTGGGATCCTTGCTAGCTAGTACAGCTGAGCTGAGCTGAGCTGAGCAAAGAGTGCGCTCACGCCACTGTTGAGTGTGTATCATACCTTAGCCCCGAGTATGTGGGCCCAGCCCACTCGGGCCCATCCGTGGCTATGGCACTGCAATCAGCCGAGCTAAAGAGACCTGCCAAACATATTTTAAACTCAGAATCAACTATAACCATATTTTCTGGCAACAAAGTCTGTGAGTTTGTTGTGCATGCACTGAAAAAAAACCTGTTTTTAAAATGCCTAGCCAAAGAGCAACAATTTCAGCGCCATCAGGAGAATAAAATGAGTCTTTCCAAATTATTTGCAGGACATAAGAGGGGAAAGTAGCATGTGGGAATTTTTTGAATACTGTGAAAATATGAAGAAAATCAGGTGACTAATCAAGCTTACAAGTGACAGCGAGAGTGAATGCAATGTGCTCCTAGTGGGAAAAAAATCAACCAATCTTAGTAAGCACATGGAGTATTTCCATAAAACATGAGCTGAAATAATAATTGGAGTCAACAAGGAAAAAAGTTAAGCATTTTGTCGCATCCTGATGTTTCTTACATGGAAATATTACTACTTGCGGTAGCCGCATGAGACTACTGCTGGGGGCTCCATTTGAAGGATGGTGCATGGAGTAGGCAAGAACAACTGGGCATCACCCCTGAACAACCCCTCCCCCAGACTCCCCTGGACTTCCCTGGACCACCAAGGGCCTCCTAAGGTAGCAAGTATGGAGGCCTTGGGGGGACCTTATTTTGGGCTGGGGTTTAAGTCTGGGGGATCCAGAGCTGCAGGCTGGGAGCATCAGGCCACAGCTTTGCATGGCCCGATGTTCCGGGACCACGGGAATAATGCTGCTTGTGAGGTGGCTCACAAGCAGCATTTTTTGCTTGGCCTGGGATTCAGCAATCTGCAATACCAGGATCATGCAGGTTGCTCAATTCCGTGGGCATCAAGGTGCGGTAAAGGGCGAACATTTACCTCACTTGATTAATTCCCCCCTAAGTGACATGATCATAGCCTTCCTTATTCCTGATATGTCCTTCCAGATCAATTTTTGAAATAATTTCTGTAAACAGTAAGAAAAAAAGAGCCAAAAATGTATTTCTGCCTATATGTTGGTGATATGGCACGTATTAAAAGGAGAGCATGTCCAGCTTCAATGGCACATGAAAGGGCGTTGTGCAAAATGAACAGCAAAGAACCACTGCTTATATCTGAAACATTTCTTAGGCTAGGCGTGAAAGTGTGCTAGAAGCATTGGCACTACTTAATATAAATACTTAGTTTGAGTTTTATCCCTGCTGTCCAGCTGCCTTATTTCATAAGCCTGAGTTCAGCCCTCGCTCAGACAAAAGACAGATGAAAATCAAGTGTGTGTATTGTATATCATTTCTATTTATTTATTTATTTATTTTCGTCAATTTATATACCGTATCTTATTGCAACTGCAAGACAGAACGGTTTACAATTTGTAAAGTAAAAAAGAACAATACAACATTATATGTACAGTTTAGACAAACAATGGAACTCCAATCATTACAGGAAAGCACAGCAAAAACCACAATTAGCTACATAAGATAAAAACAGTGTAGATCATGATTTAATACAGGAAAGCAAATACAGAATTGAGTACATATAAACTACACAAACATAAACAGTGCAAATTATGCTATGCATCTTAAGGAGGAAGGTAAAACATCTTAATGCTGAGATTGCTAAACTTTTGGTTATAAAATATTGTCCCAAGACTGCATAATATTTAACTACCTATATATAGCAGGCATAATGGAAAATTGCCAACCAATGTTGAAGCATGAATGGCTATAACCTGAACAGAGTGACAGGTGCAGCTTTGGCTTTGTTGGACAAACTGTATGGACCATGCAAGGCTTTATCTGCCATAGTTTACTGTGGGGTCCTTTTACCAAGGTGTGGGAAAAAGAACCCTGCGCTAGCAGCAGGGGCAGTATTTCCTTCGCGCCAGGGTCCTTTTTACCACAGCAGGTAAAAAGACCCCAGGCACAAATGGCCATGTGACAGGAAGACCTTACCACCACCCATTGAGGTGGTGATAAGGGCTCCCATAGTAACCCTGTGGTAACCTGGTAGTGTGCTGTGATGCCACTGCTGGGTTACTGCCACGCAAGCCATTTCCGGAAGTTTTTTTCTCCCCCCCCCCCCCCCCAAGGAAATGGCATGTGTTCAGGGCAGGACTACCACCAGCATCCACATTGGACCAGCGATAGTCCCGGAAGAGCAAGTGGTAAGCCTACGTTGGGCTAACTGCCGCTCTGTAAAAGGACCCCTGTGTTACTGTGTAAAAGGATAAACTATACAGGTAATTACAAATTCCATGGACTTTATACCAGTCTCAAAAAAAAAAGGTATACATGTACTTTCCCTTTGAAAGTTGTTTTGGGAGAAAGTAGGCACCAAATGGAAGGAGTAGAGCAACAAAACTTCAAAATTCTTCTAAAACATTGATGACGACCCAACACGACTAAATTTTGAATGAACTTTGGTTTGAACACCATCTGTGAGAAGTTTCGTTGCTCTTCTCCTTCCTTTTGGTGCCCACTTTCCAGCAGAGCAGTTTGCCTTCTGTTTGGGAGAAAGTATACATAGAGGTACTTTTTCCTTTCATAAAAATATATAAAGTTTGTAAAATATGGGGCCCTTTTACTAAAGGGTTGGCACGCGGCAACAGGCCTGCAACACACCAAGCCCGGCAGTAGCTCCCACCCCCAGTGTGCGACATTTTTGTAGTGCCAGTGCTTACCCAGTGGTAATCGCTTCCCAGTTACCAATGTGTTAGCGTGGAAGCCCTTATCACCACCTCAATGGGTGGTGGTAAGTGCTCCCCCTAAAAATAGCCACATAGCAAGTGGTTCACTTACCACACGGCCATTTCTTTTTGAGAAAAAAGACAGTCTTTTACGTGTTGCGGTAAAAGGGGCATCAGCATGTGTCAAATACATGTGCTGATGCTATCACAGGACCCCTTTTACCGCAGCTTAGTAAAAGGATCCCTATGTGCATTGTTGCATTCCTTACTCAGTCTCCAGCCAGGGAATGCCTTCACTCACTGTGTGTAAAAGCAAGTATATTATGGAACAACATGGGTAGGTTACCTACATATACCATTTTCAAAAAGTAAAATTGAAATTGAAATCCAGACGGCCCTTTAATAAGGTAAATGGCTTTTGAAAATTGCTCTCCTATTGATCTAGATGAAAGTAGTTCTCTTACGCTTGGCTAACACTATATACAGGCATTCACTGTGCACATAGTTTTAGTTAAAAAGAGGCTTTTACAATGCTGCATTTAGGTCACTAGCTAGACAGTTTTCCCTTGAAAAATTAACTACAAAAATGTTTGTGTAGTAACAATATACTTGTGCTTTATAATTTTGTGGGCCATTGAAAATTGACCAAGAAGCTTATACTTAAATAATTAATATGATTTTTTTCAGCCGGCATTTATTGATCTGGCTTTTCATTTTTTTTCCTATAGGTTTTATTTTAGCTGCTTGGAAAATTAGCATTGTTTTCTCTATTCCAGGTAGTACATCTCATACTAATAATATTCCCATAGTTGTAGGGGCTTTTTTTTTGGGGGGGGGGGGAGGAATTATTAATGCTCTCCAAAATGATCTTAAGTACTTGAGTTCAGTTGGACTCTTTCTACCACCATTGACCCCCCCCCCCCCCCCGTCCCTCCCCTCCAAACTAAGAAGGCAGATTACACTGTTAGAAGCCAATCATGCATGTTTCAAGAAGTAGCTGACTTTCTAATTAGTGATAGAACAGTAATCAGGATTATAAGTCCCATGCCTTTCATAAACTGTACTGATAGCTGTCTCCAAAATGGCATTTTCAATTTTAGTTAATGTGGTGCTCATTTTCAGAGCAGATGGGTAAATGCAGATGTGCTAAAAACTTCCAAATCCTGATTTTGGAAAGACAGATTGTGGATGTTTCATACTGCAGTTCATCCAAATAGCAAGGGGGCATGTTGTGGGTGTGTTTTGGGTGGAAATAGGGAGGGCCCAAAGTCAGGACATCCAACAGCGATTACCAAATGGGAAGAAACATCCAAATCAAAAAAGAAGGATGTCCTAAGTTAGAAGTGCTTCAGTCACATCAAGGAAACAAAAAGGTGATCTGATTGAGCAGCTGACCACTGGAGGGATTAAGGCATGATCCCCGCTTAATCACCCAGTGGTGGTATCTCCCTCCCTCCCAGGCTGTATGTCAGCTGCAGGTATTACATAAGTGCATAAGTACATACCGGGACAGACCAAAGGTCCATCAAGCCCAGCATCATGTTTGAGATTGGACGTGTTTTTTTGGATGTCATAGGCAGGACAACAGTGACAACAGAGAAGTGGGAAATAGACCAGGTGATCCAGAGACAAACACTGCTTCCAACAGCGGCCAATCCAGGTCACAAGTACCTGGCAAGATCTCAAAACAGTACAGTATATTTTATGCTGTTTATCTTAGAAATAAGCAGTGGATTTCCCCATGTCCATTTTAATAATGGTCTATGGACTTTTCCTTTACGAAACCATCTAAACCTTTTTTTAACCCCACTAAGCTAACTGCTTTTACTACATTCTCTGGCAACAAATTCCAGAGTTTAATTACATGTTGAGTGAAGAAATATTTTCCCCGATTCATTTTAAATTTACTACTTTTGGTGTAGCCAGACCTCGGCAGGACGGGGGTCCAGAGCCCTAGGTGGGGAGGCACATTTAGCCCGCCATCCCTCCCCCGCCACATTTGACCTGCCACCACCACCACAAGATACCTTTGCTGGTGGAGGTCCCCAACCCCCGTCAGCCAAAGTCTTCTTCAGCGCCGGTCTCCAGCATGTTCACTGATCTGAGCTGTGAGTCCTGATGTCCAGCACATCTTGCACGTTCCTGAGCAGGAATGGCCGTAGGATTTTGATGTGAGGAGCAAAAGTTATGGCTAGGGGAATACAGGATAAGGGACCTGTAAACAAGGGTAACCCTGAATGAAAGATATGGTTAAGTCAAGTTTTGAAAGTTAAGCAGTAATAGATTAGCAGTCAGTATTCTGCAATCAAAGGGGGCGGGGGGGGGGGGGGTAGCAATACTATCGTATTTCTTAGCTCCATGAAACAATTTAATTGCTGTGTTCTATATTCGTTCAATGCTATATTAGTGTCCTAAGCTAATATGAATGAGTGAATTACAGTAGTTCAACAGGAAATGAGAAAGGAATGGGAAATAGTATCAAAGACTGAGTTGCACGGATTTGTCATCGAGTAAAGAGAGACTTTTTCAACTACAAATTGAATGTGATCTTTAAATGTAAGGTGACTATCAGTCTAGACCCCAAGGATTTTTAACTGAATCCTTCAAGGGGATATAGGTCCCAGGTATAACAGGGAGATACTGCAAGAATAACAAGCAAGTATATAGGAAAAACAGAGCAATAGAGGTATTTAGCTTCAATTCATTAGTAGCAAGCCATTAGCAACTATGCCCAGTTTGTCAGATATTTTGGTAATGATGAGAAGTTCACCGATCCAGAGTAAATAGTAGCTGAATATCAACTGCATAAAAGTAAAATTTTATCCCAAAGGTTTGTAGTAAAAGGGCAAGTGGTGCTAAGGAAATATTAAAGAAAATAAGACTGAGAACTGAGCCCTTATGGTACCTCACAGGAGAGATTTTGGATATCTGAGAGAGAACCTCTAAACTTGAAAAGTCCTGTCTCAATATTTCTTAAGTTCCTAAACAAATGAATAATATAAATGTAATTGAGTATAACAATTCCAGGCAGAATGATATCATGCTAATTAATTAATCTCAAATTTAATGATTTTAAATGGTTTCTTTAAAATAATTTCTTTAAATAATGTTTGCCTTAGTTGCATCATTTACATTGGCCGATCATAGGGCCGTTATTTTGCAGCGCATCTACAACTGAGAAGATTTCTGAAGAACTCCAGTGTTAGATCTTCAAAACAATTCATCCAGTCATCAAGCACTATTTTACAACAACAGAGATTGACCAAGACCCCTGAGGCAGGCCTTCGGGCCGAAACACGGCCGTGTCAGGTCGTTTTTACCTTTTTCAATAAAGTATCTTTATTATCCTCCTTGAACTTACTGGTTTGTTTCATTTCTCACGGTATCATGAGGTCCTTCTCCTCCCCTTGTTGTTTCTTTAAAATAAACATCGAGTTCAATTGGAATAGAACATCAAGGACCAAAAATTAATTTACATGAAGTCAGGTGTAACTTCACACATATATCTGTCCATTCTTCTTCCTAATTGTTGATCTTCTGGTGCTTTTTCATGGTCTGAAATGTGTTTGAAAATCAGAACAAAATTACATATTTATTTATTTATTTAAAATTAATACCAAAGATAACAGATATTCAATAGAGATATCAGTCTTTTTACCCTGAATCATATCGATATTTAAAAGATTGAATTGGCAAAACTGCATTCCAATTAGTTCTACTGTTCATTTCCTTTGAGGAACAATTTAAAAATTGAGTTTTTAAATGGAGAATGGTATGTCTGAGTCACCAGCTGATTAACATTGAATGAAAGGAGGGAGTAGGGTCCCGATACAGATGCCCACTTGATACATCTTGTAATGATCAGTGGCAGATTTGGGGGGGCTGTGGGATAGCTGAGATGAGTGTGTTGGGGGAGGGGTCTATTTAAACTATTTATGAATAGAATGAGTTATTGATTCTGAATTTTCACAACCAGAACATGTTTTGGATTAGTGAAAAAAATCAGAATATCCATGACTAGAGGAAATAATGCACAAATATAAACATGATTTTATGAGAATCTCCCTTTGGCACTCTACAGCACTTTACAGTATTCTATTCCTCTTCATCTATTCTTTTATATTTAAAAAAAAACATTTTTGAAGTCCCAAAATTGAACATTTATCCCCGGATTCTATAAAGGTCGCTAAAAGATGTGCCAAAAACAGGGCATGACCCTGAGTTGTGCGCACAACTAAGTTGGTTAACAAGAAATTAACAGTCAATAATCAAATGCTAACAATAAATTGACATTAATTAGCATCAATTGAGATGTTGGTGCTAAATATTGCTTCTATTCAGCTTCATCAAACCATTACTCCATTTTCTTCACTCCATGGTATCTTTAAACCTAACTACAGGTTTTTCCTTGATGTTTGGAAGTGAGCTACTCATGTGTCCTTTATCTATGGATGCTAAGTCTGACTTTATTTTGTTGACACGTTTTGGCCCATCTCAAATCTACCATTTGTCTTGAAAGTTGAAAAGTTAGTTGCTGCTCATCTGACCGCTTACCTTAAGAAAACAAGCTCACTCATCCTCCACAGACAGGTTTCCCATGCCCATCACTCCACAGAATCTACTCTCATTAGTTGTCAGGTTGATTTTGGATGGTGGGAGAGATGGTCTCTTAATCCCTTTAGACCTCTTCGTCACATTTGAATTAATCAGTCATTCCATACTCCTCCAATGTCTTGTTGATCTCCATATTTCAACTATAGTCTATTCCTGGTTCAAGTCCCTTCCTGCAAATTGTTCAATTATGGTCTTCCACTCTAATGTTTACTCCGATCTTCTCCCCCTCTCTTCAGGCATTTCTCAAGACTCCATCTTGGAACCCATTCTTTTAAATATTTTCCTGGCTCCTCTTACTCTTCTTATCAATTCACTGGGCTTTAATGTTTTTGTATAGATGACAATATAGAAATTATCTTTCCTCGCAATTCACCATATGAGATATCTGCCATTTCTGCTAAACTGTTCCAAATTGCAGACTGCTTTAAACAGAACCAGTTGAGATTGAATGTTTTTAAATCTGTAGCCACTGTTTTCCACAGCATGCTGTGCACTCTCCTCCTCCATATCCTCCTTCTGCTATCAAGGGAAACCCTCTCCAATTTAAAGTAAACATAGTAGATGACGGCAGAAAAAGACCTGCACGGTCCATCCAGTCTGCCCAAGAAGATAAATTCATATGTGCTACTTTTTTATTTGTACTGTCCTCTTCAGTGCACAGACCGTATAAGTCTGGCCAGCCCTATCCCCGCCTCCCAACCACCAACCCCACCTCCCAACCACCAGCTCTGGCACAGACCCTATATTCTGTAAAAGAAATTCTTGGTTGTGACTTTAGATCATAACCTCACTTTTAAGGCTCATATGTTTTATGTTCTCTTAGCTTCTTGCTTTGTATTATGCCAGATCCATTCAATATACCACATGCTTGCACACTGTAGATTCTCCTTTTGGCTCTTGTAATTTTAAAGTGGATTACTGTGACTTTCTTTACTCAAGTCTTCCTGCTGTCCAAAAAATGCAGACTTCAATTAATCCAAAATACAGGTATAAGGTTCCTTTTCAACAGTGTGAAATACGATCACGTGTCATCACTCCTATACTCCAAACGCTGGCTTCCAGTGACCTACAGGGTTCTGAATAAAGTCTAAACTCTTAGCTACCCATTTTGGGTTAGTTACTATTTCTGGCTTCTCTTTGTATCATTTAATCCCTGCAATGAACTCTCAGCAACATTTGTTGGTTATTTCATCAAGTTTCTTAAACATCACTCAGAATTCTTGTTTCAGTGTCTCAACACTAACTCTTTGGAACAGTCTTCCTAATTACATTAGATCTGAGTCATCCAACGCACACCCAAACAGAGTGAAAAAGCCAAAAAAGCACAAGGAGCATTCAAAAATAGGGGCATCAAATCAGTCTGTGTTTCAGCGAAACCATCTGAATCAGGGGTCTTTTTGGCTTTTTTTGTACTGCTTAAATCTGACCTGAAAAACAGTAGACCTAATTTTTGAAAATGGATCGATTGATGCTTCTAGTTCAAAATATTTATTCTATCAAGATTTAAGAAGAAATTTGAAGGAAATCTTTTATAAACAGTAAGGATTATTATAATTATAATTATTTTCATTCTTACAATGCACCAATTGTTAATGTGCCAATGATATCAGTGGTACAAAATGCAGCAAGAGGAGATAGTATACCAGTAGTTCATTAGTACTTTCACCATTTAGTCAGACATTGATTATCAAACTGCCCAGGTCTATCATAGAATGTACTAGACTTTAGACATGATAACATATGTAAAGTACTCTTGTCTGAATTAATGAAAGCTTTCATTGACAGTTATGTTCAAAATTATTCCTACGTTTTATTTTTTTATATGGTCCTTCAACATTCCATGTTTAAAACAGTATATTTCTTTAATCTGTGTATTAACAATATCTTTTCAGGACAGCCTTAATGAAGTGCATGTCAAGTTTTCCTTTTCATGGTTAATGAGGAGACAACAAGAATTTGACTAATACTAGTACAATTACTGGAGCAGTGAAGCACACATCTCTGATGAAACGTGATAATTTACAAGGCTGGGCTCTTCACATTAAGTATGCATACAGTATAAAAATCGTTTCCTTTATTTATTCAACTAATCTCTATTTAATGATTCCAGGATTAACAAAAGAGGGAGAAAAAAATATTTAAAATATTACCAGACGTTTGGGGGTTCTTTTACTAAGCTGCAATAAGCACTGGCACATGCTTACTGCAGCTTAAAAGGGCTTACTGTCGGATGGGCTCAGGCATCCTGCATTAAATCCCGAATCTGCACGTGCTACCCACACACTAAAAATGACCTTTTTTTTTTTGGTTGAGGGGGCATATATGGTGGCAGAGAGTGGGCATTTCAGTGCTAATCAATTAGTGCAGCTACATTAACAAACGCTGATTAGTGCAGGATTACCGCATGAACCCGTACTGCTTATAAAATGGGTGGTGGTAAGTGCTCATGCAGTAATATTTTTAAATGCCCATGTTCTAAGGGCAACATTAGTGCATGGCCATTAATACAAAAAATAGAAAATTGGCTATTTTATGGCTGTGGTAAAACTGGCTTTAATGCATGGGAAGAGCTGTGTAAGGGCATGCTAAGGTCACTTTATACTGCAGCATATAAAAGGACTCCTCAGTTTGTTGGACTTTTTTTTTAAATAAACTATTTGATACCTTCTTGCAGGTCCCAGTGTCCCTAGGCTTTTAAAAGGTCCTTCACAGTACTGCTGGTTACTGTAACTAATCTTTGGCATGGTTAAAGGACATTTCAGAATGTGTGTTCAAACAATTTTCTAATCTGATTTTTATATTTTTGTGTATCCCCACATACAATAATTACAAGATATATATACTATGCAAATCTCTTTCATACATATTCATAGTGGATATCCTGAAAACCTAACTGGCAAGAGGGTGCTCCAAGACTGATTTGGGGACTGTTCTAGAACTGTTGCCTCAGGCCACACATTAGTAAGTACATGCTAAAAGCATGACACAAATGCATGTTTCTGTAAGATCAAGCAAGCACACATTTTGGCTGTGGGTGTGCAGTGAGATGTATGAGATGATAGGGAGATGGGGGGTAGAGTGGAGCAGCTAACCCTCCATTGCCCCAGATACAAACTTAGGGGACAATTCTACAATGTTATTAAGGTGCACCTAACCCTTTATAAATTAAAGGTTAGATTTTATATTAGGTGCCTAAAAATCTGCGCAGTAAATATTTCTGCCTAAGTATATTCTATAAGCGGCACCTAGATTTAGGCACGGTATATAGAATACGCTTAGGTGATATCACAGCACTTAGAAGTAGGAGCATCCATTTACACCTATGAAAATGCGGTATAAATCCCTGTGTGTAGATTTATGTGCACTGGGCCATATTCTATAACAGTGCCTGTAAATTTTGTAACACCTTCAAAATGCCCATTCCCTGTCCATATCCATACCCCTTTTTGCCTGTGCGCATTAAAATTTAGGAGCAGTGTATTACAAAATTTGCTTAGGGATTTGTGCACCTAAATTATAATTATTGCCAATTAGTGCTCATTATTGCTTGTTAAATGTTGTTAATAATGCTGATTGCCTTGTTAAACCAATTAAGTTACACGTGGAATGCCTGGCATGCTGTTATGTCCCCTACCTCAACACAAGCGATGTCCTCGGGCTGCACAGGGTCCCATCGACAGGCACACTTGACTGGCACAGCCCTGAGCCATGTGTGTGTAGTTCTTCTCTGGCTTTCAGGCTCCTTGATTGCTTTGCTTCCACTCACCTGGGTCTGCTCTTCCTCTGCCATGCTTCCCTTGCTTCTCTCTTATTGGTCTTCCGGTTCCTCCTTCCCCTGCTCTTGTCCTATGACTGTGCCCCTTCTCCCTGCTGATGTCAAATGCCAGCACTTTATCAGCTAAGCTCTCCCTAGACTCCTTGCTTCGGCTTCTACTTTGGTAGGTGTTACTTGCTCAGTAGTGTGCTTCTCCTCTACTTTGTTCTTCATTGCTGACTCTGCCTGTACCTGAATTACTCTCGTATCTGCTGCCTGCCTACCAGGGCTGGTCTTAGCAAGTGCAGGGCCCTATGCAGATCAATTTGGTGGGGCCCCATCCTAGCCCCGCCCCGCCCATTGATAAGATTATTCAATTTTTAGAAAATTTTTTATTTATGAAATTTCAAATAAAGACAAATGAAGCTAAACTTGTACAGAAAAACTGATTGAAATAATAAGCACAATGCTATCATGAAACCCCCCCCCTCCCAAGAAATTATTCAGTACAAGTCCACAATTAGTAGTTCAAATTCTCATAACCCCGGGGGGTCAGAGGTGCGGACACACAATCTCTCCACTGCAAAACACTATACACAAACTTGTGCAAAAACACAGTCAGAACCTTACCAAACCATAACAGCACTAATTCCAAGGACAGGACGAGCTACAACCTTATGCATGGAAAGGCAGAACTGTAATTACACCAGGCGCTATAACATCAATACACTACCTTGTGAAAAAAAAAAAGGGCTGCAAATACTACACGCTAGCAGGATACTGTACCTTGATCACACATGAAAAACACATGACACAACAAATATAAAGGCAAAATACTGAATGGAAAGTTACCTCAAGAAGTCAGACTCAGCATGCAGCAATACTAGAAAAATTGAAACTTACATGCAAAATATCACAGATGCACATTTCTAAAAGCTGACATATTCCAATTAATAAATTCTGAATAAAATACTTTTTTTCTACCTTTGTTGTCTGATCATTTAGTTTTTCTATTCGCTTTGGTCCCAGTGTCTTCTGTTTTATGCAGTGTCTTCTTTCCGTTTGATATTTTTTCTCTCACCGTGTCCACCATCCTCCTGTGTCCTTATGTGTTCTGTCTACCATCTGTAGCCCCCTGTCCCTATCCTTTCTCCAGTTTCAGCATCTGCCTTCAAAGTGTTCCGATCCAGCCCTTAAATTCAACAATTTGCCCTCCATCCACATCCAGCATTTCTCCTCTCTCCCCTCCACTCCATTTCCAGCAATTTCTCCTCTCTCTGGGCCCTGCCATCCCATCCAAGTACATCCTTGGCCCTCTCTGCCCTTCCCTCCTCCATCCACATCCAGCAATTCTCCTCTCTCCCCTCCCCTCCATTTCCAGCAATTCCCCTCTCTCCCTGGGCCCTGCCATCCCATCCAAGTCCATCCTTGGCCCTCTCTGCCCTTCCCTCCTCCATCCACATCCAGTAATTATCCCCTCTCCCTTCCCCTCCATTTCCAGCAATTTCTCCTCTCCCTGGGCCCTGCCCTCCCATCTGTTCCTCTCTCTCCTGCCCCCTCCATTCACCCATGTATCCAGCAATTTCCCTCTCTCCCTGAGCCCTGCCATCCCATCCATGTCCCTCTTTCCCCTGCCCGCCCTCTTCTCTCCCCCACGATCGATCATCGATCCCTTTCCTTTTTTTGCTTTTAAATTTACCTCCAGTCCGGCAGCGTCAGTGAAAGCGCTCCCAGCCAGTAAAAGCGCTTCTCTTCGCTGTGTCCCACCTTCTTCTGATGTCATGACATCAGAAGAAGGCGGGACACAGCGAAGAGAAGCGCTTTTACTGGCTGGGAGCGCTTTCACTGACGCTGCCGGACTGGAGGTAAATTTAAAAGCAAATAAGGAAAGGGATCGATAATCGATCGTGGGGGAGAGAAGAGGGCGGGCAGTTCGGACGAGCGGCGGCGATCCCCGGGCGGAACTAGGTCAAGGCTGACTGAGACGCACCATGCGGAGCCCTATGCGGCCGCCTCGGCCTAAGACCGGCCCTGCTGCCTACTGACTCTGCCTATACCTGGATTACTCTTGTGTCTGCTGCCTGCCTACTGACTCTGCCTGTACCTGGATCATAGGAGCTAACTTTTCAAAATGATTGGGGGTGCTGAAAATTTTTTTTTTTTATAGGTGGTGCATGCCCCCCCCTTGTCCCCCTCCCTCTCCCCCGCCCCTCCCTCATCTCCCCTCGGTGCTGAATGAACGCAACCAAATATTCTCTTTCCCCCTCTACTTGCCACCACCAAAAATAGTCTTAGACTACATTCACCTTCCCTACCTACCCCCCACCACTCCCTGTAGCGCAGCGCAGCATCAGCTCTGCCCTACCCACCCCCCTTGGTCTGGCATCAGCCCTCCCTTCCCAATCCCCCACCCAGAAACACATCAACTGCATGAAACATAAAACTTTTTTTTTTTTACCTGGGCACTGCTGCAGAGCCTACCCCCCATCCAGAAGCCCAACATGAAATTATAAAACTTTTTTTTTAATCTGGACTGTGCAGAGCCCATCAGCATTATACATAAACCTAACCAGTGCTGAGCCCTCCACCCCCTCAGAGTAATCCAATACCATACCAATTAACAATTATTACACAAAATGTTTTGTGGGGTTTTTGTTTTACCTGAGCAGTTGATGAGGCCCTCTGTGTGCCTGGTAGTAAAGCATTTCACTTCGGCGCTCCCAAGCTCTCCCCGATTCCCGCCTATGCGGGACAGGAAAAACTGCTGCACACTGCTGCTGGTGGGCCTGCACGGAAGTTGAAAAAATGAAGCTGTGTTTGTGTGCAGGCAGGGTGGGCCATGGGAGCATGCAGGGACCGGATAGGAGGACCGACCTGGTCCACCACTCAGGCTTCGGCGACAGCGATGGCGGCTCCGGAAGCTCATCTGTGCTCTGCTCTGCCTCTGTTGCAGGCTTTTGGTGATCATCCCCCACCTATGCGGGAGCGGGAGCGGAAACAGAGCAGAGCCAGAGCAGGGAAAGCTTCCAACGGCGTCAGCGAACTAGGCACGTCCGGACTCCGGATTCCGAAACATTTGAAGGAGGTAGGAGGCGAGGTAGGCCGGCGGACAGCACAGTGAGTGGTGCACTGACTGCAGTAGGGCAGGGAGTCGCGTTGGGACGGTGCAGGGAGCGCCGCGACAGCAGGACCGGAACCGGGCGGGACTTTATGCCCACGACGACATCACGTGACACTGCCAGATTATTAGGGGTGCTTGAGCACCCACAGCACCCACAGAGTCGGCACCTATGACCTGGATTACTCTCGTGTCTGCTGCCTGCCTACTGACCTTGCCTGTACCTGGAATACTCTTGTGTCTGCTGCTTGCCTATTGACTCTGCCTGTACCTGGATTACTCTTGTGTCTGCTGCCTGCCTACTGACCTTGCCTGTACCTGGATTACTCTCGTGTCTGCTGCCTGCCTACTGACTCTGCCTGTACCTGGATCACTCTCTTGCCTGCTGCCTGTCTGGCCATCACACCCGCTTCCTGCTCCATCTCGTAAGGCCCGCAAGCTGCCCACACCCAGGGGGTTCAACCTCTGGGGAATGGCAGTCAGCGCAGGTGAAACCTGGGGTTGTCCGGCCGCCAAGCAGAACCTGGTCCGAGTACTGGGTTCGGCAGCACTCTACTTGGTACAAGAACTCACAGGTCTGACACATGCTATATATAATCCGGCGGTAATTGTGCAAAGCTGCTTTGGCACACTGACCCTTAGGAGCAACAGCTTATGCCAGGTCAATGGCAGATGTAAATTTTTTTTTCATTTTATTCTTCCAGAGATAAAAAAAAAAAAAGAATTAGGATGAAATAAAAAATGGAAGAGCAAATATCAAGGCATAAAGGTTCTAAGAACCAGAGGTTTATGTTTATTAAAACTTTCTATACTGCCATTACTGGTTAGCAGATCAAAGCGGTATGCAATCTAAAACACATAAAATATGGTGCAATTACTATATCAATATATACTTTATTAAGACAATGTCTCTTTACTGCTCCTTTGCATTTTTCTATTTTCTTCATTATGCTATAATAATGTATTTAATTTGTATGCAGCCTGCTTTGGATGCCTATTTAGGGGGAATAAGGAAATACACAGAGTAACATTTCCTATAATTCAATCAAAACTTATGACTTAAGTTACTGTTTTTCTTTCTTAATTGAAAGATTACAACAGTCATTGAAAAGTGATGGAAGGGCTTTTCTTCAAAGCATTCACATGAAGTAGACATTCTCCAAGCACAAGCAGGCCATATAATTCTCACACATGGTTGAGGTCATCCATGGAGCCCAGTGTGGAAACACTGCCTAGAATATTATCCCTTTAAGAACTTGAGACAACTCAGTAGGCTGTCTCCACACTGGCAAAGGTCCCAGTCTTACTGATGCTTGTCCTTGATGCCAGTTCTGGGCCATTCTGAGAAAGGAGTTGACAGGATTGCTACAGCTCCCATGTGCTCAGACATAAAGAGCACTTGTGCCAGCTAAAACATGCAGCTACTTCAACCTTGAGGTCCATGACACCCCTGTGGAGCAGTCCTCGGCCCCTATGCCTCGAAAGGCATCAGTATTGGTGCCTCCCCTTGCATGGCACCACTTGACATTGGGGGAGGAAGCTCCCTCGAGGTTGAGACATAGTAACATAATAGCATAGTAAGTGATGGCAGGTAAAGACCTGAACGATCTGTCCAGTCTGCCCAGCTGTTACACTCATCATTTCATGATTAAATCATCAATGAACGCGATGTAAAATACTTGACCACTGTTTTACTTTGGTGTTTCTGGGACATAGACCATAGAAGTCCACCCGGCCCTGTCCTTACGTTTCAACTACTGGAGTTGCTGTTGAAGCCCACTTCAGGCTATCTGTCTTGTCATTTGTGAAACACATACTGTAAAAGTCTGCCTAGCACTGTAGTTGCTGTTGAAGCCCTTCCCAGACCATCCTAAACTGGATTGCCATATGCGGGACACAGACCATAAAAGTCTGCCCAGCACTGACCCTAGCTTATCACAGCCGGAGTTGCCATCTATGCATCACTCGACACATCCACACATGTGCAGCCATTTGTTTAGGGTTTTTTTTATACTATCCATTTTCTAATTAGAGATCCTCTGTGTTCATCCCACACCATTTTGAATTCTGTCACCATTTTTGTCTTTAATCAACAAAAAAAGATAGGAGAGTCTAATATATAAACATACAAAAAAACTTCTCTTTGTAAGAGTTGCAAAATACTTCATATAATACTGTATTCTTGCAAAGTGCAAAAAGAATATTGTTGAGAAAGGGGAAAAGCCTCAGTGCCCAAACCTCCACCCAATGTACATTTAAAATAGGTTATAGAGGAAATCACATGGGTCAACTGTCTTCATCGGCATAAAAAACCCTTATCTCTTTAATTCGGTACTGCTAAAATCTTCACAGGAATAGCAAGTTCATGGACCAAAAAAATTGAAGTGAAAAAATACTTAGCTTCTAAATAATAGTAGACACAGAAGTGCAGGGTAAGTCAATCACACCAACTGTGGATAAAGTTTCGCTACCAAGCTGTCTCAAGGTGTGCATGACATCAATAACTTTAAACAATGTGTCAGGATCCCCACTTCGCAGGAATACAGTATTATATGAAGTATTTTGCAACTGTTACAAAGAGAGACCACTTTTGTCTTTACCACCTCCCTTGGGAGAGCATTCCAGGCTTCGACCACCCTCTTCGTGAAAAAGAATTTCCTGATGGATACTTTGACAGTGGCTATGCTCTTCTGGAACCAGTCAAATGCTTGCCCCCACTTTTGCCTAGGGAGCAGGCTGTGACTTCTGTAGATGGGGCTGGCAGCCCTGAGGACATTGGGCCTGGGGCTATATTGCAAAAACAGGCCAGATGCTTAAGAAGATTTTAAGCTCTTTGAACAGGAACTGTCTTCTATGTTTGTGCAGCGCTGCGTACGCTTGTAGCGCTATAGAAATGCTAAATAGTAGTAGTAGTAATTTACATAGACATAACATGAAGAAAGCTGGTGCCAGTCAGGTTCCCACCCCTGTGGGCCAGCACTTTACATGACCAGAACACTGCACCAGTGATTTCTCAGTAAGAATCCTGAAAGGTAACTTTAAAACAATACAGGAACGTAAGACCTTTGAAGTCAGAATGATTGAATATTTTGACACCCAACAGACAGGACAACAAGGATCTGGGTTTTCTAGCCCATTATAAACCATAAAGTTGTATTTCTCTGTTTATCACCCTCCTCTCACCTACCCACCCCCACCCTGCTAGACTATCAATGAAATGCTTGGATGTTTCACTTATATATACTATCAGCTACCACATTTGCTTATTTCCGGTCTGACGAAGAAGGGCAACCTTCGAAAGCTAATCAAGAAATGTATTATGTCCAATAAAAAAGGTATCATCTTATTTTCTTTTCCATGTTTTATTTTGTTTGATTTCTATTGATAACACCTCTCTAGCATCTGCCCTCAAAGTGTTCCGATCCAGCCCTTAAATTCACCAATTTTCCCTCCATCCATATCCAACGTTTCTTCTCACTCCCCTCCCCTCCATTCATGTGTATCTATTTCCTCTGTCCCCCCTCCCCTCCATCCTTGTCTAGCATTTCTCCTCTCTCCCTTCCACTCCATCTGTGTGCATCTCCATCCTTTGTCTTTCCTTCCCTCCATCCTTGTCCAACATTTCTCCTCTCTTCCCTGCCCTCCACTACATCCATGTCCAGCATTTCTCCTCTCTTCCCTCACCTCTATCCATGTGCACCTCCTCCCTGACTTCCCTCCCCTCCATCCATCCATGTCCATTCTCCACTGCCATCTCCTCCATCCACCCATATCCAGCAAATTTCCTCTCTCCCCGCCCCCTCCATTCATCCATCCATGTCCAGCAACTCTCCATTCTCCCCTGCCCTTTCCTCAATCCACCCATATACAGCAAATTTCCTCTCTCCTCTGCCCCCATTCATCCATCCATGTCCAGCAATTCTCCTCTCTCCCCTGCCCTCCCCTCAACTCCTGTCCTGCGATCTCTTCTCTCCCCCTGCCCTCCCCTGCCCTCCCCTCCTTGTCCAGCTATTTTGATCCAATTTGGTCCATATTTTCATTAGCTGGTTCATACTTGGCATAGTAATCTGATAGGCAATCTTTCATGGACATGAAATTTTACTGAAATCTTTCTATTGGTGGTTCAAACACCTCCCCTTGTTACCCTTATTTTCATGGGCTCTTGAACAATTGACAGCTTTCAAAATATTGGTATCTTGGTATCCTTTTGGCTCTTCACCTGGCATATAAGCTTTCAGCTGGGAATCAGCACAGACATGTTTTTAAAAAATGGACTAATATTTCCTTTTTTTTTTTTTTTACAGAAAGATGAATAGTTTCTTCGTTCAGATTCTTACAACTGTCGGATGAGTCGCCTGGTGGACTGTATGACTCAGGAGATTGGCAGAGTTGCTAAGCTTTTCTTCTAGATATTTTGAACTGAATCTCTTTATCATATCAATCTGCCTGGAGACCTATATGAAATGATATGGTGATCTCAGTGGAGTTCACAGTGGACCTGTGTCTGCATCATTAAAACCACCATCACATCAGGACACTCTTTGTAAATATTTCTGACAACCTCACCAGAGAGACCAAGGATTGCTAGCCAAAAAGCCCTTAAACCAAATACTAACTTCTCCACGTATTCTGTAATAACTTTAGATCTCCATTAGTATCTCATGATCTACCAGGTGAAATGCACTTAAGTGACTGAATTGTATTAATAAAACCTGCTTTCCAAATGTGTAATTTAATTTCTGTTAATGATGTTACTAGAAACTGGATTTTGAAAAATGAATATTATGTTTCTCTAAATTTTCAGTAGATTGTCTAGGCACTATTCCCCTCCTTAATTTTTTTTTTACTAAGGAAGGTATAGATGCAGCAGGCTTACAGTTACATTGCTCAGTTTGTGTTGGAATTTTCTGGGATAGATAAAAGAATAATTTCACCTAATACAATAGGAAGTAAACTGGTAGAAAAACATTTTCTTTAAACTGCAGAGTAATTCAAAAACTCCTGTGATACATTTCTCATCAAATAAGTTGGACAACTGTTTAGTTGACAATGAGAAGATTCTAAATACATTTTCAAAAAGGAGAAATATGTTTTCAACAGTAGGAATATTGGTCAATTTAGGGAATTCCAGTGTCATAGATTTGTGTATGTCTGTATATTTTCAACATTTTCTTCATTTCAAATAAAAGCCACATAATCATATATTAACATAAGGCCTATTGATTTGTTTGTTGCCTAGTAGAACATTAACTTGAAGGAGATGTTTGATCTCTTGGCACTTGAGAAAATATGCTTTGCTTGTTCAGGTTGTTCGACAGCGTGGAGTTAAAAGTGATTAAACGGTCAGTTGGAGCATATGAAAGGAGCTGGCATAAATCTTGGAATCAGAGTGAAATTTTATTACTTCAGCCAAATTAAAATTTATAAAACATCTAATCAGGAAACTGGGAGAGATGTTTGTGCCAAATCAATTGCACACAGTGAAAACAGTGATATAGAGTGATTTATACTAATAAACAGACTGCTATCGCCTTCTGTAGTGCACTCAGGTGCATTGCTGTGTCTGTTTTAGATTGTGCAACCTTTTCTGAACTTATTTGTTTACACAATTGCAAATATTGCTACAGAATTTTTGTAGCTCTAATTGTTTAGAAGCTTCAAAAATGATGATCTCTCTTGGCATCTAGAGAAGGTTACCAGATGTTCTCTAAACCTTTGCCCATAACTTTTGATTAAAGAGTATGGTAAGGCGCCTGATTTATTTAATTTAAAAATTTATATATGGCCTATTACCTAGGTGATTTATAAAATAGTCATACATAATAAAATCAAACAAAATATAAAATAAATCAAAAGTTAACATACATTACAAACCAACTGAAAACCACAAGTACTGCTCGTCATGTTTAAAAATCAATAACAGGCCACTCCTACATAAAGAACTAAAGAAATAGCTGTGTTTTAACACTTTTTTAAAAAATGTACCACATTACTGCATAAAGGAAGCTGTCCGGGGAGAGCATTCCAAACCACACCCCAGCGATGGAAAAAGCAGATAAGCTCAAGTCAACAGGACAAACTCTTGCTACTGAATCTAACATGTAGGGTTTTCTGATTGCAAAGATCGTTTTGAACAGTATTTACAAACAATATATTATTATTAAAACTTTCTGGGGGGAAGTGGGGAATATGCAATTAAGGAAGATAATGCCTAATTTAAAAAAAAGAATCATCTTTGTATCTAAATTTTCCTTGTAATTTTAGACCAGTCTTTAATCTATCCTTTCTAAGCAAAATGTTTAAATGAACCATTTTTCTCAAACTTAGAAATTAGTTTTGCAGGATGTAGCTCTACTTGCCAGCCTTCCCCAAGAGCTTCTGAGGCTAATATTATATTATATTGCTCTCACTGTGCGCCTGCTTTCCCATCAGAACTGCTGAGCTCCCACTCTCACTATAAGCCTGCACTTACTTTAGAACTGTTAAGCTCCCACTTTTATAGCAGTCTACACTCTTATTAGAGCTGCTGAGCTCCAACCTTTATTGTAGCCTGCTCTTGGGGAAGGCTTTCCTCAGCCATCATCTTTCACAACATAATTTCAAACCATAAATGTAATTTCAAACTATAAATAGCGTGGAGGAGTGGCCTAGTGGTTAGGGTGGTGGACTTTGGTCCTGAGGAACTGAGTTCAATTCCCACTTCAGGCACAGGCAGCTCCTTGTGACTCTGGGCAAGTCACTTAACCCTCCATTGCCCCATGTAAGCTGCATTGAGCCTGCCATGAGTGGGAAAGCATGGGGTACAAATGTAACAAAATAAATATAATATTACAGTGAGAGTAATATATATTACCACATGTAATTTCCTCCAGGTCAACTCTCTTGATTAGGAGTCAGTATAGTCTTCCTGTTTCCATTTATGAGGCAGGACACTGGTATACAATATACATGCTTCATCATGGGCTTCAGTTAACAATTTTCACATCTGACATGCAGCCCTCTTACACAGTTTAATCCAAAGTGCAATTACAAAACATTCAAAAATGTTTCCTAATCTCAGTTTTTCTGACCCTCCATTCACAGTTTACAACCTATGGGCTTTCATATGGCATCTAACTACTCTTGTCAGCTTCTCAACTGTTGTGTGCAGTTTTGGGGGTTTGGCTTATCTGCCTCTACATAGTACAGAGCATAATCTTTGAGAAGGATATTTCATTCTGGGCCCCTGGTCAGTAGCATTCCATAACATCATCTAGCCATCTGGCACATCTTTTACCAGGATGTATTTCTAATGACAGTGAGGTTCTATCTTTCAGCTTGTTTGTCTTTTCCCAGCATAGACTTCTTGTCCAGGTATTTTAAACTACAAGATGACTGTTTCTTTTCTCTGTGGCTTCTAATTAGGACCTTTTATTACAAGTGCATTGTCTTCTTATCAACTTCCCAAAACACTAACAGCTCATTAACCCCCTCATAAAACCTTTAGCAGCATTCTTTCCATCAATCTCTCACCTCACTTCAGGGTCTAGGAACTATGGGTCTTTTTACTAAGCCGCTGTAGCATTTTTAGCTCACGGTAAAAATCAGCTAGCGGTAAATGCTGAGATGTCTGATGTATTTCATCTTTCTGTGATCCATCCTGGTACCCATCCTACTTCTCTACGAACTGCCTGGCTCTTGGTACTTAACTGTCTTCACCTGAACCATAGGTGCTTCCTCATTACATCTCTCACAATGGTCCTGAGGACTGTTATACCTTTGACTTTATCTCCCAATTCTACTCATGCGCTTCCCTCTATCCTTCCTTATCATCCTTCCTATTCCTTATCCTTCCCTATCTCTTTTCATTTTGATATTCTATCTATTTGCTTGCCTATATTTTTTTTAACTCACATTTCCTCAAAACCTCACAATTACTAAGTTTACTACAACTTGTAAGATTCTCATCTAGATTTTGTAACTGTATTTACTATGTAAGCTGCATTGAGCCTGCAATGTGTGGGAAAGCACGGGATACAAATGTAATAATAAATGTAAATGTAAATAAATGTAGTTCTTCAGGTGCATTGAGGCAACAGCACATATTATGAAAACGATGTGTGTTATATTACCATAACATTCTTTAGGTACTAATTTGTGAACATTGTTGCAGATTGGTACAAGGTCCCATGGGGCCTACTTAATATATTTTTAATAAAATACCTTTAACATACAATAAAAAAAGATTCTTGCCTATTAAATGTAGGATGTGTCTTATTGATTATGGATATGGATTCTCTCCTTGCATTTCAGTAATGAGAAATGAACCTTTTGGAAAACCATTATGTACTTGCTTACTTTTTTGTGAAAATAAAATCATTTAAGATAGATGCAAAAAAAAATTATTTTTAAGAATTGCATAATCCCTTTAATTATGATGGTCTGAAATGATATTTCCTTTAAAATCTAAATCATGTTCATGAGATTTAAGAATGCAATTTAATTTGCTTATAATTTTGGGTCAATGCCTTAATATGATGGCAGAACATCCAGTTACATTTTTATTTTGTTTAGCCAGTGTTTTCAATTAATGAAAAAACAGCTGCTTGTACAATACCTGTGGTGGTTTTTTTCAATCTTTGTGCCAATTAGCAAGATTAATTGCTGTTACTTTCCAGTTGTGTACAGGAAAAGGTGGGTGCTAAGCTCTTTCATCCTTACTATGAAATTTATTTATTCAGATGAGGATACATACCACATTTGCAGCAGTAAAGTACTAATGTGTGAAAAAAGAATGTATCTGCTGTTGTCAGTGAGCATTATGTAATCTATTTTCATAATTAGGATACATAACCACTTCTCATAAACCAAAATAATCAGGGAGTACTAGATCTCCTTAAATACAATTTAAGGCCCATTTTAAATAGGTCATTGAAAAGGAAATTGAGACATCCATATCTGGCCATGCTCAGTTCCACCTGTATTTTATAAAAGGCACTGCTGAATATGGAGCTTTTTGTAAATTGTTTAGAAATAAATAAAATGCCAGCAAATACATGAGTATTTGTCTTAAAATGCAGCAACAATTAAAAAAACATTAATAAAGAGTACCTCAAGCTCTTCAATTAGTGTTGCTGTAGTCAAGAGCACTGTTCCCTCAAAGCTGAGCAGGAGTCCTCCAATTGCATTGCTACCAGTGGTGGGGGGGGGGGGGGGGTGCTTCAATATTGTGTTTTCAACCACTAGGGCAGGCAGGTTTCCTGGAGTCCTGCAGAGCTTACTTGTCCCTCAATATTTAAATTGTTATAGTGAAATAGCACCCTCTACTGTCAGGATTGTAGGTGGAGGACTCCTGCTCGGCTTAGATGGAGCAGTGATCAGGACCATTGCAGGTTTGTGGCTACAGCAGCATAGATAATGGGCTCCATGCTAGGCCTGCAATCTGTTAAAATAGACAATGGTGGAATTAATTTATCTCTCCCCATCACCAGATGCCTTGGCCACCTTCCATACTGTCACCCCTGAATCGCCTCCCCATTTCCACTTATACTCCTACACTCCTGAACCCCCTAACATTACCATTTACATGCATTCCCACTCTTCCAAATTCTCCCCTTGTTTGACACTTTGGCCTCTAGAGGTAGTAGTGGAAGAATAGTGCTAGGGGCTTCATCAGAAGGCATTGTAAAACAGAACTCAGACAGTGGGACAAACTCGGTGGCCTGTGCAGCTCCAACTATTGATCCTGTACCGCCTGAGAAGTCAGATACTCCTGGAGTTGGTGTTCTCTCTGGGAGTGGTAGGAGCTTAGGTATTGCTGGTTCAAAGAATAATAAGATCCAAGCTAAAGTATCAGGCACAGGATGGATGGAGGGAGGTGCTGGTGGCCATAGGAAGACTGGAGAAGTCTATGTCAGAGTGATTAAATAAGTTTGGTGAGAAAGTTGAGTTGCTGCAGTCTCAGGTGATGCAGTCCAAGGAGGGTTTGAGTCACTCTGAGGGGCATTTTCAAACAGGGACGACCATCTCTAAGGGTGCCCAACTTTAAAGACGATGCCACGAAGGGGCAAAGCAACACGTATTATCGAAACAAGATGGACTTCCACCTTTCGTTTCGATAATACGGTCGGGACGCCAAATCTCGACATTTAGGTTGACATTAGAGATGGTCGTCCTCGGTTTTCAGTGATAATGGAAACCAAAGACGTCTATCTCAAAAACGTCCAAATCCAAGCCCTTTGATTGTGGGAGGAGCCAGCATTTGTAGTGCACTGGTCCTCCTCACATTCCAGGACACCAACCGGGCACCCTAGGGGGCACTGCAGTGGACTTCATAAATTGCTCCCAGTTGCATAGCTTCCTTACCTTGGGTGCTGACCCACCCAACCCCCCCCCCCCCCACACACACACACACACACAGGTCCACCTGCCTGAAGTACATTGCACCCACTGCAACTGTTCCAGGGACCTGTATATTGCTGCGATGGACCTGAGTATGGCATTTGAGGCTGGCAAAAAAGTATTTTTAAGCTTGTTTTTTATGGTGGGAGGGGGTTAGTGACCACTGGGGGAGTAAGGGGAGGTCATCCTCGATTCCCTCCGGTGGTCATCTGGTCAGTTGGGGCACCTTTTTGAAGCTTGCTTGTGAAAAAAATGGACCAAGTAAAGTCGGCCAAGTGCTCGTCAGGGACGCTCTTCTTTTTTCTATTATCGACTGAGGACCACCATCTCCTAATCACACCCCAGTCCCGCTTTCACTACCCTGCTGACGCCCCCGTGAACGTTGGTCGTCCCCGCGACAGAAAGTAGTTAAGGATGCAAAAAATTGGCTTTCGATTATGCCGATTTGGGCGACCTTGCGAGAAGGTCGCCCATCTCCCGATTTGTGTCGAAAGATGGGCATCCTTCTCTTTCGAAAATAAGCATATCTGTTGTTTTGTTGGGTAACTTGGAAAGAGAGGTTAGTGAGCTAAAATCTGTTCAACGAGTACTTATTAAGCATATATTTTTGATACATGGAAAGCTGGAAGCAATTGAGAACCAGTTGAAGTGTTTGAAATTAAGATTTGTGGATTTTCCCAAATCCTGTCTTTTGTCACCTTTAGAGATGGTTAAGAAATATCTGCGAGAAGTGTTACAATTTTTGAAAGAGCAAAATGTCCAAAAAGTGTCATAAAGCACCATATGGACAGATTTCTTCTCAAAACGTCCAAATTGGTATTTTTGAAACTTGTTTTGCAGACATCTATCTGCATTGCATCCAAATCACAAGGGGGTGGGGTGGGGGGGCATTTCAAAGGCAGGAGTAGGGTGGGCTTACGGAGGGCCTAACACTTGGAACAAAAACAAAATGTCTAGGATAAAAACTTCAACATTTTGCTCTAGATCTGTTTTTCTTACAAATAAGACACAAAAAGGTGCCCTAAATGATCAGATGACCACTGGAGGAATTTAGGAATGACCCTTTTACTCCCCCAGTGGTCACTGACCCCCTCCCACCCCCCATCCCCCACCCCCAAAATGTGAATAAAAATAGTGATTACCAACCTCTATGACAGCCTCAGATGTTATAGTCAGGTCCATTAGAACAGCTTGCAGGTCATTGCAGTAGTCTAGTGTGGGTGCAGTGCACTATAGACAACTCCACTTACTTGGATGTCCCTCCCTTAAGGGAGGGACATGCAAGTAAGTGGAGCTGTGGTTAGAGCACTGGTTTTGTAATCCAGAGGTGGCTGGTTCAAATCCCACTGGTACTATTGAAAAAGCCAAGCAAAAATAGTTTTGATATAGGATGTCCCTGATGAGCACTTAGATTTTTTTGGGGGGTGGGAGGAGATTGGTGACTACTGGGGGAGTAATGGGAGGTCATCCCCAATTCCCTCGGATGGTCAGTTGGGACTTCTTTTTGAAGTTTGATTGTGAAAAAAAAGGGACCAAGTAAAGCTGGCAAAATGCTCGTCAAGCCTGGCTTTTTTTTTCCATTATCGGGTGAAGCCGTCCATCTCATGAACATGCCCCCATCCCGCCCCCATCCTGCCTTCACTACCCTACCGACATGCCTCCTTGAAATTTCACCGGCTCCACGACAAAAAGCAGTTGAAGCCAGCCAAAATCGGCTTTCGATTATACCGATTTGGCCAGTTTCAGGAGATTGCCGGCCATCTTCCAATTTGTGTCGGAAGATGGCCGGCGATCACTTTTGAAAATGAGCTGGATAGTAACATAGTAATTGACGGCAGATAAAGACCTGTAGGGTCCATCCAGTCTGCCCAACAAGATAAACTCATTTTACATGGTATGTGATACTTTATATATGTACCCGAGTTTGATTTGTCCTTGCCTTTCTCAGGGCACAGACAGTAGAAGTCTGCCCAGTACTGTTCTTGTACTAAGTTCTGAAGCTAACATTGAAGCCCCTTAAAATTTACACTCCAGCCCATCCCTATCTAGTCAGTCACGATCAGGGCGAAGACCGTAGAAGTCTGCCCAGCTCCCGTTTTGTTTCCAATTACCAGCGTCGCCACCCAATCTCCGCTAAGATTCCACGGAACCATTCCTTCTATACAGGATTCCTTTGTGTTTATCCCAAGCATTTTTGAATTCCATTACCGTTTTCATCTCCATCACCTCCTGCGGGAGGGCATTCCACATATCCACCACCCTTTCCGTGAAAAAAATACTTCCTGACATTAGTCCTGAGTCTGCCTCCCTTCAACCTCAATTCATGTCCACTAGTTCTACCGCCTTCCCGTCTCCAGAAAAGGTTCATTTGCGGATTAATACCTTTCAAATATTTGAACATCTGTATCATGTCACCCCTGTTTCTACTTTCCTCCAAGGTATACATGTTCAGGTCAGCAAGTCTCTCCTCGTACGGTTTGCAACACAATGGATGTACTGAAGTAAAAATACCGCTGAGGCGATGTGATGTTAAATAGCTCCTGAGGACGCCGATGGCGAAACACAGCACTGTGTAGAGCTGAAAGAAAGGATTTTTTACTGACTATATAAGGAATTGAAGAGACTAAGGTTATTTCAAGTCAAATTAAATAACCATCTTATATTTTGACATTTGGAAGAATACGATACAATTGGAATAGACTTTGCATTTCATGGACTTTAAGAGTGGAATAACTTGGAGAAATATACTACTGTATTTATATAGGATTGTTGGTTTACAATCTCATGTGCACTAGATGAATGAAAGTGAGATAATAATAAATAATCAATTTGCATAAAATATTCCTATTCCTATAAGGTTTTTGTGGTATTAAAGCGGTGGAATAGTCAAAGTATAGGTCCCTTTTCCAGTTTATTTTCTTTATTGAATATTGTCAGTTAAGTGCCTAACTGCTGCATTTAGGCATGCACATTTACACCTGCTATAGAGCAAGTGGTGGCACTTAAATGTAGGCATTATGCTAGTATTCTACAACAGATTAAACACAGACATTTTCCATTATAGAATACTAGTTTAGTGCTTAGATTTTTGGCACCTAACTTTTTGCATCCTTTCAAGAAATGTTTCCATAGGGGGTCAGTTCTATAAATGGGTGCCACAAGGTTGATACCTACATGAAAAATGCTGAGTGCTAATTGTATAATGGCGCCCAGAATACTAGCATAAGTTGGCATTCTACACACCCATTATTCCATGTCAATAGCAAGCTATAGGGTCCTTTTACTGAGTTGCGGTAAAAGGGGGCCTATGCTAATGTCAGTGCATATTTTCTGCAGCAGGTAAAAGGCTGGCCAATTTCGGTGGGGAGCCCTTACTGCCACCCAATGAGATGGTGGTAAGAGCTCCTGCGCTAACCTGGTGGTAATCTGGCAGCACGCAGTGCTACCTGATTACCGCCGGTTAAGTTCTGGCAGTACAAAAATATAAAAAATTACTGTAGCACTGGAAATGGCACATGATGGCTGTGGAAACTACCACTGGACTCTTGCGGTAGCCCGGCGGTGGTTCTAGATTACTGATCGGCAGGCCCATTGTCGCGCACCAACCCTTTAGTATAAGGGCCCCTAAACATGGCACTTTAGAGTGTAGCTTATTCTGTAAGTTTTGTGTCTAATTCAGTTCCCCAACTATGCCCCACTCATGCTCCACCCATGTGTATACCTTTATATTCTATTTGAGTCTTATATACTAGCCGTTATTCCACAAAGGATTCACAGCGGTTAACAAGCAGTGACTCTCATACATCAGAGGAATTAACACATTAATAGAACAAAATAACAATGTAAACAGAGCAGTGGCGTACCTAGGGTAGTTGACACCCGGGGCCGGTCATTTTTTAACACCCCCCCCCCCCCCCCCAAATCCAGTACTAGGCATACCGAGAATACAAAACATCAGGACCTATAGAGCAATTCTACCATACCATAAGCAGTAATTTCTACGAGTCACACAAGGAAAAGGAAAGCATCTTAAACACTACAGTGAGCACTAGAACATCAATTCACTTATTGTAAAACGAAACCAGACAGAATAATACAGATCGTCGATCCTGCACAGTCAATGCCAACTGAAAGCCATGTCTTTTTCACAAACACAGATATACCCTAATCAACTATAGAATAAGTAGTAATATTTAAACTTTCTATTTAGACAAAAATTAAACTGAACTCCCAAGATGCCAGACTCTGCATATAATGCAACACCACAGAAACAGAAAACATCCCCTAGTACTGTGCAAAATATAAAGACAGCAGATGTAAATTTGAAAAAACTAACAAATACCAATCACCACTTTACAAATTAACAAATAGAAATAAAACAAATAATATCATTTTATTGGACTAATACATTTAGCTTTCAGAGACCAAAATCTCCTTCCTCAGGTCAATACAGTATAGTGCTGTTACATTATCCTATCCTGACCTGAGGAAGGGGGTTTTGTTCTCTGAAAGTTAAGTCAAAATGTATTAAAATTAGTCCAATAAAAAGATGACCTTATTTACATGTTCTACTTATAAACATTTATTAACACAGCTACAATACTATATCCTAAAGCAAAATAATTAAAATATATATTTACAGTTTGTTGTCTCTGGTTTCTGCTTTCCTCATCTTCTTTTCACTGTCTTCCTTCCATCCAGCATGTTTTCGCTCACTCTCTGCCATCCAGTGTCTGCCCTCTCTAATGTCCCTTCCATCCAGTGTCTGCCCTCTCTCTCTGCCCCTTCCATCCACTGTCTGCCCTCTCTCTTCCTTCCATCCACATCTGCCCTCTATCTCTGCCCCTTCCATCCACCATTTACCCCAGTCTGCCTCTTTCTCTCTCACCCTTCCACCCACCATCTGCCCTTTCTCTCTGCCCCTTCAATCCGTCTGCCCTCCCTCTCCCATCCATCCAAGGTCTGCCCTCCCTAACGCTCCCCACTTCCATCCAGGGTCTGTCCCCTCTCTCTCTGCCACCTCTTTTCAGCCCCCTTATTCCACCTGCCCCTACTTCCAGCCCCAGCCCACATCTCCCACCTGCCCCCCTTTTCAGCCCCACTATCCCACCAGTCCCCAGCCCTTTTCTCCCATCAGTCCCGAGCTTCAGCCCCAGCCAGTTCTCCCTGTCCCCTTTAAAGCCCCCAGTTTCAGCCCCTGCCCCGTTTCAGCCCCCAGTTCCAGTACTAGCCCCCTTATCCCAAATACCCTCCTTTTCAGCCCCCAGTTCCAGCCCCCTTCATCCACCACATGCCTTGCATCCCCCCTTTTCAGCCCCAGACCCATTCTCCCACCTGCCCCAGGCATGGACCCATTTTCCTTCCTGCCCCCTTGTCAGACCCCCAGACCCCTTCTCCCATCTGAGCACTCCCCTCCCCAATCCCCTTCTCCCCTATGACCACCCCCACCCTCCCCAATCCCCTTCTTCCCTCTGAGCACCCTCACCCCCCCCAATCCCCTTCTCCCCTCTGAGCTCCCCAATCCCCTTCTCCCCTCTAAGCACCCTCCCCAATCCCCTTCTCCCCTATGAGCACCCCCACCCTCCCCTATCCCCTTCTCCCCTATGACCACCCTCCCCAATCCCCTTCTCCCCTATGAGCACCCCCACCCTCTCCAATCCCCTTCTCCCCTATGAGCACCCTCCCCAATCTCCTTATCCCCTACGGTATGAGCACCTCCACCCTCTCCAATCCCCTTCTCCCCTCTGAGCACCCTCCCCAATCCCCTTCTCCCCTATGAGCACCCCCACCCTCCCCAATCCCCTTCTCCCCTATGACCACCCTCCCCAATCCCCTTCTCCTCTATGAGCACCCCCACCCTCTCCAATCCCCTTCTCCCCTATGAGCACCCTACCCAATCCCCTTCTCCCCTACGGTATGAGCACCCCACCCTCTCCAATCCCCTTCTCCCCTCTGAGCACCCTCCCCAATCCCCTTCTCCCCTATGAGCACCCCCACCCTCCCCAATCCCCTTCTCCCCTATGACCACCCTCACCAATCCCCTTCTCCCCTCTGAGCCCCCCTCTCCCATCTGAGCCTCCCCTCCGTCGAAAGGCCTGAGCCCTCTTCACCCTAAAGCCACCACCCTGCTTTTTTTTTTAATCCGTGCAGCGATGCAGGCAGCGCCTCGCGTCTGCCCTGCATGAACTGAAAAGAGGAAATCGCTTTGCTGACGTCGGGCCTTCCCTCGCTTGTTGTCCCGCCCTCTTTTGAGGTAACTTCCTATTTCCTCGAGGGTGGGACAACAAGCGAGGGAAGGCCCGACGTCAGCAAAGCGATTTCCTCTTTTCAGTTTATGCACGGCAGACGCGAGGCGCTGCCTGCATCGGCGATCGCTGCATGGATTTTAAAAAAAAAACTGTCGGCTCTCGCGGAGCACCCCCCACCCGCTGACACCCGGGGCGAACCGCCCCCACCCCCCCCCCCCCCCCTTGGTACGCCACTGAAACAGAGCAAGCTACTCCTGAACAAAGAAACTTTTTATTTACTTAAAAAGTAGTTTTAAACCCTGATAAATTGACTTCAACCTAATAACCCAGTTTCAATGTATCAACAAAGCACAAGCTTCTTCCTGAGGAAGGGATCTCAAGTAGATCTGAAAATCGATTTACAAATCAGACAGGCCATTTTAAACTTGACACGCTGATGTATTAACAACCAGTGAAGATCGGTTATGTACGACAAAATGACCGAACCCGAAGATCAACCTGCCGACTTAAAGATTTACTGGAAACTTGACAGTGCAAGGAGTTACAGGAGTTACAGTAATCAGTTACAGTAATCAGTAATCAGTTATAGAATACTGTTTAGCACCCAACTAGCATTTACACGTGTAAGTATATACTCATAGGTATATATACTAGTATTCTATCATTTCAGCCTGCAAATGGCACCTACAATTATTTGTTATAGCTTTTGAGGGGAATAGGGGACAATTTTATAACTGAGTGCCACAATTTTAGCCCCCAATTAACATGGGTAGTCAGCCTATTATATAAGAACACTTACATACCTAAGTCAGCATCAGCATGCCTACTTTTAGGCATGCCCTCTTACGCCAAGTCTATGGCTGGAGTAAATGGATGTGGCTAAATGCAGCACTTTAGCAGTATTCTGTGTAAATATGAACCCACCTATCCCTCGCTTATTCTCTTCTCCAGTGAATGTCCCCCTTGCATTTACCCCTTAAGGCAATTGTGTAGGTACTTTATAGAATAATGCTAGACATGCATAAGTGTACATGCATTCACATAAATGCTAGTATTCTCTGAATTTAAGTGTGCATATGATGCTCAAATTTAGGTGCACTGTGTTAAAATTAGGGAGATAACTTCCTTTGAAAACTGACCCATACAAATTCTTTCAATTGACTGGAAAGAAAGAAAATAACCTATGAGAACCTTTCATCTCTTAACATGGTTAAGAGATATACACCTACAATGCAGATACCTTCTCAGCAAACTTTGCTGGTACTCCCTCCATTATCTTTAGTTAAATTGTCTTCTACCATGAAGCGTGCTTTTTGTAACTCTGGTACTTATCTGTGGAACTCTCTGCCAGAAAAAGTAGAAGTATTAATAGTTATTTAATGTTTCATAAAGCCTTGAAAACATGGCTTTTTGTTGTTTTAGTTTTTCTGCAATGCTGCACTAAATTGGTGATCTGAGTGTTTATTTAGTATATGAAAACAATGACTGCTCTGTTAAATAGTCTGTATTGTATTCTTTATATTTTATTGTCTTCTTTTTGTTTTATTGTAAACCGCTTTGATGCATTTTTGTTTAATGTGGTTTATCAAGTCAATAAGGGTTCCTTTTACTAAGGTGTGCTGAAAATGGCCTGCGGTAGTGTAGACGTGTGTTTTGGGCGCACGCAGAATTTCTTTTTAGCGCACCTACAAAAAATGCCTTTTTAAAATTTTTGCCGAAAATGGATGTGTGGCAAAATGAAAATTGACACACATGCATTTTGAGTCTGAAACCTTACCGCAAGCCATTGACCTAGCGGTACGGTCTCACGCGGTAACCGGGCAGTAATGGTCTACGTGCCTCAAAAGCCACTTGACGCGCGTAGCTGCTGCACGTCAGAAAATAAAAAATATTTTTCAGATGCACGTAGCAGACGCACGCCAAAATTAAAATTACCACAAGGGCCACGCGGTAACTGGGCGGTAACTCCAATTTGGCATGCGTTTGGCACGCATAGGAGCCCATGCGGCTTAGTAAAAAGGCCCCTAAATGAAATCACATTCTCCTCTCTCCCCCTGCTATCCTAGTCCTCAATACTGCATTACCAGTTTGGTCTTTTTCAACTTGTACTCCCAAGCAAAAAATAAAGGTGTACAGACAACTCATTTTTACTTCTATATATACTATAATACATCATCAACTACTCACAGCTAGCCAGGCTAAAAGCACTTCTCCATCTTCAGAGGGTAGCCAGGGACTCCAACTAACAATCTGGAATAGCATCTTCTCCTTTTTCTCTTCTGCACCATCTATCAGTGCATGTGCCCAAAGTCCCATATCTTTCCTACTCTTCCTTCTCCCATCCTATGCTAACTGCAGACCAGCAGGAAACTGCCTAAAGGCATGCTGATTTGGCTTCCCTAGTTAGGTCTGATTTCTGTGCTTGTGCTGAGGCCATGACTACAAATCACACATTAATGGGTGCCTCATGAAATAGCCATTGACAGAGCTCTAATTCTTAAACATGTCTTTTTCTTCTCATTAACACAGGGAATGCTCAACACGGTCTATTAATAAATAACTACTCACCTAACAGCTATTAACAGGGTCACATGAGTAAAGTAGGGTTTCTCTCAAAATGGCAGTGCATCATACTTCTCCAGACAAAATATACTGAGTAAGCATTTTGTCAAGGCAGAGGGCATGAAAACCAACATCCAGCAACACCATTCTCTGTAGAGATCGGCACATCTAACCAGATTTGACATTGCACTAAGCCACCATACTCTTAAATATCCAGCAATACAAATAAAGGAAGACAAACCAACCCTACACAATCAAACAGAAGAAAACCACAAAAGTAGGGTAGTGCAATAGACCTCCTAGAGGGAGTCAACAAGATGGGTACCAGAGGAAAATATTAAAGTTCAAATCTTAATTAAAGACTTGACAGAGGAGCCATGTTTTGGCGTGAAGCCTGCCTCAGGAGTCACAAACCATAGGCGCCAACTCCATGGGTGCTCTGGGTGCTCAAGCACCCCCAATATTTTCTTACCAGCCGTCGGAAGTTCCGCTTCCAACCCCAGCCCTACCTACCTGCCCTCTTCTCCCACAACAGCCCTCCGTTCTCGCCTTCCTGCCGCCCAAAATTTAAAACTCATTTTACCTAAGGTCTCGGGCGGTGGCAGTGAAAGGCAAGCAGGCTCGTCTTTAGCCTTCCCTTCTCTCTCAGCTCTGGTCCTGCCCTCATTTCCTGTTTCTGCGAGGGCGGGACCAGAGCTGAGAAAGAGAAGGGAAGGCCGAAGATGAGCCTGCTCGCCTTCCATTGCCGCCGCCGCGACCTGAGGTAAAATTAGTTTTAAATTCTGGGTGGCAGGAAGGCGAGTACGGAGGGCTGTTGTGGGAGAAGAGGGCAGGCAGGTTGGGCTGGGGTTGGAAGTGGAACTCGGGGGGGTGCTGAAAGGGGTGGCAGGTTGTGTTTGGGGTGAGTTACTGGACATGGAGGGGAGGGCAAGGGAGACAGAAGAATTTGCTGGACATGAATGGGAGTGGAGGGGAGAGATGAGACTTGTTGGACATGGATGGATGGGTGGAGGGAGGGAGGGGAGGGCAGGGGAGAGCGGAGAATTTCTGGATATGAATGGAGGAGAGGGCAGGGGAGAGAGGAGACTTGCTGGACATGGATGAGAGGGGAGAGTAGGGGAGAGAGGAGAATTCCTGGATATGAATAGAGGAGAGGGCAGGGGAGAGAGGAGACTTGCTGGACATGGATGGATGGAGGGGAGGGAAGGGGAGAGAGGAGAATTCACTGGACATGGATGAGAGGGGAGAGTAGGGGAGAGAGGAGAATTGCTAGATATGAATAGAGGAGAGGGTAGGGGAGAGAGGAGACTTGCTGGACATGGATTGATGGAGGTGAGGACAGGGGAGAGAGAAGAAATCACTGGACATGGAGGAGAGGGCAGAGGAGATAGGAGAATTGCTGGATATGGATGAAGGAGAGGGCAGGGAGAGAGGAGAGTTGCTGGACATGGAAGGATGGAGGGAAGGGAGGGCAGGGGAAAGAGGAGAGTTGCTGTACATGGATGGAGGGGAGGGCAGGAGAAATGCTGGACATGTATGGATGAGAGGGAAGACAGGAAGGAGATGCACATGGATGGAGGGCAGGGGAGAAAGGAGAAATGCTGGACTGGACATGGAGTGGAGGAAAGACAGAGGAAGTAGATGCACATGGAGGGGAGAGGAGAAATGCTGGACATGAATGGAGGGGAGGGAAGATAGAGGAGGAGATGCACATAGATGGAGGGGAGAGAGGAGAAATGCTGGACATGGATGGAGTTGAGGGAAGAGAGAGGAAGTGAGATGAACATGGATGGAGGGGCAGAGAGAGAGCACAAATGTTGGACATGGATGGAGGGGTAGAGGAAAAATGGTGGACATGGTTGGAGGAGAGGGAAGAGAGAGGAAGGAGATGCATATGGATGGAGGGGAGGGAAGAAAGAGGAAGGAGATGCATACCGACTATGAGGGAAAGGGAAAAGAGGAGAAAAACTACACATGGATGGAGAAAATAGACACTGGATGGAAAGGGGGAAGAGAGGGGGGAGACGCTGGATGGAAAGGGGGAAGAGAGGGGGCAGATGCTGGATGTAAAGGGGATAGAGAGGGGGTAGATGCTGGATGGAAAGGGGGGAGAGTTAAGATCGAGGAAAGAAGAAAAAAGAGACTGAGACCAACACAATTAGAAACAGTAAACGGCCAGACAACAAAGGTAGGAAAAAATGAATTTTATTTTTAGTTTAGTATAAAGTAGTGTGGTAGCTGTGTTAATAAATACAGAAAATGCAAATAATACATTTTTGACTAATGTTTGGAGACCAAGCCCTCCTTTCCCATGTCAAAACAGAATACCATAACAGCGTATACTCTCCTGACCTGAGGAAAGAGGTTTTGGCCTGTGAAAGCTAATTGAAAATGTATTTAGTCCAATAAAATGATATTATCATATTTTCCATTTTTTGTTTTATTTGTATTTGTTAACCTATAGTATAGTGAATGAAATATGTCAGTTTTTGAAATTTGCATCTCCTTATGTTTACACAGTACAGGGGGACTGAGGGGCGGGACTGTTCAGGGAAGAAGTCCTGGTGCAGGTTGCAGGCAGCCTTTGAGTGGCACTGCCACTGCCCAGGTGAAGACTGCAGCAGACAGGATGTTAAGGTACCGGGGGTGGGGGGGTGGACCACCTGTAAAAAAAAAAAAAAAAGAAAAATTTCAGCACCCCCAATCATTTTGAAAAGTTGGCTCCTATGTCACAAACAACTGCTAAGGGAACTGGCTTCTATGTGTCTGTTATGGAAGAGCCTCAGCTTCTTCCACCTACTCCAAGAGACAGAGTAAGTAGAAAAAGCTTTATAGAGTAGCAGAATGTAATGGTTGGGATTGGTCACCGAGTGCTGCCCTTTCAAAAGGGAGACATTGTGGCACTCTAAGGCTTTACATCTGCAGCCCTCTTGTTTATAATTTTCCTCCCAGCTGTCAGCAAACAGCTTAGCTGGTTGGATTCAGACTGGGGGGGGGGGGGGGGGGAGCTTTCTAAAAGATATCTCTTCTTATTGGACCAGAACATTGGAAAGTCAGATATTACCACAGAGGCGGTACCTCCAGGTTCTGTGCCTACATTTTACATGCAAGTAAAAAAGGGGGCATAGAAATGGGAGGGACATGGGCAGAATGGGGCATTCCTAGCATTTACGCCCGTTGTTATAAAATAATGGGGATCCATGCCTGATATAGGTGTGTACATTTGCACTACGTTTCAGTTGGTGCAAATGGCCATGCCTAAAGTTAGGTGCAATTACTGGGCGTAAGCACTATTTATAAACTTCGCCTAACTTTAAGCACAGCTTATAGAAGCGCTTGTTTCAGGGCTGATTTGTTCAGCACCATATATAGAATTCACCCTTGTGTAGAGAACTTATAAATGCTGCCCAGAGTTAGGCAACAGTAAGATCTATGCAAAGCACTAATTCTGTAAAGATTGCTTAGCACTTAGTAAACTTTATAGAATAGCTCTTAGCGCGGATTCCCACGTCCAACTTTGGGTGCAAGGACTTATGCCTGCTTAAACCTGGTGTAAATTTTGGTGCAATCAATGGCAACTGGATGCCTAAATGTCCCTATTCTATAATGCTACACCTAAATTTTTGGAACACTCCTGACCTGCACAGTCTCCTCCCCTGGCTACACCCCCCTTTTGAGTTACGTGGAAGAAATTTAGGTGTGCTGTGTTATAAAATAGCACATAAGCAGATCCAGGTGTCAGTCCTAGTAAGTGCCAATTAACTCAAATAATTGATTGTTAATGCTAATTAGTTTGCACATAGATCTGGGATCTGCACCCAAAGTTGGGCAAACTCAGGGTGTATACCCTTGTTTGTTTGTTTGTTTGTTTGTTTATAACAGTATCTATACCCCACAATTTTCCAAAATGAATTGGTTCAATATAGCTTACAAAAGTTAAGTACATAAGTAATGCCACACTGGGAAAAGACCAAGGGTCCATCAAGCCCAGCATCCTGTCCACCACAGCGGCCAATCCAGGCCAAGGGCACCTGGCAAGCTTCCCAAACGTACAAACATTCTATACATGTTATTCCCAGAATTGTGGATTTTTCCCAAGTCCATTTAGTAGAGGTTTATGGACTGTCCTTTAGGAAACCGTCTAACCCCCTTTCAAACTCTGCCAAGCTAACCGCCTTCACCACGTTCTCCGGCAACGAATTCCAGAGTTTAATTACGCGTTGGGTGAAGAAAGGTTTTCTCCAATTTGTTTTAAATTTACTACACTGTAGTTTCGTCGCATGCCCCCTAGTCCTAGTATTTTTGAAAGCGTGAACAGACGCTTCACATCCACCTGTTCCACTCCACTCCACTCATTATTTTATATACCTCTATCATGTCTCCCCTCAGCCATCTCTTCTCCAAGCTGAAACGCCCTAGCCTCCTTAGTCTTTCTTCATAGGGAAGTCGTCCCATCCCCACTATCATTTTCGTCGCCCTTCGCTGCACCTTTTCCAATTCCACTATATCTTTCTTGAGATGCGGCTTGCAAAGGTTACAGTGAAAACATTTTCCTAATAACAGAAATATTGAGTCAGGGAAAGTATTTGTGCATTGAGGGCAGAAGCTGGAACTCTTTTAGCTTGGTTGTTGGGTACTGTAGTTCACGAAAATATTTTTGAAGAGGTAAGTTTTGAGATGTTTGTTCTGACACCAGATTGATAACACTGTCCTGAGAGATCCTGATAAAGGGTCTATAGACAACATCATGCACAGAGGCCAATAGCCCCTAGTTTAGCTACAAATTTAGGTAACTGCAAATATCAGTTTTGTGTTTAAATCACTTTTAATATGAACAAAGAAATACCTTAATAGTAAGGCGAGGAATAATGCACTTTGGAAATATATAACTGTAACATCATTGAAATAAAATGAAAAAAGTAATACATATTGGTACAATGTTAAAGGGGAAATAGTATCAAATGTAAACAAAATATCTGTAAGAAAATGTAGCTAGAAAGCATATTATGATATAATTAGGGCAACTGCTAGCAGATTTCAGTAGAAGTAAAGCTAAGGACTCCGATGATCTGGAGTATTGTATTCTATTATTATTTAGGAATTTATTGTTTCAATAAATTGTTGGAGAATAAAGCTCCTTTGTGATGGTATCCCTATAACCTAATACTCTACTTAGAGAAGGTTGCAGTCACATGATTCTACCATTACTGAGACTGGTAAAGTGAGTTATTGGCTTCCCTTGGTAAATGGCTTCCTCATTGGTGATCTACCATATGAAATGACTGGCATGGGCAGTTCTGTAATAAGAATTATTACCATTAATCACTTACTGCAATCTGAAGATGAAGTGTAGCATCTTGGGCAGATACATAAATCTACCAGCCCAGTGAACAAAACACCCATTACTGCTACTGAATCCAGATTTTCATTTTATAGCAGTTTTACCTTTATGCCAGAGGTGAAATTGTGCTTGAATAATTTATATTTTAGTTATGTATAAAATCAATCCAATAGCTCATTTATTATGTACTCAGTCAAATAAGAACTGTATGGGCAAAGAAAAATGACCAGTTTCAAATATGAACAATCTGTAGTTGAGCTCACAATATCATTTCCTCGCTGGTTTGATTTATCTGCAAGCGTTTGATGTTTAACTTGAATAATGACTACCAAACGCAGAAGCTGTAGAGCAACGGATGCCCAAATCACCTTGAAATCGCTTGCCGTTTTGAACATTTGGAAATAATTGAGAAGGAGAAAAGGCAGGTCCTCCATTAGTGTTTTGTGACATATTCTGGTTAATATTATCCAGAAATTTCTGAGATAGATCCCTTGCAACTTTCAGTAAACATCATTGTCATAGAAAATGTTATATATTTGCCTGATGCTGGCTTCAGATCTGGAAAGTGAACCGCACTGTTAAAATGCTGTAACATTGGCAAAAGTCAGTTGTTTTATCAGACTAAGGGCTGGATTCACTGAAGCATGCTACCATGTACCAATGCAGTAATACACTAAATTTTATTAATATTGACTGGTAACCTGAATTAATGTAATGTTTAATGCATATTGACAGATGCTATTGAGATAGGATTTTGAATTTAGTTCATATCTTTATCAGTAGTAGCTCAGGATGAGTTCATGTACAGTGAGTATTTTTCTGTCTTTGGAAAGCATAGAATTCAGTTTGTACCTGAGGAAATAGAGGGTGTGAAGTATAATTCTATAATAGGGCACTCATATTTAGGTACCACTTGAATTCATATGTATACAGAATTCTGTCACTTTCATGGGTAAGTGTACATTTATGTAAGTGGCAGCAAAACACCTAAGCACTATTCTGGAAGGATTTGCATAAATGGCAGAGTGTATAAATGCAAGGGAGGCATTCAAATGGGCAGTGCATGGGAGGGGCAAGGTTGAGCCTCCACTTACATACACAACTTACAGAATACAGTAAGTTACACACACCCTTGCCACATTCGGGCACTTGCACTTATACCAGGTCTATGACTGATGGAACTATGGGTGCCTAAATGTAAGGCACACCGATACTGGGTTACAGGAGTGGCCCAAGGCAAGATGCTGCCTAAGGCAGGGCTGAGATGCCGCCGGCCTCCCCCCAGGCCAGGTTTTGCCATCTCCCCCTTCCCTTCCTTTACCCCGGTCCCCGAATTTACCTTCTTTCTTCATTTTCCAAAAGCCGATGGTGTCAGCAATTCCTATATGCTGCCCTGCTGCGGGCACTGGCCTCTTCTCTACTGTGGCTGCCTCTGAGGAAACAGGAAGTTACATCAAGAGAGGTGGCAGTAGTAAAGAGAAGAGGTGGGTGCCAGCAGCAGGGCAGCATATGGGAATCACGCCTGCTGCCACTGGATTTTGTAATATGAAGAAAGAAGGTAAACTTGTGGACCGGGGTGGAGGAAGGAAGGGGGAGCTGCCGTTCTGGAAGAGTGCAACCTGAAGTTCCCGCCTCAGGTGGCCTAATGTTCGGGCCACCCCTGCTGGGTTATACTAGTATTCTATAATGGAATCTGGGTGCTCAGGTGCAGTATTTGGGCACCTAAAATGAAGTGCTCACTTATAGAATTGCCCCCAAAGTGACTTGCTCAATATCACAAGAAACATCAGTGGAATTTGAATGCTGGTTTTTCTGATTTGTAGCCCATTGTTCTAACTACTAGTATTCTGCCCTCTCACTAGGTGATTGACATGCAGACCCCATGGAGAGAGAAGGGGGGGGGGGGTCACTAACCCAGCATGCACAGAGAACAAGGCCAGCCAATAGAAAGTGACCCATAAGATACGGGGAGCTGGACATGTGCTCTGAAAGAGCCTATTACGGAGAACTACAGGATTGCAGGTATTTGTAGTGCAAAGCCTTAATTACCATACCTCAGGTGTAGTCTCATTTTTTGTGTTAATGGCTGTGTTACATTGTATACATTTTTATTTATACTTTTTGTTGAACTAATGAACTATTTATTTGATTTGATATCCACTCTCTCACTTAAGCCCCCTTTTATAGAGCCGCGCTAGCAGCTGCCTCGTGGCGATGCCGACAAAGCCCTTCAAACGTGAATGGGCTGTGTCAGCATTACTGCACTGACAGCTGCTAGTGCTGCTTTACAGTGGTCACAATATATAGAGGCTCATTTTCAAACCATTTAGACTTACAAAGTTGCATAGGTTACTATCAGATGAATTTTCGAAAGAGAAGGGCGCCCATCTTCTGACACAAATCGGGAGATGGGCGTCCTTCTCGCAAGGTCGCCCAAATTGGCATAATCGAAAGCCGATTTTGGGCGCCCTCAACTGCTTTCCATTGCAGGGACGACCAAAGTTCACGGGGGTGTGTTGGCAGTGTAGCGAAGGCGGGACTGGGGTGTGCTTAGGAGATGGGCATCCTCGGCCAATAATGGAAAAAAGAAGGGCGTCCCTGACGAACACTTGGCCGACTTTCCTTGGTCCATTTTTTTTCATGACCAAGCATCAAAAAGGTGCCCCGAACTGACCAGATGACCACCGGAGGGAATCGGGGATGACCTCCCCTTACTCTCCCACAGGGGCGTAGCTACGGGTGGGCCTGGCTGGGCCCAGGCCCACCCAATTTCAGCCCAGGCCCGCCCAGCGCCAGCCCCAGCACCCATTGCCGGCCACTGCTGCTTTTCCTGTTGAGCAGCAGGGCCGGCGCTACAAAAAGAAGAAGCGCTAACGGCACTAAGGATGAAAAATGTTTAAAAAAAAAAAAGCGCGGCACCGGCAGGCACTGTCTAGGCAGCCTTGAGGCATTGGCTGCTGGCTCACAGGCTCCTCCCGTCTTCTACGTCACTGGCCCTGGAGCGACGCAGGGGCAGTAACGTAAGAGACGGGAGGAGCCTGCGAGCCAGCAGCCAATGCCTCAAGGCTGCCTAGACAGTGCCTGCCGGTGCCGCGCTTTTTTAAAAAACATTTTTCATCCTTAGCGCCGTTAGCGCTTCTTCTTTTTGTAGCGCCGGCCCTGCTGCTCAACAGGAAAATCAGCAGTGGCCGGCAATGGGAGCTGGGGCTGGCATGCAGGGCGGGCCTCATCGAAGAAAAGAGGGAAAACATGGAAGGATGGGGAGAAAAAGAGGGAAAACAGATGGAAGGATGGGGAGAAAGAGGGAAAACATGGAAGGATGGGGAGAAAAGAGGGAAAACAGATTGAAGGATGGGGAGAATGAGGGAAAACATGGAAGGATGGGGAGAAAAAGAGGGAAAACAGATGGAAGGATGGGGAGAAAAAGAGGGAAAACATGGAAGGATGGGGAGAAAAGAGGGAAAACAGATGGAAGGATGGCAGAGAATGAGGGAAAGCATGGAAGGATGGCAGAGAAAGAGGGAAAACATGGAAGGATGGGGAGAAAGAGGGAAAATAGATGGAAGGATGGGGAGAAAAGATAGAAAATAGATGGAAGGATGGCAGAGAAAGAGGGAAAACAGATGGAAGGATGGGGAGAGAAAGAGGGAAAACGGATGGATGGGGAGAGAGACTCTGGATGGAAGGATGGGGAGAGAAAGGGGAGAGACTGGAAGGATGCAGAGAGAAAGGTGAGAGACTGGAAGGATGTGGAGAGAGAAGGGACACTGAACAGAAAAGGGTAGAGTGATACAGAGACACTGGTTAGAAAGAGGGAGAGAGAGACATTAGATGGAAGGATCAGGAGAGAGGGTAGATGGATGGAAGGATGGGGAGAGAAAGAGGGAAGACGCTGGATGGAAGGGTAGGGAGAAAGAGGTGACACTGGACGGAAGGATGCAGAAAGAAAGAGGGGAGACTACTGGAAGGATGGGGCGAGAGAGGGGAGACTGGAAGGATGGGGAGAGAAAGAAGAGAGCTGCTGGATGGAAAAGGAGAGTAGTGAAAGACTGGAGAATAAGAGGAAGGGGCATGGGGAGAACAAGGGTGAGAAAAAGATGACAAGCCATAAGTAGATGAAGGAAATTAAAGAATGGATAGTAAGAATGAATTAAATCAGGACAGAGAGAGAGGCAGAAAAATATTGAAGAAAGCAAAGAAAAAGGAGAGAAAAATGAGAAATGGACAGGAAACCGTGGCAGAAGAGTTAAGCGAAAACGAAGGAAAGCAGAATCTAGAGACTGGGAGCAACACAATGAGAAAAAGTAAATGGCCATACAAGAAAGGTAAAGAAAATAATTTTATTTTTAATTTAGGATAAAATAATATGGTACCTGTGTTAATGAAGTTTCAGAGACCAATACTTCCTTCCTTAGGTCAGGCGAGGATACCGTAACAGCATTATACTGACCTGAGGCAGGAGGTTTTGGCCTCTGAAAGCTCACTGAAAAGGGTGTTAGGCTATTAAATAAATTTTCTGAAATCTGATGCACTGAAAAGCAGCACTTTACCCTGTGTGACAAATGCATCTGATTAGCGTGACTAAATTTTGCTGGGGGAGGGGGGTAGAGAGAAAATTTTGTGCCCACCCACTTTGGGTTCAGGCCCATCCAAAATTGGCAGTCTGGCTACGCCACTGCTCTCCCAGTGGTCACTAACCCCCTCCCACCCTCAAAAAAATTTTTAAAAATACTTTTTTGCCAGGATCTATGCCAGCTTCAAATGCCATACTCAGGTCCATCACAGCAGTATGCAGATACCTGGAGCAGTTGTAGTGGGTGCAGTGTACTTCAGGCAGGCGGACCCAGGCCCATCCCCCCCTACCTGTTACACTTCTGGTGGTAAATGTGAGCACTCCAAAACCCACCAGAAACCCACTGTACCCACATGTAGGTGCCCCCCTTCATCCCTAAGGGCTATGGTACTGTTGTACAGTTATGGGGAGTGGGTTTTTGGGAGGGAGGTTGGGGGGCTCAGCACCCAAGGCAAGGGAGCTATGCACCTGGGACCTTTTTCTGAAGTCCACTGCAGTGCCCCCTAGGGTGCCTGGTTGGTGTCCTGGCATGTTAGGGGGACCACTGCAGTACGAATGCTGGCTCCTCCCATGACCAAATGGCTTGGATTTGGTCGTTTTTGAGATGGGCGTCCTTGGTTTCCATTATCGCCGAAAACTGGGGACGGCCATCTCAAAAACGACCTAAGGACGACCATCTCTAAGGTCGACCTAAATTTCATGATTTGGGTGTCCACGACCTTATTATCGAAATGAAAGATCTTGTTTCAATAATACAGGTTGCCCCGCCCCATTTACGGGGCTGTCCTGCGAGGACGCCTTCATGAAAACTTGGGCGCCCTGTTCGATTATGCCCCTCCACGAGGCTCATTTTCAAAAGAGAAAATCATCCAAGACGTGTCATAAAGTTCCATTTGGATGAATTTCTTCTCAAAACGTCCAAATTGGTATTTTCAAAACTTATTTTGCAGACCCAATGGGTTTTCAGGATATCCACAATGAATATACATGAGCTAGATTGGCATACACATCTTCCTAGGTATGCAAATCTATCTCATGCATATTCATTGTGAACATCCAGAAAACCCGATGGGATTTGGTGTGATCCAAATACCGGGTGCAAAAGTTGATCATGCTAGGCCAAGCCATGAGGAGGCCTGCTTTGCTCTGCTATGTGCAATGCCTTAAGACAAGTTATCTGTTTGTAATTAAGGTATAAAACCCTCTATATTTTCTGCTACTGTAAAATGAATTGAGCTGTGACTTGTAACTGTTCTTCAGGAAAATGCACTCAGGTTACCAATATTTTTGTTTGTGCATAAATGTGCATTAGAATGAGTAACTTGTAACCTATGACTCAACTGCAGCTGTAAATTGAGTCAATGCTAACAATGCAGTTAACCTCATAAATGGTCTGCTTACATGTGAATCATATATTAGGCAGAGGGAAATCTAAGTGGGTATAACTCAGATTAACTGAGCACTGAACATGTGAGGCAGTATGTTGCTAATGGCTTATTGAATATCACTGAACATTCTCCACAAAAATCTCAGCATGAGGGAGTGTCACATGCAAATGTGACTTTATTGGACCCCTGATATACACTGTAGACTTTGTATTCTTATATGAGCTTTATGAAAACTGGATGCTAATCAGCCCAAAGTGAAATGACCAGGTAGCTCATGGAGTTCCCTATCCCTTGAATCACATCAAAAGTATCTTCTGCCCCTTCACCTTAATAAACTACTACCAACACCTTGACATATGAAGAGCCCTCAGAAGTGCCAGCCTAGTGCATAACAAGTCTCCTTGTGCTGCTTTAAGTATCATCCCCTAGCACTAGGGATGTGCACAGGCAAAAGAATCTGGCTCTTTTTCAGAACTGTAAGACATTTCTTGATTTTTACCTTTTTTCACTTTGTATCACACGTTCAGTTTACTAAACATTTTTTAATTTGTACTAAAATATTTTAAAGCATACAAATCAACATGATGCACATTAATTAATTAATTAATTGTTTAACAAATGCTAAATCAATTTTGCATGCACTACATTATTTTCCAAACTCATTTTATTAACATTTTATCAAAACAAGCTTACATCTATAAGAAAGGAACACTTTTAATAAGCTAACAATGTTAATAACTAATTCTTCCACCCCTCCCACCCACCATCCCAAGCAATGAGAGACTATAATACTGTTCTATACAAAACAGTACTTGTGGAGTTGTGGGAAGAAAGTTGCTATCCAGACCATCTTCTGATGTTTCAATTCCACAAACTATTTATCAGTCTGCTACACAATCTTGATGCAAGCTAACAAAAGCATAAACCGCATAACTGGAATTATCACTCAAGAAACATTATCAAACATACAGCACTATGACTCTCCACAAAGAATCATGCCCCACCCTGGCTTATAGTAGGTATGAGCTGCCCTTTCCTCCTGAGATGTTCCCATCCAAAGGCATCCATTCCCCAAGGGAGCCCCAGCATAACAGGACCACATACCCACCTCTCTGTAACTAGGTCCTTCCACACTGAAAGGATAGGATTCTCAAGAAACCTCCTACCTACTGAACAGCAGCTAGTGAAGGACACTGCTCAGGACATTTTACATCTATCAATTGTAATCAATCCATTTTCAAGGACCTCTTACAATTAACATTCATCATCATCATCAGTGTTATCTGATCTACTACAAAGTCAAAAGTATTTTTAAGTGGTTCATGGAAATATAAACTATATAAAGCACAAAAGAGGGGAAACATTGAGGATTTTATGTTCTTCCCTGCTCCAGTTCTCTTCATTATAATACAAAAGGCAGTAAATAAATCCTAATAAATAAATAAATAAATAGTTGATCTGAGTTTCACATGGCGTATGCAATTAGCATTTGAGCAACAGAGGTATTGAAAAGCAAACAAGGTACCTAATATCTAATGACATATCCTTTGTGCCTCAGTTTACTCTATCGCAATTGACATAGAAACCCAAAAACATAGAAAATGAGTACACAGAAAATGAGTACACATAAGACCATATCTAGTCTGCCTATCTATATCAACTACTAAGCTCTACAATCATATCCTCATCTTAATCACTTCCTTGGATGCTGTTCCATGAATCCACCACCCTTTTCCCTTTTCATAGAGAAATATTTCTGTAGATTACTGCTGAGTGTAACCTTCTATAATGTAAATGCAATCGAAGGTTATCAGGTCATCTTCCAAGAAGGAGCTGCAATTCGGTTTCCAGTTTTGACAATTGTAAAAGATGTTCTTTTATGAGATTTTATATCTATCTATTTATCGATACATACTTACATACATATATCCAAATTATTTTTATAAAGAAAATAGAGGTTTTTCCAATAAACCTAAAATTTAAAAACCCATTCAGTGTTTTAAGATCAGCAGAAAAGTCCACCAACTCTAGGAACCTAAGACAGAGACATCAGAAATGGACGAGCCTTTATGCTTGAATGCCAAACTTGAAAATGGGCGCTTTTTTTTTTTGTATTTGAAGAGGGGATGTTGTCCCTTTAATTTTCAGCCTGTTTGCCACCGGTTCATTTTGGATTTGGTTTCTCAGATTTAAGCTAGTGCCATTTTGAAGGAACTTTTCAAGTATAGGTGCTGTCGGTGAGCCAAAGTAGCAGTGAGCGTGTCTTGAAAATGTTTTTGTTATTCCTCTGAAGGAGCCAGTAGGTGAAACAAGGGGCCCTATCTGATTTTGAAGAATGCTATTGGAACTGATGGAGTTGTAGAGAATTTGTCATTTTTCCAGATAAAGATAAATCTTTTCTTTGAACACTGTTGCTCTTCAGTATCAATAGTTCAGCTGAGACCAAGATCATAATATTTTTTAAGTTCTGGTGAACCTTTTTTCATTATTTTTGTATTTTGAACTGGTGAAATCTGTAGCAACTGTGGAGTTTTCTGTATCCTTTTTTGGAATCTTTATCGCCACAACTGTGGCAGTACCCAAATGCATTGATTATTCTGTTAGGGTTGTGCCACTGATTTTGACTTTTTGGTATTGTAGATTCACACCCAATGATTAGGAGTTGTTCCTGTAATGCTGTGTTGTTAGTGTACAATTAAGTGCTGTTTACACACAGCGGGAGACTCGAGCACTGATCCTTATTTTCAAAATTGTTAATCTTGTTATGTTAAACACTGTTTTGCTACTGTACTCGCCCAGTTCACTCTACAACAGATAATTAGTATATTGTTGTGATCTTGTTTCTGTTGTGTTCCCCAATTTTGTTGATGAACCTACTGGCAACCCATAAATGATTACCTTAGTGGTCATGAGGGCCTAAACTCTTAATCTGCCAAAAAGATTCATATTCAAATGTAGGGTCATCAGGTCTAATTGCCAAATGGAATCCTTTGTTTTTGTGTCCTTAGAAATAATTAGAAGTACTTAGTATGCTAATTCTGGATCTACAAAAAGAATCACAGATATTTCCACTTAAACTGTTGGCAAGCATGAACATGACTTATTTATCATGATTTTTCATACTTTTCTTCTCAGCTCATCTTTTAGCCTTCTAAATTACATGTTCTATTTGTAATTTGACAAGATATATGTGGAAATCATTGTGACGTAACATAATATAATTTCAAGAATGGTAAAGAACCAGAATTTTCTACCAGCCAAAAATATCTGGGGGGGGGGGGGGGTTCTATTGTTTGCAATCATCTTATCCATTGCTCTGTTTTATGTAGACAAAAAAACTTACATATAGCAAAGCAACACAAAATGAAAATATTATGTTCTTATACAATGGATGGACTATATCGGTCTTTATTCGCCTTCATTTACTGTGTTACTATATTATATATGCTATATCATAGCATCACAATTTATAAATAACAGCTAATAAAGATCAGGAGATTCATGTAGTCTACCCAGTTTACTTTCTCTCAGGTATTTTATCACTTTGGGTTGATGTACATGTAAATTATCATATAATATGCATTTTATTCATCTTTTTAAACCTGTTCCTACCACTGCTGTCTATGGGTCAATATTCAGTTTGTGGCAGTCAGGGTGTTTTGTAAATAATGGCCGAATGCTGGTTTGTACCAAAATACCTGCGCTTAATATCCAGATAGAATGCAGCCACCAGCACTTATCTGGATACCAGTGATGTTCAGACTTGTACACAGATAACTACCCAGGTAAAATTAGCTGGTAGAAAAATTAGAAGAATTTTAAATATTAGGGCTATTTTTATTTATTAAGCACTTCTAATTTCCACCAGATACCTTACCTCCACTTTCATTTATTTCCTCCATTGTTGTCCATGTGAGGGTTTTCTCCCTCTGTTTTTGTTTTCATACAGTTCTACAGATCAAAGAAAACTCATGTTCAGAAGCCCACGTATTTTCAAAAACTGCTGAGGAACGTGTATGACTCATGTGTGCATGCAGGCTTACAAAAACACTCCACTGTCATTTTTCTACATTAGCAAAAAAAAAAAAAAAGCTGCAGAAATTACTTGATCTGTTTGCTTTTGCATGATTAAATTTGCATCTAGCATAACACCAAGGCTCCTAATAAATGGTTTAACAATAAGATTCATCCCATGGGTAAACCTGGATCTAAAGTTCTACCAATAAGCATATTCTCAGTTTTTGACACATTCAGTGACAATTTATGTTGCAACATCCATTCCCTGATCTTAACAAAACATTCCAATAACTTAGACCCAGGATCAAAGATATTTTTTTCCAAAAGGGAAAAAAAGCTGTACATCAACTGCATACATTCTGTAGGAAATATGTAGTTCCTGAAGCACAGTACCAAGAGAGACCATGAACAAGTTCAAGGGTACTGTCGACAGGGCAGAACCCTATGGCACACCCTGAGTAATAGAAAATTTTCTGAGACAGTATCCTGTATTTGAACTTGAAATGAATGATCCTGTAATAATGAAAGTACATGACCTTGGATACCTAGATCAAACAAGGTGTTTAACAAAAACTGATGATCGATAGTGTCAAAGGCAGATGTAATATCTAATGTGACAATGCAGAAACAAAGGTTCCAATCCATACCAATTCTTAACTCATCAATCATAGACAATAATAGGAATTCTATGCTATGACGTGTTCTAAAACCATATTGGTGAGCATCCAATATATGTCTTTCTTCCACAAAATCCATCAATTGTTGTAGTAATACTTTCTCAATTACTTTTGCCAAAAACAGTAAAACAGAAATCAGTCTGTAGTTTTTTTTGTTACATTTGTACCCCGCGCTTTCCCACTCATGGCAGGCTCAATGCAGCTTACATGGGGCAATGGAGGGTTAAGTGACTTGCCCAGAGTCAGTTATTCAAAACTGTAACATCAAGAGATTACTTTTTAGGTAGTGGCTTAACTGTAGCACATTTTAAAGTCTCTGATAAAAACCCATCCTGCAAAGATTTATTAACAATTTTCATCAAAGAAGACGCTATCAAATCTGAAATCAACTTAAACAATGCAGAAGAGCACAGATCTGATTGAGCTCTAGTAGGTAATAAACTTGTCACAAGTCATTAAAGCATTTTCATCTGTTGCTAAAAAATCATTCGAAACATCTTCAAACCGTTCATCTTCCACAAACAAATTATTCAACTTAACATCCAAAACCTGAGATTCATCAGTATGTAACTTTGTATGTAATCACTCAGCATATACTTGAGGATCCAAAGTCTGAACTACATCATCCCCAAACACCCAGAGCATGGAGAGTGTCTGTGGCTTCTTGCTCTTGCCAGGCAACTGAAAACATTTATAGCTTTAATGTTCTTACTGGAACAAGCAAATCATAGACACCAGCTTTGCCTCACAAGAAAGACTTTGCACAGACCTTGGCACTGGCATCTGTACAAAAATTCTAACAGAGACCCTACAGATGTTGCTACAGGCAATCTAAGATGGAGTCCTGAAAAATAAGATTATGCAATAGAAATTATACTCTCTACATACAGAAGATGGCAGTTCGTCTAGCCAATCAGAAAAAAAGAAACAGAGAAAAATAGGTATATGACAGGTGCCCAATCTATGATGAGAAACAGGAAATGTTTTTGTCTCTCAGGGTCTTGCACTGTCTTTTATGGACTGAAAAGAGGGAGCCAAACATGTATTTTTATACTAGCTGGGAAGGTTCTCCCTAAAGCATGAATATGCACTAAATATGTTTTTGTAGCAGTATCTTAGCCAGAAGATTTAAAAAGACAGTGTTTAGCAATCCGGTAGTCCTCACAGAAAGGTGCAAGAAGAGAGATATGATACAGACAAATAGTTCCATGGCATAAATATACAAGGGGTGAGTTTATTTCAATTGAAAGAAGTTCTCGAATGAGGGGGCATAGGTCATATGGTCTTCATCTGCAATCCTTTTCTATGCTACATTGACTGCCAGTATATCATTCAGTGATATTTAAGCTACTGTTTATGACTTTTAATATTGTCAGGGGTATGGCACCATTCTATATGATAAAGCTGGTTGATGTTCAAAATCCCAGAATTCATTGCATTTTTGGGGGGGGAGTCATTATAATAGAGGTTAAATATCAGTAAAAAGAAATAGGAAATCAAGTGTATGTTTGTTGCTACTCACATGGTTGGGATGATATTATAAGGATTGTGATTGTGAATTAGTATGAATGGTGTGTATAAATATGCGTGCAAGATTAATGTTAGGGAAGCGAACTTTATGGTTTTATAAAATGTTTTATGGCTTGAAATTTTCAATAAAGGAGAAAGAGTTATATAGATAATAGTTTGGTAGTTACTAGCAGGCTTATTTTCAAAAGAGATCGCCGGCGATCTTCCGACACAAATCGGGAGATCGCCAGCGATCTCCTGAAACCAGCCAAATCGGTATAATCGAAAGCCGATTTTGGCTGGCTTCAACTGCTTTCCGTCGAAGAGCTGGCAAAATGTCAAGGGGGTGTGTCGGTAGGGTAGTGAAGGCGGGACTGAGGCGGGATGGGGCGTGCTCACAAGATGGCCGGCTTCGCTTGATAATGGAAAAAAAAAAAGCCAGGCTTGACGAGCATTTCGCCGGCTTTACTTGGTCCCTTTTTTTTCACAACCAAACTTCAAAAAGGAGCCCCAACTGACCAAATGACTATCCGAGGGAATCGGGGATGACGTCCCCTTACTCCCCCAATGGTCACCAATCCCCTTTCACCCCCCAAAAAATCCAAGTGCTCGGGGACGTCCTAAATCTAAACTATTTTTGCTTGGCTTTTTCAGTAGTACCAGTGGGATTTGAACCGGCCACCTCCGGTACTCTAACCACTTGGCCACAGCTCCACTTACTTGGATATCCCTCCCTTTTGATTATGCTCCTTCAGGTCTCTCTCAGCCAATCACAGCTGACTTTCATATTTGAAAGTTGGTCAATTTATTGACTTTTTGAAAAACAAAAAAATTGAAACTCTACAGGCCAATTTAATCTGGATACAGATACTGGGTTAGATTCTATATACAGTGCACTCCATTTAAGTGCACATTGGATAAGCGCATGCTCTGTTTAACTGCATGCCATACTTCGGTCCCGTTTTTGGCACCATCAATTTCTATGGGGACAAACTTTGGTTTAGCACACCACAGATAAGTGCAAGATTCACTTATATGCATGGTTTAAGACTGTTCCTCTGCAGGAAAGACTCCGCATAAGCGCGCACACACGGAATATGGAAGCCAATTGGCACGTGACAAAGGGGCAATAAATTTGAAATCTCATTGGTTAACTGCCACAGGCAGAATAAGTGAAAGAAAGTTGTTAGAGTGTACACTGGAGTTGTCGTCGTCATTGCGCAACTGTAAGCCTTTAACACTGGCTGAACGAATAGAAGTTCTTAAATAATTAGAAAACAAACAAAGTCAAGCATCTATTGCCAAAGAATATGGTGTCAATCCCAGTCAAATTTTACATATCTTGAAGCAGAAAGATCAGCTTCTGGAAGACTGGCAAAACAATACAAACCCACACAGGAAACGTAAACGGGCCGGAAAAGCTGAGGATGTAGAAGATGCTCTTCTTCGGTGGTTTTCTCAAGTCAAGAGCAGACAGTTTCCTGTCAGTGGTCCACTGCTTACGGAGAAAGCTAATCAGCTAGCTGAAAGTCTTGGACTAACCGAATTCAAAGCCACTGTTGGATGGTTGGAAAGATGGAAGGAGAGGAACAACATAAAATTCAAGAAACAGCAAGTCAAGCTTCTTTGGGTCACAATGGTTAAGTGCACGCTCCGGTTAACTGCATGTATTTCTTTGGTCCCAGACCCTTGCACTTAAGCGGATTGCACTGTATATGGTGCCTAAAAAATCGGCATCGAAAAACTGCACTTAGTACTATTCTATAAACCTTACCTAACATTAGGCATGGTTTATAGAGTATGTGAAGTGGCTGTCCTGCAACTAAAATTTAGGTGCAGGCATTTACACCAACTAGAACCTTGTGTAAATGCCCATATCTTATTTAGGCATAGATTGGGCATATTCTATAACAGTGCATGTAAATTTTCAAAAAGCCCATGCCCCTCCCATGGCCACACCCCCTTTTGAAATCCATGCTGTCCAATTTACAGTCATCACTTTATAGAATATGCTTAGCGAGTTATGTGCTGTTTTCAATTAGGGTTGGATGGACTCACGAAGACCCTCTGTGGTAGGCTGGCAAGCTAGCCATCTACCAGAGAGGTTCCCCTGAAGGCTGTCATCTATGAGGTGTTGGCGCTTATCTGACTCCTAACCGGTATATGTTCACAGGATAAATCCCTCCTCTCAGTACCCTTCTCCACCACCGCCAACTCCAGGCTCCGCTCATTCTGCCTCGCCTCACCCTATGCTTGGAACAACCTTCCTGAGCCCTTACGCCAAGCCCCCTCCCTGCCCATCTTCAAGTCTTTGCTTAAAACTCACCTCTTCAATGCTGCGTTCGGCACCTAACTCTTACCTTTCAGTAAATCCAGACTGCCCCAATTTGACCGCCCCTATTGGACTGACCGTTCACTTGTCTCTTACACTGTAAGCTCTTTGAGCAGGGACCGTCCCTCTTTGTTAAATTGTACAGTGCTGCGTAACCCTAGTAGCTCTCTAGAAATGTTAAGTAATAGTAGTAGTAGTAGTAGTATATGTGTGCTTAGGTATTATCTCACGAACCATTTTTACCCCAAGAGTTTAACTAAGTTTCTAGATATTCTATAGGAAAGAGTGAGGGAACAGGTTGCAAGAATAATCAGCTTTATTATAGCTTACCACAATAATACAGCAGGATCAGGTATACAAGCAGATGGGGTGATCGGCCGGACGGACAGCACCTCAGTCTAGCACATCAGGAGATCTTTTAACACGCCCAAAATCTCCCTGTCTTTTATACTCTCCTGGTCCCATTCTAACTAATGGGACCCATTCGCTCCAATGTTACAGTTGTTTACTTAAAACTAGCTGACCACAATCTTGCTAAACCGGAAACTCTTTTTCAACTATTTCCCTGCACCTGCAGACTTTTTCAAGAAGACAACTTTTTTTCTAAACTTAGATGCAGAGATAGGAAACCATTTTATAGCTGACAGTTTTACAGCTTCCATTTTGATCTCAGATTCTCTTGACCTAACTTTTCCAGTCTAGATTATTTAGGCCATAATCTGGGCTAAAAACTAGGCCATGCTTTTCCAGCAAGCTCCTAGCCATGCTAGCCATCAGATTTCTGACTTGGCCAGTGTCTCTAATAGTCTGAGCTCTATGATTCAGCCCCACACTATTCCAGTGGGGGTCTCTGGCTCCATTATATCTTAACAGTGCCTAAATCCTAATTAGTCCCAATTAGTACTGATAATTGCTTATTAACATCCAATTAGCAGCACTGATTGACTTGGAACCAATTAAGTTTTGCGCGTACATCGGCTCACGTGTCCTGATTTGTGCATGGAAATTTAGAAACCATTTATAGAATCTGGGGGACTAACTATTCATGAATTTTAGCCCCACCAGAAGTTACCCAGGTCCAGCAAATATTCAGTGTCAATACAGGACCAAAAACTAGGCAAAGTTAGAACTGCGTTTTATGCAGTCTTACTTGCCCAGTTACAAACCTGGACTCTGGTTGTGAATATCAGTAGTGCCCAGATAACTTCCAGATCCACCCTGACACTAACTGAAGAGGGTTGCAGCAGTCAGCACAGATATTCAGTGGCATTCTGGTTAAGTAGGGCTGAATATTTGCTCCTGACTCTCTGAGCAATGTTTAATGGGGCAGAAGCCAACCAAACCAGGGGCCCCACATCCAACTGTTTTTGCTCCTTCCCAGCCTCTAAGGGGGGCCTGGCACCAGGGTCTGTCTCTCTCCTGCTCCCACAATCACCCAGGTCCTGTCAGGAGCAGGAGAGAGGCAGACCCCGGCACCAGGTCCCTTTTGGAGGCCAGGCCTGGGGGAATTTTGCCTCCCCTGTCCTCCCCTCTTGGCGGCCCTGATCAGGATACAGCGATTAATAAAACTGTTCGTTAACAGTATAAAGAGATGGTAATGTTTGGCCCTGCCACACCTTTAAATTGCTGGCTTTAATCAGAATATGAATCAAGATAATACAACCTAATGATAAAGTCAGCTCAACCTGTCTTGCAAGAAATAGGTTTATATTAGTACAACCATTCACTGCCTCAGCTAAAAACCTATGGGTCAATATTTAAAAACACTTATCCAAATAAGGACAGTGCCTCTGAATATCCTAACAGACTGCCTTGGCTATACGCTGATAGAACTAGGACATTCCAAACATTCATCCAGACAACAAATACAGATTACTTAGGACAAAAAAGCTCTAAATATTGTCACTAGGCTGATAAATTCTGGTGCTTACCATCTTATCTGGATATTCAGTGCCGACAACTATCCAGGTTTAATAGATCCCCAAATTGGAAAAGCCTTGGCCCAGATGGAGTGACCAATTTTTGACTGAAACAGTCATCATCCCTCCATCTAGACCTGACATAATGCAAAAATCAATTGCAGACTTAATATCACAATGCCTAATAACAAGAAGAAAGCTCATTCTAAAGGGAGACCCAAGTAATGTTCCCAAATATTTCAGACAACTAGCTTGTCCATTGACAATCTATAAGCAGTTCACTGTATTATGGTTTATTAAAACTAGTTATACCACAAGTACTAAATACATGGATCTAAGCAGCATGCATGCAAATCATCTTTAGTGTCACAGGTCAACCCCCTACCCAGAGACGCCTGTGCCTCAGGTCTTAAAAGCTAGCTGAGAGAAATGCATTTTAAGCAAAGTCTTGATTTTGGTAAAAGACTGTTCATTTCATATATGAACTGGAAGGCCGTTCCACATTTTAGGGGATACAAAATAGAATGCTAATCATCTAGTGGATTCAAGATGAGCCTACCTGGGGTTAGGAAGAACTAACTGGTTAGAGTCCAATGACTGCGGACTTCAGGAAGGTATATAAGGAATAGTTTGGAGCAAAAGATATAAGGGATACCCAAGTAGTAAGCTTTATGAGTAAAAGCCAAAACCTTAAAAGGGGTTCAGAAATGAATAGGGAGGCACTGTAAGTGGACAAAAAGGGGAGAAACATGATAAAATTTGGTAGTCCTACTAAGAAACAGTGGAACAGTTGTGGACAGTCTAAGGGTGCTTGATTTGCGATGATGGAAAACCAGAGTAAACAGAATTACCTATGCAGGGCACTAGAAAGGCATGCAATGCAGTATGTAAAGAGGTAAAGTTCAGAAAATCGTGTAGATAGCGAAACATTCTCAGAGCAGCAAAACCAGATTTAATAACCCTAGAAATCTGTTTTGTAAAGGGTAGATAAAGAGTCCAACCAGATTCCTAGCTAGCGGAAGCTGGTTACAGGGTGAATGGGAAGTCCAAAAAGAATCAGAAATTGTGTTGGTTGAGACAGAGTTCTTGTGACTCAGTGAGCCACAATCTTGTCAGGGTTTAACATCAATTTATTTGAAACAAGCCATGTGGCAAGAGCAAAAAGACAGTCCTGAAGGGGTTAGAGGTTAATTTTGAGTGGAAAAACAGGAAAAATCAGTAGAATATCATCCACATATACAAACAATTTGATATTGTTAGACTGGATCAGAGTAGTCAGTGGGCTAATAAAAATATTAAATAGCAAAAGTGGTAAAATAGAACCCAGGCGGGGGGGGGGGGGGGGGGGCTCCACAATTTAGAGGATAAGTTGAGGACAGAATAAAGGATTCATGTCATTTGCAATAACATCCTGGTAGTAGAGTAAAATGGAAACAAGAGGGAAGGATATGGAACCAAGTACCAGCTAATGCTGAATAAAGCCATCATGGCCAGTTGTGAAAAAGTACATATCTCAGTATAGCATGGACTGACTATAAGAAAGCCTTTGATAGCATCTTGCATTCCTGGATGATAAATTGCCTTGAAATATACAAAACATACCCTGGATTGATCGAGTGTATCAAGTTCACCACGAAAATGTGAGAATCCGTACTACATCTGATGTATGAAGATGGATAGTTGTCATTTCTAATATCAATATCCAGTGAGGAATATTTCAGGGATACTCACTGTTGCCACTTTGATTTTGTATGGGACTTAATTCAATGAATACTCTCAATAACTCCTTGGACTACGCATCTAGACTTAATCCTATAGATGACAATGATCTAGAGGTATTACCACACTTACTGTTTTATAGATAACTTAAAGCTGTCTAGTTCCAGTGATCAACACTTAGCAGAACAACTCCATTTAGTAAAAAGCTTTTCAGATGACATGAGGATGACTTCTGTCCTGAACAAATGTGCTGAGGCAATATGATATAGAGGAAAATTCAGCAAGTCTGAAAATATCTCTCCGACTAATGACTGTGACATAGAGGAACGTGAACAAGAAGGTGTATATAAATATCTAGGACTAGAGAAAGGAGCAACAATCCAGCACAAATTACAGAGAGACAAGATCAGCAATGAATATTACAGGAGATTAAAACTGATACAGAAAAGTGCTTTTAACAGCAAAAAATAAGATACACGTCATTAATCAGCTAGCAATCCCTGCATTCTCATACAGTTTTGGTGGCCTCATAAAGATCTTCATATACATGAGGTAATTTGTAAGAATCAATGTATGCTGATGCTGACACCTTTCTCAAGCCAAAAGAGGAAGTTGCCTCATAGATTCTACTTAACAACATTAACTGATCCAAATGCACAAAAAATGTTCCAGTATAAAAGTAAATCCAAGAAAACAGGAGGAGCCTCCACGGAGAATCAAAGCAAAACAGCAAAAGTAGAGGCTGACAAATGTGCAAACCAATAGGGAGATAATATCAAGAAGCAGTTTATTCAGAATATTCATATCAAGGACCCAACATGGTCCATGTTTCGGTGCCAAAGCACCTGCCTCAGGGGTCACAAAGTGTTGCTTGCTGATCGGTTGGCTGTTTCTTTGTTCTCTCTGTGGATTAACTTGTTTTTATAACCACGTGTATACATAAAGGATTTATTCAAGCCAATAAGCTTCTTATCAGCTTATTAGGAAGCTGTCCAAACCTTCTTTAAACTCTGCCAAGCCAACTGCTTTTACCACATTTTCTGGCAATGAGTTCCAGAGTTGATTACACGTTGAGTGAAGAAACATTTTCTCCAATTCATTTTAAATGTACTACTTTGTAGCTTCATCGCAAGCCCCCTAGTCCTAGTATTTTTGGAAAGCGTAAACAGACACTTCACGTCTACCTGTTCCACTCCACTCATTATTTTATAGACCTGTCTGTGTTGCATGTAGAGGGGGAGAGCACCTGGATTCAACATGGTGTGCTGTCGATCCTGCTTATGAAAGTGTGCTGGTCTTTTGATTTCAGTTTGTCTCATGTTTTGCCTTAAGGCTAAGAAAGCAGCATATAATAAGGATGTACATTCATGTGAAATGTGAATTGTTTCTAACCTGAATACAAAATGTCAGGTTTCTTTTCCAGAGTGGTTACATTTCTATTTGCTTTTTTTTTCATTTTTATTATTAGCTGCCAGACACAAGCCAGTCTTGAATTAGAGACCCTTAGAGTTGTAGAATACCTGTCTTCCAGGATGAGATACTCTGCCTGTTGGGATTCTAGCTTTAGTCAGCCCATTCTTAACTGTGTCTTGCACTTCTGATAATCTTAGTTTCTGTTTCCTAATTGGTCCTGCAGGGACCAGCCCTGGACAGGCTTGGGTAATTCTGCAATGCCTCTGAGCTTGTTCCCTGCTGCTTCAGCCTTGTTTACTTGTTCAGCCATGTATTAAATTTCTGTTTTTACCTTGCTTCCCAATGCCTCAGGATTCTAGCTTCTAGTCAAGATCTGCTTTATAGTTTTGGATGTACTTCCTGAAGGTACAGCGACATTAAAATTTACCTTGAGCAATCCTAATTCTCCTCTTGATCTTGTTTAGTATTCTCTGTATGGCTGTCTAGTAGCTGCCCACACCCTGGCCTAGGGACTCTGTGACAGAATGAACCAGACCACATAAGTATCCAGCTCATTTTCGAAAGTGATAGCTGGCCATCTTCCGACATAAATCAGGAGATGGCCAGCGATCTCTCAAAAGCAGCCAAATCGGTATAATCGCAACCCCCTTTTTTGACACCATCGCTGCTTTCCCATCGCCGAGCGAGCGACAGTTCAAGGGGTGTGTCGGCGGCGTAGCGAAGGCGGGACATGGGCAGGCATGGGCGTGGCTAACAGATGGCCAGCTTCAGTGCATAATGGAAAAAACAAAAGCAGCATTAATGAGTATTTCACCGGTTTTACTTGGTCCTTTTATTTTCACGATCAAGCCTCAAAAAGGTGCCCCAACTGACCAGATGACCACCGGAGGGAATGGGGGATGACCTCCCCATACTTCCCCCAGTGGTCACCAACCCCCTCCCACACTAAAAAAAATAAAAACCTTTTTTGCCAGCCTGTATGCCAGCCTCAAATGTCATACCCAGCTCCCTGACAGCAGTATGCAGGTCCCTGGAACAGTTTTTGTTGGTTGCAGTGGACTTCAGGCAGGCGGACCCAGGCCCATCCCCCCCTACCTGTTACACTTGTGGTGGTAAGTGTTGAGCCCTCCAAACCCCCCCAAAACCCACTCTACCCATATGTACGTGCCCCCCTTCACCCATAAGGGCTATGATAATAGTGTAGAGTTGTGGGGAGTGGGTTTTGGGGGGATTTGGGGGGCACAGCACCCAAGGTAAGGTAGCTATTTGTATATATATTTTTAATTTTTAGAAGTGCCCCCTAGGGTGCCCGGTTGGTGTCCTGGCATGTCAGGGGGACCAGTGCACTACAAACGCTGGCTCCTCCCACGACCCAATGCCTTGGCGTTAGCCAGGGTTGAGATGGCCGCTTTTAGTTTCCATTATCGCTGAAAAACAAAAGCGGCCATCTCAAAGCCGGCAAACTCTGGCATTTGGCTGGTCCAAACCATATTATCGAAAGAAAAGATGGCCGGCCATCTTTTTCGATAATATGGTTCCGGCCAGCTGTTTGCGGTGCCGCCAAAATAGATCGCCGGCAATCTATTTTGCCGGCGCTGTTCGATTATTACCCTCTGTGTCACCTAATTTAAATAGAATGATTCAATACCTGATAGAATGACTCAGGTAAATTTGAGCATCCAAAGCAGCTTAAAGGTAATAAGTAGAAACAAAATAACTCAAAAAATGAAAATAAAAAGGTATCATCTTATTTTCCTATATTTACTTTAAGGTGTCCTTTTTACTAAGGTGTGCTAACAGATTTAGTGCACATTAACAATTAGCAAGCATTAAATGCTAAGAAGCCCATAGGTATAAAATGGGCTTCTTAGCATTTAGCATATACTAATTGTTAGCGCACGCTAAATCGATTAGTGCACCTTAAATGACTCCTAAATTTTATTTTATCCACAGTACCTTAATCAGAGCTGCCAGGTTACCCAGATCCAGATAGAAATTTTAAGGTCAGTCCTGACAATCCTATCATGAGGCATTCTAAGACCTACAGCATGGTTTCAATGGGTAGAATCAGGGACTATAAGTCTCACACTGCTTTGGATTGTAAGGTCAGAACCAGCTGTAGTGCCCTAGAACCTGAAGCTGTGGAAGAAAATGGAGTCCCTCATGAGAGACTCCTGAGAAAATTAAAAACCCATGGCATAGGAGGAACAGTTCTGTTGTGGATTAGGAATTGATTTTTGGCTAGCCAACAGAGTGGAGGAGTGGCCTAGTGGTTAGGGTGGTGGACTTTGGTCCTGAGGAACTGAGTTCAATTCCCGGCACAGGCAGCTCCTTGTGACTCTGGGTAAGTCACTTAACCCTCCATTGAGCCTGCCATGAGTGGGAAAGTGTGGGGTACAAATGTAACAAAAATAAACAAATAAATGGCAAATTCTCTCATGGAGAAGGGTGAATAGTGGTGTGCCACTGGGATCAGTGCTATTTAACATACTTATTAATGATCTGGAAATGAAAGCAAGTGAGGTAATTAAATTTGTAGACAATACAAATCTATTCAAAGTTAAAACGCAGGTGGATTGTGAAAAACTTACAGGAAGTCCTTAGGAAACTGGAAGACTAGGCATCCAAATGACAGGTGAGATTTAATGTGGACAAGTGGAAAGTGATGCACAATGGAAAAAATAATCCAAATCATAGTTATTTGATGCTAGGCTTCAACTAGAAATCAGCACCCAAGAAAAAGATCTAGGTGTTATCGTGGACAATATACTGAAATCTTCTGCCAAGTGTGTGGCAGCAGCAGCCAAACAAGCAAAGAGAATGCTAGGAATTATTAGGCAAGGGATAATAAGACAAAGAATATTATAATGCCTCTGGATCACTTCATGGTATTATACACAATTTTGGTTGCTGCATCTTTAAAAGGATATAGCAGAATTAGAAAAGGTTCACAGAAGGGTGACCAAAATAATTAATAGGATAGAATTCCTCTCATATGAGGAAAGGTTTAAATGGTTAGGACTCTTCAGCTTGGAAAAGAGATGGTCCGAGGTGGGATGTGATAGAGGTCTACAAAATCCTGAGGTAAATGTAAATTGATTTTTTTTGCTCTTTAAAAAAATACAAACACTAGGGGACACTCAAGAAAGTTACATGGTACTTCTTTTAAGACAAACAGGACGAACATTTTTCACTCAAAGAATAGTTAAGCTATGGAACTCATTGCCAGAGGATGTGGTATCAGCAGTTAGTGTATTTGAATTCTAGAAAGGTTTGGACAGGTTCCTGGAGGAAAAGTTCATAGTCTGCTATTGAGACAGACATGGGGAAAGCCACTGCTTGTCCATGGAATCAGTAGCATGAACCTTGCTACTATTTGGGATTCTGACAGGTACTTGTGACCTGAATTAGTCACTGTTGGAAGCAAGATACTGGGCTGGATAGACCATTGGTCTGAACCAATATGGCTATTCTTATGCTCTTATGCTTTTATGTTTTACGAGTTAGTGATTTCTGAAATTGGCCTTCTGAGATAGGAGAGTGCTTCCAATTTTAGAACCAACAAGCACTATAAGGTCAAGGATAGCAAGCAAAGAAAAAATGTCCAGCTACCTATTGAACACCATTGAATATATTCATTATTTTATACAAGACCGAAAATTTCTTACCATAGAATTTATCTGGCAATATGAAGATATAATTGATACCTTGAGTACATATTTGATAAACATACAAATGTGATGTTGATTGTTCTTGACATGGCCACTGCTTTTGGTACTTTAGATCATAGAATATTATTGTATCAGCTGAATGAGTTTGGTGTAGTGTAGTGTAGTATGGCATTGATTTTCTTTTAGTCTGACTGTGTGTGGGAGGTGATTTGTGAGGCATAGGAGTCCTGTTGGAAGAATTTAGCATTGGGTCCTGCAGGGTTTGTCTTTTTCTGCTATGTTATTTAACCTTTACATCAGCCTCTAGCTGCATATTTGATGAATCTATCTATCTATGTCCAAGATCCATCTCTGAGTTAAATTGCCTGCTACCAGATTGGATCCAGTTACCATTATGAGGAAGAAGACTAACAGTGTTTGCAGGTCATATCTTTTAAAATCAGTCATCACATGGGATAGTCTTCAGATTTTTTTCCTTGAAGTGTGCGTTTAAATCAAGGGCATCCTGCTTGCTTGTGTTGATTGGAGGTATTAGTGTTAGGAATTGCAAATTATTATAGGCCATATTTTCTGCTGTGAGCTATTCTTCTGCATTGCTTTGTAATAAACCTTCATCTATCCTAGTTCTCTCTTAAGGGAACTTTTACTAATCAGCAGTAGAGCTAATGTGCGGGTAGCATGTGCCAAATCTGCACTACCGCAGGGGTAGCACGAGTGCTCTGCAGTAGTTTCAAAGTTGGCACACACTGTTTCCCGCAGTAGAAAATAATTTCCTATTTTCTACTGTGAGAGGCATTCCCAGTGCTAATCAGCAGCCCAGCTGCATTAGTGCGAGCTGCATGATTACCACACGAGTAGCTCATGAGCCCTTACCGCCACCCATTGACTTAGCAGTAAGGGCTCAGGCAGTAAATAGCCACATGCTACTTTTAATTTTAATGCATGGCCATTTACTGCCCCATTAAAAAATGCCTTTTTTCCTTGCTGTGGTAAAAAATGGCCCAGTACACGCCAAAAACACGAGCTCATGCTACCGCAGGTTACTTTTTACCGCGGCTTAGTAAAAGGACCCTTTCAACTGTTAGTTTCATTATTAGCAAATATTTATTTGCTAATAATAAAACTAACAGTTGAAGGGCAATTGAAGGGCAGTTGAAGGGCAGTAAATGGCCTTTTGTAACTTGGAATTATCAGGTATATCACCCAGAGTTACCCTTTCTTTGTTTAGTATGTATGTTACATACCCCTCAGCTTGAGCACTTTAATCCTCACAACACAACCTGATGGTCATCTCCTATCATCTTCAACTGCATCTAATGTCTACTAGAAGCTCCTGCTTCAGCGTGATAGCACCAATAATTTGGAACAGCTTGCCTCTATGGATCTGTTTGGAAACCTCACAAGAAACCTATTATTTTGGCTAAACCTTTCCAAAATAATGACTCCCATTTGACTGTAAACCTCCAGCACTGTTGCTTTGCTTTGTTTTGTATTGTTTGTGTATTTCTATATATTTACCTACCCTCTTCTTAAGGCTTAGTTATTAGTTATTTGCATTATATTATAGAATTTGGTATTTTAATTGTATAATCTATTGTAACATAGCTTACCTCTCGTTTCCATCATTTTTTTATTAAGTATTTAATAATTAATATCCAGAAACTAGAATAAGCAAGGTTAAAAAAAAAAAGACAGAAATCCAAGCAATATTGGATACTATAACAAAGTAACAAATACTATCCTCTCTTAGTCCCCAATTATCCCCCCCTACACACACACACACGAAATAATAACAGAAAGATATACAAAAAGAAAAAATTATACTAGGAAGTAGGTCAGAACATGTTATCTACATTAAGCCTGAAGCTCTAACCTCCAAACAGAAGTTCTCTAAGTAACAAGTTACAAAGGAAATTTATTATCAAGAAACTATTTAAGTTGTACTGGGTCATACATATTTGTTTTTATTTATTTGGATTTTGCTTACACCTTTTTCAGTAGTAGCTCAAGGTGAGTTACAGTCAGGTACACTGGGTATTTCTCTGTCCCTGGAGGGCTCACAATCTAAAGTTTATACCTGAGGCAATGGAGGGTTAAGTGATTTGCCCAAGATCACAAGGAGCAGCAATGGGACTTGTGCTCTAACCACTAGGCTACTACTCCACTCTTGATGTAATATATCTCTCTTATTCTGAAACTCAATCATTTTACTGGAAAATAGAGAAAAAATCTCCATCATTTTGCTGAACATGAGGATAGAGAGCCAGGAAGGCTTTACAACCTACCTGGATCTCTTTACCTATATCAGGAAAATACCATAGCTTTTGTCCCATGTACATAATAGATCTATTTTGGAAAAAAGAATTAAATTCTTATCAGATTCAAATACAAAAAAGACCAGGAGCATTGCATTAGCTTCTACCAATTCCCCCCAAACTTTGTGATGTTCAAATTAACAGGAGAGACAGGTCTAATCCAGCAGATATATCCAAAACAGATGGCTCTATAGCTTATCTCTTTTTAAAAGGAAGATAATAGATCTTATTATTGGAGGCAGGGTGTCAGCAGGCAGATGTAATATTTCCTTTATTTATTTCTGGAATAATTCCCTTGCAGACAACAGGTGTACCTTAGGAAAGTTCAAAAATCTAAGGTTTCAAGCCCATAAAGATTTCTCAATCTGCTCAAATTTAAACAGGATATTCATAGAGTTCTTAGCCAATCTCAATTCTTTTAAAACTTGAATATCTTTCTCCAGATTTTTAATTTTCCCTTTATTTTCCTGTACAACTACGTCCAGTGTAGAAACTCATGATGACACATTTTCAGCAACCTTCTGCATTTAGTTTGTGTCAGCGTAGTTATTGCCTTCCATATGAAAGTAAGGATAACTTCAGCTACAGCCCCATTTACTCTAGATCATTCAGATAGCAACTCACAGTTCATTGTGGTGGTCCCTTGCACAGACATGGTTGGCAATGAGGGTATATCCATTGGGTCCACGCCCAACTCAGTATTTCCCCCCATGGGAAGAGCAGTCTCAGACCTTGCTAGGATATCCACTGGAAGCAAGTCACCCCTAGCCATTCAGAATTCCTTCTGGTGCCGGTGAGGGAAACACTCTCCTCAGGCCTTGTCAGCTCTCTCTGTACCAGTGGGACAGCAAGGAGTCCTCCAGTCCTCCAGTCCTCCCCAATGAAGAGGCTGCATTCTGCAGAATCGAGGCCTGATTTGATAAACGGGAGCAAGATAAAGTCTCCGTTACTTTTCCCCTCCTCTTAGGCTCCGTTATTTGATGCATAAAGTTCAAAGTTGATCTTCATGGAGCTGTAGGATGGGAAACCAATGTATTTTCAGGAGCAACTTAAGTTGTATGTTTCAGGTCATTCATCGTGGTCAGTTGGAACTAATATGTTAGTGATTCTCTAGGCCACAGGTGACTAGGTCTGTGACTGCTAGGTTTGAATCCATTGTTGGGTTTAGGTTGTGCAATTCTTTTCCAGTCTCATTGTAAATAAGGGACTATTGAAGTTTAGGAAGGGTTTGAAGTTGTCCTTTATTCAGAAGTTTTTGTTGGTTGAGTGGATAGGATCATATCATTGATTTTAAGGCTACAAGGAAAATATGTTATAATTTAGAATTGGGATGTTGATGTATTGTGTTTAAAATGTTGTGTGCAAGTTATATGTGTCCTTTGTTTATTATAATTTTATTATGAATACTGTATTATATCCCACCATGATCAATGTTTCTTGCTAGACAGGTTATACATGTAATAAATAAAATTAAGTTAATATGAAGTTATTTCAATGAAATGTCAAATCTAAGTAACTGAGGGGCCCTTTTACTAAGCCAGGTAAGCATCTATGTACGCCCAGTGCACGCCAAAATGGAGTTACTGCCCAGCTACTGCGCGGCAATCTTCCTATATGACTGGTTCATTGTCCTATCTGTGCCCGGAATTCTCTTTTTCACTTTCTTCTGACTTTAATTGTTTTGTACACCACTTTGACCTATTTAATGTAAAGGGGGTATTTAATGTAAAGGGGTATATCAAATAATACATAAACATAAATTTAAGCTTATATTCCAAAGAATGTCTCTGTCAGCATTTGCACCGCCAAATCATATATACATGTGGCTCTGGAGTTTCAAAGAGTAAGAGAGACTTGCGATAAATTCATTTTTGGTGTGCATCTGATACACGCATCCGAAAAATCATTTTTATTTTTAGACATGCATATCGGACACGCGCCAAATGGCATCTGACATGCATAGGTCATTTACCACCCAGTTACCGCATGAGACTTTACTGCTAGGTCAATGGCTGGTAGTAAGGTCTCAGACTCAGAATGGACACGCAGCAATTTTTGGCAAAATTTAAAAAATGATTCTGCGTGCGCCCAAAACACATGCCTACACTACCGCAGGCCATTTTTCAGCACACCTTAGTAAAAGGACCCCTATGTCAGTGAGCTTTTTGTAAAATTTCAAGAAATTTTGTGCATCTCGATTTAAATATCTTTCTGATTTAGAGATCCTACGAAAAATGGGGCATAGATCCGTTGATGTTTTCTTACTTATTTTAGCTCAGCCTATCTTCAGCCTTTGTTTTTCAGAGGTTAAGATTAATTCATCATATGTTCACAGAGCTCTGATTGATTTGCTGTACTTAAATATATATATATATTCCTCTTTTGTATCCTACTAGGGAGAGAAAAAATATCTTTAGTTATACAGCAACGCTGAGTTTACCACTCCCTTCCCTCTGTCCTCCTGGGTGTATTACAGATTTATTCAGCATTCATTTCCAGTTGTTCTGCAGCTATCAGGTCAACTTTTCAGGCTCCTGTAAAATGTAAAGGTGCCCTGTCCTACATCATAAAAGTCATATTTGTTTCTTTATTTACATTCTCCTGCTTTATTAAGAGCACCCTTGACATTAACTAGAATTTGGAACAATAATATCACATGAAAAACAGACTGTTTTGTAGTTACAGAATATGAACTCGGGGGCCCCTTTACAAAGGCATGCTGAAAATGGCCTGCGGTAGTGTAGATGTGTGTTTTGGGTGCACGCAGAATCATTTTTCAGCAAGGTCTCTCAGTCGGTGGAGACTATCTAAGGGGACATTGACGGCCTTGGAGATAAAGTGACTTTTCATATGAGATTTAAATCTAGGGAGGGAAAGTTCTGATCTAGAGGAGGGGCAAATCATTCCATAGTTTAGGAGCAAAGAAGAAAAATGCAAAGGATCTGTTATGTTGGCTGCTATGCGCCCATGTTTCATGCAGGCAGATAATAGTGTTTGTGTATATATTAGACACTGTTTGAACTAGATTGTGTTAGCAGTAAATGGATAGTACTGTGCCCTTGAGTTACAAATTCCTGTAGTCCTGTTGTTCCCTGTAATTTGCTCCTTTTGAGCACATGTTCCAACTCCCTGTGTCTTATGGGATGAAGGAAATCAACAGTGCAGTCAGTCAGTAGAGAATATTATGAAGAACAAAATTACAGAGTACATACATAAGCATAGACTAGTAAGACAAAGCCAACATAGATTTAGTCAGGGGAAATCTTGCCTAATCAACTGACTACATTTCTTTGAAGGGGCGAATAAACATGTGGATAAAGGTGAGACAGTTGATATTCTGTATCAGGATTTTCAAAAGGCATATGACAAAGTACCTCATAAAAGACAACTGAGGAAATTAGAAAGTCATGGGATAGGAGATAATGTCCTATTGTGGATTAAGAACTAGTTAAAAGATAGAAAACAGAGAGTAGGGTTAAATGGAGAAGGGTAGATAGTGGGGTACCACAGGAGTCTGTGTGTGACCACTGCTTTTTAACAAATTTATAAATGATCTAGAGATGGTAATACCTAGTGAAGTAATCGAATTTGCTGATGATGCAAAGTTAGTCAAAGCTGTGAAATCGCAAGAAGAAAGTGAAAAATTGCAAGAGGACCTCATGAGACTGGGCATCCAAATGGCAGATGATGTTTAACATGAGCCAGTGAAAAGTAATGCATGTGGGAAAGAGGAACCCAAACTATAGCTACATGTTGCAAGATTTCACATTAGGAGTCACCACCCAGGAAAATGATCTAGGTATCATTGTTGATGATACATTGAAACCTTCTGCTCAGTGTGTAGTGGTGACTAAGAAAGCAAATAGAATATTAGGATTTATTAGGAAAGGAAAGGAAAACAAAAATGAGAATGTTATAATGCCTCCATCAAACTGCAGTAAAATATGGCTTAGTTTACCTCAGAAGTCACTAACCAGTTGTAATGTCATATCATAAGTTAATGACTTCCATGGTAAAAGAATAATGCAACCAGAAATCAACCTTGCAAGATGCATTATTCTGTTCCTTAGAACATCAGGCTCCTAACGCATGGCTGACTGTTCCCAGGAAGCATTTTTTAAAGAGGCTGGTGCTATGGAATAAAAATGTATGGTCATGTGTCCCCCCCCCCCCCCCCCCTCAGCAAAGTTCCCTTTGAAAATATCTCCTAAACCCCCTACTCTCAAAGACACAAAGTCTCTACTATTTAAGTCCTGTCTCCACCCCCTGTTGGCCTCCTTGGATTTCCCCCACCCATATGTCCCCCCGGACCTATCTTAAATACTCCTTGGTGGTCCATGAGTTGTGGGGCAGGAGCAGTCCCTGTCATTCTTGCCCCTGCTGACACTTGTTCAAAATGGCACCCATAATCCCTAGTCGTAGTCTTGTGGTACTATAACTAGGGTTCAGGCTGCTATATAAGAAGGGTCTTAGGAAGGTTCTGAGGGGAACAAACAGGGGATGGGAGCAGATATTAAACAGCAGGGAACTTCTTTGTCTTTGGGGGTAAGGTGTCTAGGGGTTAATGGCATCTTTGTGAAGATCTGCTATGGGAAAGGGGAGGGGGAAGGGTCCCCCAGATCATGATTTGTTTGACATTGGCAACCTTTTAGGATGGTACCCAAAATCATTGGGCCACATTTGAGCAGCCCACTGCTCCCAGGCAGAAAAAAGCTTATAAAATTCAACGCAAGCTGTGATATTCAATTTATATTTGAACGTGTGCTGCCTTCTGAGCTCTTCACCTACTTCAAGTCCTCTGTTCCTTCGTACACTGGGAGAGCAGTTTCCAGCACTCAAAACAGGGAGAAAGCAGCCTCTGTAAAGCAGATGCTGGTGGGTGACATCACTAACTGTATTTTTATTTGAATGTGTGCTGCCTTCTGAGCTCTTCACCTGCTTCAAGTCCACTGCTCCTTTGTACATTGGGAGAGCAGTTTCCAGCACTCAGAACAGGGAGAAAGCGGCCACTGTAAAGCAGATACTATATATCTGACAGTGCTGGGGCATATATCTGGTACACAGACAACTGACTGCTCCCAGTTAAGAAAGCAATGTATTTATGAAGCCAACAGATGTGGAAATATCTTGAATGTATTTGAAGACTCCTGTAATATTACAGTGTTCCAGTAAAGTTGAGTCTGCATTTCAAATAGAAAGAGCAGAGGAGCCCCCATCATCCTAACGAAGGTAGCAAAGTGAAATCATAGTGGGACAGGCCTCAGAAGTAGTGCAGAAAAAGATACAAGCACCCTAGTCATTAATCAGATGTAGCACATCTCCCCAACCGAATCGGAAAGCAGGCCAGGCAAAGAAACCACTATATTGCAAAGGGTGGAAAAAGTGCCAAATCAGAGAATAGGATCCTTACTCCTTACGGGACAGATCTCTACCAAAGTCATAGAGGAAACGGAAGGGGTGACCTAACAACACTCCACTCTCCCCCACGAGTTCATTCTTAGAAGTCATTTAACACGCAACAGATCACAAAGGATTCCCTGAGAAAGTGCAAAACCAAAAGCACTCGCTATTACACAAAGGAGAGTGGAAGAATGAATGGTGTTAATGGTAAGTGTTTGCGTGTGAGAGAGGACGGTGATTGTATGAAATGGTTAAAAGGAATAGTTGAAAGGCTAGTAACAGGGGATTGGAAATAGGGATTGGAGAAAAGTGGTGAGATCTGATTGGTTGAAGGAGGGTAATCATGTGGATATGTTCAGTAAGCGTTTTGATGAGCTTTGGAGCGGGTGAGGGTAGCTGCGGTATGCTAGGGAATTTTTGCACAGCCGTCCCTTCCCACGCTTGTTTGTATATGTTGTGATTTGCTGTTCTATGGTGATTTTTTGGTGTTCTACAAAGTGGGGGGGGGGGGGGGGGGTTGGTATGTTGGAAGAGGGTGTTCGGGGGTTGCAGCTTTGTGATCAGTCTAGTATGTTGGGTAAAGAGATACCAGAGGTGGCTAATTGAATGTTTTGAGGAAAGAGATGGAAGGAGGAAAGTAACTCATGGGTGGCACTGCCATGAGTGAAGTGCGTCTTGACGGCACTGTGAGTCACATGGAAAGAAGAGGGGAGAAGTAGGGTATAGGAGCTAGTTTCGTTACCGAATGGTTTCCAATAGTTGCAAGCCACTCTGGGGATGCCAGCCTTTTAAGTTAAAATCAAATTGTTCTGATTGAATGGTCAAAGTTTGTAAGACTTTTATGGTTAATAAAGCTGCGGCCAAAATATTTGCCAATTAAAAGAGTGCGTGTCTGTGTTATTATTAGAGGGATTTTATATTAATGATTGTTGAATAGTGATACGAATGTCAATGTTAGGCAAAGGAATACAAAAAGAGTGCATGTCCGTTTCTGGCAACTTCTTTGAGGAAATAATTCCACAAAAAACTGTATAATGAAAAACGTTTGCAATAAGTGTTGTCACATTTTTGTTCATATGTCTTAAATATAATAATTGGTTAAAAGACTCATGGTATTTTAGCTGTGATTTACAAGAAGAAAGAGGAGTGCCTCTTGCCAAGACCTGACCTACCTATATGTATATCTGTTTACGCACATGCCTGTTTGTACATGTGCAGATAGACAAACATACATTGACAAAGAGGCCTTAAAGGTGGTAGATTTTTAGGCCATACCCCTGAAGAACTGATGCTGGCCTGGCAGATAGTGAAGCAGCAATGCCTCAGCCCAGCAGGGATTAGAATAACATAATGATAGGGAAGCCAGATCCCACCACACAATGATACAATAGCTAGGAGGTAAATGAAGCATTAGGGTGGTGAGGAGGCCAGGCCTTGCCAAAGAATGGTAATGTGGTCATGTGGCAAGAGCTGTTGAATCTCTTTCCTCCAGCCTGGGTCCTCAGCAGGGACTCAAACAGCGGCCTGTAGGAGCACAATGAAGCAGCAGACTGGAGGCAGGAGAACAGGTGAAAGGAAGTGGGACTAGAAGTGAAGACTGCAGGTGAAAAAGGGAAGGGAGATGGTGAAAGAATAGGAAGAGTACAGAGGAAAGGAAGAGTGCAAGGAAAGGAGAAAAGAAGGAGAGTGCTCCATACCACACCTCTTCCCACCCACTTTCACATGCAATACATACTCACACCCTTCTGCATGCATACCCCTATACCTACCCATGCTCCCATCCCCCGCACACATACCTACCTACACAATACACCTACTGTCATTCTCCACACACACACGTATACCTACACACATACTTGTCTCACCCACACATCCTCCTAAACCCTCTCACATATACCTTCACACATTCTTACACACTCCCATAAACATCCTTCACAATCATTCCCCCACAAGTTGATATATAAGTTATTGAGTAATGATGCTCCTCAGGCCACTGCTTCCTTGATCAGACTCTATCGATCCTCTCATGAATTGAGATCTTTAAATAGAAGATTACTAGACATTCCAACATTCTGCCAAGTTCATTTTGATAAGTCTCGCAAAAGAATGTTTTCTGTTGCTGGGCCCATTTTATAGAACTCACTTCCTCAAGATTCAAAAACGATTCCAGCTCTGCTGGTTTTTCTTAAGAGTCTTAGGTTTTATTTGTTTAGATAAGCTTTTGATGGGTAAATTTTGAATTTTTGTTATATGGAGCCAACTTGATGATTTTAATTGTTTTATGACTGATTAGGTTATTTTGTTATGTATTGTATGTTTCACTTATTATGTGCATTTTATTGTAAACCACATAGACCTTATGGCTATATTGTACTGCTCCCTCTAAGCCAGAGGTTCTCAACCCAGTCCTTGTGACACACCATGCCAGTCTGATTTTCAAGTTGTCCACAATGAATATGTATGAGGTAAATTTGCATGCACTGCCTCGTTTTTGCAAAACCTCTCTCATGCAAATTCATTGTAGGAATCCTGAAAACCTGACTGCCTTAATAGGTCCTCAGGACTGGGTTGAGTACCCCTGTTCTAAGCTGAGAGGGAGTCCTTCACCTATAGTCTTGCCAGTAGGGGTGCTGTTTCACTATCACATTTTCAGTAGTGTAGGACAGTTAAGCTCTGCAAGATTCCAGGAAATATGCCTGTGTTTAGTGATTGTAAACAAAATATTGAAAAACCACCCTCCACTGGCAGCAATGCAGTTGAAGGACTTCTGCTCAGCTTAGGGGGCACAGTGATATAGTGGTATTTAAATTTGTAAATAAATAAATAAATAAATAAATAAATAACATTATTGTATTATATCACACATACACATACACATACCTATATCTTAAAATAGACACAAACATATACACCCTGTTGCATACATATACACCTGGGGTTCATCACAAACATTCTCATCAAGTCCCTCACATAGACAAGCCTAGGGGAAACATGTCAGTATGTCATGCTATGTGTGCAAATCTCAACAAGTTTATAAATATTTGGTTTGATATTCAAAGGTTCTTATCAAGGTACTAGCACCTGCTACCCAAATAAGTGCCACTGACTGGGATATTCAGATGTACTATCCAGCTAATGGAGTGGCCTGTGGGCAGCACTAAGATGGAGCTTCTGGTTATCTGGTTAGCAATGAAATTCAGTTCACCAACCAGATAACTATCTCAATAAAGTTGGGATAACAAAACTGTATAAATAAACTTCTTTGCGAGATATTAACAATTTCTTCTTCTACTTCAGTGTTCTTCAATGCAAGGCCCGGGAGCCAATGGCAGCCCTTGGAAACGTCTGGGGCAGCTCCCATTGTCATTTTGTTATTTTCCTGATACACTCTGCCTCTCTACCCAAGCTCATGACTGAAAGGTGGAAGGCATGGAGGAAGAGCCACGTGCTTGACCTACTAGGCATTTAGATGATAAGAATACATTTGGAAATGATCAATGCAATGTTTGAAGGGGGCTGATTGGGATGGATTTAGTTGACACATGTTGGTCAGCAGTGTCACAGCTCTGCATGGGAAGCCATTTGGTGGTTCTCCTTCAGCTCATTTTGATCTAAAGTGGCCCCAACATAAAATGAATTACGGAAGACCACTGATCTATTTTTATGCAAAACTTAAATCTAATCCTAAATCTAACTACAAAGTTTAGAGTCCATTGCCATCTCTTGTTATGTCCTTGTTACAGACCTGAAATAATCTTTACATGTTGATTCACAACTTTTGAACTAATAACACACTAGAGCCCTCTTAAGTAGTTAAACACAGTTCAATATCATTACAGCACAGTTGGGATCCTTGGATTTAATTTTGAGTAGTAACAAGATTATTGTCTTAAAGATACTTTAATTCAGCACAGTCTAATAACAAGCTTGAGGAATCTAAAGATGTTTCCCACAAAAAAATCACAATAAGCAATGATTGTGTTTAACAAGCTGAACTTATTAATGAACCCAAGAAATCATTTTTAAAGTGCAACATTTTGGAGCACAAAGCAGATAATGTGATCACAGTTAAATTAGCAATTACGTTACATGAAGGCCTTAATAATGGCATTTTCCTTCATGCAACATAAACTGTCAGTTGATGTATTATATCGTTGCTTCCCATATTCTCACTTTTAATAAGCATACCAACTTGAACAAGCCTAGTACAGGCTAGTTTTCAGCAGGCTTAATCATCTCATTTAATCATTTTTACATTTATCTCTGAAAAAGTACACACAGAAATAATGCCTATTATATGTTGAAAAGGTATTTTTAATGTGCCAATTCATTCACTTTTATAAATATCTATCCATCATAAACTTTTATTAACACACACAGAAGAAAAGCAGGTCCACAGCAGAAATCATTCTTAAGTGTAATAACATTTCTAGCACATTGGAGAATTCAATAGCTTGCACAATAGGATCATACATCAGCTAAGTTATAAAGCAGCTAGGTTCTTCAAAAGTTTTTTTAAAAACCCTACCTATTCCTTGATTCTATTGCTTCCTCTTTGTTTTTATTGCTAAGGACTCTATGGGGTCAATAATCTAAAACCCTTTGACGTTATGAGATAACATTAATTTTAGCTAGTTATTTTAATGCAAATATTCAGCTCAATCTAACCGACTAGGTTTTTAGCTAAATATTCAGGGAAATATAATTAATCAAAATGTTGTCCAATTAAGCTTTGTACACTATGAAGATAATTTTATAAACCTTTTTCAAGTAGTTCTTATAAAATTAGGCGATGTCTAAAAATACGTGGTTCAAGTAGGCATGTACATATAGAGTGCATGTGCTCTATACAATACAATACAATACTAGCTCATATAATCCACAGTTATCCAAATAATGAATACAAATAAGAAATCTAGCGCAATACACTAGGATGCAACAAAAAACAAAAACTTCAGAATGAAAATCTTGAAAAAGAAGAAAAACAAACATTAAAGGAGCATCCAAAAAAGTTATCTTCAGCTTCTTTCTAAACTGAGACTAACCAGTTTCCTGTCTCAGATCTAGTGGGAGAGTATTGCAACTATTTGCAACATAATAAGGAATGGAAGATACAAGAGAAGACTTTAACTTAATCCCCTTCAAAGATGGAAAGTGAAGTGTCATATATGTAGCTGTATGATGTGGAGGGGCATTTTTGATATGCAGTCTAAGTCCAACTTTAGACGTTTTGCTAAAAACGTCCAAAATTCAAGTGAGGAATATAGCCATTTTCAAAACAGAAAAATGTCTGTTTGCTAGATGTTTTTGTGCTCTGTGCATTTATCTTTTTGGTCCATTTTTGAAAAACAAAAACATCCAAGTAAAAACTGCACAAAATCAAGCCATTGGGGTGTAGGAGAATCCAACATTCTTAGTAGACTGGCCACACAGACATCACAGAAGAGCAATGGGGCACCCTAGAGGGCAGTGTAGTGGACTTCAAATAATTGATCCCAGATACGCATCTCACCGTTGCCCCCTTATCTTGTCTGCTCAGTCCCCAAAACCCACCCATAACCCACTATCCCCAACTGTACATCACTAAAAAAAAGTCCTTATTAGTGAAGGGGGCACCTATATTGGGTACTTTGGGTTTCTGGTGAGTTTTGTAGGGTTCACAGTTTCCACCACAAGTGTAACAGGTAGGGTTAGGTATGGGCCTGGGTCTATCTGTCTTCAGTGCACTACACCCACTACTAGACTACTCCAGGGACCTGCACACTGTTCTAATGAACCTGAGTATAACATCTAAGGCTGGCATAGAGGCTGGTAAGTAATGTTTTAAAACACATTCTTGGGAGGTGGGAGGGGATTAGTGACCACTGGGGGAGTAATTGGAGGTCATCCCTGATTCCCTCCAGTAGTCATCTGGTCATTTAGGGCATTTTTTGTGGCTTATTTGTTAATAAAACAAGTATAGCCCTGGAAGTTTTTGTTTTGTTCCATTATGGCAGAAAAACATCCAACTGCTAGGAATGCCCAAATCCTGCCCTTAACACACCCATGACATGCGCCCTTGTGATCTGAACGCACTTCTGATGAACTTCATAGAAAAACATCTAAAAATTGGTTTTGAAAATACCAATTTGAACATTTTTGTGAGAAAAACATCCAAATGCTACTTTTTGGATGTTTTTCTCTTTTGAAAATGAACTCTATAGTCTACTCAAAGAGAAAAAATTGATTAAATATAGCATCTATATAGAAGAGTCTGAAAAATTAAAGTACATAGATTAAATACCGCAACCAATGTAACTGAATGAAAATCAGAGACATCCTATCATATTTCTTTGCTCTATATATCAGTCTTGCAGCCATGTTTTGCAATGTTTGCTATGTTTTCTTCTGTATAACTGAACAACCAATATATTAATCATTACAACATTCCAGTTGCATTATTGTAAGGGGCTGTACTAATGAATTGCTCAAACAAAACATATTTACAGACTCAATGCAATTTCTGATTTATAAAACAATCTTTCTTAATCAAAATATTAATCTGTTCAGACATGACTAGATTCATATCTAACATATCACCTAAAATATTTAAAGAAAAATGTAATATAAAATATCACTAATTATCACTTGATTGACAGGTGGGGAAGATCCAATCAATAAACATTTCAACTAAAGTTTGTACTTACAGGCACTTAGTCTATCTTAGTGAAACAATCTTGTACTAACGTGGAGGGGCATAATCGAATGGCGCCGGCCATCTACATGGCAAAGAGCAGTCCCGAACCGTATTATCGAAAAAGATGGCCGACCATCTTTCGTTTCGATAATACGGTTGGGGCCAGCCAAATGTCAGAGATGGCCGGGTTTGAGATGGCCGGCATCGGTTTTCGCCGATAATGGAAACCGATGCCAGCCATCTCAAACCCGGCCAAATCCAAGGCATTTGGTCATGGGAGGGGCCAGAATTTGTAGTGCACTGGTTCCCCTGACATGCCAGGACACCAACCGGGGACCCTAGGGGGCACTGCAGTGGACTTCAAAAATTGCTCCCAGGTGCATACCTCCCTTCCCTTGGGTGCTGAGCCCCCCAAATCCCTCCAAAACCCACTCCCCACAACTCTACACCATTACCATAGCCCTACATGTGGGTACAGTGGATTTTGGGGGGGTTTGGAGGGCTTAACATTTACCACCACAAGTGTAACAGGTAGGGGGGGATGGGCCTGGGTCCACCTGCCTGAAGTGCACTGCACCCACTAAATACTGCTCCAGGGACCTGCATACTGCTGACAGGGAGCTGGGTATGACATTTGAGGCTGGCATAGAGGCTGGCAAAAAATATATATATTTTTTTGTAGGTGAGAGGGGGTTGGTGACCACTGAGGATGTAAGGGGAGGTCATCCCCAATTCCCTCCGGTGGTCATTTGGTCAGTTGGGGCACCTTTTTGAAGCTTGGTCCTGAAAAAAAAGGGACCAAGTGAAGTCGGCGAAATGCTCGTCAGGGCCATCTTTCTTTTTTGCATTATCGGGCGAAGCCGGCCATTTTGTGACCATGTCCCTGTCCCACCCCTATCCTGCCTTCGCTACCCTACCGACACGCCCCCTTGAAGTTTGGCTGGCTCCGCGACGGAAATCAGAGAAAACATCGTTTTATAAATGAAATTTTTAACCGTTGTGTAAATATAGCAAATAAAATGGGAGGGGCAGTTTTCAACAAGAAAAATGGGCAACAGCCCAATGTACAATGGGACCCTTTTACTAAGCTGCGGCAAAAGGGGGCCTGCGCTGGCATTGGTGTGTTTTTCACGCGCGCCGAGGCCCCCTTTTACCACAGCAGGTAAAAGGAAAGGCTCTCTTTCCTGTAGGAAATGTTTGTGCGGCAAAAGTAAAACACTTGCAACGCAAACATTTGGGGGGGGGGCCCTTACCGCCACCCATTGAGGTGGTGGTAGCGCCGGATATGACAGGGCACTAGGGGTGGGAAATACCACTGGGCTGCTGCAGTAATAAAAGGAGCCCTCTGAGATTTAGAAAACCATTTCAATAATGTATCAAGTTCAATCAATTGTTGTGGGAAAATTGATCCTATATCCTATCTGCTGCAGCCTCCTCTGCAGTGGCTGACCTGGAGTTTACTGAATCCAATGCCCCAGACCCAGCAGCATGTCCCAACCTGGCTCAGCTACAGAAGTGTGAACTATGTATGCACTTATGCATTATATATTTTATTAAATGTGTGCATAAATTACAACTCTACACATTAAAGGACGTCCAAAATTAGGTGCCGGGATAATGCATGCTAAGCACAAATTCTATAAAGGCAATTCTGCACAGAACTGCCATTATAGAACACTAGCTTAGCATGTAATTTCACGCCTAACTTTGGGTGTGAGCACTTACACCAGCCTTTGGCTGGTTTAAAGCTCATTCCCAATTATTATCAGGTGTGTGCAAGTTCAAGCATTCAATAATTGGATGCCTAAATCATGGGGACATCCCTGAATCACCCATGCCCGTCCTGACCATGCCCTCTTTGGAGTTCTGCATGACATAAGTTATGCATGCAGGTTATAGAATAGGGGTGTAGGGGCAGATCCAAGTTTAACTACTAATGACTGCCAATTAGTGTTTGTTAATGCCAATAATTGATTGTATTCACCCAAATAGCCAATTAGTTTATTCCTGGATCTGTGAACCACACCCAAAATTGTGCACCCTTTTTTGGGCGACCTACACAGAATCTGGTGGTATATGTAGAATAGGAACTCATAAAAGGGGACGGATAAAGACAAGCCCCTTAGAAATGTCAGTAAACCTCAGAATCATAAAAAGGAAGGGTAAAAAGAAATACAAAAATATAGGCTTACTTGGAAAGTTTGAAGTCCCGTCCAGGGAACAGCATTACTCTGAGTATGAGTAAGTTCCTTGGGGGATGGACAAAGACAGGCAAAATATATGTAACATCATTAGAGTTTCAGCAGTAGATTATATTATCTTGAATTCTCAATGCTGTGCAAAGATCATTCAATAGTAGCCTTATCTTTCTAGCCTATGCAGCCCTGACAGCCAATAGGAAGAGACAACCTGCATTATACAATAGCAATGTGTTCCAGGACCCTATAACTCAGCAGATAGAAACCTTAGAGCCAGTTTCTGTTGTGGCCTTTCACCTGCTGATCCTGCACCTGCTAGGACATCACATGTTCCCATTAGAAGTTTCCAGAGATGTAAAGAACTAAGAGGAATAGGGTATGAGCCTCTGGAAATGGAAGAAGAGTTCAAGGATTTATAGTAATTTGGGGAAGGGTTTCGTGGTAGAAGTAACCACCTCCCTATGTGTTATAAGCTCCCGCTCTGCCTGCCAAAGTTGTCTTGGGTTGCATCTCCCGCCTTTGACCTTTGACAAGAGTGAGATCCCTCCTGTCCAGCATGACAGTGGTGTAGCCAGATTGCCAATTTTGGGTGGGCCTGAACCCAAAGTGGGTGGGCACAAACTTTTCTCTCTACCCCCCTCCCCCAGCAAAATGTAGTCACACTCAGATACATTTGTCACACAGGGTAAAGTGCTGCTTTTCAGTGCATCCGATTTCAGACAATTTATTTAATAGCCTAACATCCTTTTCAAAACCTCCTGCCTCAGGTCAATATAATGCTGTTACGGTATCCTCTCCTGACCTAAGGAAGGAAGTATTGGTCTCTGAAACTTTATTAACACCATATTACTTTATCCTAAATTAAAAATAAAATTATTTTCTTTACCTTTGTTGTATGGCCATTTACTTTTTCTCATTGTGTTGCTCCCAGTCTCTAGATTCTGCTTTCCTTCGTTTTCACTTAACTCTTCTGCCAGGGTTTCCTGGCTATTTGTCATTATTCTCTCATTTTTCTTTGCTTTCTTCAATATTTTTCTGCCTCTTTCTCTGTCCAGATTTAATTCATTCTTACTATCCATTCTTTAATTTCCTTCACCTACTTATGGCTTTTCATCTTTTTCTCACCCTTGTTCTCCCCATGCCCCTTCCTCTTATTCTCCAGTCTTTCACTACTCCCCTTTTCCATCCAGCAGCTCTCCTCCTTCTCTCCCCAACCTTCCAATGTCTCCCCTCTCTCTCCCCATCCTTCCAGTAGTCTCCCCTCTTTCTTTCTGCATCCTTCCATCCAGTGTCACCTCTTTCTCCCTACCCTTCCATCCAGCATCTTCCCTCTTTCTCTCCCCATCCTTCCACCCATCTACCCTCTCTCCTGCTCCTTCCATCTAATGTCTCTCTCTCCCTCCTTCTAACCAGTGTCTATCTCTCTACCCTTTTCTGTTCAGTGCCCCTTCTCTCTCCACATCCTTCCAGACTCTCCCCTTTCTCTCTGCATCCTTTCATCCATCCCCCCTCTTTCTCTGCCATCCTTCCATCTGTTTTCCCTCTTTCTCTGCCATCCTTCCGTCTGTTTTCCCTCTTTCTCTCCCCATCCTTCCGTCTGTTTTCCCTCTTTCTCTGCCATCCTTCCGTCTGTTTTCCCTCTCTCTCCCCATCCTTCCGTTTTCCCTCTTTCTCTACCACCCTTCCGTCGGTTTTCCCTCTTTCTCTCCCGATCCTTCCTTTTTCCCTCTTTCTCTGCCATCCTTCCATCTGTATTCCCTCTTTCTCTCCCCATCTTTACGTTTTCCCTCTTTCTCTGCCATCCTCCTATCTGTTTTCCCTCTTTCTCTGCCATCCTTCCATCTGTATTCCCTCTTTCTCTCCCCATCCTTCCGTTTTCCCTCTTTCTCTGCCATCCTCCTATCTGTTTTCCCTCTTTCTCTCCCCATCCTTCCATTTTCCCTCTTTCTCTGCCATCCTCCTATCTGTTTTCCCTCTTTCTATCCCCATCCTTCTGTTTTCCCTCTTTCTCCCCAGTCCCCATCCTGCCATCCGTTTTCCCTCTTTCTCTCCCCATCCTTCTGTTTTCCCTCTTTCTCCCCAGTCCCCATCCTGCCATCCGTTTTCCCTCTCCCGATTCAGGCCCACCCGATTCAGGCCCGCCAGCCCCAGCTACAAAAAGAAGCGCTCAGCTGATTGAGCTGAGTACCGCCACCAACGCTAACGACGAGAAAAAATGTTTAAAAAAAAAATGCAGCACCGCAGGCAGCCTTGAAGCATTGGCTGTTGGCATTGCAGGCTCCTCCCGTCTCTTACATCACTGCCCCTGGAGCGAAGCAGGGGCAGTGACGTAAGAGACGGGAGGAGCCTGCAGAGCCAGCAGCCAATGCTTCGAGGCTGCCTGCGGTGCCGCGCTTTTTTTAAAAACATTTTTCTCACCATTAGCGTTGGCGGCGGCGCTCAGCTCAGTCAGCTGAGCGCTTCTTCTTTTTGTAGCGCCGGCCCTGCTGCTGAACAGGAAAAGCAGCAGTGGCCGGCAATGGGAGCTGGGGCTGGCGCGGGCCTGGAGGAAAAGTGGGTGGGCGGGCCAGAGCTGAAATTGGGTGGGCCTGGGCCCACCCAGGCCCACCCGTATCTACGCCCCTGCAGCATGATACAGTAATTCTGCAAAAATAAATCCAAAACAGTGGCAAAATCACAAATCCAATATACAAAAACCAGTGTGATTGTGAAAAGAACAACTAATTAAATTCTGAACAAAAATTTTTTATTGTTATTATTATTCAATATAAATATGCATACATGGGACAACAATGTTTAGGACAAATATTTATAATGAATAAGGAGAGTCCTCAAACAATTGCATCATCTAATCAACAGCCAAAATACTTAGACCATCATAATAGGATGTAGATGACTTAATTCTCTTTCATAGGGCTTACTTCAAAAGTGTGCACCAACACTTCAGTGTTAATATAAATGTGTATCATATATCGTATAACTAAAATTTTCAATGTCTAAACAAATATTAAAATGTCCCCACACACTTTGTATGCAAAAAAATATTTAAACAAAGTATTTATCTGGAGGCAAAGAGGGCATAATCGAACGGGGACGACCATCTCTAAGGGCACCCATCTCTAATATCACCTTGTATATGTTTCTCTACCGGACGAGGCGAATGTACCTTTAATCTACCACAATATCACCTTGTATTTCTTCCTCTACTGAACTTGGCGAATGCCTTTACGGTACTATGTAAGCCATATTGAGCCTGGAATAGGTGGGAAAATGTGGGATACAAATGTAACAAATAAATAAGGACGTCCCAGCGAAGGGGCGATGGGCGTCCATCTTTCGTTTCGATAATACAATCGAGGACGCCCAAATCCCAACATTTAGGTCGACCTCAGAGATGGTAGTCCCTGGTTTGCAGCAATAATGGAAACCGAGGACGCTCATCTCAGAAACGACCAAATCCAAGCCATTTGATCATGGGAGGAGCCAACATTCCTAGAGCACTGGTCCCCCTCACATGCCAGGACACCAACCGGGCACCCTAGGGGGCACTGCAGTGGCCTTCACAAATTGCTCCCAGGTGCGTTGCTCCCTTACCTTGTGTGCTGAGCCCCTCTCAAATGCCCCCCAAAACCCACTCCCCACAACTGTACACCACTACCATAGCTCTTACGGGTGAAGGGGGGCACATACATGTGGGTACAGTGGGTTTCGGGTGGGTTTTGAAGGGCTCCCATTTACCACCACAAATGTAACAGGTAGGGGGGATGGGCCTGGGTCCGCCTGGCTGAAATGCACTGCACCCACTAAAACTGTTCCACAGACCTGCATATTGCTGTCAGGGAGCTGGGTATGACATTTGAGGCTGGCAAAAAAAAAAAATAATAATAAGTTTTTTTTTAGGATGGGAGGGGGTTGGTGACCACTGGGGGAGTAAGGGGAGGTCATCCCCGATTCCCTCCGGTGGTCATTTAGGACACATTTTTGTGGCTTAGTCGTAAAAAAAAAAGGACCAAGTAAAGTCGCCCAAGTGCTTGTCAGGGATGCCCTTCTTTTTTCCATTATCGGCCGAGGACGCTCATCTGTTAAGCATGCCCCAGTCCCGCCTTTGCTATGTTTCCGACACGCCTCCGTGAACTTTGGTCGTCCCCGCGATGGAAAGCAGTTGAGGACGCCCAAAATCGACTTTCGATTATGCCGATTTGGGTGACCCTGTGAGAAGTACGCCCATCTTCCGATTTGTGTCGAAAGATGGGTGCCCTTTTCTTTCGAAAATAAGCCTGATAGTGGAATTAGGAAAGGTACAGAGAAGGGTGATGAAAATGACAAAGGGGATGGGATGACTTCTATAAGGAAAGACTAAAGTGGCTAGGGTTCTTCAGCTTGGAGAAAAGACAGCTAAAGGGAGATATGATAGAGGTTTATAAAATAATGAGTGGAGTGGAATGGGTAGACATGAATCACTTGTTTACTCTTTCCAAAAATACTAGGACTAGGGGGCATGCAATGAAGCTACAAAGTAGAAAATTTAAAACAAATTGGAGAAAATATTTCTTCACTCAACGTGTAATTAAACTCTGGAATTCGTTGCCAGAGAATGTGGTAAAAGCAGTTAGCTTAGTGGGTTTTTAAAAAGGTTTGGATCACTTCCTAAAGGAAAAATCCATAAGCCATTATTAAAATGGACTTAGGGGAAAATCCACTGCTTATTTCTAGGATAAGCAGCATAAAATGTATTGTACTGCTTTGGGCTCTTGCCAGGTACTTGTAACCTGGATTGGCCACTGTTGGAAACAGGATGCCTAGACTTGATGGACCTTCGGTCTGTCCCAGTATGGCAACTCTTATGTTCTTAGTTTCCCGGTATAGGTTATAACAATGCTGAGGTTCAGGCTCTAACGCTGTTTCCTTCCATTTTGATAATTTGTGTGTTAGTATCTGAAGCACAGATGTGCATGTTTTTTTAAAAAAACCTTTTCCACATGTCAGATTATTGACTGTGAAGAGTATTTGCATTATAGATGAAGATGGAAGCCCCTGAGAGAGAGAGAGAGAGAGAGAGAGAGATGAGAGAAATGGGCAAGAAAGGTAGATGTATCTGATGTACCGTTTGTTCCAGAATATTTAGGTATTACTTGCAAGTCCCTTGATAGCTGGTTGAAGCAGCTTGGCTTAAACCTAACATTCTGTTTTGAAAGTTCTAGTGGAAATCCCTGCAACCCTTGTGTGGTCCAGTGGGGCCAGGTGGAAGACTGCAAAATCATTTTGAATTGTATTTGTAACCTAGAGAGAGCTCATATTAATTAGCGCTAATAATTGTGTGCTAACAATTATTAGTGTTAATTGGCAACAATTTGGATTTCTGCACACATCTTGCTAAGCACTATTCTATAAACATCTACGCACAAATCACATAGTGCATAACTGTAAAGGAAGTGTGGTCATGGGAGGGGCATACTAGATCAGGAGGTTCACTAAAGATGTGCGCAGTATTACTGAATACCAGGGATCCTAGCCTAAATTATGTCCCTTCAGTCTCCTTTGCTGCAGCACTCTTCTCCTCTGCTGGATGTGTATATAACACTCCACATGGTTGGAATGGTTGGCTATAGTAGATGCGGAACAGATAAGCAAATCACAACATGGGTGTTATGTATGAGTCTGCTAAAGCTGCATCCAGATTTACAGGAATAATGCCCAAAGTGGTCCCAAATTTGCCTGGATAAATATTAACAGCTGACCACCACTGCAGTACTGAAAATCGGTGTAACCCACAAACCCTGTGGCTACACCTCCAAAATGTCCTGAACCCCCTCCCCCCCCCCCCCCCCCCCACATGGTTATACATGTACTGATGGTCAGTGGCAATATTCGTAGAGCTAGTCCTAGAAAGCAGATGGGCAAGCAGTCCGCTAGACCCAGTAGAATGGAAGATGAAGCAGACATGATGAAAGTTGGTTAAAACCCTTTATTGTAGAAAGTCACATAAAAAGACGCCTTTTTATGTGACTTTCTACAATAAAAGTTTTTAACCAACTTTCATTGTGTCTGCTTCTTCACCTTCCAGTATTCATAGAGCTGAATACTCTGATATCCCATATGAACGTTTTTTATGTGTATAACTACCAACTAAGTCCTGAATATTGACCTGGAACCACTGAACTGAAAATATCATTTATCATGTTTAACCATTAGCTTTGAAACTACTACTTGTTCTTGAAAGCTTACATGCATATCTTTGGAGGTCCATAGGTATGTTTAAATGTAGTCTCCTCCCCAATCCCACCCCCAGGAACACCTCCTAATATTTGCATATAAAGGTATATGCATGTGTGTTGGACATTTTTCAAAATCTCTGCATATGAAACCTTCTTTAATATGGAAATCCCTTTTTAAAATGTTGTCTATTTGTAATAACTGTTACAGTCCTTGTAAAAGTGCTGTTAGCAAACACTAAGCTTGACTGTCAGTTAAACCAGAGTATAGAACAGTGATGGCGAACCTTTCAGAGACCGAGTGCCCAAACAGCAACCCAAAATCGAATTATTTATCGCAAAGTGCCGGTACTCATTATGGGCGGGGTTACCACATGACTCCACCCCTATGATAGCCACACCCCCTACACCAGCCATGGCGCATATAAACAGACATCACTGAAAATATTATACTAGTATAGGAGGAAAAAATAACATGATTTTTTTCATTATAAATCATTTCTGTAAGCTGTTACAGCTCCAGTATACCCAGTGCAAAATAAGCCAGCAGATGTAAATTCTCAAATTGGACATATTCTAAACACTAAAATGAAAATAAAATGATTTTTTCCTACCTTTGTTGTCTGGTGATTTTGTTTTTCTATCCATATTGGTCCAGTCTCTGATTCTGCTGCTATCTGTTCTCTTAACTCCATTTCCAGGTCTTCTTTTCCATTTATTTCTTTACTTTCCTCCTTTCTTCTTCATTTCTTGCCCTCCATCCATGTCCAGCAACCCTCCTCTCTCCTCCAGCCACCCATGTCCAGCCACCCTCCTCTTCCCTCCAGCCACCCATGTCCAGCTACCCTCCTCTCCCCCCCTGCCCTCCCTCCCAGCACCAGGCTGCCCTCCCTCCAGGCACCAGGCCGCCCTCCCTCCCAGCACCCAGCAGCACCCAGCCTCCCTCCGACCCACCCAGCACCCAACATCAGGCCACCCAGCACCCAACATCAGGCCTCCCACCCACCCAGCAGAAGCACCCAGTAGCAGGCGTCCCTCCCACCCAGCACCAGGCCTGCCGCCCTCCCTCCCAGCACCAGGCCGCCCTCCCTCCCAGCACCCAGCAGGCAGGCAGCCTCCCTCCCTCCCAGCACCAGGCAGGCACCCTCCATCCCTCCCTCCCAGCACCAGGCAGGCAGCCTCCCTCCTTCCCTCCCTCCCAGCACCAGGCAGGCAGGCAGGCACCCTCCCTCCCTCCCACCCAGCACCCAACATCAGGCCTCCCACCCACCCAGCAGAAGCACCCAGTAGCAGGCCTCCCTCCCTCCCAGCACCACCCAGCACCAGGCCTGCCGCCCTCCCTCCCAGCACCAGGCCGCCCTCCCTCCCAGCACCCACCACCAGGCAGGCAGCCTCCCTCCCTCCCACCCAGCACCCAACATCAGGCCACCCAGCACCAGGCCTGCCGCCCTCCCTCCCAGCACTCAACATCAGGCCTCCCTCCCACCCAGCACCACCCAGCACCTGGGCTGCCGCCCCCTCATAGGCGGGACCAGAGCTTGAGAAACCGAAGGGAAGGCTGAAGGCGCGCCGAGCGAAGAACACGCGCTTCTTCGCTGCCGGTGCTGCACGCTGCTTTAACCCCGAGGAACGGTAGGCTTTTAAAATTTCACAGGAGGAGGGGGGTTCCTGGTGCTGGGAGGGAGGGAGGACGGGCGGGCGGCCTGATACTTGTTGGGTTGGAGGGAGGGCGGGAGGCGGCGAACTATTCGGAGGGAGGGAGCGTGGGCGGACCAGCGACAGGCGCGCATGCCAAGGGAGAGGGCTCTGCGTGCCCTCTCTGGCACGCGTGCCATAGGTTCGCCACCACTGGTATAGAACATCACTGTGAAGCCTCAGAACTTTTGAACCAAAATCTTCTTTAATGCAAAATCAAACAAAGGAAATGACTTACAGTTTTGAAGTGCTGAACAAGAGCTTCTGCCCAGCAGATAGAAGAGTCTGTTTTCAACTAGCTCACTCTGTATGCAAGAGGAACTAGGAGATCTCAGCACCCAGCTGAGAGGGAGTAGATGTAAATACTTTTAAACTGGTGAAAATTTGATGATGCTACAAAGGTTTTGCCAAGCATAGATCCACACTAACATCTCCCATGTTAAAAAAACAGCAGCACATAGTAAAAATGCCATGCTAGCTGCTTTACACAGATCAGAGAATGGCTGTTGAAGACAGCATTGGGGAGCACTATTGCATCCTACCTGTCATTACTGCCAATAGTGTGGCTGCACTTACCAACACCCCAAGAGGAGAAGGTAACTGTATCCAGACTACCAGCATCTGGCAATGGAGGTGTGGTGGCATCAATAGTCACAGCCCCTCTTCCAATTTCTCCCCATGACATCATCACTCATTCCAATCTCCTCTGAGTCACATCCTTCTTCCGATCAGTGGCGTACCAAGGGGGGGGGGCGGTGGGGGCGATCCGCCCCGGGTGCCAGTGGGTGGGGGGTGCTCCGTTGCTGACTGCAGTCAGCCTTCGTCTCCTCTCCATCCTGTGCCTTTTAAAAAAATCTGAAAAGCAGCATGGCAGGCAGCGCTTCACATCTGCCCTGCCTGCTTGTAAAAGAAAGCGCCGGCAAACCTCCTCGTCGACGTCACGACGTCACGTCGCGATGTCGACGAGGAGATTTGCCGCTTTCTTTTACAAGCAGGCAGGGCAGACACGAAGCGCTGCCTGCCATGCTGCTTTTCAGATTTTTTTTAAAGCCCCGGATGAAGGCAGGAGACGAGGGCTGTCGTCGAAGGTGGTAGGTGGGTCGAGTTGGGGGGGGCTTAGATGGGCGAGGAGGGTTTCAGATGGGAGAAGGGGACTGGAGAGGGGGGCCTCAGATGGGAGAAGGGGACGTGGGGAGGGGGGTCTCAGATGGGAGAAGAGGGGAGAAGGGGACTGGGCTGGGGAGAAGGGGGTGGGGTCTCAGATGGGAGAAGGGGACGTGGGGAGGGGGGTCTCAGATGGGAGAAGAGGGAAGAAGGGGACTGGGCTGGGGAGAAGGGGTGGGGGTCTCAGATGGGAGAAGGGGACGTGGGGAGGGGGTCTCAGATGGGAGAAGAGGGGAGAAGGGGACTGGGCTGGGGAGAAGGGGGGTGGGGTCTCAGATGGGAGAAGGGGACGTGGGGAGGGAGGGTCTCAGATGGGAGAAGGGGACGTGGGGATGGGGGTCTCGATGGGAGAAGGGGACTGGGGTGGGGAGGGGGTCTCAGATGGGAGAAGAGGGGAGAAGGGGACTGGGGTGGGGAGGGGGATCTCAGATGGGAGAAGAGGGGAGAAGGGGATGGGTGGGGAGAAGGGGGGTGGGGAAGGGGCCATGTGAGAAAATGGGAGCCACGCCTGGGGCTGGTGGGAAAATGGGTCTGGGGCTGAAAAGGGGTCCCTAATGCAAGGCATGTGGATGAAGGGGGCTGGAACTGGGGGCTGAAAAGGAGGGTAGGTGGGATAAGGGGGCTAGTACTGGAACTGGGGGCTGAAAAGGGGCAGAGGCTGAAGCTGGGGGGACTGGGGGCTGAAAAGGGGACAGGGAGAAGTGGCTGGGGCTGAAGCTCGGGACTGGTGAGAGAAAAGGGCTGGGGCTGAAACTGCGGAGTGGTGGGAAAGTGGAGCTGAAAAGGGGGAGCAAGTGGGAGATGTGGGCTGGGGCTAGAACTAGGGGCAGGTGGGATAAGAGGGCTGGAACTAGGGACTGGAAAAAGGGGCAGAGAGAGAGAGAGGGCACAGACGATGGATGGATGGATGGGGGGGAGAGGGAGGGCAGAGCCTGGATGGATGGGGGGAGAGGGGAGGGCAGACCCTTAATGGATGGGGGGGGGTGAGGGAGGGCAGACCTTGGATGGATGGGGGGGAGAGAGGGAGGGCAGAAAGTGAATGGAAGGGGGAGAGAGAGGGTAGACAGTGAATGGAAGGGGCAGGGAGAGAGGGCAGACATTGGATGGAGGGGACAGCAGAGAGGGCAGACACTGGATGGCAGAGAAAGAATGAAGACAGATGCTGGATGGAAGGAAGACAGTGAAAAGAAGATGAGGAAAGCAGAAACCAGAGACAACAAACTGTAAATAAAATATATATTTTTGTTTTTTTTGCTTTAGGATAAAGTATTGTAGCTGTGTTAATAAATGTTTATAATAGAACATGTAAATAAGGTAATCTTTTTATTGGACTAATTTTAATACATTTTGACTAACTTTCGGAGAACAAAACCCCCTCTTCCTCAGGTCAGGTTAGGACACTGTAACACACTATACTGTATTGACCTGAGGAAGAAGGTTTTGGCCTCTGACAGCTAAATGTATTAGTCCAATAAAATGGTATTTTATTTTCTATATTTGTTTTATTTCTATTTGTTAATTTGTAAAGTGGTGATTGGTATTTGTTAGTTTTTTTTCCAAATTTACATCTGCTGTCTTTATATTTTGCACAGTACTAGGGGAAATTTTCTGTTTCTGTGATGTTGCATTATATGCAGAGTCTGGCATCTTGGGGGTTCAGTTTAATTTTTGCCTAAATAGAAAGTTTATGATTACTTGTTCTATAGTGGATTAGGGTGTATCTGTGTTTGTGAAAAAGACATGACTTTCAGTTGGCATTGACTGTGCAGGATTGACGATCTGTACTATCTGTCTGGTTTCATTTTACAATAGGTGAATTGATGTTCTAGTGCTCACTGTAGTGTTTAAGATTTCTTTTTCCATGTGTGACTCATAGAAATGACTGCTTATGGTATGGTAGAATTGCTCTATAGGTCCTGAGTGTTTTGTATTCTCGGTGTGCCTAGTACTGGATTTTGGAGGGGGGTGTTAAAAAATGACCGGCCCCGGGTGCCAACTACCCTAGGTACGCCACTGCTTCCGATTCCCCCATTACCCTTTACTCTGATCCCGCCCAACAGTCACAACCTCCTTCGGATCTCCACATCCAGAACCCAGCCCTGAGAACAATTTCCGCCCCCCCACCCCCTCCCAAGCCCAGCCCTTCCTTCAGCTCTAAACCCCGGAGTCTCCCTGGAGGTCCAGAAGTACCTGGGTGACAGCTAAGCCCCTCTGCTGATTCCTGGGACTGCACTGGGATCCAAAATGGCCAACATTATCTCTAGTGGTTATCTTGCGGTAATGTAGTAATTCCACAAGATGACTTCTAGGGCTCACGGTGACCATTTTGGATGCTGATGCAGTCTCAGGTGGCAGGAGAGAGGCTCAACTACCACCTGAGTACCACTAGACCACCCATAGCGAACCTAAGTAGATCCCGGGAGGTTCGGGATGGAGGGATCTAGAGGGTGGAGCTTGTTCTTAGGGTGATAGGGTGATAGGGTTTTGGATGGGAGATGATCAGAGGGTTATGACTATTGGGGATGATAAGAGTGAGGGGTGATGTCATGGGGAGATCAGAAGAGGAATCTTACTGTCAGGAGAGGAATCAGATGTGCTGGGGTTGGGGAGAACAAAGCTGCATCAAGGAGAGCACTACCATGACAATGACAATTTTATTACTTTTTTTCTGGGCACGCAACACATTATATGCAGTAGCAGATAGCAGGGGCGTAGCCAGACCTCAACGGGAGGGGGAACCAGATTCTAAAGTGGGGAGGGGCATGTTTTGGCTAGCTTCCCTGCCACCGCCACCGCCCCCGCTTCTGCTGCCCCCCCCCCCACCGGCGCTGCAAAGGTACCTTGGTTGGCATGGGTCCCCAATCCCCGCCAGCTGAAGCATTTGTCCCGCGCTGGTCTCGCATTGCCTGTCCTGTTTTCAGTTACACTGTGCACGTTTGTTTTAATGAAACTGAGCAATATGCCCAGTTTCATTAAAACAAGCGTGCACGGCACGACTGAAAACAGGGCAGGCAATGTGAGACCAGCGCAGGACAAACCCATCAGCTGGCAGGGGTTGAGGACCTCCACCAGCCAAACTGGGGACCCCAGAGCCAATTTGGGGGGCCCAGGCCCCTATGGTCCCCCAAAGCTATGCCACTGGCAGAGGTATCATGCAGTAAGTGTAAAACCTACCACACTTATTGAAGGGCCCTCTTAGTTTTGAATAGACAGATTACCACTGGTGAAAAAAACTGCACTGTGAAAAGAAAATAAATTGATTAAAATAGACTACAATTTATTCCTTACATTTCCTTTCTTATCTGGTTAGTACAAATTTTATTCAGACATGTAAGGCATTAAACCAAGTAGGAGGCTGTCCCTACTGACAGTTTTCTTTCCAATTTATACATGCAGTCGTAAAGGTTGCAATAACTGGTCTCTCCACTGCCTCTGCACATTCTTTCTGTATTAATTCATAGTCTCATGACCTCTTCTACTCTGTATAAGCTACCTAGATCCACCTCCCATTTGGCTGGCTGGCAGAAAATCCATATGTGTCCTGAGAGGAGGAATTCCATTAAATAATAGATATGAAATCCATCCTGATTTTATACAGCAGCTTCTTTCAAAAAGAAAGAGATGAAAAATCAATGGAAAGAGCTTCTGCTAAACTGCCTACGATCACAATAAATTGATGAGACAGATTAAGGCAGTAGCTAGAGCCCAGGTAGTGTACTAATAAAACCAAAGTACACTTTATGACATATATTGATAAAGATAGAGAAATATTTTATGTGTATTGCAGATGTCACAGCTAGAAGAAGCATAGAAGCATAAATAATACTCCTGAGGCTGGATATGAGATCACCGGGTGAGCTAAAGGGGGAAAGGTGTAGGTGTAGTTTCTCTTTCTTTTATTTAGCTTCATGTGGTGAACATATAATACACCTATTAAAATGTCAAGGTTATCCTCAGAAATAGCACAATCAAATGTGATTAGAAAGTAAAACTAGAAATGTTAGGCTAGAGGTTTTCAACCCAGTCCTCAGAGCACACCCAGCCAGTCAGGGTTTTCAGGATATCCCCATTGAATTCAATGGGCATATCCTGAAAACCCCGACCGACTGAATATGCCCCAAGGACTGGGTTGAAAACTCCTGCTTTCAAAATGTTATCATTTTGTAATCATCTAGACAGCTAGTTTTGGGATATAATACCACATTAGTGGCAAGATACAGTATGTATTGGTAATATAAAAGAAGGAAGTAAAAATATGATGAAGGTGTACACCTATTCATAAGATATCATATTCATTTAATTCAGAATAAGAGAACTACTGTTAAAAATCAATATAATATTAAAGAACTGCAAAAGGCCCAGTAAAATATAACTAACGTAACTTAGAGACAAGAGAACACCCCATGAAAAACATAATAATGTTAGATTTTTTTTTCTTGCAAGAAATGCAGAGGCAGTATGATTAAGGTCAGGCCTCCAACTTTAGCAGGTTTCTTGGTGAAAAGGGAACACTTCTTCTTTCTTTTAATTTTTTTCTGCTCTACATTTGAAAAAAAATGCATCATGGCAGCATAGGATTAGTTGTCATCTGCAAGAATGATAGAAAGGATGGGGTACAGAGGGGTTAACATGAGGTGGCAATGGTCCATCTGCCTCCTTTTTGTTTATTAATGCGTATCTGTTAAGAGACAGTATAACAAAGAGAGGGAACCAAGTACAAAAAGACCAAACAAAAAGAAAGAGCACAAAGGGCCTTTAAAAACGGGAAGGAACACAGTTTTTTCATTAAAATAATCCTTTAATGGTGAACTTTGATTGAAGAAAGACCCGACACGGGCCGTGTTTCGGTGCTGCTGCACCTGCGTCAGGGGGTCTCCAAATAAATTGGCGGAATGGTGCGAGTTCTGCCAATTTATTTGGAGACCCCTGACGCAGGTGCGGCAGCACCGAAACACGGCCCGTGTCGGGTCTTTCTTCAATCAAAGTTCACCATTAAAGGATTATTTTAATGAAAAAACTGTGTTCCTTCCCGTTTTTAAAGGCCCTTTGTGCTTTTTCTTTTTATCTGTTAAGAGACATCAGTGGTTAACACTGAGGGATATTTCAAAATAAAAATATAATAGGGTGACTTGATAATTGAGTTATACAGGGCAGTGGACCATGTGATGATGGTGTGAGTTTGATTGTGGTGTAGGGGGCAGTAGTTGGGGACCCTTTGAACAGTGGTGCACTTCTTGGTGCAATGGTGGATATGGTGTAACAGCCCTTTGACTGCCACAGGTCTCATTAATGAAAATCTGCCTATAGTTCAAGTGGACATGATGGCTAGAAATTTGAGTAATGTGCATGCAAATTCAATAATCCTCTTGCCAACTTAACGGTTTGTAACAGTTGACATCAATTTATAACTTCCACATCTAGCACATCACCAGACGGGAAAAGGGAGGACATTTGGAGGATGATGCCTCAAAAGTGCACCCTTTTATTGTGGCACAGCCTACTTTAACTGGGAGCATTCACTCTCATCATCGGCTCAACACCTCCTCCTCCTCCTTATGGTTTTTATATTTTTCAATAATACAAGTCTTCTTTCTTTCTTTCTTTCTTTCTTTCTTTCTTTCTTTCTTTCTTAATATAAGTTGAACATATCTGTACTTGCTGCCCGTTGTTATCAGAGTGCCACAGCTGACTATGGCCAAAGTTCTGAACCTTCTTTAGGGTCCATGGCAGGTCTCTATCACTGTTCTGGCGTCCTGAGCCCCATACTAGAGAGCTGCAGGAATGTGGCTCAGGATGCCAGAACAGTGATAGAAAAAAAAAGAAAAATTAAGAGAGAAAACTTGTATTATTGAAAATATAAAAACCATAAGGAGGAGGAGGTGTTGAGTCGATGATGAGAGTGAATGTTCCCAGTTAAAGTAAACTGTGCCACAATAAAAGGGTGCACTTTTGAGGCATCATCCTCCAAATGTCTTCCCTTTTCTGTCTGGTGATGTGCTAGATGTGGAAGTTATAAATTGATGTCAACTGTTATAAACCATTAAGATGGGAAGAGGATTATTGAATTTGCATGCTATACAGTTATCCCCTTCAGCTCGTATTATTATAAAATAGAAATTTGAGTAAGACAAATGGGTCTGGCCAAGATTGGATGTGGAAAGAGACACATGGAGCAGCATGAGGACAGTGGAATCAGTAGCGGGAGGAATAAATGTGGTACCTAGTGAAGAATGGAAAATTGGAGCAGCTACAGCTCCCATTGTGTCAGTGACAGTGCCTTATGGGAAAAAAAAAGACTGGGGCTTCAGTTGCCTGGAGTAGTAATGACCAGATTTTTCCTGTGATCAGACTGTCATAACATAGATGGAGAACAAATTGAGGACTTATGGAGGACAGGCAGAAAAAAAAAGGCAGGTATGAAAGGATGCTTGGATTTCAGATGATGCTCCACATTTCTGACCAGGGGTGACGAGCAGCCTATGGCAATGACAGGATCATGCCTGCACTAGAAGCAGATTGGCTGACATGGTGCCTAAAGAGGGAAGAGTTTTTCAGATAAGGGAGATCTTGACAGGACTGAATAAAGAGCATCTTGATTTGGGAGACAGGCAACTACAGGGTGAATACAATGAAGTGGTGAAGTAGCATAATGGTTAGTGAAGCAGGCTTTGATCATGGTGACCTGGGCTTGATTCCCACTGCAGCTCCTTGTGATCGTGGGAAATCACTTAACCCTCCATTGCCTTAGGTATAGAGATTGTGAGCCCCCTAGGGACAGAGAAAGTACCTGCATATAATGTGTACAGCACTGCATACATCTAGTAGTACTACAGAAATGATTAATAGTAAAATGACAAAATGTGGACCAAGTCAGGGTTGTTCCTTTGAATCTAGGGTTTCAAGACCTTTAGGAAGCAGAAGTATGATGATTTAGCCATCTGGCAACAGGTAGGCCTTGATGGTTTGAGATAATATACAGAATATGGTAAGAAATTTGGAGGGCATCAAGGAAGGTTGGATGTTAATGGAAAGCCATTTAAGACTGGATGTTAATGAAGAGTGACAGGTCCACTGCAGTATTGATGATTGGGCAGGGGGACATCAGATGGAGAAAAGATAGAGGTCTATGAGTATGGATCTGGTGGTTGTCAAGATGGGGCTCCCAGATATTTGGCAGGGTACTGGAATTCACTCTACTATCTAGCCCGCATTCCAATAGAGTAGGGGTGTCCAACCTCAGCTCTCGCCCAGTTGGGTTTTCAGGACTTCCACAACAAACATGCATGAGATCTATTTGCATACAATAGAGGCAATGCATGCAAATAGATCAGATGCATATTCATTGGGGAAAAACTGAAATCCTGACTGGGTTACACCCTCGAGGACTGAGGTTGGACACCCCTGCAATAGAAGAAACCGGGATGGTGAGTTTAGACAGGAACCAGCTGGATAGGGAGTGTTCAGTCAATCTGTGCTACAGGGCTCACAAGGTCTGCCTAAGTACAGAAATATGCATGTATGACTGAGACGACTCCACCTCCAGTCCAAAGAAGATCCTTTACCCTAAGGAAATAGGGAAAGTAAGAGCATCATTTATGGTGGATTGCTAAGTGGATAGTTTGATACCCTCCAGAGTAATGGATGTGTCAAATGAGACATTACATGACAGTGTTGGTGGAATTCAGGCTTTGTTCCTACGGAGCAATGGTGAAGAGATGGATATTAAACCTTAAAAAAGAAAGAGTTGAAAAATTGATAGAATGAGCTTCTGCTTAAAAGCCTACAATCACAATAAATTAGTGAGATAAATTCAAGCAAAAGCTAGAGCCTGTGGAGGGGCATTTTCGATATTATGTCTAAGACGGACTTTGGACGTTTTGCGCTAAATGTCCCAAATCCAAATAGGAAATATAGACATTTTCGAAACAGCAAGTTGTCTGTCTTTTTTTTTTTTTTATGGCCACATGCAAGATGTTTTTGTGCTCTGTGCATTTATTTTTTGGGGGCCATTTTGAAAAAAAAAAAAAGGTTCAAGTGAAAAATGCAGCAAACCAAGAGCCATTGGGATACATGAGGAGCCAGCATTCTTAGTAGATTAGCCACACAGCCATCCCAGGAGAGCAATGGGGCAACCTAGAGGGCACTTCTGTGGACTTCATATAAAAGCTCCCAGGTACACATCTCACCATTGCTCCCTTATCTTGCCTGTTGAGCCCTTCAAAACCCACTCAAAACCCACGACCCCCAACTGTGCACCACTACAGTTGCCCTTATGGGTGAAGGGGTCACCTATATGTGGGTACAGTAGGTTTCTGGTGAATGTGGGAGGGCTCACACTTTCCACCACAAGTGTAACATGTAAAGTGGGATATGACAGATGCCATTTTTCTGAATAGGAGCGGAGTACCTGTAGCATTTAAGGTACTGCGGCAACTAGCTCTGCCCCTGAAGAAGCTTGGAATGGGAGTGAAACGGTGGCCCCATCGGGCTCTTTAAAAAAGATAAGTACTGTGTTGTCTTGGTGTTCCTTTGATGTATAGACTTCATATGAATGGACACGAGAAGTATTAAAATCATGCGGAGGAAATAATAACAAATTGAGGAGTTTTTATGGCCAATGATTATAAGTTTGCTGCATATGAGAATGCAGCAGTGCAGTCACTGCGTGCACAGCCTACCTGGGCAAATATTTCTCAGGCCTTTTCTCCTTCACAAAAGAATATGAAAACAAATTTTAAAAACTATAAGCCACATTGAGCCTGCAAAGAGGTGGGAAAATGTGGGATACAAAAGCAATAAATAAATAAATAAAACATAAAAAGATAAAATAAAAAGATAATGAGTTGAGCCTTGTTTATGCCACAGTTTGTCCGGCAGCACATTTGCATTGTATGGTTGTTAGTTGTTACTACAATCAAAGCACTTTATATAGTTGCATAAAGATATGAAAGTGGGATACGGGCCTAAGTCCTCCTCTCTACAGTGCATAGCACTGACTATTACAATACTCCAGGGACCTGCTTGCTGCTCTAATAGAACTGGCTATAACATCTGAAGCTGGAATGTACTGTTTTTATTCACATCTTTAGGGGGGGGGGGGGTCAGTGACCACTGGAGGAGTAAGGGGGAGTCATCACTGATTCTCTCCAGTGGTCATCTGGTCATTTAGGACAACATTTTGTACCTTAATTGTTCTAAAAACATTATGATTGTAAAACATCCAGGTGTTAGGAACACCCTAAACCCACCCTAATCCCACTCCCAACATGCACCCTTGTGATTTGGATGCACTGCAGATGAATTGCATAGATAAATGTCTTCATTACGCTGAGGTAAATGTTATAAACTGAGTGTTTGCCTAAAGAATCACAATTCACAAACTTATTTGCTTCATCCAGATAGTAGATATAAGAGGTAAGAGACTTCAGATTCCCAGTGCTGTTTCCCTATATTTGGAAAAGCACCGCTCTGCTATACCGCTGGTTCGCTCTACTTTTCAGTGCGGTAGCTAGCAGGAATCCTCACTAGTCTTACTCCCGCTGTTAAGAGCCTAACCTCCTAATTTTTAACTTTTTATATATATTTTTGTGGAGGAATTGGCACTTATCTTATTCAGGACGTGTTCCACGGGCTTTTTTTCTAGGTTGGCTCTACAGCGAGCTCCTGTTTCGCTGTGGCATCCTTAGGAGCGCAACCCCCCATTACTCGACCTCTCTCTATGTGTCCACCGCTTTTGCGGAACAGGAACAGGACGTAAACGTCCATGGCAGCATCAAGACATTACCGCGGTAGCATCTACAAGTTCCTGCGATGTGCAACACATCTATATAAAATATAGAGGGTCTATATGATTAGCACATGCTAAACACTTGGAGTATATGGGATCTCTAGTGTTTAGCACACTGTTATTTTTAGTACACGCTAAAAATATTAGCGAGCCTTTGTAAAAGGACCCCATAAAGCTTTATTAAAGGGTTTTCCACAAATACAGCTATTTAATTATTATTCTGCAAGAAACACACGCTCAAAGGTTCTGGATGCAAAAGGTTTCCACTGTATATCTTTAATCCAAAGCCATATTGTTTTCTTTAACTCTGCAGCATTGAGATTGGAGAAACTTTCTCTAATGATTATACTATCTGTTCAATTGGCCATAGTGATGGCTCCCGGTTGCTGAGTTTTTCTATCCTGTTTTATGAAGAGAAAGCTTTAAGATTTGGAAGTGTGGGTGGTGAAGATCGAGGGGGTTCCTCTTTAGCAATGCCAGGTGCTGTATTTGTGCAGTCTGTTACCAGGTAACCATTCTAAACAGTGTAAAAGAACAGTGCAGGTGTGGGGATCAGAGACTTCTGCAGCCTCCCTGGGGTCATTTGTGCTTCAGCAATGCTTCAGATCTGTGCTCACGTTTCCTGAGAGGGTGTCAAACATGTTTGACTGTGGGAGGAAACAATGATAATTAACTCTTTGGGCCAGTCTGTTTGCTTCACCAACACAGGGATGAAAGCCATTGCTGGGGTTTTGAAGAGTTAACCTTGAACCAGCTGTAAATTGTTCTGTTTCAAAGCAATAATATGGGCTTCATTAATTGGTTTCCTTTTAAAAGACTGAGGGTCCCTTTTACCAAGCTGCGGCAAAAGGGGGCCTGTGCTGGCGTCGGCACATGTTTTTGATGCACGTCTAGGCCCCGTTTTACCACAGTGGGTAAAAGGTAGGTCTTTATTTTCTTGAGGAAATGGCTATGCAGCAAGTGAAGCACTTACTGCGTGGCCATTTCGGGGGGGGGAGGGGGAGCTCTTACTGCCATCGATTGAGGTGGCAGTAAGGGCTCCTGCACTAACCTACTACTACTATTTAGCATTTCTATAGCGCTACAAGGCGTACGCAGCGCTGCACAAACATAGAAGAAAGACAGTCCCTGCTCAAAGAGCTTACAATCTAATAGACAAAAAATAAATAAAATAAGCAAATCAAATCAATTTATGTGAACGGGAAGGAAGAGAGGAGGGTAGGTGGAGGCGAGTGGTTACGACTCAAAAGCAATGTTAAAGAGGTGGGCTTTCAGTCTAGATTTAAAGGTGGCCAAGGATGGGGCAAGACGTAGGGGCTCAGGAAGTTTATTCCAGGCGTAGGGTGCAGCGAGACAGAAGGCGTGAAGTCTGGAGTTGGCAGTAGTGGAGAAGGGAACAGATAAGAAGGATTTATCCATGGAGCGGAGTGCACGGGAAGGGGTGTAGGGAAGGACGAATGTGGAGAGATACTGGGGAGCAGCAGAGTGAGTACATTTATAGGTTAGTAGAAGAAGTTTGAACAGGATGCGAAAACGGATAGGGAGCCAGTGAAGTGACTTGAGGAGAGGGGTAGTATGAGTAAAGCGACCCTGGCAGAAGACGAGACGGGCAGCAGAGTTTTGAACCGATTACCGCTGGGTACACACTGGCACTACAAAAATAAAACTTTTTTGTAGTGCCAGATATGACAGCACTGGGGGGGGGGGGGGACTACCACTAGGCTGCTGCGGTAGCCCGGTAGTACTTCCTTTTCAGTGAGTGGTACAGAGCTGATTGACTTTTCGACCTAGAGGTACTCTATATCATTGTTACTGTACCTGCACTGTTGTTCTGTGGATTACTATGATTTTTTTCAGCGGAAAATGTGCTTCAGTTTATTCAGAGATGTCAAGTTACCCAGTTCAGGCTGCAGACTTTTTGGCCAGTAGTGAAGGAGTGGAACGCCGGTACTACCTGAATACTACTGAGCAACAGGACAACCTCATGTTTTGTGCCTACTGATGGACTTTTACTTATGCACTCTACCTCTGCTTTTGGCTGTTTGGCCACACCTTATTACTGCACTGGACATTTGTGCCTTATCCAGTTTTACTGTTTACTAACAAGACAAGTTTGCTGTTTACTAATGTACAGACAGAATGCAGGGCTATTAGATATATAGCTTGTAACAGTAGTTTGCAAGGCCTATACAAGACCAGCTTGCACGTAGCAACGCCATCTGAATAGGCGACCTTGGAGGGTGCTGACACCCCCCTGCATTCCTGAGCCGCACCTTATCTCCTGTGCTAGAAAGGAGCATTGTGTGTGTACAGAATAAGCTGCTAAGTTTCGTTTTTCTTGCCAGTATCATTTCAGTGTTATGACGTGTGTACGTACTGGGACTACAATTTTGTACTGTAAGAACTACAAATGTTTACTGCGCATGACAGGTATGACGTGTAAGGGGCCAAATGCGCAGGCCCAGTAGGGAAGTATAAATGTAAGCGTCAGATGATTTATGACACACAGTGTCCCGAGGCTACTCGGTGCTGTTCACTTGCTAGCAATAAAGTTGCCTTGTTTGGAACCAAAATTTGCCTTTCGTCTCCTGATTTCCCACCTGTTTCATTGGCGACCCAGATGGGACAGAAGTAGAAAGGGGAATCGGATTATATTCTTCCCCTCCCCCACTGCAGTCGGATCGGGTCATCGATTCCCACCCGAGGAGGTGGTGAGTGGCCACCGCTGATTTCAGCGTCCATCTCCCGGAGGAGGGCCGATCCACTCCGCCTGACTGTAGAGGGGGCTGTGTGGTTCCGACAAGGCACCTTTTTCCATTTCAGGGAGAAGCGCACGACGGCGCGGCCTGCGACCCCGGCGGACAGGCGAGTATACTCTACGTAGTGACCGGCCCAGTAAGGACCGAAGAAGAGGCATGATCACCCTCTTTTAGCCAGTGACTAATACGGACTATTGGTATCCGACTAGGTCCCGAAACTCACTAGGCTCCGGCGACGAAACCGAGCGGCGAACGAACGGGGGGTTTCTTGTGGCGTATGAAAGTGTGTGAGTGGGCTTGCAGTTCCAGGCCGGGCGACCGCGTCCTGGTCAGGCCGAGTGTTGACCCTTCTGTGTCTGGTGGAACGAGACCCCTTACTCCTCCACCTCCCTTTTCCCCCTTTGTCCGTCACCTGTCCTTTGGCACTCAGGTTAGGATGGGCGGGGGTGGGTCTTCACCGTTAGATTTAATGACGGAACACTTTAGCGAAGTGTTCGACCTAGATAAATGTAGCAGGGCCGGGATGATACAGAGATGTCAATTTATGTGGCCAGGGCTAGGAATTGCTGGATGGCCCCCGGAAGGGTCATTCGAGTATGAAAAAGTGGCGGCGGTCATGAATATTGTTATAATTGAGGGAAACCCCGGCTGTCCCGAGGACATTCCATACATAGAAGCGTGGTTGGATGTAGTCCGGGATCCGCCGGCTTGGGCCCAACGGAAGGTAGAAAAGGCCGCCCTTATGTTGGTAAAGCAGAGAAAAGGCCGGAAAACCAAACTTAGAACCCTGCCGACCCATGCCTTCGCTCTCCAAAGCTCGGCAACCGCTGCCGTCCCGAAGGCCGCAGGGACCGCCCCCATACGGCCTACCGCCCCTAGCACCGAAGCCACTGAGACCACGCCCCCTGCTACCAGAGTCAAGGCAGGAACTACGCCCAGTACTACCAACACACTTTCTAGGAAAAAACCCCCGAAGAAAACCGCAGGGAAAGTTCAGGGTTCGGCCGAGAAGAAGCCTCCAAAAGCCCCGATACTTGCTACGGCGGAGGCATACGAAGACGACATTGCGCCGCCGCCCTATGCTCCTATGTACCCTGACCTTACGGGCCTAGCAGAAGGCCCCGCTGACGCCGAGACTTCCGGGTCAGAGTCGGATGCCGGGGAGACGTCCCACCCAGCCTCACCTGAGTCACCTGGCCTCGCAACCACACGGAAGAGTACACGGGTTGTGAAGAACATTACTCGGTTCCCCCAATCGAGTCCGCAACAGGCCCTTCCGTCCAGCCGAAAAGGGGGAACCTCTCACTTATTCCCAGTCCGACAGTCCACCACCTATACCCCTAACCCGGCAGAGGGGGGGGGCCAGCCCATCGAATCAACAGTCTATAGTCACGTTCCCTTCTCAAGTGCCGATTTGTATAACTGGAAATTCCATGGGCCGTCCTACGACCAGAAACCCGAGCAGCTGATAGAGCTGGTGGAAGGCATTATATACAGCTACAATCCAACTTGGGCCGACCTTAGGCAGTTGAGCGCCCACATCCTGACCTCTGAAGAACGCCGCCTTTTACAACAAAATATGGAGCAAGCCATCCGGGATGCGAATCCGGCCCATGCCAATTTACAGAACCTACTAGAAACGGAGGCGCCCATCGCTGCCCCCACGTGGGATTACCGAACCGCCGAAGGCCAAACCTTTATCCGCCGATACCAACAGGCGTACCTGGCCGCCTTAAAGAAGGGGAAGCAGAAGGTTACCAACATGGGAAAAATCCACAGTGTAGTCCAACAAAAGGACGAGAGTCCAGGGGACTTCCTTGAACGACTTATGGAAGCATTCAGAAGGCACAGCCCGATAAATCCCGAAGACCCTAAGAACCTCCCAACCGTGGTTATGAGTTTTGTTAGCCAGTCAGCACCGGATATACGAAGAAAGCTACAGAGAACGGAGGGGTTCGAAGGGATGAGCCTAAGCCAACTGAAAGCTATAGCTGATCGCGTATTCGGATATCGCGACCAGGAGGAGAAGGTGGAGGCCCGGAAGGAATCGACCAGACGGATGCGGGAGAAGGCAGATGTGTTGGCTACGGTGCTGGAAGAACGAATGAGGTCTAGACCAAAGGGGAGGGGCAGGAGAACAAGAGGAACGCGGTCCCCCATAGGGCGTAACCAGTGTGCAAATTGCCGACAAGAAGGACACTGGTGGGCTGATTGTCCAGAGGAGATACGGGACAACCCAAGAGAAGAGGAATCATGGGACCGGCAGAGAGAGGAGGAGACCGGCGACCGTACGGGGGCCCCTAGGCGAGGCCGTGGGAGGGGCCGAAGAGAGAGAGGACGGGATGACCGGAGGGAATGGCAGATGGCTGTGGACGCTACCCGAGACGGCACAGCATGAAGAAACCGGGAGGGCAGAGTCCCCACTGACCCTCTGGTGGAAATTCGGGTGGGGACAGAATCTATGAAGGCCTTACTAGACACAGGGGCCCAGCGATCTGTTATCACCACTGCCATAGCCCCAGCCACGAAAGAAACTATACCAATTGTGGGAGCCTCCGGGAAATCCCTTGCGGCCCCCCTCCTCAAAGAGCGCCAAGTCCAGATCGGAGGGACGATGGTGTCCCATCAGTTCATACACATCCCTGGATGCCCGGTCCCCTTGATTGGTCGAGACCTACTCTGTAAGCTCCAGGCCACCTTGAAGTTCAAGACTACGGGTGAAGTGGAAGCTCGCTTTGAAGATCGGCCAGTAACACTTATCTGTCCAGTAAGAGAAGAATGGAGACTACATGTTCCCCCAACTGTGGGACCCGGCGACTGCCGTTACGACCAGAACACCCCTTTCGCCCAGCAGAGGCGAGCCATAATGGATGAAGTGCCTGATGTATGGGCAGAATTGAACCCCGGCGGACTGGCCGTTAACGCTATCCCCATCTGGATTGAGCTCAAACCAAATGCTCAAGTTGTCAACCAAGGACAATACCACATCCCCTATGCAGCCCGGCATAGTATGCATATACATCTACAGAAACTCCTTCAACAGGGAGTCCTTAAACCAATCAGATCCGCATGGAACACCCCATTGTTGCCCGTTAAGAAACCAGGAACATCCGAGTACAGACCCGTCCAGGACCTGAGGAAAGTCAACAACCAGGTAGCCGACATAGTTGCCCTCGTACCAAATCCATACTCCATCCTGGCCCAAGTGCCATCTCAGACCAAGTGGTACAGTGTCATTGATTTGAAGGACGCCTTCTTCTCCATCCCTCTTGCTGTTGACAGCCAAAAGTTGTTTGCCTTCACGTGGGAAGACTTACAGACGGGAACCAAGCAGCAATATACATGGACCCGGCTTCCCCAGGGGTTCAAGAACTCCCCCACCCTCTTTGGTGACCAGCTTGCCCAGGACCTGAAAACGTACCAAGACGAGTACGGGCCGGTCGTCCAATACGTGGATGACCTGTTGGTGGCCCGTGAGACGTACACGGACTGTGCAGAAGCCACCCTTTACCTCTTGAAAACCCTGGAAGCCCAGGGGTACCGGGCCAGTCGCAAGAAGGCGCAGATATGCGAGATCGAAGTCGAGTATCTGGGGTTTCGCCTCCGAGAAGGAACCCGAAGGCTCGGTATCCCCCGAACCCAAGCCATCCGCAACCAACCCACTCCTGCAAATAAGAAGGAACTACGGGCACTCCTCGGAGCCGCTGGATATTGCCGCATTTGGATTATCAATTTTGCCATCCTGACCCACAGTTTGTACGCCAAACTGAAAGGACCTGAACTCGAGGGCCAAAATCTCCAGTGGGAGAAACACGAACTGAAAGCCCTTCAGGACCTCAAGGAGGCCCTTGTGGCCCCACCAGCGCTCGGACTGCCAGATGTGACTAAGCCGTTCTACTTGTTCATCGACGAAAAGAAGGGATTGGCACTTGGAGTCCTTACCCAACTGGTCGGTACCTGGCAACGCCCTGTAGCATACCTCTCCAAGAGCATGGACAACGTGGCACGAGGATGGCCGGGCTGCCTACGAAGCATTGCTGCTGCTTGTCTCCTGATACACGAGGCCAATAAACTCACATTCGGCCAAACACTTTTTGTGACCACACCCCACACCATCCGCGGCCTACTCGAGAGCCACGGACCCAGATGGATGACCAACTCCCGATTGGTCAAATACCAAGCCCTCCTGTGCGAAAATCCGGAGGTGCGGATCCTGGACACGACCAACCTCAATCCTGCCACCCTCCTTCCGGCCCCTGAACCACCACTCCACGACTGTGAAGAGGTAATGGCCACTGTGCACTCGAGCAGACCTGACCTGAAGGATCAACCCTGGCAAGGGGGCATCACCCTTTTTACCGATGGAAGCAGCCAGGTGATAGAGGGAATTCGAAGAGCTGGCTATGCGGTGGTATCTGAGGACCATGTGATCGAGGCTATGGCTCTGACACCCGGAACATCAGCCCAGAAAGCGGAGCTAATCGCCCTCACCAGAGCCCTCCTGTGGGCTGAAGGGAAAGTTGTCAACATTTACACCGACTCCAAATACGCTTTCCTCACCCTCCAGGTGCACGGAGCCTTGTACAAGGAGAGGGGATTTCTGACAGCTGAAGGGAAAGGACTTGCAAATGCCGCTGAAATCTGCCAATTACTCGAGTCGGTATGGAAGCCGAAGAAGGTGGCTGTGATGCACTGCAGGGCCCACACTGGAAGAACGGACCCTATCGCCCGGGGAAATCAGCGGGCGGACGACGCTGCAAAAAGGGCAAGTCAGCTCCCCTACTCCTCTCACCCTCCTGACCCCGTGCTCGTCGTCCAGCTCCCTACGGAGACCCCTATTTACACCCCCAAGAAACGGAATGGGCCCAACAAGAGGGTCTACAGTCACGCAATGGCTGGTGGATACTACAGGATGGGCGCATATGGATACCCGAAGCCTTGGCCTGGACGGTGGCCAAGGAGGCTCACGACCGCACCCACCTGGGAAGGGACGCCCTGGGGCGCTTACTTGAGAAGACCTACTACATCAACAAACTATCCCTGTGGACCAAAAACGCTTCCAGCCGATGCGCGACTTGTGCCCGGAACAACCCTCGAACGGGGCCCGGCCCTATGCCAGGACATGTTCTCCGAGGCACCAGCCCTTTCCACGTGTGCCAGATTGACTTCACACACATGCCCCCGGCGCGCGGCTACAAAGCTATCCTCGTCGCCGTGTGTACCTACACCGGATGGATTGAAGCCCAGCCTACTAGAACGGAAATGGCTAAAGAAGTTACCTCCCTACTGCTTCATCAAATCCTACCCAGATACGGCCTCCCCAAGCAAATAAACTCTGACAACGGTCCCGCCTTCGCTAGCGAAGTAACACAACAGCTCAGTACCAGACTGGGCCTCGATTGGAAGTTGCATTGTGCCTGGAGACCCCAAAGCAGTGGAGTAGTGGAGAGGGCTAACCGATCCCTGAAGAACCAGCTAGCCAAGCTATGCCAAGAAGCAAAAGCCAAATGGCCCGACCTGCTTCCACTGGCCTTGCTGCATCTTAGGTGTACCCCCAAGGCTACCGGCCTTACTCCCTACGAGATGATGTATGCTAGGCCACCACCACTACCCTCCTTTCCGACTCCTTGCAGATACAGGGTGAGAGTTCCTTAGTGAAACAGATGAGAGCCTTACACCAGGTAGTGCAAGACATCCAGCAGTACACTGAAAGAGTAGCTCCCTTGGTCCTCACCAATCCTACGCACAGGTTCAGGGTGGGAGACGAGGTCTGGGTAAAAGAGTGGGATGAATCTGACTGCCTAAAGCCAAAATGGAAGGGGCCCTCTCTTGTTCTCCTAACGACCTCCACCGCTGTTAAAATTGCAGGAAGCCCAGTGTGGATACATTGGACCCGATTGAAGCCTGCTGCTCCCACTAGCAGCTCCCTGAAGCGTTGGACTGCGCACCAACATCCTGACGCTCCATTACGGCTGACTCTAAGAAAGACGTGAACCACCAGATTCATGCCTGCCCAGCAACAGGAACTCAGTTTCTGGACCCACTGCGTTTTTGGCTCTCTCTTTATCGCAGCCATAATCGTGGGCCTTATCATCTTCTTGCTGCAAAGGCTCGGATACCTTCCACCGCATATATGATGCTGAGCCTACTACTCCTCCTTTGCTCAGTCCCGAGCTATTACCCCTTGAGCCAGAACTGTACTGAATGTTTGCGCCTCGTGCGCCACCGTATAGAGGGAGGATATCACCTAGTCACTACCCTCATTCACCAGACGCAGCCCCCGGAAGGCGATTGCCAGTTTCTCCCGACTTGTGCCCTCATCACTCCGAATGGCCTCCAACAGTTCCACAGATGCCTCCAAGGAAATCTCACTATCTGCCACAGCCCTACCAAACCAAGATACTACAATGTCACCCTCAGCGTAGGACTCCCTGCGTATGTGGCCGGACCTCCGGGAGTCGAGGGAGATGGCATTCTGTATTACATTAATTCCACTCGTATCCTTGTCGGTGGCATCCAAACTGCAGCAACCCTCACCTTCGACGTCTGTGCCGCCATGGACAAGCACCCTTGGTCTCGCAAGTGTGGTAGCCAGAGTTGGCGAGAGGCATACGTTAAGGACCACAAGTATGTCTGCCCCTTCAGTCCAGACATGAGATGCTGCTCCCCGTGGGTGTGGCTCCCATGCGCCGGCGACACTCGAGCCTCGGGCTGGGACCGAGTATGTGCTTATACGGGAGGAGGATATGCCGGATGCGCCGGCCTGGGCGAATTTCGTCGAGGTTCTGGTAACTATGTGTCCCTAGACTGGCCCATCCGAGGACACGACATGCCCTGGAGAGGAACGTGGGGCCTCGGCATTGACGGCGGAGGAATGGATCCGTTGACATATATTACCATATATCAGAGTCTCGAAACGAAGCCTCCTACGCACTACCAGACTACTGTTGTCGGCTACCAAGACGTATTTGATGAAATTGCTCGTGCTGAGCAGACCGAGACTAAATTCCCCATTTCCCCAGAAGCCCGAAATATGTTCCTCAATTTGGCTGAAAACATCGCCCTCTCCCTCGGAATTGCAAACTGTTTCGTCTGCGGAGGCACCGACATGGGTGAACAATGGCCCTGGGAAGCGAGAGAGATCCGACAACACACATGGGATGCACTCAACACCACAAACATTACCTTTCCCCAGCGCCCGAAGCCATACGAATGGGCCCTGAGAACCAATATCATAGGTACCCTCTGCGCTAGTCGAGCGCCATCGAAGCGTTACTCTGTACCAGTGGGAGACTCTGCTTGTACGGGGGTTCTTCAGTATAATGGCAGCCGGACGACCTGGTGGCAAACGGACAACCTGCCCGCCCCGGAGCCTATCTGGACAGAACCCACCTTGAACACGACATGGACATACGGAGGGAACGCCTCCCTCAAGTGGGTAGCCCCGGCGGGCTACTACTATATCTGCGGATGCAGGGCCTATGAACAACTCCCGACCCGCTGGTACGGTACCTGCCTCTTGGGCACGGTCCGACCTAGTTTTTTCCTTCTGCCCATACAAGTCGGCGAAACTTTGGGAATCCCCCTATACGTGGAAAAGGGGCCTGATAACCCTACCCGACGAACACGGTCTTTCCCAATCATCAAGCCCAAAGTCCAGATTGGAGACTGGAAGGACAACGAGTGGCCGCCTGAACGTATCATTCACTACTATGGACCGGCCACATGGGCTGAAGATGGTACATACGGGTACCGCACCCCTATCTACATGCTAAATCGCATTATTCGCCTACAGGCCGTACTCGAAATCCTCACTAACGATTCTGCCCTGGCCCTCAATATCCTAGCTCGACAGAACACTAAGCTCATTACCGCCGTCTACCAAAATCGCTTGGCTCTTGACTACCTCTTAGCCCAGGAGGGCGGGGTGTGTGGCAAGTTTAACCTCAGTAATTGCTGCTTACAGATTGATGACCAGAGCCATGTCATCAGGGAGATAACTGACCGGATGGTCAAACTAGCCCACGTCCCCGTCCAGACCTGGAACAGTGCGTGGGATTGGACTTCCTCCCTCACCAGCTGGCTCCCAACCTCCGGGAGCCTGCAAGGCCTCCTCGTCATGGGTGGCCTGTTCTTGCTGTCTTGCCTAATAATACCTTTGTCTCTCCCCTTAGTTTTCAGGTGTCTCCGCTCCACCATGGAAAGCATCGCTGACCGCCGTGCTGCTGCCCAACTTATGGCTCTCCAGATGTACTCCCCCATTCCCCAGTCTGATGAAGCTGACGATGAAGCACCTTGTGGCTGATGTGCACTTTGAACCCCCTGAGTCACTCAATGGGCCATCACCCTTGTGCCAGCAAAAGACCGGCTACAAAGGGGGGGGGATTCCACTAGGGGCCCTCCGTCTCAACCCCGGCGAAGCAACCAACGGCTGCGCAAGGGCTTAGGGCTCGCTTGTTGCCTCCCTCGCTAACTATCCTTGTCCTTTCTTTCCTTTTCAGGGTTCATGGAGGTGATACTCTCCACCAGAATGGATGTTCAAGTATCAAAAGGGGGGAATGAAGGAGTGGAACGCCGGTACTACCTGAATACTACTGAGCAACAGGACAACCTCATGTTTTGTGCCTACTGATGGACTTTTACTTATGCACTCTACCTCTGCTTTTGGCTGTTTGGCCACACCTTATTACTGCACTGGACATTTGTGCCTTATCCAGTTTTACTGTTTACTAACAAGACAAGTTTGCTGTTTACTAATGTACAGACAGAATGCAGGGCTATTAGATATATAGCTTGTAACAGTAGTTTGCAAGGCCTATACAAGACCAGCTTGCACGTAGCAACGCCATCTGAATAGGCGACCTTGGAGGGTGCTGACACCCCCTGCATTCCTGAGCCGCACCTTATCTCCTGTGCTAGAAAGGAGCATTGTGTGTGTACAGAATAAGCTGCTAAGTTTCGTTTTTCTTGCCAGTATCATTTCAGTGTTATGACGTGTGTACGTACTGGGACTACAATTTTGTACTGTAAGAACTACAAATGTTTACTGCGCATGACAGGTATGACGTGTAAGGGGCCAAATGCGCAGGCCCAGTAGGGAAGTATAAATGTAAGCGTCAGATGATTTATGACACACAGTGTCCCGAGGCTACTCGGTGCTGTTCACTTGCTAGCAATAAAGTTGCCTTGTTTGGAACCAAAATTTGCCTTTCGTCTCCTGATTTCCCACCTGTTTCAGTAGTAGTAGTAGAAATTTATAGTTCCTGATCCTGCCCACTGAAATCAGCGCTGCAATCCCATAATGCATCAGGATGGAGTAGTCAGAAATCCAGGACTGTCCCAAAATCTCCAGCCTGGAGTGGTGTAATTTAGCATTTCTGGTTTATACATTTAATTGGAGTTGCCATTGGTAAATTAAACAAACATCAATAAAGAGAAAAAGAACATTTTCCTTCGTGAACTCATACCGATCAAAAAGGAAGAATCCAGAGCTTTGAACAAAAAACAACAAGAAATAAAGAAGTAAAACCTACACAGCATATTGAAATGAGCAAAATACTCCTTCCAACAAAGAAAAAAGTCTGGAAGAAAGGCCTTCATTTGGCTGGGGATCATCTTCTTTAGTGTTCAAGGACTAATTGCTCAGAAAGAGAGCTAGTGGAAGATCAAAGAAAATGTATCTAGCTTCCCAATATATAATTAGATATTTAGATGGAAACCTCAGGAAAAACAAACTTCCCAATTGCAATACTCTTGGTTTCAAGAGAAGAAACTGCTTCCTGTTTTCTTTGGGTGACCTTGAAGACATCTGGAAACACTTTTATTCAGCAATTCAAATGGTAAATAATCCTTCACTTTGAAAAGCATGTTCAACAACCAGTCCCTATCAGAATCTAAGACACAGCAGTCAATATTCAAAATAATTTATTAGATTAACTTCTAAAATAACATCAATGCTTTTTTTTCTCTTTTTTGTTTCAGAATTCCTGTCTGCTAATGTGTAACTGTTGCTACCATAGCTACATGTCTGGCTGTCTGGCATAGTGTTATGCATTTAGGAGGAGGACAGCCAGGATGTGGTTGGGGGAGGGGCAAAAATTATGTAGATAATGCTAATGTTCAGAATTACCAAGATAACTTTATCTATTCTGTGGTACAACCAAAGTGGTTTACATTTTTATTATATGCAAGTATTTACATCATGTCAAACATCAGTCTACTTGAAATCCGTATTTGTACTGTATCTTATCTCATCCAATCTGAGGTCCTCTAGAAAGGCTTCATATCCTCCATAATCAAGGAATTGTATCTCTGTAGCTCCCATAATGATCTTTCTCATTTGTGGGTCCAAGATGATGTAACGTTGCCTTTAGAGCTCCATCAGGAAACTGACTTTCATGGGTTGATATTCAAAACATTCCCACAGGATGAACAGATCATTTTGGATGTATAAATAAATATCTGGATTTTCAGAAGGCGTTTGACAAAGTACCTTATGAAAGACTCCAGAGGTAATTGGAGAGTCATGGGATAGGAGGTAGTGTTCTATTGTGGATTAAAAACTGGTTAAAAGATAGAAAACAGAGAGTAGGGTTAAATGGTCAGTATTCTCAATGGAGAAGGGTAGTTAGTGGGATTCCCCAGGGGTCTGTGCTGGGACCGCTTTTTAACATATTTATAAATGACCTAGATATAGTAGTAACTAGTGAGGTAATTAAGTTTGCTGATGACATAAAGTTATTCAAAATTGTTAAATCACGGGAGGATTGTGAAAAATTACAAGAGGACCTTATGAGACTGGGAGACTGGGCGTCTAAATGGCAAATGATGTTTAACATGAGCAAGTACAAAATTATGCATGTGGGAAAGAGTAACATGAATTATAGCTACGTCATGCAAGGTTCCACGTTAGGAGTCACAGACCAAAAAAGGGATCTAGGTGACGTTGTTGATAATACGTTGAAACCTTCTGCTCAGTGTACTGCTGCGGCTAAGAAAGCAAATAGAATGTTAGGTATTATTAGGAAAGGAATGGAAACAAAAATGAGGACGTTATAATGCCTTTGTATTGCTCCATGGTGCGACCGCACCTCAAATATTGTGTTCAATTCTGGTCGCCGCATCTCAAAAAAGATGTGACGAAAATGATAAAGGGGATGGGACGACTTCCTTATGAGGAAAGGCTAAAGCAGCTAGGGCTGTTCAGCTTGGAGAAAAGGCGGCTGAGGGATATGATAGAGGTCTATAAAATAATGAGTGGAGTTGAACAAGTAGATATGAAGCATCTGTTTACACTTTCCAAAAATACTAGCACTAGAAGGCATGCGATGAAGCTACAATGTAGTAAATTTAAAACGAATCGGAGAAAAATGTTCAAACTCTGGAATTCGTTGCCAGAGAATGTGGTAAAGGCAGTTAACTTAGCGGAGTTTAAAAAAGGTTTGGATGGCTTCCTAAAGGAAAAGTCCATAGACCATTATTAAATGGACTTGGGGAAAATCCACTATTTCTGGGATTAGCAGTATAAAATGTTTTGTACTTTTTGGGATCTTGCCAGGTATTTGTGACCTGGATTGGCCACTGTTGGAAACAGGATGCTGGGCTTGATGGACCTTTGGTCTGTCCCAATATGGCAATAATTATGTACTTATGTACAGCCAAAACTATTCATCCAGAAAGGGGACACGATTTGGGGTATTCTGGATGTTGTGCCATTTAGATGTCCAATTTATATTTTATTTATTTATTTATTTTCTGCATTTGTACCCCACATTTTCCAAATTATTTGTCAGTTCAATGTGGCTTACAGTTTACAACAGTTAAAGCATTTCACATTAACATTAGGTGTCGACGTGTGTCTTGTTCAGTTATTATTAGTGGTCAGGTTTCGACGTGTGGGTAGGTGTTCAGTTGGACTTTGCGGGATCATCATGGTAAGTTTTTGTGAAAAAGTAGGCGTTCAGGTGTTTTCGGAAGGTTATATAGTCAGTCATAATTTAGGACTTTTGGGATTGTGTTCCATATCTTGGGACAAATATATGTGAAGCTGGTTGAGTAAAAGGATTTGTGTTTTAGGCCTTGGCATCTTGGAAAGTGTAGAGTGAGGTATGTTTTCGCTCCTTCAATTGTGTTGTGTATGGGTAGATCTATTAGGTGTGCCATGTATCCTGGTGTGAGGCTGAACACTATTCTATAAGCCAGAGAGCAGATTCTGAAGGATATACGTTCTTTGATGGGTAACCAGTATAGTTTTTGGAGAAGTGGTCTTGCGCTTTCAAATCGATTTGTTTTGAATATTAGACGAACAGCTGTATTTTGTGATGTTTGTAGATTTTTTAGTAGTTGTTGCCTGCAGCCTGCATAGATTCCGTTGCAGTAGTCTGCATGAGCAAGGACCATGGATTGGATTAGTGTGCGGAAAATATCTCTCAGAAAGTAGTTTTTTATGCGTTTCAGTTTCCACATGGTTTGGAACATTTTCTTCATAATAATTGAGATTGAGTCAGGAAGTATTTTGAGGTCAATATTCAACAAGGCATATGCTGCACATAAAGTGGATGACTTAGCAGGTTATCATTATGACATATTTTCAACCTGCTTATCCATTTAAGTAGGACTGCTGAATACAGTACAGTCTCAATTTTCCGACATAAATGGGACTGCGCCATTGTCGGATAAATGAAAAGTCAGATAATACAGAAAACGTAACCCCTTAAAATGCATGGAAAACATAGTTTATGCATAAAGAACAGGCATAGGGCATCTGTATTTAAAATATTGTTTATTAACAGTAATCAGCAATAGATCAAACATGGCTTCCTTGCAGCGTGTAAAGCCAAAAAAACAGGAAGACAAATGTACACTTCTTAACAGTAACGCAATGACATCATGGGGGTGGAGGGGTTGTCGGATATGCTGGATGGTCAGATTAGTGAAGGTTGAATAATCAAGACTGTACCAAACTTCAATAAGAACTATTTGTGCAATCTAAAACAGATAAAAGTTTCCTGGATATTAAGGGGCTTAGAGCTCTGTGCGCCGCTAACAGCTCTGCCAGTCCACCTGAACAGGAAGTTACATCATAGGGGGCAGATCGGTAGAGCTGTCAGCAGCGTGCAGAGCTCTATGACCCCAAGCATGATTTCTATTTATTGAGCCACTGAATCAGGAAGGTAGCAGGTCGAGCAGGCAGGCAGTGTGGAGGTGAAGCACAATTTTGTTTTTCTTGCTGTCCTCACGGGTTGAGAAGCAGCAGCCCAGCAGGCGGGAGGAAGGGAAGGTCATGCTTGGTCTGGGGAGGCTTAGCCTATCCAAGCCACTTATACAGGGCGCCTATGGAACCCACTGTTTAATCTGTACCGCTAGGGGTTCTGCTGGTCCTGCCCCTCAGAAACAGGAAGTTATGTAAGAAGGGGCAGGGCCAGCAGTAGTCTTCGGTGATATGGACTAGACAGAGGGTCTGTGCCTTTCTGCCACTTTTTTTCACTGGGAAGCAGCAGTGGCAGGTAAGAAAACTTATATTGGGGGAGAGGAAGGAAGGGATGGAAGATGCTGAACTGGAGTGGGCCTTTTTCTCAGGGTTGCTTTCACTATGGATCCCCTGTTAAGCTAGGCCTGGGGCAGCTGCCCCTTTAGCCATAGGTAAAAGTGGCCTGTACCTGCATAGCTTTTGGCCTTCCCTCCTTAACTGGTGCTGAATTTTGAATGAAAAAAAAAAAGAAGTTGACTTTCAAATGATTTGAGCAGAAACAGCACATCTTTTAAATGTTTCAACTGTAGATACTGTGAACACTCTAGAACAACAATTTGACAAAAATAAATTCAGTTCCTTATCATATTCCTTCAACTTTCCAGTTTATTATATGTTGTAATAAAGTCTTTAACAAAACTGTCTTCTTTAGCTTGCATCTGTTTAAGCTTATCCTCCAGTAAAACCACATGCTAATATCAGAAATCTCTATTTCCTGTGCTCTATTCCTTTGCAACGATTCTTCCAGTTTATCAGACACTGAATCAGTTTGTCCAGATAGAAACATTTTCATGGCACAAAGAGCCTCCTACAGCATTTCAAAATTAAAAAAACATGTCTCATCAACACTGCAATGGTAGATATCCAGGAATGTCCATTTTCTTCAATGACATTCTTCAGTTTTAAAAAAGGTAAGTTTTGATTCAGCCACTGCAGAACTACCTTCATTTCTCCAACTGCTTGCCTTACTTATGGCTCTGGATAGAAAAGTTTGATCTTCCCCATCAAGCTTGAATTCCTCTACTGCCTGAACTCTCCAGACACCATCAAGAGATGCAATTGCTGTAAAATTGTCAGCCCTTTATGACTGCAGTAAAATAAGGGGGAGGAAGGGATGGAAGAACTCATGAATCCAGGTCCAGAGTTGCATCTAGGTACAGATCATGGCCGCTGAGGGGGGGGGGGGGGCAAGATTTCCCTGGCCCAGTCTCCAAGGGGGACCTGGCGCCGGGGTCTGTCTCTCTCCTGCTCCTCTGTGTCAGGACCCGGGTGATTGCATTAACATGATAACCTGGGTCCCGACACACTGGAGCAGGAGAGTGACAGGCCGAGGAAGGAGCTGATGCAGGAAGATAAGGGGGATGGGGTGCAGTGGCTGCCCGAGAGGAGGGGGAGCAGGGGGTGGAGGTGGCAGCAGTTGGAATGACAGGGCAGAGTGGGTAGCAGCCCAAGTAGGGGGGCAGTGGTGGCGGCTGCAGCAGCCCTGCCCTGGGCCTGGCTCTGTCTCTCGGCGGCCCTGGTACAGATCATCGGAGAATGACTGTACTGCATGATTACATCATGTGGAGCTGAGCCAAAAGACAAACATATCTATCAGCCTCCTTGCAACCTGCTCTGGAATAGCAGGATGTAGGTACTTTTTTTGCTCAAGTCTTTGTAGCAATGATAATAGCAATAATCATATTTTTGCTCAAGTCTTTGTAGCAATGATAATAGCAATAATCATCGTCTTATACCACTTTTCTTAGTAGTGTTTCATAAGTAAGAGTTATAGTTAGGGCTTCTAACTGAAAACCCCTGAAAACTCACTCATTCCTCAGTGTTATGATGATGATGTTGCCAGGCAGCCATTGCAGTGGAAATTTGTGCTGCTACTCCCACTGGCTTCAGTTGTTGATTGGTTCTGCTACTGGTTCTTCTGCTGTTTTCAGTTGTTTCATTGGCTCTGCTACCTAGAAGAGGCACTTCTTGTTCTCACATTTCAAAGTAAGAGTCCATTTGCTGTGTATGTTTTGTTACTTTCTTTTATCAGGTGTATGTATGTTTGTTTTGTTTCTATCTTTTATTAAGTGTATGTTGTTACCTGCCAAGAGTTGTAGGATTCAGTGGAATACAAATTTTTTAAAATAAAAAAGTAAAGCCTCCCATGGTGCTGGCTGCAGGATAGGCTCTTACCATCCCATTACCATCCCAATTGTGATAATATGTGAAGCTGTATATGGGGCATGGAAGGATAAGGTAGACAGATGTCCTAAATTTAGGAGATTTCACTGAGATGATTGACAATCTTTGAATGCAGTGAAATTGCATTTTGAATAGTATGGTAAGAAGCCTAACAATGACTTTATAACTCAGTGAGGATAAGGAAATGTATTCAATGTGAACAGAATATACCAGTGATTCTCAAACCTGTCCTGGGGGAACCCCCAAGCCAGTCAAGTTCTCAGGATTTCCACAATAAATATTCATGAGAGAGATTTGCATGCAGTAGAGGAGGTGCAAGTAAATTTCTCTCATGAATATTCATTGTGGATATCCTGAAAACCTGACTGGCTGGAGTTCCCTGAGGACAGGTTTGGGAATCACTGGAATATGCCTTTTACCATGGTTACGTTTATTCATGTTTGCTATACTGCTATTCAAAAAAAAAAGAAGAAGAAGAAAAGAAAGAAAGTAATTTACAAGAAAACAAACAGCAGAAAATGGAACCAGAACACCATGAAGTTACTGGAAAGCAGAGCGTGTACAGGATGAAAAGGTCCAGACAGAAGTGAACCAAACAGACATGTTGACAGGCCAGTAAGCTTCCCCCCACCCCCTTCTGAGATCCAGGAAGAGTAAGCAGAAACAGATGTTGTTTTGAGTGCAGCTCTATTTTTGATATGAGAGCTTAGATCTCAAAGGAAGGGGAAGCACATTCCACAGAGTGGGTGTAATGAAAAAGAAGGTAAATTGCCTAGTTGGCTCGAGGTGCACATGGGATATTGTTGGTAACACAAAACAAAAATCATGGAGAGAGCATAATGAATGGAGATAGGAAAAAAGACTAAAGAAGAGAGGTGATGGGGGCTACCAGCATAAAGTACATTATTGGCTAGGACAGGCTTGTCCAACCTTTTTCTATTGGGGGCCACATCTCTCTATATAAAAAACGCACCTCCAACGTTCTATGAAGCCTCTTTTAGCCAAAAGTGAAGGGGGTGAGATCGCATTGTGTCTGCCCCGCCCACGCGTCAAACGTGATGATGTCGAGGGCGGAGCAATGACACTCAACCAATCGCATCGCTCGGCAGCGAAGCGTCAGGGAAGGAGGCGGCGCTCTCGACGTCTAGCCTTCCCTTCGCTGTGTTCCGCCTTCTTCTGACGTCAAGGATGACGTCAAAAGAAGGCGGAACACAGCGAAGGGAAACCTAGACGTCGGGAGCGCCGCCTCCTTCCCTGAAGCTTCGCTGCCGGAACCGCCACGGAGGTACATTTTAAAAGAAGAAAAAAAAAACGGATGCATGGATGCGAAGGGGGGGGGAGAAGAAGAGGGCGGGCCAGGCTGGGACATGGGAGAGAAAGGAGCATGGATGCGAGGGGGGGGTCATGGAAGGGAGAGAGGGGACTTGCTGGAAAAGGATGAATGGAGGCGGCAGGGGACAGAGGAGCATGGATTGCAGGGCAGGCCTCAGGCAGGGAGGGGAAATGCTGGATAGGGATGAATGGAGGGGGCAGGTGACAGAGTAACATGCATGGCCATGGATTGGGACGGCAGGGCTCAGGGAAAGGGGAATTGCTGGATAGGGATGAATGGAGGGGACAGATGGGCATGGATGGATATGGATTGCACGGCAGGCCTCAGGCAGAGAGGGGAAATGCTGGAAAGGGATGAATGGAGGGGGCAGGGGACAGAGTAACATGGATGGCCATGGATTGGGAGGGCAGGGCTCAGGGAAAGGGGAATTGCTGGATAGGGATGAATGAAGGGGACAGATGGCCATGGATGGATATGGATTGCAGGACAGGCCTCAGGCAGAGAGGGGAAATGCTGGAAAGGGATGAAGGCAGGGGACAGAGGAGCATGGATTGCAGGGCAGGCCTCAGGCAGAGAGGTCAAATGCTGGATAGGGATGAATGGAGGGGGCAGGTGACAGAGTAACATGGATGGCCATGGATTGGGACGGCAGGGCTCAGGGAAAGGGGAATTGCTGGATAGGGATGAATGAAGGGGACAGATGGGCGTGGATGGATATGGATTGCAGGACAGGCCTCAGGCAGAGAGGGGAAATGCTGGAAAGGGATGAATGGAGGGGGCAGGGGACAGAGGAGCATGGATTGCAGGGCAGGCCTCAGGCAGAGAGGGGAAATGCTGGATAGGGATGAATGGAGGGGGCAGGTGACAGAGTAACATGGATGGCCATGGATTGGGACGGCAGGGCTCAGGGAAAGGGAAATTGCTGGATACGGATGAATGGAGGGGACAGATGGGCATGGATGGATATGGATTGCAGGGCAGGCCTCAGGCACAGAGGGGAAATGCTGGAAATGGATGAATGGAGGGGGCAGGGGACAGAGTAACATGGATGGCCATGGATTGGGAGGGCAGGGCTCAGGGAAAGGGGAATTGCTGGATAGGGATGAATGAAGGGGACAGATGGCCATGGATGGATATGGATTGCAGGACAGGCCTCAGGCAGAGAGGGGAAATGCTGGAAAGGGATGAATGCAGGGGGCAGGGGACAGAGGAGCATGGATTGCAGGGCAGGCCTCAGGCAGAGAGGTCAAATGCTGGATAGGGATGAATGGAGGGGGCAGGTGACAGAGTAACATGGATGGCCATGGATTGGGACGGCAGGGCTCAGGGAAAGGGGAATTGCTGGATAGGGATGAATGGAGGGGACAGATGGGCATGGATGGATATGGATTGCAGGGCAGGCCTCAGGCAAAGAGGGGAAATGCTGGAAAGGGATGAATGGAGGGGGCAGGGACAGAGGAGCATGGATGGCCACACACACACACTTTCTATCACACTGTGTCTCACATACACACTTGCACACACTCTCATTCTCACACTCACACCCAGACTCACTCTCTCTCACACACTCACACTTTCACTCTGACTCTCAAACAGTCACTCTCACATACACTCTCCCAAACATACACACTCCGAGGAAAACCTTGCTAGCGCCCGTTTCATTTGTCTCAGAAACGGGCCTTTTTTACTAGTTCTATATATTGTAACATTTGGAGGACTAAAACAACTGCGCACACTCACGCTCTCTTTTTGAGAATCACACTCTCATGTACTCTCTGAGAACACCCAGTCTCTTTCTCTCTCATGCGAGGCTTGAAACCATGAGACCAGCCCAAACTGCCAGCACCTCACAGCTGAAGCTTGCAGATAGATAATTTAAGGCAGGAGAAGCGGGAATCCCACTGAGCTTCTGAGGGACAGGTAAAAGCTCTTGGTGGGCCGGATTTTGGCCTGCGGCAAGTCAAGGCTAGGACCAGGACCTTGAAATGAATTGAAAACTTAACAGGGAGATAGTGGCGTTGAAAAAGTAATAGGATGGCATAGTCAAATCTTCATGTGTGACAAAAAAGACAGATAGCAGTGTTCTGAACTGATTGAAAGTGTTTGATCTCATAGGAGCGTGCACCTGCATAGACAATATTACAATAATCAAGTCGGAAAATGATGAAAACATGAATCAGTGTGTGCTGAGCAGCAGCATCAAAACAGCACAAGAGTTGCCCTACATGGTCAGACCAAGGGTTCATCTAGCCCAGTTTCCTGTTTCCAACAGTGGCCAATCCAGGTCACAAGTACCTGGCTGAGTCCAAAAAAGTAGCAAACTTTCATGCTACTTAAGCCCAGGGACAGGCAGTGGCTCTCCCCAGGTCTACTTTAACAATGGCTTTTGGACTTTTCCTTCAGGAATTTGTCCAACCCTTTTTTTAAACCCAGCTACATCATTTGCTTTTATCGCTTGCTCCAGTAATGAATTCCAGAGCTTAGGCTAAGTGAAAAAATCTTAATCATCTATTTGTTTTAAAAGCGGTACTAGGTAACTTTATGTAGTATCCCCTAGTCTTTGTACTTTTTGAAAGAGTAAATAATCAATTCACATTTAAACATTCCATTAAGGATTTTATAGACTTCTAGACTTATATCAGCCATCTCTCCTCCTAGATGAAGAGCACCAACTTCTTTGGCCTCTCTCATATGGGAGTCTTTCCATTCCCTTCAATCATTTTGGTCACTTTTCGCTGTTCCTTTTCCAGTTACACTATGTACTTTTTGAGATTCAGCTATGAGAATTGAACACAATACTCAAGGTGTAGTCTCACCATGGAGCGTTACTGAGGCGTTATCACATTTATTTATATATTTGTCTATCTCTCTATCAAACTCAATATACCAGCCTTTGAGTAACACCCACCTAAGTGGTTAACAATAAAATGGTTCATATAATGTGTCCACATGGACTCAAATTATCAAATAATTCACAAAATATCCACACAAAAGCACAAAATAATTTAATAAAACCTAGAAAACAGTAGACACAAAAAGAATAGAGACCTAACCCATAGGACTCAAAAACTGCTAAGTTAATAAGTTTTCAAGCTTAGGTTCCAACTGGAGATGAGCAGAAAAAGAATTCCTTAATGCTAGTGCAAAATAGAAAAAAGCAGATTCCTGAATAGAGTTTAGCCTTGCTCAAGAAAGGTGTGGGATAACTAATCAATTTTGGGTTTGAGATCTCAACATATGCCATGGACAATAAGGAATTAAAAGACTGTCCAAATATTGGGGCTGACATGAGTAAAACACTTTGGTGGTAATTTTTGAAGCTCTATTCTTGTTTTGGAGGTTGGGTCCTTCTTAAGAATATCTGCAAGAGGAGAAAACTGCATCACTGGAAATGGATGGTCCTCGAAAGAACCAGCAATCCTGCCCATATCGATTTCCTTCTGTAATTTTAATATGACAAGTTCCCTCCAATGAACAGAGGATGTCGCATTACAAACCACTCTATTAGCAGCTTGTCCTAAAAAAACAATGTAAAACCCACCATAAAGCCCACATCCAAAAGTAATGCTGCCTCCCTATCCCAGTAGATCCTCAACCAGGGTCACATCACCTCAACCCTCACCAGGGTGGGTGCCCTGTGAAAAACTTCCTTACTTAGCAGCAAGGGGCTGTCCCCCTGCATCCTTTTTGGTACACTTTGTGACAGGGTGCCCTTATCCATACTGGGAACAGATGTGTTTGAATTTACAGTCTGCAAAGGGGCAGATAGATTTGTTAAACTGCCAGCAGCAATTTAACAATTGCTACTGCACTGAACCCCACCCCCTGTCCTCTGGCCGAAAGGGCTGCACGCTGCCAGTAATCCCTACCGCCTGCTTGCCCACACCTGCTGTACCACTCCTGCCGGGCCTGAGCAACATATGGGTGAGCCAAAGATTAATATCTTGGGTCACCCAGCCCATATAGAGATTCTCCTCCATCTTATCTCTGAACGCTTTGTTCAACCACTGAAGTGCTGGTACGCATCCAAGACCGAGTCACTGTAGGCCAACAATAGGCCATACTGCAATGGGTCCGAGTGCCCCCAGACATTGACCAAATGGAAAAAGGACCTCACCTAATTAACCACATTTTGTGCAATCTTCCTAGCCTTGGCAACCTCATCTTTCTTCTTATCCCACCCTTTTGCTTTCTTCTTGCCCCTACCCTCCAGGATCTTGAATATAATTGTCAATATATGGTCAATGCAAGTTTTCTTCCTAATTTTCTTTCTTAAGGTTCGCAGGACTGCACTAGCCATGGTCTGCACTTGGGAAGACAAAACAGGATGGGCAGAAGCAGGAATGGGCCAAGGAGCCTGCCAACCAGCCTGCAAATGGGATACAAACCCTTGGGGTCCCTGCTGCATCCAGCCCACTGGGGGAAGCCTGTGACCATCCCCAACCTGCTACCGCATCTGGCACTGCATGCTGCAGTTCTTCACCCCCCCCCCCCCCCCCCAAGCCTGAGGACCCATCACAGTCCCACACCCCTTCTGATCTGGTCCAAGCTAAGGAGAACCACTCTCTGGACTAGGAGCACCCCCCAAAACAGTAGGCTGGACAGCTGGACGAACCAGCATGCTGCCGCCCTCTGATCCCCTGGCCAGTGCTGCTGCACATGTGGGCGTCAACTTCCACGCTGCTTCACACGCTGTCGTTGGCCCTCACTGCCACTGCACTCACAGGCATCATTCTTCCCGCTGGCTTCCCCACTGTGTTGACACTCTTCAACCACAAAATCACCTCTTCGCTCGGTTCTCTGCCAGGCTGCAGTCATGCCCCTCTCTTTTTTTCGCCTCCCACTCCCCATGTTTAAACTTTTCTTCCTGTGCCTTCCCCCTCTCAAGGCCGCAGCCTCGATTCCCAGAACTAGCGCGCCAGCGACCTAAATGACACCTAGATTATTTTCCTTGGTGGTGATTCCTAATGTGGAACCAAGCATCATGTAACTACAATTTTGGTTATTCTTTCGAATGTGCATCATTTTGAATGTCCACATGTAATTTCATCTGTCATTTGGATGCCTATATTCCATTCTTCCAAGGTCCCCCTGCAATTTCACAGAGTCTGCATGCAATTTAACAACTTTGAATAGTTTCATATCACCTGCAAATCTGATAACCTCACTCATTATTCTCATTTCCGGATCATTTATAAATATGTTATAAAGCTCCATTTCCAGCACAGATCCTTACAGCATTCCACTACTCGCCTTCCTTCATTGAGAGAATTGGCCATTTAACCCTACTCTCTATTTTCTATCTTGTAACCAGTTCCTAGTCTCCAATAAAACATTGCCCCATCCCGTGGCTTTTTCATTTTCTCAGGAGTCATTCATGAGGACTTTGTCAAAAGCTTTCAAAAATCTAGATACACTACATCAACCAGCTCACCTTTACCAACCTTTTTCTTTACTCCTTCAAAATATGTAGCAAATTGGTGAGGCAAGACTTCTCTTGGCTGAATCTATGTTGATTCTGTCCCATTAAACCATGTTTGTCTATGTGTTCAGTAATTTTGTTCTTTATAATAGTTTCTACCATTTTGCCTGGCGCTGATGTCAGGCTTACCAGTCTGTAGTTTTCCGGATCATCCCTGGAACCTTTTTAAAAATTGGCATTATGATGGTCACCTTCCAATCCAATCCAAAAATTCAGTAGCAAACATCACCATTTTCAAACCAGAAAAAGTCCAACTAGATATTTTTGTGCTCGGTGTGTCTATCCTTTAGAACCATTTCTGGGGAAAAAAACTTCCAAGGGAAAAATGCATAAAAACAAGCCATTGAGGGGCCCGCTTTCTTAGTAGACTGGCGACACAGACATCCCAGCAGAGCACCGGAACACCCCAGGGCAGTGATGGCGAACTTTTCAGAGACCGCGTGCCCAAACAGCAACCCAAAATCTAATTACTCATCGCGAAGTGCCGGTACTCATTATGGGCGGAGTCACCACATATGACTCCACCCCTATGATAGCCACATACCCTTACACCAGCCATGGTGCATATAAACAGACATCATTGAAAATATTATACTAGTATAGGAGAAAAAAAATAACATGATTTTCTTTCATTATAAATCATTTCTGTAAGTTATTACAGCTCCAGTATACCCAGGGCAAAATAAGACAGCAGATGTAAATTCTCAAATTGGACATATTCCAAACACTAAAATGAAAATAAAATGATTTTTTTCTACCTTTGTTGTCTGGTGATTTTGTTTTTCTATCCATATTGGTCCTAGTCGCTGATTCTGCTGCTCTCTATCTGTTCTCTTAACTCCGTTTCCAGGGCTTCCTTTCCATTTATTTCTTTACTTTCCTCCTTTCTTCTTCACTTCTTGCCCTCCATCCATGTCCAGCAACCCTCCTCTCCCCTCCAGCCACAAATATCCAGCCACCCTCCTCTCCCCTCCAGCAGCCCATGTCCAGCCACCCTCCTCTCCCCTGCCCTCCCCTCCAGCCACCCTCCTCTCCCCCCTGCCCTCCCAGCGGCAGGCCTCCCTCCCACCAGCACCAGGCCAACCAGCACCAAGCACCAGGCCACCTACCCAGCACCAGGCCTGTCACCCAGCACCAGGCCTCCCTCCCTCCCTCCCACCCAGCACCAGGCCATGCACCCACCCAGCACCAGGCCTCCCTCCCTCCCACCCAAGCACCAGGCCATGTACCCACCCAGCACTCCCATCCAAGCACCAGGCCACCCAAGCACCCAAGCCTCCCTCCCTCCCACCCAGCACCTGGCACCAGGCCATCCACCCACCCAGGACATCCACCCAAGCACCAGGCAGGCCACCCACCCAAGCACCAGGCAGGCCTCCCTCCCTCCCTCCCACCCTCCCACCCACCCAGCACTCCCAAACAAGCACCAGGCCTCGCTCCCTCCCTCCCACCGGGTGTGCACCAGCACTCCCTCCCTCCCTCCCACCCGGCGTCAAGCATTCCTCCCTCCCTCCCATCCGGCACCAGCCCACCATCCCTCCCTCCCTCCCTCCGAACCCGAAGAAATTTAAGTCTTCCCTTGTCCGAATAGGCGGCGTCAGCATCAGCAGTAGCAGCGAAAAGCATGCTGCTGGTTCAGCGAGTTTTCAGCCTTCCGTCTCTCAAGCTCTCTGGTCCCACCCTAACAGGAAATGAGGGCGGGACCAGAGAGCTTGAGAGACGGAAGGCTGAAGACGTGCCGAACCAGCAGCACGCTTTTCGTTGCTACTGCTGATACTGACGCCGCCTACTTGGACAAGGGAAGACTTTTAAATTTCTTCGGGTTCGGAGGGAGGGATGGAGGCCAGGCGGGCTGGTGCCGGGTGGGAGGGAGGAAGGAATGCTTGATATGCCGGGTGGGAGGGAGGGAGGAAGGAATGCTTGACGCCGGGTGGGTGGGAGGGCTGAAAGTCTCGGGTGAGGTGACCGGCGGCGCGCATGCCAACAGAGAGGGCTCCACGTGCCCTCTCTGGCACGCGTGCCATAGGTTCGCCATCACCGCCCTAGGGGGAAACTGCAGTGATCATTACATAAAAGGTCCTAGGCACACATCTTACTATTACCCCTTTATATAGTATGATGAACCCTCCAAAACTCACCAAAAACCTACTGTACCCAACTGTACACCACTACAATAGCCCTTATGCCTGCAGGTGTCACCCATATGTAGGTATAGTAGGTATTTAGTGTTTTGTTTTGGGGTTTTTTTGGAGGGCTCACACTTTCCATCACAGGTGTACCAGCTAGACTGTGATACATGCCTGGATCCCCTTCTCTATAGTTCACTACTAGGCTACTCCTGGGACCTGCTTGCTGCTGGAATGGCCATCATATCTGAAATTGTCATAGAGCCTGGTATGGGACATAGGGGGTAGGTAGGGGATGAGTGACCACTGGTGGTGTAGGGGGATTATATCTTAATCCCTCCAGTGGTCATTTTGTCATTTAGGTCACCTTTTGGTCACTTACACCTATGTTTACTAAGGTGCACTATGGGTGCATTAACGTTTAACGCACCTTAAATTTAAAGGTACGTTAGAAATGGTAACACACCTTAGTAAACATACCCCTTAGTCATGATTGAAACAGGTCTAGCCCGAAAGTCTTAATTTTGTTCCTATACGTTTTCATTTTGCTCCATTATTGCAGAAAAACATCTATCTTTAGGTGCTGCCCATGTCCCACTGAAAACACACACCCCCCTTGAAATTTAGATGAACTGTAGAGCAAAAATTGCAACTTAGATGTTTTTAAGAGAAAAACATCCTTCTGCCACCTTATGACGTTTTTTGGACTTTTTTGTTTTGAAAATGAGCCCCATGGTCAGGGTTGGTAAAATGGTATGTTTATTTCAACAGTGTCCATGCCTATCCACTGCAGTTTCTCCTTTAACTTTTTTTTAAACCATTTTCCTAATTTTATCGTATCCCTTTGAAAAGTTGAATATTATTGCAGTAGATTTTCTTTGTCTTCTCTCCAGTTGTTATCTTAGATTTTATCATGTTTTGATTACTATTGGCAAGCTGCCCCAAAACTATTACCTCTAACAACAAGTCCTGCATTCCACTAAAGAATAGATTTTATGTTCTTATGTTATGTTCTTAAAATGTCATTTAATCTAGGAACTTCTTTGGCATTTCCTGATGTGACATTTATCTAGTCAATACTGGGGTAATTGAAAAAAAAAACACCAACATTTTGTCATTCGAAAAAATTGATACTTTCATAACAGTAATTAGTACATAAGTACATAAGTAATGCCATACTGGGAAAAGACCAAGGGTCCATCGAGCCCAGCATCCTGTCCACGACAGCGGCCAATCCAGGCCAAGGGCACCTGGCAAGCTTCCCAAACGTACAAACATTCTATACATGTTATTCCTGGAATTTTGGATTTTTCCAAGTCCGTTTAGTAGCGGTTTATGGACTTGTCCTTTAGGAAACCGTCCAACCCCTTTTTAAACTCTGCTAAGCTAACCGCCTTCACCACTTTCTCCGGCAACGAATTCCAGAGTTTAATTACACGTTGGGTGAAGAAACATTTTCTCCGATTTGTTTTAAATTTACTACACTGTAGTTTCATCGCATGCCCCCTAGTCCTAGTATTTTTGGAAAGCGTGAACAGACGCTTCACATCCACCTGTTCCACTCCACTCATTATTTTATATACCTCTATCATGTCTCCCCTCAGCCGTCTCTTCTCCAAGCTGTATAGCCCTAGCCTCCTTAGTCTTTCTTCATAGGGAAGTCGTCCCATCCCCGCTATCATTTTAGTCGCCCTTCGCTGCACCTTTTCCAATTCTACTATATCTTTCTTGAGATGCGGCGACCATCTAATATCTAATTGTCTCAAATGTCTACAGACCCTACAACAGACAGCTGCCCTTCTAATTTGCTGAGCAAAACTTTACGAACGTGGTACACCTCTTTTGAAGTGTCTTCACTGGCATCCTATTTAATACAGAATCAAATTTAAGATGATTACCTTAACACACAAGGTTCTTAATATAGCTACTCCCTCCTACCTGGCTTCTCTAATCACACCATATACACCTTCTTATACACTCCGGTCACTGACAGATAATAGGCTAGTCATACCACCCCTGCCAAGGCAAGATGGGAGTCTACACACACTACTGCTTATTACATTCTCTTTGCAGCACTATGGAATTCACTCCCATAGCAACTGCATCTGGAGAAGTCCTACACATCAGAGCATCTCTGAAAATGTAGGGCTTCTTTTACAAAGTCGTACTAGAGATTCCCATGTGGCAAATGATAGGAAGCGCATAGGAATTGAATAGGCTTCCTCTCATTTGCCACACAGAAATCACTGGCACGGCTTTTTAAAATAAGTCCTTACTTTTTTCCAACTGGTTTTTGACCCTTAAGTTTAGTTTAGTTTAGTTTATTCAGCATTTGCTTAACCGCATTTCACATAATCAAAGTGGTGTACAATCTAAAGGGAAAGAGGAAAGGACTACAAAATCAAACAGAAAAGGATAGGGTGAACAAAAAATGAAAGAAGACTATATGCATAAAGGAAATTCCAACCACAAAATACTACATCACAGTGTAAAAATTTCCTATGCTGTAAGAAATTATTGGCTTCCTAAATTTGAAAAATCAGGAAATGAGAGAATAGGTAAGTTTTTAAAGCAGAATAGTGAACAGCCTGAAGACGAGAGCAGTGAACAGGGGGTAAAGTAAGATGATTCTCATAGGCTGAGCAGGATGCTCAAACTGGTCGATAAGGAAAGATCAAAGAGGAAAGATAGGCCATAATAGAAATATGAAGCACTTTGTGCGCTTGAATTAAGGTTTTAAATTGTAGATGAAGCAGTGGTTTTAGGCAAGGAGGAGGGTCACCTGGTCAAAATGGGAAACATGCATAAGAGGGTGGCCACAGTATGTTGATTCAATTATATCCTGGCAGGAGACCAATGAAAACAACTTTACAATAGTCTAAATTAGACAGGATTAGAGCATGAAGCAGAAAAGTGCATGCCTGGGGTCTTAATGAATGAAAATAGCACAAGATCTAATCACTGAAGATATATGAGGACTCAAGGTTAACCAGCTATCCAAGGTAACACCAAAATACTTCATGGTACTGACTTGAGTTAAAGGACTAGAACAGAGGCAGGAGGCAACAGTCAGACGAGAAGCTTATCCTGTTATCCAGAGAGCAACAGACTTAGTAGGGTTGAGTATCAAACAGTAATCCTGGAGCCAATTATCAACAGCATCAAGTGTTTGCTAGAGTAAGAAAAGGTTAGGTTGAAGCGGGTCCTGAGTGGCAACTAAGAGTATATCTTCTGTGTAAAATGGCTTTAAAAGATATTGAAGAAAAGGAGGAACACCACAGGTTAGTGAGTAGGGGGCAGAGTGTGCAGTTGGTAGAGAGACTTGACATGTGCGATCAGATTTAAAGGAAGTAAACCATTGTACTAGTGATACCAATTTCTTCCAGTCATGAAAGGAGAAGGGTGTGACTAGCCAAATCAAACATGGCCTAAAGGTCTTGTTAGACCAGCAAAATGATCTTACCCCTATCAAAGGCGGAGTGACAGTCATTAATCAGAGAAGCTAAAATCTTCTCTATGGAATGTCTGGGACAGAACCTAGACTGTGCATGAAGGACCAGAGAAACCTCAATGTGCTGACTAAGCTGAGAGAAAACAACCCATTCGGTCAGTTACCTTTAACTGCCCTGTAGTGAATAGATTAATCCCCTGTAAGACTGTCGCGGTAGCAGCTAACGAAAATGGAATGCAAATTTATTTATTGCATTTGTATCCCACATTTTCATTGCTTTTGACTCGTAACCACTCGCCTCCACCTACCCTCCTCTCTTCCTTCCCGTCCACATTAATTGATTTGATTTGCTTACTTTATTTATTTTTTGTCTATTAGATTGTAAGCTCTTTGAGCAGGGACTGTCTTTCTTCTATGTTTGTGCAGCGCTGCGTATGCCTTGTAGCGCTATAGAAATGCTAAATAGTAGTAGTAGTAGTAGCAGTAGGCTCAGTGTGGCTTACAGGTTCCGTAGAGGAGAGTACCAACTCCGAGAATATATAAGAGTGGAAAATAGAGTAACAGTAGGTGCAAGGAAGCTGATAAGGTTCCGGAAAAGAGTGGAGGAGTGGTCTAGTGGTTAGGGTGGTGGACTTTGGTCCTGGGGAACTGAGGAACTGAGTTCGATTCCCACTTCAGGCACAGGCAGCTCCTTGTGACTCTGGGCAAGTCACTTAACCCTCCATTGCCCCATGTAAGCCACATTGAGCCTGCCATGAGTGGGAAAAGCGTGGGGTACAAATGTAACAAAAATAAAAATAAAATAAAATACAACTCTGGGACGAATATATAGTAGCATATGAGGCTGATAAGTCTCCGGGGATGGGACTACAACTTCTAGTGAGCAATACAGAGTAGGATAAGGTTAGAAGTACACAATTATAACTGGAGTGGTAAAATTCATACAGTTTGAAGTAATAGGATTATGTGGAAGGGGTATTGTTCAATTCTTAGTTCGATAGATGTGATGCATTGCTCATGAATTAGTTCGGGTCTGCTGGGTAGGCTTTCCAGAAGAGGTGAGTCTTGAGGTCTTTTCAGAATTTTAGATGGGTGTTCACAGTTCTAATGTTTCTAGGTAATGCGTTCCAGAGCTGGGTACAAATGTAGGAAAAGCTGGATGTATATGTTGATTTGTATTTTAGTCCTTTACAGTTTGGGTAATGCAGGTTTAGAAACGTTCTTGATGATTCAATGATGTTTCTAGTTGGTAAATCGATAAGTTCAGTCATGTAGGTTGGGGCCAGACTATGGATTATTTTGTGGACCAGAGTGCAAATTTTGAAGGCTATTCGTTACTTGATTGATAGCCAGTGCGGCATTTCGCGTAGGGGGTTAGCACATTCAAATCTTATCTTTCCAAAACTGAGTCTAGCTGCTGTGTTCTGTGCAGTCTGGATTTTCCTTAAGATCTGTTCTTTGCATCCTGCATATACGGCATTACAGTAGTCAACATGTGATAGTATCATTGTTTGAATTATGTTACAGAAAGTTTCCCTTGGGAAGAATTGTTTGATCCGTTTGAGTTTCCACATTGCATGGATCTAAAAGCTATTATAATGAACTAATTAATATTATAATGTGCATGCAAGGCAATGCACAGTTTTCCGACCCTATGCACAAAAACAGTCCCTACCTTTACCATGGAAAACCTAATGGGAGGTTTGCACCTCTCGTTAGTGCCTGGCTAGGGTGCTGTGAGCTGTTGCTGGTGCAAGGAAGTTGTTGATGTGCCGGTTCTTGCGCATCCCAATGGCCATCGTCTACCAGATTATACTTTGGTTTTGCTGGGCATGAGAGTGGCCCGGAAGCTGCCGCTTTTCCTGCTTTTTCAGCAGTCACACAGAAAAATGTGGAATTGTGCAGCAGAGGGAAAGACAGTGAGACCCTGGAAAGAAAACTTCCCCCCTTGTATGCAGAGGTAGAGAGACAGCAAAGATTTGAGGGAGACCCAGGTCTCTCTTAGCCAATCACAGCTGGTTTAGCTGACACCAGTGATAGCTAAATGCGCTGTGATTGGCAGGCACTTCTGCTTTTTTTTAAATGCAAGAAGCATAACAGGCCCTTCTGTGGCAATTTACTGGAGGCTGTAGACGGCTATTATACATGCAGCTTCTCTGCGTGTATGAAGCCGCCTTTGGCATGCGTAGAGCAGCCACGCTTAACGCTTGGCTGATCTGCGCATGCTCAGCTGACCGACTGGCTTCCCCCCCTCAGGAAGGAAATCACGTGCAAATGAGCTAACAGCGAGCAGCTCATTTGCATTCGATTTCCTCCATGCATGCATGCCTGTTTTTTCAAGAATCGCTAAGCGGCAACTGGGGATCAGTAAGGGAAGGACTTTTTCTGTGGAGCTAGTACATCTGGGCCCTAGTTTCTAATAGTGCAAGCTCATGCAGTACTGCATATTAGTAACTCTACCTAAAAATAAGTTCAGATTATACATTCTGTATATGTTCTCACAGCACTGTTCTTTGTGCTACTCATAGCAATAATCACCATCATATATCACTTTTACTAGGAGCATTACAAATGTATGAGTTATAACTAAGGAAGCAATAGGAACCTAAGACCCTTTTATTAAAGTGAGGAAAATTTACAGTTACTCTACATTAGTGACAAAAATTAATAAATGGTAACCAAAAAACCTGAGTGGTAGCTGTTTAGAGTGTGGCTAGCATCTTTCCATACAATTACTGCACAGAAGAAAACAAAATATCCTCTCATTGTTTCCAGTTAATGTGAATGCACCTAACACCATCTACTGAGGTAATGTTAAGTGATCTGCATTATCTGCCACAGTAACAGAGTGTGATAAGTTTTGTACACCAACTACAAGGGGTGGTCCATGTCTATTCCCTGCTCCTTTACATGCTAGGCAGCTAATGTGAATTAACACGATTGGTGTACAATCTGCTTTTTCATTCTCTGGCATGTAGAAGGCTGAATACAAGAACATATCAGCATTACAATATGAACTGAAAGTAAATTCATACAACAAAAACAACAAGTAAATAAAATTATATTCTGTTCACTGGTAAACCCCATCCTATACAATAAAAGTTAACAACATTACCAAAATATACAATCAAAAAAAGAACCATTATAGCCACTGGATAAAGCTGTTAAAATCCCTATTTACTGAACAGTGTTAAAGTTTTGCAGGTGTAGGGCAATTCTTCCAGGGTCTCCTACATTTAGGTACTTTGAGGGCACCAAATAGGTGCCTTTTCAATAAAGGTGCCTACTTTCCTTCATAGCATATTAATGTAACTGGGTATATGCACATATATGTGTGGGTAGGTGCCAGCACTTATTCCAGCCATAGAACTGGTAGAAATGCATGCATCTATATTCTGGAAATATACACATAACTTATACTATTCCCATCCAAACTCTATCCATCTGAACACCTACTTGTAAAATACATGCTAAGGAAGATATACATATCATTGCAAGATAGTGCATAGGTAGATTTTTGGCATTTATGCACATATGTGCACACATGCATGTGTACGTCTGTATTCTAGTCATTTACATGTGTACACACACATGTGTATGTCTGTATTCTAGTCATTTACATGTGTATTTGCCATGTAGTATTTTAGCACCTTCTTTATGGAGCCTATGTTAACTTCTAACAGCCTGCAGTAGTTTCAAAACCTCAGTGGTAATTGTTCGGGGCCTTCCAGACATTTAATGGAAGGTAGCCATGCAGATAGCAAGGGGCAGTGCTCACTACTGCATGTTAATGGCATGACTGGTAACAAAGAATGCAGTTAATTACATTTTTGGAGGTGTAGATAGCAATTCAATATGATCTGCACACATTAATAACATCCATGTTAACGGAAAGGTGCACTCCCTATCCCTGCCTCTTTCCTTTTCCTGCCACTTGCCTACCCCATAATATAAAAATTCAGCATTAGGTATTTAGGTGCCCTTTTACTAAAGAATGGTAGAGCTACCGCTGTGTTGGCGCATTGCAAATCGGGCCTACCACTGGGCTACCGCAGGAGCCTGGCAGTAGTCCCGGCCTCTGCCGTTCACCAACACCGGCACTAGAAAATGCATTTTTATTTTCTAGTGCCAGGAGCTTACTGCTAGGGTAGTGAGAGAGTCCTTACCACCTCCTAAATGGGTGGCGGTAAGGGATCCCCTGGGAAATTTATTTATTTATTTATGGGTTACTTATATCCCACATTTTCCCACTCATGCAGGCGCAATGTGGCTTACAGAGAATTAAATAAGAGCACAAAGTTAAAAGCTTAGGCAAGCATAAAAGAAGCAAATAGGGGGGGAGAAACTAACAGCGTGAACTAGGCAGGGTAAGGGACAAGGGATGCATCAATCAACATGGTAAGTTGGGGGGGTAAGTCTTAGCAAAGAGGAATGTCTTTAACAACTTCTTAAAAAGGGCATGGTCCACTTGAGTTTTAAGGTGAGGAGGTAATGTGATCCAGTGTTCACTTACCGGAGGGTCAGTTCCCTTTAAAAAACAAACAAGCATCCCTTTACCCACTGCAGTAACTGGGGGCCTTGACACGTGGCAAATCCACGCAATTGGGGCCTTGACACGTGGCAAATCCACGCGCTGATGCTACTGCAGGGCCCTTTTTACCACAGCTTAGCCCATTAGGTGTTAACATTGGAGTTCATTGGCAGTAATTAGGAGTTATGCATGCATCTGCCCTATGCCCTATTCTATGAAATGTGTGCCTAAATTTCATTGTACACAACTCAAAATGGGATGCGGCCATGGGAGGGGTATGGACAGGTCAGGGGCGTTCCCAGAAATTAGGTGCAATGATGGATTTGTGCGCTCAAATGCCATCAGTTGGGCACAAGGATTTACACCAGCTTTTGACAAAGTGCTCATGCCCAAAGATATGGCACGTGAAGTGTTCCAAGCTACTATTCTGAAAAGGGTGCTCTGCATGGATCACCCTTTACAGAATACTATCTTAGCATGAATTATAACGGCACCTAACTTTGGGTGCCATCTACTAAATCTGGCCCTTAATGTACAGTTTACCATGCAGCAACCTCTAATGCAGACCCACGTTAAGGGGTTTTGCAGTATTTTCATAGTTAGCATATGGCAAACCACACATTTAGTGTTTTTTTGTGTCAGAAGTATGGCATAGATAGAGAGTGGCAAACAGAGAAGTAGACCAGAAGTACTGAAGTGCTGAGTGATTTTATTAAAACAGTCACCAGACATGGCTACGTTTCACCCTATGGATGCATCAGGGGTTAGAAACTATAGGGGAGAAAACAACCAGCCTTCTCCTAATAGTTAAAATGTCTCCAAAAAAATATGGACCACTTACTGCCTCCTAAATAGGAGGTGATACATGCTTTTGCATTATCTGGGAGCAGGTACCATGTGCTATTCTGAATGTTAATGCATGACCTGTAATAAACAGTTGGAATGCCCCCAATAGCTGCCACATTAAAAGATGCAGATATCATATGGTAAAATCCCACATTAAACCACAGTAACTAAAACATGTACCATGGTTTAGTAAAAAGGCCCTTAGTCAAAGTTGTCAAAACACATGTGGATTGTAAAGAATTGCAGGAGGACCTTAGGAAACTGGAAGACTGAGCATCCAAATGGCAGATGAAATTTAATGTAGACAAATGCAAAGTGATGCACATTGGGAAGAATAATCCAAATCATAGCTATCTGATGCTAGGGTCCACTTTAGGAGTCAGCATTCAAGAAAAAGACCTAAGTATCATTGTAGACAATACACTGAAATCTTTTGCCCAGTATGAGGCAGAGGCAACCAAAAAAGCAAACTGGATGCTAGGAATTAATAGGAGAGGGTTGCAAAATAAGACCAAAAATATGCCTCTGTATCGTTCCACGGTGCAATCTTGAGTATTGTGTTCAGTTCTGGTCACTCTATCTCAAAAAAGATATAGTGGAATTAGAAAAGGTTCAAAGAAGAGCAATCAAAATGATAAAAGGGATGGAGCTACTCCCATATTAGGAAAGGCTAAAGAGGTTAGGGCTCCTCAATTTGGAAAAGAGATGACTGAGGGAGGATATGATTGAAGTCTACAAAATCCTGAGTGGAGTAGAACAGGTGGAGGTGAATTGTTTTTTTCTGTCGTTCAAAAAGTACAAAGACCATCTGACACAATGAAATTGCATGGAAGTACTTTCCTATTTGTTTTTCACTCAAAGAATAGTTAAGCTCTGGAACTTGTTACTAGAGGATGCGGTAACAGCAGTTAGCATATCTGGCTTTAAAAAAGGTTTGGACAAGTTCTTGGAGGAAAGGTCCATAGCCTGCTATTAAGATGGACATGGGGGAAGCCACTGCTTGCCCTGGGATTGGTAGCATGGAATGGTGCTACTAATTGGGTCTCTGCCAGGTACTTATGACCTGGATTGGCCACTGCTGGAAGCAGGATACTGGGCTGGATGGACCATTGATCTGTCCCAGTATGGCTGTTCTTATGTAAAATAACATTTGTATTTTATATTGTCATTTGTCTTTTAATCAATTCTGAATAAAAATACTTTTATTAAGAACATAAATTAATAGACTAATAACTAAAACAGGATCATATTTATATTACTTACACGATACACAGTTTAATTTATGCTGTGATATACATAAGTATAAGATCATTAACACAGTAAATACATCTATCACTGTTTTGGAACCTGCTTCTTTGTCTATAAAGATTGTCTATGATGCCACTTTCACCTTGTTTACTCTAGACTTAGAAAACACAAATGAGGAAGTAATATCATTAAGCTAAAATGTCCTTAAGCCTTTCAGACAAGTCCATTATTTCACCAACGTGCATAAATCACCCACTTTTAAATACAAGTGGTACAGTGTTCCTGTTAATAACATTTAGGTAGTAAGACTGATATGCTCTTTATGATCACAGCAATTCTATGCTATTAAAAGTGAAACAATGCACTCTAGTTTGGGGCACATTAGACTTTTGAGATCACAACTCATCATCCATGTTACAAACAGAAGTAAAATTACAGACCATCTGGGCTATTTACCTGATCACGGAGAAGTTGCGGTCCCTAGACCAGCTGGAACTATGCCTGCCAAGTGCTACCATTTCAAAGCCCCACATGCTGCAATTGATTGCCAGCTGTTCCTAGAAGCTCAGCATTGGCATATTCAGCATCACAGTCCTGGTTTAATACCACAGTTGCAGTTACCCCCTGCTACTATACAAAATTTCTTTAAATAGCATCAGAGAGCAGCATATGGATTCCTCCTTGACTAACAGGATTTAGCATTGCAGAAAGTGAGCTCTGTATAAACCTGTCTTGCAGAATTTGCTTGATTAATCAGGAAAACGATGCTGTGGTATATACTGTAACTAATTGCAAGGTTTGCAGTCCCAGAGACGCTTGCTAACTGAGGTCATATTTCAATGAATTTAAGGTTCTATTGATTCTTCATTGTTTCTATGAAAATCAAAAATCCTGAATGCATTAAAATTTGTATCTCTGGGAGACAGTTCATCATATCAAAATGATGTACCAAAGAATGGAAAGTAGTAGTCTTAGTATTGAATGTTTTATGTAGAACAATTATTTAAAGATATTGGGACCTGCTTATGAAAAGGCATCAACATAGGTTGAAAACATTAACATTCATTACTTTTTATCCATCAATATAGACATTTTAATTAAAATTTAAGAGGTCCTTACTAAAGTGCCCAGCATTTGCTCTGTGCTTACCTCACAGGGCAGAGCCGGAGAACCTGCACTTTCAGGCACTGCATGTAATGTGCTGCAGGGCACTGAAAAGAAAGAAAGAACTGCTAGACAGCACACCCAACTCCCCCTCTGCATCTCTCCCCCAATTCGATCCCCCTCCCTGCTCTGACATTAGGTTCCCATTCCTGATCCCCAATGCAACACCAATACTAAGCCCCAATTCCTCTCCCGACACCCATTGAAAGACCTAATCTTCCACCTGACATGTGGAGTGGCATAATCGAAAGGCACGCCCAAGGTGATGCACGTGGGAAAAAAGAACCTGAATTATAGCTACGTCATGCAAGGTTCCACGTTAGGAATTACGGACCAAGAAAGGGATCTGGGTGTCGTCGTCGATAATACACTGCTCAGTGTGCTGCTACAGCTAGGAAAGCGAATAGAATGTTGGGTATTATTAGGAAATGTATGGAAAACAGGTGTGAGGATGTTATAATGCCATTGTATCGCTCCATGGTGCGACCGCACCTTGAGTATTGTGTTCAATTCTGGTCGCCGCATCTCAAGAAAGATATAGTAGAATTGGAAAAGGTGCAGCGAAGGGCGACTAAAATGATAGCGGAGATGGGACTACTTCCCTATGAAGAAAGACTAAGGAGGCTAGGGCTTTTCAGCTTGGAGAAGAGACGGCTGAGGGGAGACATGATAGAGGTATATAAAATAATGAGTGGAGTGGAACAGGTGGATGTGAAACGTCTGTTCACGCTTTCCAAAAATACAAGGACTAGGGGGCATGCGATGAAACTACAGTGTAGTCATTTAAAACAAATCGGAGAAACCTTTCTTCACCCAACGCAAAATTAAACTCTGGAATTCGTTGCCGGAGAACGTGGTGAAGGTGGTTAGCTTGGCAGAGTTTAAAAAGGGGTTAGACAGTTTCCTAAAGGACAAGTCCATAAACCACAATTCCAGGAATAACATGTATAGAATGTTTGTACGTTTGGGAAGCTTGCCAGGTGTGGACAGGATGCTGGGCTCGAGGGACCCTTGGTCTTTTCCCAGTGTGGCATTACTTATGTACTTAAGTTTTGCTGAGGACATCCTCGTAAAACGTCCCGGTGGAGGGGCAGGGAAACTCGTATTATCCAAACAAGATGGACGTCCATCTTTCATTTCGATAATACAGACGGGCACGCCAAAATCCTGAAATTTAGGTCGTCCTTAGAGATGGTCGTCCCTAGCCTTGGTCTTTTCTGATTTTCGGCGATAATGGAAACCAAGGACGCCCATCTCAGAATCGACCAAATGCAAGTCCTTTGGTCATGGGAGGAACCAGCATTCATAGTGGACCCAGGCCCATTCCCTCCCTACCTGTTACACTTGTGGAGCCCTTCAAAACCCACCACAAACCCACTGTACCCACATGTAGGTGCCCCCCTTCACCCCTTAGAGCTATGGTAGTGTTGTACAGTTGTGGGGAGTGGGTTTTGGGGGGATCAGCACCCAAGGTAAGGGAGCTATGCACCTGGGAGCAATTTATGAAGTCCACTGCAGTGCCCCCTAGGGTGCCCGGTTGGTGTCCTGGCATGTGAGGGGGACCAGTGCACTACGAATGCTGGCTCCTCCCATGACCAAAGGACTTGCATTTGGTCGATTCTGTGTTAGGCACGCCCAAGTCCCGCCTTCGCTACGCCTTCGACATGCCCCCGTGAACTTTGGTCGTCCCCGTGACGGAAAGCAGTCAGGGACGCCTAAAATCGGCTTTCGATTATACCGATTTGGGCGACCCTGTGAGAAGGACGCCCATCTTCCGATGTGCTAAAAGATGGGCATCCTTCTCTTTCAAAAATGAGCCTGATAGTAACATAGTAGATGATGACAGATAAAGACCTGTACAGCCCATCCAGTCTGTCCAACAAGATAAACTGATAGTATAAAATATGATGTGATACTACGTATGCATACTTGATCTTTATTTGTCCTTCCATTTTCAGGGCAAAGAACATTGAAGTCTGCTCGGCGCTGCCTTGGTCTCCAGCTACTGATGCTGAATCTCTACAGCCATGATCAAGGCACAAACCGTGGAAGTCTGCCCAGCATTGGCTTTACTTCCAAATTACTGGTGTTATCTAATCACCACTAAGCTCATTTGGTTCCATGCCTTCTATACAGGATTCCTTTGTGTTAAGAACATAAGTATTGCCATATTTGGACAGGCCGAAGGTCCATCAAGCCCAGTATCCTTTTTCCAACAGTGGCCAATCCAGGTTACAAGTACCCGGCAAGATCCCAAAACAGTACATTTTATGCTGCTTATCCTTGAAATAAGCAGTGGATTTTCCCCAAGTCCATTTTAATAATGGCTTATGGACTTTTCTTTTGTAACCCCTGCTAAGCTAACTGCTTTTACTACATTCTCTGGCAAAAAGCTCCAGAGTTTAATTACATGTTGAGTGAAGAAATATTTTCTCTGATTCGTTTTAAATTTCCTTCTTTGTAGTTTCATTACCTGCCCCCTAGTTCTAGTATTTTTGGAAAAAGTAAACAAGCGATTCACATCTATCTGTTCTACCTCACTCATTATTTTATAGACCTCTATCTTATCTCCCCTCAGCTGTCTTTTCTCCAAGCTGAAGAGCCCTAGCTGCTTTAGCCTTTCCTCACAGAGAAGTTGTCCCATCTCCTTTGTCCCACGCATTTTTAAATTCCGTTACAATTTTCATCTCCACCACCACCTCATAAAGAAGGGCAATAGTAAGATCTGATCCCCCTCCTGAAGCCAATAGTAAGCAACCAATCCCCCTCCTGACACTCATTGTAAAACCTGACTCTGCCACGTACGCCAAAAGAAAAACCTGATCCTCCTCATAACATGAAGCCCCACCCCTGACAACAAAAGTCTTCGTCTCTAAAGATCTACGCTCCTCCCACCTCAGGACCACTTTCAAGACCTACTCTGAAGTATGGCAATCCGATATTTTAGCTACAAATTGCAGCAGTCCTTCTTCATTGCTGCCCAAGGTTGGTACCTCTTTACAAATGGCTCCTGCCCCCTAGCAGTTGTGTTGTGGCTACAATTTTGGATTGCTAGTCTTTTGGGTAGGTCCCGGGGGAAAGAGGAGAAGGAGAGCTATGGGGAGCAAATATTCTGCTGTTGGTGGCAGGCTTCAAGTTGGGAGGAAAATTGGGTCTTACTATTGGGGGACATCTGGTCTTACTAATAGTGTAGGATAGAGGATCGGGTCTTACAATGGATGTCAGGAGAGGGAATCAGATCTTACTATGGATGTTGGGAGGGAGATCAGGGCTTCCTATGGATGTCTGGGAAAGGGTCAATAATGGGAACCTGATGTTTGTAGAGGGATCAAGAGGCCAGATGTGAGCCACAGGGCTATGTTACTTCTTGTCAGCTGTGCTACTGGACTTCCAGTAACGTAGCTGAACTTACTGCCTTCACTATTGATCTATGCGCAAGCTGTCACAGCCAGTCACTCTTCTGCCCACCTATGTGATACCCAGATCTCACCCTCTACCATGTTAGGCAGCTACCCTTTTAATACAGGAGACAGTAGCACAGGTCTGCACTACTGTCTACCACATGTTCACACTGTGTTAGCTGCTTAATGCAGCTTTGTAAAAGGGCCCCTAAGTGAATTAATTAATATTTAAAATCATATTAAACAGTAATAATGTGGAGAATGATAACACAAAAATCTCTGTCATTGCTACTAAGACATATTTATAATTTTTTGTATTAAAAGCACAGACAAATGGGAACAACTCCGCTCGATTGTGAAACACTAAATCCAAAAATCAGCGGGTAATTGATATAAATTGTAAGATAGTAAATTGGAAATAGAGAGGGGGAGGACCTCAGACTGGTGATATCTTTAATCAATAAGATTGCATGTGTTTCAAGATCAAGAACTGCTGATAGTCTTTTCTAGAGGGAAGAATATGAAAGAAATGATTAGTCCTTCAGAATTTCCTGTGGTTGCTGCAGCATTGCCATCTGCAAAGAGTGTTGGCCACTATAAATGTGGTCATTGTATGACCTGCCACATTACTGTTGAAGGAGATGAGTTTATTAATCCTGTGAACAAGAGAAAATATGTTTCTAGGACTTACACTAACTGCAGATCGACACATGTTGTGTACGTTTTGCAGTGTCCTTGTGAAAGATATATGTGGGTAAAACCACCAGACCTCTCAACATCAGGATGAACGAACATAGACGCAGTGTAGTTCATTCTCACCCTGGTGCCCCATTGGTGCCTCACTGCTCATCAGTTTCCCATACTTTTGATGATTTTACAGTGAGAGTTATTGATCAAGTGATACCCAAGTTACGGGGGGGGGGGGGGGGCAACATCAATAGACTTTTGTTACAATTAGAACAAAAGTGGATTTTCCATCTACATGCTATTGAACCCAGTGGCTTGAATGCTAAAATTGATTGGTCTGTGTTTTTCTGATATACAGCTATTATTGTTTTCAGACAAATACATTCTCGTTTCATATATTGCCTGTTTGTTTGGGTGGGTAGGGTGGGTTTTTATTGTCACATTTGAGTTATCTTAAATGAGATGTGTGGTCTGACTTGGGATGGCATGTTTATTTCCATGTCTATAATAGATGTTTTAAGAGAGTTGCTCTTGGTTACATTGGGGGTTTTTTTTCTATAAATTTACACTTTTGGGACACGCTGCCAGAATATAGAGAATTGCTAGAGAGCAGGCAGTGTGAAACCGTTTAGTTTTCCATCGTAATCGCTAATGCAGTATATTATTGACTGGGTTTTATTACCCAGCTAGTCTGTATGATTGACATTTGTTTCCCCCTATTACCAGCTGAATGGCAAATTTTGGGCGTGTCCGCTATAGAGGGGTTTAAATTCTTACGGGATTGTGGGTAGTTTTGGCGTACATACGTCTTGTTGCATTTACAGCTAGCTGGGTAAGTCACTCTTGTCGTTTGTGACGCTAGTATTGCTTGTGGTTTGTAGCAGTTTGTATTGTAAGAAAAGTGAATGTGTGTTTTTGTGTGTTTGCTTTTTAGGATTTGGCCATAGTTCGGTGTTGCGGGGTGCTCTTCCCCTGACAAAGCCCAAGTTGGCGAAACGGGACCGTTTGCATTTACAGCTAGCTGGGATTTGGCCATAGTTCGGTGTTGCGGGGTGCTCTTCCCCTGACGAAGCCCAAGTTGGCGAAACGGGACTGTTGGGGAGCCCCTGGTTTGAGCCGCAACAAGCTAAGTAGCTGTGTTTGACAATAATGTTTTGCACTATGGCTGCTGTATTTAGTATATATATGCATTAAAAGCACATGAATGAACATTTAGGAAGGAGGTAGGCAGAGGACCAGTGATTATAACATGGTGATTATATCAATGCAATCTTATTAATTAAAGATATCACCGGTCTGAGGTCCCCCCCTCTCTATTTCCAATTTACTATCTTACAATTTGTATTAAAAGCACCCATTTGTATTGTGTTCCATTGCAGTACTTTAATGCACTATTAACAGGAAGGATAATTTTAGGGGGGGGGGGCTAGGTACATAGATATATATGTTATTCCTATTTTACCTATAGTATGTGCCTTCATAAATTAGCCTACCTGAGAGCTCACACAGAAAGTCACACTTACTTTGAGCCTGCAGGGCTTTACCAATCATATGCAGTTAAAATCAATGCATATGCATGTATTTTATAAAAATAAACAAGTAGGTGCTGAACCCATTCCCACTGTACCCTTTTCTCCCCCCCCCCCCCCCCCCAGAATACCTAAACATGTGAAGGGATAAATATATATATATTCAAACTCTAAAAAAAAAGTGACTCTTTTAAGCCTATTTCATAAAGGCAATTGAATTTTTGTGATCTGCCCATGTGCCTTTATAAAATAGAATCACATAACCAGCCCCAATAGCACATAAATGCCCGTGCACAAGTTGACATCTGCACTAAGGGTCCCTTTTTCTAAGGCTAGTAGGCGCCTACGTGTGTCCAACACGTGTCAGATTAGAACTACCGTCTGGCTATTGTGTGCCACGGGCGGTAATTCTATTTTTGATGCATCTCCAAAACGCATGGCAGAAAATCTTTTCTATTTTCTACTATGTGACGCAAACTGGGTGGTAATCGGCAGTGTACATGCGCTGACGATTACCGTCCAGTTAACACGTGAGACCTCACCGTTAAGTGAATGGGTGGCAGTAAGGTCTGAGGCCCGAAATGGATGTGCACCTATTTTAATTTTGCCGCACATCCATTTTTTGGCAACAAAAAAAAGACCTTTATTTGCAGGCGTGCTGAAAAATGGACCTGCGCGTTCAATACACATGCCTAAACCAGTTCAGGCCATTTTGTCGCTGCGCCTTAGTAAAAGGGCCCCTAAGAAATGTGTAAATGTATGCATATATGCTATGGGTGTACCTGCATATTTTTTAACATGCAAGCGTACATTAAAATTCCACTTTTGCTCTGCCCAAGTATTGCCAACAAGTAGATTGGTACATTCTTACTGCAATAAATCTTTCCCCTGAATTCTATATATGGCACTTTGGATTGTGCACACAAATTTGGGCAAGCACCCAATTTCCCCCAGATTCAGTATAGCGTGCCTAGAATAATACGTGGTTCTATGCGTAAATCTAGGTGTATTCTATAACTACGCACATAGATTAACTGTTTTAACAAGCTGTTAAGCATTGTTAACAGCGCTTAACAAGCAATAACGAGCACTAATTGGCAAAAATTAGAATTTACGCATGTACCTGGCTAAACATATACTGTAATGTACTATGCTTACATTCTAATGCACGCAGGCAAAAGAGGCTGTGTGTAGGGGTGTGGAAATGCGTGTTTCATGGCCATTCCAAAATTTGCATGTGTTATAAAATATAGGCCAATGCACATAAAGCTACACACAGGGATTTACACCAGCTTTTCGTTGGCATAGATGGACCTGTGTAGATTTACGTGCATGAACTATATCTAAGAGTATTATAAATACCACAGGTAGATTTATGTACAGTATTTAGAATATGCTTAGGCATATTTGCCAAATGAGCATTAATTTTAGGCACTATATATAGAATCAGGCCCTTTGCACATTCAATTTAATTAAATAATGAGTCAATTAGCACTGATAATTGGGCCCTAACAATCAACTAATTGGCTTTTAATTTAAATTTAGTCACATAAATTTAGGAGCCAGGATCCATGCATAACTTTACATGTGGCTGCAAAGAGGGAAGGGTCATGGGCGGATCAGGGGTGCTCTTCCAATTTACATACGTGGTTATAGACAAACAGGGATCTGTGCCTAATTCAGGCACAATGATTTACACCGGGTTTCAGTTGGTGTAAATTTTCACACCTAAAGTTAGTCGCGGGTTCCAGCATAAGCATTATTGAATAAACAGTGCCCAAATTAAAACACCATATAGAATAGCACTAAGCGCTATTTTTTCGGTGGTGATATTTAGGCACCATTTACTGAATCTACCGCTATCCCTAGAATTCTATATATGGAGCCTTAATTTCTGCACAATAATTTCATTGGTTAACTAGCTAATCAGTGCTGCTAATTGGATAACAAGCAATTGTCAGTACTAATTGGCATTAATTAAGATTTATGAGCCCAACTCGCTAAGTGTATTCTGTAACATAGTGCGTATAAATTCTAAGTCACTAAGGGCTTCTTTTACAAAGCCACGCTAGCAATTCCTGTGCGGCAAATGAGAAGAAGCCCATAGGAATTGAATGGGCTTCCTCTCATTTGCTGCGCAGGAATCGCAAGTATGGCTTTGTAAAAGATGCCCTTAGGGCCCTGTTTTCTAAGCTGTGCTATAGGTGCACTAGTGTTTTTAGTGCATGCTAAAAATTAGCATGCACTAATGCTAGAGACAACCATAGGAATATCTGGGTGTCCTAGCGTTTAGCGTGTGCTAATTTTAGCGCATGCTAACAATGCTAGTGCACCTTAGTAAATATGTCCCATAGTTGAAACGGGGGCATGGCTATGAGCAGGGTGTGGGCATTTCTAAAATCTATATGCATTGTTATAGAATACACCTATTCTGCGCCTACTTTAGGTGTCGGGCTTTATGCCACGACTATATTTGGTCACGTGGAGAGGCGCATTACATTATTCTATATACATGCGGAAATTTAAGCCTATTCTATAAAATTTCAGCGTACTTTATAGAATACGCCTAGGTGTATTTTTTTCCATGCGTAATTTTCAGGTGCCATATATATGTGTAGGGAAAGCATTAGAAAATTACTTCCATATCACAAAAAAAGGAAGTGCTCTGTTTTCTGAATGCCTGCTTTTATAGATGTATACATCAGGCAATTATAAGCACTTCTAAAATGCTGTTCTAACATGCTCAAATTGCTTATAAAGTTACGCCCTAAGACAGCAATTGTCACACAGCCCACAATAGTTGCCAGCCTGTAGGTTCTTTGTATACACTATTTTGCTAAAGTAACTTCTGAAAGAAGTTCTAGCAAAAGTTTTCTTCCTATGAATTTCGCACCTTCTATGAAAGATGTCCAAAATATTGCATTAAAGTATGTATTTATTCTTTGTGCCTACTTTTCCTTTCCAAACATAATGCTACCCACTTCTTACTGAACCATGTATTATCTATGTAAATACATAATTAGTTTTTAAAAATCTGAGGTAAAAATTCAAAAAATAATTAGCAATAAAATAAAGTTTGAGAACCTCTGTTAAATGCAAACAAGGCAATTCATATCTGAGAGGAAACAAAACGAGCAAATATCAGAAAATAATTAATGAGAAATATTCATATTTTATATATAAACTAAAGAAGCTTGATCATGGGCTGTAGTTATTAGTCAACATCATAAGAATCTATTTGCAATGCAGTCTATCCAAGCAATTGTAATAATGATATTTATTTTTATAGTGGCAGTGGTGTATGTACTGCTAATAAGTATTCAGGCAGAATGGAGAAACAGCATAAAGTCGTTGCTAGTTAATGCACTCTTTCACATGCTTATTTTATACCCTTACTTGCAGTACATATTTCATGAAGGGATTTTTGCAACAGTTTGGAGTCCTAAGAGGCATCCTGACATAATAGCCTGGACAAAATAGCCCCCCAAAAATAGCCTTGTAGCAAAATAGCCTTTGATAAAATGGTCTGTAACAAAATAGCCCTTGACAAAATAACCCCTGATAAAATAGCCTTGTAAGAAAATAGCCCTTGACAAAATAGCCCCTATAACAAAATAACCAATAGCCCTTCACAAAAATAAGAAGTACAGTAAAAACTCTGTCTCCCTTCTTCTGAGGGTTCAGCATCTCTTCTCCTTCTCTATCCCCAACTCCCAACATAGTACAATATCAGGCTTATTTTCTAAAGAGAAGGGCGCCCATCTTCCTACACAAATCGGGAAATGGGCATCCTTCTCTCAGGGTCGCCCAAATTGGCATAATCGGAAGCCGATTTTGGGCATCCCCAACTGCTTTCCGTTGCGGGGACGACCAAAGTTCCTGTGGGCGTGTCAGGGCTGTTTTTGTTTGGGGTTTTTTTTTGGGGGGGGGGCCTATTTTGTGTTTGGGTCTTTTTGTCAGGACTTTTTTGTCTGGGCTATTTTGAGCAGATACCATCAGAAGATACCATTACTGTAACCGTTTAAACAATTGAACATATTAGGTATGCAAAGTTCAGCCTCAACTGGTTTCTCAGATGTCCTGGGAATCTTCATGTTCCTGAAGGATTTGAAATGATAGAAGTACAACTATAACACTGGACTACATAGAGATCAGAGTGGCTGAGTAATCTTCTGAGCTGGATAATTATCCACACAGTTCATGTGTCTTCATGAGGCACAAGGAGTAATGTTTTGTTTTGGGTCTGAAGAAGGATTTTGCTATCCCCTGGTTCTCAGTTTGAACATCAATCTTATGAACACTTCCATCTTTACTGGGAAAGGTCTTGATGACAAGTCACAAAGACCAAGCATTACGCTGAATTTGGTTATCTTTAGGTAGGGCAAGGTCACCATCATGGATGTTAGGGTTTGCTGGGCTGCCACTTGCTGTGTCTTTGCAGGGTGGAACTCAAGTTGCTTTACATGCAAATGTGAGAAAGCTGTAGCAGAGCAGAAGATCCACCAAAAGAAATGCTATAAAACATAGAAACGCTTAGAGACATTCTTTTCAGAACTGGGAAATCTATACTTGGGTCTTTCTGTTTCTGTAATGTTATAAATGCTTATATGCCATATGAGTTATTTGATTTATGGTTTTTGTATTATAAAATAAAGTCTGTGAACAAATTAAAATAATTTACCCTAATGGGAACACCCTCCCATCAATGATACAATCATAGAAACATGATAGCAGATAAAGGTCAAATGGCCCATCCAGTCTGCCCATCCTCTGTAACCCCTAATTCTTCCTGTTCCTAAGCTATCCCACATGCTTATCCCATGCCTTTTTAAATTCTGGAACAGTCCTCGACTCTACCACCTCCACCGGGAGGCCATTCCAAGCCTCCACCACCCTTTCTGTGAAATAATACTTCCTTAGGTTACTCCTAAGCCTATTCCCTCTTAACTTTGTTGTATGCCCCCTCATTCCAGAGCTCTCCTTCATTTGAAAAAGGCACTCTTCCTGTACATAAAGAAGGAAGAGATGGTATAAACTGTAGATCTTACAGTCCTATCTCCTTACTGACTATTAAGATTTTAGCAGAAAAGCTACAAAATGTCATTTGTAAATTGGTCAACCCAAACCAAATAGAGGTTAAACTTGGATGACAGACTGCAGATAGCATTAACTCCCAAATTCTATATATGGTGCTAAAAATTACGCAAATTTGAGCATGTGCCTAATTTGCTTGTGCAATTTCATTGAATAATGAGCCAATTAGCGCTGATAATTGGGCTCTATCAATCAATTATTGGAGCTAATTGGCATCAATTAAAACGTATACGTGCATATTTACATACCCAGATCTGCGCGGAAATTCTACATGTGGCTCCAAAAGAGGGCCTGGCTATGAGAGGGGCATGGGCAGATTGGGGACATTCCTGTAATTTATTATGCACTGTCATAGAATAAGGAGGATCTACACCTAATTTAGGTGTGAGTATTTACACCAGGGTTTAATTAATGTAGATGATTATACCTAAAGGTAGGTGCAGGTCAAGGTGTAAGTACTATTCTATGGACAGCACCTAACTTTAAGCGCCATTTATAGACTAGTGCTTAGCATGTTTTTTGGTTGGCACTGACGTTTTGGCACTATTTATAGAATGAATTCATAAATGTATGAAACATAGAAATATGATGGCAGATAAAGGCCAAATGGCCCATCCAGTCTGGCCATCTCCATAACCTTTAACTCCTCCTTTTCCTAATGGACCACACATGCTTGTCCCATGCTTTCTTAAACTCTGACACAGTCCTCGTCTCCACAACCTCCACCGGGAGGCCATTTCACGCTTCCACCACCCTTTCCGTAAATTAATACTTTCTTAGATTCCTCCTAAGCCTATTTCCTATTAACTTCATTGTGTTCTCTCTTCCTGTACATTAATGCCCCTGAGATATTTAAATGTTCCTCTTTCCCTGCTCTCTTCCAGCATATACATGTTGAGGTTCATAAGCCTGTCCTTATATGTTTTATGTTCCTTTCAGGAAATCTAGACTGCCCCTATTTGACTGACTGTACATTTGTCCTTTAGATTGTAAGCTCTTTTGAGCAGGGACTGTCCTTCTATGTTAAATTGTACAGCGCTGCGTAACCCTAGTAGCGCTTTAGAAATGTCAAGTAGTAGTAGTAGTTATGTTCAAGACCGCTTACCAATTTTGTAGCTGCCCTCTGGACCAACTCCATCCTGTTTATATCTTTCCGTAGGTGTGGTCTCCAGAATTGCACACAGTAATCTAAATGGGGCCTCACCAGAGACTTATACAAGGGCACTATCACTTCTTTCTTCCTGCTGGTCATTCCTCTCCTTATGGTTAACTTAATATGGGTAGCTCGGGAACAGATGATCCAGGTTTTATGGTGAGCGATCGATGCTGAAAAGACATTCAACAGAACTGATTGGACCTTTCTAGTGCAGGTGTTGCAAAGTTTGGAAATAGTTACCTGGATTAGGAATCTATATAGCAAGTCTGAAGAATATATAAAAACAAACAATGGGTACTCAAAACAGATTTGTATTAGGTAAGGCTATGAGACAGGGGTGCCCTCTGACCCCATAACTGTTTACCCTATCCTTGGAGCCTCTAGTTGAAAAAATTAGATTGAGTAGGCATATTGCAGGCATTACAATTCATACTAAAGCTTACAAAATAGCACTAACAGAGGTAAACTATCAAGCTATGATAACACAAATTTTTCAAGATCTCTGAACTTGGCAGGATGATCATTTGTTATGGGTGGGCAGAATTGTCTGCATCAAAATGAATGTTTTCTCAAAGTTATTTCTGTTTTATGTCTTGATGGTGCCAATCTCAGCCTGATAATTAAAGAATCTACAAAGTGAATATGGTCCATTTTATATGGAAGAATTGACTCCCTAGGGTGGCACAGGGTATGTTATAAAGAGAAAATGAGGGGGGTAGCAGTTCCAGATCTGGACCAACATGACCCTTTTAAATCTAAATCCAGGGCTCCCCTACTTTCTAGTCCCAGCAGAAAACCTTTTTTAAACCATGCACTGCACAGCTAAATGTTAGAATAATCATAATATATACTCTATGATGAGAACCTAATTTTAATTAACACATTTTGAATCTTAATTTTTAATAGGCATCTCTTTTGAATAAGGAAATTTAAATCAAAACTCCAATCATAATTTCACATGGCACATGGTGTGAGAAAGCAAACCTCAGAAAATTCATTTTTGTCAAATGAAGTCAAATTAAAAGATGAACAGTGATGATCTAATCATTATACAGTGCTAAACATCACATAAATCATGCAATATTGAAAAAGCTCAGATTGAAGTTTTAAAAAACAGGCATTTCAATCCTATTCATTAATAATTAGATATGCAGGAATAATGCAACTGAACTTTTTCACATGCACAAACTTTAAGAAGTGTTATCTGAGATAAACATTTCAGATGTCTGATGCTAACTGCACTAAAGTTATATACACACTCTTTTAGTATATCCATATACAGTGGTGGAAATAAGTATTTGATCCCTTGCTGATTTTGTAAGTTTGCCCACTGACAAAGACATGAGCAGCCCATAATTGAAGGGTAGGTTATTGGTAACAGTGAGAGATAGCACATCACAAATTAAATCCGGAAAATCACATTGTGGAAAGTATATGAATTTATTTGCATTCTGCAGAGGGAAATAAGTATTTAATCCCTCTGGCAAACAAGACCTAATACTTGGTGGCAAAACCCTTGTTGGCAAGCACAGCGGTCAGACGTCTTCTGTAGTTGATGATGAGGTTTGCACACATGTCAGGAGGAATTTTGGTCCACTCCTCTTTGCAGATCATCTCTAAATCATTAAGAGTTCTGGGCTGTCGCTTGGCAACTCGCAGCTTCAGCTCCCTCCATAAGTTTTCAATGGGATTAAGGTCTGGTGACTGGCTAGGCCACTCCATGACCCTAATGTGCTTCTTCCTGAGCCACTCCTTTGTTGCCTTGGCTGTATGTTTTGGGTCATTGTCGTGCTGGAAGACCCAGCCACGACCCATTTTTAAGGCCCTGGCGGAGGGAAGGAGGTTGTCACTCAGAATTGTACGGTACATGGCCCCATCCATTCTCCCATTGATGCGGTGAAGTAGTCCTGTGCCCTTAGCAGAGAAACACCCCCAAAACATAACATTTCCACCTCCATGCTTGACAGTGGGGACGGTGTTCTTTGGGTCATAGGCAGCATTTCTCTTCCTCCAAACACGGCGAGTTGAGTTCATGCCAAAGAGCTCAATTTTTGTCTCATCTGACCACAGCACCTTCTCCCAATCACTCTCGGCATCATCCAGGTGTTCACTGGCAAACTTCAGACGGGCCGTCACATGTGCCTTCCGGAGCAGGGGGACCTTGCGGGCACTGCAGGATTGCAATCCGTTATGTCGTAATGTGTTACCAATGGTTTTCGTGGTGACAGTGGTCCCAGCTGCCTTGAGATCATTGACAAGTTCCCCCCTTGTAGTTGTAGGCTGATTTCTAACCTTCCTCATGATCAAGGATACCCCACGAGGTGAGATTTTGCGTGGAGCCCCAGATCTTTGTCGATTGACAGTCATTTTGTACTTCTTCCATTTTCTTACTATGGCACCAACAGTTGTCTCCTTCTCGCCCAGCGTCTTACTGATGGTTTTGTAGCCCATTCCAGCCTTGTGCAGGTGTATGATCTTGTCCCTGACATCCTTAGACAGCTCCTTGCTCTTGGCCATTTTGTAGAGGTTAGAGTCTGACTGATTCACTGAGTCTGTGGACAGGTGTCTTTCATACAGGTGACCATTGCCGACAGCTGTCTGTCATGCAGGTAACGAGTTGATTTGGAGCATCTACCTGGTCTGTAGGGGCCAGATCTCTTACTGGTTGGTGGGGGATCAAATACTTATTTCCCTCTGCAGAATGCAAATAAATTCATATACTTTCCACAATGTGATTTTCCGGATTTAATTTGTGATGTGCTATCTCTCACTGTTACCAATAACCTACCCTTCAATTATGGGCTGCTCATGTCTTTGTCAGTGGGCAAACTTACAAAATCAGCAAGGGATCAAATACTTATTTCCACCACTGTATGTTAGTACATATATGTGTCTGCGCATAAAATATTGTGACACACTGGGCACTAGGTCACTGTTTATATAGCGGCTTAACACTAGAGGAAACTCATATACACATAAGTGCTCAAAGGGGGTCTTTTACTAAGCCGCGGTAGCATTTTTAGCTTGCGGTAGAAATCAGCTGGTGGTAAACACTGAGATACCCATTACATCCCTTAATCCCCCCAGTGGTTGCTGTCCCCTTCTCTCTCCCCTAAAAGTGAAACTGGAAAGGAAAACCAGGCTCTATGTCAGATGCAGGTGTTATGGCCATTCTGAAAATAAAAGTAAATAGGTCAAGAGGAGTTGCCTGGTGGTTAGTGCAGTAAAGTCTGAACTAAGGGATCCAGGATCAAATCCAACTTCAAATCTTTTTTTTTTATTAATAATAATTCTGAGCCTTCCAGAAATGAAAACAATTGAAGTGGTGTACATTTAGGTACAGTAGATATGTTTCAGGTCCTGGAGGGATCTAATTTACAAAAAAAGAATTGTAGTAGGTCCCTTTCTTTACAGTCCACTGTACTAACTACTAAGCTACTCCACTGTTCTGGAAGGATAGCTGTGTGGCCATATTTTTGAAAATGATGCCCGGCAGACTGAAAGATGCTGTGAACCGCGATAATGATGAGGAAAAAGCAAAAGTGCTAAACAAATACTTCTGTTCTGTGTTCATGTAAGAAAGTCCTGGAGAAGGACCTTGATTAACTGGTAAAGATAAAAATATAAGAATGGAGTGGATATAGCACTGTTCATAGAAGAAAGTGTTTATGAATAACTTGAACATTTAAAGGTGGACAAAGCCATGGGACCAGATGGGATCCATTCCAGGATATTGAGGGAGCTCAGAGAGGTTCTGGCGGGTCCTCTTAAAGATTTGTTTAATAAATCTTTTAGATGGGGGAGGTTCTGTGGTATTAGAGAAGAGCAGATGTGGTCCCTCTTTACAAAAGTGGTGACAGAGAAGAAGCTGGAAACTTCGGTTTTCCAATAACCTCTCTTCGGTTATTGGAAAAGTAATGGAAGAGATGCCAAAGGAAAAGATAGCGGATTTCCTAGAATCCAGTAGGTTACAAGATCGGAGATAGCATGGTTTTAGCAAAGGTAAATAAGGTAAATCATATCAAACAAATCAGATTGAATTCTTTGGCTGGGTGACCAGTGAATTGGATCAAGGACGTGCTAAGTAGATGTAATCTACTTAGATTTCAGCAAAGCCTTTGACACGGTTCCTCATAGGAGGCTCTTGAATAAACTTGACAGGCTGAAGTTAGGACTCAAAGTGGTGAACTGGATTAGGAACTGGTTGCCAGACGCCAGAGGGTGATGGTTAATGGAATTCACTCTGAGGAATGAAAGATGAGTACTGGAGTGCCTCAAGGATCAGTGCTGGGGCTAATTCTGTTCAATATATTTGTGAGCAACATTGCTGAAGGGTTAGAAGGTAAGGTTTGCCATTTTGCGGATGACAGTTAGATTTATAACAGAGTGGACACCCTGGAGGGAATGGAAAACATTAGAAAGGATCTGCAAAAGTTAGAAGAGTGGTCTAATATTTGGCAATTAAAATTCAATGCAAAGAAGTGCAGAGCGATGTACTTATAAGACATAAGCATCGCCACACTGGGACAGACCAAAGGTCCATCTAGCCACGCACCCTGTCTCTGACAGTGGCCCATCCAGGTCACAATCACCCGACAAGATCCACGGAGCAAAGCATTTTGTACTGCTTGTCCCAGGAATAGTGGATTTTTCCCTACGTCCATTTAATAACATTCCATGGCCTTTTCCTTCAGGAAACCGTCCAAACCTTTCTTAAACTCTGCTAAGCTAACCGCCTTAACCACATTCTCCAGCAACGAATTCCAGAGTCGAATTACACGCTGAGTAAAGAAACATTTTCTCTTATTTGTTTTAAACTTACTGAACTCCAGCTTCATCGCATGCCCCCTTGTCCTAGTATTTTTGGAAAGCGTAAAGAGACGCTCCACATCTATCTGTTCCACTCCACTCAATATTTTATATACTTCTATCATATCACCCCCTCAGCCGCCTTTTCTCCAAGCTGAAGAGCCCAAGCCGCTTTGGCCTTTCCTCATAGGAAAGTCATCCCATCCCCTTAATCATCTTTGTCGCCCTTCTCTGCACCTTTTCTAATTCCACTATATCTTTTTTGAGGTGCGGCGACCAGAATTGAGCACAATACTCTAGGTGTGGTCGCACCATGGACCAATACAGTGGCATTATAATATCCTCATTTTTGTTTTCCATCCCTTTCCTAATAATACCTAACATTCTATTTGCTTTCTTAGCCGCAGCATTACACTGAGCAGAAGATTTCAACGTATCATCAATGATGACTCCCAGGTCCCTTTCTCGTTCCGTGACTCCTAACGCTGAACCTTGCATGACGTAGCTATAGTTTGGGTTCTTCTTTCCCACATGCATCACTTTGCACTTGCTCACATTAAACGTCATCTGCCATTTAGATGCCCAGTCTCCTAGTCTCGCAAAATCTTCCTGCAACTTTTCACAATCTTCCCGCGATTTAACGACCTTGAACAACTTTGTGTCATCAGCAAATTTGATAACCTCGCTAGTTACCCCCACCTCCAGGTCATTTATGAAAATGTTAAAAGGCAACTGTCCCAGCACAGATCCCTGAGGGACCCCACTAACTACCCTTCTCCATTGCGAATAGTGGCCATTTAACCCTACTCTCTGTTTCCTATCTTTCAACCAGTTTTTAATTCATAACAATACACTATCTCCGATCCCATGACTCTCTAATTTCGTCTGGAGCCTTTCATGAGGGACTTTGTCAAATGTTTTCTGAAAATCCAGATACACAATATCCACCGGCTCACCTTTGTTGACATGTTTGTTTACCCCTTCAAAGAAATGCACTAGATTGGTGAGGCAAGACTTCCCTTCACTAAATCATGCTTTGTCTCATCAGTCCATGCTTTAGAATGTGCTCTGTTATTTTGTTCTTAATGATAGTCTCTACCATTTTGCCCAGCACCGACGTCAGACTCACCAGTCTATAATTCCCTGGATCTCCTCTGGAACCTTTCTTAGAAATCGGTGTTACATTAGCGACCCTCCAATCTTCCGGTACCACGCTTGATTTTAAGGATAAATTACATATCAACAACAGTAGCTCCACAAGCTCATTTTTTAGTTCCATCAGTACTCTGGGATGAATGCCATCTGGCCCAGGAGATTTGCTACTCTTTAGTTTGCAGAACTGCCCCATTACATCCTCCAGGTTTACAGAGATTTCATTAAGTTTCTCCGACTCGTCAGCCTCGAATACCCTGTCCGGCACCAGTATCCCAACCAAATCTACTTAGAGAGTAGAAATCCAAGGAAGACGAATGTGTTAGGCGGTGAGAGGCTGATATGCACAGACAGAGAGAGGAACCTTGGGGTGATAGTATCTGAGGATCTGAAAGCAACAAAACAGTGTGACAAGGTGGTGGCTGTAGCCAGAAGGATGCTAGGCTGTATAGAGAGAGGTGTAACCAGCAGAAGAAAGGTGGTGTTGATGTCCCTGTACAAGTCATTGGTGAGGCCCCACCTAGAGTATTGTGTTCAGTTTTGGAGGCCGTATCTTGCTAAAGATGTAAGAAGACTTGAAGCGGTCCAGAGGAAGGCAACAAAAATAATATGGGGATTGCACCAAAAGACATAAGAGAAGAGACTAGAAGACCTGAATATGTATACCCTAGAGGAGAGGAGGGACAGGGGAGATATGATACAGATGTTTAAATACTTGAAAAGTATTAATATAGAAACAGATATTTTCCAAAGAAGGGAAAATGTTAAAACTAGAGGACATGAATTCAGGCTGTGGGGTGGTAGACTAAGGAATAATGTTAGAAAATTCTTTTTCACGGAAAGAGTGGTTGATGTCTGGAATGACCTCCCAAGGAAGGTAGTGGAGAAAAAACTATGGGGGAATTCAAAATGGCATGTGATGAACATAGAGGATCTCTAATTAGCAAATGAATGGTATAAAAAAACCTTAAATGGTTGCATATGTTTTTGTATATCAAGTGGTGCTTAGATGGCAACTCTGGCTGTATCACCTAAGGCCAGTGCTGGGCTGGTTTATACGATCTGAGTGCTGCATAAAGCAATCCAGTTTAGGATGGGCTGTAGGGAGCTTTGACGGAAACTCCAATAACTTGGAACATGAGGACAGTGCCAGGCAAACGTTTATGGTCTGTGTCCTGCAAATGACAAGACAGATTCCGCAGGAGCCTGGCAGTAATTCCCACCTCCAGTGCACACCATTTCCGGCGCTACAAAAATATTTTCTGTTTTTGTAGCACTGGTGCTTACCCAGCGATAATCAGGCAGGGACACGTGCTGCCTGGTTACCTCTGAGTTAGCGCAGGAGCCTTTACTGCCACCTCAATGGGTGGTAGTAAGTTCTCCCTCCCAAAATGGCCATGCGGCAAGTGGTTCACTTACCACATGGCCATTTGTTTTCCAGAAAAAAGGCAGCCTTTTACCCACTGAGGTAAAAGGGGGCCTGAGCGCCCATCAAAAACACACGCTGATGCTAGCGCAGGCCCCCTTTTACCGCAGCTTAGTAAAAGAATCCCTACATTTTATTTATCTATTTATTGGGATTTATTAACTACCTTTATGAAGAGATTACAATTTTGTTAACAGCATAACAATAGTAAAATAACCAAGAATAAACATAAATATAATAAATGAGGTAAACTTGAAAACAGTAAATTGAAACCTAATAATAGAACTACCGTGAAACAGTATCAACAATACACACATTTAACAGCACTGGAATTCAAATACCAGAGATATAATACAATGCTAGCATAATATTAATGATACAGCCCAGTGGTATTTCCCACCCCTAGCGCCATCATTTCTGGTGGTACAAAAATATATTTATTTTTTGAAGCGCCGGAGTGTACCCGGCGGTAATCGGGCAGTGCCACATGCTACCTGGTTACTGCCAGGTTAACACAGGAGCCCTTACTGCCACCTCAATAGGTGGTGGTAAGGGCTCTCTCCCGAAATGGCCATGCGGCAAGTGCTTTACTTGCCACACGGCCATTTCCTGCAGGAAGGCGAGACTTCCCTTTTACCAGCTGCAGTAAAAGGGGGCCTGAGCACGCATATTAAACACATAGCAATGACAGCACTGGCTCCCTTTTGCCGCAGCTTGGTAAAAGGGGCCCTAAGTTTTGCTTTCAGTTGGGTAGGAAAAATTAGTTCTAATATACCATGATTTTGTCCCATTCCTATTGCTTTGTTAGTTTTTAACATTTCTTTTTGGGCTTCAGTAGGAAACTGTTCCACCATGATGTAGACTTGATACTACAAAATTGGGATTTTGTGTTCCTTAATTTTCCTATATCATTTTCTTTATGTATTGTGGATTGAGATTTTTTTAAAAATGCCCTCTCTGTATGTTGGAAAAGTACTTATACAGTTCCACTATTAGTGTACTTTTACTCACATTTGAGGGAAGCTTTCCCAGGGAGAGGTTCAGGGCGTGGATTGAACCAATATGTATACTCGCATGCTTTGAAAAGCATAAGCATTATTATAGATGGCAACTGTCCCCAAAGAAAAGGCAGGTGCAAATGTCTACAGGTAATTTGGCAATTTTTAAAGTGAAAATTTGCACACACCTTTCCTTTAAAAGCTGGTGCAAAATTTGGGTGTAAGAAAAAGAAAATGCACTGTGGAATTTGGAGGGAGGTATTAAAATTGCCTCCCAAGTGGTCTATACACTTAGCAATGTCATCCCCTTCCATGAACCCAGAGGAGAGGGGAAAGAAAAGAGGACTGATTATGAGACCTGACCAGTGGTATGGCCAAGGGTGGGCCTGGGTGAGCACAGGCCCACCCAACAGCAGCACACTGCTGTGATTGCTAGCGGGGATCCCTAAGCCTCGCCAGCTGAAGATCTCCCTCAAGTATCCTGAAACTCCTATGCACAGCTTGGCATTTGGCAGCTACTTCCTGAGTCGCTGCACTGCACTCTGTGCAAGCACAAAAACTGAGCATGCACAGAGTACTGGCATTACCGGCTCAGGGAGCAGCTGCCCATTGCTGAGCTGTTCACAGGAGTTTCTGGGCACCTTCAGGGAGATCTTCAGCTGATTATTTCTTACAAAAGTTGTGTATGGGGGGTTAGGGCAAGGGTGAAGAGGACAGTTAGTGCCCACCCATTTCCCCCTTAGGCCCACCTAAAATCTTCTCATTGGCTATGCAACTGGATCTGACAAACCCTTTTTTTCAGGCTCAGAGGAAAGAGGACTTGCCACAGGCCTGGAGATCTGCCCCAAGACAAAGTTTGTATGTATATTTTAGTGTTTCTAGATGCTGATTTTTTTTTTAAAGGTGCTAGTTTTCAGACAAATGTGGGAGCCCAAGTTTTCAGTTGAAAATGTACTTAAAAATTAGTACCGTGTTATTCATTTATCTAAATTTATGAGCCTAAGGGGCCCTTTTATTTACACACTAACAAACATTAATGTGTGGTAAGTGCCACATGGCCCATAGTTATAAAATGACCTTACTTCTACACCCATCTCATTTTTATAAAAGCTCATTGACGAGCATATATGGCCACATACATATAAGAATGGCTATAAAATGACCTCCAAAAAGACTAGTTGAAGTTTAATATTTCCTTTTCCACAAATGATCTCATCTAGAACCTAACATCTGTGCAACATTATTACTTCTACAGCCCTTAGGCTAAAGTCTTGATTAAAAATTAAGAGTAATATTCAGATTTGTTCAGAGGGCATTGATGTGCTTTTTTTTTGTGGGCACAGACAGTCATGAGTCCTTTTACTAAGGCACGCTAGCATTTTTAGTGTGCACTAAAAATTAGCACACACTAAACGGTAGAGACACCCATAGGAATATATGGGTGTCTTTAGCATTTAGCATGTGAGAAAAATGCTAGCGCACCTTTGTAAAAGACCCCCTCAACTTTCAAAAAACACAGACTGCCAATTCTAACTGATTCAAGTATTTGTTTATGCTTTGAGGTTTTTTGTTTGTTTTTCTGTTTATGCTTTGAGGTATTTTTATATACCCTTGTTGGTCAAATCAGAAGTTCTCATTCTGTCGTGCTGTTTCTCAAGTGCCACTAATATATTTTATTTTATTTTTGTTACATTTGTACCCCGCGCTTTCCCACTCATGGCAGGCTCAATGCGGCTTACATGGGGCAATGGAGGGTTAAGTGACTTGCCCAGAGTCACAAGGAGCTGCCTGTGCCTGAAGTGGGAATCGAACTCAATATAGGGGTGAATTCTATATATGGCGCTGAAAACATTGTCATTAAAAAAAGCACTTTTCTATAAGCCATGCTTAAAGTTAGATGCAGTTTATAGAATAGTGCTTAGGTCCAGGACTTGCATCTAACTTTAGGCATGGCCATTAGCACCAACTGAAATATGATGCTAACATACATGCCTAAATTGGGCACGGATCTCCCATATTCTATAACAACATTTACACCTCTGTCCCAGCCATGATCCTCCCATTTCCGCACCCCCTTTTTTTATTTGCATGTAAAATTTAGGCACAGATCCCGCGCCTAAATTTATGCACGTAAGTTCCAATTAAATCTAATTATTTGTTGAAAAGATAATTATTGGCACTAATTAGCTCATTATTCTGGGCAAGTCACTTAACCCTCCATTGCCTGCCGCATAGAGCCTGCCATGAGTTGGAAAGCGCGGGGTACAAATGTAACAAAAAAAAATTGTACATGCAAATTGGGTGCACACCCAAATCTGCATGCACAATTTTATGTAATTTTTATAGAATTAGGGGGATATTATATTATCCAAGCTTATTTTTCCACCTATTCTGCCACTGTAAAAGTTTAAAATGTTATTTTTTACTAAGAGGTATTTGTGGGTCTTACCATGGAATGACTGTTGTCCATTTAACAAAACACAGCTGAAAAGCAGAGCCAGTCTGCTAGCCAATCTTTATCCAAACTATGTTACAACTGAAAAGAATTCAGAACGTTTCTTGAATTTTCAGTAGGGTCTTTAGAGAATGGAAATGTAGCCTTCTTTCTCTTTTTGATAAAGTCATTTGAAAACATTAACCTTGACTAGACATATCTGCAAAGCTTTTCAATAGGCAAGCATGTTATAAATCAAATAAACATACCATATACGCTTTAATTTTAATTATTAGATTTGCACTTATAGTTGAATTCTACCAAAGCAAAGTGACAACACCATCTATCACAAGAGAACAAAGTAGATGGAAAGATTTTAAGTACTTTGAACTTTCCCCTTCAAGTTCTTTTTGAGATTGATTTTCAAAGAAAGCTAAGTGCCTGATTTTAGACACCTAAGTCAGTTGGAAGTTAATACTTTACTTCAGATCAGATGTTCAAAAGTTCCAAAACCTGGAATTTAAAAGGAGTGTTCATTTTTAGTGCACTTATTAGTGAAAAGCAAGCTCCCAATACAAGCTCAAAAAGAAGAGAATGGCACATGTCCCTGCAAAACACCAAGCTGCAAACAATGCCAACACATTTCACAGGATCCCACAGTCACTCACATGGGAAAAACCTTCACATGCTCATCTTCAAATGTGGTATATATCATTCAATGCAAAAAGTGTGAAGAAGGGTGCTATATTGGAGAGACAAGCCAGATGCTAAAGACAAGAATAAATTTACATAGACATCATATGGCATCACAATGCCAACCAGGATGTCATCTCTATGGGACAGCAATTTGTCACACCAGAACACTGCATCTATGATTTTGTGGTGAGGATACTAAAAGGAAAACTTAAGACAATCCAGGAACTTAAGGCTTTTGAATACAAAATGATGAAATATTTTGACACTCACCAGACAGGACTTAAAGGACCCAGATCTTTGTTATCCCATTATAAACATAAACTTCTACTGCTTTGTCACCCTCTTATCAGCCATCCAGCTTTCCCTGATTTTCACCTCTTCCTGTGAGGCTGTCCTTGGAATGCTTTTGTGTTTCACTTATATATATTCTGATATTTGTCAACATTTGCTCATTTCTGATCTGAAGAAGGGTTACCTTTGAAAGCTAGTCAAAAAATGTATTAAGTTACTCCAGTAAAAAAGGTATCATCCTAGTTTCTTTTCTCTGTTTTGTTATATTTCTATTTATTACCTTTAAAAGTGGACTAGCACGGCTACCATATGACTTTACTACATTAGATTTAATTTCAATAGCAGCTCATTTGCCTGTGAACTATGCTACAATTAATTCACCCCTTTGTTTCTCATTAAGGGGCCCTTTTACTAAGTTGCATAAGCACCTATATGCGCCCAAAGTGCCTCAATTCCGAGTTACCATGCGTGGGTGGTAATTGACATTTGAACGCACGTTGACCATTACCACCCAGTTAATGTGTGAGACCTTATCGCTAAGTCAATGGCTGTCAGTAAGGTCTCAGACCCAAAATGGACGCATGCCATTTTTCATTTTGCTGCACATCCATTTTCAGCCCCCCCCCCCCCCCCAGGCATTTTTTACAGGGGCAGTGAAAAATGATTCTGCTCACAGCCAAAACACGTGCCTACACTACCACAGGCCATTTTTCAGCGCACCTTAGTAAAAGGACCCCTTAGGAAGTTTTCAACATCAGCTATTGGTAAGACATATTATTTTACTGTTAACCCCAGTTATTAGTAACTAGGTCTCATTACATAAATTGTTACTTGTGCTAAAATAGCACGAATTAGTGGTGAAATAACATGTCATAACGGCAGCCCACCTTATTAATTACACCCCTTAGTGTATATTTTTGTACACTAACTGCTGGATTATATATAACATGACTAGAGTTCCATGCCGAATTCCAAGTGTGTGTAATTTAACGTGCATAATTTAATTGGCTTAATAAGCTAATCAGCATTGATAACAGGTCTTAATAAGAAATAATGAGCTCAAAGTTTTACAAGCACAAATCCCTAAAAAATTATTAAAGACACCTATTCGGAAAGGCATACCCGACTGACTCAACTTAAATGTCTCAACCCTGCAACACTTCACTATCAAAGATCGTACTGGATATTAACAAACCCTTCTACCTCTAACCCAACTTGACTGGATCTTATCTTCCCCATCCCACTATAACATCTTTTGTACTTATCCCCTTCCGGACTTGGCGAATGCCTTTACGGTATTATGTAAGCCACATTGAGCCTGCAAATATGTGGGAAAATGTGGGATAGAAATGTAACAAACAAATAAATAAATAAATATAATGCACTGTGCCTACATTCTAAGATGTGCAGGCCAAAAGGGGCATGGTTATAGGTGGGGAAATGGGCATTTTGTGGGCATTCCAAAATTTGCACCCATAGTTACAGAATATGGCGCAGTGTTTATAAATCCGCTTGCAGGGATTTATGCCACATTTTCATTGGTGTAAATGGACGCATGTACTTTTAAGTGCTAGAATGTCAACTAAGCATATTCTAGATATCGTGCCTAAATTAAGGCATGCCTTATAATATATGCTTAGTCAGAACTGTTTATCGCGTGGATGTTTTAGGTGCAGTATATAGAATCTGGTCCTAAGGGGGCTCTTGTACTAAAGTATGCTGAAACCTGGGCTTAACACAGGACTGTCAAATTTACTGCAGTACTTTTTAGGGCTTTTTTTATTTAATTTGCAGATTTTGCGCTAATCTCATTAGTGCATGAGACCAAATTAACACAGGAGCATTTACCACCTCCTATTGAGTACTCCTCCTTTACCTGCATTATCCAGTTTCACATATACTAGCTGGCTAATGTATGAACTCCTACTCTCTGCCCATGACCTGCCCACTCTAAAAAAATACTTTAAAAAATAGTTAAGATATTGCTTAGTGCATGAAAATAGGCAAAATACTACAAATGCTTTAGAGGGGTTTTTTTTTTACTAAGGTGCGCTAGCATCTTTAGATCATGCTAAAAATCAGCTGGCACTAAATGCTGAGACACTCACAGAAATATAATGGGCTCCTCAGCGTTTAGCACCAACTGATTTTTAGTGTGAGCTAAAAACACCAGCACACCTTAGTAATACCCCCCCCCCCCCCCCTAAATGTGTTTTGCAGTAGCCTATTTTCCCATACTAATGCCACATTAAGGGCCCTTTTACTAAGCGGCAATAAGCCTAACACAGGCTTACCACTCGCCAATCAGGAACTACCACTGGGCTGCCGCAGTTTCACCCCCAGCATGAGCCACTTCCGGCCAGGTTAGAGCGGGAGCCCTTACCTCCATCTCAATTGGTGGCGGTAAGTTATCCCCCACAAAATGGCCATGCGGTAAGTGGTTCACTTACCACACGGCCATTTCTTGTCCAGAAAAAAAGACAGCCTTTAACCCACTGTGGTAAAAGGGAGCCCCAGTGCATGTCAAAAACACGTGCTGACACTAGTGCAGGTCCCCTTTTACCGCAGCTTACTAAAAGGGTCCTTAAAAAGTTTACTACATTGAAAGTAATTTTAACACACAAAACATTTTTGTTAAAAAAGAAGTAACAGACTACACTAGTGCAGATTATTATGCAGGCTTAAAAGTTAGCTCTTAGTGATAAAAATCAGTGATAAGCTCCTGTTTTTAAATTTATCATATTGATACTGAAAGGTCAGTTTATAACAAGTATGTTACATTTTGATGGGGTATTTTATTAATTGTTATGGTGTCAATGATTATTATTTTTATAGTTCATTTATGTGACTGTATGGAATGCATTTTTTAAATTTTGTACTATGCATTTTATTTCCTGAAATGTATTTTAAAAGCTGTTGTAAACCACTTTGGGCAAATCACATCTTTGGATTTAATACGCAGTTTATAAACGTAACAGCAGAAAAATGTAGAGATCAAAAAAGAGGGACCAGTCTCCGCAACTCAAAGTGCAGCAACGGAACACAGTGGAGATGACCAAAGAACCAGTGTGTAGCCAAAGGTATTTTCAAAAGGGTCCTTTATTAACAAAAGCTCACATACATGGGAAAGCACATTACTGCTTAAGGGACTCGACACAGGCCGTGTTTCGGCAATACTGCCTGCATCAGGAGTCCAAATATAAATCAAGGCAAGAAAAACTTTAAAATTATATATGGTGCGCCAAAGGATTTAGGCTAGATTCTATATATGGTGACTGAGCATTCCGCATGAAAAAAGAATAGCCCTAGGCATATTCTCTAAAGTAGCCTAAATTTTACATAAGAGGCTTAAATTTCCACGTGGTATATAGAATATGCTGAGCGCTGGGCCACATGACTAAATTTGTCACGGTCAATTACGCCAACTAAAACCTGGTGTAAATCCCGATGCCTAGATTTCGTGCGGGATGGATGTATTCTTTAACTATACGCATAGATTTTAGAAACACCTATGACCCGCCCATTCCCCGCCCATAACCACACCTACTTTTCAACTATACAATTTAGAATTTATGCGCACCACGTTACAGAATACACTTAGGGCCCTGTTTACTAAGGTGTTAACATTTTTAGTGCACCTACAATTAGCGCGTGTGCTATCCATGCAGACGCCCATAGGGATTTTGTATAAGTATACACAGTTAATGCATGTACAAGGTTGACGCACGTTAAAAATGCTAATGCGCCTGTAACATGGCTTAGTAAACAGGACTCTTAGGCAGTAGTATGTGTAAATTCTAATTAATGCCAATTAGTGCTGATAATTGCTTCTTAACATCCAATTATCAGCACTGATTAGCTTGTTAACGAATTAACCCCCTGTTTACTAAGCTGTGCTAGCGGCTGCAGTGCACTAATGCCGACACAGCCCATTCAGTTGGCTTAGTAAACAGGGGGCTAAGTTATGCACATTGTTATAGAATACACTTTGATTTCCATGTGGAAATCTCAGTGCAATATATAGAATCCCGGGGTTAGAGCATGTTAGCAATTAACATGTGCTAAATGCTAAGAAGCCCATTTTATTCCTATGAGCTTCTTAGCATTTAGTGCATGCTAATCTTAGAGCGGGCTAAATCTGTTGGCATACCTTAATAAAAGGACCCCTATATAAATAAACAAGCATAAATATGAGACACACATACGTAATTGCTAGCCAGGCTAAGGTATATAGTATATAGGTATATAAACGAGGTCAACAATATACACAATTTGACTAACTTAAAAAACAGTGATACATAAAAACTTTCAAGGCTGAGACATATAAATCAGCTCAGCAATATACAGTTGGTTAAATGGCAAACTATAAAACAGGCAACCACAACAATTAAAATATTGCAATAATAAATGCAAAGAGAGACATACCCAAACGTGCATACGTATATCAGAAGTAAAGGTTTATGCACGTGTCACAATATATAAAACTTAAAATAAATAAATAAATAAATAAATAATGAACCAATGCAAAAAAGCAAGGCACAAATTAAGTGAGTGCACAATATATAGGGGTCCTTTTACTCAGCCACAGTAAAATGTGGCCTGCAGTAGTGTGGGCACTTGTTTTTGGCACATGCTGGGCCATTTGTTACCGTAGCTGGAAAAAAAGGCTTTTTTAATGGGGGCAGTACATGACTGTGTGCTAGAATTAAAGTAGTACACAGCTATTTACTGCCGGTGCGGGAGGTGGGGCTCGTGGTTGGGAGGCGGGGCTAATGCTGGGCAAGACTTCTACGGTCTATGCCCTGAAAATGGCACATATAACTTAACAAGCTAATGAGCACTGACAACAGCACTAATTAGAATTTACACACACAACTCATTAAGCATATTCTGTAATGAAGTGTACCAAACTTCTAACGCATGCAGGCAAAAAGGGGCATGGTTGTGGGCATTCCAAAATTTACACACATAGTTACAGAATATGGCCCAGTACTCATAAATCTCCATGCTGGGATTTACACCACATTTTCATTGGTAAAACTGGACATGCATAGTTTTAGGCACTGAGATATCAACTAAGCCTATACTTAGGGATCTTGCCGGGTATTTGTGACCTGGATTGGCCACTGTTGGAAACAGGATGCTGGGCTCGATGGACCTTTGGTCTTTCCCAGTATGACAATACTTATGTACTTATATACCGCACCTAAATCTAGGCATCACTTATAGAATATGCTTAGTCGGCACAGATTTCCGTGCTGATTTTTTAGGCGCCATATATAGAATCTCCCCAATAATGTGTACAGTGTTGCATACATCTAGTAGCACTATAGAAATGATTAGTTGTAAGTACTCACTCCTAACTTTTAGGTGTGTATATCCCCAGTAACGCTAGCACTTTATAAAAGAACATAGGTGCCTACATTACTTTATAGATTAGGCTCCTACAGGTGCCTTCCAGGTGCTTAATTGTAGGTGCCTTGTTATAGCATTTCCTCCATCCTCTCACCTGCTACCTGCAGGAATTCAACCTCACATCTGTAGCCACTGTGTTTTGGAACAGAAATTCAGTCTTGCATCTTTAGGCTCTCTAGTTCTCTACTTTGCCTTTCCATGGAGTAGATTCAGCCTAGAAGGATAGGATGTTCTGTGAGGGAGTTCAAACAGTCATTCTCCCAGCATCTTTTTTCAGAGCTATAGAAAATTATATGTGGAGGGGCATAATCGAACGGGGCCGGCCATCTAGATGGCTGGCCCCGTAAAGCGGCATACCCGACCGCATTATCAAAACAAGATGGCTGGCCATCTTTCGTTTCGATAATATGGTCGGAGCCGGCCAAATCTCAACATTTGGGCCGGTGTTAGAGATGGCCGCCATCGGTTTCTGGCGATAATGGAAACTAATGGCGGCCATCTGAAATCTGGCCAAATCCAATGCATTTGGTTGTGGGAGGAGCCAGCATTTGTAGTGCACTGGTCCCCCTCACATGCCAGGACACCAACCTGGCACCCTAGGGGGCACTGCAGTGGACTTCAGAAAACGCTCCCAGGTACATAGCTCCTTACCTTGTGTGCTGAGCCCCTCAAAACCCACAACTGTGCACCACTGCCATAGCCCCATAGGCATAATTTGACTGTTTCATTTGGAGGGGCAAAGAATGGGCGGAGCATATTAGCATATCATTTGCATATATACATATGCAAATGAATATGCTAATGTGGAGGAAGGAATTGAAATTTACAGGCAAAATATCACAGATGCACATTTCAAAAAGCTGACACATTTCAATTAATAAATTATGAATAAAATACTTTTATCTACCTTTGTTGTCTGATCATTTAGTTTTTCTATTCGCTTTGGTCCCAGTGTCTTCTGTTTTATGCAGTGTCTTCTTTCCAGTAGGCTTCCCTCTGCTCCCCACCCTCCCCAGTCCCATCCATCTCTTGGTCCTTCCCTCTGCTCCCCACCCCTCCCAGTCCCATCCATCTTCTGTTCCTTCCCTCTGCTCACCATCCCTCCATCCCATCCATCTTCTGTTCCTTCCCTCTGCTGTGCCTGACCTCTCCCAAACCCATCCATCTCCTGGTCCATCCCTCTGCTCCCAACCCCTCCCAGTCCCATCCATCTCTTGCTTCTTCCCTCTGCTCCCCACCCCTCCCAGTCCCAACCATCTCTTGTTCCTTCCCTCTGCTCCCCACCCCTCCCATCCATCTTCTGTTCCTTCCCTCTGCTCACCATCCCTCCATCCCATCCATCTTCTGCTCCTTCCCTCTGCTGTGCCTGACCTGTCCCAATCCCATCCATCTCCTGGTCCTTCCCTCTGCTCCCCACCCCTCCCAGTCCAATCCATCTCATGGTCCTTCCCTCTGCTCCCAGTCCCATCCATCTCTTGCTCCTTCCCTCTGCTCCCCACCCCTCCCAGTCCCAACCATCTCTTGCTCCTTCCCTCTGCTCCCCACCCCTCCCAGTCCCATCCATCTTTTGTTCCTTCCCTCTGCTCACCATCCCTCCATCCCATCCATCTTCTGTTCCTTCCCTCTGCTGTGCCTGACCTCTCCCAATCCCATCCATCTCCTGGTCCATCCCTCTGCTCCCCATCCCTCCCAGTCCCATCCATCTCTTGCTCCTTCCCTCTGCTCCCCACCCCTCCCAGTACCATCCATCTTCCCTCTGCTCCCCATCCCTCCCAGTTCCTTCCATCTTCCTTCTACTGCCCCCCCCCGCGAGGTCCAAGATCGTGACTCCGTTTACCCCCTCTCTTCCCCCCTCCCTCCCTCCCTGCGGCGCAGGCAACAGTCTTCAGCTTTTTCAGCGTTCCTGGCAGTGGTAGCGATGTACACGCTGCCTTCGGTCTGCCCCGGAAGCCTTCTCTTCAAGTTCCTGTTCCCACCTATGCGGGAACAGGAACTTGAAGAGAAGGCTTTGGGGCAGAGCCAAAGGCAGCGTGTACATCGCTACCGCTGCCAGGAACGCTGAAAAAGACTGCTGCCTGCGCCGGAGGGAGGGATGAAGAGAGAGGGGTAGACGGACGGACACGCTCCTCTCCGTCCGCTTGGCTTCCCTGTCTGCGTCCCGCCTTCCTCTGACGTCAGAGGAAGGCGGGACGCAGACAGAGAGGGCAGGGAAGCCAAGCGGATGGAGAGGAGCGCGTGCCTGCATGTGTTTTTTTTTTTTAAAACTAATGGCGCGACGGCGCCTCGTCGTCATTTGGGGGGGCATTGCCCCCCTCACCCCCCCAGTCTATGCCTATGCATAGCCCTTATGGGTAAAGGGGGGCACCTAGATGTGGGTACAGTGGGTTTGTGGTGGGTTTTGGAGGGCTCCCATTTACCACCACAAGTGTAACAGGTAGGGGGGGTGGGCCTGGGTCCGCCTGCCTGAAGTACACTGCAGTACCCACTAAAAACAGCTCCAGGGACCTGCATAGTGCTGTCAGGGAGCTGGGTATGACATTTGAGGCTGGCATACAGGCTGGCACAAAAATGTTTAAATTTTTTTTTTGATGGAAGGGGGTTGGTGACCACTGGGGGAGTAAGGGGAGGCCATCCCCAATTCCCTCCGGTGGTCATCTGGTCAATTGGGGCACTTTTTTGAGGCTTGGTCCTAAAAATAAATGGACCAAGTAAAGCCAGCCAAATGCTCATCAGAGCCAGACTTCTTTTTTCCATTATCGGCCAAAGCCAGCCATCTCGTAACCACGCCCCTGTCCCGCCTTCCATACCCTGCCGACACACCCCCTTTAACTTTGGCCGGCTCTGCGATGGAAGGCAGTTGAAGCCGGCCAAAATCGGCTTTCAATTATACCGATTTGGCCGGGCATCTCCTTCGAAAATAAGCAGGATAGTAATCTCCCTTGCCTCTCCCTGTCAGTCTGGACAGTAACATATACATTTTCAAGCTGCTCAGCCTGCTCTCTATTTAGAGGAGTTACTGCACCTGGTCACTGCCAGATGCTAGGCAAGGCACAGATCTTTAAAAGTAGTCTTCAGCCTCTGCCTAATCTTTGTTGGAAGCATGTTAATAAGGGGAAGAAATTAAAAACAGACCATTCTGATTTACCAATAGCAGAAAAAAAGTAATGGCAAACAATATAATGTTTTTATTAAATACAAAGAGACGGAAAGGAGATGGAAAGACATAGGGGTCCTCTTACAAAGATGCGCTGAAAAATGGCCTGCGGTAGTGTGGATGCGTGTTTTGGGCGCGTGTAGAATCATTTTTCAGTGCACCTGTAAAAAAATGCCCTTTTAAAATTTTTGTCGAAAATGGACGTGCGGCAAAATGAAAATTGCCACATGTCCATTTTGGGTCTGAGTCCTTACCACCAGCCATTGACCTAGCGATAAAGACTCACGCGGTAACCGGATGGTAATGACCTACATGCATCAAATGTCGCTTGGTGCGCGCCCAATACACGCGTCCAAAAATAAACATTTCTTTTCAGATGCACATATCGAACGTGCGCCAAAAATGAAATTACTGCAAGAGTCACGCGGTAGCTGGGCGGTAACTCCATTTTGGCACACATTGTGCGCACGTAGACGCTTACACGGCTTAGTAAAAGGGCCCTATAATCACCAGACAGGAAGGGAAGTCACATTTCTAAAGGTTCAGATGGAGGAATAAATTGGTTGATCATTAAAGGCAGGAGATACCATGCTTTTTAGATGTTGAAGTCAACTGAGAAAGACTAGAAGGAGAATATAAGAAAGCGCTGCCCTCAGATTTTCTTGCAGCAGCTCAAGGGCAGATTCTGTTGCAAAGTTTCAGAAATTCATTGACAATTATGTGGCACAATTTTATATTTTTGCATCTTAAGTAAATTTTTATTTTATGTAACCCCCTCCTTCACTAGGGACATATCTATATATTCAAGGGGGTATGCCCATTCTTTTTAATCCCTGGTCCTCTTGATGGGCATAAAAGCATGTATGAGAATAGGATCCCACTAACACCCCCCGCCCCCCCAGGAAGAAGTATCAGGGATTAAGGATGTAAGCAGAAAATAGAAAAGAATACGCTAAGCAACTTGTGACTTGTGTATGTGATAAACACATCCTGTGCAGGTGTCAGGGAGAAGAACACGGAACAAAGTTGAAATCTTAATATAGTTTTGCTTAATTTTGAACTACTGAAATAATGTATAGGTAATCAGTATCTGTTTCTCACTCAGTATGTGTTTCTTGTTATTGTTTGCTTACCTTACAGAAAAATAGCTGAACTGTAGATTTATGTGGAACAAGTGCCAAAGAGATTTCAGTAAAAGGGGTAGAAGCAGAGCAGTGGGTTGGAGAGCTCGGGTGAACTTCCCTAATAAGTGTGAATTCCTTGATTGAGCCTCTCCCCAAAAGCTTTTGCCTATAAAAAGTCGTTGACTGTTCCGTGTTTTATTCCTCTTGGACTCTCTCAGGGACAGGAGGCAAAGAGCTAAATGTCCAGAGAAAACACTCTCTCACATTGTCTCTCTCTGACTCACTACCTAAGGTAGATTCTTCAGTGGAGGGAAGGTGCTGTAACACATCATTACTCCTACCATTGCAAATGAGGAGCTACATTGAGGTAGAGGTGAATTCTCTGTTACACAACATTGGTCAGACACTGTTCTAGATTCATAGTTCAAACCACAACATTTCTCTGTGTCTGTGATCCCCTTTTTCTCAACTGTTATTCAGAATTAAATTTTTTTCCGACTACTGGATCAATCTAATCTCTAGAACTGGGCTTCCAATTTTATTCTCATAAGGGGTTCCACCAGGTCCAGAGTTAGGCACAGGCCGCAAAGGCAACTGCTTCTTTCTAACAGCAAATTTTGATAGGCTCCAGAGTGTCGCCAATGTTGTCATGCCTCAATCCAGGGTTGAGGCTGAAGTGCTACTGTACTATATAGTGGCTGGTCCTGAGTAGCAACAGCAACTCCAACATAAGAATTCAGCATAGAGCCTGCAAGGCATCCAGTACTGACAAGTTCTGCAGTATCCCACTTCCTCCATTCAAATGGTTTCTGTGGAAGAAGAAGGGCACTGCAGAACCTTGGAAGACGAAAGGGCTCACAGCCCTTATGCTAAATTCTGCTATCAGAGTTATAGCTGCTACTATACAGGGCAAGCAGAAAAGGGTCCGCAGGGAGACAGGAGGATCTGCATAGGAGGATCAGTGGGTGGGCAGAGAAAATGTCTCTCCTCCCCCTACCTCCAATAGACAGCCAATGATTTACTTGTGTAGGGAGGATGAAGCAGAGGAATACAGTGAAGGCTACACATGGGGGCATAATCAAACAGGGACGACCATCTCTAACGGCGCCCATCTCTAAGGACATCCCGGTGAAGGAGCGGGGAAACCCGTATTATCGAAATAAGATGGGTGTCCATCTTTCATTTCGATAATATGGTCGGGGACGCCCAAATCTCAACATTTAGGTTGACCTTAGAGATGGTCATCCCCGGTTTTCGGCGATAGTGGAAACCGAGGACGCCCATCTCAAAAATGACCAAATCCAAGTCATTTGGTCATGGGAGCAGCCAGCATTCATTGTGCACTGGTCCCCCTGACATGCCAGGACACCAACCGGGCACCCTAGGGGGCACTGCAGTGGACTATCTGATGTACTAACTGAATGGAAAAAGGCATGCAGTGGTCACTAACCACCTCCCACCCCGAAAAAAACAACTTTAAAAACTTTTGTCTTTTTTTTTAGAGTATGAGTGAAGGATGTCCTTCACTATGCCTCCGCGACGGCAGTTGAGGACGTCCTTTGTTATTTATTTATTTAGATTTTGCTCACACCTTTTTCAGTAGTAGCTCAAGGTGAGTTACATTCAGGTACACTGGATATTTCTATGCCTCCGTCCCTGCAATGGCAGTTGAGGTGGCCATCCCTGTGGGGGGGGGGGGGGGCAGTTGGGGACGTCCAAAATGTTTGAAAGAAGGACGTCCACACCCTCGTTATGCCTCCACTGACACACACATACCTCCCCACCCCCCAGGGGAACCGGCATACTGCCCCCCACAGGAATGGCCAAATTTCAAAAGAGTGGAGTGGAGGAGTGGCCTAGTGGTTAGAGCACTGGTCTTTTAATCCAGAGGTGGCCAGTTCAAATCCCACTACCACACTTGTGAGTCAAAATCCAAATAAATAAAGGGGGTGTCAGAGGCATAGTAGGCATAGACATCCTTCTCACAGAAACATCCAGGCATGGACATCCTTCTCACAAACATCCACATTTTGGACCAGAGGCATAGAAATATCCAGTGTACCTGAATGTAACTCACCTTGAGCTACTACTGAAAAAGGTGTAAGCAAAATCTAAATATATAAATAGCGAAGGACATCCTCAACTGCTGTTGCAGGGATGGAGGCATAGCAAAGGAGGTCCTTCACCCATACTCAAAAAAAAGATAAAAGTCTTTAGAGTTGTTTTTTTCAGGGTGGGAGGTGGTTAGTGACCACTGGGGGAGAGTCAGGGGAAGTCATCCCCAATTCCCTCCGGTGGTCATCTGGTCATTTAGGGCACATTTTTGTGGCCTGGTCGTAAAAAAAAAGGACCAAGTAAAGTTGGCCAAGTGTTCATCATGGACGCCCTTTCTTTTTTCCATTATCGCTTGAGGACATCCATCTGTTAGGCACGCTCCAGTCCCGTCTTCGCTTCACCTCCAACACGCCCCCGGGAACTTTGGTCATCCCCACGATAGGAAGCAGTTGGGGATGCCCAAAATCGGCTTTCAATTATGCCGATTTGGGCAACCCTGAGAGAAGGACGCCCATCTCTTTCGAAAATAAGCCTGACAGTGTCTCTTTCTTTCCTTCTCCTTCCCCTATTCACTCTCCAAGAACTCTCACACACGTATACAATTCTCTGCTTTCTCCTCTGTCCCCTTCTTCACACTCTTGCTGTCTCTTCTTTGTGCCATCTCTTGTCATTGCATAACTTGCACAAAATGTTTCCTCATCTCTAGTTACTTATCAGTTCATGCTACTGACTAGGACCAATCAAAAATGGAGGATGTTAATTAGCAGTTGCAGTAATCAGAACCTTCCTTCAGCTTCCTTCCTTGATTACCAACCTAATACCAGTCCTGTTCTCAACCTAGTTTCATGAAAAGATAAACTAAAGCTAGAGGATTACACAGAGGGCAAAAAGGAAAAAAAAGAGCTTATTTTTTAAACCTCAGCAATCTATAAAATGTATTAACATGTTTAATTGAAATGTTATGAAAGACATGGCTTAAGTGCATACTCTAGAGATCTTTTGTTTTGCTGTAAAATAAATGTGTTATTTTTGCTGATGACCTTTTTTTTGTAAAAATGTATTTATGGCAAATACTAATATTAGGTTTAATTAGAGCTGGACCAGAGGGTACAAATTCATCACTGGTGCATCTGAGATGTTGATTACTTTTCTTTGCATTCTCTTTTCAAAATTACTTAAAGCAAATACTTTAAGGTGGTGTTTCCACCTTGACAATAAATAGTTATTCATAGAAACAGGGAATTTGTGTTTCTTCCTTGAAAATTCTAACTACAGCTTTATGCTTCAAGTTGTAGTACTATAGATTGTGATAAAGAGGAGGTAAACCCATGGCTAGGAAGGAATGGAAGAAGACTGCTATTCCTATGGCAGCTATAAATGACCAACAGGTTCATTTTCGAAAGAGAAGGATGTCCATCTTTCGACATAAATCGGAAGATGGACGTCCATCTCCCAGAGACGTCCAAATCAGTATAATCAAAACCCGATTTTGGACGTCTCCAACTGTAGTCTGTCACAAGGACGTCCAAATTTCAAGGGGGCATGTCGGAGGCAAAGTGAAGGCAGGATTTGGGTGTGCCTAACACTTGGACATCTTTGACCCATAATCGAAAAAACCAAGGACGTCCATGACGAACACTTGGATGTTTTCACCCGGATGTGTTTTTTTAACGAATAAGGCACAAAAAAGTGCCCGAAATGACCAAATGACCACCGGAGGCAATTGGGGATGACCTCCCATTACTCTCCCAGTGGTCACTAACTCCCTCCCACCCTCAAAAAACATCTTTAAAAATATTTCGTGCCAGCCTCTATGCCAGCCTCAGATGTCATAGGTCCATAGCAATGCATGAAGGTCCCAGGCGATGTTTTAGTGGGTACTGCAGTTCACTTCAGACAAGTGGACCCAGGCCCATACCCCCCCTACCTGTTACATTTGTGGAGGAAACAGCGAGCTCTCCAAAACCCACCACAAACCCACTGTACCCATATATAGGTGCCCCCTTCACCCGTAAGGACTATGGTAGTGGTTTACAGTTGTGGGGAGTGGGTTTTGGGGGGGGGGGTTGGGGGGCTCAGCACACAAGGTAAAGGAGCTATGTTCCTGGGATCATTTATGAAGTCCACTGCAGTGCCCCCTAGGGTGCCTGGTTTGTGTCCTGGCATGTCAAGGGGACCAGTGCACTAGAAATGCTGGCTCCTCCCATGTCCAAATGGCTTGCATTTGGACGTTTTTGACTTGGACGTCTTTGGTTTCGAAAATTGCCAAAAGTCAAAGACGTCCAAATCCAAGGATGTCTACATCTAGGGACGTCCAAATTTAAGGACATCCTTGGATTTGGACGTCTTTGACGGTATTTTCAAAATGGAAGGTGAACGTCCATCTTATTTCAAAAATACGGTTTTCCCCGCCCCCGGATTTGGACGTTTTACAAAGAAGTCCAAATCCAAACATAGACTTTTCTTTCGAAAATGCCCCTCCATGTCATCTTAAGGGTATGCTTTGTATGAGGTTCCTCAACCTGGAGCTTGTGAGGACTCCATTGCATGCTTATGCTATTTCAAGTCATCCTTGATCCATGTCAGTCTGTCTTTCACCCTCTATAATCTACAATTTATAGTTCATAATTGAATAAAATGTCTCTACCACCTAATACAGCTAACAGATCTAAGCAATTTACATTTTTAAAAATAGGAAGGGCACTACAGTAAATAGGAAACAGCTTAACATTCATGTCCATCCAACCACACCCTAAAATAAAGAAACAAAACAGAGCCAAAATTATTTGGTTTCGTGCAGGGCTTGATCCATTAGAACAACTCACTAGACATCCCAAAAGCCATTTGGAAAAAATGAATTTTCAACGTGGCCTTACATTTCTTAAAACTAGATTCTGCCTGCAGAGTGTGCAGTAAAGCATTCCAAAAGGTTGGGGCAATTAAAAAGAATGCCAAATGGCAAGTGGATTCTAATTTAGTTTCCCAAGGCTAGGTAAAACCAAATGGTGATCATTTAAAGACCTCTGACTCTTATGACTCTAACTTCCTCATTCAATCTCCAGTTATGCTCCACTACCCCTGATCACCAGCATGATTACTGCCTTGTCTTCTTCTCCAACTGCTCACTTCTAGTTTTTCCACTTCTGTTTTTCCCTTCTCTGACCACCATCTCTAACTTTAATGCTTAATCATCCTCCCCTCACTCATCCAATCACCAGCAACATATTTAGGAATTATCAGGCTATTAATCCTTGCATTCTCTATACCACTTGTCTATACCACTATATCATCTGTCCGCTCATTCACAATGTTATCCAAGTCTGTCAATGAGGCTGTTTCTTCCTATATACTACTATTCTTTCCTCTGCCCTGGGCACTTGCTTCTCCCATTCTCCATTCTCCAAGGTGCACCAAACCACAGGATTGGCTGACCTCCAGAATCCACTGCATATATTCCTGTGCATGCTCTCCAGAGTGCCTGTGTGTAAACTCCCATGCCCATGCTGACTTCATACATCTCAGATTCTTGCTGACCTTCCAATCTGCTCCTGCACTTGCCAAACAACACTACTATATCCCTTTGACTTACTCTCTTGCTTCCAACCCTCACCATCTCTTTGTCACACTAAACTCTCTCTTCAAGGTGCATCCACTTTCAACCCCCCTTTCACTTTCTCCCCAGACTATGGCTGAGTACTTCCATGACAAGGTTCACAAGGAGTTTTCTGCCAGGTCACCTCCTTCTCCCCTTCCCTCACTTCATTCTCACAATCTTACTTCAACCGCTGACACTTTTTTTAAAATCACAGAAGAGGAAACTGTACATCTTCTATCTTCCTCAAAACTCACTATTTATTCCTTTGATCCCATTCCCACCCATCTACTCAAGGTATTTCCCTTATTGTCATTCCTTCTATCTGTCATGTCTTCAATCTATCGCTTTCCACTGCAACTGTTCCTGATGCCTTCAAACATACTGTAGCTACACCACTCAATAAACATTCACTAGACCCTACTTGCCCTTCCAGCTATCATACCATCTCCCTCCTCTCTTTCTTAACCAAGCTACTTGAACATGCTATTCACTACCACTGTCTTGAAGTTCATTTCCAGCTATTCTTGATCCATTCCAATCTGGCCTTTACTCTCTACATTCTAAAGAAACAGCCATTGCCAACGTATCCAGTGACATATTCCTTGGCAGATGCAAGGGTCTTTACTCAGCCCTTATCTTTCTTGACCTATCTGCTGCTTTTGACACTGTTGATCACCACCTACTCCTTGATACACTGTCCTCACTTGGATTTTCAGGCTCTTTTCTGTCTTGGTTTTCTTCATCTCTCTCCCGTTACACTTTAAGTGTATGCTCTGGTGGATCCTCTTCTCGCATATTGAAATGCTGCCTCGGCCTGCACTGGGCCTTTCCTTCTGACCCGGTGCCCCTTTCTGAAAATAGGAAGTTGTGTCAGAAGGGGCGGGACGGGTCAGAAGGAAAGGCCCGGTGAAGGCCAAGGCAGCATTTCAATATGCTGCCAGCCACTGCAGGGTGAAGATTTGCTGCAAGACAACTAAGATAAACTGGGAGGGGAGGGGAGAGCTGTCAGTGGTCCCGGATGGAAGCAAGAGATGGCAGATTGGGTAGGCAGTTAATCAGTAAGCGTGGTTAATTTTTTAATCGTAGTTAATGATTACTGTGTTAATCGTGATTAACATGCAGCCCTAGTGAAAACAAATATCAATGAAAGATCAATCAATAAAGTATTAATATAAACCACTTAACTCAGGCACAGAGAAACTCTGCTCCAATGTACGACAATGGCCAGCGTTTTGCTGATCTGCTTCAAGGACTGAAGGAGCTTTACGGAAATGGTGCACTCTCCAAGGCTACCGTGAAAAACTGTCCAATGTTGAACTTTGTATTGAAGTGGTAAAGAGTTTCTCTGTACTTGAGTTAAGTGGTTTACATTAATACTTTATTCATATTTCATTGACGTGTTTTCATTTGATACTGTATTGTGAAATTGAATTCTTACAACAAATTACTTTCTTATGCATTATTCTTTGTTATGTATTCTTTACTACTTATTGCAAACTTATTTGGGATATTATGAGATATGTCACAAATAAATAAATAAATAAATATAAAGAGTTGTGGAGGTTTTTATGCCTATGACTGACATCCATACACCGCACATTTTAAATTCGTAGTACTCTGCACTTCACGATAGGAATCCATTTCACTCCAAAGCTTCGTCAGGGGCAGTGTGCTTATTAACAGTTCTCTTCTGGCATCTCTTCTCAAGCACTCCAAGTCTGGCTTCTCTAGCAGCAGGCAGTGTCTCCATCTTTCTTCTCTAGGGCTCCCTTCCCTTCTCCCCCTTCTTTGTAAAAAGAGTAAAAACGTGTAATGGTGGTTCGACAAATGAGTGTGCCAGGTGGGGACATGGGAAATGCCACACTCATTTTCTCCCAATTTCCCTTTTCTCCCTGGCACATTCATTTTCTCTTCTTTTCTGAAATGGAAAGATAATCAGTATGCTAGGAAGAATAGGGAGAAAATGATTGATTGCTTGTAGGGGCAGGAAGGAATCAAGATTGCATGTGTTTGGCAGTGAGTTTACTTTGGCCTTGGCCTGTCCCATAGTTCACGTCTGGCCCTGCCCTGCCCTCTCCTCCCCAACAGTTCCACTTCGTTTTTTATCTACAAAGTAAGCCTTGTGTAGGCAGGAAATATCCATGCTGGGATTTATACCAACTCAAAGGCATACACAGGGTTTTTTAAATTGCTCATTTCAGCTATTGCTTTATATGAGAGATTAAGGGAGTCATTCTCTTTAATCCTGCATTGTTTATTTCTGACTGTAAAACTTTTGCCCTATCTAATTAACTGGCAGCACTTACGCTTATAGGTTTGTAAAAGGGAGTAACCAGAGCTGCCAAGCGGGCTGATCTTCTGAGTGGAAGATTTAAGGCCTGCCCATAGTTTCACCCTACTCAACCGATAAGTTCTTCAAGCTCCACACATAGCTCTGCCCAGTCTCACACACTGCTCTGCCCCTGGCACATGCCGATTCACGGCCAGGGGCAGCAAAGGTAGCCTCCAGTTCCCAACACTGGAAAAGGAGGCTGTTCAGAAGGAGATCCCAGCTCCCCGATGGGAGTGTGAGAGATGACCTGCAAAAGCAGGAATTTTCTGGAGACTTGGCAGGTCTGACTAACTAAAATCACCACTTCCATGTGGAAGCACAGACATTGTCACTTTGGAGCTGTCAGGTTTATATCATTCATTTTTTCAATGTGTACTTTCAGAAAACAGCTTTTCCACTTCATATGCCAGCAAATACACATGTATTCCTGCAGGTTGTTTAGAAAAGGCTGTGCATCAGCAGATCTTTTTTTTGTTGTTGTTACATTTGTACACCACGCTTTCCCACTCATGGCAGGCTCAATGCGGCTTACATGGGGCAATGGAGGGTTAAGTGACTTGCCCAGAGTCACAAGGAGCTGCCTGTGCCTGAAGTGGGAATTGAACTCAGTTCCTCAGTTCCCCCAGACCAAAGTCCACCACCCTAACCACTAGGCCACTCCTCCATCTTTTCTGCAAAGCTCTGGAAACAGCCTCCAACACACACAGCACAGGACACGTGACCCATTAGTGTATCTTATGGAATCTGAGGTCACCCACCACCGGTCAACTTTCCTTCTCTAATGCATTTTGAGCATCTATGAAAGTGTCCCAGCTGCTATCTAGATCTGCAGCTCTTCGGTTTCATTTCCATTCTCATTCGTCAGAAGAGGCGAAGTAGAATAACGGGATCTGCTCCTTATGAAGCATTCTGCGGAACAGGAGCTCACTGTCGGGCATCACCCATTAGTCAAGATCGCAAAAGATAAGTGCTAAATAGTTTGAATGAGAAAGAGAAAAGTTTGAAAGACAAAAAAGTGAAAATAACGTTTAGATAGGAGAGGTTTTTTGAGACTCGTGAGGATGCTCGCCAGGTAGTTTACAGAAAGAAAATTTATTTTCAAAAGTAAACACTGAACAGCACTATACCCGCTACAAAAATTGTAGCTGAGTTATCGAGCATCTGAAGTCTTTTTCCTCTCTTTACGTATATATTTAACTATCTGGAGTTAGATAAGAAAACAGTGAATGGTGAATGAAACTTCTATAGGTAAAGCCATAGTGGAACCTAGGTTTATGAGTGTAATTTAGGAGCCTGGTGCTGAAGATCAGTGCTAAGCTCCTATTTTATTTTTGCCATGCCAAATCTACTGGTTACAACCCACTTTTTATGTTTCTAAATTTAAGAGTTTAGTGAAATTCTGAGTAAAAATTCATGCACTTAGCTCTAGTAAATTTTTCAAAGAGGCCAATTTATGAGTATAATTCTCAAAGTTAGGAGCATAAAACCTTTGAATATACCAAATAGTTTAGATCACTGTGCTGTGTTGTTAAAAAGATGAATGCAGTGTAAAAGCATATGTACTTACATCTGCTGCAAAAAGGAGTTTTCTGGGTTTGGGAGAGGGTTGAGTAGTGATTTAATAGAAATACGTGTTTTTTTCAAATCATTTTTGACAGACCCATACATTAGTTAAAATTATGCTGAAATAAATATGAGGCATACACCCCACTATTTCTGAATTGACTGTTTTACACCAGAAGAAAATCCTCCTTCATATGCCAACTTCTCTGTCATCCTAACCCATGTGCCAAAAGTGAGACACATTTGTGATTATTTATTATTGACACGTCTGACATAAAGCATTGATAAATGTCATTGCCTTTTATATATATGCTTATCGGTCATACATATTAATGTTCCTTCAACATATTATCAACATAAATATCAACATTTAATTTCATAAAAGCCTTTTTTGGTGCATCATCTAAAAAGCCTTTTTTTTCATAGCTCAGCTATAGTGGTAATAGTCTCTACTGCCTAAAATGTCAAGCACTCAATTTATATTAAGATTTAATATTCCTATATTTTGATCTATGTTTTGAAGCTGTCCTATAGAGTAAAAAAAATGTTCACTGTAAAAATATTTTTTGTCTAGTTGCTTGAATTGCTTTCAGTACAAAATGATTTTCTTACACCTTATATTGGTTTACACCATAAAATGCAGATGGGAGATAGCATGTCTATGTGATAAAGGTGTATAAACCAATATTCTATTTGCTAGGGTAATAATTTGCATTCTACACACCATATTGCACAGCTAAAACCTTCTTGAGCATAAAAACAAGGAAACCAAACATGCTTTTATTTCATTTTCAATGGGTAATAATGAAATGACCACCTATTGCAACCTTGTTCACCTCACTTTATTAATGTTTTATTGTTAGTGAGGTTGAATTTTGACCTGAGCCCTAAAACAATAGCTAAGAAAAAATTAAGGGGCCCTTTTACTAAGTCGTGGTAGACACTAGCACATGCGAGACACACTGAGGAGTCCCACAGTAGCGCCCATCGGCGCACACTAATCCCCTGCTAAAAAATTTTTTTTATATATATTTCAGCGCAGAAGGCATGACTATGGGCAGAGAATAGTCATGCTCTGTGCTAATTGAGTAGTGCAGACACATTGGCATTGGTGCCCGATTACCACGGGGTTAGAGTAAGAGGCACCAACAAAATAGGTGTCGGTAAGGGATTCCGTGGTAATGGCCATGTGCTAATTTTTTTTCCCTTAGAGGAACCGATGATATTAACGGACTCCTATACAAGACAGTGGATGTTTAATACTTTGATATTTAGTCCTGTCAGGAGATTTGGGGTTCCTATTGATTTAATTGTATACGATTGGGTGACACCTGCAAACTAAATTGTACAAACTTCTTTATATATTTAGAAAATTGACATTTATTAAGTTTGGACTTCCCTGTTTAATATAGAGTTTATCATGTGCTAATTGGGAAATTAGTGTGTGGGCATTACAGAAAAATATGGCCATTTTACCGCCACACTAAAAGTGGCCACAGCACATGAAAAAACACACACTGACAACAGCACCAGCCACTTTTTAATGCAGCTTGGTAAAAGGCCTCTAAATTAGTAGTTAGAAAACCATAACTGCAATAGATTTGACCATATCTTATAGCCAATGTCATTGAATGGTGGGGATTTGTACCTTTTCTTTTCTTGATTTAGGATTCTTTCTGCAGCAAACACTATTCAGATAGATTGATAAACTTCTCTTTGACCATCATAAAAATGTAGCCTGTTAAAATACCAGTCACCAAAATAAAGCTCTACTAATCCAGCATCTACAAATTTATTAGGTGACCTTAAATTTAAGAGTGGTCTTAATTTTAAGTAACAGTGGGGGAAAAAAAAAGAAGGAAAAGCCTCAGAATAATTGCTGATACCCTCATATCTACTACCTGCTGCAATCTTCTTCTACCTCATAGTGACACATAAAAATGGCAGAAACAGAGGAGTGAGAAATAGACTAGGCAATCCAGAGACAAACAAAGAGACTTCAGTCGATATGGAACAATTTATTGGGCTTGTGTATAGACTCATCAAATTGTTATGATATCTTTGTTCCAACAGTTTAATGTTCAGTGCTCTGGACTAAATCCTAAATTCTTCAACAGTGGAACAAAACCTTCAATATTGTTCTCATATAGACTGACTGTATAATTTATTTAGCAACTTTGGTTATGCAGACTTTTTTTTCCAATTTGGTCAAAATATTTACCAACAAATCTCGTGGGTAGCCATGTGCTCTACCATGGCTGCCTCAGTAGTTAACCTGTTTATGACATCTTTGAATGTAAATAAATGCTTTCATCAACCTTCCAACCATTTATAAAGATGTGGGCTCAATATATTGATGACATTTTTATTATGGAGAGGCACAAAGGCACACTTGCATACATTTGCAAGTTGATTAAATGGATGCCATCAAAAAATATAATTTATGATAACATATTATAAATCAGAGATTTTGGTAGTGGATATGTACATTAAATAAAGAGTAGACTGTTTTGAGAGTACAGTGTTCCATAAATAGACAGGAAAACAGTTTTGCATTACTCAGCCATCATCGGGAGTCTTTTAACTCCTATTCACCTGTTCACTACCCATGTCTGTTTTAATATTCCCACAATAAATAATGCCCTAATCCCTTATTTGTCCATTTGTCTGTCTCAATTAGATTGTAGGCTCAGTCAAGCAGGGTCTCTCTCATACATGTTTAGTGTACAGCACTGCGTACATCTATTAGCATTATAGAAATAAATAGTAGTAGTAAGTTTACCATTTTCACAACTTCTTCAATACCGAAGGTTGTGTTCCACTGTGAAATAATTTAAGATTCAGCTCTAATCATTAAAAAATTAAGTTGTTGGAATGGGTATATCTCCTTTTTGGTTTGATGAGCCTATAAATGAGTCCTCTATAACAACAGGAACTTTTAGTGTCAAGGGGAAATGACTTGGGATCTTGCCAGGTATTTGTGACCTGGATTGGCCACAGTTGGAAACAGGATGCTGGGCTTGATGGACCTTTGGTCTGTCCCAGTGTGGCAATACTTGTGTACTTATGACTCATGAAGGTTCAAACCATCTAACTTATGTGATGAAACATGGGGAAGGAATGACCCATGTAGCAATGTGTGCATGTATTGGAAGATTGTAACAGTGCTTCTGGTATTTTCAGCTAAGTTAATGTGGATAGCATTTCAGTAGGCAAAGAATTTAAAGGAACAATTAGGTCCATCTGTATTACCACAATATGAGCAATCTTTGAACCAGGGGCGTAGCCAGACCTTGCCAGGAGGGGGGGGCCAGAGCCCGAGATGGGGGGGCACTGTTAAGTCACCTCCCCCCCTCCGGCAACCCCCCTTCCCCCGCTCGATCGCGCCAACACTCTTAAACTCCCCCCCTCCCGCTACCAACCCTCGGCCGCCGTCGCCGCCCGCCCCATGAAGTACCTTGTTTGCTGGCGGGGCTGCCCAAACCCCGCAGGCCAAGAGTGTTCTTCAGCGCTGGAGTTAGTAAACTCCGGCGCCTTCATTCAAGGAAGTTCATCTGAAGGATCAGCTGGTTTTTGACGCATTTACGTCCTGCACGGGGCTACATGCACGGTGCAGGACGTAAGGCGTCAAAACCAGCTGATCCTTCAGACGAACTTTCTTGAATGAAGGCGCCGGAGTTTACTAACTCCAGCGCTGAAGAACACTCTTGGCTGGCGGGGTTTGGGCATCCCCGCCAGCAATCAAGGTAAATCATGCGGTAGCGGGGCTGGCGGCGATGGTGGAGGAAGATTGGTGGCGGGAGGGGGGTCGTCGGCAGGGGGCCAGGGGCGAATCTGCGGGGGCCCGGGCCCCCTCAGGCCCCACGTAGCTACGCCACTGCTTTGAACAATACTGAAAAGGGACAATTTAAATGTTCTAAATATAAAACGTAAATTACATTGCAACGATTCAAATCGATTAGATCAAAGGATATACACTGTACAATATACTACAAAGTGTTTGATGGAGTTCATTGTCTATTGTAACTTATGCCCATCTAAGAAGATGTATGTTGGGCAGAATTCAAGGAAATTAAGGGTTTGAATAAACAAATCATTACAGCAGTTTGAAATGAGCTAAAATTGTGAGCCATTGATATATTGTTTAGAAGCAGAGCATATTTTTGAAAAGTTGAGGTGTTTAGCTGTTGACCATATCCCAACCTATGGCTAATGTTAAGAATATTTGTCTTTTTTATTCAAATGTTTGACATCAAGTGCAGAACAAACAGAGGTGGTCGAGGGAAGCGATGGAAAAACAACCTGGTTATCATCAAAGGCTTTATTGTGGAAAGGACCCAACTCTGCCAAGTTTCAGCAAGATTGCCTGTATCAGGGATCAAAGTTTCCCATAAAATTTCCTAGAGAAACTGTTAGCATTGCATACAGGTTATTTCCACCAATGATGTATATCAAATTTTCTTCCCAAATGTAAACCACATTGGTTCAAAATCACAGCTGAAATTATGGGGGAAACTATGGCATCTGATGCAGTCAATCTCCATGAAACCTAACTGGGTTGGGTCCTTTCCACAATAAAGCTTTTGATGATAACCAGGTTGTTTTTTCGTCACTTCCCTTGAGCACCTCTGTTTCTTCTGCACTTGAGGTTTATCTTCAAAAGAGGTTTTCCTCTTTTTCTCTTTTACATCATGGTTCTCCTATCTACTTACTTAACCCCCAGATAAAGAAATTTAAAATTTGGTTAAGTACCTCACTTTTGTCTGATATTTCTTACTGCCCTTCACCTTTGCAATAACAATCATTATCTTTTTCCATTGCCAACCCTTTGTCCTTAGCTTCCATGTAATTCTTATATAATTATCAATAGTGACATAATGGTAATGTTTTTCTTGTGCTTTTGTTCTGCAGGAGAGGTTGGTGTTTTGAAGTGAAGCTCAGCTACCAGTAACACAAAGAGGAAAGCTTGGATTTTCAGCCCTGCCCTAGTTGGTGCAAGGTCCATATTAAGATGATTGTCCTGGAGAGAGGCAGTGAAGAACATGGTTATAAATACTATCATCCATCATAATTTAGCAATCTGATAACCCAATCTCTGTTCCATCTGGATTTGGATTTTTAGATTTAATCACTCGCTCACCTTTTCCAAATCCAAGTGCAAGGCATTCAGTTACTGTAGTTATTTTTCAACCCTAGGAGTCTTACAATCTAAGTCATGCCTGAGGCAATGGAGGGTGAAGTTACTTTCTGACAATCATAAGAAGTCATGCATCTGCTTCTGTTTTCTTATGATAAAAAAAAGCTGAAAATCCTGCCTAATCAGTTTATTTTTCAGTTATTTTTGCTCTCTCTCTCTCTCTCAATAAATGATCTGTTTAGGAGAAATTAGTCATTCAACTGCCAGTGTATCAACAGTTAATGGCAAACTAAATGCTTGGAGACAGTAACACTATTTACTGGTCACAAGGCACAGAAGTTCTGCTTCTTTGGTAATGGAAATAGATTAAGTGGATACTAATGTCCATTTTAGAATAACATTCTACAATTATGCATGACAAGAAAATTAGAGTTTCCAGTTCAGTCTTTTACATTTAATTCTCATAAAACTGAAATTCTAAGAAGTCTATGTACCAACCAGCATTATAGTTAACACCTCATTAATGGCCTTTACCTAATGCATATATCATTACATGCTATTTGTATACATGTTATCATTATCAAAGAGTAAGTGAAAGGATTAGCAGACAATGTTAATGCTAATAGGCTCATTAGTTATTATCACTGGATAGATAGATAGATAGATAGATAGATAGATAGATAGATAGATAGATAGATAGATAGATAGATAGATAGATAGATAGTGTCACATATCGCCCCATCCCTTTCACACACCCCTGTCACACCCCCCTAAGAGTGTCCTATCCTCCTTTCCCCCTTACTCTACTGCCCTGGTAGTCTAGTGACCTGTTCGGGGCAGGAAATGGCCCCCTCTTTCCTGCCTGGAGCACTGCCCTGCATTCTGTTCCCCTTGCAATGCTAAGTGCTGACGGTGCCGGAGCCAATTCAAAATGGCCGCCGAGAGTTGAAGTGGCCTCACAAGACGAAGTCTTGCGAGGCCACTTCAACTCTCAGTGGACATTTTGAATCAGCGCCGGGACAGTCAGCATTCAGCATTGCAAGAGGAACAGAATGCAGGGCAGCACTCAGGGCAGGAAAGAGGGGGCTCTTTCCTGCCCCAAAGAGGTCACTAGACCACCAGGGCAGTAGAGTAAGGTAAGGGGAGGGGACTAGGATAGGACACCATTAGGCCTGCCTGCCAGCCTGCCCATTTGTCCGGAAATCCGGACAAATGGGCAGGCTGGCAAAACCCGCCTGGTTGCCCGGCTATGTCCTCAAAAAGAGGACATGTCCAGGTAAAACCGGACATATAGTAACCCTATATGCAGCATGTCATGCATATGTCACATACTATTCATGACATGCTGTATGTAGGGTTACCATAAGTACAGGAGTTTGTCTCCAGTTTTTTGTTTTTATTTAAATGCAGTCAGGAAGATTGCATGGCCATGACCAGTGTACTGCCAGTCTGCAAACAACATGGCATGTCTGAGAATGTCTGCAAATTTGCAATATGAATTCCTTCCCAACCTGTGTGCATGTGAGAGACCTTGCTAATGATAGGACAATCTTTATTTGCCTGTAGTGGTGCAAGGTCTCTTAGCTCTTTGGGTTTCATGGACATAAATTATACCTAATTTTCAAAGAGAGATAACCAGTATGAAAATACCTGCCAACTCTGGTTCTGCTGTTTATGCAGGCAGAATGGGAGCAATGCACCTTTGTACCAATAAGATGTATAATAAAGTTACAAGGTTTGTGTTTTTTGTTTTTTGGAGAGAGAGCCTGTTAAACATTTACCAGCACACCACTGCTGATGGTCCTCTTTGGCTGATACAGTAGAACATAGTTTGTAGATTTTAAAAGCCAAAGTCAGTAATTTAAATTTCACTATAGCTTTACAAGAGAGCCAATGTAAATTTTTAAAAAATGGAGTGGCATGTTCAGACCAAAGACCTCCCTGCCTCTATGTTTTCTACAATTCCAATCTCCCTAACTGTTTATCTAACCCAGATAAACCATATTACAGTATTCCAAAACTGTTAATACTATCGCTTGCACAATAACATGAAAAGGTTTGGGTTCCAAAAGATATTTAATATAACGTAGCATCTTCAGTTTAAAAAAACATTTGAGAACCACACTGTCACAGGGAGCTGCAGTGGGAATTGAACCCAGTCCCCCTAGGTTTTCAGTTCACTGCACTAATTATTAGGATACTCCACCACTCTATGCATGTATAGTTTTGAAAGTAAATATATGCACTCAGTTTTCTAACCCAACCAGTTTATACTTTCAGTAATTGTTATTATTAATATTTTACTGCAGCTGAAATATAAGCTCTCAAATGACATGTATATGTTAGGTTTTATGAAGCTCCACCAATTTAACCACTTATATTTACTTCTTAATTCTTGACTAAGCCTCTGAAAATTATAACTTTACCTCAAAATACATGAAACTATTTTGCCTAAATACTTATCCTGATTGTACAAACTTTTTGTAGAAAAGCAAGAGTATAAAGGCCCATAATGTATAGATATTTCAATCACTCTGTTGCAGTGTACAAAAACATATGACAACAGCTTTCACAATATCAATAGAAGAAAGAAGCTAATCTATCATCCAGATTGCAAGACAGACTCAGTTATGTAAGTGTTTATGTTTGCCCTAGGAAGTAGAATTCCTGGTGCAAACACAAACACATATTTGAATGTGTCTGGCAGGCTGCAATGATAGAATTAATTAGCAGCCAGATCAGTCCTGGCAGAGACCACAATCACAATAAATGCCAGAAGTCCTAGTGGAAATTCAATGACTGTCTGGCAGGTTCTGCATTCCTCATGTTGACCATGTCTGTGCAAAAGGCTGGCTGTAGAGGGATTCCATTCAGAAAGATCACAAGGACCTTGGCACCCAAGTATAGGTTTAATAGCTGCAGTGACGTTGAATTATTCTGGGGTACAGTGGTTGAAAACAGGAGAGGAGGAGTGCCAGGCATGAATCAACAAGGGAATCTTAATGTTTCACTATTTATTTATTTATTTATTTATTTAGCTAGTTACTTGAAACTTTTCTCTGTCACAGGTCTTATCAATGACTATTAATACAATGAACAATACATTCTTAGAAACCTGAAAATATAACAACTAAAACAATAAATTAACAATACATAAAATAATATATAATTTAAAATCAGGATTGTTCAACAAATGGTGGACCTCATATGAGGTGATATTGCAAAAGTGCACTTCATGCAGGGCCTTGATTTGTCGAACCAAATTTAGGGTCCTTTTATTAAGATGTGCTAACAGATTTAGCACATGCTAATGATTAGCTTGAGTTAAATGCCATGCAACCCAGTATATTCCTATGGGCTGTATTGCATTTAGTGTGTACTAATCATTAGTGTGCATTAAATCTGTTAGCACACCTTAGCAAAAGGATCACTTAGGAGCTCTTTTACAAAGGTGCGTTAGGCACTACATGCATGCAGTGTGCGCCTAAATGAGACTACCGTCAGGTTACTGCACCCCCAGTTGTAATTTTAGATTTTGTGCATGCCCATAACACCTGGATAATTTATTTTTTTATTTCCTCCCACGGATGTCATTTCTGGCAGTTGGCACACACCGACCGGTTACCGCACGTGTAGCACGTGAGCCCTTACCACTAGATCAATGGGTGGTGTTAAGGACTCAGGCCGGTTTTGGATGTACACCGGTTTCAGTTTTAAAGCATACCCTTTTCCCATCCCATTTTTAAAAAGCCCTTTTTTGCAGACATGGTAAAACTGGCCTGGCAGGGACCAATACATGCACCTACACTACCGCAGGCCACTTTTTACCGCAGCTTAGTAAAAGGACCCCTTATCTTGTAAGAAGTGAATATCATACTAACTGACTAAGGGGCACTTTTACTAAAGCTTAGCATGTACTAACAGACATTAGTGTGCACCAAGTGCTAAAAAGCCCATTATATACCTATGGGCTTCTTAGAATTTAGCATGCACTAATTGTGTTAGTACACATTAAGCTTTAGTGAAAGAGCCCCTACGTTTTAAAAGGCTCCTTCCTTCTCCCCACCTACCTCCAGATACACTCCATCTCAGTCCTTTTTTGTTAGGGTTAATTTTGTCCACAGAGCAATTCTGTGCTGACAAAATTTACGGTAGCTGGACAGGGGGGATTTTGAAACATCAATGTCGGTATAGCTAAAAGTTGGGTTTAACTGCATAAATGTTTTATATACCAACTCTATGGTAGAAAAGTACTTCCTAGACTCAGGATACAAAGGACCTGTTTATTCTTTCATGTAGCAAAATGCCAAACTGCTATGTCATTGCAGTTGCAGACAGAACATTCTGGCCCTTGCTCCAGAAAACAGATGCCAATCAAAATGTAACAATAGGAGGAACATTCAGTGATTCTGATTCTGTTGGATTCAACTATGATATTTTGGAAGAAGGCATACAATCCATGTACAAGGGAAAAGCTATGTCTTTCCTCCCTAAGAGGAGATCCAGAAAGGGGGAAATAGGACTTGATATACTGCCTTTCTGAGGTTTTTGCAACTACATTCAAAGCAGTTTACATATATTCATGTACTTATTTTGTACCAGGGGCAATGGAGGGTTAAGTGATTTGCTCAGAGTCACAAGGAGCTGCAGTGGGAATTGAGCTCAGTTCCCCAGGATCAAGGTGCACTGCACTAGCCACTGGACTACTCCTCCACAAGAGGAGGTCTAGATAGGTCTTTCATCTCCTAGATGGAGTCTAACTAAGAAAGATGTAGACAAACAGTGATTAGGGAACCCCACCCAGGGGTTCACTGGCGTCTTAGTTCCCTATTGAAAGGACTAAAGAGGGAGCAAGAGAAATAATAATAAAGGAGCTGTCTGTCTGTTAATCAGCTGCCCCTGGAGCTTGAAGGAAGAGCCCTAAGTATTCCCACTTTACAATAAATTGTTCAGAAAGGTCAGTTTGATCCACAGATGACCATCTCAGGCACAGAGTGTGCCCTATGGCAGAAGGTCTGGACTGGTCATGGTGCGACTGGATCCTAAATCCTATTCAAAGAACAGCAAAGGCTGAAGCTGCTGACAATGTATGTTCCAAAGAGGGCTGAAAGCAGTGGAATTGGTGAGTATCAATGTCCTATCTGTGTCAAAGGATAATTCACCCGCCCAGTGGTTTATGCTTCACCTCTTCACAAGGCAAGCTTCCAGTACTCAGAGAAGCTCAGTAATTCATCTAATGTAGCTAAATCATCTAAACTAAGAGGACAAGGGAGACGTGGAGGGGCATAATTGAACGAAAACGTCTATCTCCATGGGCGTTTATCTCCGAGAACGGGTCCGTGAAGGGGCGGACTGAACCGTATTTTCGAAAAAAATAGACGTCCATGTTTTATTCGACTATTTGTGAGCTGGGCGTTTTTGTTTTTCAGCGATAATGGAAAATGAAAGCGCCCAGCTCAAAAACGAATAAATCCAAGGCATTTGTTCGTGGGAGGGGCCAGGATTCGTAGTGCACTGGTCCCCCTCACATGCCAGGACACCAACCGGGCACCCTAGGGGGCACTTTTACAAAAACAAAAAAAAGGTAAAAGAGCTCCCAGGTGCATAGCACCCTTCCCTTGTGTGTTGAGCCCCCCAAATCCCCCTCAAAACCCACTGCCCACAAGTCTAAGGGGTGAAGGGGGGCACCTACATATGGGTACTTTGGGTTTGGGGGGGTTGGACGACTAAGCATTAAGCAGCACAATTGTAACAGGTAGAGGGGGATGGGCCTGGGTCCACCTGCCTGAAGTCCACTGCACCCCCTAACAACTGCTCCAGGGACCTGCATACTGCTGCCAGGGAGGTGGGTATGACATTTGAGGTTGAAAATAAAAAGTTGTGAAACATCATTTTTTGTGGTGGGAGGGGGTTAGTGACCACTGGGGGAGTCAGGGGAGGTCATCCCAGATTCCCTCTGGTGGTAATCTGGTCATTTAAGGCACTTTTTGGGGCCTTATTCGTGAAAAAAACAGGGTCCAGGAAAAGTGCCCTAAATTCTAGCTACAAACGCATACTTTTTTTCCATTATCGGCGAAAGGCGCCCATCTCTCCTCGGCCGATAACCACGCCCCAGTTCCACCTTCGCCACGCCTCCGACATGCCCCCGTCAACTTTGTACGCTTCCGCGATGGAGTGCAGTTGAAAACGTCCAAAATCAGCTTGCCATTATACCGATTTATTCGTTTTTGTGAGATAAACGTCTATCTCCCGATTTGGGTCGAAATCTAGGCGTTTTTCTCTTTCAATTATAAGGTGGATAGGGGCTCATTTTCAAAGCACCTAGACTTACAAAGTTCCATAGGTTACAATAGTATCTGGGAGAGAATTGGAAACCTAATATTAAGAAGTAAGGGGCTATATCTACCACCTACTAAACATACAAAAGATGCTGGATTTGGAAGTGTGTGAAGTTCCTCCAAGGAGGCTTTCTAATGTGTCTTTGATGCAGAGTCATAGCCAGACCTTAGGTTTTGGGAAGGCCTGAGCCAGAAGTCAGGGGACACAGCCCCCCCCCCCCCTCAGTTCTATGCCATTGCATGACCCCACATAACTGAGCTGTCAAGGGCCCCAAGCCCTGCCAGTGGCTTCAGTCCATTCAAAAGCTTCAATTTACCCTCTCCCAAATCCTTAGCATGAAGAAAAATCCAACATAAAACAGGTAGAATTGATGACAACAAGGCTCTTTAAAACACTATAAAAGGCACAACAGGCTTAAATAAACTCAATATACTGTATATAACTATATGAAACCAGGCCATTTAATGCACTGTGACTCTTGAAAGATAAAACATACACAAAAAATTCTCATATTAATTAAAAGATAATGTATCAATTGTCAGAAAATATAACTAAATATTTCGAGAGATATCATAAAAAGAAATTCACTTCCATACTGAATTAGTTCTTGTTACATCTGCAAACACAGCATCTGCTTACATACATCAGGAAATATTCAAATCCTCTGACCTAAAATCATCTTATTTTGAGCACAAACAACCTCAAAGAATTTTCAGCTGCCTGAAAACAAAAGACATCAGTAAAGTAGTAAGGGAAACTGTGCTAAAGTTATACTGTTCACTGACACTAGACAGCTCTGTAGATAGATTTGTCTCCTTGTTCCTTAAACAGAAGCTAGAACAGGGCCCCTTTTACTAAGCCACGTAAGCATCCACGCGCGCCAAAATTGACTTATCGCCCGACTACTAAGTGGCTCTTGCAGTAATTTCATTTTTGGCACACATCCAATATGCGCGTCTGAAAAATAATTTTTATTTTCTGGCGCACATAGTGGATGCACTCCAAGTGGCATCTGACGCATGTAGATCCTTACCACCCAAATTCTTTACCACTAGGTCTATGGCTGGTGGGAAATAAAAGAGGCCTTTTTATAGGCGTGCTGAAAAATGGATTGGCGCGTGCCCAAAACCCGTGCCTACACTACCACAAGCCACTTTTCAACGTGCCTTTTTAAAAGGACCCCTTAGATAAAGGGAGGATTGGTTTCCACTGGAATATTGAAAATTTCATATCACATTTCTTCTAAATATCCCCCCCAAGACTTGCGGTAATCATTTGGGAAGTTCATAGCTTGTATGTACAGATGCTTGAATTTGTTCTCAAATAACTCCAGCTTGTGGAGGATAAGAGCATTATCTTGTGTAATTGTTGAGTTAGATATCTGCAGAGCTGTTCACTACTCCAAAGCCTTGACTTTTTCAACTTGATCTACCACAGTACTCAAGCCTACTCACACATTCTTGCCATGTCCGGCCTCCATACTACCAAACTTATAGTCCTCTCAAGAGATATTATTGCCTTCCATATAGAATCCAAATTAACCACTAAATGAAAGACTAGTCTTCACTAAGGCAGATGATCACTCATGGATCCCAGTTTTAACCTCAATTCAACCACACATCCTCCAACTTCTAAGCCAAGTTCACCTCCAGCTTCGGCTGTCAAAACTTCCTCTTGCACTGGCATCTGCCCCTCTGACTGTACCCTGGCAGTTAGGCGTGCAAATGCGGATATTTTATAACATCATGCCTAATTTCTGGGAGTGCCCTTAACCTGCCCATTCTCCTCCCATGGCCACGCCCTCTTTGGAGTTGCACGCTCTGAAATTTAGTCGCACATGTTATAGAATAAGGCTTAGAGCAGATCCATGCATTATTCCTAATTATTGTCAATTAAGTGCCTGCTAACACCAATTATTGATTGTCAATGCAAAATTGATTAAATAGTTTGCCCACAGATCTGGGATCCATACCCAAATTTGGACAACCTATATAGAATCTGGGGGTATAGGTGTAGGAATAACATTATAAAATTATCTCCATAGTGTAGGCACAATTCTATTCATATAGAGTTACAACTAAAAGCACTGGGTATTAATATCATAGGGCTGGTGTAGGTGTGACTGCCTAAGTGCGGCAGGTACATGTGTAACTTATGGTATTCTGCAAGTTACATGCATAAGGGAAAAACCTGCCCTTGTCCCACTCATGCTCCACCCCCTGTATATGCCTCCCTTGCAAATACACACTATGTAAGTTATGCGAGTATTTTCAGAATAATGCTGGAATATACATGCATAAATGTGCACATAAAGGGCTAGATTCTATAAATGGTGCCGAAAAAAATCGGCACCAAAAAAAATGCTGAGCGCTATTCTATAAGCCGCACCTAAAGTTAGGCGTGGTTCATAGAATAGCACTTATGTCCCGGGAGTCATGCTTACATTTAAGTGCGTAGAAGACAACAGAGAGACATTGATAATGTCTTTATCACTTTTGATAAAGCATATTTTGCCTCTATCACTTTTGAAATCTACCTAAATAACAGCAGTAAACCAACATCTGAGACATCTCTTTCTTGTGTGTTTTCAGGAATGAAATTTCCTATGTTCATCTTTATACATGGTTATTAAGCTCTGCTTAAGTTATTCATTAACTAGCATCTACCTCAAGAGAATATTTAGCAGTGATGGCACTATTGTCAACAACCATCACAGACACCTGCTTCCCTGAAATGTAGAATAGCTTCTATTCATCATAGTCACAGTGCCATCTTCACTGAATACACTAGGGTAATGTAGAAAGACTGCTTGCATTATAGCAGTGGTGATGTTGTGACAATGGCAGCAGCTACAATAGTGATGCTATGAATGATCATGCTGATGGCACTGCTGTTGATCAGGACATGATTTCTTCCTAAATCCCAAACTGTTGTTCTCCTAATACCTTGCTTGTATTGCTTTTGCTGATTGCTGCCTGCCAAATTCTTTTACTTTTTCCCGCTTGCCTGTTTAAGGTTTCTGACACTTTGTGCCATATACAAGATGTACATTTCTGAGACATTTGTTTTCTTCAGGCTGTGTATTTTAGGTGTAAAACTATTTCACCATGTTTGTGATATCATTCAGACTGTTAACGGGCTCAATATTCAGAAAATACTGAGCTCCTACATTTATACTACTAAATTAGTCTCCAAAATTCATGCCCATTTTTCAGCCAAACTTAGGAGCATCTTAAGACAGTAGCTTAAAAATTATGCTTACAAATTTAGGCCCAACCGACATAAACACAGTGAAAGTGACTGAAACAATAACCAGATGATGTTCTAAAGATTCAAACATTCATTAACATCCAAGACTCGAAGGGCCTTGTGTCAGCTGCTAGACCTGTATCAGGAGTCTCCAAAGGATGTTTATGAATTTGTACATCCTTTGGTTATATAGAAAGTCAAGAATAAAGAAAATGCTGCGCACAATCAGGCTTATTTTCGAAGGAGAAGGTCACCCATCTTTTGACACAAATCGGGAGATGGGCGTCCTTCTCTCAGGGTCGCCCAAATTGGCATAATTGGAAGCCAATTTTGGGCGCCCTCCAACTGCTTCCCGTTGTGGGGATGACCAAAGTTCCCGAGGGGTGTCGGAGGCATAGCGAAGGCGGGACTGGGGCATGCCTAACAGATGGGTGTCCTCAAGTGATAATGGAAAAAAGAAGGGCGTTCCTAACGAACACTTGGCCGACTTTACTTCGTCCTTTTTCTTTATAACCATGCCACAAAAATGTGCCCTAAATAACCAGATGACCACCGGAGGGAATTGGGGATGACCTCCCCTGACTCCCCCAGTGGTCACTAACCACCTCCCACCCTGAAAAAAACTTTAAACACTTTTGTCTTTTTTTTTTTTTAGAGTATGGGTGATGGACGTCCTTTGCCTCTGTCCCTGCGACAGCAGTCGAGCATGTCATTCTTATGCCTCCGTCCCTGGACGTGGCAGTTAAGGATGTCCAAAATGTGGATGTTTCTGTGAGAAGGACATCCATCCTTTGCTATACCTCAAACACCCCCCTTATTTATTTGGATTTTGGCTCACAAGTAGCAGTAGTGGGATTTGAACCAGCCACCTCTGGATTACAAGACCAGTGCTTTAACCACTAGGCCACTCTATGCTTGGCATGCACAGAGCAGCCACACATAATGCTTGGCTGCTCTGCACTGGCTTCCCCTCCTTAGGAAGAAAATCGTGTGCAAATGAGCTAACAGCGATTTCCTTCATGCATGCCCATTCCTTTCCAAATCGCTAAGGGATCGGTAAGGGAAGGGCTTTTTCCGTTCAGTTAGTGGGACCAATGCACTACGAATGCTGGCTCCTACCACGACCAAATGGCTTGTATTTGGTCATTTTTGAGATGGGTGTCCTTACTTTCCATTATCGCCGAAAATCAGAAATGACCAAGTCCTGGGGACGACCATCTCTGCTGGGGACGACCATCTCTAAGGTCGACCTAAATTTGCTGATTTGGACGTCCCTGGCCGTATTATCGAAAGGAAAGATGGACACCCATCTTGTTTCGATAATACGGGTTTCCCCGCCCCTTTGGAAAACTTGGGCGCCCCGTTCAATTATGCCCCTCCACGACAAGCTACGGCAGATGCCAGTCCACATCAAAGAATGAACTGATTCAAACCAGTAAAATGGATGATACAGAAGTCTCCATCAAAACCTCTGTAAACTCTCCACATTACAAGCGTAGTTTGACACTGAGCTCCTGTATAAGGAGATATTCAACGCCCGTGTCGAGTCTTGGATGTTAAAAAAAATTTGAATCTTCAGAGCATCATCTACTTATTGTTTCATTCACCTTCTCTGTGTTTGTGTGTGTCTTTGGACTATGGAGGTTCGTTCTTCTGTATTTCCATCGCCTGCCATTTGTTTGCCTAAATTTATGATCCCACTTTATGGGCCTAGTTTTGAAGTATGTCATGGTAGTTGTCAAAGGGTTTTCCATTGAAACTTACACCTACTCAGGGCAGTGGCGTAGCCAGACCTGACATTTTGGGTGGGCCCAGAGCTAATATGGGTGGGCACTGTGTATATAGGTATGAGTAGTGTTTCTTGGGATACTACAAAATAATGCCGTACAATGCCGTAGTCTGCCCAACAGCTGCCCTGGATCAACATAAACCACAGACATACTTAATGGAAAAACTGATATTTTTAAATACTACTACTACTACTAATAGCATTTGTATAGCGCTACCAGACGCATGCAGCGCTGAACCCTTGATATAGAGAGACAGTCCCTAATGTAAATATAGTTACATTATGCCATGTCAAATTTGACCACGCATAAGTCTTCTATAATGGCAAACATCTCAATGCACATGACAGGATCCTGCAATATAATTACAGCAATGACATATAACAATGTATTCAAATTCTGGTAGCACCTCAATAATAGCAACAAAATCCCTTCACTGCCAGGTACTTTGTAAAGTAGCACTAAATCCTGCAAAGAGGCTTCTCAGATCCTATGTTGCAAACCTTAACATCAATTCCAATAACAGTACCTTTACAAAGGCAGCAGTGAATATACACAACAGCACTACACATCCCATTGAAAAAGCCAGACAAGTCAGACTCATAGATCCCCACACAAACCATATGCCAGCAGAATCTCTCACCTACTCAGTCACATGCAGAACACAGACCAACCCTCAACAATTACAGAATAAAGGACCAAAAATTAGAAATTGTAATCAGCCCTTCCCTACCCCCCATCTATCCCCATAGACCGGAATCAGCTTTTCCTTTCCCTACCATCCATCTCCCTATCCCTGAATCTGCCCTTCTTTTCCTTCCCTACCCATCCCCGTAGCCCAATATCAGCCCTTCCCTTCTCCACCTTACCCCCCCCCCATCCATCCCGGTATCAGCCCTTCCCTTTCCCACTATCCATCCCATAGCTAGGCAGCAGCCCTACCCTTCCCCCACACCTCCCTGTAGCCTAGTGTCAGCCCTGTCCTACCCCCTACCCATCCCCTCATGGTCTGGTATCTTCCCCCCCCCCCCCCCCGAAGGCCAGCAGCATTAAATATGACCCTTTTTTAATGTCCTGGGCACTGCAAAGCCCACCTCCACCTAGAAACCCACCTCCATTAAATTTAAAACTTTTTTTTAATATATTTTACCAAGGCACTGCAGTTCAAAGACCAACCCCACCCAAAAACCCACCAAGGCACCAACATGACAAATATACTACCTGGGCACTATTAACATTTATTGTCGTTGGGTTTCTGGGTGGGGCAAAATGAAGAGCCCATCCCTACTCAGAACCCCACCATCAGCCAGCATTAGACTGTACACGTTAAAAATTAAAAAAAATATTTATTTTACCTGGGCTGGGAAGCTAGGCTTCGGTGGTGGCAGACACTGTTGCAGACTCGAAGAGCACTCTGTGCTGTTGTAGGGCCGCAGGGGGAGTGTTAAGGCTGAGGCCGGGGGGGGGGGGGGGAGATCAACAAAAAAAACTGATTGATCCAGCGAGGGGACAGTGAGGAACGCGACATCAATGGCAGCCAGCAGGGGCAGCGGAATACCTTTATGGCTGGAGGGGCCAAACATCTGCAGCTCAAACCCCAAGCTCTCTGCTTGAAGATGCTTTCTCGGGTATAATATTGGTCAGGCCATTTCTCTAGTGTTCCTACCCCATTGTGCTGCCTTTGAGGGAAAGGGGGGGGGGGATCCCATTTCTGCACTCCCAAAAGTTTTTAGCAAACAAAGCAGAAGAGTCATTGTTTACATTTATTTTGCTGGGAGCAAGAGGCAATGCCACATAATTCGGTACAGCTGTATGCAAATGTGCCCCAGGATAACAAAACTGCTGTTAGTGCCTCTAGGATAGAAATGCCCTTTTTCTGCATAGACTATGAAGTCTGGCTCTCAGTAAAAACTCCCTGTGACACAGGACACCCCTGGGAGGCTGAACTGGGCTGTAGCAGTGATCAAGCCCGAACGGTGCCAGGCTAGGGCTGAAGGGGCGATGAACTGATTGTAGTAGGGGTGGGGGAGGGCTGGCGGCTGCTTCAAGCATCAGAGTTACGTTGCCAGAGCCGAGAGCTCAGAACAAGCGCCGACCGAGATGGGGCTCGTGCAGATTTTCCTATTGAGCACTGTGGCGCCATTGTGTGCACTGTGGGAGGAGCGGAGGAGCGAAAAGCTGCAGAGTGAAACCAGATGGGGAGTAAACAACGACGGAGGAGTAGTGGTGCCGGCGTGCAGTGCTACAATGGCCGCCGATCAGGACCCGGCCTGCATTACAAAACAAAATGGGTAGGTAGGTAGGAGGGGGAGGAACGGACGGTTGCCGTACCGGCTGCCTGGGTGGGCCTGAGTCGAAATTGGGTGGGCCGGGGCCCACCCAAGCCCACCCCAAGCCCACCCGTAGCTACGCCCCTGACTCAGGGAATTCACAAAAAATAAAGGGTTTCAAGTGTTAGAACCAACTATAATATGTCACCAAGGGGCCCTTTTACTTCAGCTTAGCATGCACTAACAGAATTAGCAAACACTAACCCCCCTGTTTACTAAGCCACACAGCCCATTCAGAGTGAATGGGCTGTGTCGGCTTAAGCGCATGGCAGTCACTAGCGCAGCTTAGTAAACAGGGGAGTAAATGTTAAGAAGTATTCTTAGTATTTATCGCACATTAATTCTGTTAGCACACGCTAAGCTTTAAAAAGGCCCCTAATACCTGAAGAACAAATTCATGTAGTGCTTAAGATTTTCAGTTTATTGCACATCATTGTTAAAAATTGTGAATAAGTAGTTAATCAGGTGCTTAAAATGCCTTTAAAATATTTATAAACAAAAACACAATAGTGTAATTTTAAAAGAATGGTATAGAATAAATGCTCAAATTCTTAGAACATTGATGTTTCAGTTTTGTGTATCACTTCAGAGAAATAACAGAGAATATCTCTTTAATGATTTTCAGCAGTTTTTCTGAAATTTTTACCACAAAGAAGGAAGCATCAGATAAGTACCCTTTCCTTTGCTTAATTAGATTTTTACTATATTAGTTTTTCACCAAGACCTCAGATTTTTTTTATAAGGACTGATTCTTTGTTACCACTTTCCTTTCAGGGAGACCCAGGAACCCAAAGCCTCAGCACTGATCAGATAAGTATTGTGTTTTTCTATTTTCCCCTTTTATTTTCTTTCGCTGTCTTAAAAGTGTCCCTTTCAGATTTTGAAGTTGCAGCCCATGGGCATCAGTGGATGTAATCATCAGAAAGAAAGAAAGATGGAGGTATACGCTTTTGTGTTGACTGCAGAAAACTAAATCAGGTCACAGTAAATGACACATTCTCATTGCCACAAATCGATGAAACTTAGACACTTTTGGGCGAGTAAGGCACATGTTCCATTTTGGCCCTAACTTCAGGCTACTTCCAAGTAGTAGTAGCCAAGATGCATCATTGGTCTGACCCAAAATAGCTACTCTTTTGTAGCTCAGTATCCTGCTTCTAACAGTGGCCAATTCAGGTCACAAGTACCTCACAGAATCCCCAATAGTAGCAAGATTCATGCTACTAATCCCTGGGACAAGCAGTGGCTTTCTCCATGTTTATCTCAATAGCAGACTATGGTCTTTTCCTCCAGGAACTTGCACAAATTTTTTTTTAACACAGACACTAACTGCTGATACCACATACTCTGGCAAGGAGTTCCAGAGCTTAACTGTTCACTGAGTGAAAAAATATTTCCTCCTGTTCATTTTAAAAGTAGTCCCACAGTCAGAACCAGAGAAAAACCCTACATCTTAAAAGCAGTACTATGTAATGTCCTTGAGCGTGTCTTTGTACTTTTAAAAGAGTAAAAAACTGATTTATGTTTTCCCATTCTACATCACTCAGTATTTTGTAGACCTCTATCATATCTCCCTAAGCAGTCTCTTTTTTCAAGCTAAAGAGTCCTAACCTCAAACCTTTCTTCATATGAAAGGAGTTCTATCCTCTTAATGATTTTGATCACCCTTCTTTGAACCTTTTCTAATTCTGCTATATCTTTTTTAAGATATCGCAACCAGAATTGGTCGTACCATGGAGTGATACAGAGGCAATATAATATCTTTTTCTTATTTACCATCCCTTTCCTAATTATTTTGAGCATTCTGTTTGCTTTCTTAGCCACCACCACCACACACTGAACAGAAGATTTCAGCATATTGTCCACAATGACACCTAGATCTTTTTCTTGGGTGCCGACTCCTATGGTGAAACCTAGCATCAAATAACTCTGATTTGGATTATTCTTCTCAATGTGCATCACTTTTCACTATTTTCCACATTAAATCTCATCTTCCATTTGGATGCCCAATCTTCCAACTTCCTAATGTCTTCCTGAAAGTTTTCACAATCCGCAACTTTGAATGGTTTTGTGTCATCTGCAAATTTAATCACCTCACTCATAGTTCCTATTTCTAGATCATTAATAAAATGTTAGATAGCACCCGTCCCAGTACAGATACTTGGGGAACTCCACTGTTCACCCTCCTCCACTGAGAGAATTGGCCATTTAACCCTATCCTCTGTTTTAAATCCATCAACCAATTCCTCATCCACAACAGAACATTGCCTCCTATCCCATGTGTTTTAATTTTTTCAGTAGTCTCACATGAGGGATTTTGTCAAATGCTTCTGAAAATCTAGATATACTACATCAACCAGCTCACCTTTATCCACATGTTTATTCATGTATTCAAAGAAATGAAGCAAATTGATGAGGCAAGACTTCACTTGGCTGAATTATGTGTTCAGTAATTTCTTTTTCTTTAAATTAGTTTCCACTATTTTTTTCCTGGCACTGATGTCAGGCTTACCAGTTTGTAATTGTCTGGATCACCCTTGGATCCCTTTTTAAAAATAGGCTCAACATTGGCCACCCTCCTATCTTTAGATACTACGGACAATTTTAATGACAGGTTAGAAATCACTAACAGCAGATCGGACAGACTTTGTCCATTCTATAGAGCAGTTCTTCCCTGGAAGAAGCTTTTGAGAAGGCCAAAGGTCCTCTGAATGATGGCTTTGGTTTGGCAACATGTCCTATTATAACACTCCTCTGCAATTGTGTGGGGTGTCACTATGGGGCTCATGAGGCACGTCCTATGAGCATAGACTGTATCACCTGTGTGGGATTGAAAGAAGCAGACAATGGCCATAAGATGAGAAAGAGGCTATGAGCTGTGGAGAATGGGCATTGCATGAGAGATGTGTAAGAAAATTAAAAAGTCATGAGATATGAGGCTAATGTCTTGTTGTGGACTGGTAACTGGCTAAAAGGAAATAGAGAGTTATTCCAAATGATCAATTTTCTCAGTGGAGAACAGCGAATAGTGAGCAGTCCAGATATCTGTACTGGGGCAGGTAATTTGTAACAAAGTTATAAATGATCTGAAAAAGTAAACAAGTTTATCATTTGTTATTGGTTATTAAATTTGCTATACCACTTTCATTGCAAGCAAATTAAAGCAGTTTACAATAAAAACAAATGACAACAGGAAACCTATAAGTTCAGAATGTTGGCATCCATATTAAGAGTCACTACTCAGGAAAAGGATCTTGGTGTCATTCTGGACAATATGTTGAAATCATTGACTCAATGTGCCATGGCAGTCAAGACTGGCTCAAAGCACCCCCATAGTCCACCCCTAGTACTCACCCCATCCCATCCCAAGGCACCAGGAATAGTGGGCGCTCCTACTCGAAACTACAATCAGGGAATGAGGGCAGTTGGGAGCAATAGAAACAGCAAACTGTCGGGAGCCAAGAACTTAAGGGACCCCTTTGCTAAAGGGCATTAAGCACTTAGGGCTAGATTTTCTATATTACGCCAATAAAATCAGCGCCAAGGAAGCGCTATCATGCCTAACTTTAGGTGCATCCATTTGCACCATTAGGCACATATCCCCGTTATTCTATAACAACCATGTTAATTTTAGGAATACCCCCCCTTTATGCCCCTGCTAGACCATGCCCCTCCCATTTCTGTGCCCCCTTTTTCCAATTGTGCATAAATTTTAGGTGTGGATCCCACGACTAAATGCCAATTAAATCTAATTAGTGCCAATAATTGCTTTTTAAAAAGCCACTTATTGGTGCTAATTGGCTCATTATTCAATGCACAGGCAAATTGGGTGTGTGCCCAAATTTGCACGTGTACATTGTGGTGACTTTTATAGAAGTAGGGGTTTAATGTGCAAAAGCGTGACTATGTTACTGAATTTTAAAGAATTTATATGTCAGGGGCATGGCATGGATGTGTTAGTCAACTAGCATGTTACACTTACCACATGCCAACTGGCTATCATTGACTTAACACAGGACCACTTACTGCCTCCTAAATAGGAGGCACTAAGTGCTTCCACATTAACCTGGAGCAGGCACCATGTATGAATCTGAATGTTAACACATGACCTGCAATACTCCTTCATGATGCAGTGTTAGTTTTGGGCTTGCTGCGCATTCAGATTCTGCATTATTGCCTCGCCTTATTATTTTACTTTCCTTATTCCATGTTTTCCCTCCTCTCTAGTTCCTAAGTTTTCTTTTTCTGTTGTCCATTTTATTCTCTCAGCATTTCCTGTTGATTCCTCCCACAGTTGTCATCTTGTTTTTTGCTTTTGTTATAGGTTCCATTTCTTTTGTTTTCGCTTTTTTCTTGTTTCCCTTTACCTATGATCCTTCATTATTCTCTACCCCCTCCTTCTCTCATACCATTTACGTTTCACTTCCCCATTCTTCCTCCCCACTCTATAATTCCCTCTTCCTCAACTTTCTCCCTTCTCTCTACTTCTGCCCATACCCACCCTTCTCAGCAATTCTTCCTGCCCCTCCCTTTCCTCTTGTTTATTTCTATTTCTTACTTGAGTATCAACAACAAAAAGAAAAATGTTCGTAGCAATTGCACCATTAGCTCAAACAAATATGCAAGACAAAAAAGTCTCAGGTTAGGGCTAGGCCTAGCTTTGGCCTGCCCACCTGCCACCATCCATGTAGCTCCACTTACAGCTACAACCTCCCACTGGTAGGGAAAAACACAATTTGGTTTTCCAAAGCACATTCAAAAACAAGACACCTTGTGAGGAACAAAGAAATCCAACAGAAATAAACCCCCATAGGTTAAAAAAAAGAAAAAAAACCAAGAGTCCCTTACTTTGTCAGCATAGCAGGCTTCAGACTGGGCTCTGGGCTCCTTCTCCTCACAGGGAGGCTGAGTTCTGCTCTCACGTCCCTCTTTTATAGGGCAGTAGACTCTTCCCTTATGTACCACCCCCCATCCTGATTGGAAACCCTGATGATCCATGGATACTATTGGAAGGACCAGAGGACCTCCCTCTGACTGTCATGTGATCTCCCTGTTCTAGCTGTTTCTCTGGGAATTGATCTTGTGGTTCCCACAGCTGATGAGCTCTATTTTCCCTTGCAGGACTGAAGCTGATTCTTTGGTGTTGGTCCCTCCTTCACCTTTTCCTCCCAGGCCTAGGGTTTCTTATGGGATGGGACAGAGTCCCCATCACAACTATTCAGAAATAGTATGCTTTTCTAATTGTTATGTAAGCCACATTGAACCTGAGCTCTACTCGGGCTAATGCGGGATATAAATGTCATAAATAAATAAATAGTGAGCACTATTACAAAACAAAATGAATAATATAAAATTGCACATCCTTATATATTTATCTTAACTCTTAAACAATTCTCAATAGTATTTCATTTTCATGGTCTCATGTTTAAATCTTTAAATTTCAAGAATAAATACTGTTTCACAAAAACTTCTTATTGAGATGAAATACAAATCCCCAGGATGTTAAAAAAAAGGGGGGCCACACAGACTTATCTGTGCTTAATCTAAAGCTGAAAGTCTGAAGACTGTTAGCTCCACCTGTGTTTTATAATGAGCTGAAGTCTGTAAACTGTTTGTTCCACTTGCTGGGAGTAAATGAAAGCAATCTAGTCCTGACGGTTTCACTTCCACTGCTTCAGGGAATTTGTCTTTAAGTTCAGCTTTAAATAAACAAAAAAGATTTTTCATCCACAAAAGAGGGAATACAAAATCATGAATATATTCAGGTATTTCACATGTCATTTCATTCACATCCATTAGTACTCACAAACAACAAATATAGCAAAATGCTTACTGCAAAACTTTCACTGACCACCCATGTCACATTTACAGATTTGGATGGGCTGGAGTGAGGCTTCGAGACAGCTTCAGTAGCTGGAGAATAAGGCCTGTGCCAGGTAGACCGCTACGATCTGTGTCCTGAAAATGGCAAGGACAAATTAAGATCAAGTATGCATATGTAGTCATATCTTATCTTGTGCTATGATTTTAACTTGTTGGGCAGACTGGATGAACCATACAGGTCATTATCTGCCATCATCTACTTCCCGTTCTCGTCTTCCGCCAGGGTCGCTTTACTCATACTACCCCTCTCCTCAAGTCGCTTCACTGGCTCCCTATCCATTTTCACATCCTGTTCAAACTTCTTCTACTAGCCTATAAATGTACTCACTCTGCTGCTCCCCAGTATCTCTCCACACTCGTCCTTCCCTACACCCCTTCCCATGCACTCCGCTCCATGGATAAATCCTTCTTATCTGTTCCCTTCTCCACTACTGCCAACTCCAGACTTCGCGCCTTCTGTCTCGCTGCACCCTATGCCTGGAATAAACTTCCTGAGCCCATACGTCTTGCCCCATCCTTGGCTACCTTTAAATCTAGACTGAAAGCCCACCTTTTTAACATTGCTTTTGACTCGTAACCACTTGTAACCACTTGCCTCCACCTACCCTCCTCTCCTCCTCTCTGTACACATTAATTGATTTGATTTGCTTACTTTATTTTTTGTCTATTAGATTGTAAGCTCTTTGAGCAGGGACTGTCTTTCTTCTATGTTTGTGCAGTGCTGCGTACGCCTTGTAGCGCTATAGAAATGCTAAATAATAGTAGTAGTAGTAATGTTAAATGGAGCAAGCTTCTACTAAGCAATCTATTCTACAATGTCCATCTCATCAAAGCAGTAGTTGTTGGATTTCCTGCATCTCACTGACATCACTTAGTCAAGAACGGCAGCCTCGCAAGACTTCAGCAAAAGTCTCGTGAGGCCACCGCTAGAAGTCTTGGCAGCCATTTTTAAAGAGCAATGTGGCAGCTAGAGGGTCAGTGCCAGTAGCAGGCAGGAAAGACTGGGGATCTTTCCTGCCCCAAAGAATCCATTAGACCACCAGGGTGGCTTCAGTTCAGGTATGTGTCAGGACCTTCGGCTGGGGGGAGGAGATGCAAACAGATCACAGCCGTGCATAAAGAATTTAACAACCAGCTCTCAAAATATTGAAAAATTGAATGACTGGCTCTTGCGTGCCAGTGCGAGCTGGCTCCAACACACCACTGGTAGGAACGCACATGTATTTGCCGGCATGCACAGTGGGTGCAACATTTTACAAATATGCACATGGAAAAAAATGAACCACATGAACCCTGCAGGTTCCACATGAAAGAGCCAGCAATTCTACATGGAAAAGGTATTTTTACAGTGTTCCTTTGTAAGTGGTGCCATTTCCATGTATAGCCATCCTATTTTACAAATTTTATTTTATTTTTTTTCAATTGTAGGTAGAAATAAACAGGAGATTAAGGAAAATTACTCCCCTTAATTCCTCATATGAAGCCCTTGCTTAAACAAACACTTTTTAAAATCTGTGTGCCTCTGAGCTGGTGCAAAAGCCAGTGGGGAAATGTTCCCCCACATATATGTATTATTATTGTAAAATGGGAAATATATAGATTTTTGGCCTACCCAAGCCATGTGCAAGCCACACTGCTTCTAAATTTATTTATTTGGATTTATTTACTGCCTTTTTGAAAGAATTCACTCAAGGCAGTGTACAGTAAGAATAAATCAAACATAAGCAATAGACTTCTGCATGGTGTTGATTCCCTTTTTTAAACAGCAGTTTTCTGAAATCACCATTTACATAGGTATAAGATTTCCATGCTATTTACTTATGGAATGCTTCTAAAAATGACCACCCTAATATGCTTAGGTCTATCTGTCTGATTCCTAAGATATAGATGTCTGTGAATACGTCACGCATTGCTACATCTATGTTATATACACAGATTCCGGAGACATAATCGGCTTTAGTAAATTTGTAGCCTTTTTTTTTTTTCTCACAGTGCAAACATCAGCAGAGATATTCAGAACAGGACTCAGTGCCAAGTGCCTCTTAAGTAAAATTCCTCTGATGTATTTTTACTGATCATGTGACATGACCTAAAAATGGATGCCGAGATCTAGATCTATAATGTGATGATCATTCTTACACTCCTCTCCGGATGCAAAACATGGATGATCCACTGACATCTCAAGAATCTAGAACAGCACCATCAACAGTGCAATCAATTGGGAACATTCCAACATTCATTTCAGCATTCTCAGCTCATTCATTGCCACAGATCACTTAGTACACAAAGGAAACATTACAAAGACACTCTGGGAGCTTATCTCAATAAAACAGATGAGAATGACACAAGGCAAAAAGAGGAAGCCAGCAATCAGCTTCAATTGTACCACATCCTTGCTCTTTAATATCAAAATAAAAAAGGGAAGGAAATAGAAAAAAAAACTATGATCAGTAGACAGTTGAACCATGAGCAAATGTTTGTATCATATGCTGGCAATGATCAGACTCCTGAACATCTCAGAGTCCAATTATAAATTTGTGGTAGAAATAATCCTTGAATGGCGGATCACTAATGACTAATACACTACTGTCATAATGGAATCTGATAGCTCCTTCTGACACCTTATTTTCATCTGATCAGACAATGGAGTGTCACTGTGCTGGTTAGGAAGGTCAATGTTTGTAGAGTGTGGTATAATCTAAGAGGGTCACTATTCAACCAGCAGAGGTGAGCATTTTTTTTTAGTGCTGACCACTAGCAACTAAATTAGACCTGGGTATTCAGTGCCAGACCCTAGCTGGGCAACATCGCTTAATATCCAGGTCTTTGGCAGTTCTCAGAAACTATCCAGGCATGACCAACATTCAGTGCTGTAGCTGCATAGGTAACTGGGATAAGTTAGGTCTGCTATTTATGCAGTCCTACATGTCCAATTGACTCTAAGCACTGAATATTACTGAAGCCTGCATAACTCCAGGCTCCATCCTGACTCCACCCTCAAACCACTAAACACTCCTGGGGCAATTCTGGGCAAAATTTTTGAAAATTCTATACACAATATTTTAAAATTCTGCATTTTTTGTAGTATTTTGCACAGGATTTCCCCCATCATAAAGCCCTCCCAATTCTATTTCTCACTCTAAACCAGAAGTTTTCAACTCAATCAATCCTCAGGGCATACCCAGCTAGTTGGAGTTTTCAGGATAGTCGCATTGAATTAATTAAAAACCTCTGCTCGAAAAGCAGTTCTGTGTCCTTCTAACTCCTAGCAAGACCCCTAATTCTATCTGCCCTCAAAGTCTTCTCCTACATGAAACACCCCCACCCCCCATTCTTCCTCCCCTAGCTATCATTGTATCTCTCCCTACCCTCCCTATGGCACACCCTCAAGTTTGATCTTCTCCCATACCAGTGGCACAGTCTGTTCTACCCCCACTCCCATCCTCATGTACACTCTCAGCTTTCTCTGCCCCCTCCCCTAATCCCCATATTACAATTTCAGCTTTCGCTGAATTCCCCCAATCTCCAGGGCACACTCTCAGCTTGCTCTGTTGTTCTGCCCCCCTCCCAACCTCCCCATGGCAATGATGGCACATTCACTTTGCTCTTCCCCCCTCCCATCCTCTCCATGCAACATTCACCTTGCTCTGTCCCCCTCTCCCACCCTCCTCATAGCACACTCACCTTACTGTGCCCCCTCACTGCATAGCACCTGCCCCTCCAACTCTCCCTATGGCAAGTTCAGCACACATCAGCTGCTCTCTCTTTCCCCCTCCACCATAGGCATTGTGCAGCTGGAGAAGGAAGTGAACTGCTGCACATCGGGTTCTGTGAACTGCAACAGGCTTCCCTATAGTAATCTATGCTGGCAAAGGAGGAGGAGGTGACCCTATGTGCAGCGGCTCACGTCCTTCTCTTCTTGCTGTGTGAGCTCTTTGGGAGACGGGGAGAGAGAACTGATGCCAGCATTTCGCATAATTCCTTACAGCAAATGCAGAGTTCTGCTTGTTCTGCAGGGGCAGGGAATTCTGTGCCGCACAGTTGTGCAGAATTTCCCCAGAAGTAAGTAAATGGCAAGTGCTGCAGCTAGGATTACCATATGTCTGGGTTTACCAGGACATGTCCTCTTTTTGAGGGCACCACAGGGCGTCCAAGCAGGTTTTTCCATCCTGCCCATTTGTCCAAGCGGGCAGGCTGGCTTGCGGTTAGGCAGGCAGGCAAGCTGGCTTGTGGGCAGGTGGACCTCAGGATGCCCTCCTTTCACATACCTTAATGTGGCCTGGTGGTCTAGTGGCCTCTTCGTGGCAGGAAAGAACCCCCCTCTTTCCTGCCTGGCGCTGCCGCTGATCGTTCATTGCCAGCGCCACTTCAAAATAGCTGCCAATACTTCAAGCGGTGGCCTCGCAAGATTTTTTTGTTGCAGCAAATATGGTAACCCCAGCTACAGCAGTCAGATTGGCTATTTGGTGGCATAGTCTGATTAAGTACCACTGAATATCTGCTCCCAGTCCACTAGCAATGATTTAACTGGGTTGGAGGCTTTCCAGGCCCTGTTAAATTGTTTTGAATTTTGACCACTAAATATTTAATTATAGAGGTTCTCCTTTTTACATAATTCTCCATTTTAGAATTGTCAGTAACAGGGGCATAGCTAGACAACAGATTTTGGGTGGGCCTGGGCAAGAAGTGGGTGGGCACCAAGTATTCTCCCTCCCCCACCACCACGAAAAAATATCTCAGCTTGTGGGAAAACACTTCTTTCTGCAGCGGGCATACGTTGAAAACTGAGCATGTGCTGGTGCCAGTATCATAGAGAGTAGCGTTTTCATTACCATCAGGGGGAAGTCTTCAGCTGGCGGAGCTTGGGATCCCCACCAGCTACTGCTAAACACGTGCTACTGACGGGTGGGCCTGAGCCCTAAATGGGTGGGCCCTGGCCCACCCAGGCCCACCTGTGGCTACGCCACTGGTCAGTAAGCCATGGACTTTTATGATGATTCATTCTTCCTTATCACATCATCTATGTCTATTGCATTTCATGTACTTTAACTTTTATGAAAGTACACATGCTGGATTTTGGAAGGAGCTGTAATTTATGGCCCTTTGACTAAAACAGTTGCTGTGAGGATCGGTCAAGACAGGAAGAAGGTATTTAAAATTGAGGAACAAAATCTCAGGTAGTAGCAAATAAGGACAATGTAGCCCAGTAAAAGATGGTTTAAATTAAGCTACACACCCAAAAAAGCAGGAGGAAAACGGCACCCAAAAATATTTATTTTTTAGTTAGGGGCCTGTTTGCTAAAATGCAGTAAGGTTTTGCACTTACTGCACATTAAGGTTTGTGCAGAGGAAATGTCCAGCATCTGCCCTCTATCACACAGAGCAGACACTTCCTGCACAGGCCCACATTTCATGTTCAGCTACCTGCCATGGAAGACAACCCAGGCCCCGACACAAACAAAAAATAAATAAATATGTTGTCACTGTGGCAGCACAGGCCAAACTCCCCCCTCTCTCACAAGCACCCCCTCCTCTCTGATCAAAGACCCATCAATCCAAGTCTATCCTGTACAAGATCCCCTATTAGACTCTTCACCCCAATCAAACCATCACCCACTGACAGTACCCCCAGTTCTGGCCAACTCCCCATCCTTACAATAACCTCCCTACCACAATCAGCACCCCCCCACAATGAAGTTCCTCCGAGGTAAGCCCTTACCAATCAAGACCCAATTAAGATACATCCCAAGCTAAACCTTGCCAGCATCATCATCTCTAAAAGGACCCCTTCCAAATTTCTCTGCCATCATACCCAGATCCTCTTCGCACCCTCCCCCCATCCCGAGCCCTGGGACTTATTCAGGGGTCACTTTAGTAATTTAGTGGATCAGATTAGGAGTGGTCCCCCTCCACTTTCACCCCAGAGTCACAAAAATCAAAATGGCAGGATGACTCCTTGCAGTAGGACTTTTTGAACTCCAGCAGCTCCAGAGCACTCCTGTGTTGGTCCACTAGACTGCCAGGGCAAATTTCAGATAAATCCCAGGATTGATGTGGTGGAGGAGAGTTTTGGCATGATAGCTGGGGAGGGTGCTTTGGCTTGGGGAGGTGCTGTGGGGGCAGAAGCTTTGGGGGTGCATAATTTGGAGGGTCTTTTTGAAAGAAGGCAAATCCTGGGGGAGCTTACCATTGGGGGGAGCTTTGTTGTGAGGTTGCTCTCTATAGGGGGGTGCTGACTGGGGAGGAGCTCTTTGGTGGGGTCTGGAATGGGAGGTATCAGATGGAAGGGCTCTGATGGGGGAGTGCTTGAACAAGCGGTGAGGTATTTCTTATGAGGATCAGAGTGGTTTTGTTCCACTGACCATGGCTGTACTACCAAGCTGCCAGTAACACAGCAGTGCTTAATATTACCTCTCGAGGTGGTGTTAAGTGGAGTAGTGCTATTGGCAGTCAGTGCCAGCTATACCCCATTACTTCCCATGAGCAACCCATAGCCCATCCGTACCCTTGCTAAGCAACTAGTGTGGGATTCTTATCACATTAACTGATTTTAGCATGCAGTAGCCATTAGTATGGTCTGCACTAGTAGCTGCTTCATGCTAATAACCTCACTACCTGCTTGGTAAACATGCCTCTTTGTGTCCAATAGAAAGAGACCATAATTGGAGAAAAAATCTTAAATAAACCACCTAAATACTGTATGTTGACCTTTTATGGTGATATTGAATAACACCTTGGAACAATGTTTAAAATAAAATTAATACATTCAAAAAATGTTACAGATTTTTTCAAATGCAGGCAATTTACAGTGTACGTGATAGCCAACTTTTCAACTCAGTGTGAAGTTTCCTCAGGGAAAACTTTGGCTACAAGTATACAAGCTTTATTTTTGTCAGTAAAGATTTTCAAAATTAATTAAAAATGTTTGCAAAGGCTACAGGATGAGTTTAGATATGAAGTTTACAATTATGATAATCAGCAAAAAGAATGCCAATGCCATGGAAATATTTGCTGAAAGAATGAAACTGGAACAAATTAAAGAATATAAATATCAAAGTAGCTGGATCCCAGAAGATGGAAATTTTTAACAGAAGTAAAAATCAATTGGAAAATCACATTTTTTTTTTATTTTCAAAGGATCTAATAGTGAGGGAGTAGAGCTTGGGAAAATCATAAGTAAAGTTTGCTACTTTCTGAGTTCCACAGCCTGCAGAGATGATCAAAATTAAAGGGGGACTGAATTGATTCCTGAAGAAAAAGTCCATTGATTGTTATTAAATTTGGGGGTTTTGCCAGGTTCTTGGGGCCTGGATTGGCCGCTGTCAGAGACAGAGTGCTGGGCTTGATGGACCTTTTTCTCTTTTCCCAGCATGGCTGTGCTTATGTGCTAAAATTCAGAAGGGAGGCTTAAAATACATACCGCTGTACACATAGGTACCAAATTACAAAGAGCAAGACAGTAAGGGCGGAATATTTCTCAATGCTGACAACTGGAAGTGAAACATAAATTTAAGTCACAAAGAAAATACTTGCATTTAGAATGTGGTGGTATAAAGAAATTCTGGGCCCGATGTTCAGCTGACAGTACTCAACATTTAGCTGACCATCTCTAGCATTATGCTCAGAAATTCAGGGCCACATCCAGGATTCAGCATTGAATTTCTGAGTTTGTGGAGCCAGCTAAAGCATAGTCGGTTAAGTGCAATATTTAGCACTTCACCAGCTATGGGGCACAATATAAATATAGGACTGGCTTTTATTTGGTGCTATTTATGCCGTTACCTTAGCCATTTAAGTGCTGAATAATGGCACTTAATAGACAAAGTGCCAACTTCACCCCCAAATGCCCCCAAAATAGCCGTTTTTCAGTTAGGTGCTAACTGGACATTTTCAGTAGCACTAACCATTTAAGGGGGTCTTTTACTAAACTATGGTAGAAGTCAACTGGCGGTGAATGCTGAGACGCCTATTATATTCCTATGGGCATCTCAGCGTTTACCACCAGCTGATTTCTACAGAGAGCTAAAAATGCTACCATAGCTTAGTAAATGGACCCCTAAATGCCTAGCTTTGGAATGCTCTACCAAGATCCATCCGAACAATTAATGACTATCTACCCTTCAGGAAAATGTTGAAGACACATCTCTTTAAGCAAACTTACCCTAACGACCCAACTTAATCTTATCAGCCCATCTACACAACTCCTGCTCTGACACTGAATCTGACACCGATTATACCTTTGACCTAGTCTCCCAATCTCTTTATACTCATCCTTCAGTCTTTCCTTCTCCGTCTTTCCTACACCATACCCATCCCAATCTCCTTTCCTTTTGCCTATCTTTTGTTTACCTTCCCATATCAAATTCATATATTCTTAAAACCTTACTATTATTATGTTTATTACAGTTTGTAATATTCTCCTTACAAGACTCTGTAATTCTATTTACTATATAAGCCGCATTTAACCTGCTGTGTGTGGGAAAGCGAGGGGTACAAATGTAATAAATAAATACTGTATCAAAAATTGATATCGTCTTTTGTTATAAAGCAATGATTCAATCCATCATTAACCATTTTGATAATATTGGTAATTTAGCTTTTGTCTCCTCAAACTATGGGTATATGTTAACAGTATACAGAGGAGACAGATCTGTGGACAATTGGACCCCTAAACATATGGGAACATCTCAACCCACTCACCTTTATCTTTTGGCTGTACCGGAAGCTCTATAGATTTTTGCAAGTCAGTCTTGAACCTGGACATCACTCCAAAGGTTTTCAGTAAATCCAATGATCTAAACAGGATTGTTGCAGAACTAACAGTACACATCTGGCAAATGCCAAGATCTTTATAACAGACCACCAAATCTTTACTCTCTTCACCATCTCATCGTTTTGAACTGTCCATATTAGGGGCTCTAAATATAGAAGAAAAAGTAAGGGGACAGAGGGCAGCCCTACTGTGTTCCTCTCTGAATAGGAAAGGCCTCTGCTCAGATACTATTCATTAATAAGGAAGGCTTGGGATCCTTATAAAGTGTCTGAACCACACAAAAAAAAACACCTTCCCATTTCAATATATGATAAAGTCTGAAACAAATAAGATCAGTTTACTTAGTTAAATGCCTTTTCAGCATCTAGCCCCACTGTCATAGTAAATAAAGCATCCCCACTAGCAAAGGTAGGATTTAAAGCCACTCGGGGATGAGAAATGAGAAGAAATGTGTAACCACCCCCCAGTCCATCGCCTAAAAAAAATGAACTTCTGCCTATGCCCCTAACGTACAGTATACTTGGGGAATTCCTGGAAATGAATTATGATATCTACTTTTTTGAATTAGCCAGGTATTTGCAACCTAGACAGCTACTGTTGGAGACAGGATGCTGGGCTCAATGGACCTTAGTCTGATTCAGCATACCTTTTCTTATGTTCAAAGGGGCCTTATGAGGAGGTACCACATGCCAAAGTTATGAACCCAATGCTCGGAGTCTAATGGGCAGGGATACCTTACTGCCTTCCCAATCCCAGTGATGAAAACAGGAGGTGCTGGAATGGGTACATGCTTTCACTAATTGAGGGGTTGTTGTGGCAGGGGATATCCTCCTAACAACTGAGGTCATTAACTCAATTGCCTCAGCCCTGCTGCACAAAGAATAACTATCCCCTGGTTTCTATCTTGACTGTGCAGTTCCTATTGTCTTGGTGAAAATTGTCAGCCTCCTCCTCTACGTCATGGGTTCAATTCTGGTTGACCCTGACATTCTTTCTACTCTCACTGCCCCAGTTACATGTAGCTATAATTTTTCTTCTTTCTTTCAGATCCTCTCTCAACTCAAATGCCATCTTTCAGTTCCTCTCCAGCAATATTTTATCTCTCCATCAGTATTTCCTTTTATAGCTAGTCTTCCTTGTCATATCCCCTTTATTAGTTCCTTCTTCTTATGTCCTCTGCCCCCCATTTCAACCCTTTCTCATCTTTCCCTCTCCTGCTATCATCAAGCCTGCTTAACCATTATGCAGCTTGTGTAAGTGTAACGTATTGAAATACTCCCAGGCTAATTAAATAGTCTCAAAAACTTTATTTTCCAGCACAGCAACAACTGGATATTCTATCCAATTACCACCCACACCCCCACCCCCACCCAGCAGTTCCTTGTGAGATCATAGAGACTTATACAACACCTGTCACATCTTCATAACAATTTTCTATATATTGGGCAGGTCTTCTTATGATTCCACCAAAACACATCTTTGTAGGTGGTAACTGAAAGTGCCCCTACCTTGGTAGCACAATACAGATGTTTCCCCACAGCTGGAGACTCATTACTGGTCTCTGCTCTGACATATCCTCTATCTTGATCAAGAGCAAGCAATGAGGGAGTAGTATGGTAACCTCTGCCTTCCTCCAATCATTGTTCTCATCAATTTTGACCTGGACAGTCTGGCTTTCTTTCGAGATTGATTTCTCTTTGCCTCTCCTATTGAAATAGTAGTCCTGTTCATCCTTAGATGCCTCTAAATAATGGTGAATAGTCTGTGATGATGGAGTCTTAAACAGAGCATTCATAGGAGGCAGAAGAACTGGATCCATTATTCAAACATGATTTGAGTTGAAAAGTTTCCTAATGCCTTGAATGGGGTATTCCTCCAATCCAATAGATACAGGAATAGATTGACTCAAGTCTCAGATGCTCTCTGTAAAATTTGTTTTGCTGTCCAGATGGTGTTTTTTACCTTCCCATTCGACTGAGGGTATCTTGGGGAGGACATTGTATGTCAAAACTCAGAGTCACACAAATTCTGCAAACTCTCTGAAGTTAAAAGGAGAGTTGTCACTATAACACATTCTCCCAAAATACAATAGTATGCAAAATGCCTTTTAAATCAATAGATGTGTACTTCTTTCTATCCAGACAATCAATTTCAAATTAATTGCTCAAGTAGTCCACCACAAGGAGGAGGTACTCAGATTCCTTGAACTAGAATGTTGATTCCCACCTTTTGGCACAGCCTAGTATATGCTTGGTGAGGGCATAGGTGTTCTCAGGCCATGTCCAACTGAATCTTTGCATATATATATATATTATATATATATAGCATTTATGGACAAAGTTCTTAATTTCGTGATTCATAGATTACCAGAAAAGTACCTCTCTAGCATATTAATGCATCTATTGATTCCAATATGTTTAATTTATGAAAATTTAATATACCACTTAACTTAGAGATCAAAGTGGTTTACAATACATATGAAAACAGACAAACATATACAAAAAGACTTGATAGAAAGACTTAAAACACACTCACGAGAATCATTCAAACCCATTCCATTCCATTGCAAATTGTATTCTGCAGGGAAGCTAGTATATTATGCTATCATCACCTAGTTCAACATTAAAAAGCTTTCTGGAAAAAAAGTCTATAACAAAATTAAAATTTTTAAATTTTCTTCTGCATGAATATAGTTTGGAAGGGTGATTCCATAAAGAAGGTGTCAAATAAAAATAGCATTGGATTTGGTTGATTCCCACCTAGAATTGTTTTTATTGTAATTGGTTGTGCTATTATGTATGTGTCACATTTGACAGCACTTGGTGATAAGTAGTTTGAGGATTTCCAGGATCCAATGCTATGTTTGTGCTCTTGATCACAGTATGTTGTTGTGAAGTTTTCCAGTTTTTGGTTTTGTTTTGTTTTGTTTTGGTATATCATACTGCATCAAGAGAGAAAATGATATCTCATAGATCCCTGACACAGGCACGTTGCCAAAACGCAAGCCGTGTCGGCTCTCTTAATAAAGAAACATCTTTATGCCAAGCCAGTTCTGAAGGCCCCTTGTGCTTTTTTCTTTTGCTAGTTGTTTGATAGTCAATTCATTACAGAAGTTGTGAAAATGTTTAATCTTTGGCAGCAGCATCTCATCAGTATTGGGCCATCCTCTCTGGATTCAAGGCCTGGTAGATCACATAGCTTTCTCCAACTCATTGAATAGCATCTATCATTTCAAGTACTATCAACAGATGTATATCTGGGTGAGATGCTCATCAATTAGTAAGGTCAACTCTTCCATGAAGATCTCTGTGATCTGCATTGGGCCACCAGTAGAAAAGTCTGTAGCAATGTGTCAGCAATGGCCACCTCATTGCTGGTATGTAATTGCAGTTCAAATGAATATGGCTGAAACTGAAGTATCATTCTCTGTAGTCATTTAGGCACAGTTGCCAGGGGTTTCTTGAAGGTAGAGACCAATGACTTGTGAATGGTTTGAACAGTCACTTGTCTAGTGTCAGGTTCTCAGGTTCAGAGCCCGCGGGGCTGGGCTCTGGAGCAAACGTGAGCCCTTGGGCTGCTGATGAGGAGCGACAGCAGCAGGCAAAACCCACCAACCAACGCTTGGCAAGCACAACGACACCGGCAGGGACTGCAGGCACCGCCCAGTGAACCGGAACACATGGACTGGAATCCCCCGGACTGGAGTACACAGGACTGGAACACACACCGGACCGGAACACACTGGACTGGAGCACACCCGACTGGAACACACACCGGACTGGAGCACACTGGACTGATCCCCCGGACTGGAGGACACAGGACTGGAACACGGGACTGGAGCACACTGGACTGGTCCACACAGCTTCACCTGCACTTAGCTACTAAGCCCCCCAAGAGTTGAGCTCATGGGTTCGAGTAGCCGGCAGGACTTACTGGATACCGGATGACATAGGGACCAGGACTGGAAACAGAAGTGCTCCTAAACCTAAACTGATCTACGTGCTCCCAAGCCCTAAACCAGCAGGAGTGTTCCTAACAGTAAACTGACAAAAGGACTTCCTAAGCCCTATACTAAACAGGAGCTCCTAATCCCTGCTCAACAAAGGGACTTCCTAAGCCCTAAACTAACAGAGCAGGGAACTAAACACAAAGCTAACACAGGTGCTACTAAGCACCAAGCTACAAGCAGAGCTCTACACTAATAAGCTAAACGCAAAACTAACAAGCTACCTAAGCCACTGCTCTAGCAAGCTAGATACAACTAACAAGGTGCTTCCCAAGCACTACTCTGGCCAGCAACCAGAAGAGCTCCTAACACTAAAAGGGAAGACAGGGGGAGCCACAAGGAAAAAGCAGTGAAGCTAACACATAAGCCAAAAGTGCTTCTAAAGCACCAAACACCAACAGCAAAGACTGTAATGCTCCTAATAGCACAAACACCAGAAGTACTTCTAACAGCAAACTCTGCAATGTTCCTAACAACACCAAACCCTGAAGTACTTCATACAACAACAGAGCTTCCAAAGCCTACACACAGCAATGCTACCAAAACCAAGAGGGAACAGAAGGGAACCAAAAGGGAAAAGCAGGAAAGCTAAACACACAGTCACCAGTGCACACTGCACTAACACTAACCTGGCCCTTAGCAAAAAGCAAGCAGGGAAACTAGACACAACGTCAGAAGTGCACACTGCACCACCCTACCTACAGCAAACACCACTGTTGCCAAGGGCCCTGAAGGAAACAACACCACTTCCTTATCAAGGCCCTCCCTGATGATGTCACACTCCTAGACCTAGGCAAAAGCACACTGACCCAGAGAGGCCCAACCCACACCAATGCAAAACCGTGAAACACTTGAAGCCAGTACACCCAAAGAGAGTTAGAGCAACTCAGGCAACACACACACACAGCTGTAGTGAAGTGAGACAATTAACCCCATGCTGCTGGAAGCTGCCAGCACAGAGACAGAGGCCAGCTCAGAAAGGCCAGAGAAAGAAACAGAAGCCAGCTAAAAAGCTGACCCCCAGGAAAGAGGTAAGTTTTGAGAGGGGTCAGACCCCAATCATACATCTAGCATGGACATATGAAAATATTCCATTGCATAAACTATTTGAGTAGCAAATCTCCTGGACCGGATGGTATTTATCCCAGGGTACTGATAGAACTAAAAAATGAGCTGGCAGAGCTACTGTTAGTGATTTGTAATTTATCCTTAAGATAGAGCGTGGTATCGGAAGATTGGAGGGTAGCCAATGTAACGCCAATATTTTAAAAAGTTTCCAGAGGAGATCCGGGAAATTATAGACCGGTGAGTCTCACGTCGGTGCCAGGCAAAATGATAGAGACTATTATCAAGAACAAAATTACAGAGCACATTCAAAGCATGGACTAATGGGACAAAGTCAACATGGATTTAGTGAAGGGAAGTCTTTGCCTCACCAATCTGCTGCATTTCTTTGAAGGGGTAAACAAACATGTGGACAAAGGTGAGCCGGTTGATATTGTGTATCTAGATTTTCAGAAGGCGTCTGATAAGGTCCCTCATGAAAGACTACAGAGGAAATTAGAGGGACATGGGATCGGAGGTAGTGTCTTACTGTGGATTAAAAACTGGTTGAAAGATAGGAAACAGAGAGTAGGGTTTAAAAGGTCAATATTCGCATGGAGAAAGGTAGTTCGTGGGGTCCCTCAGGAATCTGCTGGGACATCTGCTTTTTAACATATTCATAAATGACCTAGAAAATGGGGGTAACTAGTGAGGTAATTAAATTTGCTGATGACACAAAGTTACTCAAAGTCGTCAAATCGTGGGAAGATTGTGAAAAATTACGAGAGGACCTACTAGACTGGTGAGACTGGGCGTCTAAATGCAGATGAGGTTTTATGTGAACAAGTGCAAAGTGATGCATGTTTTGTTTTATTTTGTTACATTTGCACCCCGCGCTTTCCCACTCATAGCAGGTTCAATGCGGCTTACATGGGGCAATGGAGGGTTAAGTGACTTGCCCAGAGTCACAAGAAGCTGCCTGTGCCTGAAGTGGGAATCATGTGGGAAGAGGAACCCAAACTATAACTATATCATGCAGGGTTCAGCGTTAGGAGTCACAGTCCAAGAAGGGATCTAGGTGTCATCGTTGATGATACGTTGAAACCTTCTGCTCAATGTGCTGCTGTGGCTAGGAAAGCAAATAGAATGTTGAGTATTATTAGGAAAGGGTGGAAAACAAAAATGAGGATATTATTCTGCCATTGTATCGCTCCATGGTGCGACCGCACTGCGAGTATTGTGTTCAATTCTGGTTGCCGCACCTCAAAAAAAGATATAGTGGAATTAGAAAAGGTGCAGAGAAGGGCAACAAAGATGATACAGGGGATGGGATGACTTCTGTATGAAGAAAGGCTGAAGAGGCTGGGGCTCTTCAGCTTGGAGAAAAGGCAGCTGAGGGGAGATTTGATAGAGGTCTATCAGATAAATGAGTGGAATGGAACGGGTCGATGTGGAGCGTCTGTTTACGCTTTCCAAAATACTAGGACAAGGGGGGATGCGATGAAGTTGCAGTGTAGTACATTAAAACGAATGGAAGGAATGTTTCTTCACTCAATGCGTAGTTAGACTCTGGAATCCGTTGCCGGAAAAAGTGGTTAAGGCGGTAGACTTAGCGGACTTTAAAAAAGGTTGGACGACTTCCTGGAGGAAAAGGCCCCATAGAATGTTATTGAATGGACGTGGGAATAATTCACTATTTTTGGGATGGGCGGGACAAATTATTTTTCTTTTGGCCGCTGTCAGAGACAGGGTGCTGGGCTCGATGGACCCTTGGTCTGTCCCGGCATGGCGATGCTTATGTACTTATAGTTTTACTCCACCTTGTCAATGCTCAGAATGCATATGCAAGTGATTTTTCAATTTCCACCAAGCATGCCCCTAGACCATGCTGACTAACATCGCATTGGACTTAAGATCAGCATTGGGATCACAGAATCCTAACACCAGAGCCATCTTGAATAGGCATTTCAGCTCATCTAGCATTGCACCATATAACTTGGGTCGCCAAACAAATTCATTTTCCTGCTCGAGCAGTTCTCTAATGGGTGAACATATTTCAGAGAATCCAGGTATAAATTTTACCATATAAAATGCCATCTCAAGTAATCTCAAGACTCCATGTTCTTCTACGGGCGCTGGCATATTGTTTATCGCTTCAAAGGGTCCAGCTTCAGTAGTTCTGATGATAACACAACTCACAAATTCCACATATATGCAGTTAAGGTGTAACTTCTGCTTTAAACAAATACATTTTTTGTCTACATCTAAGATGGCTTCATCATAACAATCATGATCCACTTAGGCCTGCTCGATAGTCTATGTTTATGGAGATACCATCAAGTCATCTGCAATACAGGCCATCCCTCTTGGGCTAGACACTGAATTGTGAAATTCTTCTGGTGCCACAGATATTCTATTCTAAAGGGAAGTCTGTACCACTTACATTTTCCAAATGGAGTTTCAAACATGGTCAACTTGCTCTCTGATCATTTAGGACCATGTGCCAGAACCTTCTCTTAGCGTCCAGGCAGAAAAAACCTTAACATGGTGTAAGTCTGGGAGAATATGCTCCAAGGTTGAAATGGTGTAATGCTTTCTACAGAGACCCTGAGTGAGTGGCTTCAGGTCTATGCATATTCTGACCTTTCCATTTGGTTTTCTGACCAGTAGCAGTAGTTTAGTTTATTGGGCACTTGATATACCACTCTTTCACACGATAATCACAGCCATATACAATACAAAATTCAAGGAAATGGAAAACAACTACAATATCAGTAATAATAGGGACAGCACAGTAAGAAAGCAAAAGGAAAAGAATGGTTAGGGGATCAATACCATTCTTTTCCTTTTGCTTTCTTACTGTGATGTCCCTGTTATTACTGATATCCACTCCAACAGCTCCTGTATCTTGAGCAGAATCCCATGATCTTGTAACTCCTGTAACTCTGCTTTGACTTTTTCCTTGGTAGTAACTTGCAAGTGTCGAAAAAGCATCTGGAGCAGTTGGATAGAGGACTGTGCTTCTCTACCATACCCAAAATTGCTCGCAAATCCAGGTACTTCTCCACTTAGTGTTTGTTTCAGCAGTACCAAGCATGAATATATAGTTGGTGTTTAGGGAGAGTAGCTGCAACTGCTGACAGGCCTCAGCATCCAACAGGGGCTGTCTATGTTATCTCATGATAAAGAAATCTACTTTGTAGCTATGATTGTCTTTAGGATTCATCAAGCTGCTTATAATCATCCCTCTTTGTAGCTTCGTGTTGTCAAACATGTAGCTATCAGCCTCAGGAGACTACAGAGCATATCCCGATCTGAGAGCTTCTCTGGCTGTCTCTTCTGTCCCAATATGGCAATGCTTATGTTCTTATGTTATGTTCTTATTTATAGTGACCTCTTTATCCAATCTCATCAACTTGTCTTCAACCTGTAAGAGTATGTTTAACTTCTTCAGGTTTTTGTTTTTACCTATTCTTAAGCTCAGAGGGTTTTTTTTCCTATCATGACTGTCATCAGCCAGTGAGTGAGTGAGCTGGTTTCTGCATGCAGAAATTGCAGTATTTCACATAAGGGGGCATGCTTTCTTTTTTGCCTCATGACTGCCATTTCAGTAGTAACAAACCCTTTGACTGGCTTCCAACAACCTGAAATCCTGGCAGGTTTGGCAGTCACTTCAAGTGCTTAGAGGCAACATCATTCATGCAGCATATTGTGATGGCTTCATTCAGGGTTAGATTTTTTGTCTGGAGAAGCTTCTGCTGAATAGCATCGTCCCCGATTCTGATAATAATTCTATCTTGCATGATCAGTCTCTCTAGATCTCCGTATTTGCATGACTTTATTAGACACTTAACTTTTCTTAGATATACATCAAGATTCATTTCTTTTCTGCAGCCTGTTATTCAAGATATACCTTTTGTAAATCATGTTTGTTTCTCCAATGCAGTAATTTTAGAAAGCGTCCAGGATTTTGTTCACATGAGTTTTATCTGCATCATGCTCATACATTTCCATACCAATACATAACAGAAGAGTGGCAGCACATTTCTTCATCAGCTGTTCTTCCAGGTCAGTTTCAATTCATAATCCGCCACTGGCTCCTGAAATGCTTAAAAGTCATAGTACAGTCCCCCACCAAACTCAGTGAAAGCAGAATCAGAATTGATGTGTGTGACCTTCCATCACTACTTTACATCTGATACCATGTAATGTATTGAAACCTTCCCAGGTTTGTTAAATAGTCTCACCAACTTGCTTTATTTTCCAGCACAGCAATGACAGGAAGGCACATCCTTCACTTCCAAGAGAGAGCATAGAAACTTATACAACTAGCATGGCCCATCACAGTGGGGAAGCAAAAAACACCTGCAGTCAAAGCAAAATAATAGGTCCTGGCACCCACACAAACTCAAAAACTATCAGCACATACTTTTATCTGCAGAGAAGGTAATACGTTTTCACATACCACATTTACTCAGGTAAATAGCTTTTGGAAGATCCTTTATTGTGTATATATGTATTATGAAGCAAAGTTTAATACTGAAATGTATAATGTTCAATTAACTTTATTTAGAGAACTAAAGGGCTATCCTACTTCTCATATGCAGATGATATTACTTTGTTAATCCCTGTTTCTATGTCAGATACTTTTTTTTAATCAACTTCAACTCCTTCAGAATATGGCGACGTGTTTGATTTTTTTGTACCTGTTGTTTGTTTTGTTTTTAATTACATTGTACCCCGCGCTTTCCCACTCATGGCAGGCTCAATGCGGCTTACATGGGGCAATGGAGGGTTAAGTGACTTGCCCAGAGTCACAAGGAGCTGCCTGTGCCTGAAGTGGGAATTGAACTCAGTTCCTCAGTTCCCCAGGACCAAAGTCCACCACCCTAACCACTAGGGTAACTCCCTTTTTGATAGAGCTTCATTAGCTCCCTGTCAAAGCCTGTTATATTTTTAAAATAGCTACTTTTGCTTTTTGAATACTTATGGTTTAGTCCTTAGTTCTATGCCCTCCTTATCTTTGTCTAGTTGTTCACATACAATAAACTGTAATCTTTTTAACTTTTTTTTTCAGTATACCCTACAAACATCTTCACACTTCTTTTTCTTGTGTTGGAATTTGTTGCCATCAATGTTGAGATAAGAATCTTCCTACTTAAAATTTAGAAAAATGTTGAAGACTTACCTATTTAAGAAATATTTGATAGTCTGATTTCTTCTTCTTTTTTCAGTATCATTTTAAGGAGGTAATTGTTTATCCATTTATTTTTATATATTGTTTATCAGAGATTATTGTTCTCTTACCTTTTTTAAATTTTGTAATCCACACTAAACCGTTGGGTAAGATATGGACTATAAGACTCTGTATTGTATTGAGTTTAATTATCAAAAGTGGATTGGAGGGGACAGTCTAGAGACCTGAAAATTAATCACTTTACTGCAGTACCCAGCTCAACTTTCCTTTTCTCATTACTTTTTCAAGTACCTTAATCAGCGTTTCTCCCCCTTCCCCTGCCCCAACCTCCAAGGCAGCAACCCTGTCTGTCCTGCACTGCTGCATCTTTCTTCTCCCCTTAAGCTCACTGGTTAGACATTACATAAGAACATAAGAATAACCATACTGGGCAGACAAATGGTCCATCTAGCCCAGTATCCTGCTTCTAGTAGTGGCCAATCCAGGTCACAAGTACCTGTCAGAATCCCAAATAGTAGCAAGATTTCATGCTACCAATCCCAGGTACAGCAGTGGCCTTCCCATTTTCTATCTTAATAGTAGACTATGGACTTTTCCTCTAGGAAATTGTCCAAATCTTTTTTTTAACCCAGATACACTAACCACTGTTACCACATCCTCTGAAAATGAGTTCCAAAGCATAACTATTCGTTGAGGAAAAAGTATTTCCTCCTATTAATTTTAAAAGTATTAACATATAACTTCATTGAGTGTCCTCTAGTTTCAATGTATTTGAAAGAATAAGCAACCTGTTCTACTCTACTCAAGATTTTGTAGACCTCTATCATACTACTACTACTAATAATTTCTATAGCGTTATTAGATGTACGTAGCGCTGTACACTAGATATGTAAGAGACAGTCCCTGCTTGACAGAGCTTATAGTCTAATCAAGACAGACAAACAGGACAAACAAGGGATAAAGAAATTACTTACAGACATGGATACTGAACAGGTGAATAGGAGTTGGGGGTTAAAAGCAGACTCAAAAAGGTAGGTTTTTAGCCTAAATTTGAATACGGCCAGAGATGGAGCTTGACTTACTGACTCAGGAAGTCTATTCCAGGCATATAGTGCACCAAGATAAAAGGAATGGAGTCTGGAGTTGGCAGTGGAGGAGGAGAAGGGTACAGATACGAAGGATTTACCCAATGAATGGAGTTCCCAGGGAGGAGTGTAGGAAGAGATAAGAGTGGAGAGGTAGTGAGGAGCTGCAGAGTGAAGGCACTTGTAAGCCAATAAGAGGAGTTTGAACTGTATTCAGAAATGGATAGGGAGCCAATGAAGTAAATTGATTGTAAGCTCTTTGAGCAGGGACTGTCTTTCTTCTATGTTTGTGCAGCGCTGCGTACGCCTTGTAGCACTATAGAAATGCTAAATAGTAGGAGGAGGAGGAGGAGGAGAGGGCTAATATGAGCATAGCGACACTGGCAGAATATAAGTCATGCAGCAGAGTTTTGAATGGATTGAAGGGAAGAGAGATGGATTATTGGGAGACCTGTGAGAAGCAATTTGCAGTAGTCTATAAGGTTATGAGTGTGGATAAGGGTTTTGGTAGTGTTCTCAGAAAGAAAGAGACAAATTTTGGTGATATTGTAGAGAAAGAAACACCAGGTTTTAGAAGTTTGTTGGATATGTGCAGAGAAAGAGAGAGAGGAGACACAGATGACCCCAAGGTTATAAGCTGATGAGACTGTTATCCACAGAGATAGAGAATGGGGGAAGAGGAGAGGTGGGTTTAGGGGGAAAGATATGAAGCTCAGTCTTGGCCATGTTTTATTTTAGATGGCAGTGAAACATCTAGGCAGCAATGTCAGACAGGCAGGCTGAGATTTGGGTCTGGATTCCTGCTGAAATTTCTGGTGTAGAGCTGTCTCTTTTCCAGGCTGAAGAGCCCTAACCTCTTTAGCCTTTCCTCATATTAGCGAAGTTCCATCCCCTTAATCATTTTAGTCTCCCTTCTTTGAACTTTTTCTAATTCTGCTATATTGTTTTTTGAGATACGGCGACTTGAATTGTACACAACACTCAAGGTGAGGTTCCATGAAGAAGTACAGAGGCATTATAGTAATCTTTGTCTTATTTTCTATCCCTTTCCTAAAAATTCCTAGCATTCTGTTTGCTTTTCTGGCTGTCGCCACACACTGAACACAAGATTTCAGTATATTGTTTACAATGACACCGAGATCTTTTTCTTGGGTGCTGACTCTTATGGCCCTGTTTACTAAGCTGCGCTAGAGGCACATTAGTGTTCTTAGTGCACGGTAAGCATTAGTGCATGCAAACTGTGTAGACTCCTACAATATTCCTATGGGCATCTACACAGTTAGCACCCGCTAAAAATGCTAGAGCACCTTAGTATCTACTAAAGAATGAAGGGACCCTGTTGTTCTTAAATGTATTGAGTGACCAGTTCATTAAGTGGATTGAAACACTTTTCATTTCATCAGGAAGAAGTTTGGTTGCTGCACACAGTATCATTTTATATTAAAGTACATTTGACCCCTGACACAGGCGCTATGCGCCAAAACACGGCCCATGTCAGGTCCATATTGAAAGATTGACTTTTACAATTAAAGAAACTGTGTCCCGTTTTTGAAGGCTTTTGGTGCTTTTTGCTGTATTTTGGACTTGGTTGTACTTTGTCCCCTCTCTGTGCTGTTATATTGAACCCTAACATCAGGTAACTGTGATTCAGATAATTTTTTCCAATGTGCATCACTTTACATTTGTCTACATTAAATTTCATCTGCCATTTGGTTGCCCAGTCTTTCAATTTCCTAAGGTCTTCCTGCATTTTTGCACAGTTTGCATGCTTTTTAACAACTTTGAATAGCTTTGTGCCATCTGCAAGTTTAATAACCTCACTCGTCATTCCCATGTCTAGATCATTTATAAATATGTTAATTAGTACCAGGCCCAGTACAGATCCCTGGAGCACTCCACTTTTCACACTTAAATCCTATCGCCTGTTTTCTATCCATTAACCAGTTCCTAATCCACAAAGGGACATTGCTTCCTAGTCCTATCCTATGACTTTTTAATTTTCTCAGGAGTCTCTCATGAGGGGCTGTGTCAAAAGCTTTCTGGAAATCTAAATAAACTGCATCAACCAGCTCACCTTTATCCACATGTTTATTCATGTCTTCAAAGAAATGAAGCAAATTGGTGAGCAAGACTTCCCTTGGCTGAATCCATGTTGACTCTGTCCCAACTATGTTTGTCTATGTGTTCAGTAATTTTATTCTTTATAATAGTATCCACTATTTTGCCCTTGTCATCTCATGAATTATTTTTCCCAGCAATGACATCAGGCTTACCTGTCTGTAATTTCCTGGTTCACCCCAAAATCCTTTTTAAAAATAGGAGATACATTGGCCACCTTCCAATCTTTAGGTACTACAGATGATTTTAACAACAAGTTACAGGTCACTAACAGCAAATCAGCAATTTCATGTTTGAGTTCTTTCAGTACTCTAGGGTGTATACCATCCAATCCAGGTGATTTACTACTCTTTAAGTTGTTGATTTGGCTCAGTACATTTTCCAGGTTCAAAATGATATCTTTCAGTTCCTCAGTATAATCACCCTTGAAAATCATTTCCTGTAAGGTAAATCTCTTACATGTTCCTCAGCAAAGACTGAAGCAAAGAATTCATTTAGTCTCTCTGCTATGGCCTTATGCTCCATGAGTGTTCCTTTTACTGCTTGTTGATCCAACGGTCCCATAGATTCCCTCACAGGTTTTCTGCTTCTGATATACCTGAAAAACGTATTACTTTGAGTTTTCACCTCTGTGGCAAGTTTATCTATGTATTCCCGTTTAACCTTCTTTATCAATGATTTGCATTTAACTTGCCATTGCTTATGTTGCTTCTTGTTTTCTTCTTTCAGATCCTTTTTCCATTTTAGAAGGATGTTATTTTGGCTTTAAAAGCCTCTTTCACATCTTTCTTTAACCATGCTGGCTGTCATTTGTTCTTCTTCCAAAGCCAATCATTTGCAGTAGTAAATGTGATAAAAGCTCTTCCTTTCTGCACTTGGCTGTGGCTCTATGGCACAGATCTTTGGTTCTTGACCTAAAGTAGAACTCACAGAACTGGCATCTATGTCGGGAAGGTAATAGCAAAAATGTGTTATATGTCTGTCAAGTATTACTTGCAAGGATGACATTCTCATTTTTAATGTTTATTGACTGCCAAGAAGAATTAATTGAATGTGGATATTTTCTCTCCTTCTCTTAAAATAAAAATAATAATCAGACACGATGCTGTCTTTGACACAATAAACTTGCATTTCTCATCTTTCCTTGTTTTTTGAATTTCTTCCCTTCCTCTCTTTTGCCTTATTTTGGAACTTTAATGACTGTTTCACGGTATATACTTTCTTCCTTCTGATTCTTTCTCACAAATTCTTACCACTAGTGAAATACTTGTTTTATGGGAAGAAAAAAATAAGAGTCAACAAGAAAAGACAAAGAAATTATCCCAATGCAGGGTGACTTGTGAACTCTGCTAAACCAGCTTGATAAAAATGATTTTCTGTAGAGACTCATATTTATTATAGCATGTGAGACTGACTGCAGGGTTCACCAAACAATATTTTCTTCTTACAGTCCATTAGAGCTTCTAAGTATATAGTACTGGAATCTTGAGGTGAACAACTAGTCAAATGAAAAGTATTTAAAGATTGAAACATTAATTCTATTTTATAACATGTGATGATTTGTTTTTCCTAATAAACATTTAACATTAAATATTAGAAGTGATATGCTTCTCTTCCACTTCATTTTCTTCATCACTGTTTACCTATTCAATCCTGCTGACCTCCATTGCATAGATAGATCAGGTGGATAGTAATCCACTGTGCTGCTGAACACCATGTTTATTGTTCCTTAGCTTAAAGGAAGCTCTGCAAATTCATTTTTCTCTTTTCCAGGAAAAAATGTCAGTGTTAATAAAATATTGCAAGCTGCTAATTGACAGAAGGTGTGCTGATCCGATGAGACCACTCTGTGAAAAAGAAGCTGAAAGGATTAAATACAGAGATGCATTCAGCTTTCATGTTGACACTTGTATTTCATTTCCAAGGAAAACATTTTAGGGTGTAAAATGGACTTTTTCAGCATAGCACATTGAACACTTTCAATAAAGCTATGCTCAGGTGGTGAGGACATTGAGTGATCATACTATATAGATTTAAAGGTTCATAAAGCGAAAGAACTTTTGTGTTTAATGAAGTTGAGAACCAAAGGCACTACAGAACCCTTGGGAAGGCTAAGATTAGAAACCATAAAATAATGATCAGCCTAACTTATTTAATTAAACTATCAGAGAAAAGCTGTATAATTTTCTTTCAAGAGCACTAGTGCAATATATGCATCTTAACAGTATTTTCCCTTCACATCTTAAGCATCCATGTTTTCTACTCATACCCCCTAATTCTATAAACTTGGGCACACACTTGTTCATGCAAGTTATAAAATAGTGCCTAACTTAATAGTTTATGTGGCCAATAATTAACTGCCAATAATGACCCTTAAGTGGTATAGATTTTTTTCATTATTTTTATATCACAACATAGTACACAAGCAAAAATACACTTGTGAGATGGAAAAACAGAGCAACAAATCTCAGAAACATTCCAACAATAAAGTAATCTTTAAATCAAAAGAAAAAAAGCTCTTTATTAGACCACAATATTAGGTGTTGAGTAAAGAAAATATTAGGAGATATACAAGATTAATCATCAATTAAGAGATAGACCTTACATGAAATCCTACCCGCTTACACAATCTGCATCATATGCTCTTATTCTGACCTATGGAAATCCTTTTTGTGTCCAAAAATGACTTCAGCTGAGATGGATCATAAAAAACATATTTATCTCCTAAATGTTTTATCAAACAATTGCAAGGATATGCCAAGGTGGAAAGAAGCATTTTCCCACCAGCTGAGATACATTTTTTTTGGGGAGGAGCACACTTGGTGCCCACCCAATTCTTGCCTAGGCCCAACCAAAATCTGTTGTCTGGCTATGCCCCTGCTTCACCCATGAATGAAACTTCAGTGGGAAAATCTTCATGAAGGCAGGTTTCCACTGTCGATGAGGAGATAACGCCTTCCGTAACTCCTCCGCCGCAACCTCGTTCTTCACCTCCGCTGGGCAGGGGGGGTGGAACGCAGACCAGAGGAGACAATGATAGATCCAGTCCAGAGGCTCCCAGTGCTCCTCCAGCAAAAAGGCTAGCAGACACTCCAAAGGTAAATTGGTGGTATACCTCTCGATAGATTGCTAATTTGGGGTAGACGTCTGGCCAGCAAAGGAACTCAGCCTCAATAACCCTTTATGTTTAGAATGTAGCATAATGAATTATTAGGTGAAAAAAACAGAGACTTCACCAACAGCAAACACCAAGAGAAACCGCTCACCATCTCAAGCAGCCATCTTGACTCTACCCTCCGATGCCTCCCGGTGCTCCTTCACCAAGAAGGATAGCCAACGCTCCAACTCCAGTAACCAAAGGTAGGTTGGTGGCGTACTTCACGATAGATTGCTGAACTAGGGTAGACTTTTGGCCAGCAGAGGAACTTGGCCTTGATATCCCTTTGCACTTAAGACTGCAGCAAAATGAGGCAAGCATAGGAGATGGAGGTATAAACACGGAGCTCGCTCCCTTGATTAAGATAATCATGGTAATAGCGGTCTATTCAATTTTTTTCGCTGGTAAACTTTAAGTACAATGCCTCACATTAAATCTCAAAAGCAGGATGGTTCTTACTACTACTAATCATCATTTCTATAGTGCTACTAGACGTATGCAGCGCTGTACACTTGAACATGAAGAGACAGTCCCTGCTTGACAGAGCTTACAATCTAATTAGGACAAACAGGACAAGCAAGAGATAAGGGAATATTAAGGTGAGGTTGATAAAATAAGGGTTCTGAACAAGTGACTAAGGGTTAGGAGTTAAAAGCTGCATCAAAAAGGTGGGCTTTTAGCTTAGATTTGAAGACGGCCAGAGATGGATTTTGACGTACATGCACAGGAAGTCTATTCCAGGCATATGGTGCAGCAAGATAAAAGGAACGGAGTCTGGAGGTAGCGGTGGAGGAGAAGGGTGCAGATAAGAGATATTTACCCAGTGAACGGAGTTCCCGGGGAGGAATGTAGGGAGAGATGAGAGTGGAGAGGTACTGAGGAGCAGCAGAGTGAATGCACTTATAGGTCAATAAGAGGAGTTTGAACTGTATGCGGAAACGGATAGGAAGCCAGTGAAGTGACTTGAGGAGAGGGCTAATATGACCATAATGACCCTGGCGGAATATTAGTCATGCAGCAGAATTTTGAACAGATTGAAGAGGAGAGAGATGGCTAAGTGGGAGACCTGTGAGAAGCAAGTTGCAATAGTCTATGCGAGAGGTGACAAGAGCGTGGATGAGGGTTATGGTAGTGTGCTTTGAAAGGAAAGTGCGAATTTTGCTGATATTATAGAGAAAGAAGCCTCTTCAATGGCTTCAAAATGATCTAAGTGCAACCCACTGACACCGGAAAAAATGGCGCATTGCTGGCTGATCTGCGAGGCTTCGTTCTGTTTCTGTGAGTCTGATGTCCTGCACATACAACGTGCAGGACGTCAGACTCAGAGAAACAGAACAAAGCCTTGCGCTGCAAGAAGAGGACCTCGGCTGGTGAGGGTTGGGGTCCCCCACCACCAAAGGTAGCCAACGACGATGGCGGGAGGGGGGGGTCGAGAGGGTCGTCGGCAGGGGGGCGTCAAAGTTGGTGGTGGTGGTGGCGGTGGTGGGGGAGGTCAAAAATGGCAGGGGGGTTCGGCCATGTAAGGGGGGGCTAAAATGTGCCCCCCTCACCTCGGGCTCTGGACCCCCCTCCCGCCGAAGTCTGGCTACGTTCCTTATCAGAAGTCTAATGAAGTGCTTCTCATCCCAGACCTTGGGGCACACCCAGCCAGTTGGGTTTTTAGGATAGTCATATTGAATGTGAATGTATGCAGTGCAGCACAGCTTTCTTGGTATACAAATCTCTCTTATGCATACTAATTGTGAATATCCTGAAATCCTGACTAGCTGGGTGTGCTCTGAGGACTGGGTTGAGAAGCACTGGTCTAATGTATTTGACTTCACTGATAGCAATGCACTACAGAGTAGCATCATGCTAATGTTTTTTTCAACCACTGTTACATAGAAAAAAAATCAGATAACCATTCTGACTAATTCAGCAAAAAAAAAGAAACATTTTAATTGTTACAAAGTGTAATTTATTTTATTCCTTTAAAGAAGCAAAAAAAAGAAAAGCAAAATGCTTCATGAAAATTTGGAAGTCAGTCATTCACCCTCTGATAAACAATGTGATAATGCAAAAAAGAAAGCGCTTGTTTAAACTGGGTGTGTTTTTCCAAATGAGCAGGTGGAGATCACTTCATGGAAAGTGGATCTCTTACTTAAACGCATGCTGTTTAGCGGTATACCTGTCAAGTTCACTTTGATACTTCCCAATCGTGCCAATTTCAGTTAAACTCTTGAAAGTGGATGGCTGTGATGCGCATTGTTACAACCAGAAGCTTGAGCAGTCACATTAGCATGAGGTAATGGTAGTCTAAAGCTGACAGGCTATCAAAATCTATTGTCCCATGACTTCAGCAAATCCTTGCAATTGATTTGGAGAATGGAGTTGCTATCATAGCACTGACTAGCTATTGATGCTCACATTTTAGTCACATTTCATGCTGTCAAACTCCTGACACTCTTTATGTGGAAGATTGTCAAGTACAGAAAGTGTGCTGTATCTTATTAAATAGAGTGCTTCAATTTGCCTCTTTACATTAAGATTACCGCATCAATGTATGCAAAATTTCCACACCTATTAATTCATTTCCACATTCATTATATTTACTTATGGTATCATTATGAAGAGATCATGAAAATGTATTTAATTATATAGTACAACTACTGTTTTATTTTCATCAAGCTGAAAATATTTGTAAAAAGTAGGCTCCTTTACTATGCTGCGGTAAGCACTAACTCTTGCTTTACCACATACTAAAAAAATACTTTTTAATCTTATTTGTTAGCGCTGGGGGCATGTTTGAGGGTAGAAAGTGTCCAGTGCTAATCAGTTAATGCAGCTACATTGCCAAACACTAAACAATTAGCACGTGGTTAGCACGTGAGCCCTTACCACCTAGAAAATGGATGTCAGTAAGGACTCCAGTTACACTGATCAACCCAAAAGGAATAGTAGAATACAATCAACACTTACAACAAAATTCTACTGCGTTATACTGGGTTATATCGCAGTAGAATTTTGTTGTAAGTGTTGTCAGTAAGGACTCCCACACTAATGGCCACGCACCAGCTGGGAAATTAGAATGTAGCCATTAATGGGGGAATAGGAAATGTGGCCGAGTAGCGTAGCCAGACCTCAAAGGGTGGGGGCCAGAGCTCAAAGTGGGGGGGGGGACACATTTTGGCCCACCTCCCCGCCATACCCCCCCCCCCCTACTGCCGCTGCATCATCATACCTTGGCTGGTGGGGGTCCCCAACCCCCACCAGCTGAAGCATTTGTCCCGCGCTGGTCTCGCATTGCCTTCTTAGTTGCATCGTGCAAGCTCATTTTATATCTATATATATAAAAGGCAACCCCAACGTTCTATGAAACCTCCAGCCGGACGTGTGAAGCGCCAGAGATATCCAGTTTCCCCATGAGTGAAGGAAAACAGCACAGCAGGAAATCCCTCTCTCTGTAACAGTGAAGGACTCAGAGGGGGGAGGAGAGAGATGCCCTCACTTTCTCTGTAACACAAACACAGCACAGCAGGAAACAACACTGAAGGACTGGACTCGGAGGGGGAGGGGAGGGAGAGAGGGCAGAGGGCAGAGGGCAGGGACACTCCCACATGCACACTCTGAAGAAAACCTTGCTAGCCCCCGTTTCATTTGCATCAGAAACGGGGCTTTTTTACTAGTAAGTACATAAGTATTGCCATACTGGGAAAGACCAAAGGTCCATCATCCTCAGCATCCTGTATCCAACAGTGGCCAATCCAGATCACAAATACCTGGCAAGATCCCAAAAAGTACAAAACATTTTATACTGCTTATCCCAGAAATAGTGGATTTTCCCCAAGTCCATTTAATAACGTTCTATGGACTTTTCCTTTAGGAAGCCGTCCAAACCTTTTTTTAAACTCCGCTAAGCTAACTGACTTTACCACATTCTCTGGCAACGAATTCCAGAGTTTAATGACACGTTGAGTGAAGAAAACCTTTCTCCAATTCATTTTAAATTTACTACATTGTAGCTTCATCGCATGCCCCCTAATCCTTGTATTTTTGGAAAGCGTGAACAGACGCTTCACATCTACCCATTCAACTCCACTCATTATTTTAGACCTCTATCATATCTCCCCTCAGCCGCCTTTTCTCCAAGCCCTAGCCTCTTTAGCCTTTCCTCATAGGGAAGTCGTCCCATCCCCTTTATCATTTTCGTCGCCCTTCTCTGCACCTTTTCTAATGAAACTGAGCATGCGTGAAGTGTCATCACCAGCCAAACCAGTGGTCCCAGAGTCAATTTGGGGGGCCCAGGTCCCCATGTCCCCCCATAGCTACACCAGTGATGCGGCCATTTTACAGCAACACTAAAAGTGGCCTCAGTGCGTGTGAAACCCATGTACTTGTCATAGCGCAGGCTACCTTTTACTGCAGCTTTGCAAAAGAGCCCCTTAGTTTGGTTGCTCTGCTTCAAGCACATTACACATTTATATGTAAGTCTGAAATATTTCTGCACCAATGGACTCCTTCACCCCTATTGGGATCTTAAAAGAACTGCAAGCAAAAATGTATTTCCTAGCACAAGCTAATACAAATAATTGCATCCTATGTTTGAAAGCCCTTACATCTCATTAACTCCAGATAAACACTGTGCTGGTTTTTAGACCTTCGCTCATCTTTAATAAATACTATATTATCAGCATCATTACAATATGCATGACCCTCATTATTTCTTTTCAGACATGCAAAATTGTGCTGACATCAGCAATGTCTAGAATTAGGTGGAGGAAATGCACAGAGGATGCTCACAGCATGAGGTAATATGAAATACAGACAAGATGCAAAAAAAAAAAATGCTTACTTACAAACATAGTAAATGATGGCAGAAAATGCCAGCATCACCTATTCAGTCTGCCCAATAAGGTGTTAAGGTTATACTGCTATTCCATACTCAATCTTTTATTTAAAATTGTACATGCCACTCCACGTAGGTTGCTCCCTCTTGTTTGGGGCTTAGCCTGTTTCAGGTTGCTGATTGTCTTACTTAAATAACCTCTCAACCACAAATGCAGACCAGTTTCTTAGGAAGCAACAGGATAAAAAGCAGCAATAAGATATACATAGAGAATCTCTTATTGAAGCAAAAGAACACCAGTGGCTTATGAAGGAAAAAGTGTAAACAACTGCAGCCATGAAAGACAAAGGTATCCAGTTTCTCCCTCAAACCACCCTCACCCCATAAGCAAACATTGCCTTCCTGTTAATTCAGTGGTAGTACTTGAAAGGTATAACAATGCAGATTAGATGGCAACACCTGACCTTTCGCTTATTCAAACAATTCAAGTCATGCAATATTTTCATGAGCTGACAGCTTATAACAAAATTCAGTACTTCAAATCAGGACAAGGGAAAAGGCACCAGGGACAAGACTCAGCTAGCAGAATTTCTTTAAAATAAATAAGAAAAAATAAATATTTGAGAACTTTACTGAAGTGTTCTGCAGCATCAGCAGCTGGAAGCGGAGATATGCCCTGGTGTATAAAGGGTGGGGGGTGGGGTGAGCTTTTGCAGGTCCAGTCGTGCACTGGCATGGGTGAGAGCAGAGCCACCGAGAGACAAAGCCAGGCCCAGGGCAAACACACCCCAGTCTGCGCACCACCCCCTCCAGGCCCATGCTCCCTCCCTCCAGGTCCGCACCCCCCCCCCCCCCCCCCCCGGGCCTGCCTACTTGCTTGTCTTCTCTCCTGCTAGCTCCACTCTGTTGCATAGGTCCTTTTTCCTGCCCTATCCAAACAGTAAGTACTTTACACAGGAGGCAGGATGTGGCAGGAAGAAGGACCTGTGACCGGCAGAGCAGAGTTAACATGATAACTCTGCTCTGCGGCACACAGGAACAGGACACCCATGCTAGCACTGGGCAGGTACTGGGCCCTCCTTGCAGGACAGGCCCTGGAGAATTTCCCCCCCCCCTTCCCCCTACTCTCGGCAGCCCTTGTGGGCAGATGATCAAAAGCCCCTCACTGTACCAAACAGTGCTCTAAAAATAGCGCTGGAACAGCACGGAGCTTTACCGCCCCTATGATCAGAGATAATAGCATGCAAATTTAAGCACGCTATTATCTCTGATCATAGGGTAAAGTGCAGGAGGATTGTGTCAAAAGCCCAAACCTGTCAAACTCAGGGGCTGGAGGTCCATAGGACCACCAGACCCCAAGTACCCCCACCTCCAGTCCCCCCAACCCCACTGACACAAGGTCAGGGAGGCTGAAGATTTGGGGGGTCTTCAGCCCCCCTAACTCCCTCCTAGCATCCCCTCAAATAGTGGGCTGCGAGTCAAACCACACTGACCCCCCCTGACACAAGTTCAGGGGGCTGGAGATCCAGTGGGTCTCCAGCCCCCCTAACCCCCCCCCCCCCCCCCCCCCCGAGCATCCCCTCAAATGTCCCTGGTGGCCCATTAAATGTTGATCTCATTCATTAAGAGATAAATACAAATCTTCCTAAGAAATATAAACTGAAATATATACCACTTATTATTCAAGAAAATTAGTCATAAATTAAGCACTCCTTACTGCTAGGTATACCATTTATTTATTTATTTATTTATTTTATTTATTGCATTTGTATCCCACATTTATCCCACCTCTTTGCAGGCTCAATGTGGCTTACAATTCTTCAAAGGTGATGGAGGTAGAAGAGAACATACAATTGGTTTAACAGAGGGTTTTGGGTTACATGGTGGTGAAATACATGATGATTTTAGAGCAAAAGACATTAAAGAGCATTTCTGGATATATTAGAGATACGTGAAATACATGATAGTTTAAAGCAGAAGACATACATGATAGTTTAAAGCAGAAGACAGCTGTGACAAACTACCATTTGCCTCACAGATTTAAAGAAAGAGGCTCCACCCATCCTTTTCACTAACCAATCAAAAAGTCACTTTCAAATTCAATGGGCCAATGAAATGGTGCAAAAAGGACAAAAAAATCAGAGCAGCTAATATGTACAAAGAAGATGAATGTGCTGGTCAGGGATTACTGCCCCCCTCCCCCCCCCACACACACACTCACACAATCCCAAAAAGAAAAAAATATATGGGTGTTTGTAGAAAGTGTATAGAATGCAAGTGCTTATGTGAGACACAGCTTAATAAATGTGAGAGAGAAGGAATAACATAAAAGAAGTGAAGAAAGGTTTAGATTAGAATAAGAATGCTGACATGCATGTTGTAGATTAGTCTATAGCCATCAGGGGATGCCAAAGTATTTTTTAAAAGATGAGCTTCATGATTCTCTCTGGGAACTGCAATACTGGCACTTTAAAGAAAATTTTGCTTGTGCAAGTCCAGGCACTTTTTAAAAGATAGGAAAGGTTGTTTTGGAAGTGGTCAGTACAGTGGTTCACAAACCTGGTCCTAGAGGTACCCCAGCAAGTCAGGTTTTCAGGATACCCACCATGAATATTCATGAGAGATTTCCATGCGCTGCCTCCACTACATGCAAATCTCTCTCATGAATATTCATGGTGGGTATCCTGAAAACCTGGCTGGCTGGGGTGCCTCCAGGACCAGGTTTGGGAACCACTGGGATACTACTACACAGAGCATGCTCATTTTTAGTGCATGTCAACAAATGCTAGCGCACCTTTGTAAACAGGGTCCTTTAATTTTATCTTTCTTTCGTTTGGGGATATTTTCAGTGTGTATCTGAAACACCCTCTTTTTCCAACAGATAGCATTACAAGGTGGTTTACAATAAAATTATATACTTATTATGATCAACAATAAAATGATCAACAGATCCACATCATGATCAATGCAAATTCTACCAAACAGTAAAATATCAAAACATTATGGGGTCCTTTTACTAAGCTGCAGTAAACACTAACCGCATACTTACCACAGGTTAAAAAGCACTACCACTGGGCATGCTCAGGCATCCCGCGGTAGTTTTGGGATAGGCACACACTTCCCATCACTAAAAAATAGAATTCATTTTTTAGCACTGGGTGCGTGTATGGGGGCGGACAGTAGGCATGTCCTGCACTAATTGGTTAGCACAGCCGCAGCACAACACGCTAACCAATTAGTATGTAGTTAGTGTGTGAGCCCTTACTGCCTTAATCGATACCCTTAATCAATGGAAAAGACAGCATCGGACACTCCTGACTGTGGGTTCTAGATAGGTTATCCAACAAACTAATCAAAAAAGTAAAGATCTCAGGAATATCACCACGTGGAGGGGCATAATCGAAAGGGGCGCCCAAGTTTTCCTGAGGACGTCTTCGCAGGACGTCCCGGCGAAGGGGCAGGGAAACCCGTATTATTGAAACAAGGTGGGCATCCATCTTTCATTTCGATAATACGGTCAGAGACGCCCAAATTGCGAAATTTAGGTTGACCTTAGAGATGGTCGTCCCCGATTTTTGGTGATAATGGAAACCAAGGACGCCCATCTCAGAAACGACCAAATCCAAACCATTTGGTCTTGGGAGGAGCCAGCAGTCGGAGTACACTGGTCCCCCTGACATGCCAAGACACCAACCAAGCACCCTAGGGGACACCGCAGTGGACTTCAGAAATTGCTCCTAGGTGCATAGCTCCCTTCCCTTGGGTGCTGAGCCCCCCAACCCCCCACCCACACACACAAAACCCACTTCCCACAACTGTACACCACTACCATAGCCCTTATGGGTGAAGGGGGGCACCTACATGTGGGTACAGTGGGTTTCTGGTGGGTTTTGAAGGGCTCACATTTACCACCACAAGTGTAACAGGTGGGGAGGGGAAGGGCCTGGGTCCGCCTGCCTGAAGTGCATTGCACCACTAAAACTGCTCCAGGGACCTGCATCTTCTGTCAGGGAGCTGGGTATGACATTTGAGGCTGGGATAGAGGCTGGCAAAAAATATTTTTAAAGGTTTTTTTAGGGTGGGGGGGTTAGTGACCACTGGGGGAGTATGGGGAGGTCATCATCGATTCCCTCCGGTGGTCATCTGGTCTTTTTGAGGCTTGGTCGTAAGAAAAAATGGACCAAGTAAAGTCGCCCAAGTGCTCGTCAGGGACACCCTTCTTTTTTCCATTATCGATGGAGGATGCCCATGTGTTAGGCATGCCCCAGTCCCACCTTCGCTATGCTTCTGACACACCCTCATGAACTTTGGTCATCCCCACGACAGAAAGCAGTTGAGGACGCCCAAAATTGGCTTTCAATTATGCTGATTTGGGTGACCCTGGGAGAAGGACGCCCATCTCCCGATTTGTGTCGAAAGATGGGCGCCCTTCTCTTTCGAAAATAAGCCTGATAATGTTTTAAAAACCAAGCAGCAGATTTTAAAATTAACCCATGCTCTTACTGGCAACCAAAGCAATTCTTCAAACAAAGTGGTCACATGGTCATATCTAGATTTATTATAAATCTATCTTGCTGCCGTATTTTGAATTAGACTTCTTCATAAAATTCAATGATAACCTGGTACACGAAAGCATTGCAATAATTCAGCATTGACAGAATTACAGATTGATCCAGCACCTTAAAGTGTTCCGAGTAAAAATTTTGATGAATAAGCCATAACTGTTTCAGTTTGAAGAAAAACGTTTCTAACAATCAAATTAATCTGAGGTTCATAAGTTAATGACGAATCTAAGATAACACCTAGTACTCTAGAAACAGTGTCAGTCTTAAAAGTAGTACCATCTGCCAACAGAATGGATTCTGGAATAATATCCCTCCTCAAACCAAACCATAAAAAACTTCATTTTGTCCATGTTTAATTTCAGTCTGCAGCTCATGGACCAACACTGAGGGACCCTTTTACTAAGCTGTGGTAGAAGGGGCCCTGCGCTAGCAGCAGCTGCCGTTTTTGCCTTGTGCTGAGGACTTTTTACCACAGTGGAAAAAAAGGCAGAAAAAAGAAATGACCATGTGATATTAAGGTGGCTGTAAGGGCTCCCATGCTAACCTGGCAGTAACCAGGTAGCGCCGATCATCCTTGGGTAACTGCTGCTGTAAAAAATAGGGATCTATTTTCCATAGTGCCGGAAATACCACATGTGGGCGAAGAACTACCGCCAACACCAGCATTGATCCGGCGGTATGGATTGCCGCATGGTAGGCCCATGGTGAGCTTACTGCTGCTTAGTAAAAGGACCCCTGAATTTGTTCAATGACCACCAATAACCTCATAATAAACTGATGAACATTTGCAAGTACAGGAATCAATAAAAATACATTGTCTGCTTAAGAAAAAAATCCTTCCTCCTAATAGCAGTTGAATCATCATGCATAGTGTAGTAAGTGAGACCCCGGGCAGGGTTATAGGGTAGCCTTGTGAATAACTCAGCCCGACAAGAGATATAAAGGAGACAGTATATATTTTTATTCACCTGAGCCCTGGTACCTGTTACTTCACAGGCCAGGAATCTCAGATGCAACAGTTTCTACTCAGTCTTGAGTAAGCCTCTGGCTATCAGGCCAAGAGGTCTGTGGCTGGTGGGGCCACCCCACCCCGAACACAGCCTGTGAACTGTCAGGTCTTTCAAAACTCTCAGCAAGGCTTACAAGTCAACAAAACAAAGTTGGCTTACCTCAGCCTGGTCACAGCAGCTAAATGCTTTCAGTTCTTCCTTCCCTGGGCCTCTTTACTCTCAGCCTGACCCTGTCTTTTAAACTTCCCAGGTATTGACTCCACCCCTCCTAGCTCACTTCCTCCTGGAGCGGGATCAGTGCTCTTAAGGTGGCCCAGGTTAGTTGAAGAGGAACTTTTTTTAAGGGTGAGGGGCAGTGTTCTATAAACCCTGTCACATGCCGCCTTATTTTCGAAAGAGAAAGACGCCCATATTTCGACCCAAATCAGGAGATGGGAGTCTTTCTCCCATGGGCGCCCAAATTGGTATAATCGAAAGCCGATTTTGGGCGTCTTCAACTGCAATCTGTCGCGGAAATGGCCAAAGTTGATGGGGGCGTGTCGGAGGTGTGGTGAAGGCAGGACTGGGGCGTGTTTATCGGCTGAGGAGAGATGGGCGTCCTCGGCCAATAATTGAAAAAAGAAAGGTGTTTTTAGCGCGAATTTGGGTCACTTTTTTTGGACCCTTTTTTTCCACGAACAAGTCCCAAAAAAGTGCCCTAAATGACCAGATGACCACCAGAGGGAATCGGGGATGACCACCCCTGACTCCCCCAGTGACCACTAACCCCCTCCCACCAAAAATAAACAACTTTAACAACTTTTTTTTCCAGCCTGTATGCCAGCCTCAAATGCCATCACAGCAGTATGCAGGTCCATGGAGCAGTTGTTAGTGGGTGCAGTGGACTTCAGCCAGGTGGACCCAGGCCCATCCCCCCCACCTGTTACACTTGTGGTGGTAAATGGGAGCCCTCCAAAGCGCCCCCAAAACCCACTGTACCCACATCTAGGTGCCCCCCTTCAGCCATAAGTGCTATGGTAATGGTGTAGAGTTGTGGGGAGTGGGTTTTGGGGGGGATTTGGGGGCCTCAGCACCCAAGGGAAGGGAGCTATGGACTTCAGAGGTATTTTTTTTTAATTGTTACAAGTGCCCCCTAGGGTGCCCAGTTGGTGTCCTGTCATGTGAGGGGGACCAGAGCATTACGAATCCTGGCCCCTCCCATGACCCAATGCCTTGGATTTGTTCGTTTTTGAGCTTCGGTTTCCATTATAACTGAAAACGATACCGCCCAGCTCAAATCCGCACAAATCCAATGCATTTGGCTGGCACAAACCGTATTATCGGGAAAAAGATGGACGCCCATTTTTTTCGAAAATACTGTTTGTCCTGCCCCTTCACGTACCCGTTCTCGGAGATAGATGCCCATGGAGATGGGCGTTCACATTCAATTATGCCCCTCATGGTCATACAAATATTTTATAACATAGCGAAAATTGGTGAGCTCTGAGAAACACCACATGGAGGCACTCAAGGCTCAGAAAAAGCCCCATCTTTCAACACCATATAACGTCTTGATATCAAAAAGCCCCCAGACTACTTAAGTACCATTCCAGTCATCCCAAGCCCTTAAAGGGTAACGGGGGAACCTAGATGTGGGTACAATGGGTTTCGGGTGGGGTTTGGAGGGCTCCCATTTACCACCACAAGTGTAACAGGTAGGGGGATGGGCCTACACTATCCTGCTTAATACCTTCCTTCTCTTTTCCCTTAATTTATCGCTTAACATTACTAATTGTAATTGTACAGATACTTCTTATATCTGATATCCTGAAATGAACATGTCACAAATAGGTGGGAAAATGTGGGATACAAATGCAGTAAATAAATAAAATAAATAAAAACTGCATCAGGGACCTGCATAGTGCTGTGATGGTGCTGGGTATGACATTTGAGGCTGGCATAGAGGCTGGCAAAAAATGTTTTTTAATTTTTTTTGGGGGTGGAAGGGGGTTGGTGACCACTGGGGAAGTAAAGGGAGGTGATCCCTAATTCCCTCCGGTGGTCATCTGGTCAGTTCGGGCACCTTTTCAAGGCTTGGTCGTGAACAAAAATGGACCAAGTAAAGTCGGCCAAATGCTCGTCAGGGATGCCCTTCTTTTTTCCATTATCGGCCGAGAACGTCCATCTCTTAACCACGCCCCTGCCCCACCTTCAGTACATTGCCGACACGCCCCCTTGAACTTTGCCCGTCCCTGCAATGGAAAGCAGTTGAGGAGGGCCAAAATCGGCTTTCGATTATGCCGATTTGGCTGCCCTTAGGAGAAGGGTGCCCATCTGCAGCAGGGCCCATTTTATTCCTATCGGCCCTGCTGCAGATAACAGGCTAAGCTTTAGTAAAAGACCCCCTTAATCTCAGCATTTGTAACTGTCTTAAAAGTTGACCAGCACGTATCTGCAGTTACTCCCACAACATCAATCCTCTGTAGATTGCAATCACCATATTTAAAAGATGTATATAGTGGAGGAGTAGCCTAGTGGCTAGAGCACCAGACTTGACATCCAAAGTTGGTAGGTTCAAATCCTGCTGTTGTGACCTTGGGCAAGTCACTTAACTTTCCATTTCTTCAGCTACAAAATTAGATTGTGAGTCCTCCAGGGACAGAGAAATGACCAATGTAACTCACCTTGAACTACTACTGAAAAAGGTGTGAGCAAAATCTAAATAAATATATCAAATTTATCTTATTAGAAAAATAAAATGCAAGATCCTTCGCTGTAGGTTGTATTACTTCAGAATTTGTATTACAGAGCCTTGAGTAAGAGATTTCGTGATACCAAATAATGTCATCAATTTAGGTTTTTCAAACCCTATCTATAAACTAACAACAACCCTATTGATTGAATTGCTGTAGCTTCTTTAAAATGGCAATATAATAGTTCCAAGCCAGGTTCAGAACAAGAATTGACTCTCACAATATCTAAAATGTTTTTATAAATTAATGCCAGTTCCCCAATAAAATTGCATAGATAGTGATCTGACCAGGGTATAGGTTGCTAATTACAAAAAGACAACAGATAATTATTTTTTGTCAAAATTACATCTGAAGAGTGACCTTTCTCATGTGATGGGGAAAAAACAGGAATATTAAAAGAAAGATTCCTTAGAAAGCCTAAAAAAAAAACCTTAACATCCTCATTCAACTGATTCTCTAATTGCAGGTTAACATCTTCTAATATTAATAATGAAGAGCAGATAGTACAGCATTAGAGATAAATTCATACAATTTCAAACTCTCTTGACCATGAGCCAGGTGGTCTATAAACTAACAACAACCCTATTGGTTGACTTGTATCTCCCTTAAAATGACAATATAATAATTCCAAGCCAGGTTCAAAATAGAGACCTGCATGGAAACAGGGTTCACGGGAATCCCATGGAACCCATAGGGTTCCTGAAGGGATGGAAACATTTCTATGGGGTACCTGCAGGGATGGAAGCAGTTCTGCAGGGTTCCCATGGGGATGGAAGCAGTTCCTGTGGGGTTCCCGTGGGGATGGAAACAATTCCTGTGGGGATCCCATGGAAGTGTAATCTGCACCTGTGCTAGCCTCTCACCTACTGAGTGCCAAGTTCTTTGAGTGCTATCTCCTCCTCCTCTTCCTCCGTGCCTTATAGCACAGATGCAGAAAGCCTTCCATTAAGGAGGTTGTAGAGACAGAAATGTTGATGGAATTCAAAAAGGCATGGGATGAACACAGAGGATCTCTAATTAGAAAATGGAAGTTATTAAACAAAAACCTAAACTTAAATGGCTGCATGTGTGTGGATGTTTCATGTGATGCTTAGATGGCAACTCTGGCTTTGATGAACTATGGCCAATATCGGGCAGACTTGTATGGTCTGTGTCTCATATATGGCAATTTGGTTTAGAATGGGCTAGAAAGGGTTTAGACAGCAACTTCAGTGGCTGGAACATGAGGACAGTACTGGACAGACTTTTATGGTCTGTTTCCCACAAATGAAAAGTCGAATAGGCTGATGTGGACTTCGATGGCAATTCCAGCAGTTGGAACATAAGGATAGGGCCAGATGGACTTCTATGGTCTATGTTCTAGAAACACCAAAGGAGGACCATAATCTAGTATATAATCCAGCTTATAATCGAACGAGAATAACGCCCAAGTTCCGACCTAAATCGGGAGATGGGCGTTCTTCTCACAAAAACAAATAAAGCGGTATAATCGAAAGCCGAACTTTGGACGCTTTCAACTGCACTCCGTCGCGGATGCGGACAAAGTTGACGGGGGCGTATCGAAGGCGTGTCGAAGGCGGAACTGGGGCGTGGTTATCGGCCGAACAGAGATGGGCGCCCTTCGCCGATAATGGAACAGTTTTGAGCTAGAATTTAGGACACTTTTCCTGGACCCTGTTTTTTGACGAATAAGGCCCCCAAAAGTGCCCTAAATTACCAGATGACCCCCAGAGGGAGTCGGGGATGACCTCCCCTGACTCCCCCAGTGGTCACTAACCCCCTCCCACCACAACAAATGATGTTTCACAACTGTTTACTTTCACCCTCAAATGTCATACCCTCCTCCCAAGCAGCAGTATGCAGGTCCCTGGAGCAGTTGTTAGGGGGTGCAGTGGACGTCAGGCAGGTGGACCCAGGCCCATCCCCCCCCCTACCTGTTACAATTGTGCTGCTTAATGCTATTAGTCGTCCAACCCCCCCAAACCCACTGTACCCACATGTAGGTGCCCCCCTTCACCTCTTAGAGCTATAGTAATGATGTAGACTTGTGGGCAGTGGGTTTTGAGGGGGATTTGGGGGGCTCAACACCCAAGGGAAGGGTGCTATGCACCTGGGAGCTCTTTTACCTTTTATTTGGTTTTTGTAAAAGTGCCCCCTAGGGTGCCCGGTTGGTGTCCTGCCATGTGAGGGGGACCAGTGCACTATGAATCCTGGCCCCTCCCACGAACAAATGCCTTGGATTTATTCGTTTTTGAGCTGGGCGATTTCATTTTCCATTATCGCTGAAAAGCAAAAACGCCCAGCTCATACCTTGACGAATAAAACATGGGCGTCTTTTTCTTTTAAAAAATACGATCCGCCCCGCCCCTTCACGGACCCGTTCTCGGAGATAAACGCCCATGGAGATAGGCGTTTCTGTTCCATTATGCCCCTCAATATCATATTCATTGTTGATTTAATCATGAATTGATAATGAGTGTGACTATTGAGAAAACTAGATGAAACATTCACGTCTTTATCTGTTGTCACTTACTGTGTTATTATTAATCCTCTCTGCTCCCAGGCCGATTTACAGACCTCAGCTCTGACACAGGCAAGAGCATCAGATGTCACCTGACCTACTGGTGAGTGCATGAGGCGACCTCTCAGCATACAGTGTCAGTGAATCAGAGACAAGTCTTACATGTGTGCACCAGAGTGTTCCAAGTTCCAACTTCCGTTCCTTCATTGCCTGTAGTGCTGCAGGTCAAACCCAGAGAAAGATCAATAGAGCCAACCAGAATTCTTTTAAATGTACCAGTAAATTCTATTGGGACTGGTTGGGATGGGTTAAATTCTTGCAGGGATGGGTAAGATTCCAGTGGGGATGGGAGGGGATAGATAAGATTCCAGCAGAGACAGGTGAGGATGGGTAAGATTCTGTCCCCATGCAACTCTCTAGTTCAGAACAAGAATTGACTTTCACAATATCTAAAAATCTTGTATAAATTAATGCCAGTCTCCCACCCTTCTGCTCCCTATTCACATTATTAATTTTATACCCTGAAGGGCACAATTTTACTAAAACAGATTCTGACCCCACCTGTAACCGCGTTTCTACAATAAAAGAAAGACCCATATCAGAATCCCCAATTATATTCCGAATAAGCATGGTCTTATTGCAGACTGATAACAGCATGGAATAGGGATTGTCATCATATCAACAGATAGCCAGTTCATTGCAGTGCTTTTCAAGAATTGCCTATCACTCAGCATCTGCCCTTTATAGATGGTCTATTTCCTGTAATCACTTCAATAGATCAAGATATCCAATCTGAACAATCCAATAAGCATCTCTCTTGATACATACCAGTGAAAACATGTTTAGGCTTCCTGAAGTAAATACAAATACTAGAATATTTTCATAATTCTTTTCAACACTACCAAACAAGCCCCTTATGAGTAAAAGCCATATCAGAAGAATTATAATCCACTTCATCTTTACAATTTATAAAAACCCTCAAGAAAATGCACAATGTAATCCCAAAAAGAAATTGACATCTAAAAGATTCACCCACGAAGTAAAACTCTTCAATAAAAATGTAAGATTTTAAAAATACAATTATGAAATCTTCCCTATCAAAATATAATAGAACTGCAAAAATAGAACAAGCATCCAAACCAGTAGACTTCAGGCACCACACAAAGGCATACACTAAGGTGTGTGCTTTTGGCTTATGCCTTAGGTGTCATGCCAAATGGAGCATGCCGTTTGGTGTCACAATGAAATCCCTGTGACATCTGATGTAGGCACAAGTGGGAGGAGCTTGTTCCCACGCCCAAACTGGAATGTCAGAAGCAAGGGGTAAAATGTGCTCCCATGCCTATAGATAGTAAACAAGCAGGGATTCCAGCAGAGCACTTGCTTTAAGTGGAAAGAGCACAGTCTGTAAAGCTGCTCAGAATTGCTCCAAAATGGCTCAGATGGCAAAACAGCTCACAATTGAAACTTAAATCCCCCATGGCATCTGACATAGGTGGCAGTGGGTACAGCATGTTCCCATGCCCCAAACTGGGATGTCAGAAGCAAAGGGGAATGTGCTCCCCACAGTGGTGGCTGCATCAGTGGCTGCTTTCTTCCCTCTTCTTCTAGTCTGAGTTTTTAATTCTTATGGCTGCTTTTTGTTTACTATAAAGAATCTTTGATTTAGCAGTCTCAGTCTTCGCTCAGACTCAGAGAGCTGCTGAACTGGTTGCAGATTGACTGGAATGACTAGTCTTGTGTGATTTCAGAGATCTAGACGTTCTAGTGCTGTTTTTAGAGCTGCCAGAGTACTAGGAGTGTTTTTCCCCTGCTGGGTCAGTGGGATGTTCTGTGTCTTTAATTGCTTTTGCTACCATGGCTTGACATGTGAGATTGGTGGCATGCAGTCTCTCTTTCTGTGCCAAACTATCTACTATATTTGTCCTGCTTAGCAACTGGCAATATTCTTGTGACTTTTTCTAGTACTGGTTATGGATGGCTTGCAATTGCTCTGTCTGATGGATCTCAGTTTTGCCCCTCTTTGAAACCTCAAACATTTCTTTCTCCATTAGTGGTTAGGGTGGTGGACTCTGGTCCTGGGGAACTGAGGAACTGAGTTCGATTCCCACTTCAGGCACAGCTCCTTGTGACTCTGGGCAAGTCACTTAACCCTCCATTGCCCCAGGTACAAATACGTACCTGTATATGTAAGCCGCATTGAGCCTGCCATGAGTGGGAAAGCGTGGGGTACAAATGTAACTTTAAAAAAAAAGACATATTTTTCTATTTCTGCTTCATACATTTCTTTGCCTTTCTGTGTGAATGTATGTGTTGTTTTGGACCCTTTAGAACCTTTCTCGCTTTCCAAAGTGGCCTGTGCTGCATTTTGTTCACTATGCTCAATTACTTCAGCCTGTGACAAAACAGAATCTGCTATTGCCTTGCACTGATTGAAAATTAACCCTTTCTTTTTCTCTTCTTTTTTATCTTTTATAACACCCTCTCAATATGAACCTTGGCTCTGTGCCAAGATTGTTACTTTTTCTTAGAGACTGCAGAGGAGACTTTTTCTTGGAGACTGGAGGGAATTAGGAAGCTCTTATATGGCAATATTTTGTTCTCTCTCTCTCTCTCTCTCTCTCTCTCTCTTTCTAAGGGGGTCTTTTACTAAGCTGTGCTAGTGCACCTTAGGTAAAAAAAAAAAAAAAACCCTGAGTATTATGCAAGCAGTGAATATGCCTTATGCTCAACTCAAATTGATACTTTGTTAATATAGCAATGGTAGGGGTATGCAGGTAGCTCTGTTTCAGCAAATTAATTATGCAGACACAATAATGCCCTTTGTAGAAAGTCTCCAGCTGTCTGCTAAAATTACCAGAACAGTTTCACCAGTTTAATTCCCCCTTTGCAGGAAAAGCTGAGACATCCTCTATCATCAACATATATGATGCTTTGACCAATGCCTTAAAACTTTATCATACTAAAGCCACAGAAGAACAGCAAGATTTTCACTGTTACAGCCCTTTCACTGGCTGTAATAGACTGCAGCTAAACCAGCCTTGACTCAGAACTCTGAAACCAATCTTCTTTAATGCAAAATCAACCAAAAGAAATGATTTACAGTTCTGAATTGTTGAACAAGAGCTTCAACAGATTGGAGTCTATTTTCAAATGGCTCCCCCAGCATGCAAAGAGGGGCCAGGAGCTTACAGCACTGTGCTGAGAATGATGTTGTAAATACTTCCGAACTGGTGAAAATCTTGGTGATATCACAGTAGCTAGAAGGAGGACATGCAATAAGGCAGAACATAAATAAATCAAAACTCATAGAGCACTCTGAAGGCAGATTCTTTCTACTCAATGGAGAGAGAAGAGGGGGGGATTACTACTAGCCCAGCATACACAGAGCACAGACTAACCAGTAAGAACAGTCCCGTATGACACAGGGAATTGGGACATGTGCTTAGGAAGAGTCTAATAGAGAGAACTACAGAATAACAGAAATTTGTAGTCCTGTCCTATTTAAAGACACAAGATCTGAACTGCTATAAAGAATGTCCTATATATATATATATATATACTAGTAAAAAAGGCCCGTTTCCGACAAATGAAACCGGCGCTAGCAAGGTTTTCCTCGGAGAGTGTGTGTGAGATTGTCTGTGTGAGAGACAGGGAATGTGCGAGAGTGTGTATGTGTGTGACTTGCAAGGAGCAGTGCACCCCAGCTGACCTTGTTAATCACCCAGGGCAACCACTCCAGGTGCCAAACCGGATATCTCTGCCACCTCAAGCTTCCGGCTGGAGGCTTCAATTAGAACATTGGAGGTGCCTTATATATATATGGGGCAAATGGGGCAGAACACTTACTTTTGTGCAAAATTCACCCAGGACTACAAGTCTACAGACACAAAGCAAAAGAAGAACATTGTAATGTCAGGAATATGTTTGGCAATTATTTGCAGCATCTTCTGTTTTGCTTCAACTTTTGTAACTGCCAAGATGTATCTGAGCCTTTGACAAGACAATAAATATCAGAGCTTCATTGTGTAAAAAACAAAAAGGAAATATAAACAGATATGTGAGTATGCTCTTGTGTAATTATTGTGTCTTTTTTTAATGGACAAATGGAAATTTTCTAGAATCTAAATAGCTGTAAAATTAGGTCAGCCATGACTAAGGGCTCCTTTTACAAAGGTGCGCTAATAGATTTGTGCACGCTAATGAATTAGTATGTGTTAAGTGCTATGCATTCCATAGATATACAGTAGACTGCACGGCATTTAGCACTCTTTAATCATTAGTGTGTGCTAAATCTGTTAGTGTACCTTAGTAAAAAGACTCCTAATAAAAGCCTGAGGGCCCTTTTGCTAAGCTGTTTAGGTGCGTACGTGCATCCTACATGCATCAATTTTGAACTAATGCCCGGCTACCACATCGCCCGAGTGGTAATTTCATTTTTGACACGTGTCCACTATCCACCTTATAACTGAAAGAGAAAAACGCCTAGATTTCGACCCAAATCGGGAGATAGACGTTTATCTCACAAAAACGAATAAATCGGTATAATGGAGAGGCGATTTTGGACGTTTTCAACTGCACTCCATCGCGGAAGCGTACAAAGTTGACGGGGGCGTGTCGGAGGCGTGGTGAAGGCGGGACTGGGGCATGGTTATCACCCGAACAGAGAGGGGCGCCTTTCGCCGATAATGGAAAAAAAGTATGCGTTTGTAGCTAGAATTTAGGGCACTTTTCCTGGACCCTGTTTTTTCACGAATCAGGCCCCAAAAAGTGCCCTAAATAACCAGATTACCCCCAGAGGGAATCAGGGATGAACTCCCCTGACTCCCCCAGTGGTCACTAACCCCCTCCCACCACAAAAAATGATGTTTCACAACTTTTTATTTTCACCCTCAAATGTCATACCCACCTCCCTGGCAGCAGTATGCAGGTCCCTGGAGCAGTTGTTAGGGGGTGCAGTGGACTTCAGGCAGGTGGACCCAGGCCCATCCCCCCCTACCTGTTACAATTGTGCTGCTTAATGCTTATTAGTTGTCCAACCCCCCAAACCCACTGTACCCACATGTAGGTGCCCCCCTTCACTCCTTAGGGCTATAATAATGGTGTAGACTTGTGGGCAGTGGGTTTTGAGGGGGATTTTGGGGGCTCAACACACAAGGGAAGGGTGCTATGCACCTGGGAGCTCTTTTACCTTTTTTTTTGTTTTTGTAAAAGTGCCCCCTAGGGTGCCCGGTTGGTGTCCTGGCATGTGAGGGGGACCAGTGCACTACGAATCCTGGCCCCTCCCACGAACAAATGCCTTGGATTTATTCGTTTTTGAGCTGGGCGCTTTCATTTTCCATTATCGCTGAAAAACAAAAATGCCCAGCTCACAAATTGTCGAATAAAACATGGACGTCTATTTTTTTCGAAAATACGGTTCTGTCCGCCCCTTCACAGACCCGTTCTCGGAGATAAACGCCCATGGAGATAGACGTTTTCGTTCAATTATGCCCCTCTATGTGCTCCGGAAAATATTTGTTATTTTCCTGCACGCGGTGCTAACCGGACAGCAATCGGCATTGTATGCACGCTGATGATTACCGCCCGGTTAATGCATGAGACCTTACCGCTAAGTCAATGGGTGGCGGTAAGGTCTCAGGCCCAAAATGGATGCACGCCAATTTTCATTTTGCCGCACATCCATTTTCGGCCAAAAAAGGCCTTTTTTGCAGGTGCGCTGAAAAATGGACCTGTGCGCGCTCAATACATGCGTCTACACCAGCGCAGGCCATTTTTCGGCACACATTAGTAAAAGAACCTCTACTTTTGGAGCTAAACTTTTTATTTAAAAAGGGCTATTTCCATATTATCATAACTAAAGCACCTTTGATGCAGGAGGAAAATGTCTATTAATTCCACTGATATCTCTCATATTCCCTTTATCCTTGCCTTCCTTCTCCTCACCATTTTCTACCATATGTGCAGAGGCAGACAGAATAGATTGCTGTGTATTTGTTCCCCCCTTTAAACAAAAGTACTTTATTTACCTGCCATCAATTTTAGACCGTAATGATAGAAATGTCTGAGAAGCTATGATTTTATTAGGTTAAGAGATTTCCATTGAACAGTAAAGTATCTTTATAAAGCAGAGAGCATCAAAAATGAACTGCCACATCTCCAGCTGTAATTTCATTATTGTAATTTTCTCCTCAATTATCTGAAAAGAGAAAAAGCTAAAAGTAACTGAATGTGCATAGTCTTTACAAACCTGCTTCCTCTTACTGATGACTAATATTTATTTTTATGCCACAGTTTTCTCCGAGATAAAAAAAAACTTCATTGGAAACTGTCATGCTCAAAATCTATTTACTTATGCAACCAGGAAAATGTCATTAGATAATATTCTCAACACAAGTGTGTCGTGAGCTAGCTTACTGCCTGATACTACCAGAATCATTCATTTTGAGGCTTATGCACTAGAACCTCCAAATGGCTTTAGCATCATTGAGCTGAGAGATTTATCACATGGTTAAAACCATGCTTAACAGCTAATGCTCATATTTTGTAGTGACCTTTTTGCAGCTATGCAAAAAAAAAAAAAAAAAGAGCATCTCAATAAGCGTAAAACTGCAGCCTGTGCAATTTTCATATTGAAATTCCGCATGCTAACTGGCCCAAAGCAAAAGGATCAGATAACAAGGGGAATTTCATCCCCTCCATTTCCCCAGGCATGAAAATCCTCCATTGGAAGATATCTGCTCCCGCCCTAGCCACACTTCCCAGTCTGGGAAGCCACTGCCACCCAGCAACAAGAATTCTCCTCTAGGAGGAACTTCCTTCCTAGACCTCAAAATCTTCCCTTTGCAAAAAGCCTCCCCCATAAAACCCTTCCTACCACAGACAATAAATAATACCCAGGCAGAACTTCAGCCCCTTAAAGAAATCTCCATGGCTAACCTCTGCTGTAACATTTCTGCCAAGAATCATGCAAGAAAGATCTTTGTTCCCTCCTGTTTCACCAAATAATGATTAAAGGATGCTCTTCCTTTATTAGACTATTTTAGTATATGCCACTGGTTCTCCACCAGTGTTTCAGGACACACTGATATATCCCCAAGAGGTGAGGTGTGTTACAAAACATTTGGTGTTGACAAGACGGTTTTTCCTTTACAACCATCTGTGCCTGCAAGCTGGGAAGACCAGCAATCTTGAGAGTCAGATTCTTGAAATCCCCATAACTGGTCTCTAATTCTGCTTTAAAGGTAGATTTGATCTAGCATAATTTTTCAGGGAGAATGCTCAGGATAATTGGTTAACAGCTGTAAATAAACTGTGTTCCGTAGTAATAGAAGACCGATGAGTAGATGTAAGCTGATTGGTCCGTTTGATCATCAGCGTCTGACGTAATAAAATCTTTAAATGAGTGAAGCCATCTTTACTATGTGCTGGTCCGTTGTAGATGAGAGATCCTTCGACGGAGGTGGTTAATTAAAAATTGAGAGGCACGAATAATGCAGTGTTAGGTGTTGGTCCTGGCATATTGTAACAATCTGTTTTTTCTTCTTCAGTTGTACGCAGACCCTTTGACCCTGACGCAGGCAACGAAACGCTGGCCATTGTCGGTCTGGGTCGTGTTATGGATACAACTGATTATAAGAAGGACTGGACCATGTGAAAGCTAAGTAGCCGATATATTAATTTTTTATACTGCCCATCACGATATATAAAAATAGAAAAAAAGAAAAAAAGAAGAATACTATTTAATTAATATACGTTGGGTAGTGGCTGCTTTTTACTAAGTGTTGTTGCCGATGATGAAGCAATCCAGCCCCCTTGAGCTCTGTATAAATTAGAGCCGGGGGCTTCTTGAGGCAACATCTCTCATTTAACCAAATGAAGTAATTTTTTGGTCAAAACTGAGCTGTTGATATTTCATATAGATCTCCTCCATTTTTGGATTTACTATTGAGCTACAAACTAAGAAGGAGATATCCTTTTGAAATTTTTTATAATTTGTCTCTAATTCTGCTTCCCCATTACCCCCAATGACAACTGTTGCCTCCAGCCCCAACTGAAACTGTTGCCGGTCTGCTGTCAATAGATTCTGTCTGCTATATAGTTTCTGAGTAGCATATTTACAGGTTTTTGTGTTACTTCACAGTATATGGCAGTGGAGGGATTTTGTGTTTCTGTTAGTGAGATGATACTAGAATCTGAGGGCCCACTTTTACCAAGCTGCGGCAAAAGGGGGCCTGCACAGACGTCAGTGTGTGCTTTTGACTCGTGCCAAGATCCCCTTTTACTGCAGGCATGTAAAAGGTAGGTCTTTCTTTTCTGCAGGAAATGGCCATGCAGCCATTTCGGGGGGGGGGGGGGGGAGCAATCAGCACCACCCACGGAGGTGGCGGCAAGGGCTTCCGCGCTAACCCTGCGGTAATCGGGCAGCATGATTTAGAACAAAAATTAATCAAACTGCTTCATTTAGCACCATCTGTAGTTTTTTTCTGTATGATTTTAGAAGTGCCCAGATAAACTATATTACAGTAATCTAATTTACTTAAAATTAGTGATTGACCTACTAATCTAAAGTTCTCTATCTGCATGTATTTTAAACACTTCTTAACTTCCTCATAGCCCAAAAGGCATGTTTTACCAAATGGTTAGTTTGCATTTCCATCGTTAGATTATACCTAGTATTTTAATGACTTTTCCACATTACATTTAATATCATCTATCTCAATAGTTAAATCTGTGATTATTCTGTTGTGATCTCCAACACGTAGAAATGTCGTTTTGTCTTTGCTTAGTTTCAGATATACTTCTCTCAACCAACTACTAATCAGAAAAATACAATGAGTTATAACTCGGTGAGGCTCATTTTCGAAAGAGAAAAACATCTAAAAAGTGGGTTCAAGAAGAATTTGGATGTTTTTCTCTCCAAATCGCCCAAATTAGTTTTTCAAAACCCATTTTCCAGTCTTTTTTCTCTGCTGTTCATCTGCAGTGCATCCAAATATCAAAGAGGTGTTAAGGGCATGTTAAGGGTGGGATTTGGGCATTCTTAAGACATGGATGATTTTCAGCCATAATGGAAGAAAATGAAAACATTCAAGTATAAAACTAAGATGTTTTCAGCTAGACCTGTTTCAATAACAACTAAACCACAAATATTGCCCTAAATGACCAGATGACAACTGGAAGAACAAAGGAATGACCTCCCCTTACTCCCCCAGTGATCACTGATCCCCTCCCACGTATCGTATACCATCATTTCATCATTAAACCCTAGTCTTCCCAATAATAGAATACTAACATTAAAAATTTTAAACCAATCCATCTTGACACCTGGAACTATATATATTTAACTATATATATATATATATATATATATAAGGCACCACTGAAGCCTCCAGCCGGAAGTGTGAAGCGCCAGAGATATCCGGTTTCCCCATGAGTGAAGGAAAACAGCACAGCAGGAAATCCCAGGAAACAGTGAAGGACTCAGAGGGGGGAGGGGAGAGAGATGCCCTCACTCTCTCTGTAACAAAAACACAGAACAGCAGGAAACAACACTGAAGGACTGGACTCGGAGGGGGGAGGGGGGAGGGGGAGGGAGAGAGGGCAGAGGGCAGGGACACACACACTCCCACATGCACACTCTGAAGAAAACCTTGCTAGCCCCCGTTTCATTTGCATCAGAAACGGGGTTTTTTTTTACTAGTATATATATATATATAACTATATATATATAGTTATATATATATACACACACACACACACACACACTAGTACTTTTAAAATTCCCTCTCAATTTTAAGTCAGGGACTCACAAAAAAGTGCCCAAAATTGCACACAAAGCTGGGCACAAAGAGGCACGCAAAAGGGTGTGTACTGCCCCTATGGCATGCCCTTTCATCGTGACATGTCAGGAACTGGCATTAGCTTTATCAAAGAGCGGTGATATCATCAAGTCATGCTCACTTAGTTCCTCCCACCTGATTCTCTATCGTGCTGTGTAGCGGTTATAGTCAGAGCAGATTCAGGCACAGTCGCTAGGATGGAAATAGCTGACAGAAAGCAGCAGGGTGAGTAGTAGCTGATGTTCACCTCAGGAACTGGTGTCAGCTTTATTGGAGAGCAGTGATGTCATCAAGTTGTGCAACTTACTGAAAGAGCCCCTAGGATCAGAGGAGTGGCTTATATGTAAACAATATTTAAGATTTATACTTTCACATGCTCGAACTGAGTTACTTATTAAAATAAAATATAGTACAAATAAAACAATTTGGGACAGGATTCAAAGTGTGAGTTAATCTCCTTGAGGTATATGTTGTGTTTTGATTTAGTATACCTTTATAAAATTGAACATGATCTCCATATAAAGAAAAGGTTGAACTGCTGTACTTGGAAATGAATTTCAAATCTTGCTGTTTTCTTAGGATCTGAGTGTTATTACCAGTTACAGAAAACTTAAAGCACATCTATGGTTTAACACATGGAATTTTTTGTAGAGGTGGGCATTTAACCCATTATTAACACAATTAATACATTAAAATTTTAAAGCAAACAAACATTTTTAATGTTTAATGCTGGCCTCACCTCTCACCTCCCCGCCAGCTCACAGGCTCTTGCTACCTGCTTGTCTTCATTCTCCTCAGCAGGTGGCATAAGTTGCTCCTTTCTCCCGGACAGAGAAAAAAATCCAAGGAGCAAGCAGCCAAACACAGCGGACTCCTCTGCAGGAAGAGCAACACGCTGCCCAGGGCCAGAAAACCAGAAGAAAAAGGTTTTCCCATATTAAGGGAACCAGGGAGACCATTTCTTTTCCTATGCATGGCTCGCAGATTCATCAGAGTGGTCTCTCACGCACCCTTCTCCAAGCAACATGGCTGCTGAGGGGGAGGAGGGAGAGCATATCCCAGGGAAGGGGAATGGAGAGAAGGAATTTTTAATGACAGTATCAAAGTATCATTCTTTTTCTAGGGTAGCTGGATTGGAGTGTAACATCCAATATGAAAATATTGAAATAAAAAATCAAGTCATTTCTACTTTATTGCATAGTTACGTTGTTTCACTCTTTGCCTCCAAACTTATTGCTGCCTGAGGAAAGGGCAACTTTCTTGTTACAAGTAAAACCTGACCGATTACAAGAAACAAAAAGGGAAAAGCTGACCAGCTTCAGTATATTAGCTGTAAGTATCAAGAGGGCTATTTTTCTCTAAAAGTGTCATAGTCCATTATTTCTTGCCCAGATCTTCAAGAAATCTTGGCCTTGGTAATGGGAAGTGTCTAAGCTAAATTATCAACTGAACACAGAGAAATATGTGTTGCTAAGAGCAGTAAATTCTAACAAATGGCCACAAAATATATTACATTCTTTAGCACAGCTGGCAATAAGCAAAATGAAAGATGTAACAAAATATTCTACTGCTACAAGCAGTGAGTGCTAGTTTAACCTTTCAGCTGTATTTTAGGGTCACCCTCTGGAAAGGGCAATTTTATGAAAAGCCAAAGTCCATCAAGTCCAGCATCCTGTCTCCAACAGTGACCAGTCCGTGTCACAAGTAGCAGGGATAAATAATAGTTCTCCTGATTCAACCTGGCTAATCATTTTCTAATGGATTTTTTTTTTCTCCAGGAACTTGTCCAATCCTCTTTTGAATCCAGACCACACATTCTAGCAACACACTCCACAGTGAATCATGAGCTGCATTTCAAAACAAAACCTCCAACTTTCTATAGTTTTCAATCTGCTGGTCATTATAGAATGTCTTCTTATCTTTGTGGTCTTTGACAGGTTGAACAACCATTCTCAACTGTTCTTCCCCACTCATTATTTTATAAACTTATATCATTCCATTGCTTATATCCTGCTTAAATCAACCAAGGAATCAAAATGGGTTACAGAAACAGAATACACCAAATTTAAACAGATCCTAGATATTTGTCAAACAAATAATACTTCAAAGCCTTTCTAAACATTAAGAGGGTCTTTTACAAAGGTGCGTAGCATTTTTAGAGCATGCTAATGATTAGTATGTGCTAAATGCTAGCGTGCCTTAGTAAAAGGACCCCTAAGTAAATGGGGATAATCTGAATATAGACAGGAATAATATTCCTTAACTTACATGATTGATACCCAAACATACTGTCATGAAAACGCTTATAGCGCACACCTTTGACTGAAGCAAAGGCTAGTCTCATAAAAGAACTAGAGTGGGCCACTATCCTACCAGAGGAAAATATAACTGACCAAGAAAAACTGGGCAACAACCTGTAAAGATCTTATAAATCAAATTGGCCACTTTAACATCCACTCAAGCTCTCCCCGGCAACCAATGAAGTTCTTTCAATAAAGGTAACACCTGATTGTACTTCCTACGTTTGTATATTGTTTTTGCTGTAGTGTTCTGTAACAACTAAAGTCTACTTAACAGCTTTTGATGTATGCCAGCATACAAAACACTGCAATAGTCAATCTGTGAGAGAATTATCATTTCAACTTTCACTCAAAACGGTTCTGGAAAAAAGATGGACCACACTGCCCTTAGTTGACGTAGCCTAAAAAATATTCTTTACTCAACTTATTTATTTGATGTTCCATATTCAATTGTATCTCAAGTGTAACATCCAGAACCCTTGAAGATATTTCAAAACTATCTCTCTTGAATTGAGAGAAATTGTTTAATGCATATCCAACAATCTATCACAAAAGTACGTAATTTAGTTTTGTCTGTATTAAGCTTTAAATAATTATTAGATGCCCAATAATGTGTACTGTTAGTACAATCCAGTACTAACTTATGACCCTCTTCAAATCTAGAAGCAACAGGAACTAAAATAAAAATATCATCTGTATAAGAAGAAATATAATATGAAGAAGAATCCATATACGATCCCAAGGAACTCATAAAAATGTTAAATAAAATAGGAGACAGAGGTGAACCTTGCAGGACACCATAGTTAGGTGACCAGCTACTCGAAAAAACATTATTCTTTTTAACATTATCAGGCTTATTTTCAAAAGTGATCGCCGTCGATCTTCCGACATAAATCGGGAGATGGCCGGTGATCTCTCAAAAGCGGCGAAATCGGTATAATCGAAAGCGGCTCTTTTTGACACCATCGCCACTTTCCCATCGCCATGCCGGCGAAAGTTCAAGAAGGCGTGGCGGCGTAGCGAAGGTGGGACATGGGCGGGCATGGGTGTGGCTACCAGATGGCTTGCTTTCACGGATAATGGAAAAAAAAGCGGCGTTCATCAGTATTTCGCCGGACTTACTTGGTCCTTTTATTTTCACGACCAAGCCTCAAAAAGGTGCCCCAACTGACCAGATGACCACCAGAGGAAATGGGGGATGACCTCCCCTTACTCCCCTTACTCCAGTGGTCACCAACCCCCTCCCACACTAAAAAAATAAAAATAAAAACCTTTTTTTACCAGCCTCTATGCCAGCCTCAAATGTCATACCCAGCTCCCTGACAGCAGTATGCAAGTCCCTGGACCAGTTTTTAATGGGTGCAGTGCACTTCTGGCAGGCAGACCCAGGTCCATCCCCCCCCCCCCACACCTGTTACACTTGTGGTGCTAAGTGTTGAGCCCTCCAACCCCCCCCCCCAAAACCCACTGTACCCACATGTAGGTGCCCCCCTTCACCCATAAGGGCTATGGTAATGGTGTAGAGTTGTGGGGAGTGGGTTTAGGGGGGATTTGGAGGGCTCAGCACCCAAGGTAAGGGAGCTATGCACCTGGGAGCTATTTGTGTATTTTTTAAACATTTTTAGAAGTGCCCCCTAGGGTGCCCAGTTGGTGTCCTGGCATATCAGAGGGACCAGTGCACTACAAATGCTGGCTTCTCCCATGACCAAATGCCTTGGATTTCACCAGGTTTGAGATGGCCAGCATTTTTTTTTTTCCATTATCGCTGAAAAACTAAACCGGCGATCTCAAACCCAGCGAACTCTGGCATTTGGCCGGGCTAAACTATATTATTGAAAAAAAAAAAAAGACGGCCGCCCATTTTTTTTCGAAAATACAGTTCTGGTCAGCTATTGCGCCGCCGCCAAAATAGATCGCCGGTGATCTATTTCGCCGGCAACGTTCAATTATGACCCTCTACACCTTCTATTTTTCAGGAAACCATAAAACCAATTAAAAATCACTCCAGAAATTCCAAGATCACTTAACTTTCTCAACAAAGTATGTCTTTTCTCCATGCTGAAAAGCTCTAACCTCATTTTCAAAGCACATACACTTACCCCTCCTGTTTACAAATCCGCACTAGCGGCTGTCAGTGCACTAATGCCAGCAAAGGCCATTACAAAGCCGCTAGCTTTGTAAACAGGGACGTTACAAAGTTACATAGCTTACTATTGGGCTCATTTTTAAAACAGAAAAATGTCTAAAAAGTGGCAAAAAAAGCAGCATTTGGACATTTTTCTCACAAAAACATCCAAATCAGTATTTTCAAAACCTATTTTTAGACATTTCTCTATGAAGTCCATCAGAAGTGCGTCCAAATCTCAAGGGGGCATGTCAGGGGCGTGTTCAGGCCAGGACTTGGGCGTTCCTAAGACTTAGACGTTTTTCTGCCATAATGGAACAAAACAAAAACGTCCAGGACTAAAACTTAGACGTTTTGAGCTACACCTGTTTTTATAACAAATAAGGCACGAAAGGTGCCCTAAATACCCAGGTGACCACTGGAGGTAATCAGGGATGACCTCCCTTTATTCCCTCAGTGGTCACTAACCTCCCTCCACCCCCCAAAAATGTGATGAAAAACATTACTTGCCAGTCTCTATGCCAGCCTCAGATGTTATACTCAGGTCCATTAGAATAGCAGACAGGTGGACCCAGGCCCCTACCTCCCCCTATCTGTTACACTTGTGGAAGAAACTGTAAGCCCTCCAAAACTCACCAGAAACCCACTGTACCCACATATAGGTGCCCCCTTCACCCGTAAGGGCTATGGTAGTGATGTACATTTGGGGGTAGTAGGTTTGGGGGGGCTCAGCAGACAAGGTAAGGGAGCAATGGTGAGATGTGTACCAGGGAGCATTTTATGAAGTCTACTACAGTGCCCCCTAGGGTGCCCTATTGCATTCCTGGGATGTCAGGGAGACCAGTCAACTAAAAATGCTGGCTCCTCCTATATCCCAATGGCTTGATTTTGTGTGTTTTGCACTTGGACTTTTTTTTTTTCGAAAACAGACCAAAAAAACAAAACGTCCAAATCGCAAAACCTTATATTTTTTGAAAAGAAAAGATAGACGTTTTTCTGTTTTGAAAATGACCTTCTTTCCTATTCAGATTTAGACATCATATTGAAAATGCCTCTCCACATAACTTTGTAAGTCTATGTGCTTTGAAAATGAGCACCTTATTCTATCAAAAAGTACTAAGACTAAGGGACACTCAGTGAAGTTAAATGGTAATACTTTTAAAATGAATAGGAGGACATATTTTTTCACTCAACAAATAGTTACGCTTTGGAACTCTTTATAAGAGGATGTGGTAACAGTGGCCAGCATATCTGGATTTTAAAAAGGTTTGGACAAGTTCCTGGAGGAAAGGTCCATAGTCTGCTATTGAGATGGACATGGGGAAGCCACTTCTTGCTCCAGGATCGGTAGCATGAAATGTTGCTACTATTTAGGAGTCTGCCAGGTACTTGCGACCTGGATTGGCCACTGCTGGAAACAAGATACTGGGCTAGATGGACCATCGATCTGCTCCAGTATGGCTATTTTTATGTTCTTATGTTATGTACATATAAGATATAGATAGATAGATAGATAGATAGATAGATAGATAGATAGATAGATAGATAGATAGATAGATAGATAGATAGATAGATAGATAGATAGATAGATAGTGCAGCTGAATATCAGCACTGATCGCTAAACTTAAAACTGGCTATTTTGTGAGTGGTCCAGGGTGGAGTCGGTACTTATGCAGTTAATTGTCAATATTCAAAATTTAACTGCTTAAGTTAACTGGACAAATTATACTGCATAAAACACAATTCTATCTTTATCCAGTTTCATTTTTCAGATAATCTCTTGCATTTAATTTGTCTTTATAGCAACAGCGGCACACTGGGCTGAAAAGTTTCCACAATAACTCCAAGAACTTTTTCTTAGATGGTGAATCCTAATCCAGTATTTTGTAGCTGAAGATGGGATTATTTTTACCTATTTACAATATTTAATATACTGCTGTTCAAGTGACTATCAAAGCAGTTTACAATACCAAGATTTGAACAGAGATGTGACAAAAAATTAGCATCTTCACATCGAGGGATGAATTCTAAATATGGCACCGAAAAAAATGGTGCAGAAAAAAAATGCTATTTTATAAACCACTCTTAAAGATAGGTGCGGTTTATAGAATAGCACTTATGCCTAGGAATTACACCTAAATTTAGGTGTGGCCATCTGCACCAATTGAAATGTGGTGCAAATGTACACACCTCCCACCTTTATTCTATAACAATTCAAGTAAATGTAAGAAACAAACGCATTCTGCCCATGACCCTCCCATTTTCACGCCCCCTTTTTCAACTCACATATAAAATTTAGGTGCAGATACTGTGCCTAAATTTACATGCATATATTGCAATTAAATCTAATTAGTGCTAGTAATTGCTTGTTAAAAAGCCAATTATTGGTGTTAATTAGCTCATTATTTAATTAAATTGCATATACAAATTGGGCACACTCCCAAATTTGCAAGTGTAATTTTTGGTGACTTTTCTAGAATTAGGGGGTAAATGACATCTACTATTTTGATGTCCAGTCTCTTAATTTCACAAGAGCCTTCTGCAAACCTTCACAATCCTTATCTGTTTTAATGACTTTGAACAAATTTTGTGTCATCCAAAAATTTTATCACCTCACTCGTTGTTCCTATCTTCAGATTATTTATAAATATGTTAAACAGAGGCCTAAGTATAAATTCCTGGGACATTCCACTAGTGACTCTTTTTCATGCGCATAATTGGTCATTCAGTCCTACTCTATTTTCCGTCTTTTAACCAATTTGCAGTCCACAACAGGACATTGCCTCCTATTCTATAACTCTAGCGCTATATAAATGCTATTAGTAGTAGTAGTAGTAGTAATAATAATAAGAAACTTTCTCAAATGCATTCCAAAATCCAAATACATAATGGTCCTTATTTTAGAAGCCCTATTCATTATTTACATGAGTAAATATGGCATTTACATGTGTATATCAAATAAAACATTTAAATCTCAATTTTAGAAAGCCAAGATTTACATGTGCATATGGCATGGGGTCGTGGTTTGGGTAGGACTAGAGTAGGCACAAAAAGTATATATATATATGTGTGTAACCCACATGGATTAATATATTTTTTTTAAGTACCTGAAGCTCCTGGGTTTTAAGGCTGGTCCCGGGAGGCTTAGGCAGTGAGACCAACGTTGTTAGCTTCCCAACACAGGAGTTTTTTTTTTTTACATTTGTACCCTGCACTTTCCCACTCATGGCAGGCTCTATGCAGTAGGCAATGGAGGGTTAAGTGACTTGCCCAGAGTCACAAGGAGCTGCCTGTGCTGGGAATTGAACTCAGTTCCTCAGGACCAAAGTCCACCACCCTAACCACTAGGCCACTCCTCCACTCCTAGTTGGTGCAACACCTCCTATTCCAGGCCAAATGACAGTGCAGGGGTTCTGGGGAAGGAGAGCAGGAGAGGCTCCAGCTATGCTGAGGCCTAAGCAGAGCACTGACGTCATTCATACACATGTGCAGTGAAATGGTTGCGCATTGATATCAGCGCCCATGTCATTGCGCACATGTGAAGAGGCAGCTGGGATGTGGCCTGCACAGCTCTAGAGCAGAGGACCAGGAACTGTGCCAGGAGAGGGCAAGGAGGCACAGGGAGACTGGCAGGAATTGGGGAGAAGCCTAGGAAAGATCCCCTAAAGATTTTAAAAGGGGGCCCATCCACTTTACGAACACGGACGTTTTTCATGCACACATGCACACGAGAGTGGTGCATGCACTCAGGAGAGAATGCCAGCTTCGGAGCAGAGCCATGCAGCAGATGAATGCAAAGGAAATTGGGATAGAAAGAAAAAACAGCAGAAGATTTTATGTTTAAATCTTTTTTTATTCAAAACAAAAGTGACAATTGCAATTACAAGTCACAGGTACAGTTGACAACTTATCAGGTCTGCAATCATACTTCAATAAACATATTATGTGGAAAAAACACGTTTCAAACTCCCCTTCCCCTCCCTTCCTTCCCTATTCCCCCCCACCCAAAAAGACATTCAGACAGTGCATCAGAAAGGTGTGGCACATTCAACACTATTTCACAGAGGCATTAACTGTTAAGAAGACTGCTCCTGGCTGCGGGCTGTAGTGTGTCCCAGAAACGACTCCACACCAACCGCAAACGTTTGCCCTCCGGTGACTCAAAATTCTTGATTCCCCGTCTCTCCAGCTTTAGTCTCTCAATCATTTGCACCCTCCAATGCGCCACAACTGGGGCGGTCGACTCCCTCCAGTTCAGTAGCAACACTCTCAGCAGAAGATTTTATAAAGATAGGAAGGGGAAATGTTTAAAAAGGAAAAAAAAATGTAAAGTTAATTATTTAAAGGGTAAAATGTTAGAACAGAGTTAGAGGAACAATGCTGGCTGCTGGCTCATGCTGCAGCTGGCAGTGTCATAGACTCAAGAGCCCGCAGCAACAGTGGTACCCGAGAGTTCTAAACTGTAAGTATAGACAGTTGGGAGGGAACCATGAATCTGAGAGGATGTGTGCTGTTGTGTGTTGCTCTGTGGTGAAGAAAAATAAGAGAATTTAAAAAAGCAATGTTAAGGAAAGGTGACACTGAAATTGTGTGTGTGAAAGAAGTAGTTTTAGAGAATAGTTTATTATTAGAGCCCTGTGGGTTTTCTATTTGGCTCTCAGCTGTGTCAGTGGTTGTATCAAAATGTTTGTCAGGATAGATTCTTCAAGTTAAAAGAGTGTAACAGCCTGTTTCTGTGAAGTTAGTGGGGAATATCTTGGCAATGTTATTTAATGTTAGATGCACTGTAAAGGTTAAGTCATGCTGTCAGTCAAGTTTGTACATTTTTTTTTTTAAGAGATAAAGATTTGGATGTAATAAGGTAGCTGAATGGGTAAAAGAAAAAATAAATTGGATGGGATAGTTAAGCAAAAACATTTATCATTTCTTTTAGTAGTTAGCAAACAAATAAGATGTCACAGCTGACGCCGTGCTGCGAGTTCCACTTACTTGTTGGTGGGTGGCTGGAGAATCTGTGGTGGAGACTGGTTGGGCGGTCCTCACCATACTTCTCATGTGCACTTGGCAGCATTGAGTCCCATTTGGCACACCAGTGTGCACGCGGTCTCCTGGACTGTCGGGGGTCTAGCTGCTTCTGATGCTGCTCTATGTTGTCACCGCAACCCATTTAGGCGGACAATCCAGAGTCTTCCTTGCCTTCACAACTGTATATCTTCTGCTGCTTGCAGTGGCCAGTGCTCCTGACTATCTTGCCAGTGCTTCTGTCTTCTAGCCAGCACCAGACCTTCCTGTCAGCGCTTCTGTCTTCTTGCTGTTGCAAAGGAGCTTGTCTGCAGCTCCTGCTCCAGCTTCAGCCAAGTCTGCCTTGTCTTCAGCTCCTGCTCTTGCTTCAGCCAAGTTTGCCATGTGTTCAGCTCCTGCTTCAGCCAGGTCCACCTTGTCTTCATCTCCTGCCCCAGCTTCAGCCAAGTCTGCCTTGTCTTCAGCTCCAGCTTCAGGTAAGTTCACCTTGTCTTCAGCTACTGCTCCAGCTTCAGTCAAGTTCTCCTTGTCTGCAGCTCCTGCACCAACTTAAGCCGTCTGTCTTATCTTCAGCTCCTGTTCCAGCTTCAGCTCCTGCTTCAGCTTCTCCAAGTCTGGGTCCCAGGCCCCTGGGTGGGGATCTGAGAACAGCCAAAGGACTCACCGTCCAGTACCATCACAGATCACAAAGGCCATGAGCTCGACAGAGTCACCAGCCATACAGTTACTTTAGCAGCTGGCCCTTCAGCTACAACTGTCTAGAGTCATTCAGGACTTGACCCAGAAGATGGATCAGGACTTGACCCAGAAGATGGACCAGTTCCAAAACCTGGTCATGTAGCATGATATGAGGAATTTTCAGAGTTATTGATTTTACTAGCCAGGTGGATACTTACAGTCAATCAACACATCTCCAAAGAACAAAAATCTGCATATTGACAGCAATCACAGAGACTGGAGTTAACAAAAGACAGTGAAACTCCACCTAATCTGACAAGAAGCCCACCTACACTAGAAAATGACTCAGAGACTAAAAAACCCATCTACCTATCTAATCTAGCAAAAGAAAGCCTAATCCTGTCACTACCAGCAGATGTCCAGACAGAAAGTCTTATGATATCATTAAAACATGTGACCAGTTACCATGCTCTATCTTAAAGCTAGATAGAACCAGTTTTCAGCTATCCCTGAGTTTTCATTGGATCAAATACACCCCACCTGACTTCAGCCTATGGTCCAACAAGAAATTATAAAAAGCTTGGAACATTTTCAGTTCACTCTGTTCTCTCTGGCTCCTTCCTTTCTGCTGCTTCCTGATGCACCTCCACTGAATCCCTGGGTCTACATGGACTTCACACACATCCAAGATAAGACACTCTCCAGGCTCCAGCAACAAGTCTGCAATAAAAAGACTTACCGTATTTTTCGGACCATAAGACGCACCGGACCATAAGACGCACCTAGGTTTTAGAGGAGGGAAATAGGAAAAAAAAAATTTCCTTTTTTCCTCCTCTAAAACCTAGGTGCTCCGGTGCGTCTTGTCCGAGTTCGGGATCGCCCTCCCCTACTTACGTGACGCGATGTTCCCTGGTGGTCTAGTGACGTCAGGGCAGGAAAGAGCCCCCTCTTTCCTGCCCAGCGAGCTGCTCTCCGTCCTCCTGACTGGTTCCTGACGGTCTGAGACCGTCAGGAACCAGTCAGGAGGACGGAGAGCAGCGCGCTGGGCAGGAAAGAGGGGGCTCTTTCCTGCCCTGACGTCACTAGACCACCAGGGAACATCGCGTCACGTAAGTAGGGGAGGGCGATCCCGAACTCGCTACCTTCGGACTATAAGACGCACCCCCCATTTTCCTCCCAAATTTTGGGGGAAAAAAGTGCATCTTATAATCCGAAAAATACGGTACTTTCCAGCAAGGATCTCCTTCAAACCAGCAGCCTCCATCATCAAAGTGAGTTACTATTAATCTAGCCTAATTTATAATTCAGACTTTCAATCTTGTAAAGCACATTTCCCTTGTGAAAGATCCCTAAAAACTGCCTCTTTTAACATTATTACATTACCTGTATTGTAAATAAACATTTTAAAGTTAAATATATGATCTTTATGTTCTGAGCACATATCCTTAAACCTTACAGTGCAGGTTAATGTAATTCAACAAATATATTAGTTCATTTCCCTTTTCTTACATATTATAATTATTACATTTATTATTTTTTTACAGTCACACTACCTGCCATAGCTCTGCCACCTGTTTCTGCCTCTGGCCCTGCTGCTGCCTCTGGGGCTACAGGCAATGTTCCCTCTGAATGGAGTGCAAGAGCGATTGCTCATACATTTTAGGAACATTGCTCACAAAGCTTAAATGGTTGCTCACAAAAATATTTTTTGTACTATATACAGAAATTCATTGCTAGTACTGGCACTCAAAAATTGTTGATTTTAAAACTTGTTGCTCACAAGAAAAAATATTTGCACACACCACGCCACTCCTTAGAGGCTACAAGTATATAGCTCATCCCCCGTTCTTTGAAGGGAATTCCAAATCCTGCTAGGGGTCTTTGAATCAGTGTCAAATAGTTTTTGAGTTATAAGCAAGAGATTTTGTGCCTGAGAGAGCCAAGATGGTATACATTATTTTGCTTCTTTCAGGCTCTGCTTTTGCCTGGGAACGTAATGACATGCTAGTGAATGACCTGTCTGGGTTCCTATTCCAGTTCCGACAAAACTTTGAGGAGCCAGTAAAAGCCTCCTTCGTAGCCTCAGAGTTCCTCAAGCTGTGACAAGGATCACAAATGCTGGGCAAGTACATCATCTGGTTCTGGACCCTGGCCTCCGAAATGGAGTGGAACAATGAGAGCTTGGTTGCAGTGTTTTGGCAAGGATTATCCTCACGGATCAAGAATTAGCTAGCTGGGCAGGATTTCCAGATGACCTTAGGTGATCTCATTTTGCTATGAACCAGCATAGACATCCGCTTCAGCAAACAAGCCTAGGAACAGCAGACTGGATGTAAACAGTTTTGTTTGGCCCCCCCCCAGTACAAAATCCTTTCCATCTACTTCCAGACCTGCTGCATTGGCCAAGGGTGGGGAGCCCATGCAGATTGACTGACTGGGTCTCCTGGAGCAATAGAAGCAATGCAGATGGGCCTTGACCTCTGCCTGTATTGTGGGGAGAAAGGCCATTATACCCGTTGATGCTCCCAAAAACCAGGAAACTTGCAAGCCTAGTTCTGGCCAGGAAAGCAGGACTAGGTCCCACCACACGAATTCTCTGTACTCAATTCCTGGTCCCTGCCATCTTTAAACTGGACTCTTCTGGACTCCAGCCTTTGAATCAATGAAGGCTTCTGAAAACTCTTCTGAGTTTTCAGAAGCCTTCATTGATTCAAAGGCTGGAGGCAGCTTTATCGATGAGGCCTTCATCTGTCACTACCATGTTCCTACCCAGGAGATGCCAAGACCTATATCCATTTAGAAATATATAAGGGGTTATCAAGGTAAGAATGATTCCCCTATGCCTGAAGATTGGATTGATTCACAGAGGAGCTATTGCCTTGTATATTCTCTGGACAGCAGTAAACCCCCTCATCCTGGGCCTTCCCTGATTGCGGAAGCATAATTCCTGTATCAACTGGGAGTTGGGGGATTTGTCAGCCTGCGGTACGCCCTGTATTACTTGATGTCTGGACATTTTGTGGCCCACCCTACTAGTGATAACTAGTTCATTGGGAGCCATGGAGAACTTGCCCCAGGTCTATGTGGAGTATGCTGATGTCTTTTCCAAAAAACTACCACACAAAAGCTATGACTGTTCCATTGACCTGATTCCAGGTCAGGAGCCCCATAGGAACAGAGTCTACCCACTCTCTCACCCTGAGACTATGTCAGCTTATATCAAAAAGAACCTACAGAGAGGGTTTATCCATCTCTCCACTTCTCCAGCTGGATCAGTCTTCTTCTTTGTAGGCAAGAAAGATGGGGGTGGGGGGTATGTCCATGTATAGATTATAGAGACTTAAACACTATTAGCATTAAAAATAAATACCCCTGCCACTCATCACTGAACTTTTCGACTGGCTCCAAGGAGCCTGCATTTTCACCAAGCTAGATCTTTGAGGGGTTTACAACTTAATCTGCATCAGAAAGAACAATAAATAGGAGACACCAGAGATGGGCACTATGAATACCTAGTGATGCCATTTGGGTTTGCCAGCATTCCTGCAATCTTTCAGAACTTTGTCAATGATATCTTCTGAGACCTTCTATACAAATATGTACTGGTATACCTTGATATCCTGATATTCTTGTGCTCCATGGAATAACATCGAAGACACATCAAGCTAGTACTTCAGCATTTGCATCAGAACCAGCTACATGCCAAGTTGGAAAAATGTGTCGATGAGCACATTTAATTACCCTTCTTAGGGTATATCATCTCGGACCAAGGTTTCCATATGGATCGGTCCAAGCTCTCCGCTATTCATGACTGGCCAAGTCCACATGGGCAATGAGTGCTTCAGAGATTCTTGGGATTTGCCAACCACTACCGGCAATTCATACAAAACTATTCCTCCATCGCCGTGCCCTTGACAACCCTTACTCAGGAGGCCAACCCCTGAGCATGGCCAGCAGAAGCAGTGGCAGTACTTGACCACCTGAAGCAAGCCTTCACATCCACACCCATTCTTCGACACCCAGATCCTGAAAAGCGCTTCTTTTTAGAGGTTGATGACTCAGCCACATGGGTAGGTGCCATCTTATCCCAGGCCAATACCAAGGGCAGGTTGCTACCCTGTGCCTATCTCTCCTGAAAATTCTCTCCAGCTGAAAGAAACTTCGCAATTGGAGACCTGGCCATAAAACTAGCATTTGAAGAATGGTGTCACCTACTCAAGGGGGCCTAATATCTGTTCATCTTAATGATGGATCATAAAAACCTGTTGTATCTCCAGGATGTCCACTGACTCAATCCATGTCAGGCCTGGTGATCCCTGTTTTTCTCCTGCTTCAATTTTCAGATGATCTTTCATCCAGCAGAATGAAACATCAAGGCAGACACCTTGTCTCAGTACCTGTAAACCACCAAAGAAACTCCCAGCATCCACTACATCATCGACCCTACCACCTCCATACCAGTACCACCTGGCAAAATCGTAGTCCCCACACAAGTTCAGAAGGCTGTAATACAATGGGGACATGATTCCAAAATCGTTGGCCACCCAGGAATGAGGAGTACATTAGAACTAATCTCCTGGTCGTATTGGTGTCCCAGCCTGAAGAGGGATGTACACAAATTTGTCAAGTCCTGCCTGGTTTGCGCATGCAATAATCCATCCCGTGCCCAACCTTGGGGCCTTCTCCAACCACTTCAGCTCCTGCTCCAGCTTCAGCCAAGTCCACCTCGTCTTCAGCTCCTGTTTCAGCTTTTGCCAAGTTCACCTTGTCTTCAGCTACTGCTCCAGCTTCAGCCAAATCCACCTTGTCTTCAGCTCTTGTTCCAGCTTGTCACGTTCTCAACACAGCAACTAGGTTTGTGAGCCCTTGGACCACTGCCGAGGGTCAGCAGCGGCAGGTAAATCACCCAAGCAAAAAGCAAGGTTGAACATAACAGGCAGGAACCACAGGATAACTAGAAGAGACTTTAATAGTAGGCAGCAAACATGTAAGCCGCATTGAGCCTGCCATGAGTGGGAAAGCGTGGGGTACAAATGTAACAAAAAAAAAAAAAAATCAATCCAGGCAAAGTCTCTAGGCAGGTGGCTACCAAAAGGTCCAGGCAAAGTCTCTAGACAAGTGGCTAACAAAAGCAGTAATCAGGTCCAGGCAAAGTCTCTAGGCAGGCGGCAAATAAGGGTAATCCATAAACTAACCAGAGTCTTTAGGCAGGCAGAAATCAAGAGATGTCCAGGAATAGGCAGGGTCAATCACACAGGAAACTTTCAGAGCAGGAACTCAAACAAACCAAGAGGAACTCATGGAAGACCTTTGATACTAAGGCAAAGCAAGCAAGGCTCACAGAAGCTAATAAGCCCATCAGCAGCTGACACTCACTGCAGCAATCACCAGCCAAGTAAGGTTGCTGTTCAAGGACAAACCAGCAGAGCAAGTCTGGCAACCTGGAAAATCCGGACCGGACTCTCTGAAGTCTGGAACATGGAAGACAGCAGAAAACAGTCCATAGCAGCCACCAGTTCTGGCCACCAGCGGGCGAGGAGAGCACCCACATGGAAGGCAGTCACAAACGTGACACAGCTTCAGCCAAGTTTGCCTTGTCTTCAGCTTCAGCTAAGTCCACCTTGTCTTTAGCTCCTGCTCCAACTCCTGCCAAGTCCTTCCTCGGAGTGACTCGTCTACCGCTGGTCCGGGTCCTGGGGATCTGATGATGGCAAAAGGGCTCACCTTCCAGTACTGTCCCATAAGAACGTTAAAGAAACAAGTTTCACCAACAAGAACTGCATACACTATAAAGATAGGTTTTGTTATTTTCATTTGTTAAAAATAGGGAGTAGGTATCAAGAGCAAGAATTAGGAGGTGGAGAAACCTGAGGCATCCTGGCAATATTTCTGGACACCACAAGAGAGTCTCCAGAAATAAAAAGGTGAATGAAAGTTAAGTGACTGAGAGGGGCATAATCGAACAGCCCAAGTTTTCCTGAAGACGTCCGTGAAGGGGCGGGGAAACCCGTATTAACGAAACAAGATGGGTGTCCATCTTTCATTTTGATAATATGGTCGGGGACGCCGAAATCTCAACATTTAGGTCGACCTTAGAGATGGTTGTCCCCGGTTTTCGGCGATAATGGAAACCAAGGACGCCCATCTCAGAAACGACCAAATCCATGCCATTTGGTCATGGGAGGATCCATCATTCATAGTGCGCAGATCCCTGCAAGTTGTACAGACATACTTTAGGGACCTCTACAATTCAACTAGTTCTCCCCCCCAGCAAGCAGTAGACGAACTCTTAATTAGGGCTGGGATGCCTAAGTTAGCACCAGAGGCTCGGGAGCATTTAGCTCAGCCCTTACAATCGAGAGAGCTTCAGAAGGCTATTGGTGGCTTGAAGCATAATTCGGCGCCTGGGATCGATGGATTTTCTGGAGAGTTTTATAAAGCATTACAACTACCTCTGATCCCAACTTTGTTAGATTACTTTCAGGAAGTGATAGAGGGGGGGAGTTCCCGAAACACGAAAACACGGCTCTAATCACGTTGTTGCTAAAGCCAGGGAAAGTGGCGTCGGACCCCGATTCTTACCGCCCTACATCGCTCATTAATGTGGACATTAAACTATTGGCCAAGATCTTGGCTAATAGACTGTCAGAATACATCCCAGCTTTGGTAGGCTCCGCGCAGGTGGGATTTGTACCCAAGCGTCATTCGGTTTTACACGTTCGAAGAATTCTTCTTGCCATGGCTCACTGTAAAAGTAATAATGATCCCCTTATGCTGGTGAGTTTAGACGCCTCCAAGGCATTTGATCATGTCAATTGGGGATATCTGCTTCAGTTATTGGAATGGGTGGGGCTCCCGAGAGAGGCCATGCAGATCATTCGGGTGCTTTATACAGGATTGGGCGCGCAGATCATAGCAAATGGAAATCGATCTGAATGGTTCCCAGTTAAGCGAGCAACGAGGCAGGGGTGTCCTCTGTCCCCATTCCTCTTTGATCTCTCATTGGAGCCCTTGATACGGCTGAATGAGTCTAGGGAGATTAGGGGGGGTGCAGATGGGAGGGGCGGAGGTCAAAACCTTAGCTTATGCGGACGATATCTTTCTGGTTTTGCGTGCCCCCCGGTCCTCACTGCAATGTACCTTAGAAGTTTTGAAAGAATATGGTGAACTATCGGGATTTTCTTTAAATCTACAGAAGTCTTGCACCCTAGCAGTAGATGATGCTATACGTGAGAGGTGGCAGGGAGTCTTTCCACTGCAATGGGCAGATCAGGCCTTAAAATATTTAGGCATAATGATTCCACGAGGCCTGACCTCCCTGTACAGAATTAATGTTGGCCCACTGTTGGAAAGCACGAAACATAGATTGTCCCTGTGGCGGACCTTGCCATTATCTCTATGGGGGTGTATTGCTCTTTTTAATATGCTCTTGGCCCCGAGATGGCTTTATCTTTTCCAACAATTACCACTGTACTTGAAGGGAAAGGATGAAAAAGCCCTAGATAGACAGATTCAAGGTTTTTTGTGGCAAGGGAAGCGCCCTAGACTGCCGATGACAGTGATTACAACCCCGAGGGAGCAAGGGGGGATGGGGCTCCTGAGCGTGCGGAATTTATCAATTGCCAGTGCGATGCGTCACATCAATGACTGGTATTGGGGTACTCAGGAGTTTTCTGTCACAGATCTTGAGACTTCTATTTTTCCTAAGATACACTTTAGTTATCTGTTACACTCAGGTAACCGATTACCCAAGTTAGCATTCCAGAAGCACCCCTTCTTGCAGTCACTTAGAGCTACATGGCGGTGGGTGTGCAGGAAACATCATTTCACGGCAAAAACCACTCCTTTGCTATCCATTAATAACAATCCTGATTTTCCACCGGGACAGGGTAACAGTATTTTCAGACATTGGGCAACGCAGGGTATCCTTTATCTGTCACATGTAGTTAGTGAAGAGGGGAGAATAAAACCTCTTCCGACATTGGTGGAGGAATTCGGTATACAGGGGAGACATTATTTTGAGTATTCTCAGTTGAAACATTATCTGGCTTCCTTGTTATGGACAGACCTTACAGAGGATGTAATAGACACTCTGACAGAGACATACTCACTAGGTGCTCAGTTATCGGTTCCTCTCAGGGTTCATCACCAGCAATTAAAAGATTCTACCTCCGAAATAGATTATGTGCGCTTGGCCTGAGATTGGTCAGTGGATCTGGATGCTGCGATCATGACCGACGTATGCAAGGATTTTATAAAAACATTATACCGGTTGCAATTGTCAGTCACGCAGTGCGAGCGACTATACAGATTTTTAATAAGAACATATATGTCACCTAAGAGGGCTGCACGCGTGATGGAGTCCTGTGATGGGACCTGCCCCAGATGTGGTGGTGGGGAGGCAAGTTTAGGTCACATGTTTTGGTTGTGCCCCTTAGTAATGGAGTTCTGGGGGGAGATCACTCAAGCATTACAGCAAATGTGGGGGTGCACCTTGGTCCATGACCCCCTCCTGTTGTTTCACAAGTACAAATTTTCGGGATCACCACCTAAGGGGTTCAAGCGTTTTGTGTGTTTGGCGACATTATATGGGATCTCCACCATTTTAAAGTTCTGGCTGTCTGACTTGAAACCTCCATTGGCCTATTGGAGAGCACAGTTACTTCACCAAATGAAACTTGAAAGATGTAGCGTTCACTCTCTGGATAGTGTAGCGGGTGAGAAATTTCGCATACAATGGGAACCTTTGTGGCTGACCTTGCCTTCCAGAGGCCGCAGTTATATATTTATTTGGGGGGGAGGGGAGGGGAGGGGGAAGGGGAAGGGGGGGACAGTTACATGGGAATGTGTGCTCTATTGTTTGTACAAATTTTATGGTAAGATGTATTCCCCGATAAAGTCATCAATATTATGTTAAATTTTAGTTGGGGAAGGGGTGGGAGAAGGGAAGTTCCGGAAAAATGTTAAACTGGATGACATGCAGACATGTGCAGGTCTTGCTCAGTGTGCTGTTATTGGTATCTACATTGTACTTGGTTGGAAGATTGTATTGTTTCTTGTTAGCGTGATGTCATCAATAAAAATCATTGAATATAGTGCGCAGATCCCCCTCACATGCCAGAACACCAACTGGACACACTAGGGGGCACTGCAGTGGACTTCGGAAAAAGCTCCCAGGTGCATAACTCCCTTACCTTGTGTTCTGTGCCCCCCCCCCAAACCCAGTCCCCACAACTATACACCACAACCATAGCCCTTAGGGATGAAGGGGGGCACCTAGATATGGGTACAGTGGGTTTCTGGTGGGTTTTGGAGGGCTCACATTTACCACAAGTGTAACAGGTGGGAGGTATGGTCCTGGGTCTGCCTATCTGAAGTGCACTGCGGCACTCACTAAAACTGCTCCTGGGATGTGCATACTGTTGTCATGGAGTTGGGTATGATATTTGAGGCTGGCATAGAGGCTGGAAAAAATATTTTAATTTTTTTTAGGGTGGGAGGGGGTTAGTGACCACTGGGGGAGTAAGGGGAGGTCATCCCCTATTCCCTCCTGTGGTCATCTGGTCAGTGCGGGCACCTTTTTGAGGCTTGGTCATAAAAAAAATGGATCAAGCAAAGTCGCCCAAGTGTTCGTCAGGGACGCCCTTCTTTTTTCCATTATCGGTCGAGGACACCCATGTGTTAGGCATGCCCTAGTCCCGCCTTCGCTACACTTCTGACACGTCCCCGTGAACTTTGGTCATCCCCACGATGGAAAGCAGTTGAGGATGCCCAAAATCGGCTTTCGATTATGCCGATTTGGGCGACCCTGGGAGAAGGATGCCCATCTCCCGTTTTGTGTCGGAAGATGGGCGCCCTTCTCTTTTGAAAATAAGCCTGTGAGCTATTTTTAAGTGCAGCATACACACTTAGGGTAAGACAACATACAGAAATATATGCAAAATAGAGAGGAAAGATAGAGATAAACAAAGAAAAAATAATACTCACCTGTTTGGAATCCTGTGACGGGGTAGAATCATTTCTGAACCTGAAAGACAAAAAGGGGTAACAAAGTTTCAAGTTCTTAGTAAAAACTAATTTAACAGAACAAGTTTAGGAGGTCTTTTCCAAAGGCCCACTTTTTTTTAGTGTGCGCTAAAAATTCCCATGTGCTAAATACTAAGATGTCCATAGGAATAGAATGGGCAGCTTAGCGTTTAGCCCATGCTAATTTTTAGCATGCACTAAAAACGCTAGTGTGCCTTTCTAAAAGGGGCATTTAGTGAGAAGAATGTCAATGTTTTGCTATAATATAGTTACACTTATCTGAAACTGTCCATGTAATGACTTGTGCCATAACTCTGAAACCCTGAAATCAGATTGTATACGTATTATTGACATTTGTTAGGTTAAAAGAAAAATTATGTATTTATTTATTTTTCCCATTTATAGACTGCTTAAATTAAAGTGGTTTACAATAAAAACATACACAATAAAATACATACATCATTATTTCATTTCAGAAACATACAACACAGACTATACCAATTCATGCTAGCTTCACATAAATGCCTCCACAAAGAATGAAACTGCAAAAATTGTAACTTCTTAACATCTAATTATTAATGTTATAATAAATGTAATTTTAATGTTAAATTCCCTGGTTGGTGTCGAGTTTGTCTTGGAAACCCAATAACTTCTGCCATGACTCACTAACACCAACTTTATTATCTGATGTAGTACCACCACTCCACCATCATGGGATTTACATGTAATCCCCTTTTCAGAAAGAAAATGCACATCTTTGATCACCATGATCCACTTTGGGATTTACAGTTGTTTCCAGATACGTTTAATTTTTATAATCGTGCTCCTTTTGGGCCATGCTTTGCAGGAGAAATTAGGGGAGATCCCTCTGTTAATCAATTACAATTACAATTGATGCTTATATGCCGCAGACACCAAAATATAGACCAATGTGGCTCACAGTCACTAAACAAAAAGAGAGGGTCAATTACCCTTAACTACAGCTTTGTAAGAATAAACTAGCTACAATTATTTTGCAAACCATTCCCCAAAAGTCAGGTTTTAAGTGATTTTCTAAACATCAAGTAATTGGATTGGTGGTGAAACCTTAAAGAAAGCATTTTCCACCATTTAGCTACTTGATAAGTAAAGGTAATTTCCAATACATATTTGTAAACCACCCTATAAGGGGGAGAAAATAGAAACATCAAGTAGTGCCTAGACTCCGCTGCATTGAGCCTGCTATGAGTGGGAAAGCGCGGGATACAAATGTAACAAAAAATAAAAAAATAATCCCCAGTGTTTTTCCCTCCAAAATTGAAAGTGCCATATGATTGCAGGCTTTCTTCTTAATTGGGGGCACTTAGACATGTAGATTTGGAAAATGGTGCGTATACATATCTTGGGCTAGATTCTATATATATATGGCAACTAAAATCTAGACATGTCCAATTATGCACCTAACGGTATTCTATAAGTCACATCTACATTCAGATGCAGTTTAAAGAATAGCGCATGGGCAGGTGGATGTGCATAGATTTAGGCACAGACATTTATGTCAGTGAAAAGCTGGTGTAAATGCCTGCACCTAAATCTAAATCAAATACAGCATGACTCAAGTCTATTAACGGCAAACGGACAGTTTAATACAAAAAATAGACAGATAGTTCACTCTTGTCTTACTCTTAATTTAATAAGAGGGGGAGAAAAAGTCTCATAATGTCACAGAGACTGATGTGTGATTGTTAGCATCAGCACCCGATATATGGGTAACGCCCTCTTGTGACTCATATAATCAATGACAAAAACCCCTTCCTTCCAAATATCAGTCTCTAATGTCAGTCTTTTTATTTTTTCAATTTTTCCTTCAATTTTCTTTTAATGTTTGTCCAATTTAGTATTGTCCAAGTTAAAGTAACTCTTCAATTTATAGTCACTCTGAGAATGGCAGGTAAAAGGCAATAGGTGTGAACAAAAAAAGTGGAATCAGTTAAATGCATGCTCTTTCAGCTCATCAGACCCCGACAGGGGTGAGTTTGTGCAGACCTGTCAAGAAAAACTGACAATGGAGTTCTGTATTAAGTGGTGAATTGAATTAATGCTAAAAACTGGCGCCAACTTACCTGATTCTGATCCACTGTCTGTGTACACCGCCGTGTTTTTGAAAACTATGGCGGTGTCTTTTATCAGCTTACTAATCGGAAGTATGGCGGCGGTGTCTTTTATCAGCTTACTAATCGGAAGTTCGATGACAGGAACTGACAGCTCAGGTTCTACTGATTGTAGAAGATACATCCAGAACAGTTCTCTTTGCAATAGTATCCTAATAATGTCACCTCCACGTCGTGAAGGGACAAGTTTGGGTCCTGCTACTTTGAAGTCTCTTCAGAGCAAGTTAGGAGCATATAAATTGACAATATTGTCTTGATGAGTTTGTTTTTTATTATCATCTGTGGCTGTAGTAAGGCTGTTAAGATCATTTAAAGCCAAATCAAAGGGAAAATAAACACTTCCACAGGCAATCACCAGTCACATTTCACATTCCATCTTTATTTACTATACTGCAAATAATGAAAATATCTAAGTGATTTAAAATTATATCATAACTACCAGGGGGAGAATCAGGAGAGTACACAATGGAGGGTCTAGGTTACAACTTACAAGTATAAAAGAGCAGGAAGTGCTACAGAAGTAATTAAATCTAAAACATACTAGGAAGAAAGGTTGTGAACAAAACAAGACAAAGACATCAGGGGAATCCAACAAAACAGCGGAGGCTTCCAATATCAAGTATCTGCACTGAACATAATTATCCAATGTACACAATGGAAACCACCAGACAAATGAGAAACAGCAGAGAAAAAAGACAGAATCATCATTTTTTTAAAACACTGAAATGGCTTTGAGAGGATAAAGTGATAGACATAGAAAAAGTTCAACAAATAGTGGTCTGACCAGGGGACTAGCTCAACCAACAACGAATCCTGCTCTTGTGATAGTGATGTCTTAGCAGAAAAGAAAATTAGGCTAAGGGTACTGCTGCACTCATGCGTAGGGACTGTGACAATCTGAATCAGTCCCCCAAGTACAGCCAAGGCAATCCTGTCACTCTCCCTTAAGCCTCCAGGGCCTACCTTCTTAATCTGTGGTATCTAGTGGGTTTAGGGGGGTCTTTTACTAAAGTTATCTGCAGCAGGGCCCATAGGAATAAAATGGGCCCTGCTGCAGATAACTCGAGCTAAGCTTTAGTAAAATACCCCCTTAGGCAGGAGAGATCTCTACTTGCTCCTGCCTCTTCCAGCACCAGGTTCAAAATGGCAATTGTGACCCATTGCACCAATCTCACAGTACTACCACTAGGGGGTCAAGATACCATATAAGGGCAAGTTTATTGACCTTGTACTTTGGGAATACGTATTTAATTTCTTATATATCATCTGCAAGCCATCAAAATAGTGTACATTCAGATACAGTAGGTATTTTTAGGGCTCACAATCTACTTTTGTAACTGAAGCAATGAGGGATTAAGTGGAAAGTTGCTTGTTTTGTGTAGCACATTTAGTAAAAGGATTTTGTGAGGACACTCTTAATCTCCTAGTGCTTTTGCCACTCCCCCCCCCCCCCCCCCCCAGTGATATTGGTGAAGGATGACAGGCGCTGCAACAGCTTTGGGAAATAGACGTGTATGTTTCTAAAATGGCACATATACATATGTATCTCCATTCCTGGATGTATTTCAGAAGAGGATCTATGTCAGCAGAACTTGACACATCCTGACCTGAACATCTAAGTTCTAATTTGTATGTTATGTCTAAAATGTGCCTTCAAGCCAATTAGCTTATGTTGAAAAGTTATAACCCACAATAAATTTTTATTGTAAGAAAATGTGTGAAATGAGTCAAAAAGTCTGAAAATTGGTTAAAAACAGACAAATCAAAAATGAACTCAAACGTTTTGCCATTCATATTTCTTTAATGGATTTCTTTGATAAAAGGGAGCTTGTGTGGGAGGAAGGAAAAGCTGCTGCAGGGTCTGTAAATTCAAATTCTCTTAGAACCTTTGCTGACTTTCTTGGCCATGCCGATTAATATTATAGTGGCCACTGGGCAGGCCTGATGGTACTGGATAAAGTGTGGGGGAGGGAGGGAGGAAGAGAAACAGATGTAAAAACAGGAAATGCAGGGAGTGGGGAGATGCAAGATAAAGGAAGATACCATATTGGGAAGGTGATGATGGGAGCAAGAGAGAAGGGATGGTAGAAAGGAAGCAAGAAAAAAAGAGAGATTGAGAGAGAACATAAGAATAGACATACTGGGTCAGACCAATGGTCCATCTAGCCCAGTATCCTGCTTCCAACAGTGGTCAATCTAGGCCAGGTACACTAACCGCTGTTACCACATCCTCTGGCAATGAGTTCCAGAGCTTAACTATTCTTTGAGTGAAAAAAAATATTTCCTCCTATTCATTTTAAAAATATTTCCATATAATTTCATTGAGTATCCCCTGGTCTTTGTACTTTTTGAAAGTGTGAAAAATTGATTCACTTTTACCCGTTCTCCATCACTCAGGATTTTGTTGACCTCAATCATATCCCCCTTCAGTCATCTTTTTTCCAAGCAGAAGAGCCATAACCTTTTTAGCCATTGCTCAAATGAGAGGAGTTCCATTCCCTTTGATCATTTTGGTCACTCTTCTTTAAACCTTTTCTAATTCCGCTATATCTTTTTTGAGATATGGCAACCAGAACATCGCAATACTCAAGAATTGTGCAGATCCATTGCTGTCAAAGGAAAAATGCTGTGCTAGAGTTGCTCCTGGTAAGTCTGGAGAGAGCGGTGTCATAATTTTTGCTTCCACACAGACAATGCTGGTCCTGCCACTGAATATTATGATAGAGTAACTGTCTGCCAAGCTTCTGCTGTGCCACCTTTGTGCTCTCAACTCTCACTTTTCTTTTACAGGAAGGGGTTAGGAAATAATGGCACCTCCTCCTCTTGAAAAAAATGTATTGCTGCTGGTTTGTGGAGCTTTAATTATCTCAGATTTAATCCAAAAGAAAAAAAAAAACCACAAGGACCATGAGTTCCCTTTTTTTATCTCATATACAGTTCATATGACATCCCCTTAGAATGTCTACATCTTGAGTCTTCCTCTGTAGGTTTCTCAATCCATGCAAACAGCAGTTCCATAGGTTCAGTATCATAGAAAACTCCTTAGGGCTTTTAGCAGCACTGTTGCAGAGCTAATCCTGAACAGTGTCCATTTAAAAGTAGTTTTCTTCACATCAAAATCAATTAGTATTGGAAAGCATCAAACCATTTCACAGACAAGTGCAAAACAGAATAAGGAACTCTGCCTAGCTTATCTCCTATGTGACTACAGTATATGCTGGGAACAGCTTGGCCTCCATGACTTAAAGTTAATGTTATTCTGGCATCAATTCTCTTACCGCTGCAGTCTTTGGACAATTTGTTTCAAATGAGAATTCTATCCACGATTCATACCCTGTTTTGGTGGAATCCTCTCTTCAAGGTTGAAACACATCATGATTCCTGGCAATGTTGGAGAGATAAAGGTATCTGGACTTTGGATCAGAGCAAAAACGTTTACTCTCTTTTACTGAACTCAGGAAAAGCTTTCATCTTCCTTTCTCCCAATGCTTCAAATGGCTGAATATTAATAATCTTTTTCATCCTCCTCTGCATTGGATTTTCCTACTTTTTTTTTCCTCACAAATGCTCTCCACCTCTGGGATTTACAAACGAATACACCACTGTGCTCATTCAGATAACTCCTCTGGATTGTTTTCCATTTGGATTCATGAAACCCAAGCATCTATTTCTCCTTCACAATGAAATCAAACTTGGTCTATTCTGGTCACATGCTCTGCTTCAGCTTCTATTACACAATCTTTATTTTTTGTAATGCATCGTGTCATTTGGACTCCTGTCAAATTATTTCAACTCAAATTAAAGTCATCAAATACCTGCTGGTTTTGTCAAACCTCTCCAGAAACTCGGATCCATCTCTTGTTTTTTTGTACCCACACTCATAACTTTTGACTCTAGTATGGGGAAAAAAATCCAACAAGTGTTGTGCATCAAAGAACCCTTAATATATGAACATATCTTTCTTTCTTTGGTTGCCTTCACTCTCTGCTTCTTTGGAGTATGGAGGATAACATTTATTTTGCACTTTGATTGCAGCTGCTATCCAAGATATCTTAAGAAATTTGAAGTCATTGAATAAGCTTGATGTTCATATAATATTTATAGATTCTTTGATCAGTTTGCCTTTTTGGTTTTACTGATCATATGTATTTTCTTTTTCTTTTTCTATTTTGTATTGTTTTATAAATATCAACAAAAATATTGAACTCTTGTCAGCCTATGACAATGAAAGCTACTCCATGCCATGCCCTCCCCCAGTGCTAGAAGCACTGGTAAAAACAGTTTAAGAGTATAAGTTGATCAATTTAAAAAGAGAAAGGAAAAGATAAACCAACCTGCTGTCCCTCTAAGCTTACTTCTTGTTTTATTCTTCACCTTCTATTGACTGACATAAATATCCATTAACTCAGGTACTGCTTCTCCATGTTGTCTAGCATCTCAACATCCAGAGACCTCTATCCCTTCTGGAGTGGATCCATTACATATTGATTAACAAGCCAGAGATTTTCCAAGGACTCTTCTTCTCTCTCCATGCTGTTAAGCAACCCTCCCACCCCCCCCCCCCCACCCCCCAGAACAGGCTGACATAATTCCCTTCCTGATAGCTGAGGTGTCTGATTCCCTTCTGCCCTGACTCTCTTCCTTGTGTAACCCCCCAGGAAAATCCCTTTTCTTGCTGGATTCAGGATTTGGGAAGTTCCAGTGGGTCGTGATCCTTCAGGAGGGAGAAAGGGATCCCTACAACAGCTTGTGTTGGGGAGGGGAAAGGAAGAGGGAGGATCTTGGAGTGGAAGTGTTCAATAGCTCATCCAAGACGGGTAAGACAAGCGGGGTGATAAAAATGTGAAGGATAGAATGATGGGATCTTTGTTTACCCAGCCTCCCACCAAGACCCAGGGAACAAGGGAGATCCTAGACCTCATAGAGTGGATACATAAATAAAGTGGTAATTAACTTCTGCTCCACAGCAGGAGCTGTCAAAGAGAAGGCTGCTCCTCACACAGGGGAGGGGAGAAGGTAATATGGAAGAGCCTGGTGAAAAGAACACCCCAGGAAGGAGAACAGGTGATGGACAAGCCCTGTTCTCAGAGATAAATTGGAATTGGAGCATGTAGAAGTAGCCAGTTCTAGGAGGACCTGTCAGAGAGAGAAAAATAGTGGAGGTCTGTTATGGGGATATTGAGGTCTCTTGAGTTCTGGGGTGGGACTGAAAGCATTTAGAGTGAGGAAAGAATATTAAGGGATGTGAAAAAGCATTGTGTTATGATTCTGCTAGATAGGCAGGGGAATGTTTGGGACTTGCTCCTGATTGGCTTGTCAGGGCCTGAGCTGACATCTGATGCTGCAGACGTCATAAGCCTGATCTACTTAAGCCTACCTTTCCCTGTAACCCTTGCTGTAGCATTTGATTGCATTTAATTGCTGTCAGCTGAAGCCAGCTTTCCTCTCTCTCTCTGTTTATGCTTGTGCACTGTGTTTATGTTGGAGATTTGCTTTCTCTCTTAGTAGCTTGTAGATTCTGTGTGAGTGCTGGGTGTTCCCAGCCTGTGCTTGATTGCCTCACTACACTGCACCTGGGTCTCCTCTCTGCATGGTTGGTGTTGTATTGTTTGTGGTAAGCTTATCCCTTGTATCATTCCAGTTTGTTTGTTTTAGTTTCCATTTCCTCTGTGTTAACCCTTTGTCTGCAGTGTAGTCCTGCTTCTGGCAGGTTGTGTTTTGAAGGAGTCTTTTCCTTTTGCCTGCTTTTATTCCTTCTTTGCTGTGTCTATCTCCTGTTTCTGGTGAGCGCTGCTCTTTATTTGATCTGTGTGTCTTTTGGCAACATTCTCTGTTTGCTTACCATTCCCTTGGCCTTGTGTATTCCTTTGTTGCAGTTTCCTTTTTCCCTTGTGTATTGTGAGGCCAGCCTTGTACATTCTTGTGTGTGGATTCCCTTTACCTTTGAGAGCTGTGTGGCACAGCCTTGTTTATTCCTATATAACAGTTCCCTTTATCCCTGTATGTTGTGAGGTTAGCATTGTGTATTCTTGTGTGACTTTCCCTTTCCCTTGTGTGCTGTATGGTACAGCCTAGAGTGTTCTCTTGTGTGGCTTCCTTTATCCTTGACTGCCGGTGGCACAGCCTTGTGTTTCCTATAGGAACGTCTGTCAGTCCCTTTTCTCTTGCATTCTTAGCTAGCACTGTGTGCATTGCTGGTGCTGCTATCCCTTTGGGGACCCCTCATTGTTCTTTCTCTCCTTCCCAGTGTATGACTTGGTTCCTGTTCAGTCGTGAGGCCCACACGCTTGGATTCTGTGCGAGTGGGTTCCCGATAGAGCATTCAGGCGGGCCTCACGGCCTATCTCCCATTTTCTGGTGGTGCTAGTTGGTTGTGGGGGGGGGGGGGCTTGGTGGCTGGGGTGGTGCGTAGGGCCTATTCGGTTTACCCTAGGCCTTGGCCAAAACCCTATACTAGGCCTCGGCCTGGGCTCACAACCAGATTAACACAATGGAGTTAACATTGCTTAATTTAAACATCAGAACCACCATATCTCTAATTGGAACTATAGATATTGTAAATAGAACCTATCCCTTGTGAGCATTCCTGGGATGGAAAAACATCCTGTCACATTTTTCAGTAAAAGTTCATTGTTTCATATCACTAGCCAATGTGGAGTGAATTCTTTATCAGTCAATGTATGCAAAAGTAGGTGAGAGCTCCTCCAGCTCCAGCCTCTGCCTTGAACTGAAAAAAGGAATTATGGACCCAGCCCCTCTCATGCTCGATGGGGACCTGATGTAAGTCCAGAGACACAACACCCCTGGGCCAGGTATTTTCCAAGCACCCCCCCCCCCCCCCCACACACACACACACACACCAGGCTGACATAATTCCCTGGCTGATAGCTAAGGTGTCCAATTCCCTTTTGCCCTGCCTTTCCTCCTTGTTTTATAGAAAGTTGTATCTGGTAAGGAGAAGGAGAAATAAGGGATGGTTTATGTTTTATAGTTGGAGTTGGCTTCCTATTCTTTCTTTCACAACAAATGCCAGCACTATTCAGCTAACCTTTAGACCCAGTAAAGCTTTGCAGAATACATCCTTGGCCCTGAATTTAAAAAAAAAAACTTTATGCATATGTCATTTTGAAAGTTGGCCATTCTTGATAGATAGATAGATAGATAGATAGATAGATAGATAGATAGATAGATAGATAGATAGATAGATAGATAGATAGATAGATAGATAGATAGATAGATAAGGTAATCAACCATTTAGTGCAGCTGAATATGAGCACTGATCGCTAAATTTAAAACTGGCTGTTTTGTAGGTGGTCCGGGGGTGGAGTCGACACTTATGCAGTTAAGTGTCAATATTCAACATTTAACTGCCTAACTGGACGAATCAGACTTCATAAAACACAGTCCAATCTTTATTCGGTGTCACTTAGGTGGTGTGTGCCAAATATCACAATTAACTGGATAAAAGATAGCTGGCCTCATTGAAGGGCCCTTTTACAAAGGCGTGAGTTGCATGTGCCACGGGAGCATTCCTGGTGGTAATCAACAGTTGGTGCGTGCTGCACAGTTACCGCATGGGTAGCACATGAGCCCTTACCACTAAGTCAATGGGTGGCATTAAGGGCTCAGGCCGTAAATAGGCGATAGTTTTAATTTTGACGCCCGTCCATTTCCCGGCCTATAAAAAAACTATTTTCCAGCCACGATAAAGAAATGGCTCAATGCGCATCTAAAAGATGTACCCATACTACTGCAGGCCACTTTTTACCACACCTTTGTAAAAGGACCCCTGAATATCCAGGTATAATGCCAGCGGCAGCCAAAAAAAAGCTGACTGCTGCTGGCTGAATATTTACCCGATAAATGTTTATTTTTTCTAAATCTGTCACAGAGCCAGTATTTATTTATTTGTTGCATTTGTATCCCACCTTATCCCACCTCTTTGCAGGCTCAAAGTGGCTTACAATACATCATGAATAGTGGAAGAATGTTGGTTAATAAACATTTAGTATTGCAGGGTTTTGGTCAGCATGATGATAATAAGACAGAATAATAGTGTACAAGCAGATATTAAGAGACAATTCTAAATATAGATAGGCGATTTGTACATATTCACATTGGTTGATCTTTGTGATAGGCTTTATTAAAGAGGTAGGTCTTCAGTAATGAGTGGAAGTTCGTTCTTTCGTAGACCGATTTCAAGCTGCGCGGTAGTGCATTCCATAACTGCATGCTCAGGTAGGTGAAGTTTGACGTGTGCATTAGTTTGTATTTCATTCCTTTGCAGCTGGAGAAGTGCAGATCAAGGAATGTGTGGGATGATCTTTTGGTATTCCTAGGTGGTAAGTCGATCAGGTCTGACATGTAAGCTGGTGCGTCTCCATGGATAATTTTATGAACTAATGAGCATGCCTTGAAAGCGTTACGTTCCTTAAGTGGGAGCCAGTATAGTTTTTCTCGTAAGGGCTTAGCACTTTCAAATTTTGGTTTGCCGAATATAAGTCTAGCTGCAGTGTTCTGGGCTGTTTGGAGTTTCTTGATTATTTGTACTTTGCAGCCGGCATATAGTGCGTTGCAATAGTCTAGATGACTGAGCACCATTGATTGTACCAGGTTGCGGAAAACACTCCTTGGGAAGAAAGGTCGTATTCTTTTTAATTTCCACATTTAGTTTTGCTTTCAGAGGATAGGAGATGACATCAACCACTAACCACTGAAGTATTAATGGGGCAACCTCTCCTAATCCCTCCAGTAGAGTACTGCTTAATAGGAGTACTTTTCTGAAACTAGACATCCTAGGTAGCAGGTGTAAATGCAGATGTCAATTTTGTTAGACATAGAGGGGCACTTTCGAAAGAAATGTCCAAGTTGCAATTTGGATGTCCTTGCAAAATGGCAAAATCCAGGGGTGGGGAAACCTGTATTTTTGAAAAACGATGGACTTCCATCTTTCATTTCGAAAATACCGTCAGAGACCTCTAAATCCTTAAATTTGGACGTACCTAGACTTGGACGTTTCTGACTTTCGGTGATTTTCGAAACCAAAGATGTCCATGTCAAAATCGTCCTAATGCAAGCCATTTGGACGTGGGAGGAGCCAGCATTTCTAGTGAACTGGTCCCCCTGACATGCCAGAACACCAACCGGGCACCCTAGGAGGCACTGCAGTGGATTTCATAAAATGCTCCCAGGAACATAGCTCCCTTATCTTGTGTGCTGAGCCCACTAACCCCCCCCCCCCAAACCCCACTACCCACAACTGTACACCACTACCATAGCCCTTACGGGTGAAGGGGGGCACCTAGATGTGGGTACAGTGGGTTTGTGGTGGGTTTTGGAGGGCTCGCTGTTTCCTCCACAAATGTAACAGATAGGGGGGTATGGGCCTGGGTCCGCCTGTCTGAAGTGCACTGCAGTACCCACTAAAATTGCTCCTGGGACCTGCATGCGCTGTCATGGACCTGAGTATGACATCTGAGGCTGGCACGACATATTTTTAAAGATGTTTTTTGATGGTGGGAGGGGTTTAGTGACCACTGGGGGAGTAACGGGAGGTCATCCCCGATTCCGGTGGTCATCTGGTCATTTCAGGCACCTTTTTGTGCCTTATTCATAAGAAAAACATGTCCAGGTGAAAACGTCCAAGTGTCAGGGACATCCTTGTTTTTTTCGATTATGGGTCAAAGACGTCCAAGTGTTAGGCACGCCCAAGTCCCACCTTCGCTACGCCTCCAACACGCCCCCTTGAAATTTGGACATCCTCGCGATGGACTGCAGTTGGAGACGTCCATCTTCCGTTTTATGTTGAAAGATGGACGTCCTTCTCTTTTAAAAATTAGCCCAATAATCATGCATTCCCCTTCTGAAATGGGGAATATATATTTGGTTTTTAGGCCTGCTCTTGTCCCTCCCAAAACATGGACCAGACCATGCCCCCTTGCCATATGCACATTTTAGATTCCGTCTTTGTAAAACTGGGTTATAGACATTTATGCAGTGTAGACATCAAAATGCCAGTTTATGGATGACTAAAATCCAAATTGCACCTCTAAAATAAGCAAAAATATATGATAATCTGTGAGAAACTATAATGAATCTAATATGTTTATAAGACAGGTACCTTCTTGGACATTTCCCATAGGCACTCATAAAATTACTCCATTCATGTATATTACATAAAATTTCCCTTCAAAAATTACCCCAAGAAAAGTATATACATACACATTTGCACCTACTATTTAGTACACACAAACTTCCTGGTTTATTTTGTTTGTGTGTGTTTTATAAAGTAAGTGTGTAAATGCTACTCCCTCCCTATCTCCATCCCCAGGATGCCTTTGCTTCATTCAAGTAAACTTAGATGTAAATTTGTTTATTAATACTTGTTATACCGGCGTTGCCAATGAGCAGTTCAAAGCGGTGTACAATACTTGTAAAACAATAGTCAAAGAAAGGAACTACAATGGTAGATAAGAAAAAAACAAGAGAAAAACCTTACACACATTATCTGACATTACAACGACAGTAACGAGGGAAGAGGGAAAAGGAGGTAACAAAAGGGAGAGAGCTACTCCAAAGTGCGAATAATTACACAACACCTATTATGATCATGATGGAAAAGCTTATTGGAATAACCATGTTTTAACCAAAGTCTTGAATTTTTTCAGGGATAGTTTGGAGAGAATAGCAAGAGGTAAAGAGTTCCACAGAGCTGGGGTTGCAAAGAAGAAAGCTTGATGTCTGGTAGATTCTAGAGTGGCACACTTAGAGCCAGGAAGGACAAGTCTATGGTCATTTAGTGAGCAAAGAGTACGGCAGGGGGAGTATGGAATGGTGAGAGAAGCGAGGTAGAGTGGGGAACCAGTCCTAAAAGCCTTAAATGTGATCAACAGACGTTTGAAACTATTATGCTACTCGATGGGAAGCCAGTGACGGGACCAGAATAGGGAACACACATGTAGTCTGGGTGTTTGGAGAAGTATAATAAGACAAGAACACATAAATTGGAGATCCAATTGATCCCCTGAGGCAGTAATATCTACACTGTGAAGCGCTGGCCATTGGTGGGAGGACTGAATTTCAAATTACCTGAAAGCTAAAAGCTAAGGGCCCTGTTTACTAAGCCGTGCTAAAGGCACGCTAACTTTTTAGCACATTCTTAAAATTAGCGTGCACTAATGCTAGAGTTAACCATGAGTGTCTCTATAGTTAGCGTGTGCTAAAAAGTTAGTACACCTACAGCATGGCTTAGTAAACAGGGTCCTAAGTTTTCAGAATTTTATTGAAAGGTATTTTGAGAATTATTCTAAAGACAATATTTGAAAACATCCAGAAGGTTTTTATGCAAATGATAGATTAACTTGAGAGCAGATGAATAAATGTCCAATTTTCATCTGAGGCTTTTCCTTCTGAGTAAACAGCTGTGTTCAGCTTCAATGTCTGAACACTTGTCTAGTGAAGTATTTGTTTTTACACATATATAGACTGTTTTTGAGGCCACTTTTCTTTTTGCTGGGGCCAAAATATGGAACAGATTGCCTCTGGAATTAAGGTTGGTACCTTCTTATTTTTCTTTTAGGAAAATGTTAAAAACTTACTTATTTGAACAATAATCTTATTGTAAGTTAATGTTTGTTTCAGATTTTAAATTTTGTTCTTTTTAAATTTTGTTAATGTAATGTCATTAGATTTTTATTGTAAACCGTTTTGACTCGTTTGGAATAACAGTGATATAGAAAACTCCGATAGTATAGTATATTATAGTAGTTACCTATGCACTCCCACATTGTATATTACACTCTAACCAAGCAGTGGCATAGCCACAGGTGGTCCAGGGCCCACCCACTTAGGGCTTAAGCCCACTCAACAGTACATAAGTACCGCCATACTGGGAAAAGACCAAGGGTCCATCAAGCTCAGCATCCTGTCTCCGACAGCGGCCAATCCAGGCTTCAAGAACCCGGCAACCCTCCCCCCCCCCAAAAAAAATCGGTAGCTGGTGGGGATCCCGAGCTGAAGACTTCCACCTAATGGTAACAAAAATGCTACTCTCAACGATACCAGAACCTGCGCATGCTCAGTTTTCAGCGCATGCCTTCTGCAGACTGCCAAGGTGGAAAGAAACATTTTCCTGCCAGCTTATTTTTTTGGTGGTGGTGGGGGGGGGGGGGGGGAAACAACACTTGGTGCCCACCCACTTCTTGCCTAGGCCCACCCACAATCTGTTGTCTGGCTACACCCTGTTACCAAGGATATATGGTATGCTTGCAGCACATATACCTTTATGCCTTTAAATACTTAGTTGCTTTGAGGTAATGAGGGGCCCTTTTACTAAGCCGCGTCATACACACATCAATTTGGAGTTACTGCCCGGCTACTGCATGGCCTGGGTGGTAATTTTGTTTTTTATATGCGTCGCTATGCGCAGCAGAAATAATTTTTATTTTCCTGCTTGCGGTGGAAACTGGGCAGTAATCATTATTATTATTATTATTATTATTATTATTATTGCATTTGTACCACACATTATCCCACCTTTTTGCAGGCTCAATGTGGCTTACAGAGTGTTGTTATGATGCAGTCATTACATTATCTTAAATACATTCAATATATATATATTCTATGTGCGTAGACGATTACCACACGGTCAATGGGTGGTGGTAAGGTCTCAGACCCAAAATGGGTGTATGCCAAGTTTTATTTTGCCGCACGTCCATTTTTGTCAAAAATTTTAAAAAGACCTTTTTACAGGTGCGCTGAAAAATGGATCTGCACACACCCAAAACACGTGCCTACACTAGCGCAGCTCATTTTTCAGCGCACCTTAGTGAAAAGACCCCTAAATGCAGTTATTGGGGCTTTTAGTGTCACAGGCAAAAGATTTAATTTAATCTCATTTAAAACATCATTTATATTGCACTTTTACCCAAATTCCTTCAAGTTCAAGGTGGATCAAAACAGAAATATTAATGATAAACATAAATAAATTATAATATACAATCTACTGCAAAAGAAAAAATTATATATATAAAGGAAGGGAAAAAATAAGTATATTGCTATTGAACTTTTGTGCGCATCTCAGTGTTTACCAGTGCTTATTGTTTAATTAAATAGAAACCTGCTAATCTCACTAGTGTCAGTGGAGATCCTGCTAATGAACCTGAGAAAATATTGATTTAGCAGCAGGATGCACTGCAGTGTTGAATGCAGTAAGCAAGCACATACAAACAAGCAGAAAAAGAGGAATAACCAGCTCTCTTGAGACACAAAGAAAATGATGAATGAGTGTAGGATATGAAAGGGGAGGAAGCTGCAAGATAGGAGCCGGTTGGGCCAGTTATGGGTGTGGAAACGGAACTGCCCAAGGTATTTAATACATCTGAACTTTTCAAAGAGTGAAAACAATGTATGAGTAGAATGTTTTTGCTGTTGTGTCTGCTAGAGACATAACAACCTATCACCTTTTAAAGCTAAAAAGGAAGTGCAATGTTAGAATGATGGATGATTGTACACAGAGCTGTTAGGCATAGCTAAACAGGTTTAGATTAAATTCAAACCCATCTGAACCAGAGGTTTGGGGGTTCATATTACAGTCAAACCAGCATTATCTGCAGATTAGTTTAGGTACATATACACCACTGTAGCATAATAGAGGTTGGCAGATGGTTGCTCTGTCTACTTGGTTGATCCTGCCTAGACTGTTAGTTATGGCCAATTTTTACCCTTACCTCACATCCACTGTGATAGTACGATATCCCAGGTGCTAGTCAAACAAGCTTAAACACCTGCAGAATATCATTTCTCCTTGCATCCTTACCTATGAAATATAGTGAAGCCAACCTGTAGCCCATGCTAGAAAACCTGTCACCCATTCTTGATTATATCATAACTGCCAACTTACCTAGTTCCTGGAGGGACATTTGAGGTCATCTCTGCATTTCTGACAGTGTATCCGAGTTTATTATGAGGTGTATTTTCAAAGCACTTAGACTTACAAAATTCCATAGTAACCTATGGAACTTTGTAAGTCTAAGGGGGTCTTTTACTAAAGCTTAACTTGAGTTATCTGCAGCAGGGCCCATAGGAATAAAATGGGACTTGCTGCAGATAACTCGAGCTAACCTTTAGTAAAAGACCCCTTAAGTGCTTTGAAAATGAGCCTCCACTGGACATGCAATACTGACCTCGATGAGTAGAATCAAGGACTACAAAAATCTCTCCTACAGTTGCACTTTGATGGTTTGAAAAATTACTGGAGGGATTAAGGCTTAATCCCCATCCCCTTACTCCTCCTGTCAGGGCTACCGAGAGGGGGGGCAGGGGAGACAAAATTCCCCGGGCTCGGGCCTCCAAGGGGAGCCCGGCACCGGGGTCAGGCTGCCGACACTGCAGTCCCCGGTTTCACCTGCCTGCCCTCGGCTCTGTCGACAGCCCCCCTCCGTCCGCCACCAGGCCCCCTGCATTCAAATTGGCAGCGCCTCACCAGTCCGTGTGGAAGTGGCAGATCGCCTCCCTTCGGGCCCTCCCTGTGTTCCGCCCTCGCAGAAACCAGAAGTTACATCAGACGAGGGAGGGACACAGTGAGGGAAGGCCAAAAGGGAGGCAATCTGCCGCTTTCACACGGAGGTGAGGCGCTGCTGATTTGAATGCAGGGGGCCCAGTGGCGGATGGAGGGGGGCCGTCGATGGGGCTGGGGGTGGGCAGGTGGAGATTTGGAATGGCGGTGGCGGCAGGGGGACAGTAGGGAGGGCGGGGCGGCCTTGCCCTGGGCTCGGTTTAGTCTCTTGGCGGCACTGCCTCCAGTTGTCACTGACACCTCCCAACCCATAAAGATGTGAAAGAAACAGTACATACCAGCCTCTATGACAGCCTCAGATGTTATAGCCAGTCCTATTAAAGCAGCAAGCAGGTCCCTGAAGTAGCATAGTGGTCGGTGCAGTGTATTGTAAAGAAAGGGATCCAGGCCCACAATCCACTCTAACAGGTACACTTGTGGTGAAAAGTGTGAACCATCCAAAACCCACCAAAAAACTAGTGTACCCACATATAGGTGGCACCTGCAGACATAAGGGCTATTGTAGTGATGTACAGTTGGGTATAGTAGGTTTTGGAGCGATGACTATCAAACATATAAGTGGCAAGTGACCGACTCACCTGCAAATGCACAGGAGAGTCGGAACGCTGAGAGTGTAGAAGTCCAAGCCCTGCCTCCACCAGCAGTACAGCCCAATAGGGAGCAGGGCTTGGACATGGGCGTGGAAATCGGAGGAGCAGGGAGCAGGGAGGGAAGGAGGGGGCGGAACTGAGGGAAACAGACGCTGGGGGGAGGGCAGGGGAGAGAGCAGGGTTGGTGGACGGGGGGGGGGGGGCATAGGAAAACAAAAAACTAGCCCGTTGTTATAGGCTTAACGGCTAGTACAATATAAGGGAGCAATGGTGAGATGTGTACCTGGGAGCTTTTATGTGAAGTCCACTGCAGCTCTCCTTAGGGTTCCCCACTGCTCTGCTGAGATGTCTGTGTGGCCAGTTTACTAAGGGGTCCTTTTACTAAGCCACGGTAAAAAATGGGCACATGTTTTGGGCATGTGCTGGGCCATTTTTTACCATGGCTAGGAAAAAGGGTTTTTAAATGGGCCAGGAAATGAACATACACTGAAATTAAAACTAGCTCGCACCTATTTACAATCTGAGCCCTTACTGCCACCCATTGACTTAGCGGTAAGGGCTCACGCACTACCCACGCAGTAACCATACAGCACACGCCAACTGCTGATTACCACCAGGAACACCCCCGTGGTAGAAAGTAGAAAATTATTTTCTACTGTGGGATTTGCATATGCCAAACTCAGAATTGCCACCAGGCATGCACGCTAGCCCAACAGTAGTGCTGATTTGGCATGTGCTACCCGTGCATTAGCCGCGCCTTAGTAAAAGGGTCCCTAAGAATGCTGACTCCTTCTACATGCCAATGGCTTGTATGATGTGAAGTCCCACCCAGCGCATCCGAGGATGCGCTGGGTAGGACTGGGCACCACCATTTTGCAGATGGCGCCGATGGAAGGGGAGAGAGGCCACTTCCCTCCTCCAACTGCAGGTAGGAGATGGGGAAGGGCCTCTAGACCACCAGGTGGGGGGGGGGATTTACCTGCAGCCTACTGGGCCACCAGGGACATCGGTGGGATGATGGAGGGGGTTTCGGGGCTGCTGGAGATTGAAAAGATGGTATGCTGGTCACTGATCATCAGGGATGAATAGATTTAGCATGCATTTGCATGCTACTTGCGCTGAGCCCTGTTTTGCATGCATTTGCATGCTAGTTGCATTCAGAGCCGAGCCTGCGAGCACATTGTTTTACCTGCTTGGGGGCTCTGATCATGGGGCAGTAGCAAACGCAGGTGCTAGCATGGCGCTAGCAGCCTGTAGCACCTGTGTTTGCTTCTGATCATCGGCCCATGAGTTAAGCAGCTAACACAGGTTTATGTACCCCACCAACTGCTTAACACAGTTCAGTAATAGGGCTTCTGTGTATTGCTACAGCAGAGAGAGTTGGCATGGAACAGGAATTGTATCAGTTCTTCCAAAGCACCTCACTGCTCCTATGCAATGTGGAGGCTGCGGCGTGTTAGGTTTTGTCTCACCAGAGAGCTCTTCCGCACTCTCGTTCACTGACTAGTTCTGTCTCACCTGGACTACTGCAGTGGGATTTATGCAGGCTGCCAGGAGCATCTACTGAGGAAATTCCAGACTGCCCAGAATACTGCTGCAAGTCTCATCTTGGGCAAACCGCGCTTGGCTCCTGCGCAGCCCCTATGTTTCAATCTACACTGGCTACCTGGGAGAGAACGAATCGCATTCAAGATCTGCCCTCTGACACATAAAATAATCTACGGCTTAGTGTTACACACCCTCCCTGGTAAGGCATGCAATGTCAGCTGTAGGTTCTCTGAGAGTTAGTTGGCAGTAGTCGTGACTCACCCTCAGGAACTCTCTGCCAACCGGAAAGGGGTACAAATCAACTAACCTCGTCTCCCGCCCTCAAAGGGCAGGAGAGGAATAAAAAACTAAATTTAGGATAGACTCTGAATTTGAAGGAGACCAATTCAAATAATTGCACAATATAAATTTTATTGATGTTCAATAATTATTATTATACCTTTTAAACAACAAAACGTTGTATCTAACTTAGCTCTAAACATTTAGATAACATTACAGCTGCTTCACTTCAACATCGTAATAATGCTTCTTGTATTCTTCCTTTTCCAGGCAGAATAAGATGAACTCTCTACACAACCATCAGATAAGTTCCTTTCTATACCTTTTACCCTTTCTAATCCTCAACCTGTTGCAACAGTTGTTTATTTTCTTTATCTATATTCTTCCCTGGAATTAGGAAGAATTTGATATTTTGTGTCCTTTTTGTTTCCTTAGGTTACCCGGACTCTCTCTCAGGTAAGTATTGCTTCAAAGTTTATTTCACTTTTACTTAGCTGTCCCTCTCCTTCTGGAATTGATGCAGCTCCAAACTTTCTTGCGTGGGGGCCCAATCACCTCTCCTCCAGCACTGCTTTCACGTCTCTCTTCCTCCTACACCTTACTCTTAATTAAATAAAATAGGAAAGAAAACCCTTTCTCCCTATTTTCTTTACCATATTCCACTATACTAAATTACTTTTAAATGGAATTTCAAATACTGGGGCTGGTAGTTATTATAAAATTAACCAAAGGCACCTCACTTCCAGGCCTAAACTATTACTTGTGCTTCCCTATACTGGAAGGATATATCTGTAACCTTGGGTTAGAAATTAAAAAAAAAATAAAATACTTACCTGGGGGGACGTCTTGGGAGCAGGAGCGCTGCAGGAGAGGAACGATGCTCCTGAGAGCATTTTGGGCCGTTTTGGGTGGCAGCACAAAGAAGGAACACCGGGGAAAAGGTTGGGGAGAAAGTGGAGAGATTTTTGGGACTCGGGGACGATTGGGTACGTTCCCGAGTCAGAAGAAATGAACCGGAGTGTTCCGGTGCATTTTGGGGTTGATTTTTGAGCTGCAGGAGCCAAGAGGAGCGCAGGGAGGAGCAAGCGCCGAAGATGGCGTCGTGAGAGAGAAGTGCGAGTGTGCATGAGGCAGCGCGCCTCATGCATGAATCGGTGATGCGCGTTTTCGCGTTTAGGCCAAAGCCGGGGCCTAAATTTTGGGACCGGCGTCGGAGCTTTTTTATTTTTGTCTCCATTTTGGCCCCAGGACACCGGAGTCTGGAAACAAGGACACAGGTCGAGTGAGGGGAAAATCCTGGTCCAGGTAAGGGGTCTTTTGACCCGGAATTTTAATTTATGTATTTTTAAAATGTGTAAATTCGGTTTTTTATTTTTTAAAAATCAGGGATTGGTTTAATTTAAATTTGGTTTTCAGATTCTTGATCGGGGAATTTTTTATGATTTTTCTGGTGATTTAGTTTTACAATTTTAATATTTTAAAGGGGTGATTTTGAGGGGGGTGGTTTTGAAGGGGTTAATCAAAAGTTAGAGGGTTAAATGCGATGTAGTGGGTAAAGGGGAAGGTATGTGAATTTTTGGGGTATTTTAAAAATAATTTGGAGAATTTTAAAGGGGTGTTTTTAGGGAAAAAATTGGGACAGACGTAAAAAAATGTTAGATTTAAATTTTAAAAATAGGGTTAAATAGAGGGGGTAATGTTTAGTGTTGGGTGTGATTTTGGTGTAATTTGGGTAAATTGGGACTTTAAAATTTGAGTTTTAGTATTTTTCCCATTGATTTCAATGGGAAAAGTAAAGAATAAAATGGAGATTCAGTTGTGCTGCTCAAGATTCCGCTGGTCAGCAGAGTAAAGCGGAATCTTGGGGAGTACAACTGATTGGCTGAGGGGTCTGCAGAACTCTGGCCGCAGTTCCGTTGCTAAGGCAACGGGGCTGTGGACAGTTGGGCAGAGGAGCTGAAGCTGCCAGACGAAGAGGGTGTGCGCGTCTGGTGTCTGATGTGGTGAGAGGGCCCATAGTTTGGAAGGTTGACTGAATGAAATAAATAATAAAACATTTGAGTGGAAGAGAAAAGTGAACATAGGGGAAAAGTCTGAGAATAGTTGTAGGTGATTTGTTTGATGTGGTAGTGATTGGTATGGTGAAAGTGATGGAAAGAGTCAACATCATAGTGCTCCTCTAGTGCAGGGACTGTGTAAAAAAAGGGCAGGTTGAAAAAGAAAGGGCGATGTGTTCTTTTTATTTTTGAAAATAAAACTGACCCCAGTTACATTGATTGACCTTTAGGAAAGCAGATTTTAGGGAGAAAAGGGTTTTCCTTCCTTTTGAGTTTGTTAAGTTAGGTTTAGGAGGAAGAAAAGCCTGAAAAAGCGGAGTGAACAACTGGGCCCCAGCGCAAGAAAGGTTACAGCGACTTGGAGAACCTGATACAAAAAGGGAGAACAGATAAGTGCTTGGAAGAAAAAAAAAAACATTTATACAACTTAGAGAACTACTTACCTGGTGATCCAGGGATCCTGTAGAGGTGCAGGGTTCCTGAAAGAGATAAAGTAATGCAGAAAGACTCAAATTCTTGTTTGACACAGTAAACGTTAATAAATCAATTAGAAAATTTGGTTAAGGTTTAAAATTTTAAGAAAAAAAGTTAGTACTTATCTGATGAAATTTGTTTGTTGCTTTTGAAAGATTAACCTGTAAAGAAGTAAGATAGAAAAATGAGTTAAAAATATAGTTATTTATTTAAGAGTTAGCATTGATAGCTTTAAAAGAAGTTGTTTGTTCACAAATAAAAAGAAAACGTGATTGTTTATGAAAATTTAAGTAGTTGGTGTAACTGAATTCTGGGAAGTCCATCTCAATCCTAATTTAGTTAAATTTCCTCACCTAGTCTTTGAGGCTAGGTGACGTGGTTAGTGACTGTAGCTACTCCTTCACTCCTGTATGCAGAGATTCCGATTGCCACGACTACCAACATCTCGCTAATTGGAATCCTGCTCATATCTTACACCACTCGCAGGTGTAGGGGGTCTCAGCTACATATCCACTATAAGTATTCACTGCATCCAAATCCAATTACCTAAATCCAAATGTTATTCACACATTCCCAAGATATTCCCCCTTTCAAAACAATATTAACACTTTAATTTCATGCATTCATCTCTCTCTCCTAACACCTATTATTACTTCCCTTGTAATTCCTTTGCTCAGACACCCTGCACAATACATCCGCTCTCACCAACAGCCTTCACCCTTCTCCCTTTAATATCCCCTCTCTAGGCACTCACTCACAGTTCACCCCTTTCCCAATCCTAACTCAGCATATATATATCTTTCTCCACCTCAATCAGCACCAGCCTCACCCACACACAACCTCTCTCACCGCAGCACCAACTCCTTCTGGCCACTCTCACACTCAAAAATACATATACTCTCTTCATCTGTTTCTGCCCAACTTTCAACTGACCAGCAAGCTGTTGCCAAGGCAACCAGGTCTCAGCTTGCTCAGCTGTTGTTCCAGAGTGATGTCACTATAGAACTCTTTTTTTCTTTTCCCTCTGGAGGAGCCCAGTTAAGATTATTTTAACCCCTAGGTTACATTAGCTCCGGAATATATGATTCCTCTAATAGATCTCCCACCTAGAAATGCCATCACAACAGCACACACCTTTTTACAACTACATTATCCATCTTGCAGGGGTGTTAAATACAAGCTTCTTTTTGCCTCTACTTTCCACTACTCCAGCCCGAAGACTTGGAATGCTCTTCCTCTGTACCTAAAATTGCAAGCTGACCACCTTCTTTTCAAGAAGCTGCTGAAAACATACCTTTTTGAACAAGTGTATTCCATTAGTAATTCTGCTGTTTAGCCATCCTAATTGCTGCTAACGTTTTATCCTTATTCTACTGCTAAATTCATGTGTTGTATCTTTTAACTTGTAATTCATAGCCACATTGTGTCTGCATTTGTGGGAAAATGTGGGGTAGAAATGAACCGTAAATAAATAATAAATAAATATTTGGGAGGCTACTGCAACCAAAAGACTGACTAGAACAAATAATACACCAGCATGTTGTAGAAGCAAAGCTCACAATGAAAACAATATGCTGACCAACACCAGTTAGAGCCATATCTATAAAGACAAGGGACATTGTTTTGGTTAAAGAGATCCAGCCTCTCCGTTTTCTGCATCTTTTTGTCTTAAACCATTTATGTTGCAGTGGTAAATAGCAGGGGCGTAGCCAGACACCCAAGGTGGGTGGGCAGAACTCCGCCTTGTCCTACAAGTGATTTGGTTTCTCCCTCTCTCGCCTGCATGCCATATGGTCTTTCAAACATCCCCTCTCCCCCGTATACCTTTTAAATAGCAGATTTTCACCGGCAGCAAACAGTTATTGGGAGTTTTTGGCTGGTGGGGCTTGTGGTCCCTGCTAGCCACATTATAGGTGTGCTGCTACTTGGTGGGCCTGAACCTAAAGTGTGTGGGCCTGGGCCCACCCCAGCCCACCCTTGGCTACGCCACTGGTAAATAGCATAGTATTTGCAGCTCAAGAAAGCTCACAAAATAACTTGAAATATTTCATATTGCAAACTCTTTGGGACACACCACCTTCCCCTCAAAGAAAAAAATCAGCTTCACTCTAACATAAGATTTTTGGAGTCAGAAGTAATTTTAGTATCAGCGCACGGTCATTTACTGCCCCATTTTTAAAAAGGCCTTTCTCCTGCCATGGTAAAAAGTGGCCAAGTGCGTGCCAAAACTAGCGCAGGCCAATTTTACTGCAGCTTAGTAAAAGGGCCCCTTAGTGCAGGGGTTCTCAACCCAGTCCTTGGGACAAACCAGGCCAGTCTGGTTTTCATGATATCCACAATGAATGTACATGAGATAAATCCTGTACTCCATCTATTGTATGCAAAACTATCACATGCATATTCATTGTGGATTGAGAATCCCTGCCTTAGTGTATTATAAGGATGCCATTAAACTCGTTCTTTTATCAGCTTACATTTATTCATCTAAGCTGAAAGGATATATTCAATTCCACACTGAAACTGTATATAGGACAGTAGACCTGCCTGGTCTTGACTGCTTTTTTTCCTGTTAGGGTTGAAGCTGTTCTAGTTTGTCAGCTGCCAAGTTAGATTTTGTACAATGAATCAGTTCTATGCATTTTCAATTGTTCCACAATTGTGGGATAAACTACCTGGAGAGCTGTGAACAGAAAATAATTATGCCTGGTTCTATAAGGCCTTGAAAACATTACTGATTTAGTGAAAGGGTGTTTTGCCTAGTTGGAGGAATTTGTGCTGCTGTCTGGTGGGGGAGGGGTGTCAGTTGTTTTATACACTTTTTATAGTTTTACTTGTACACCATTTTGATGGTCTCTTTTGAGGCAAGTAGGCTATATAAAATCATTTTAAATACATAGTTTTCTTATGTGTTAATGAAAGATGCTCCTACAGTAGAAATAAATACAATTTACCCCCTGCCCCAGATCATTTCATTTCGGTGGACTAGCCTTGTTTGTTAATTTCTTACTTGCAATAAGATGATTTGCAATGTGTTTTATTTCTTTCAGAATGCTCTACTGCCTGCCATTACCTGTCCCTCAATGTATATCACAAGTTTGCTTTACTGCCTTCCAGTGGCATAGCTATAGGTGAGCCTGGATGGGCACAGGCCCACCCTGTCTGGCCCCCAAAGCAGTTCAGCAGTGACCACCTCACTCCCCTCTTTCTGTGTCCTCCACTCCTGGGTCCAGTATTTGCCTCCCACCCATCTCCACTCTATCTCAGCACCTTCACTGGTGGCAGCAGTAATGCACATCTGCTGCCTGTGCAAGCCCCACAGGCTTCTCTCTGCCATATCCCGCCCTTGTTGACATCATCTCCTGTTTCCTCTCTGGTCAGACATGGCAAAGGGAAGCCTGCAGGCAGCAGGCAGCCGACATTATCACTGATACCGTCAGTAAAGGTGCTGAGGTAAAGCGGGGTGGGTTCAGAAAAAGGGTGTTGTTGGGCTGTAGGAGGGGGCAAATGGTGGATTCAGGGCAGAGGACAGGGAATGAGACGGGCAGACTGACAGTGATCTGGGCCCCTGGGCAGTAGGAATCATTGGGTTCCCCCTCATTCCATCCCATCCCACTCAGATCACTGCCTTAGGGGCCTGAAATCTTTGTTGGACCACAGGCCCCCAGAGACCTCACCCCTAGCCAAGATCTGGGACTGAAAACACAAAACCTCCACCCCCCCTCCCAAAAATAGGCCCAGAGTCCCCCATCAATTCTTGACTTCCTGGTGACTTAGTGATCCATGATCCACCTATCTTGGTTAACAGAATCCTCCCCAAGGAGAGGGGTTGGGGAGAAAGCCTCAAAGGAATAGTGGCCTACTGCCCTCTGAAACTCCCTCCTCAGTTCTGCTCCAGAGCTCAATGAGTTCAAAAAAGAACTATGTCCATGCTCCAAAGCACTGCCCAGTGCCCACCCTCTTCAAGCCTTACTACTTTAAAAAATTAAGGTGGAAGGAACTTCCATGCCACTGACGTTTTCCTTTATAGCATAGTCCAGCTGCTGCAACAAGTACAGCTCAGCCTCCATACCTCAAAGTCTCCTTTTCTCCATGCAGGGGCACTGGCAGCTACATTGGCTGTCTGCTGCTGATGGCAGAACTTCTCTGCCACAGAATGCCCTTGCAAAAGAAGGAAGTAAAGTCAGAAGGGGGCAGGCCGTGGCAGAGAGAAGTTCTGGCATTAGCAGCAGACAGCCAATGTAGTTGCCGGTGTCCCTGCATGGAGAAAAGGATGCTTTGAGTCACTACCTGGGGGTGGTGGGGTTCAGAGATGGGAACACAGGAGGGGGACAGAGGGGACATCTGGGACCTGGGGACAGAGGGGGGAGATAGGGATATTGTGCCTGTATAAGGGAAGTACTGGGCTTCAGTGGCGTTCTAAGGGGGGCTGACACCCGGGGCGGATCGCCGATGCACCCCGCCCCCCGAACAGTGCGACACCCCCCCTGGCAAAAGAACCCCCCAGGGTGCACGCCGCTGGGGGGGGTGCTGCGCACCTGCCAGCTCCTCGTTTTCATGTTCCCTCTTGCTCGGAACAGGAAGTAACCTGTTCTGGGGCAGAGGGAGCATGAAAACGAAGAGCCAACAGGCGCGCGGCACCCCCCCAGCGGCATGCACCTGGGGCGGACCGCCCCCCCCCCCCCCTTGGTATACCACTGCTGGGCTTCCCACTGCCGTGGGCCCTCAGGCACTGCCAGATTGCCTGAATGGTCAGTCTGCTCCTGTTACACACCTTTATACCTTATCAAACATTTAGATGTAAACTTCAAAGTAAACTGAGCTCCCAACTGTGCAACTCTTGGCCCAATTAACAGGAACTGTCTCCATCAGGTATGGCCATGCTACATCCAGAAAACCCAAAGCTTAATATTAGAAAATAGTTCTTGTGAATATCTGAAAAACCTTCTCAATATCATGTCACGATCCACTATTTAAAGTAGCAAATTGTTCTCCAGAATTCACCAAAGTGACTAGGCTGTCAGAAAATTCCTGTTGGCAGATAATAAACCTTAATCAAACTTGACATTTCTGACAATTTTAAGGATTCTTTGAAATATTTTTCCAAAATCTCTTTTACAGAGGCCTTAATAAACCTAAGATTTCTAACTCTAGTAATATTTTCAACTGCTTCCAACTTCCAATGGATCATGATATTATCTTTTCTTATAATGGCCTCCAACATTTCCAATTTCTCCACTTTTAATTTAATATCAAACTTTTCAAGTTTTTTCTCAAACCTTCTATAGCAGCCATAATGTCTCCAAGCCAAATACTTGTGGTTTTTCAAGTAGTGCAACAGAGAGGCCCAAATCTGCTAAGCTTCTGTGTCTGCAAACCACTCACTCTCCATAGAGGGGGGAGTGTTGAAGGAAAATGACCACTTTCTAACCTGCTCACCACCCAGACATGGTGTGGAGCAAGGCGGCTGTCTACAGTCCTCTGGGTTGAGGGTAACCTTGGAGTCCTGGAAAAATGCCAGCTCTTCCTTCCCCATAACACAGGCAGGCACACCACAACCTCTGTCCACAAAAATTCAATAAAAAAGACATAAAAGTCAAAATATATTCAGTTTAACAACATTTTCATAGAAAATAGCCAAACACAACTCCATAACAAACTGAGCAGAGAATATAATCTGTAGGGAGCTTGTACTCTTATAGCTCCCCACAAAGATATATTAAAAGGATCAAGAATACCCTTCCCAACCTCTCCAGCCCCCACACCCCAGCCTTCCGATGAGCTGTCTGTCATGCCTAGGTTCAGAGAATGAATTTACAATGACAACTTATTCAAAATAAGGCTACTTGCTGGTACTGATAAAAATTGTACATAAGATTCCTAATCAGCCCAAAATCTCTGTTTCCTTTACAAGGTATGACATGCATCCTGAGACTCCATGAGCGATAAAGTGTGCATGGTATTCCTCCAGTGCCAAAGACTAGGAGGGGAACTCAAGGTTCAATGCTGTAAAATACATTTTTTACCCACCACACTAGCTTTATATATAAATAAACGTTGTTTCTGTAGAAGTAACCCACAACTCTCCACATGCCCAAAAAGAATACCATTCAGTGAGGAGATAATAGACCTGTGGAGTAGCTGTTCCCAGTACCCAATCAAATTAAGCCAGAACTGTCTAATAGGAACGGCATGGGAGAGTGTGGAATCTGTAGAACCACATTTAAGACATGTCTCAACCGAAAGACACCCTGCATAAAAGGCTTGTTTTGGAGAGAAATGTGATCTAGCTATGATCCTATATTGGCATTCCCTATGAAAGGCACTGCATGTAAGTAGGTATCGATTGCAGGAATTCAAGTATGTCTCCTTCTCGAATATCCATCCCCAACTCAGCATTCCACTTCTGAGCCAATTGGGCGTAACTCCTACCTGATACTACTAGAGTGAGCGCTCCATACAGACTGGAGACTGAAAACCTGGATCTACCTGAAGAAAAGAAAAATATTTTTAGCAAATGGAACAAGCCCTGAGAACAGTTATTCCTACACAATTGTAAAGCATAAGGAGATGCTTTGTGATATGCAAAGTGATCCAAACGATGGGATCACAAAGTCTGCAGTAACATGGCTCTGGATTTCAAAGTATCATTATCTTGTTATAGGTCCGCTACATATACCACCCCTTTATGTGTCCATCGATATAAAATCCCTACCTCCAATCCCAGCCCAAAATCAGAATTTCCAATAAGAAATATAAAATCCATACATAACAGATTCTGATGAAGATAGGTTAACAAATATTGCTAGGTTATTTACATGGGGTGTAACAATATATGATGCTTCCAAGTCAAAATATACTTAAAGATGACTTTTAATAAGAGCAAGTGCAAAGTGATGCATGTGGGAAAGAGGAACATAAACTATAGTTACATGATGCAAGGTTCCACATTAGGAGTCACTACCCAGGAAAAGGATCTAGGTGTCATCGTTGATGATACATTGAAACCCTCTGCTCAATGTGCAGCGGCAGCCAAGAAATCAAATAGAATGTAAGGAATCATTAGGAAAGGAATGGAAAACAAAACTGAGAATGTTATAATGCCTTTGTATCACTCCATGGTGTGACGGCACCTCGAATACTGTGTGCACTTCTGGTCACCACATCTCAAACAAGATATAGTGGAATTAGAAAAGGTACAGAGAAGGGCAAAGAAAATAATAAAGAGAATGGGACGACTTCCCTATGAGAAAAGGCTAAAGCGGCTAGGGTTCTTCAGCTTGGAGAAGAGATGTCTGAGGTAGATATCATAGAGTTTATAAAATACTGAGTGGAGTGGCACAGGTAGATGTGAATCACTTGTTTACTCTTTCCAAAAATATTAGAACTAGGGAGCACACAAAGAAGCTACTGAGTAGTAAATTTAAAATGAATCTGAGAAAATATTTCTTCACCGAAGAAGTAATTAAACTCTGGAATTCATTGCCAAAGAATGTGGATTAGCAGGGTTTTAAAAAGGTTTGGATAATTTCCTAAAAGAAAAGTCCGAAAGCCATTATTAAGATGGACTTGGGAAAATCCACTGCACATTCTAGGACAAGCAGCATAAAATCTGTTTGCTATTCTGGGATCTTGCCAGGTATTTGTGACCTGGATTGTCCACTATTGAAAACAGGATATTAGGCTTGATGGACCTTTTGTCTGTTCCAGTATGGCAAATGCTTATGTTCTTATGTTAAGAGGCAATCAAATTTGTTACAGCTTTCTTAGAATTTCATAAGTCATAATATTAACAATGTATAATTCCAAAATTAGAACAAATTTATTTTGCAACCTTTTTGCAAACCATAACAAGTACATCCTTTAGCTAAATGGTGATGTATTAGCCAATGGACCTCAAAAAGGGACCACGGTGTTGCAGGTCCTAATTTTCAAATCGCTCGAGATGGTGATTCATTCAAGCCTGTTCCAAAACCCATCTTCTGATACACACACACTTAACCCACCATGAGCATACATTGGAGATTTCCAGCAAAGTGAGAGAAGATCTTGGACAGGGCGAGCATAGCTGGAAGCAGGTCATCAAGACTCACAAGATCAATCCTCCAACTTCATCTTCTGATCAACTAAAAACATCGGTTCATAGCCCTGGAGGTAGAAGAGCTAGAAACATCTAAAAAAACAGAAGGAAACAATGTCCAAAAATGCCATCACCGCCGGACAAATGGCCAAAAAGAAGCGAAAAGTAGTGGTTGTTGGAGATTTACTTCTCAGGGGTACCAAAGCATCTATCTGCTGACCAGACATGTTGTCCAGGGAGGTGTGCTGTCTGCCTGGTGCCAAGATTTGTGATATTGTGGAAAGATTGCCTAGACTCAACAAGCCTACAGACCACGCTCCTATGCTACACATCCATGTTGGCACAAATGATATAGCTAAATATCCTACTGATCATATGAGACTTCATGGCTTTGGGTCAGTGGGTGAAGCATCTAGGTGTGCAGGCGGTGTTCTCATCGATCCTCCCTGTCAAAGGTAAAGGCCAAATGAGAGAAGCTCATTTCTTTAAGATAAATGCGTGGCTGAGTGGTTGATGCCGACGAGAGTGCTTTGGTTTCGTAGACCATGGGATGATTTTTCAAGAGGTACTGAGCAGTGATGGTGTCCATCTGTCAAGGAGGGGAAGGAGTGTCTTCAGCAACAGGCTGGCTAAAGTACTAAAGAGGGCTTTAAACTAAAATTGATGGGGATGGGTATAAAAGGCCACAATGCCATAATTAACCCCAAGGAACGTAGGACATAAAATGCCTCTATAGAAGAGGAAAAAAAAGATTAACATCTGGTAAGACTTGTACACCAATGCCCGTAGTATGGGAAATGAACTTCTAGATCCTGAGGCTACAATGATGGAAGCAGACTTGGATTTAGTGGCGGTCACAGAGACGTGGTTCACGGACAACCGTGACGGGGATATTGCTATACCTGGCTATAAGCTATTCAGGAAGGACAGAATAGGAAAAAAGGGTGGAGGATTGGCATTATATGCTAAGAAAGATATAAAAGTGACAGAACTGCAGGACACATGGGGTGCGGAAGATGCGCTGTTGGTTAAACTGGAAAAAGGGAAAGGAAAATGTATCTATATCGGAGTGATATACAGGTCACTCTCACAGTCAGAGGAAATGGTCAGGGACTTAATTGAAGATATCCACAAGATAGCTAGGAAAGGGGAAGTACTACTGATAGGAGACTTCAATATGCCAGATGTTGATTGGGGTGTCCCTGCCGCGGGGTCGTCTAGAAGCAAAGAGATCTTAGATTCCCTACAATAAGAATTGTTTCAGCAGTGGATAACGGAACCAAAGTGGGATGGAGCTATTCTGGACCTGGTAATTATGAATGGAGAGAACTTTTCTGACATCAAGGTGGGAAACCATTTGGCTTCTAGTGATCATCAAATGGTGTGGTTCAATATTAAAACAGAATAGAGGGCTCACTCGAGATTGAAGGTCCTGGATTTCAAAGGAACTAACTTTGCCTAGATGGGGAAATTTCTTAAGGAACAGTTAGTAGGATGGGAACAGCTGAAGGATGTAGAACAGCAATGGACAAAACTGAAAAGAGCTATATTAAAGGCAACTAACCTTTGTTAGAAAAGTACATAAAAGGAAAAGGAAAAGAAGGCCGCTCTGGTACTCAAATGTAGTAGCTGAAAAGATAAGGGAAAGGAGGTTAGCCTTCACACGTTATAAGACGACTCAGAAAGATGAAGACAGGAGAGAATACCTGAATATGTGAAGAGAAGCTGGAAAAGCTATCAAGAAAGCGAAGCGGCAAATGGAGGAAAAGATAGCTAATACGGTAAAATTGGGGGATAAGACCTTTTTCAGATATGTAAGTAACAAGAGGAAGTGCCATAAGAGCATTGTGCGGCTCAAAGCTGAGGGAGAGAAATATGTGGAAGATGATAAGGATAAAGCTGAACTGCTTAACAATTATTTCAGCTTTGTGTTCATGAATGAAAGGCCGGGGTAGGGCTGCAGAAAACAAAGGCTAAAGGGGATGGATGTATGGTAGACCAAGACTCATTTATGGAGGATTGTGTTCGTGAGGAGTTAGCCAAACTAAATGTAGACAGAGCGATGGGGCAGGGGTTTATCAAATGGACATGAGACCTTGGTGAGTGAGATAAAAGAAGACAGAAGGATGTAGAAACCAGAGCCTGGGACCAACATGACTTGAAAAATAAAATGAGCAGACAACAAAAGGTAGAAAAAAGAATTTTATTTTTCTATTTTGTGACTAGAATATGTCAGATTTGAAATGTACATCCTGCTAGATATGGCTGGGGCCCAAGGCAGAAATTTGGGAGGGGACACAAAAGCTTACTAACAGGCTGCACCTTCTTCAGCTTCCAGCTGGCCTGGGGTTCTCTCTGGCTAGGGGGCCAAATGCAGTTGCCCTAGTTGTACCTCTCCTAACACTGTCTCTTGCATGTGCTATCATATTTTGCACAGTATAAGAGAAAATGCATCTCTTTATATTTCTCTGTGCTGTGCTAAATGCAAGGTCTGGCCTCTTGGGATTTTGATTTAATTTGTTTATGGTTTGTGGTCACTTATTCTGTATATGGCATTTGTGTTCTGTGTGTGTGAGCAAAATATTCTGTTAGCATCAATTTTCTATGTAGTATTCTATTGTACTTTGGCATGTTCATTTTTCTTGCTAGATGTATTGATATGTTAGGGCCCCACTGTAATATTTAGGGTATATTTGGGGGAAGCATATGTGTGTTGGAGGAACGTGGCTCAGTGGAGGATGAAGAGTGCACCCTCTTATATTTCCCCTAGCTCTCAATGTGGCCTGCAGCCACTGAGGCCAGCACTGCTACTCCCATTAAAGTTATTGGGAGTGGGGTAGGTGTGCGGTAGGAGTAGAGGCATGGGCAGGGCATATCGGATGGCAGGTGTTTCTCTAGTTCCCATCCATCCAACCTGTTGGCCCACTCAAAAATTGCCTTCTGGCTACACCACTGCGATGGGGCCTGATCGGATACACCCGAGGGTGCTTAAGGAACTTGGAGAAGTTCTGTTGGCACCACTGACAGACCTCTTCAAGTCCAGGTGGACTGGAGAAGGGCGGATATGGTTCCTTTGCACAAGAGTGGAAGTAAGGAGGAGGTTGGGAATTACAGACCTGTCAGTCTGACCTCGGTTGTGAGTAAGCTAATGGAAACACTTCTAAAGAGGAGGGAGGATTGTGAGGTTTCTTGAACTAAATGGAATACAGGACCCGAGGCAGCATGGCTTCACTAGTGGCAGGTCGTGTCAGACGAATCTGTCTTCTTCGACTGGGTGTCCAAACAGTTGGATGTGGGAGAGGCGCTTGATGTGGTATACTTGGATTTCAGCAAAGCCTTTGACATGGTTCCGCACAGGCGACCGATAAATAAAAAATTGAGTGCCCTCGGTATGGGACCTAGAGTAACTGATTGGGTTAAAAGTTGGTTGAATAGAAGGAGACAGAGGGTAGTGGTAAATGGATCTTGCTCTGAAGAAAAGGATGTTGTCAGTGGAGTACCGCAGGGATAGGTCCTAGGGCCGGCTCTTTTTAACGTCTTTGTGAGCGATATTGCGGAAGGGCTGTCTGGTAAGATTTGTCTCTTTGAGGATGATACCAAACTCTGCAACAGGGTAGACACCCTAGAGGGCGTGAATGACATGAGGAAGGATCTAGCGAAGCTGGAGGAATTGACTGATATTTGGCAACTAAGGTTTAATCCCAAAAAATGCAGGGTCATGCACTTGGGTCGCAAAACTCTGAGGGAACAGTACAGTACAGGTGGTGAGGTGCTTCAGTGTATGAAGAAAGAGCAGGACTTGGGGGTGGCTGTATCTGATGACCTTAAAGCTTCCAGACAGGTAGAAAAAGTGATGGTCAAAGCCAGAAGGATGCTTGGGTGCATAAAGACCAGCAGGAAAAAGGAGGTGATAGTGCCATTGTATAAGTCTCTGGTGAGGCCCCATTTGGAGTACTGCGTGCAGTTCTGGAGACTGCAACTATGGAAAGATACAAACAGGATGGAGTTGGTCTAGAGGGTGGCTACAAAATTAGTAAGCGGTCTTGAACACAAAAAATATAGGGACAGGCTTATGAACCTCAATATGTATACGCTGGAAGAAAGGAGACATGATAGAGACGTTTAAATATCTCAAGGGCATTTATGTACAGGAAGAGAGCCTTTTTCAACTGAAGGAAAGCTCTGGAATGAGGGGGCATTTGATGAAGTTAAGAGGGAATAGGTTTCAGAGTAATCTAAGGAAGTACTATTTCAAAGAAAGGGTGGTAGAGGCATGGAATAGCCTCCCGGTGGAGGTTGTGGAGTCGAGGACTGTTTCAGAATTTAAAAAGGCTTGGATAAGCATGTGGGATCGCTTAGGAAAAGGAAGAGTTAGGGGTTACAGAGGATGGGCAGACTGGATGGGTCATGTATCTATGTTTCTATACCATCACCCATTTTCCTGCCATGCTGTGACTACTCCAACCTCACTCCACTACACCACCCTTAACTCCTTACAAACCCATCAACACCCTCTTTACCACTAACTACTCTCTCCCTCTCCCACCTACTCTCCCTCTCCCAACAAAGCCCACTAGAATGCCTCACACACTTCTAACCCCCACCTTCCTGCCCCAATTGTTCCTGTTGCCCAATCCCATTTCTTATCCATAGATTTCCCTTTATTGTAGCCAATTCCAACTCTCCTAACCTCCCCTCCCCCTACCCAGCTACCTATTGATTAACTCCTTCGTGTGCCTGCACCTTCAGCCCTATTAATAGCTCAAAGGTTATTATTTGAGCTTCCAGTATGTCTATCAGTAGCCTTGACTCCACCAGAACATAAACTGTGCCAGATCCATGAAGAAAAAGAGCTGTCTATCGGCCTAATAACTGAGGACGGTGGGAGGACACACTGAATCTTACAGCATTCCTTTTCCTCTTTCCCATAATGGCAGATCAAAAAAAAATAAAAAGGAAAAAATTCATCACAGGCAAATCACAGTAAATTTGATACAAGTGCTCCAGAACGCCATCTTGATGTGCCCCTATTTATCAGGATTTATTAACTGTCTTTATGAAGAGACTGCTACCAGAGAAAAGAACTTTGAGTTTTTGAAGAGAATTTTAAGTGGAAGTCATTGCTTCTGTTTCTACATTTAAATTTCTCTGAATCTGCAGAGTCTAAGGAGTAATATTATCCCCTTAAAATTAATTAAAAGGGACTAAGCAGGGGCATGAATGGGGTTTCAGTACCTGATGAACTAATGTGTCTGGCAATTACAGCGTGAGTTTGTGTGTGGTATTTAAATTGAGAGAGCTCAATGTAATTAAATAAATTGGGTATACTTAATGATTGTTTATTTGCATTACAAAACAGTAGACAACAAGGTATCCTGATTTACACTAGGGAACATGCATATATTTAGATTGGCAGAATACAATGCAGGTGAGTCTAGTCAGGCTCCCTTCTTTAGTTCTTTAAAGTGTAGCTAGTAAGTGCTGGACAGAAGAATCCAGAACTGGATACCAGAGTGGATCCCCATTGAAACTTGTATCAAATTTACAAAGGCACAAAACGATCCCCAGCAACTGGCAATCTGAAGCAGACACTTGAAATTCAATCATATGGACCTATAAGGGAATTCCAGGAGTCTTCCTGTATTTTGAGAAATGTATCTGAAAAAAACAGACTCCTATCTGGATAACTGTGCTGCTGAGCAGGACATTCAGCAGCACTATCAGGGTAGTGCTTCTGAATGCGCTGACTCCAAGTGTATATACAATAAATACTTATCTATAACTTTTTCTTGACTCATTGCCTTGATCATCCCCACTCTTTGGCTTGCTTGGAATGTGAGTTGAGCCAAGGCAGCCCCAAAACTTATCTAGATAGTGGCAATGTTCAGTCTGCTATCCAAATAACTTATCTGGATAACTTTGGACAGATAAAATTTTTCGCTTTTCTGAATTATCCAAATAGGAGACTGAATATTACCAGTATCTGGATAAGTTCCTGTACTGACTGCCTTATCTGGATAGTCATCTAACACAGAGGTTTTCAACACAGTCCTCGGGACACACTTAGCCAGTCAGGTTTTCAAGATATCCACAGGAAATATGTATGAGATAAATTTGCATACCATGGAAGTAGTGCAGGCAAATCTATCTCATGCATGTTCATTGTGTGTATCATGAAAACTTGACTAGCTAGGTGTGTCCCGAGGACTGGGTTAAGAACCCCTGATCTAACACATCTCCTATCAAAAAGCCTCAAGACAAAACACTGCAGAAGCTTTTTATTCTTTTTAACCTTCTTAAAAATACATCAACTATTGATAATAATAATAATAATTGTAGTGTAGTAGAAACTTCAGATAAGGAGCAATTTAGGGCTACATGTAAACCCAACTATTTCAGGTAACCATTTCTCCTGAGTCAAAACTCAAATATGAGTCAAATATGTCCATCATTGGTTTCCACTATGGACTGGATTCAGTAAATAGGAGTCAAAATTTGGCACCCCAAAAAACCCAGCACTGAACAGTATTCTATAAAAGGCATTCCAGGATGAGTGCCCTTTATAGAAGGGAATGGGACTTGATGTACTGTCTATCTGTGGTTATAATCAAAGAAGCTTACATGTTATGTATAGGTACTTATTTTTTACCTGGGGCAATGGAGGGTTAAGTGACTTGCCCAGAGTCACAAGGAATTACAGTGAGAATCAAACCCAGTTCCCTAGGATCAAAGTCCACTGCACTATCTACTAGGCTACCCCTCTATGGTATATAGAACTGAGGAACTGAGGATTTACACCAACTGAAACCAGGTATAAATCCCAGTGCACAAGCTGGGCATGGATTCGCACTATTCTATAACACTGCATACATCTGAAGGGAACACTTAGGCAATATTCTGTAAATAGGTTCATAAGTGTGTTTTCGTGTGGATTTGCCATTTCTGCCCTGTTTCTGTACCATGCATACTTTAGAACGCTTTTCCACTTCAAAGTAGCACCTAACTTTAGGCACCATGTATAGAATTCCCCTGTATATGTGCAAAAAATAGTGTCTAAAAATAAATGTAACTCCAATGTCTAAAATCTTCTTTGACTCATGTATTCTTCAGTATATACTCAAAAACATCCACCGATGCTTGAATCAAGGCACTTTCCAATAATAACTCTAATCAAGTCCTGCCAGTAAATATTGTACCATATTCTGTCGGCATTTTGTCCTGAGGTTTTTTTTTACAGCAGTTGTGTTAGGTGGACCTATTGTATTTCATCTTATCTAAGTTTTCAAAGTGGACTAGTTCTAAATGTTATCTGAACATCTGGATAATTTCTGACTGCCATAGGTGGTATTTAAAAAAAAAAAATCATTGACTACAGTGGCTAAATATTAACCCAAAGCAAAGAACAGAGAGAAGGTTTAATTTTTTATGTTCGCTTATCTAAAATTTGATGACACTCTTGAGGCTTTTATGCTTATTCAGAATCAGGACAATTCAATAAACTGGCCTCTAGAAGTGTGCACTGGCATTTATTCATTCATTTATTCTTGTATCCCACTATTATCCCAAAACAAGTTTTGGTTCAAAGTGGCTTACAATTTACATTTTGGTGGAGTTACAATAGTGTTCTGCAATGTGGAGAGGGCATCTATAGTTTATGTGGTTATTCATAGAGTTTTTAAAGAGATAGATTAGGCATCTATATGTACTAGGTGCCATTCTATAAGGTAGTGCCTAACTACAAGGGAGATGAACACAGGGAAGGTTGGGTGGGCCATAGGCATGTCTCTCAGTTATGCACATAATTTATGGAATGCTATAAATTACATGCAGCACTTAGGCATGCCAATGGTGTAAGAGGGCGCACCAATGCTGACATTATTACTAGTGTTCTATAATGTAATCTTGGCACCAAGATACCCTTACAGAATTGGCGCTAAGTGCATGGCATTGGGGAGCCTAAACTGAGACCCAAACAGCAGCAGCAATCCAAGGAAGGACAAAGACAGCAAGAGTATAATCAAATGCCAACTTTTATGGAAACAGGACCCAACCTGGCCAAGTTTTGGAAAACAAGGCATAACATGAATCAAAAACCACATTACAGTGAAATTACTAATGTTTGTGGAGGAATGAGAGGAAAAGCCAAAGGATGACAGCTCTCTAGGGATAACTGTGAGGACTCTTGAAGAAGCCTATGCGAAACGGGTCCGTCAGGACCTTACCCGTGAGAGAAGTAACGCAACAGTTTACAGACTTCAGCACAGATAAGTCTAAGTTCAAATTATTCTGCAATTTTGTTGATAACTTTTTGAGGTTACACCAAGAGAGGTTTTTTCCGCTTATAATTACTTTTTCACTGTAATGCTCCTATGCATTGTTTAATTCCGGGTATCACACCGTGCAGAGCAACGGGAGTATGAAGCTTTTCCTCTCATTCCTCCACAAACATTAGTAATTTCTACTCAGGTATTGCAATACATGGCTTTGAATCTGTGAATGTATTGTGGAAATCTATGGTGTATACTTACCATACAGCCATTTCCTTTTTTTCACAAAAACCCCACTGCGGTAAAAGAGGACCTCGGCACGTGGCAAATCCACGCACTAAGGACACTGCAGGGCCCTTTGACCGTAGCATAGTTAAACGGCCCCTAAGTGCATGCTAATGTATGTTAGCGTGCGCTAAGCTTTAGTAAAAGGGTCCCTTAAGCTGTCTCTTTGATATTTCGTTTTTACCATTATATATTTATCTGTTTATTTCTTCCAATAATTAGAATTTTTAGTAATGTTTATATAATAAATTTAACTTTTTTAATGAAAGTTGATTCTTCTTTATTTCTTAAATAAAAACTTTAGATTTATTTCCCATAACTACCTCCCAGTCCTATTTCCAAGTAATCATTTGTATAGTTAATTATTACTATACAGAGAGGAGTTGTGCAGACAGGTTTGGTGTTTTGTTTTGTTTGTTGGTTTGTTTGTTTGTTTGTTTGTTTATAACTCTGCCCTGTCTAGGAAGCTGGCTGACAGGGCTCACCTTTAGAGTGGAGGCAGTAGACTAATGGTTAGTACACTGGCCTGAGACCCAAGGAACCCAGGTTTGATTCCCACTCCAGCTCTTTGTGACTTTGGGCAAGTCACTTAACTCTCCATTACCTCAGGTACAAAATAAGCACTTATATATAAACCACTTGGATTGTAACCACAGAAAGGTAGTATATCAAAATCCCATTCTCTATAGTACTTGGCCTACCATCAGGTTATAGAAAAAGCCCAGTAAGATAGCCTTTCAAGTCCAAAGACTACTATTAATCATTTCTATAGCACTACTAGATATACTCAAAACTATATATAAGTACATATATAAGTACATAAGTAATGCCACACTGGGAAAAGACCAAGGGTCCATCGAGCACAGCATCCTGTCCACGACAGCGGCCAATCCAAGCCAAGGGCACCTGGCAAGCTTCCCAAACGTACAAACATTCTATACATGTTATTCCTGGAATTGTGGATTTTTCCCAAGTCCATTTAGTAGTGGTTTATGGACTTGTCCTTTAGGAAACCGTCTACCCCTTTTTAAGCTCTGCCAAGCTAACAGCCTTCACCACATTCTCCGGCAACGAATTCCAGATTTTAATTATGTGTTGGGTGAAGAAATATTTTCTCTGATTTGTTTTAAATTTACTACACTGTAGTTTCATCGCATGCCCCCTAGTCCTAGTATTTTTGGAAAGCATGAACAGATGCTTCACATCCACCTGTTCCACTCCACTCATTATTTTATATACCTCTATCATGTCTCCCCTCAGCCGTCTCTTCTCCAAGCTGAAAAGCCCTAGCCTCCTTAGTCTTTCTTCATAGGGAAGTCGTCCCATCCCCACTATCATTTTAGTCGCCATTCGCTGCACCCTTTCCAATTCAACAATATCTTTCTTGAGATGCGGCGAGCAGAATTGAACACAATACTCAAGGTGTGGTCGCACCATGGAGCAATATAACGGCATTATAACATCCTCACACCTGTTTTCCATACCTTTCCTAATAATACCCAACATTCTATACAGGTACTTTCTCTGTCCCTAGAGGGCTCCCAATTTAAGTTTATTTGTTTGTTTGTTTGTTTGTTTGTTTTCTTTTTGTACCTGGGGCAATGGAGAGTTAAGTGACTTGCCCAAGGTCACAAGGAGCTGCAGTGGGAATTAAACCCAGATCACCAGGCTCAAAGCCCAATGCACTAGCCATTAGGTTACTCCTCCACTCACTCCATTAAGACCATTAAACTTGAATAAAAAGTTGTGTGTGTTCAAAACCTGGACACAGTCACAAAGGGCATCACCACAGGTGGAAATAAAAAGCAGGAGGTGGGCTCCCTCCATAGATAAGAGTAATCACATATAACATCAGCTGAGGAGACCTATTTGAATGGCCTTGCTGGGGTTAATTTTTTTTTTGGGGGGGGGGAAGGTTTGGGTGAGAGCATACAGTAGCTCAGGAACAGTAGGGACATCAATTGTGCTGAGATAGGTTGGGGCTGGAATAGTATGATGGGATGGGAGCTGGGTAGAGTTGGAAGAGAGATGGGCACTGATTGGTTAAACTGTGAATTCATCTGATTGGTTATAGATGGAATTTGGTGGGCTGGGAAATTCACTTTATGTGGGAGAGCAGTGGGCGAGGGAGCTGGTGTCCTGTGAGGTGAATGGGAAATATTTTCCCACCCTGTGGAGTTGGAACTTTTGGATGTTATTGTTGCTTGGTTTTATGGTGGTTTTTTGGGAATGGAGGTAGGGTGAGAGGAGGCAGTCGCAGCCTGTTCAGTTCTTAGTTAGTTTTACTTAGTTAGTTGGAACTCTCTGATTGGGCTGAGCTCTCCCATTCAGACTGGGTAGAATGTTTGTTGCTGATTGGCTGAGTTTTAAGTCAGCATCTTTTATTTATGTAAGTGCCAATCTGGAACACAGGCAAGCAGAGAATTAGTTCCATCAGATAAAAGAAGGTTCTTCCTTTTATACCATTAGATGATTTAACATGCAGAGAGAGAGAGAAGAAGTCATTGCTGTACCAGGTATTATTTAATTTCACTCATTGGACTGTCTTGATTTTTTTAGAGAGGCTGGTGCTGGTGCAAACAGCAATTCTTTTGAATCAGCTGCTGATGAAGCATCCAGTGAAATGGGCAGCTCAAGGCTGGTCTTAGCAGTCGCGGGACCCTGTACAGACCAGTTTAGTGAAGTCTCCAGGCCTTTGCCAAGCCCCTCCCCTTGCCCAACTCTGCCCCACCCAAATCTGCCCCTGCCTAGCCCTGCCCCTCAATGATTCACTTCTACCCTCTACTCACCATCCTCCTCTCACTCATCTCCCCTGAGAACCCTTATAGTCTCTCCCACATGGTTCCACCATGCCAAGCTTCTCCACTTCCTTTTCCTTCCTACACTCTTCTACCCCAAAATTTCCTCTCTCTCATTTTTCACCAACACTTGTAACCCATCTCCCTGTCCTGCCCACCTGTCTCTCTCCTCCACCCCTATAGTCCAGCATTTCCATGCCCCCCTCCTTTCCCTCCACCCCTATGGTCCATCAACTCCCTGTGCCCTCTCCCCACCCTTCTCCCTTATGATCCAGCATTTACTTGTCCTCTACTTTCCCCTCCACTCATATGGTCCAGCACTTCTTGTCTCTTCTCGCCTCTTCTCCCTTATAGCCCAGCAGCTCTGTTTTGCCCTCTGTTTCCTCTCCTCTCTTCACCCTTCCCTCCCTTTCAGTCCAGCATCTGCCCATCTGCCCCCCCCTCAGAGTTTTGCACCTCCTTGGGCCCCCCCTCCCAGTTCTCAAAAACCTGATTTATTTGCTGGTGCTGGTGCCAGCAGCGGCAACAGAAGCAGGCTGTCTAGGCCGACTAGTTCATCCTTCTGTAGCGCCCTGCCCCTCTGATGTAGTTTCCTGTTTACTCGTGGGTGGGATGCTGCAGAGGGAAAGACTGGGTCAGTCCAGACAGTTTGTTCCCATCACCACTGCTGGCACCAGCAAATAAAAATCAGTTTTGGGGGGGAGGGAAGGGATCGGTGCTGGATCTCCTGTGGGAGAGGAAACAAAGAAGGAAAAAAACATAAACAGGAAAATAAAAAGCTGCAAACCCCATTCTCATGCAGGTCTTTAGCTGGCAGCGCAGGGCCCCTGGGAGCGTGAGGCCCTGTGCAGCAACACCAGTTGCTCCTGCCTAAGACCAGCCCTATATACAGCATAGAAAACCTCCTGGACTAAATAATATGCACTTGTGTGGACATTGTATATGAATTGAGCCATTGAACTCTATAACATTGGGAATGTAAAGAATAGAAAGAAAAAAAGGACAAGAGTCTCACCTTTAAACTAAATGAGGGGAGGTTTTTTTAGACTAAGTATGTGTCAGTTATTAGGCTATTTGGCAATTATTGCTATAAGCCGATTCAGTCACTGAAGTCTTTTCCCCCTCTCATGCGGTGAGTCAATGTGAGTGGATAAAAGTATTTGAGTTAGAATTTCACATTAGAAGATTAATGTTAGTGCATGGCCGGCCATTAAATTGGAAAATGGAAAATTGACCAATGGAAAATTGGCCATTTTCTGGCCACAGCAAAATGTGGCCTTAGTGCACAGAAAAGAACCAAGTAAGGGTGCGCTAAGGTCAATTTTTGCCACAGCTTAGTAAAAGGAACCCTAAATGAATTCTTTGCTTCATTCTTTACCAAAGAGGATGTCAGTGTGATACCTGGACTAGAAACATTCTTTATGATGATGAATGATAGGAAATTAAGCCAAATCATGGAGAATATGGAAAATATAATAGACCAGATGGAAAAACAAAAGAATGACAAATCACAAGGACCAGCTGGTATAAACCTCAGTATTCTGAAAGAACTCATATTACTTGTAATCTGTGACCTATCACTAAAATCATGCACAATACCAGATAACTGGAAAATAGTCAATGGAATGCCAATTTTTAGAATTGAAGAATGCACAGATGAGTATAATTTCATAACAAGGAACCTACATGAACTGCCCAAAAGGATTCCCATACAAAGGCCCATAGTAGTGCACAAATCCTTTCCTGCTCTAAGATGCAAACATGTGTTTTCTATATGTCTACATACCTGCTTTAAAAATATATGCAGATATTGGAAGTACACCCTAGGGAATCTCTATGTACAGGTCATGTAAAAATATAATCTTGTATTATGCTTACTTTTTACATGTTTTATCCATGTGCAATTTTATCACAATCATTTTCTGTATATAATACAATGGCTTATTTCCCCTCCTCTTTTATAGTTTTAAGAATGTCTGTGTGAAGGACTCAGGGACCAATGAGAAAGCTACCGCAGTCTGCAGCGCGAGGTTAACAAGCAGTTTACCTACTCATTCATGGCCACTATATGTAAAACAGGATTTCTGTCCCGAAGTTAATTCCCATAGCAGACATTAGTGCACAGCATATTAAAATGCATGATATAGAGCCTATTAATTACCCTCCAGCAATGCAGAGGTGTATGCTGATGTCTATCATATGGGAACAATGCGAGAACCCTACTGCCATGCCTGAGGTGACACAGAGAGTCCTTGGGGTCTGCATCAACCCCAATCCCCCCTCCCTCTCCTGACCCAACACACCTGCCAAATACATTCCCTGGTGTCTAGCGGCACCCTCCCACCCCCTGACATGACCACTCCTTCTTCTGACTAAAACTAAAAATCCTTTAATACCATCTATCCCTCACTCCCTGACCAGATAAGACTCCCCTCTCCCCTAATTAAAAAGTCTGTGGTATCTAGTAGCACCCCTCCTTCCCTCCCCCATCTAACCATTAAAAGTACGTTCCCTGCTGTCTAGTGCACCCCACCCCTCCCCTAGGCCCCCTAGACCCCCATACTTTAATGAGACAGAAGTGATGTCCTCCTCTTGTCTTGAAAATGATGGTGCTTGACCCCCTCCTGGGATGCACCAAGTGGTATACCATATAAAGGAGTTTTTCCCTTATTTAGTAGGCTCCACACACAATATCAAATAATAGAAAAATACCCTTATATGGCAGACTGACCCAGCTTGATGCATCGCAGGATGCACCAGGTGAGGTCAAGCAGGCATGACTCCTGCCTCATTAAGGTATGAGAGTCTGGGGGGCCTAGGGGAGGGGTGGGGAGTGGATGATGCACTAGATACCAGAGAAAGTTTTTGTTTTGTTTTTTAATGGTTGGGGCAGGGAGAGGGAGGGAGGGAGGGAAGGGGTGCAGGAGACACTAGGGACATTTTTTAAATATCAGGTAGGGGGGAAAATTTTTCTTTATTCAGCATGTAGTTAGACTCTGGAATTCATTGCCTTAGAATGTAGTGACAGCAGCTGGCCTTACGGAATTTAAAGGGGGCTTGGACAGATTCCTGAGGGAAAAGTCCATTGAACATTATTAAATGTTTTTGTTTTTTTTTTGGGGGGGGGGTTGCCAGGTTCTTGAAGCCTGCATTGGCTGCTGTCGGAGACAGGATGCTGGGCTTGATGGACCCTTGGTCTTTTCCCAGTATGGCAGTGCTTATGTACTTATGTAGGTTAGGTTGGGGAAACAGCTTGTCAGCACATCAATTTGGGGCATGTGGGTCTCCCACTAGTATTTAAAAAATGTCTCTGGTATCTAATGTATCCCCTATTTTTCCCACCCTCTCACCTATAGCTTGTTTTGTTTTGTGTTAATGTCACCCTATGTGTCAATGCATGTGCCAGTCACTGTTCATACACTGACAGGAAGGGTGACATTTTGTAGCAGGGCTTTTTTTGAGGGGGTACTGAGTACCAGCACCTTTTCCATTGTCTGCTAAAATTGACCCATGGTCCCCAAGTTTTAATGAAAGAGCTCAGGCTCTGCACACCAATTCTGCCTTATCATAGATTCTGTGACAGGTTGCAGAGGGCCTGGCTATTGTGGGGTGGATCTCTCAGTGATCACCCCATCCCTGAAGGGTGGCCTGGCATTTAAGTACCGGCACCTTTTTCGCTAGAGAAAATGCACTGTTTTGTAGTGAGCTGCAGATTACTGCCATGAATTTAATGCAGCGATAATTTGCTTACTCATTGCTGAAAGCATGCTGCAGTGTATTTTGGTCATAAGAACATAAGAGCAGCCATACTGGGACAGACTAATGGTTCATCTAGCCCAGTATCCTGTTTTTTTTTTTTTCTTACATTTGTACCCCGCGCTTTCCCACTCATAGCAGGTTCCATGTGGCTTACATATTATATACAGGTACTTATTTGTACCTGGGGCAATGGAGGGTTAAGTGACTTGCCCAGAGTCACAAGGAGCTGCCTGTGCCTGCAGTGGGAATCAAACCCAGTTCCCCAGGACCAAAGTCCACCACTCTAACCACTAGGCCACTCCTCCAAACAGTGGCCAAGTTAGGTCACAATTACCTGGCAGAAACCCAAATCATGGCAACATTCCATACTACAAATCCCAGGGCAAGCAGTTGCTTCCCAAGTCTGTCTCAATAGCAGACTATGGACTTTTCCTCCAGAAATTTCTCCAAACCTTTTTTAAACCCAGATATGCTAAGCAATGTTACCACATCCTCCTATAAAGAGTTCCAGATCTTAACTATTTGTTGAGTGACAACATATTTCCTCCTATTTGTTTTAAAAGTATTTCCATGTAACTTCCTCGAGTGTCCTCTAGTCTTTGTACCTTTAGAATGAGTAAAAGAAATGATTTACTTCTACTCATTTTACACCACTCAGGATTTTGTTGACCTCAATCATATACAGTGGGGGAAATAAGTATTTGATCCCTTGCTGATTTTGTAAGTTTGCCCACTGACAAAGACATGAGCAGCCCATAATTGAAGGGTAGGTTATTGGTAACAGTGAGAGATAGCACATCACAAATTAAATCCGGAAAATCACATTGTGGAAAGTATATGAATTTATTTGCATTCTGCAGAGGGAAATAAGTATTTGATCCCTCTGGCAAACAAGACCTAATACTTGGTGGCAAAACCCTTGTTGGCAAGCACAGCGGTCAGACGTCTTCTGTAGTTGATGATGAGGTTTGCACACATGTCAGGAGGAATTTTGGTCCACTCCTCTTTGCAGATCATCTCTAAATCATTAAGAGTTCTGGGCTGTCGCTTGGCAACTCGCAGCTTCAGCTCCCTCCATAAGTTTTCAATGGGATTAAGGTCTGGTGACTGGCTAGGCCACTCCATGACCCTAATGTGCTTCTTCCTGAGCCACTCCTTTGTTGCCTTGGCTGTATGTTTTGGGTCATTGTCGTGCTGGAAGACCCAGCCACGACCCATTTTTAAGGCCCTGGCGGAGGGAAGGAGGTTGTCACTCAGAATTGTACGGTACATGGCCCCATCCATTCTCCCATTGATGCGGTGAAGTAGTCCTGTGCCCTTAGCAGAGAAACACCCCCAAAACATAACATTTCCACCTCCATGCTTGACAGTGGGGACGGTGTTCTTTGGGTCATAGGCAGCATTTCTCTTCCTCCAAACACGGCGAGTTGAGTTCATGCCAAAGAGCTCAATTTTTGTCTCATCTGACCACAGCACCTTCTCCCAATCACTCTCGGCATCATCCAGGTGTTCACTGGCAAACTTCAGACGGGCCGTCACATGTGCCTTCCGGAGCAGGGGGACCTTGCGGGCACTGCAGGATTGCAATCCGTTATGTCGTAATGTGTTACCAATGGTTTCGTGGTGACAGTGGTCCCAGCTGCCTTGAGATCATTGACAAGTTCCCCCCTTGTAGTTGTAGGCTGATTTCTAACCTTCCTCATGATCAAGGATACCCCACGAGGTGAGATTTTGCGTGGAGCCCCAGATCTTTGTCGATTGACAGTCATTTTGTACTTCTTCCATTTTCTTACTATGGCACCAACAGTTGTCTCCTTCTCGCCCAGCGTCTTACTGATGGTTTTGTAGCCCATTCCAGCCTTGTGCAGGTGTATGATCTTGTCCCTGACATCCTTAGACAGCTCCTTGCTCTTGGCCATTTTGTAGAGGTTAGAGTCTGACTGAATCACTGAGTCTGTGAACAGGTGTCTTTCATACAGGTGACCATTGCCGACAGCTGTCTGTCATGCAGGTAACGAGTTGATTTGGAGCATCTACCTGGTCTGTAGGGGCCAGATCTCTTACTGGTTGGTGGGGGATCAAATACTTATTTCCCTCTGCAGAATGCAAATAAATTCATATACTTTCCACAATGTGATTTTCCGGATTTAATTTGTGATGTGCTATCTCTCACTGTTACCAATAACCTACCCTTCAATTATGGGCTGCTCATGTCTTTGTCAGTGGGCAAACTTACAAAATCAGCAAGGGATCAAATACTTATTTCCCCCACTGTATTCCCTCATCTAACTCTTTTCCAAGCTGAAGAGCCCTAACCTCTTTAGTCTTTCCTCATACGAGAGGAGTTCCATTCCCTTTTCATTTTGGTCGCTATTCTTTGAACCTTTTCTAATTCCGCTGTATCTTTCTTGAGATAGGGCGACCAGAACTGAACGCAATATTCAAGATACAGACACACCATGGAGTGATACAAAAGCATTATACTATTTTTGGTCTTATTCACCATCCCTTTCCTAATAATTCCTAGCATCCTGTTTGCTTTTTTGGCCACCGCCGCACAGAGCAAAAGATTTCAGCATATTATCTACAATGACACCTTGATCTTTTTCTTGAGCGCTGACCCACAAGATGGACCCTAATTTGTGGTAGAAGCTATGTGCTAAGCCAGCTCTACTGCAATGTTTTGGATTGGATTGGATTTATTAATTTTATATACCGCATTTGTACTGTAGTGCTAAAGTGGTTTACAAAAAAAACAACTATTATTAAATACAAATACGGCAAATATTCAGTTCCAGAAAATACAAACCACATTAAGGGTGTTTGTAGTTGTGACCAACTCAGGAACTCAACCCAACCCTGAGCAGAACAAATCACTAACTCCATCCACAGAATCCTAGATTAGGTGCTGGAAAAAAATCCTGAAATTTAGTTTAAAGGATCAGTCACATATAAGGATAACAACAATTGTATTTAGAAATCCAGATGTAATTGTGCACAACATGTTACAATTCTAAGCAGCAGTAGTTTCCCAAACTTGGTAGCAATATCTAATTGTAATTCAGTTGAATTATTTCAAATATTGATCCTAATTTGTACTTAACTTTCAGGTTAACAGTGCAAAATGATTCAGCAAAGCCACAGAAAATTATTTCAGCAACTATCACCAAAGAAACAGAATCAGATAAGTGCTAGTTTACCCATTGTTTCCCTCTTTTTAATAACTGTGTTTCTTTCCTTCCAGTTCTCCTCCTAAAAGAATTGATTCTTTGTGTTGTTCTTACTTTACAGGTACCCCAGACTCTGGAGAACTTCAGGATACTCATGTAAGTGTTTAACCCTAAACTTAGTGTACTTGTTTTCCCCCTTTTAGTGCCCAAACAAGAGTCCCTTTGTTCACTTAGCTCTGTAGTGGTAGCTTCTTCTTGTTTGTCTGGACTTTGGCCTTGCTTGAATGGTGGAGCCCTGCAGCAACTCCAGCGATATAAAGACCTCTCTGCTGATCCATAGCCTAGGAAGATGCTACCTCCCTAACTTTCAAACTCAATAAAATAAAACCTTAACTGGCTCAAGTCTCAGGATTAGTTTGTCTAAACTGGGATTTAATTTATTAAACTCCAAGGCCTTTCTAACTACATAAAAGAAAAGGTTAATTAAATTCCCTAACTACAAGAGACTATTCTGAATACTGGCCCTATGCTAGAGAGCTGTTTAATTTGGTGCAGAGTCAACAACGCTCTCACCACAGCAGCCACACTGATCTCACAGACCACTTATATCTAGATTTACAATCATAGTGCTGACACTTTCACCACAGCTACCAAATTTTTCAAGCTTCAACTCGCACAGTCAGGCTCGGAATCACACAGCACAGGCCCAATCACTACAGGCCTGAACCCAGGTGAAATCTTAACACAAGATTTTAAGGACATTTTCTCAGGTCACTCCAAAGTGTCAGATTCAGAGTAAGCTGTTATTTAATATCTCATGACCAAAAACAAGCTTCACGGTCAGCTTCAATCACAACACTTCCAGCACTGTTACAATTTAAAGGGAAAATTGTGGGTGAGGTTTCGAAAATCCACACTAGATTTGCTAAACCAGTCACTATCACAAAACTACACTTTTTTAGGAAAATTCTCTGTCCCCACACAGAAATACACACCTGCACTTTCTCACTCTCTCAAGGTAACAGCTCTTCTGAGCAACTGCCACCCAAGCCATTGCCATGGTGACAGCAACTCAGATGACATCAGAGCACCCATCTGCAGCCCCAGGCACCATTCAGAAGCACATACTCAAACACATTCTAAAACTTTTGCATGCAGGCAATTCCATTCTGTAATCGCTGTCTCCATTTTGAAAGTGTAAAATCCCATTGAAATGAATGGGAAATTAAACTTCTAAGTGAAACACCACAAAAATCACCACACACTTGAATAAAAACCATCACAAAGTCTCTTTTTACTGTGTATCAACCACACAGTTTTCTCCAAATTTAAAATAACACACAGTATAAGATGTCCCAAAATTCACCTTAAACCCCCTCCAATGTCACTCTTAAAAATTAAAACAATGCCTCAGCCCCCAGCACAAGCAACAGGAGTCTGAACTACGCACCTGAAAGCCTGAAAACCTGCTTGCACGTGAAACAGCCATGAAACCAATTAAAGTAAAATTATTCACATCACCGTAACCCACCTCAGGAAGCCCTCTGCCCACCCCCCCACCCCCTCCCGAGGAGAAAAAAAAATTAAAATTAAATTCTGAAACCCACACAGACCCAAAAGAACCCATCTAAAATTTCTAAAAATTAACCCCCCCCCCCCCCCCAGGCCATAAGACCACTTACTTGGGTTCCGTGGAGGGGCATAATCGAAAGGGATGCCCAAGTTTTCCTGAGGACGTCCTCGCAAAATGTCCCGATGGAGGGGCGGGGAAACCAGTATTATCGAAACAAGATGGACGTTCATCTTTCGTTTCAATAATACGGTCAGGGACGCCCAAATCTTGAAATTTAGATCATCCTTAGAGATGTTCGTCCCTAGACTTGGTCGTTTCTGATTTTCGGCAATAATGGAAACCAAGGACGCCCATCTCAGAAATGGCCAAATACAAGCCCTTTGGTCATGGGAGGAGCCAGCATTCGTAGTGCACTGGTCTCCCTGACATGCCAGAACACCAACCAGGTACCCTAGGGGGCACTGCAGTGGACTTCATAAATTTCTCCCAGGTACATAGCTCCCTTACCTTGTGTGCTGAGCCCCCCCAAAACCCACTACCCACAACTGTACACCACTACCATAGCCCTTACGGGTGAAGGGGGGCACCTAGATGTGGGTACAGTAGGTTTGTGGTGGGTTTTGGAGGGCTCACATTTACCATCACAAGTGTAACAGGTAGGGGGGATGGGCCTGGGTCTGCCTGCCTAAAGTGCACTGCACCCACTAAAACTGCTTCAGGGACCTGCATACTGCTGTGATGGACCTGAGTATGACATTTGAGGCGGGCATAGAGGCTGGCACAAAATATTTTAAAAGATTTTTTTTTTAGGGTGGGAGGGAGTTAGTGACCACTGGGAGAGTAAGGGGAGGTCATCCTAGGGGTGTGCTGGTAAATGTTTAACAATGGGCTCTCTCTCCAGGCATAGCTGGCCCTGAAATTTGGGGGGAGGGGGGAATACATGACTCTCTCCCCCTCCCTTGTGCGGGCACGCTAGGCATACCTTTGCCGAGCCCCACCAGCCAATAAATGGACTGCCACCATTCTCTGCTGCTTGTTTCTGGCTCTGAGCAGCATGATGGAACCTTCTTGCGCTTGCATGAAAAGTCCCAGCCTGATGCTCAGAGTCAGAAACAAGGAGCATGGAGCAGCAGCAGTCTATTTACTTGGCTGGTGGGGCCAGCATCACTGCCAGCAAAGTAAAAGAGGATTCAGGAGGGGGTCCAAGCCCACATTTTGGGAGTCAGTTGTTAAAGTAGCCATGGGGAGGCCTACTTTAACAACCGGCTCCCAAAATTCTTAAAAACTTAACAAAAGGCTCTCGCAAGCCGTGAGAGCCCGCTCCAGCACACCACTGGGTCATCCCCAATTCTCTCCGGTGATCATCTGGTCAGTTCAGGCACCTTTTTGTGCCTTGGTCATAAGAAAAACAGGACCTGGTAAAGTCGTCCAAGTGGTCATCAGGGACGCCCTTTTTTTTTCCATTATGGGTCGAGGATGTCCATGTGTTCGGCACACCCAAGTCCCGCCTTCGCTATGCCTCCGACACACCCCCCATAAACGTTGGCCGTCCCTCCGACAGAAAGCAGTTGGGGACGCCCAAAATCGGTTTTCGATTATACCGATTTGGACGACCCTGTTAGAAGGACGACCATCTTCCGATTTGTCGAAAGACGGGAGTCCTTCTCTTTCAAAAATAAGCCTGCTAGTCTTCTTCATGCTTCCCCTGGACTTTTTCTGGGTCTGGAAGGACCACCATAGCAGCAGTGTTCAGGTGTCATTTACAGCAGCAGTCCCGCCGGGTAGGCCAAAAATTGAGGCCCCAGCTTCATTTGTGGTCTACCAGAGCTCCAGAGGTGCACTGTTCATGCATGAAAAAACTTACAAGTGCCAGAGCTTTGGCAGCCAGGCCCAAAGCAGGCCATTTTCCTTGATGCCCCAGACCCCTCAGGTAATTTTTTTAAATGTATTTAACCCCTGGGTTACAACAGTAAAGTGTGCCTTGGTAAGGCGGCAGGAGCTGTGCAGGAGGTTGTAAGGAATTGCATTTTTTTGGTCTACATGTTGTCATTGCTGGTGCATATAAACTGTATGTCTGGGTGTGTGTGTATGTAAATATAGTTTCTGGGTATGTTGGGTGGAAAATGTTGGGGAGAGCTGAGAAGTTGTGTATGATGGGTAGGGGAGCAGGTGAGAGATAGGTATGGGGGTGGGGTGTATGTGAGGGTATCTTTTAGAGGTATGGTGTGTGGAGAGGTCAGGTCCTCAAGACCCTTCACTGGCTCCCTATCCGTTTTTGCATCCTATTCAAACTTCTTCTACTAACCTATAAATGTATTCACTCTGCTGCTCCCCAGTATCTCTCCACACTCGTCCTTCCCTACACCCCTTCCCGTGCACTCCGCTCCATGGATAAATCCTTCTTATCTGTTCCCTTCTCCACTACTGCCAACTCCAGACTTCGCGCCTTCTGTCTCGCTGCACCCTACGCCTGGAATAAACTTCCTGAGCCCTTACGTCTTGCCCCATCCTTGGCCACCTTTAAATCTAGACTGAAAGCCCACCTCTTTAACATTGCTTTTGACTCGTAACCACTTGTAACCACTCGCCTCCACCTACCCTCCTCTCTTCCTTCCCGTTCACATTAATTGATTTGATTTGCTTACTTTATTTATTTTTTGTCTATTAGATTGTAAGCTCTTTGAGCAGGGACTGTCTTTCTTCTATGTTTGTGCAGCGCTGCGTATGCCTTGTAGCGCTATAGAAATGCTAAATAGTAGTAGTAGTAGTAGTTTTTTGAAGGTTAGAGGATATGTGGTGGTATATATAGGTGTCAGTGCAATGTGTTTCAGAGTATTCTTACTTTTCTTAATCTACCTATCTTCTTTTTATCTTCCCCTCCTCCTTGCATTCTCCCCTTCCTCACTTCCTTGCACACTCTCCTCTGTTCCCTCTGCCCTTTGTGTTGTTCCCCACTCCACACCTCTCCCTTCTCCCTTGCACTAATTTCCCTTCCCTCCCACTCCCTTTCCCTTGGACTCATCCCCTTCCCTCATCCCCCTTCTCCCAAGCTTCTTCATACTTCTTTCAAGAGCCAGACCAGCTCCTTTTCTTCTGCTACAATATTTAGGATCCTCATATCTTTGGCATGGCCACGGCAGCTGTGCTTCTGATCCCCACTGTTGCTGCTGTGAGACATCTCCTTACTGTGCCATGGGGGTCAGGATCCCTTCACCACACCTCAGAGATCTTTGTTTCCACCAGTAAGGGGCTTCTCCTTCCTATACAGGGAGTTTAGGGTCCCTGACTGTGGCAGAGCTCCTCACATTGTTCTATAGAGTTTAAGGTCCCTATGTCAGCAACGTTTCTACCTCAGCTGGAGCCATCTTTGATTAGTGGGGACTGATCTCCATGATGCCTCACACTTCCTACTGTGCTTTACATGTAAGTTTAATTATGCATGGACCAATAAACCTATGCATACAGACTGACAGTGAGATGGACACACTCTCCCTAATAGGTGTTATCATTTGAGCAAAAGATACCTACAAAGGGCTCCTGGAGTAAACCAGGAAATTATAGACCTGTGCTCCTGACTTCAGTACTGGGAGAACTACTATTACTACTACTTATCATTTCTATAGCGCTAATAGACGTATGCAGTGCGTATTAATAAACATAAGGGAAATGGGTGAATCAGTTAATATAGGCAACTGGATTTTCAGAACACATTTGACAAATTTCCCCATGAGAAATGCCTCAGATAATTAAATAGTTATGAGACACAGGTAATGTCCTATTGTAGTCTTAAAAGGTGTTATATGTTGTAAGTAAGACCTACTGCAGTAAGAGCAGCTGATATCAGTCCTTGTATGTTTGACTATCTAATTAGTTACTTTGTCCATCAAAGACTTGGGCAAAGAGCTAGGCTTTTGCCTACTTCCTGGAGTAGAAATAGTCATGTGTTAGGTAAAGCCTTTCTAGGAGTGCATTCCAGAATGTGGGGACTACTCTGGAAAAGGCATATTGATGGGTGTCACGTTGTATGATATCCTTTGGAGAGGGTATAGTCTAATTCTCTACCATTTGAGTAGAGAATTAGACTATACCTAACCCAACACCATCTTGCTCCCATGTCTTTTACTCAGCCTCTCAACCCTCTTTCTATCACTGTCCCAGGGGCGTAGACATGGGTGGGCCTGGACGGGCACAGGAACTTTTGCTCCAGGCCCACCCAGCCTCTTCTGCCCACTCTCCCCGTCTGCGTGGTCTGCTCACTTTTACTGCCCTGAAGCGCCGTTCTCCCCCAGCACCGGCGATTCCCATAGCCAGCCTTCTGCCAGCGCACGTCATCGGGGCCTCTTCTCAGGCACATCCCACCTACTCTGCAACTTCCTGCGTCCCACCTTTACGGAAAACAGGAAGTTGCAGAGTAGGCGGGATGCACCTGAGAAGAGGCTCCAACGACGCGCGCTGGCAGAAGGCTAGCTATGGGAATCGCCGGTGCTGGAGGGAGAACAGCGCTTCAGGTCAGTAAAAATGACCAGAACTGACCATGTGCAGGGGGCTGTCGTGGGGAGGGGGGTAGCGGGTGGAGAGGAAATGCGGTGGCGGGCGGATGGAGAGGAAATGCGGCGGCGGCGGACGGGGGGGGGGGTGGTAGCGGGTGGAGAGGTAATGCGAGGCCTGTGCCCACCCAATCCACCTCCAGGCCCATCTAAAAATTAAACTCTGGCTACGCTATTGCACTGTCCTCCACATCTTGAGATCACACATTATTCAGCTTTCTATTTTGGTCACTACTGTTGTGGTCCCCAAGTCCCTGCACGTGGAATTTTTTTTGGTTAGATTTAATTCAAGTCTTTTATTATATCACTTCTGCATTTTTTGATTGAAGTGTTGCAGTTCAGTAGGATTATATCTGCCATTTACTTGTTTATTCATGTCATTTTTAATTTGTGTTCTTTTTTCTGTATATGGGTATTTTGTGAATTTCTTTGTAAATAGTTTTGTTGCAATGTGAATAGAGGGATATTAAACTTTCTAATAAATATAAATATTAAACACATTTGTCTCCAGCATGTTTACATTCATTTATGGCCCCTTTCAAATGATGTGTGTATCTACATAATCTGTGTGTGCCTTTTATCCACAGACTTTATATCAATATTGAAATGGAAATGTTTCCCTTTGAAAATGTACTAAGGAAAAGTACACACAGTACACACATCTGCATTTACTATTTGTGCAGGTACTTATTTTTCCATTGTAACTTAAAAGCATAAATTTGGAAAACTAAAATTATACATAGAAGTGCACCTTTCACCCCAACCCTACCTCTAGCATTGCCTGTCCAATACACACACCTACATTTATTTATGCATGTATTAGCCATACGTGCGTAACTGCATGCATGTATCTGGTGAGAAATTTCCTAAAATTCCTTTTCTGTGCATAGAACCCTGTTCTATGCTTTCAGATGCCTTTGAAAACTTTCCTTCCCTGGGTGGGGTCTTCCTTTGAAAATCTGCCCACAAGCCAGTGGATAGATTGAAAATGTGTACAAAATTGGCCTAAAACTGTCCAACTTGCTTACTATTCTTCTATGCAGATGTTGGGCATTTAGGCAATGTTTATTAACCCTCACCCATCCACTAGTTTTGTCATACCTTTAAAGAAACAGGAACATAGTAAATGATGGCAGATAAAGACCATATGGCCTATCCAGTCTACCTATCTATACCAACTACTAATGTCTACTGTCCTTTTCTCTCCCTTAGAGATCCCCTGTGCCTGTCCCATGCCTTCTTGAATTCAGATAATATCTTCATCTCCATCACCTCCACCAGGAGGCTGATTCCTGCATCAATCATCCTTTCTGTAACTAAATATTTCCATAGATTACTTCTAAGTCTATCCTCCTTTTATTTTCATCTTATGTCCCCTGGTTCCAGAGCTTCCTTTCAATTGAAAAGGTCCACTTCCTATACATTTATGCCATAGAGGTATTGAAATGTCTTTATCATATGTCCTATCTCCCATTTTTCTTTCAAAGTATATGTATTGAAATCTTTAGATCTGTCCCCACATACTTTTTGATGAAGACTACAAATCATTTTAGTAGCCATCCTCTGGCCCAACTCCATCCTATTTATATCTTTTTGAAGATGCAGTTTTCAGAATTGTACACAGTATCTAAATGAGGTCACACCAGAGGTTTATACCGAGGTGCTCCTGCTAGTCATTCCTCTCCCTATGCACCCAAGCATCCTTCTATCTTTCACCATTGCCTTTTCTACCTGTTTGGCCACCTTAAGATCATTACATATGATCACTCTCAAGTCCTGCTCTTCTTTCATGCACTGAAGTTCTTCACCCTCTATACTGTATCACTCTCTTTGGTTTTTGCAGGCCAAATGCATGATCCTTCATTGTTTAGCATTAAATCTTAGCTGCCAAATTCTAGACCATTTTCAAACTCAATCAAATTTTGTCTAGCAGGAGCCTCCCTTTGTGAAAGTGTGCTGTCTTGCGACCTGTAGTCAACAGGGCACCAATTCTATAAAGTAAAGTAGATGCCTACTTTATAGAATACTAGCATAACAGGTTAGATACATGCAGTGCATTTTTTCTAGCGAAAAAGGTGCCGGTACTCAAATGCCAGGCCACCCTTCAGGGGTGGGGTGATTACTGAGGACCCACTCCACAATAGTCAGGCCCCCTGCAACCAGTCACAGAATCTATGACAAGGCAGGATTGGTGTGTAGAGCCTGAGCTCTTTCAGGGGACCATGGGTCAATTTTAGCAAACAATGGAAAAGGTGCCAGTACTCAGTACCCCTAAGTGCCCCCTCAAAAAAAGCCCTGGATACATGTCTATATTTTAGATGTGAGAGTGCTTACATGAACCATAGAGCTGGCATAAGTGCTTGTGCCTAAATGCAGAGACACGCACATAGGGGTCGATATTCAAAGTGACCAGTTAAATTGCTTGATCTGGGCAAACGGGTCATTTTCAGCTGCACTTAACCAGTGAGTGCTGCAGAAAATGACAGCTTAGCACCTAAAACAAAACCAGCTATTTTGGGGCCGTTCGGGGGTAGAATCAGAACGTGGCCAATATCCAGCACTTAACCAGTCAAGGTCACCGCATAAAAGTCAGTCCTATCTTTATGCAGTGCCCCATAGCCAGTTGTGTGGAATATCACACTTAACTGGCTATAGTTTAGCTGGCTTCAGAAACCCAGAAAATCAATGGCAGGGTCCAGACACAGCCCAGTATTGAATTTCCAGCCATAATGCTAGCGACGCTCACCATTTTGCTGAGTGAGGTCGGCTGAATATCGACCCCTACATTTATAATATTCTGTAAGTCACGTGATTGTGAGTCCTGTTCGTGTTCCATTCACACTCCACCTGTATATATACCTACCAGTACTATATGCTTTATGTGAAATATGCACATATTTAAAAGAATAACGCTTAAGTGCACTTTTGGCATGTAGGCCTGTATGTGTACGCATATGCACATACACACTAGTATTTTGAACATTTCCATGTGCAATTGGCAAATACTGTAAATGTTAGCATCTACTTTATAGCGTTACTCTGTTAGTGTCTGAAAAAGCAGGGGTATAATAACTTGAGGAACATTCTGGACTCAGTAGGTAGTCAGCACAAATCAGATCTTGAGCTGCTTGAGTATAGTGGTATCTGCATCATCAGATCTCCTGCTGGCTTTATCCACTCTCATTAGTGTAAATACTTCAAGTATCTTCTCCTCTGTAATTTTGTTTGTATAATTTCCAATTTAGGAATGCTATTTCCTGCCTGTGTCATCATCCCCTTCTTTGGAAATATTTAACAAAAGAACACTTTCAAAATTTCTGCCTTTTGCTATTCTTCCTCTTCACACATGCCTATTCCTTTTTGATTTCTTGCCTACCTCCTGTATATCTAAAGGAATTCTATCTTCTGTTTTCATCAATTGGACAATTTTCTCCTCCATTTGAGGGGTCCTTTTACTAAGCCACGATAAAAAGTGGCTTGCGGTAGTGGGGCACGTGTTTTGGGCGCACACTAGGACATTTTTTTTACTGTGACTGGGGAAAAAAGGCTTTCTTTAATGGGCCTGGAAATGGGCGTGCTCTGAAATTAAAACTAGCGCGTGCCTATTTACAGCCTGAGCCTTTACCACCACCCATTGACCTATTAGTAAGGGCTCATGCGTTATCCATGCAGTAACCATGCAGCGCATGCCAACTGCTGATTACCTCCGGGAACGCCCCCCACAGTAGAAAATACAAAAATTGTTTTCTACCGCAGGATTCAGCACACGCCAAACTCAGAATTACCCGCAATGAGAGCTCCTACCCATAACGCCGGGAAGGTCCCTGCTGTTGCTACGGGAGGAGGAGAGCCCGGAGATTTGGGGTTAGATGTCAACCTTTCACCCCCGGCGCTCAACCCTCCTCCTCTCCCCGAAGGACCTGTTTCTCAGTGGAGGCCTCCTGAACACGAAGAAGCTGCAGGAAGTCCTCCAGATCGAGGAATTCAGAATACGGGACCATTGGGGGGTCTGAAGCCTTTTTGTGCTTCGACTGAGCGAGTCACGCCATTAAAACAGCCAGTGTCAGTAACGCTGGAGACTATCTGGGAAGCTCTCCAGCAGTTGGATAATACAGTGGCTAAATCTACAACTGCAGTTTCGACTTTAGTGAGTTCTGTTGAAACTTTATCAAATTCCTTAGTAGCTATAAAGACGGAATTTAACACTCAAGTGAATAAAATTAAAGAAGATGTAAAATACTTGCAAGAATGTGCCGCAATGGTGGTAAAAGATAAAATGATATTACATCCTAAGATTGAACAGATAGAAAACTATAACCATAGATTAAATCTCCGCTTTTTGAATTTCCCAAAATCTCCAGGTATTGCCCCTTTGGAAGTATTTAAGAAATATTTGCTTGAAGTTTTGAAATTTACCCCAGAAACAATTCCACAGATAAATTGGATATACTATTTACCTAATAAGAAAATCTCAGAGAATTCTCTGGAAATGTCTGGTCAAGAAAAGAAAGATTTATTGAATATATCTGAACTTTTGGAAACCTCATTATCTTCAGATTCAGAAAGGGCGACCTTATTGGTTTCATTTGTGTTTGAGCAGGATTTGGAAGCGGTGAGAAGGCTATCCCTCCGTAACTTACAAACATTGTTTTATGGGAAAAAAGTTTGGATATTTCCAGATGTAACAAAGCGAACACAAGATAGGAGGAAAGCTTTTTTGGCTTTAAGAACGGGGCTTCCTTCTATCTTAATTACTCATGCAAATGTGTTGTTAAATATGTTGGTATAAAATATGTCTTTTTTCTTCCCGAACAGTTACGAGCCTTTATACATTTGAAAAACATTCACACTGTATTACCCTCGGTTGAGAATAAGTAAAAGGGGTGGGGAATAGCGTGCTATAGCGTTTATTCAAACTCATGTAATGATATTTTGTAGCTTATCTCCTGAGCTGTATGTTACTTACCCCCCCCCCCCCCCCCCCCCCCCCCTCAGTTGTGGTCTAAAAGAAGATTAACCATTTGTTTTCCTTAGCGCTTATATTACTGATGTAAAAGTTGTTTTCTTTTCTGAATTTCTTGTTCAAGAGTTATGACTTGTAAATTGATTATATACTAATAAAAAAAAACCTCAGAATTACCGCCAGGTGCACGTGCTACCCGGCGGTAGTGCCAATTTGGTGAGTGCTACCCGTGCATTAGCCCTCCTGTGCCTTAGTAAAAGGGCCCCTGAGCGTTTCCCTTCTAACTGCCTTGGCTACCTCCTTTTGCTTTTCTTCCTCTGCCTGTGTTTTTTTATATATTTTTTTTTTAACTAACCTTTTTGTTGTATCATTTCTAGAACTTCCTTAGAGAAACATTTGTTTCTCTAGCCTTTGTCTTTATTTTCATTGTTAACCTGCCTTGCAGGCAACTGTGGCCTTTTTAATGCTCTCGTTTATTGCACATCAATCTTGAAGGCTAGTTTAACCATTAGGCAGACTAGGCAGTCACCCAAGGCAGCACCCTCTGGAGGTTGGGAGAATGGAGGTTGCAGGAAAAAGTTGCTGCAGTCAAAGAAAACAATACTGTAGGTCTGGATTGCTACACAAACTCAAAGAACATTCAGTGTTTACTTTTTACCTGTAGGGATGGTGGGCAATTTCAAATACCCTGATAATTGACTTTTGGAAATTGTCAGGGCTAACTTTGTAAGAAACTTGAGCATGTAGAACAATCATTTAGTTATCAAGGGGCAGCAAAAGGCTGTTTTTTACCACACCTTGACTTACCACAGGAGTCACCAATCTGCAGCACAGGAGTTAGCCAGGCTCCCTCCCGCAGTCTGAATATCAGCCCCAATGTGCCTATCCAGCTTATAATTGAAAAAGAAAAACGCCTATATTGCGACCCAAATCAGGAGATAGACGTTTATCTCACAAAAATGAATAAAGCGGTATAATCGAAAGCCGAATTTGGACGTTTTCAACTGCACTCCGTCGCGGATGCGGACAAAGTTGATGGGGGCGTGTCAAAGGCATGGTGAAGGCAGAACTGGGGCGTGGTTATCGGCCGATCACAGATAGGCGCCTTTCGCCGATAATGGAAAAAAAATATGCGTTTTTAGCTAGAATTTAGGGCACTTTTCCTGGACCCTGTTTTTCCACGAATAGGGCCCCAAAAAGTGCCCTAAACGACCAGATGACCACTGGAGGGAGTCGGGGATGACCTCCCCTGACTCCCCCAGTGGTCACAAACCCCCTCCCACCACAAAAATATGCCGTTTCACAACTTTTTATGTTCACCCTCAAATGTCATACCCACCTCCCTGGCAGCAGTATGCTGGTCACTGGAGTAGTTATTAGGGGGTGCAGTGGACGTCAGGCAGGTAGACCCAGGCCCATCCCCCCCACCTGTTACACTTGTGCTGGTAAATGGGAGCCCTCCACACCGCCCCCCAAACCCACTGTACCCACATGTAGGTGCTCCCCTTCACCTCTTAGGGCTATAGTAATGGTGTAGACTTGTGGGTGGTGGGTTTTGAGGGGGATTGGGGGGGCTCAACACACAAGGGAAGGGTGCTATGCACCTGGGAGCTCTTTTACCTTTTTTTTTTTTTTGTAACAGTGCCCCCTAGGGTGCCCGGTTGGTGTCCTGGCATGTGAGGGGGACCAGTGCACTACGACTCCTGGCCCCTCCCACAAACAAATGCCTTGGATTTATTCGTTTTTGAGCTGGGCGCTTTCATTTTCCATTATCGCTGAAAAACAAAAACACCCAGCTCACAAATTGTCGAATAAAACATGGACGTCTATTTTTTCCCAAAATACGGTTCGGTCCGCCCCTTCACGGACCCGTTCTTGGAGATAAACGCCCATGGAGATAGACGTTTTCGTTCGATTATGCCCCTCCACGTGCTTTTCCTGGTTAGACATCCTGTTATAAAATTACCCTTTTCACCAGAAGTTTAGCTAGACAGCAGATTTGGGGTGGGCCTACAGTAAAAATGGGTGGACACAAAATGTCCTCTCTACCCCACCCCCCAACTCTCTCTCTCTCTCTCTCTCTCACACACACACACACTCAACTAAAAAATATAAATATCTGACGATCTGGTGAGGAGCCTCAAGCCCTGCCAGCTCAAGATCTCCCCCTGAAGGTACCCAGAACTTTCTGCTTCCCAGCTTGACAGTCAGCGACAGCTTCCTGTATGTCAATGTGGTCAGAGGAAATTTTCAGCAACACTATACATATAGGACCAGATTCAGTAAATGACACCTAAATTTGGGTGTCAGAAAAAATCATCCCCAGCACTATCCTATAAAGAGTGCTCCAGGTTGAGTGCCCTTTATAGAACAGTGTAGCACTGATTACTTTACCCAAATTTGGGTGCCAGGACTTGTCCCTGCTGAAACCAGGTATAATTCCTGGCACCCAATTTTGGTGTGCATCCGCAGTATTCTATAACACTGTGTTCAACTTTCTGGAACACCCCTCAGGGCCGGACTTAGGCAGGGGTGACAGGGGCGACCACACAGGGCCTCACGCTCACAGGGGCCCCGCAGCTGGTCACGTCCATGTTGCATTGTGATCAAACCCCGCCCACCTTGTCCCCAGCCCACTCCCACCACAGTTTCTCATCTGACTCTCTGTGTGCACTGGCCACCACCCCACCCCTCACCCAACTCCCACCGCTAGCTCGCCGTAACAGTGTCTGCTGCCGCATTGCGCTGCCTGCACATATCTTTTCTGCTCTGCTGTGCCAATATGCCAAGCAGTTGCGGCACTTGTCAGTCCTCCTGAATTGGCGCACCTCCCGCCTAGTCCGCTGATGACGAGGTTGTTGACGCTGGAACTTGTGTCTGCCACATGGCCCACCCCCTGATTTAACTTCCTTCCTCAAGAGCAGACTGCAGCAGAGAGAGTTCCAGGCAACACTTACTTCAGAACAGACCACTGAGGACAGAAAAGAGTAAGTACTAACTTGAGAGGGGTGGGGGGGAGGGGTTTGAAAGGAAGAACAACATAATCAAAGTCTGAGTCTCAATAATTTATCTTTATTTGAAATAAACAAAAAAAAGGTGTAATTTAATCATCTTGTCAATGGGGAGGAGCTAGAGTGAGGACGGGGCTAGGATGGGGCCCCACCAAATTGGTCTGCACAGGGCCCCGCACTGGCTGGCCCTGATGCCACTGAACCGCCCATGCCTCTCTCACGGCCACACTTCCTTTGAGGTTCCACACCATAGGATTTGGACGCATAGTTTTGTAGAATAACACGTAGCAAACTGCACATGCAAATCCAAATTGGAGCCAACTAACATCAACAATTGTTAGCACCCAGTTATTAATGCTAATTAGCTTGTTACCCAATTTAGTTGTGCGTGCATCTTAGAATTGTGCTCAAATCTGAGCACTCTATTGCATCCCCTTGGTAGTGGGAAAATGTGGGACACAAATGCAACAAATAAAAATAATAATAATAAAATTCACAGATATGGGCATATATGTTTAGGGAGTAATTCTATAAATTAGGTAATAATATTTACATCCCAGTTATACATATCAATTTTCAGAATTCTGGCACTCATGAGATGGCATTCATGAGATGTTATATAATGTATAGGAGAGTAAGGAGTGTCGTCTGGTATGGGGAATGTAGAGATGACTCATACTTGATGAATTGAGACGCATTATGTTTAATTTTGCAGGGGCAGTCCTTGAAAAAGCCTAGCAAGCGAAACGTGCATGTCAAACATCTCAGAACCCCCGGTCCAATTATCTGTACTCTAAGGAGGAAATTATAATATCTTTAAAATAATTAAAAAAGTTGATGAAATCATTGCGATATTAATCACCTATGAAGAATTTGGTGCAATAATGCATTTCCAACATTTGAATGAGGGTTAGATATGAGCACCGCTGAGGCGAAAACAGAAAGAATTATAAGAAGTATGCTGTTGGTTTATGGACAAAGTTGAGGGAGTTTAATTGTGTCTAGGATCCTTATATGATTAAATGGCTGTGTTCATAAATGCACATACATGCTAGATAGATACCTACACAAATGGGGTGGACTCTGGGCAGGGCACACAGTTTTGCACATAAATTACAGTATGCTAGATGTTATCTGCACATCACCGGCACTTAGATGCACACAATGTCTCCAGCTCTGTTGCTGGCATAAGTGTTTGCACATGTGCACATATATTCCTGGTTACGCTACTTTCCTTTATAGATTAGGTGCAGTTATAGGATTCCCCACCCCCACCCTTCATGACTGCTGCTAAACCTATACTGTAAGTTCCTTTGAATATGGCACCTTAGCTTGGAGAGTCCATAAAGTCCCTGGAGAAATGAAATGCATAATTCAGGGGAAAAAAATCTCTCTATACAGTGGGGGAAATAAGTATTTGATCCCTTGCTGATTTTGTAAGTTTGCCCATTGACAAAGACATGAGCAGCCCATAATTGAAGGGTAGGTTATTGGTAACAGTGAGAGATAGCACATCACAAATTAAATCCGGAAAATCACATTGTGGAAAGTATATGAATTTATTTGCATTCTGCAGAGGGAAATAAGTATTTGATCCCTCTGGCAAACAAGACCTAATACTTGGTGGCAAAACCCTTGTTGGCAAGCACAGCGGTCAGACGTCTTCTGTAGTTGATGATGAGGTTTGCACACATGTCAGGAGGAATTTTGGTCCACTCCTCTTTGCAGATTATCTCTAAATCATTAAGAGTTCTGGGCTGTCGCTTGGCAACTCGCAGCTTCAGCTCCCTCCATAAGTTTTCAATGGGATTAAGGTCTGGTGACTGGCTAGGCCACTCCATGACCCTAATGTGCTTCTTCCTGAGCCACTCCTTTGTTGCCTTGGCTGTATGTTTTGGGTCATTGTCGTGCTGGAAGACCCAGCCACGACCCATTTTTAAGGCCCTGGCGGAGGGAAGGAGGTTGTCACTCAGAATTGTACGGTACATGGCCCCATCCATTCTCCCATTGATGCGGTGAAGTAGTCCTGTGCCCTTAGCAGAGAAACACCCCCAAAACATAACATTTCCGCCTCCATGCTTGACAGTGGGGACGGTGTTCTTTGGGTCATAGGCAGCATTTCTCTTCCTCCAAACACGGCGAGTTGAGTTCATGCCAAAGAGCTCAATTTTTGTCTCATCTGACCACAGCACCTTCTCCCAATCACTCTCGGCATCATCCAGGTGTTCACTGGCAAACTTCAGACGGGCCGTCACATGTGCCTTCCGGAGCAGGGGGACCTTGCGGGCACTGCAGGATTGCAATCCGTTATGTCGTAATGTGTTACAATGGTTTTCGTGGTGACAGTGGTCCCAGCTGCCTTGAGATCATTGACAAGTTCCCCCCTTGTAGTTGTAGGCTGATTTCTAACCTTCCTCATGATCAAGGATACCCCACGAGGTGAGATTTTGCGTGGAGCCCCAGATCTTTGTCGATTGACAGTCATTTTGTACTTCTTCCATTTTCTTACTATGGCACCAACAGTTGTCTCCTTCTCGCCCAGCGTCTTACTGATGGTTTTGTAGCCCATTCCAGCCTTGTGCAGGTGTATGATCTTGTCCCTGACATCCTTAGACAGCTCCTTGCTCTTGGCCATTTTGTAGAGGTTAGAGTCTGACTGATTCACTGAGTCTGTGGACAGGTGTCTTTCATACAGGTGACCATTGCCGACAGCTGTCTGTCATGCAGGTAACGAGTTGATTTGGAGCATCTACCTGGTCTGTAGGGGCCAGATCTCTTACTGGTTGGTGGGGGATCAAATACTTATTTCCCTCTGCAGAATGCAAATAAATTCATATACTTTCCACAATGTGATTTTCCGGATTTAATTTGTGATGTGCTATCTCTCACTGTTACCAATAACCTACCCTTCAATTATGGGCTGCTCATGTCTTTGTCAGTGGGCAAATTTACAAAATCAGCAAGGGATCAAATACTTATTTCCCCCACTGTATATATATAGATAGATAGATTCATATCTATTTATAGACAGATTTCTTTTTTCTCTGAATTATGCATTTCTTTTCTCCAAGGACTTTATAGACTTTCCAAGCTAAGGTACCAATATTCAAAGGAATTTACAGTATCGCTTTAGTAACAGCCATGAGGTGGGTAATCCTATAACAGTGCACCTATATAGAGAGAGATAGGTGGCTATAGATATAGATATATATATGTATATGTATATTATATCTATAATTTGGTTCCTGTTGTTCTACAGTAAAATATGTTTTCATGTCTGTTTCTCTCAGACAGATCCACAGTCTGTTGCCCATATCAGCTTGCAATCCCTGAGGAGAGGAGACCCAGGAATGAGGAACCTGGGAACCTAAGTCATCTCTCACTCCCACAAGGTTAGACTCGAGGTCAATGATAGCGAGATCTTGAAAGAGGCTGACTTTCCAACTCCTTTAGCAAAACAATTTCAGATATCACATATCAACAATATGCATGCAAGTTCCCTGCTAGCACACTGAGTTAAGGAGTCCATTATTCCCATACAAATAGCAAGTTTTTTTAAATAAAAAATCAGACTGAAAGCTGACATGGTTTAATAAAACCCCATCCTGTCCTGGGTGGTATGTAAATGATTTTATGAACACAGCCTAGTTAAGAATATTAGTACAAAGTCATTGGTTTGAGGTGTGGGTCTCATTTTTTTGTTCTGCGCAGTGAGCATTCTGTCACCTCTAATTAAAGCAACAATGACTGGAAAATCAGTGCAGATTTTCAGCTATTGATTCCACCTCTCCCTCCTTTCTTCTCTTTCCCTTCCCCCCTCACATTTTTCTTTCTTTCTTCCTTTCTTTCTTCTTTTTTTTTTTCTTTTTTCCTACCTTGCCTGAGGCTATGGTTGGCTTTCTCACTGCACTTCCTTTTTCTGAGCAGGCTTTGATTGCATCTCCTATTACTAAAGAAAAAACAGCCAGGGGTTCAGGCAGTCTTGTTTTTACTTTGTGCTCTTTCACAGAAATGAAAGTCATTAAAAAACAACATCAAGAGGCTATATCTCCTGTAGAAACCATTGCATGGCAGCTGAGTGCATCTGCTTTTTCTCACCTCTAAAGGGAATCAATATGGCTTTAAATGATTTCCCTGATGTCCAGTTTTCTTATGCTGCTCTGCTGTCATTCCAGGCTTTCTAGCAGTTGATCATTTCTATCGCCTTTCTCCCCACTGTTTTTCTCTCTTTTACCCAGTCACCTATTTCTCTCCCTTCCTATCTTATTTTCTTTCCTTTTTTTGCTCTCTTGCTCAGCCAATTCCCCCTCCTCTTTCTTCTCTCTTTCCCCTCCCCCATCTTCCATCTCAGTTCTATTTCTGTCTCCCATTCAACCTGTCTTACTTATTTCGTTGCCCTTTCAGAGCCACTTGCAAAATATTTGCTTAGCAGCATTTTTCTTCCTCTAGTGATTAAATAATAGTGCTAATGCTTCCTAATGTTTCACATGGCATTGTTCTCTAACTGGATAGTGGGAAATGTGGGTTTTTTTAATACATTTTTATTTTGTTTGTTTAAACAAAAGTTTGTTTAAACAAAAGCAATCATTAAAGGATCAGTCAAAACTCTCAGGGGCCCTTTTACAAAGGCACCGGAGTGCCTACACACGTACAGTGTGCACCAAATCAACACTACCGCCCGGCTAGCATGTGAGCCAGGCAGTAATTCTGAATTTGGTGTTTGCCAAATCCCACTGTAGAAAATAATTTTCTATTTTCTACTGCGGGCTGCTTACCTGGCAGCAGTGGCCCTGGACCCCCTGCCGCCGACCCTCTCAACCCTGCCCTCCCGCCGCCAACCCCCCGTCGCCTATCTTTGCTGGCGGGGGACCCCAACCCCCACCAGCCGAGGTCCTCTTCTTCCGATGAAAAGGCTTGATTCTATTTCTGAGTCTGACGTTGTACGTGCAGGACGTCAGACTCAGAAACAGAACGAAGCCTTGCGCCGGAAGAAGAGGACCTCGGCTGGTGGGGGTTGGGGAGGGTTGGCGGCGGGAGGGGGGGTCGAGAGGGTCATGGGCGTGGGGGGTCAAAGTTGTTGTTGGTGGTGGGGGTGGCGGCAGTCGGCAATGGCGGTGGAGGTCGGCAATGGCAGGGGGGTCAGTGGCACTGGGGGGGGGCTAAAATGTGCCCCCTCACCTCAGGCTCTGGATGCCCCTCCCACCGAAGTCTGGCTACGCCCCTGCCTGGCAGTAAACAGCAGTTGGCACGCTGCATGCTTACCATGCGAGTAGTGCGTGAGACCTTACCTCTAGGTCACTGGGCGGCAGTAAGGTATCATGCTAAAAATGGATGCACACTGGTTTCAATTTTAGCACACGTCTATTTTCTGGCCCCCTTAAAAAAAGGCCCCTTTTCCTAGATGTGGTAAAAAATGGCCCAGCGCTTGCCCAAAAGTCATGCTTGCACTACTGCAGGCCACTTTTTACCATGGCTTAGTAAAAAGGACCCCCTCACTGACATAGGTAGGATGGTCAGAAAAAGTAAACTGGAAAATGTAGTGCTATCCATAAGTTAACAGTCTGCCAAAAAATGAATTATAGTCATCTGTATATAATTTTGCCATAAGATTAGAGCCAATGAAGCTAGCTGGAGGTGAAGGTTCCTTACAATGTTTCCTTTCATAATAACAACTAGTGTATGGACCTGTTACAAGTAAAAAAAAACATGCATGACCCAACCTTCCCCAGTCACCATATGAACACACCATGTCTCAGCCTTAGATACTGTGCACCTATACTTTCTACGGTGGGTAAAGGTATATGCACTGTTATGCTACCCCTATAGATAGACCAAATAAAAAGAAAATCTGGCAATATCCAATTATATAATCATATATCTAATATATAATTATATGCAATAGTGACTTGCATTTGTAAACATACTTGAAATAATAATGGACCATTCAAAGTGACTATTTCAGGCAAATCACAAAATAGAATCAGACATGCAACTCACTAATATCATCATCGGTCCAACTTAAATTTTGCATATTCTTGCCTTTAAAAAAAAAGAAAAGAAATGATTTCACTTCATTTCAATTGTGTGCATCATACTCCTTTCTCTTATTTTTCTATATACTTCATACACCTTGTTATATGGTTAGCAACTTTAAAATTATGATAGCACTTAACTTATATGTGCACAGATCCACTGCCAACATGGCTAATGTTTCGAACTTTGCATCAGGGAAGTAGTCCTCTAAAAAAGAAAAAAATTACAAGTTCATAACTGATGTCACTTACAACTTGCATAAAACTTTCAATCAGCCCACAGGTTGCATAATAAAATGTTATTTCTAAAATTACCACCGTAACAGCAGTATTTTGGTGGCATTTAAATAGTTTTAATGATAGATTCAATATGGCCGGCCAGTGACGCCATCACGTAGCATCACCAGTTCCAATCAAATTAATGACCACCATTCAATGTCTGCATTTAACCCTTTAGGCTCCACAGAATCTAATGATTCTGTAGAGTGGGCAGACAAATCTAGAGCTCATGTATGCAAGTCCTCACCTGTAGGATATAAATCCCACATAGCTCTACTGAATAGAAACTGCTCTGAAAGCCAGCAGTAGCATAACATTCCTCAATGCAATCTTCTGTTTTCAGTCACCTGCTTATTCTCTGTAACGGTCATAGTCTCCCTGTTGCTCTCGTGTTCACTGTTGATCTCTTTCCTGCTCTTGCATCACTCTTAGCCTTTGAGCTAAAATTAATTGTAAGGTCTGAGACATAAACCTATGATTGTCCTTTCTTAGCTATTTGGCTGAAACTGAGACTACTGAGCTTATTTTCGAAAGAGATCGCTGGCCATCTTCTGACACAAATCGGGAGATGGCCGTCGATCTCCTGATCCCGGCCAAATCGGTATAATCGAAAGCCAAATTTGTCCAGCGCCAACTGCTTTTTCGTCGCGGAGCCGGCCAACCTCCAAGGGAGGGTACAGAAGGTGGGATGGGGGCAGGACGGGGGCATGGTTATGAGATGGCCGGCTTCACCCCATAATGGAAAAAAGATGGCCGGCTCAGACGAGCATTTTGACCGGCTGGACTTGGTCATTTATTTTTAGGACCAAGTCTGAAAAAAGTGCCCCAACTGACCAGATGACCACCGGAGGGAATTGGGGATCACCTCCCCTTACTTCCCCAGTGGTCCCCAACCCCCTCCCACCAAAAAAAAAACCACATTTTTTGCCAGCCTGTATGCCAGCCTGAAATGTCATACCCAGCTCCCTGACAGCAGTATGCAGGTCCCTGGAGCAGTATTTAGTGGGTGCAGTGCACTTCAGGCAGGTGGACCCATGCCCACCCCCCCCCCCTACCTGTTACACTTGTGGTGGTTAATGTTGAGCCCTCCAAAAGCTCCCAAACCCCACTGTACCCACATGTAGGTGCCCCTTCACCCCTTAGGGTTATGGTAATGGTGTACAGTTGTGGGGAGTGGGTTTTGTGGTGGATTTGGGGGCTCAGCACCCAAGGTAAGGGAGCTATGCACCTGCCAGCTAATTTTTTTTTTAGAAGTGCCCCCTAGGGTGCCGGTTGGTGTCCTGGCATGTCAGGGGGCCAGTGCACTACAAATGCTGGCTCCTCCCACGACCAAATGCCTTGCATTTCGCCGGGTTTGAGATGGCCGGGCCCGGTTTCCATTATGGCTGAAAACCGAAGCCGGCCACCTCTAAACCCGGCAATCTCAACATTTGACCTAAATGTTGAGATTTAGCCGGTTGGCTCTGCCCCTTTGCGGAGCCGGCCCCGAAGATGGACGGCCATCTATTTGGCCGGCGCCATTCAATTATGCCCCTCTATATAACCTTTCCCTCCTCGATCCCCATTGCACCTGAAACTCATTATAGAGTAGCATTGAGCACCAATTTTGTGGTACCAATTTTAGAGCACCATTTACCGAATCTAGTCCAAAATACCAATATCATCTATTAGAATAATAGCATGGTCAAACATACATCAGAACAGTTAGAAGAAAGCAGATATTAAAAATTAACAAAGATAGATAGATAGATAGATAGATAGATAGATAGATAGATAGATAGATAGATAGATAGATATAATCAAAATGGGAATAAAAGAGTAGCTTAGTGGTTAGAGATGGGGGTTATAAACCAGAGCAGTCAGGGGTTTAAGCCTCACTTCTCTCACTGATTCTGTTTATGACTTTAGAGAATTCACTTCACCCTCCATTGCTTCAGGTACAATTCAAATTGTGAACCCATTTGCTCAGGGGAATAACTCATGTACTGAATGTAATTGTTCTTGAGATCAGATTTGGAAAAAGAGTAATAAATCCAAATCCATCATCCACTACGACTAGAAAGGCTGCTGAAAAGAAAAATGCCTTAGTTTGCTTTCAAAATTCAGTATATCATCCTCAAGGGTTAACTTGGCTGGTAATATATTCTACAAAGGAAGTCTGGCAACACATATAGGCATTAAAACACAACTCTACTTTGCAAACAACCCTGGGAGACAGTGTCTGTAAATGTTTCTGATGGGTGCTGCTGGGTTAATATGTCTATCATGGGCCTAATGGACACTGGAACAGGTTCTCTAAGAACCCCAGACAGCACCATAACTACTACTACTAATCATGACTAGAGTGCTACTAACATATGCAGCACTGTACACATTATATACAAGTATTTTCTTTTTCACTAGAGGGCTCACAATCTCAGTTTTTGTACCTGGGGATATGGAGGGTTAAGTGACTTGCTGAAGGTCACAAGGAGCTGCAGTGGGAATCAAACCCTGCTGCACTAATCATTAGGCCACTCCTCCACTCTAAGACCCTATCAACCTTATTTTCAAAAGTGATGGGCGCCCAGATTTCGACCCAAATCGGGAGATAGGTGCCCATCTCGCAAAGGCGCCCAAATCGGTATAATCGAAAGCCGATTTTGGGCGTCTTCAACTGCACTCCATCGCGGGAATGAACAAAGTTGATGGGGGCATGTCGGAGGCGTGGTGAAGGCGGGACTGGGGTGTGTTTATCGGCCGAGGAGAGATGGGCGCCTTCGGCCGATAATCGAAAAAACAAAGGCGTTTTTAGCGCGAATTTAGGTCACTTGTTTTGGACCCTTTTTTTTTCACGGACAAGTCCCAAAAAAGTGCCCTAAATGACCAGATGACCACCGGAGGGAATCAGGGATGACCACCCCTGACTCCCCCAGTGGTCACTAACCTCCTCCTACCCTCAAAAAACCAACTTTAACAATTTTTTTTTCCAGCCTGTATGTCACTCTCAAATGCCATACCCAGCTCCATCACAGCAGTATGCAGGTCCCTGGAGCAGTTGTTAGATTGTATTTTAAAATCTTCTTTGTTACTGCATATTCTTCTATAGCATAAAAAATGGGAATATGGTAAAGATTCTTCACAGTAATCAGGGTGGCAACTTGTGGAATGTAGAAATGTAGAATTAACACAAGTATCTTGTAGAAATACGGGACTCTTCAATTTTTCGGAACTGCATTGCAGGCCATTGCCCCAGAAGTTCTGTTATTTAATCTTAATATTTTGTCCTTTCTATGGTATTCTGAGAATGTATAATATTCATGCAGATAGTATTATGATCTTTGCTTCCTTGCCCTAAATCAGTGTTTCTTGAGTCAGTCTTGGAGTACCCCCTTGTCAGTCAGGTTTTCAGGATGTCCACAATGATTATGCATGAAAGAGATTTGTATACAATGGCAGCAGTACATACATACTCATTGTGGATATCCTGAAAACCTGACTGGCAAGAGGGTACTGCAGGATTGACTTGGGAAACACTTCCCTAAATGACAACAGTTGGCCTGTGCTGTAGGTAAGTTCTCTGAGTGTCATCTTAATTTCACATCGAATGCTGCATCCTCAGATCAGACATGTTGTAAAGAGCTCCTTCTATATGATTTAGTTGTTATAAAACCTGAAGTCTCATTCATTTGGATGAGTTTCATCTGATTCTTCATGTATTAGTCATGATTTCCTTAGATTACTTTTGCAACTCTTTGTATCTTGGGTTATTGTCATCCTTTTTATATGCACTGTAGCTTATCCAAAACGTTTTGGCTTCTAAGCTCACTGGGCATGGTCTTTGGGTGCATGTCACTTCACTCCTTATCTGTGAAGACCCGTGGAGGGGCATAATCGAACGCGAACGTGTCTATGTCCGAGAACGGGTATGTGAAGGAGTGGGACAGACCGTATTTTCAAAAAAATCTTTTTTTTCGATAATACGGTTTGTGCCAGGCAAATGCATCGGATATGTGCGGATTTGAGCTGGGTGGTTTTGTTTTTCAGCGATAATGGAAAACGAAGGCGCTCAGCTCAAAAACGAACAAATCCAAGGCATTTGGTTGTGGGAGGGGCCAGGATTCGTAGTGCACTGGTCCCCCCTCACATGCCAGGACACCAACCGGGCACCCTAGGGGGCACTTGTAACAAGTAAAACAAAAATGTAAAATACCTCCCAAGTCCATAGCTTCCTTCCTTTGGGTGCTGAGCCCCTGAAATCCCCCCCAAAACCCACTGCCCACAACTCTACACCATTACCATAGCCCTTGTGGCTGAAGGGGGGGCACCTAGATGTGGGTACAGTGGGCTTGGGGGCGGTTTGGAGGGCTCCCATTTACCACAAATGTAACAGGTAGGGGGGATGGGCCTGGGTCCACCTGGCTGAAGTGCACTGCACCCACTGAAAACTGCTCCACGGACCTGCATACTGCTGTCATGGAGCAGGGTATGACATTTGAGGCTGGCATAGAGGCTAGCAAAAAATTTATTTTTAAGTTTTGTTTTTAGGGTGGGAGGGGGTTGGTGACCACTGGGGAGTAAGGGGAGGTCATCCCTGATTCCCTCTGGTGGTCATCTGGTCAGTTCAGGCACCTTTTTGAGGCTTGGTCACAAGAAAAAATGGACCAAGTAAAGTCAGCCAAGTGCTCGTCAGGACACCCTTTTTTTTCCATTATGGGTCGAGGACGTCCATGTGTTAGGCACACCCTTCTTTTTTCCATTATTGACCGAGGACACCCATCTCTTAATCATCCCCAGTCCCGCCTTCACTACGGTGCTGACATGCCCCCGTGAACTGTTGAGGACACCCAAAATCGGCTTTCGATTATGGCGATTTGGGTGACCCGGAGAGAAGGACGCCCATCTCCAAATTTGTGTTGGAAGATGGGTGCCCTTCTCTTTCGAAAATAAGCCTGATAGGATAGTTTTTGACGTAATATATAAGTAAGAATGAATATTGTATACTACTAGCCTGTGATTAGGGTTTCCTCTTTGAATAAAAGATATATATCTACTTTTTAGGTGATCACTAAAATGTACAGCCCCTGAGGAAGCAGTGAAGAGTGACACGGGTTTGGCCACTGTCGGGTGAAAGTTGTGCTCAACCATTTATTATACACATAAAACAAGTTGAATAAACTAAGGCATTGTTGAAGAAAAATCAAGAGAATTAAGGAATAAGAATCAAGAAAATTTATGTTTTAAATCTGAAGGATTAAAATAAAAAACTAATTTTTAAAAAAATCTCAAAAAATTGAACATCACAAGGTGTGAGACCAATGATGATTATAACAACCCCAGTTAAAGACACAAAATTTTGATAAGCATCCGGGTGTATTGAGGTCTCCCCCTTGTAGAAATACTGAACTCTTCAATTTTTCGGTATACTTGATGTGTTAGAGCCACAGTTGTCTTTCTCCCCTTTTGATACTGCAATGCAGTTCCACCACTTCTTTTCTAACTCCATATCCAGAGCAGCAGGGGTATTTGCCTTACAACTTCTCTTCCAGCCTGCAAGAAAGAGGAGGGGAGGGACCAAACATGAAGCAGAGCACAGCAACCCTGTTCCATAATCCAAACTGCCTTCTCCTCATGCGCCTGTCCCTGTCCTGCCTCCATTCCTGGCTCCATAGTTCCACTTCCACTTAGCCTACATATTAAGCCCAGTAGAATCGCATGGATGATAGCGCCAAACCTTTTGGGCCCTCCAAAATAGGCATTGATTCAAACCATGTCAGAACTTTAAGATCATTTCCATTGGTGAGTTGATGCAAGAGGATAGAATATGAGACAGTGTCAAAAGTTGCTGTTAGATCAAAAAAAATCAAAAGAAATGAACAATTTTTGTCAAGTCAACATAGACGTGCATCCAGGGTGGAAACTAACAAGGTTTCCATGCCATAACCTACATGAAATCCATAATGGTGTAAGTCAAAGGTTTCATGCTCCTTTCTAGAATGCCTGAAGCTATTGTAAAACAAACTGCTCAATCAGCTTTCCCAAGAAAAGTAGGTTAGAGATTGGACTACAGCTGTTCAGTCAGAGAAATCTAAAGATAACTGTTTAAGTACGGGCATAATACTGGCCCATTTCAAAGACTGAGACAAAGCATCTTCTGACAGTGACACAATTGACTACTTTAGGCAGAAAGTCAGCAATAATTAGCTTAATGTTCTTAATGGTCACAACAGACTGTGGGTCAGGTACATAACAGCTGACCACAGGATTCCCATCTAATTACACAGTTATCTGAGATAGGGACCTCTAACTTATGTGTGAAACTTTGTAGTGGAGTAGAAAGGGATTCAATTTTGGCTGGAAAAAAATTCATTCAGGGCCACACAACCAAACTTTCAGAATAAACAATCCAGGGATCACTACTAAGGTTGAATAACATCGAGAAAAGGTCACAGCAATGATTTTGAAACCCAGCAATCAATGTAGAAAAGTAAACATTTTTAGTCTTCTCAATTGTTAGTCTATAGGTATGACAGCAAAATTTTCTGTCAGCTTGGTGTTAATTTCTCTTTAGACCGGATATCTCCAGAGCTTACTGTAGTCGCCTATGCCCCAGGATTCTATATATCGTGCTGAGATTTCTGCATAGAAATCGAAGCATATTCCATAACAATGCACACAACTTAATTAGTTAACAAGCTAATCAGTGTTGATAATTAATTGTTAAAAAAATTATCAGCACTAATTGGCATTAATTAGAATTTATGTGCACAATTTGCTAAGCATTTTCTGTAACGTGGGGCATGTAAATATAAGTTGCATAGTTGAAAAGTGTGCATTGTTATAGGCGTGGAATGGACGGTTCATGGGCGTTTCTAAAATCTACACACATTGTTATAGAATACACCTGCTTCATTCCTAATTTGGACATCAGATTTACACCAGGTTTTACATGCCATAATTGACCATGACCAAATTCAGTCTCATGGACCAGCCCTCGGCGTATTCTATATACCATGTGGAAACTTAGGCTTATTCTATAAAGTGTGCCTAAATTAAAGTGTACTTTATAGAATACACCTAAGTGAATTTCATTTCGGAGCCAAATTTTTATAGGTGCTTCTGCAGACCAAAGAGTATTCTCCCAGTGGTCAACTAATTCTGTTACACTCTGAGGAGAAGAAGCCTATGAAGAAGAAGCCAAATGGATTAAAACTAGTGGGTATCAACTAATTCTCTTCTCCTGGGATGTCCCAGTGTGAAACACTACACATGAAGATAGTGATTTGAAACTGAATCAAGTATAGTCAAATAACAGCACAGGAAAGAATGAAAGGCTCACAACTATGGCAACTATATCTAAGGTACAAGTGATTTAGACAAAATAATATAAGGGCTGATATTCAAAGAAATTTAACCAGGCAAGAGACACTCCTGCTCCATTAAATCTCTCATGCGAAGCTATTCAGGGATATTCGCTAAAATGGCCGCTGACTAACTGACAGCAGTAGCCATTGGTTCCAACTACCATCTCAGAGTAAACCCTTTTCTTGAGCCATGATTTGGCCTGTTCTGATCATGCCGGCTTCCGAAGGTCCGCAAACTCACTTCTGGTTGTCTCTGTTCCGGTCCAACATCACGGGGAGTGCGGCGGTTCGTCCTTGCTCCGTTGCCGGCGTGTCTCCGCCCTATCTGCCCATGCTGTCAGCTGGGCCTGGCGCTGCCTCTGCAGTCCTACTGTTTCGGAGGAGGTGCCTGTTGCAGATGTCGTTCAGCTGCTGGTTGCCGTTTGGGACCGCCATCGGGATCGGGCTTGGTCTCAGGGGGTAAAAACGGATCACGGGCAAGACAGACACATCTTACGTCCATATCTTGTGACTGAAAGCATCCTCCCTACACAGAAGCTCCAGAGGGCCCTGCCCTACCAGGCAGTCTTTCAGTCGAGTGATTCGTACTAGCACATGTTGCATTGTGTCACCTAGCCGCGTTGGACGGTCTGAAAACAGCTGTGCTGCACAACTACAGAGTTATCCATCGATCAGCTGTTTGTCGTCATTGGAGATGCCCGATAGTGCCTCTTCCTGCCAAATATGATGTTTCTTCTCGGCTCTGCTGTCCTGTTCGCCTGACTCCAAGATTCCCAGCGAGTCAAGACCTGATTCTGGACTTTTCCTTTTCCTTCCTTCCTCCTCTTTCTTTTACTTTTCTCTCCCATACCTGCCTGTTTATTTGTTTTAAGATTGTATTTTTATTCCCTTCCTTCCTCCCTCTTTCCGTTCCATCCCTTCTCCCTTTTTATTGTAATTATTTGTTCATTGTAAGCCGCTTTGGGGCTGCAAAACTGTGGCAAAAGGCGGGGTATAAATGACCTAAAATAAATAAATAAAATAAATATTCAGCAACACTTAACTGAGAGTGGCACTGAATATCAGCACTAACCACAAAATTGAAGCCGGCAATTTTATGGGTGGTCTCAGGGCAGAGTTGGCACCTATCTGTATAAGTTAACATATGCAATTCTCTTGCATGAATATTCATTGAGAATATCCTCAAAACCTGACTGACTGGGGTTCCCACAGGACAGGTTTGGGAACCACTTCATTATTGGCATAACAGACATTTAGTACCAACGAGGGTGGCGGTGAGGAGAGGTCCAAATGATTAAGGCAAACGGGAGTAAGAGCATCTAAGAGTTTATTAGCCACAAAATACTGATACAAAGACCCTACAAGGGCTGTGTTTCAGCTCAAAGCCTTCGTCAGGGGTCGTAGTAGTGCAAATATAGTCAGCTTCACAGAGTTTATAACTGGGAAAAAAATCCTAACAGCACCGGAACAATATGTGCTATAAAACAAGGCAGAGACATCTGATTGCCTTGTTTTATAGCACATATTGTTCCGGTATGTTTAGTAGTAGTATAATAAGGGAAAACAAATTAAATAAAATTCTTGCAGGTATAGGAAGCCAGTGAGTTTTAACATAAAGGGGGAGATTCTATATATGGCATCTAAAAAATCAGCGTGGAAATCAGTGCCGACTAAGTGTAGTCTATAAGATTTGGGCGCAGTATATAGAATATGCTTAGTCGATACACATTAACCAGGTGGTAATCATCAGTGTGCGTACGCTGCCGATTACCGTCCGATTAGCACCACACAGTAGAAAATATTTTCTGCCCCGCGTATTGGATGTCTGTAGAAATTACAATTACTGCCAGGAGCATGTGGTAGCTGGGCAGTAGTTCTTATTTGATGTGTATTCTATATGCTTAGGCGCCTACGCTGCTTAGTAAAAGGGCCCCTTAGCGATTTATGCGTGTAAATTCTAATTAGTGCCAATTAGTTCTTATTTTTGCTTGTTAAGTGCTGTTATCTGTGCTCACTATCTTGTTAAGTTGCACGCGTTGTTGTTGACCTCTAGGCACGCTATGTATAATCTGGGGGAAAATGTTGAAATTCTATCAAACATTTTCAATGAATAAATCAAACATAAATCTCTTAATAGGATAACATACTAATAACAGTTAAAAACATCTATCAGCTAATACCCTATGAAGCAATGTCTGCTCACATGAAAACCTTTTGCCAGAGTCAAACCTACAAATCAGGCTTCAAAGCCAAGAGAAAAAAAAATAATTAAGAAAGGGTAAATAATAGAGTGAATAATCAGTGAATAAGCATTAACAATGAGAAACAACAAAAAGCAAACAAACTTTTAACAGTCCCCTTGAAAATCTTTAATGTCTTATTTCAGAAGATTTCTGTAATACATCTTGGTTCTGTTCATATAAAGGTTTATTATGGTTTATTGTTTATTTTATTTGATAGACCACCTTTTCCTACAGATATAACAAGGCAGTGAAAAGACTATATAGGAAAAGAACTACAGTCTTCAATAGGAAAGAGGAAGAGACATCACATATATAGCCATACAAGAAACACACATTCCAGCTTATTTTCAAAAGAGATCGCCGGCCATCTTCCGACATAAATCGGGAGATGGCTGGCGATCTCCTGAACCCGGCGAAATCGGTATAATCAAAAGCAGATTTTGGCCAGCGCCAACTGCTTTCCGTCGCGGAGCCGGCAAAACTTCAAGGCAGGGTACAGAAGGCGGTACAGGGGCGGGGTGGGGCGGGGCTACGAGATAGCCGGCGTCGCCCGATAATGGAAAAAAGATGGCTGGCTCAAACGAGCATTTCGCTGGCTGCACTTGGTCCATTTATTTTTAGGACCAAGTGGCAAAAAAGTGCCGCAATTGACCAGATGACCACCGGAGGGAATCAGGGATGACCTCCCCTTACTCCCCCAGTGGTCACCAACCCCCTCCCACCCCCCAAAAAATTTTTTTTTAATTTGTTGCCAGCCTCTATGCCAGCCTGAAATGTCATACCCAGCTCCTTGACAGCAGTATGCAGGTCCCTGGAGCACTTTTAGTGGGTGCAGTGCACTTCAGGCAAGGTGACCCAGGCCTATCCCCCCTACCTGTTACACTTGTGGTGGTATATGTTGAGCCCTCCAACACCCCCCCCCCCAAAAACACACTGTACCCACATGTAGGTGCCTCCCTTCAACCCTTAGGGCTATGGTAGTGGTGTAGAGTTGTGGGGAGGGGGCAGTGGTGTGCTGATAAACTTTTAAAAACAGGCTCTCTCCCCGGTCCACCTCTGCTCCCCCCCCCCCCCCCCCCGTCCACCTCTGCGCCGCCCCAAAATTGCAGAGCTGGCTATAGCCGGGGGGGGGGGGGGGGCGGCAATGCATTACTCTCTCCAGGAGAAAAAAATTAAATGATCCCAGGTTCCAATCTAATTCATGTTTAATGTGGGATAAAATGCCATAAATAAGTAAATAAATATAAACTTTTAATGTTGAGCACCCGATTCTCAAAGTGAACATATTCCAAACACTATAATGAAAATAAAATGATTTTTTTTCTACCTTTGTTGTCTGGTGACTGTTTTTCTGATCATGCTGGCCCATTATCCGATTCTGCTGCTATCAGTCCTCTTAACTCCGTTTCCAGGGCTTCCTTTCCATTTATTTCTTTCCTTTCTTCTTCATTTCTGGTCCTCAACTTCTGCCTATTTTCTTCATCCATATGCAGTTTTTCTCCTCTCTTCCTTTTCCCTCATCTCATCTCCTTCCTCACTCTTCCCTCCCCTCCATCCATGTCCAGCATTTCTTCTCTCTCCCCTCCTCTCCCCTGCCCTCCATCCACCCATGTCCAGCGACCCTCCTCTCCCCTGCCCTCCATCCACCCATGTCCAGTGACCCTTCTCTCCCCCGCCCTGCATGCACCCAGTGACCCTCCCCTGCCCTCCATGCACCCATACCCAGTGACCCTCCTCTCCCCTGCCCTCCATCCACCCATGTCTGGTGACCCTCCTCTCCCCTGCCCTGCATGCACCTATATACCCAGCGACCCTTCTCTCCCCTGCCCTGCATGCACCCATACCCAGTGACCCTCCTTTCCCCTGCCCTCCATCCACCCAATCCAGCAGTGACCCTCCTCTCCCCTGCCCTCCATCCATCCATACCCAGCAACGCCCCTTCTCTCCCCTCCATGATCCACCCATGCCCAGCGACTCCCTAGTTCTCTCCCTTGCCACCCCCTCCTGAGTTGTTAATAGAATTTTCCTCCCTCCCTCCCGTCACCGATCTGACTCCTTTAATTCTTCGGGGCAGGCAGTCTTGCCTGCCCGCTGCAAGCACTGACTCAGTCCCCCGCTGGCACTGACGGTTCGCACTTCAAAATGGCCGCCGAGACTTACAAGGGCGAAGTCTCGCGAGGCCACCTCTGGAAGTCTCGGTGGCCATTTTTAAAGTGCGAACCTGCAGCGCCAGCGGGGGAGAGTCAGCACTTGCAGCGGGCAGGCAAGACTGCCTGCCCCGAAGAATTCGTCAGGTCAGTGATGTGAGGGAAGAGGGAGGAAGGAGAGCCGGCTCGCGGGTTTCAACAACCAGCTCACAAGAGCCGAGCAAAGTTAATAAGCGGCTTTTGCGAGCTGGTGCGAGCTAGCTCCAGCACACCACGGGGAGGGGGTTTTCGGGGGCTCAGCACACAAGGAAAGGGAGGTATGCACCTGAGAGCAATTTTTCAAATCCACTGCAGTGCCCCCTAGGGTGCCCGGTTGGTGTCCTAGCATGTCAGGGGGGCCAGTGCACTACAAATGCTGGCTCCTCCCATGACCAAAAGGCTTGCATTTCGCAGGGTTTGAGATGGCCGGGCCAGGTTTCCATTATGGTCAAAAACCGAACCCAGCCATCTTTAAACCCGGCGATCTCAACATTTGACCTAAATGTTGAGATTTAGCCGGCGCCAACCGTATTATCAAAGGAAAAGATGGCCGCCATCGTTTTCGATAATACGGTTGGCTCCGCCCCTTTATGGCGCCGGCCGCATAGATGGCCAGCCATGGAGATGGCCGTGCCATTCGATTATACCCCTCTAAGACAGTGGCGTAGCAAGGGGGGGCAGGAGGGGCGGTCCACCCCGGGTGTCAGCTCAGGGGGGTGCTCCCTGCCAGCTCCCCCCGGGTGCAGCACGATGACACCCCCCCCCCCCCCCGACCCAGTGCCTACCCTCCTCCGTCATTTTAAAGGTGGTGGAAAGATACATGTAAATTTGAGTCTGAACATTCAGTCTGAATTTTCAAAAGAAAACTCTTCAAGTGTGTTTCTAATTGTTGTACGATGACACCCCCCTTGGCGCATCGACACCCCCCCTCCCGACCCAGTGCCTACCCTCCTCCGTGCAACCAGCTCCCTACCTTTAAAAAAATATCAGAATCCGAGGCGAGGCGCAGCACCTTGCGCCTGCACGTAAAAGAAATGTGGACCATCTCATCGGGCCTTCCCTCGCTCTATCTGTTCCGCCCTCTGCTGACGCAACTTCCTATTTCCACAAGGGCGGGACAGACAGAGCGAGAGAAGGTCCGATGAGACGGTCCACATTTCTTTTACATGTAGGCGTGAGGCATTGCGCCTTGCCTCGGATTCCGATATTTTTTTTAAAGATAGGGAGCTGGTTGCACGGAGGAGGGTAGGCACTGGGTCGGGAGGGGGGGTGTCGATGCGCCAAGGGGGGTGTCATCGTACAACAATTAGAAACACACTTGAAGAGTTTTCTTTTGAAAATTCAGACTGAATGTTCAGACTCAAATTTACATGTATCTTTCCACCACCTTTAAAATGAAATCTTGATTTGTACAATCTTGTCCATATACATTAAATCTAAAAAAAAAAAAAAAAAAAAAACCATGCAGTATCACCCAGCATGCATATTTTTAGCAACACTCACAGGGGGAACAGGCAACAATCAAGCACCATTTTTAGATGGGCAAACAAGCTCATGCCTAGACTCAAAAGAAAGTGCATGCACGATAAGTTTAAATAATCTATGTGGTCCTTGTACTAAAGCTTAGAGCATTCTAAAGGATATTAGCATGCACTAACCCTTTTACAAAGCAACAGTAGGGCTAACGCATGGGTAGCGTGCACCAAATCGGCACTACCACCAGGGTAGTGCTGGCGCTCAGCAGTAATTCTGAAGTTGGCGCACACTGGTTCCCGTGGTAGAAGATATTTTCTACTGTGGGGGGCGTTCCTGGCGGTGATTGGCGGCACAGCCACACTGGTGCACGCTGTAAGAGTACTGCACGTGTAGCACGTGAGCCCTTACCACTAGGTCAATGGGTGGCTGTAGGCTACCTTTAATTCTAGCACACAGACATTTACTGCAGCTTAGTAAGAGGACCCCTTAGTACCAAGTGGTCCATAGATATAAAATAGGACGTGCAGCATTTAGCAAGCACTAATTTCATTAGCACGTACTAAGTTTTAGTAAAAGGACTAAGAGTGTTAAGTGTGCACGTCACCCACACTACACACAAACTCCACCCATGTGAATGCCCATATGCAAACTGTGCCCCATCGCATCTTGACCCATATTTACAAAATACCGTGTACTCAAAAAATGTGTGTGTCCACCTTTATACAAACATGTCTAGAAATACCAACATTTACATGCATTCTTGCTGCCTAAAACTAGGTAGGCCCTTATAAATTTACTCCCTAAAGACTAGATTCTATAAATGGCACCTAAAAAATTGTCGCAGAAAAAAATAGTGCTTAACGTTATTCTATAAACCACACTCACAGAATAGTGCTTAATGCCAGGAACCACAACTACATTTAGGCACAACCATTTATACCAGGAATGTCCGACCTCGGTCCTCAAGTGCCACAATCCAGTCAGGTTTTCAGGATTTTCCCAATGAATAAACATGAGATCTATTTGCATGCACTGCCTTCATTGTATGCATATTCATTTTGAAAATCCTGAAAACCTGAACTGGTGAGGGCCAAAGTTGTACACTCTGATTTACACCAATGAAAACCTGATGTAAATCCATACATGTAAATTAGGCTCAGATCCTGTTAATTCTATAACACACATAAATTATAGGAATACCTGCACCCACCCATGCCCCTTTTTGGATCCACACACTAGAATTTACGTGCACCTCTCTATAGAATATGCCTAGAAAAATATATGCATAAATTCTAGTTATTACCACTTAGTGTTGGTAATTGCTTGTTATTGCCCAACTATCATCACTGATTGGCTCATCAATGAATTAAGTTGTGAATGCAAACTGGGCACGTATCCAAATTTGCATACACAACTCAAAGCACCATATATAAGGGAAATGGGACTTGATATACCGCCTTTCAGTAGTAATTTGCAACTACATTCAAAGCGGTTTACATATATACAGGTACTTATTTTGTACCTGGGGCAATGGAGGGTTAAGAATCCGGGGAGGAAATGTATAGTGGAGTTTTGGATGGACTATAACTTCTGAAAGATCTTGTTGTAGTAATTGATGTGTGTGTTGTTGTAGAATGATGAATTATTGTTATCAAGCAAAGGACACAATTGTTGAAGCTGTCTTAGATATCTACAAATAATGTTGAGATATACTGATGCAATCTGAGCATCAGTAGACAACCCTATCATCTATAATGATGCCAAGACTATTACCTAGCTTTTTAAAAGGAAGCATCATACCATCAACTTCAACTGTACAGTCAGTAATTAAATTATGTTTAAAGAAGTCAAGATGCAATTGCTTCAATACAAGCTTTAAGTCTATTTAAGGATTATGTTCTAGTAGAGCCTAGGGAAATGTATCGTTGAATATTTTCAGCATTTAGATAATTTTTAATTACAAATTCCCAAATGAGATTACCCAGTAAATAGTGAATAATAGGGAGGAAAGCATCAAAAGTTAAAGGAATCCACGTCAGATTCCAAGGCAAAGAAGAATGGCCATCTTCATGTACATTTTGAACTCTGCCCTCCAAAAAAAAGACTTTATCCATTACTACAAAATCCCCCAATACCTTACTCAAGCAGATTTGGAAGGGCACAATAGAAAATATAATATAAGCATTAGTGACCAGTCCTTTTTCTATATGACCAATAAAATAATAATTCTTTTGTATGTAACCTATAGTCCCTTGGATTTAAAAATTATGCTTGTGGGGGAGGAGAGCCAGAAAAACAGGGCCTGGGAGAGCTGGACACTTGGGGTATGGTTGGAGATGAGGGAGAAATGGGATGTCTGTGTCAGTCATATAATGAAGGATTGTTAAGTTCCTCTGAAGGCTTCGCATAGTAGGCTCCCACACCCACAGGTAGGCCCTCTCCAGGCCTACCTTGACATTTCCCTGGTATCTAGTGAGTTCTGGGCAGGAGTGATCCCCAATAGCTCTTGCCCTTGAAGGCACCTAGATCAAAATGATGCTGGTGATACCTAATGGTAGTCTTGTGGTACTACCACTAGGGGGTCAAGTTTCCATGTAAGGGCAGAAGGCCACTGTGCCTGGGTCAGTTGAACAATGCTTATTTTAGCAGGAGCTATTTCCTGCTATAACACAAGCTGTATTATAGAATTTACATAGTAATGAGCTGCTTTACATGCATTAGCATATTTTGCATCTCATTACTATGTACTCTACAGTGACCTAAAAAGAACTGCAGTGTGGTACTGAAACCTGCATTAGAACCCTTTTACAAGAGTTCTAGGACAAATAACATGGGTTATTGCCATAATGTAGCTTGATAACTACCCCATTAATGTGCATTATTAGTAAATAGGTCCCACTGCATAAAAGAAAACCAGTGGTAAATAACATGCATTAATGCATGTTAATGCACACTAATGCATTTTAGTAAATCTAGCTCCTTGGAGAGTATTGTTCTAAGAGGTTGCTTACATTTGGAAGGTAAGTACCTATTTTTAGCCTATTTTATAATAGATGTCTATAAGGACAATCAACTGTGAAGGGAGTGCTCCCTTTTAAAGATTCTGTTAAGATTCTTGGCATTATTTTTGACACCTCCCCGACATTTAAGCCCCAAATTGATTCTGTGCTTCGATCTTCATTTTTCGTGCTTCACAACGCTCTCTTCGTTCGTCCTTTTCTCCCTTTTTCCTTCTTGTGCCCATTCGTTTGCTCTTATTTCTCACCTTGACTACTGCAATGCCCTTTGCACCGGTATCCCCCTCTACTCTCTCAAACGTCTACAACCATCCACTGCAGTTAAGCTCTTCCACAATGCTCACCGATTTGACCATGCCACTCTCCTCCTTCGTACTGAACACTGGCTTCCTCTCTCTGCTCAGATCAAATTCAAAATTCTCCACTGCTTTATAAATCTAGGCTTCCTTCTGCCCCTTCCTATCTGAATAAGCTCCTCATCCCCTATTCTCCCCTTCACTGCCTTCGCTCTGCTGAAAATAATCTCCTAACTCTCCCTTCACCTACATTGCTACGCCTCACCCTTTCCCGAGACACTTGGCCCTAAACTCTGGAATGACTTACCACTTCACATCAGGAATCAGCTATCACTCCTGGCCTTTAAACAAGCTCTAAAGACTCCTTTTCTGCTATCAATTAGTTCCCCTCCTTACCTTTTCTCCCTGTTGTGTGCTTTTCTTTTGTAAACTACTTAGTTGCCTGTGGGTAGGCCTTTGGCAATATATCAAATGCATTGAAATAAATACATTTTTTATTTATTTATTTATTTTATTTATTTGCATTTGTATCCCACATTCCCCCACCTATTTGCAGGCTCAATGTGGCTTACATAAAATTTGGTAGCATTGTCAGAACAGGATATCAGATACAGTTAGTAGTGTGGAGCGATTGAGGAAGGGAAGAGTAAAGAGGGAAGAGAGTTGTTAGGGTATTTACAGGAACATGGGTGGGGCATGGGTGTGTCAACCATCCAGACATGCAGTTTATAGAATAGTATACATTGAGGGGCATAATCGAACGAAAACGTCTATCTCCATGGGCGTTTATCTCCGAGAACGGGTCCGTGAAGGGGTGGACCGAACCGTATTTTCGAAAAAAAATAGACGTCCATGTTTTATTCGACAATTTGTGAGCTGGGCGTTTTTGTTTTTCAGCGATAATGGAAAATGAAAGCGCCCAGCTCAAAAACGAATAAATCCAAGGCATTTGTTCGTGGGAGGGGCCAGGATTCGTAGTGCACTGGTCCCCCTCACATGCCAGGACACCAACCGGGCACCCTAGGGGGCACTTTTATAAAAACAAAAAAAAAGGTAAAAGAGCTCCCAGGTGTATAGCACCCTTCCCTTGTGTGTTGAGCCCCCCAAATCCCCCTCAAAACCCACTGCCCACAAGTCTACACCATTACTATAGCCCTAAGGGGTGAAGGGGGGCACCTACATGTGGGTACAGTGGGTTTGGGGGGTTGGACGACTAATAAGCATTAAGCAGCACAATTGTAACAGGTAGGGGGGGATGGGCCTGAGTCCACCTGCCTGAAGTCCACTGCACCCCCTAACAACTGCTCCAGGGACCTGCATACTGCTGCCAGGGAGGTGGGTATGACATTTGATGGTGAAAATAAAAGTTGTGAAACATCATTTTTTTGTGGTGGGAGGGGGTTAGTGACTACTGGGGGAGTCAGGGGAGGTCATCCCCGATTCCCTCTGGGGGTAATCTGGTCATTTAGGGCACTTTTTGGGGCCTTATTCGTGAAAAAACAGGGTCCAGGAAAAGTGCCCTAAATTCTAGCTACAAACGCATACTTTTTTTCCATTATCGGTGAAAGGCGCCCATCTCTGTTCGGGTGATAACCATGCCCCAGTCCCACCTTCACCACGCCTCCGACACGCCCCCGTCAACTTTGTACGCTTCCGCGATGGAGTGCAGTTGAAAACGTCCAAGTTCGGCTTTCGATTATATCGCGTTATTCGTTTTTGTGAGATAAACGTCCATCTCCCGATTTAGGTCGGAACTTGGGCGTTTTTCTCGTTCGATTATAAGCAGGATTGTATGTATTGATTGCATGGCCTCTTACAATTGCCATTGATTTGGTCTAAGCAGGCTACCATCTGAGGGTTTCCGCTAGCATTCTATAATGGAATCAGGGCATTCTGATGCCATTATTGAATTGGTTCTCCCCACACTGCATCAGGGTGCAAAAAGGAGGTGCCAATTAAAACCCACTTGTGTCTTTATAAAATACAAAGTGGTAAACCAGCAGAAATCACAGCTACATTGAAGCCATGGACATTTACGCCTGCACAGGAACAGATATACATGTTAGCATATCAAATACACACGTATACTTGTGCATTAAAAAGACTGTGTAAATTGCAACTCTACTTGTGCTCTGGTCAAACTCCACCCCAGAATATTCCAATAGTTGGGTTGCTTAAAAGTATATGCAATCTTGACATTGTGCCTACTTTTACATATGTAACCCCTGGGGTATTTTTAAAAAAGCTTTTTTATGATGAAAAAATTACCCCCTCAGTGAACAAAATTAAGCAAATTAATTATAGGTTGTTGTAACTGTAAGGAGTTCAGACATTTTCAAGCATTCAAAACCTCCAATGTAACAGTGATTACATAATGCCAGTTAGAGCATTACTGTCACCAGTGCCTTCATGCTTTGTATAGACTTCATTGCTCTTGGGTCATAAATGAAAGCCATCTAGTTATAATGACCATGGTGCTCACTCTAATCAGTCTTTGGAAATATTAATAAAAATATTTTGTCATGTGACTGCAATTAAAGCAGCTGCTTTCAGGACCTTTGATCAGGTTTATAAAAGACATGAGGTTACAAATTATTAGACCTGAGCACATAAGCACTGTATACTACGGGGAACACTTTTGTAGCACTTTAAGTTAATTTATTATTACTCATTCCAGCTGTCTGTGATGTAAATCTTTGGCTATAAATTTGTACCATCATGCACCGCCATTTAACTAAAGTGATGCCCTTGCTAGATCATATAACCAAACATAAGAAAATGATTTCTTTAACGGGACACATCTTAATCTTCCTCTCACAACTGCCACAAGAAAAGTAAAATAAAATAGCCACCTTGTGCCTGTATCTTGATAAAACAGAGCTGAATAAATGTTTCTGATTTATATGTTTATGTAATTTTGTCATGTAGTGTGTGTGTTCTATTGCCAGGATATTTAATTTCCCCTCCTCAAATCACAACCATGACTTTTGGCTGAATCCCTCATGATGTCATTGACTAATAATGCCTGAGGCTTTCATCTGACCTAAACCTTTCAGCAGTGGAAATAGCTCCTGACCACTGAATCAAAGCTTAACAAGAGCACAGCTGTTTCATAGCCTCTGCCTCCCTCTTAGAGCATTCCTCCTTTTCCAGATTATCAAGTGGAAGATAGCTGCCTGTCTAGAAGAACGTATTCCAGATTTCATATGATCACATCATTTTCTCCAGGGCCATGTTTCAGAGTGATGATATTTAAAAACAAAAAAAAGTATTCTTGATTTCCATAATGTGATCATATTTTGATTATTGTATACTATTGATCTGAATAATGAAATGTCCTGTACCATCGGTGTCTTTTTTGAATTTATGTGGGTGGAGCATGTTCAAGTATCTTTTCTCATAAACATGTATTTGTCATTTGCCTAAATATTTTTGACAAAGCTTTTCCTATGAGGCAGTAAGCACTGCTGTTTGATTAACTGAATGCAGATGAAATGAATGCTAGTATCATTAACAGATGAGGTAAAAGAGGTTGTTAAATCCAAAAAGATTTATTTCAAAAAATGGAAATCAGATTCAAATGAAGAAAATAGGAAAGAACATAAGCATGGGCAGAATAAATATAGAGCTTCAGTGTATTCCAACTACAATTTGAAGAGAAATTTGACAGATGCAGGTGGTCATTAAAAAGAAAAAACCTTTTTCAAGTGCATTTGAAGCAAGAATTCTATGAGGAACTCAGTTGAACCACTAGATAACCAAAGGGGCTCTCAGGAAGGACAAACCATAGCAGATTTTTGCTCTATTTAATCTTTACTGAAGAAGATTTCAAGAGATATCTATGCCAGAAACAAGTCTATGAATAAACAGTTCCTGGAAGAAGATGATTCAGAGAAACTGAAGCAAATCATAGTGCACCTGTAATATGTAATGGAGCAAACTGACAAACCATACAGAAAAAAATTACCAGGACTAAATGGTATCTATCCCAGAGCTCTAAAAAAAAAACTTGAAAACAAAATTGCACACCTATCACTGGTAGTCTGTAATTTATCATTAAAAACAGCTACAGTACCTTAGAACTGAGGGGAGGCCAATTCAGTATCATATTTTTTTAATGCTCTTAAAAGTACACTAAGCATGAAAAATGCATAGGAAGAAGTACAAGAAACAAGCACATAAAATAACTCAGGAAATTACAAAAGGTGATAGACTTTGCTGTAGTCCATCAAAAAGAAATGAGGGCAAGTCTGAATTCCACACAGCATACAAGTAAGAAAACTCAGTAGTACTAACTCAGAGAACAGTTCCCTTAACTCAACATGATTCTGATATATCCTCCCAAAGATGTGAAGTCTTAGAATCTATTATCATCTTGCTGGAAACAAATACTCACAGCTATGAAGGATTAAAACATGTAGTTTATGGGTTTTTTGGCAAACCACAACACACTAATGCAAAATAAATTATATTGTCCCCTCTTCCTCTGGGTATGATGAGAAATGTCAGAGAACATGCAAATTTTACAGTTCAAAAATAAAAGATCACAGGCTTAAAAAAAAACATTTTTAAAAGCCACTCCTTATCAGTGTCTAATGCAAATTGCACAATTATAGTAGAAGGTGGTACAGCCTCATCCCCAAGCTTTCCAAAGACACCTCTCAGATCCAGATTATCAAAAAACAATGAGGAATGCTGTCCCAAGTCAACAATCCTTCTACCCTGAGGAAGGCAATAAACTTCTAAAGTGGGGACAGAAAGGACTGTGGTACTTCCAGGACACTTATTAAAGACTAGTAAAAGAGGCCCGTTTCAGAGCAAATGAAACGGGCGTTAGCAAGGTTTTCGTCGCCAACACCCCCTCCCTCCCTGGCCAACCCCTTCGTTGTTCTGCCATTGCTCCGCCCTCGAGGGCGGGGCCCGGAGCGATTTTGGTGGCTTCACCACCACGAACCTTCGAACCTTTTTGAAGGAAGTCAGGGCTTGGCTTCACTGACGTTAGTGTCCTCAGAACGTTGAGGGTGAGTTTTATTATAGTAGATATCATGCAGAAACAGAAAACAATTTTAGAAAATGAATCAGGCACAGATTCCTATGCTTAATTTCATTCCACAAAATCTCATCTTCCTTTGGAAAAAAAAACTCTTTCATCAGAACAGAGTGAGTTGTTTCACATTTTTTATTTCATTTATCACATGAGTCCATCATCTCTACTTTCACCAGAGCAATGTTAACACATCTTAGTATCTAATCCATCTGTGAAGTCAGTTTTTGAATTTACCCTGACAGAAATATTTGCACGCCTTGAATAGCTTCCCTTGTTTCCAGCCTGTGGACATGATGAAGGAAAAAATCCAACCCAGCCAGAACAGTAGCTCCTCAAACAGAAACAGAGTAAACAGTCCTCAAACAAATCTGGTCCTGCAAACATTAACACATTAACCCTCTAAGTAGGGATGTGCATTCATTAACACACATTTGGCTTGTTTGGATACCTTAAAAATTTTAATATGTGCAAAATCAATTGTATGCATATTAATCTATGAATTAGCATGCATACAATCCATTTGTATGTGCTAAACGTTCTAGCACATGTAAAAACAGTTAAAACAAATGTGTGAAATGAACTGAAAACACAGAAAAATTGGGGGGAAAAGCCACAAACCGAAAACTTTCCCTCATGCTCTTGTTTATACATTTGTCTCCATTTCCAATAAGGACTACTTCCCCCCTCAAAAAAAAAAAACACTTGAGACCCTGTTTACTAGAGTGTGCTAGCATTTTTAGCACGTGCTAAAAATTAGCGTGCACTAATACTATAGAAACCTATAGGAATATACGGGTGTCTCTAGCATTAGCGTGCACTAAAAACGCTAGCATGCCTACAGCATTACATAGTAAACAGGGCCCTTGATGCAGATATCTTTCTGAATGTACCATCATTTAGTGCACGCTAATCATTATCACGCACTAAATCCATTAGCGCACCTTAGTAAGTGTCAGGCTTCTCACGGAAGCCCAGGGTTTGTGAGCCCTTGGACCACTGCCGTGGAGCGGCAGTGGCAGGCAAAACCACCCCCAAACCAGAGGCAAGGCAGAACAGGACTGGAACCCCAGACTGGAGTTGCAGCAGAGGCAAACAAGCTGGGACAGGCAGAGCAGGAACAGCTAGACTTCACCTGTGCTTGACCGCCGTTCCCCAGCGGCCAGCAGGACTTACAGGACAGGGCAGGAACTGGATACCAACAGGAAACACACAACAGAGTCAGGACTAAAAGCTGCCAGGCAGCCACTAAGACAGAAACACAGACAGGTAAGAGTCAGGACTGAAAGCTGCCAAGCAGCCACTAAAAAGGAACACAGACACAAGACAAGGAAATGCAGACCAGAAACAAGACTAGGAACTAAGCAATAAAACCAAAGCTAACTACACACAAACTAGAACCAGGCAAGAAACTCAGATTAGAACTGGACTAGGCAGAAGTGCACAGAGCACACCCACATACCAACACCCACATACCAGGGACCTTAGACAATGCAAAGGCAAACACAGAAGTTTCCAGGTGGCTAATAAAGCCCATCAGCAGCTGAAGTTGAGCTGCAGGAATCACAAGGCAGCTACGGGTGCTGTTCAGGCACAAACAAGAAAAGCAAGTCTGGCAGCCTGGAAGATCCGGACAGACTGGGCTGAAGTCTGGAACTTGTGAAAGTTCATAGCAGCCACTGGTTCTGGCCACCAGAGGGCAAGGTGAGCACAGACGAGGAAACAGTCACCACCTTGACAGTAAGAGAATCCCCTAAATAGTCAGTCTTCCCAATAGAGAAAGAAGTAACCTGTACTGAGACCAATCCTTCCCTTCAGGGATATGAGACCAGAACTTGTTTACTTCCCTGCAAGCCTTCTACGTGTTTATATATATATATATATATATATATATATATATATATATATATATAAATAATCCTCCACGTTATTTCTAGCAAAGCAGGCAAGAGATACTGAACCTAATAAAGTATAGAGAGCACCAATATATTCTGGCTAGCAACTTATGAATTCATTTCTTGCTCATATTAGATATTGACTGCTTGGAAAATGGGAGCAATATTCTTTACCAGTCACCCTCATTCAATTCAAGGTTCAAGAATCTGCTCCAGCAGTCAGTAAGGGCGAGATTCTGTATATGGTACCAAAAAATTGATGCTGAATTAAAATGAGCACTAAGCGCTATTCTAGAAATGGCACTCCAAGTTGGGTGCCATTTATAGAATAACATTTGGTGCCGGGATCCCCACCCAATTTTGGGCACAAGGATTCACACAAAGGGAAACCTGGTGTAAATCCTCGTGCCTAATTGGGTGCGGATCTGCCTTATTCTATTACACTGCATGCAAATTCCAGGAATCCCCCTGATCTGCCAATGCCCCTCCCATGGCTACGCTTACGTGTGCATCTTCATAGAATAGTGACTATAAAGATGCACACATAAATTCTAATTATTTCCAATTAGCACCAATAATTGATGGTGCCCAATTATTTGCACTAATTGGCTCATTATGCAATTAAATTGTACATTCAAAGTAGGAGGTAAGTTCCTTTCTGGGTCTCAGGTTCCTTCCTGCCTATCTTCAACTGAAAGTAGATGTGGGAAATTACTGATGTAGTAAGATGGGAGTTCAGTTCATAAGAGCTGATTCTAGTTAGTTTCTAGACTATAATATGGTGATGGAGCTTCAATCATACCTCTTTGCAATTGTAGATATAGGTACAATCTATGAACTGGGATTTCTGGAAAATAATTTTGAATGTTGCCTCTTTCTATATGTGTGCCTATAACTTTAGGTCAGCATGCTAACATGTTTGTTCATCCGAAGGAAAGGCCCAAAGTACAAGGTAGACTAGGAATTCTTAGCAAAGGAGAAATGAGTGAGATTATTTCTATGCTAACTCCTAACATTTATTGGCAAAGCTTCAGATCCACAATCTATGCAATATAATTGGGTTCAGTGTACAGGAACAAGCAAGAGAGCAATGAGACTATTCTCTTCTGCTTGAACAAACTTTAGGTCACTCCATCCCAATCCCCTATCAATCCTTTACAGGTCAGCGACTTTCTACCCTCCTTTAGTAAAAAGGCCCCTTAGTATCTTTTGGAAGTTTAATATGACCAACTTAATTTGTGGTATCATTTTGTTCCAATAAAAGAGATTAGCTGTCCAATAAGTAGATAGGCCACCATGAGGTCCCTGATGTCCTTGCTGACTTGGGGGGTCCTTTTTTTACAGACTATTTTAATCCTTGCACTCTTGGGGAGAAGATTAATTAATCCCCCTATTTATATCTTTACTCTAGAGGATGTCCTCTGTATGTTGTGGGGGGGGGGGGAGATTGGTGTTTTATTGTTCAGAGCAATCATACAGGGAGATGCCTAATTCAGGTACTAGACTATCTGAAGGTATAAACTGCAGTCTTTTACAGGAAGAGCCACTACACTGATATGAGAGAGAGATAACCTCCAAGGAATCACATGGGAGAAGAAGAGAGAGAGAGAGAGAGAACATGCAGAGTATTTCATTTCACTCTATACTCTTTACCACTTTTGCCTTTTGATTTTGCCTTCTATAGCGTGTGCATACCTTATCTATAGGGATCACCAATAGAGGTATTTTTATTTAACATGTCTGCTGATACCCACATGTTTGTTTGACCTTTTTCTCTTTTTAATTTTCCTCCCCATAAGGCACTGAGCTTTGCCTCTCCCTATCAACCAGGAACTTTTTACATTGTCTGGTTCACAGTTGGTTACAATCTATTTTTGTCCCTACTTGAGCCCCGGTCACTTCTAATATAGCTCTTTTCTATAGGACTTCTGGGTCACCCTTGTGCCCCCATGAGAGGTCAGCTACACTTGTCTCCACAGGTAACCAGTGTAATTTATACAAAATTGGAGAGCCAGAATCAAAATTATTAATGCCTACTGTTAACTGTACTGAATTATTTTAAATTATGTATAACCTTCTTAGTTGTACCAACAGTATTTCATAATATGCTACATTACAATAGTAAAATCTCACAATGATCAAATTTCTACATCAAAAACTTCAACTCTTCAAGTGATAGATTTCACAATTGTGTCTATATATTTATATCAAACATACAAAAAAAAGGTCTTTACTACTGCTGAAATTCATGTAATCAAACTCAAATCTTGGTCTAAATTTATCCCCGGGAATAACTTAGGAAAGTTTTTACAGAATGATGGTGGACACAGCCTCCCAGTAGATGTGGTGGAGACAGGAATAGTATCCGAATTCAAGAAAGCATGGGACAACCACAGAGGATTTATGAGGAAGAGGAAGGGATTGTAAAGCTGAGCAGGAGGTATAGATTGGCAGACTAGATGGGCCATATAGAGGCATATTTTCAAAGCACTTTGGGAAGCTAAGTTCCATAGGTTTCTATGGAACTTTGGGAGGCTAAGTGCTTTGAAAATGAGCCTCATGGTCTTTATCTGCCATCACGTTCAGTTTTTATGCAACATATACAGACAAAACAAGAAGCTCTGAGTTAACACAGAAGGCCATAATTGGGAGGAACTAATATGGTAATGGATTTGCTAATGATGAATTATGAGCTGCTTAGTCATTCAGCTGTACTAAGTGCAATAAGTGATGCAACATTTATCATATGAAATTTAAGCCAAAAATACCACCTGGAGAGTGGCATTAAGTGCAGATTGCATGAAGTAGAAAGACACACACCAGACAGAATAACTTATTTCACTAACACCTCTTGCTATATTCTGGCTGCAGTAGGAGAAAAAAAAACAGAGAAAGAGGGGAGAGGACTCAAGAGAAACAGGTCTCAGCAAGCACCACTGTCGAGGACACTGTGCAGGCAGTGCAGAATCTGGATTTTTGGTTCCTGGTCCACTCTATTAAGCCCATTGATTAGCTAATCTTTTGGCAGAAAACATAACTTTGTGTTAGGAAGGAAATCTGTTTGTACTCTTTTGAAATCTTGCCAGGTATTTGTGACCTGGATTGGCCACTGTTGGAAACAGGATATTGGGTTTGATGGACTTTTGGTCTGACTCAGTATTGTAATACTTATGTTGTTATGTTAGATTGAACTAATTTTATATAGTTAATTAATAATGGGTTTGATATTCCAAAGGAATGATCTATGTAGAAGTGGATCCTACCCAGATAACTCTCACTCACCAGATCCAACCCAGATTTTCAGAGGCACCACTGTAAACCTAGGCAGACTGCAGCAGCATTATTTGATTAGTGCCAGGGCAGTCCAGGACAGAGCCGGGAGCTATCTGGGCACCACCAATATTCAACAGTGGTACCCGAAGAGCTACCAGGTTAACTTAGGACAGTAAAATAGGTGGTACTGGGTAACTCCCAGAGGCCGCTAAAGACCCAGATAAGTGCTGGCACTGAATATCCAGGTCATATTCAACCAACAGAAGCCAGCATTTTTTTTAAATGCCGACAGCTGCACACTTAATATGGACCAGTACAATGTCACACTTGAACATGACTTTAAAAAAATTCTAAAACATACAAGTGATAGAAATTCATTGTTTTTCAAGCTTAAAACCACAAGAGGGCTCTTATCAGGCAGCCACTGATACATTCAAGGATTCTAACCCAAAATAGAAAAGAAACTCACTTTTTATTTCCAAAATAAAATGTGCTTTGCATTTGAAAAACACAAAAAGGGCAATTCTATAATTTGGTACCTGAGGTTAGGTGCCTTTTGCATTTTTAAATGCACCAAAAGAAACACTTATGTAGGTAAACACCCCTAAGCATTATTCTATAAGGGCACATGTAAGTTCTATAGTGCACAAATGCATCTATGTGGGTGGAGCATGGGCAGGACATGGTGATGTTTCCCAGTTATATGCACAACTTAAAAGAATATTATAAGTTACACACATTTTTAGGCATACTCAGGCCAGTTCTAAGGCCTAAATCAGTGGTTCCCAAACCTGGTCCTGGAGGCACCCCAGCCTGTCAAGGTTTTGGGATATCCACAATGAATATTCATGAAAGAGATTTGCATGCATTAAACATTAAACATCATCTGCCATTCAGATGCCCAGTCTCCCTGTCTCATAAGGTCCTCTTGTAATTTTTCACAATCCTCTTGCTATTTAACAACTTTGAACAACTTTGTGTGGTCAGCAAATTTAATTACCTCACTAGTTACTCCCATGTCTGGATCATTTATAAATATGTTAAAAAGCAGCGGTCCCAGCACAGACCCCTTGAGAGCCCCACTATCTACCCTTCTCAATTGAGAATACTGACCATTTAACTCTACTCTCTGTTTTCTATCTTTTAACCAGTTTTTAATCCACAATAGGAAATTACCTCCTATCCCATGACTTTCCGATTTCCTCTGGCGTCTTTCATGAGGTACTTTGTCAAACGCCTTTTGAAAATCCAGATACACAATATTGACTGGCTCACATTTATCCACGTTTGCTCATCCCTTCAGAGAAATGAAATAGATTGGTGAGGCAAGATTTCCCTTCACTAAATCCACGTTGCCTTTGCTCATTAATCCATGCTTTTGAATATGCTCTGTAATTTTGTTCTTTATAATAGTCTCTACCATTTTGCCCGGCACCGATGTCAGGCTCAACGGTCTATAATTTCCCGGATCTCCTCTCACCTTTCTTCCAAACTATACATATTGAGATCTTTAAGTCTGTCCCCATACACTTTATGATAAAGACCACAGATGAATTTAGTGGCTGCACCCTGGACTGAATCTATCCTGTTTTATCTTTTGAAGGTTTGGTCTCCAGAGCTAAGCACAGTACTCTAAATGAAATCTTACCAGAGAGTTATACAGAGGCTCACCCCCTTTTCTGCTGGGCATTCCTCTCCCTAAGCACCCAAAAATCCCTCTCTTTTTCTATGTGTTTTGCCAAATTAAGATCATCAGATACAGTCCCCAAATTCTGCTCTTCTTTTATGCACAGAAGTACTTAACCCCCTATACTGTACCACTCCCTTAAGTTTTTGCAGCCCAAATGTATTACTCTGCATTCTTTAGCATTAAATCTTAGCTGTCAAATTCTAGACCATTCTTAAAGTTTTGCTAGCTCTCTCGTTATCCACACCATCAGGGGTGTCTACCCTATCACAGAGAAGCAAATCTTACCAGACACCTTCCCACAATATTACTTACAAAAATGTTAAAAAGAACCAAACAAGAACCGATCCTTTGGGCACACCACTGGTAAGGCCCCTTTCCTCAGAGAAAACTCCATTTACCACTACCATTTGTAACCTCCAGCTCAGTTACTTTAGGGCCCAAACCGATGGCATTCAGTTTATTTATAAGTTGCCTATACAAAACTATTTCAAAGGCTAAAATCTAAGTAGACCGCATCTAGTGCTTGCCCTCAATCCACCTGTATAGCCATTCAGTCAAAGAAATTAACCAAATTTGTTTGACAAGACCTACCTCTAGTAAAATCATGCTTCCTCAGGTCCTGCAAACAATTGGATTCTAGGAACCTTACTATCCTAGGGCCCTGTTTACTAAGCAGGGTTATATGCACGTTAACGTTTTTAACATGCGTTAACCATGTAGGTGCGTTAACCATGTACATGCCTACAATATCCCTATAGGTGCCTAATTCTATTAATTTATTCACTACAGAGGACAGACTAACCAGCCCATAGTTCCCCACCTCCTCCTTACTTCCACTTTTGAGGAGAGGGACCCCCATCTGTCCTTCTCCAGTCCTCCAGGACCACTCCCAATTCTAGAGAAGCATTGAAAATGTCAGACAGCTGAGCAACCAGAATTTTCCATAACTGTCGCTCTGCATTCCTGCACATGTGGGCTGCAAAAACCAAAGGGAGTGGTACATCACAGGAGTGAAGTACTTCTGTGCATGAAAGAAGAGCAACATTTGGAGGTGATTATATACAATGATCTTAACTTAGCCAAACAGGTATAAAAAAGCAACAATGAAAGCCATAAGAATGCTTGGGTGCACAGTGAGAGTCATGTCAAGTCAAGGCTCACAGTCTTAGTGACAATAGGTGTATAAATGCAGGTGCCTAGCTTACAAAATTACCCCCAAATCCCCGGATTCTATGTATGGCATTTAAAATTGCATGCGAGAAATTGGGCACTTGATCAATTTCCACATGTAATTTAATTGAATAACGAAGCATTTGGCACCGATAATTGGGTGCTAATAATGAATTGTCAATGCTAACTGGCAACAATTAGAATTTATGCAAGTATCTTGCTAGGTGTAGTCTATAAAGATGCAAGCACAAATTCTAATGCATGGATCTGGAAAGGGGGCATGGCCATTGGACAGGCATGGATGGGGCTTGGGCATTCCAAGTATTTACGTCACTGTTACATAATACGCCTGATCCGCACCTAATTTAGGTTTCAGTCAGTGTAAATCCTTGTACTTAAAAGTTAGGCGTGGCTCCTGGCATTAGGCGCTATTCTATACATGGTGCCCAACTCAGAGTGCCATTTATAGAATAGCACTTAGCTTTTATTGCGCCAATTGAATCTACTCTATATGGAGCAATTCTATAGCCTGGCACCTAGAATTATGTGCCACTTATGCACAACAAAGATGCCATTAAATTGATAATTAGACACTACCTTATAGAATAGCTCCTAGCACATAGGGACCCTTTTACAAAGGCATAAGAGCCTACGTGTGTCCAGCATGCGCCAAATTGGCATTACCGCCTGGCTACTGCATGCCCTGGGCAGTAATTCCAAATCTGGCGTGCACTGAAAACACACAGTTGGCCCGCAGTAAATAGCAGTCGGCATACACTGCAGCTTACCGCCCAGGTAGCGCATGAGACCTTACCGCTAAGTCAATGGGCGATGGTAATGTCTCTGGCCAAAAGTGGACACACGCTGGTTTTCATTTTGCTGCACGACCATTTTCTGACCATTAACATAATCCCTTTTTTCCAGACTTGGTACAATAATGATTCGGTGCATGCCAAAAACACATACCCACACTGCCACAGGCCAGTTTTTAGTGCGCCTTTGAAAAAGGGCCCCATAGGCACTTAAGTGCCATAGTGCCTAATGCAAGGAGGGTGTACACATGGGCAGAGCATGTCCTTAGTTTATAGAATACTGTAAATTATGTATGTCACATGGCGCACTGAGGTGACTCCCCTAATGGTGAGGATAACATGAAGAAGGACTTAGCGAAGCTAGAGGAATGGTCTGGAATTTGACAGCTAAAGTTTAATGCTACAAAATGCAGGGTCATGCATTTGGGCTGCAAAAACCCGAGGGAACTGTATAATTTAGGGGGTGAAGAACCTTTGTGAATGAAAGAGGAGGGGTACTTGGGTGTGATCGTATGTGATGATATTAAGGTGGCTAAACAGGTAGAAAAGGCAACAGTGAAAGCTAGAGGGATGCTTGGGTGCTTAGAGAGAAGAATGGCCAGTAGGAAAAAGGAGGGGATGATGACCCTGTATAAGACTCTGGTGAGACCTCATTTGGAATATTGTGTGCAATTCTGGAGACCACACCTTCAAAAAGATATAAACAAAATGGAGTCAGTCCAGAGGGAGGCTACTAAAATGGTCAGTAATCTTTGTCATAAAGCGTATGGGGACAGACTTAAAGATCTCAATATGTATACTTTGAAAGAAAGGCAGGAGAGGGGGGATATTAGACATTTAAATACCTACAAGGCATAAATGCACAGGATCAAGTCTCTTTCAATTGAAAGGAAGTTCTGGAACGAGGGGGCATAGGATGAAGGTGAAAGGAAACAGATCAGAATTAACCTGAGGAATTATTTCACAGAAAGGGTGGTGAATTCGTGGAATGACCTCCCAGTGGAAGTGGTGGAAACAAAATCAGTGTCTGAATTCAAGAGAGTTTGGGACAAGTACATAGGATCTCTAAGGGAGTGATAGGAAGAGTAGATGGCATGGATGGTCAGACTGGATAGGCCATATGGTCTTTATCTGCCTTCATTTTTCTATGTTTCTATGTAACTTACACCTACCATTGACATTGGCAATCCAATGCCAATATACGATAGCATTCTATACTGTAATCTTGGTGCACAGATGCCCTCATAGTTTTCCTGGGGTAATTTACAAAGTAGAAGTACACATATTTTCACTTTGAAAATATGGCAAAGTCCACACCATAAAAACTTACAGATACTTTTTACCCATGCATGTACTTATAACATTTCTCCCCCTTAATTCAGGATACGAATGTCACAGACTGACCAATGAAATGCACTGTAAACCTGTAGATCTCAATCAAAATCTTTCAGTCATTTTTAAAATTATTATTATTTGAATTGTCTCTGTTCCTCTTTGAGATCCTACTTATTTATCTGTGCAACATCTGAGCCTGAAAGTTTCTGATACTTCATATGATATTTTAAACTGAAGCAACAGTAAGGAAGAATACTGAACTATAATATTTCCAAAACGACTAACTATTTATTTTTCCATTTCACTGCACTTCTGCTCTCACAATGGAGGAATAGCCTAGTCTTTAGTGCAGTGGCCGAAGACCCAGCAGAACTGGCTTTAAATCCCACTGCAGCTCCTTGTGACTCTGGGCAAGTCACTTAACTTTCCATTGCTCCATTTTCTTTTTCTTTGCTATGTACAGTTAACCTTGTCTGTATGTGTTATCCAGTTTGGTTTTCAATAAAAACTTCTAAAAGAGAAAAACAAATGTACCTGTATATAATATGTAAACCACTTTGATTGTAACCACAGAAAAGCAGTATATCAAATCCCATCACTTTTCCCTTTAGTTAAAGGCAGTACAAACTGCACCGTTTCTCTTGAAGCATCCAAATCTGAAGGGGATGCATGACAACGAGACATTCAAAAGCACTGCACTCCCAGAGGTAACATTTCCTCTTTGTCTAAACAGGCTTGATAGTTACAAACTCCCCTTTTATACACAATATTTCCTGTGCTATTGCCCGCAGTAAGTCATTCAAGCTGTAATGAAATGCAGAACATTACACAGAAGGTGATTCTTTTTCATATTTTTTATGCTTGCACAGTTGATGAATATTATACAATAATGCACACAGAATGGTAAAAATGGCCCACATAAAAAGTAATGCCGGTCTTTATCTAACATGATTTGGGAGATATACAGTATCAATTATACATAATGTGAAGACTCTGAGAAAAGGACAGTTTTATACTTTAAAACTAGTTTTAGGATCTCATTTTATTTTGATTGTATTCCACTTGAACATGAAATATTTGTTGGACTTATAATTACAGCCAGCTAGAACTTTTGTAATAATTGTTGCTTTCCTTAGGGTCCCTTTTACTAAATTCTATTAAATGACAAATGTGGGTTTTACTGTATGATAGAAATTAGCATTTAAAAAGCAGCCAGCAGGATAAAATTCTTGTGTTAGCTACCTAATGCAGGACTGGGCAGCTACTTGGTGTAACATGGGCAAGTGGAGGAGTGGCTGGCTGTGACAATTAGGCCCTGATGCTCAAAACTGTTTACCACTGGAACAGCACCCAAAAATAACTTCCTCATGCTCAAAGCTAATAGCATGCAAATGATATGTGCACTATTAGCTTTGAGCATGAGCAAGTAAAGTGGGAGAACTGTATCTGGGCACGCGCTCAAGAGCTCAGGCACAATCCTCCCGCAGAAGAGGTTGGATAGGTCTGGGCTTTTCTTCCGCATGAGAAAAGCCCAGACCTGTCAAACCTAAAGGTGGTATGGTGGATCTACAGACCTCCCACCCCCCAAACACAAGGGCCTGAAGGTCTGGTGGACCCTCAGACCACTCACCCCCCAATCATATAACCCCCCCCCCCCCCCCCCGCAAATACATAATACTCTGGTGGTCCAATGGGACCCTTGCCAGGCGACAACTACTCCAACTTGACCTCCCTCCGAAGGCTAGCCCTGGTGGTCTAATGTCGCCCACCCCAACCCCTTGTACTTTAGAAGGAGGAGAGACTAGCATTCCCTCCCTCCTCCTGCAGGCACTGCCTCAAAATGGCATCACCCTGCCCTGCCCAGTGCATCCTGGGATGCATTAAGCGGGGCTTAATTTCTATATAAGGGCAGGGTGCCACCATTTTGAGGCGGCACCTGCAGGAAGAAGGAGCGAGTGTTAGTCTCTCCTACTTCTAAGGTATGAGAGAGTTAAGGGTGGGCAACACTAGACCACCAGGTCTAGCCTTCTGGGGAGAGGTCAGGTTGGCATGGTAGCCGCTTGGCAAGGGTCCCATTGGACCACCAGAGTATTATATATTTGGGTGGGATTTATGTGTTTGGGGGGTGAGGGGTCTAGGGGTTCACCGACCTCTAGGCCCATGCTTAGGGGATGGGGTTCTGGAGGTCCACCAGACCTGCAGACCCTCATGTTTTGAGGGGTGGGGGTCCTGGAGATGCATTCAAATGCATTCGGAAGAGTCTCCCCATTCCTTCCCAATGCCCTGGCAAAAGCTAATGCCAGCTCCGAGCTGGCATAGGGTTTGCTGTGGGAGCAGCACCCTTGTTTTGTTGTCTGAAAGCTGAGCTTACCAGCTCTGAACCTCCCACAGGAGCAAATGCAGGCGCTAGTCCAGCACTAATGGCCTCTATCACCAGCTTTTGCTTCTGAGCATCTGCCTGTTAGTGCGCAGGTTGTTACTACATGTTAGCTGTCATGATTGCTGCTGATAGTGCAGCTACTCTTATGTCCACCTCAAGAGGTGATGGTAAGTGCAGTTGTGTTACAGGCAATCCAATAGCATAGCTGCTATTAACAGGATCGCAGTGGTATTCCTCCTGTCAACCCCCTCCATCTCAGCTTCTACCCCTTGATAATGCCCCCTCCCAAGGCACCCCCTTGAAGCTCCAAAACCCCCAAGAACAAACAAACTCTGTCCCTTCCATAAACCCCGCCACAACAGCAACATTCTGCTTCCCCAGAGCCTTATCCTCCCCACCCTTGAACTCCCCAGGACCTACTTGGGGGGGTAAGCATTTGTGGTCCGGTGGTCCCTGGTGGCAGTGAATATCTGCTGCCACCTGGGTCAGCTCCAGGATCTAAAATGGCACTGATGACCTCTAGTGGTAGTCTGTACTACTGTTTCCGTATCTGGCACTGCATGTAATATGGTGGCCATGTGGTAACTGCCCTGTGTGGCAAATGCAGGGCAGATTCAGTGCATGCCCCCTGTATTTACCACATAAGCTTTGTACTTATGGGACCAAATTCTATACATGGCGCCGAAAAAGATACACACTAAGCACTATTCTATAAATGGTGGTCCAAGTTGGGCACCATTTATAGAACAGCACATTGAGCTGAGATATTCGCCTAACTTTTAGGTGTGAGGATTTACACCAACTGAAATCTGGTACAAATCCTCTTGACTAAATTAGGTGGAGATCCCCTGAATCCTATAACACTGCATGCATCTTTAATGAATGCCCCTGATCCGCCCATGCTCCTCCCATGGCCACGCCCCTTTTCAGATCCACAAGTAAGAATTTACATGTGCATCTTTATAAAATAGCACCTAGCAAGATGTACACATAAATTCTAATTGTTGCCAACGTCTGCTAATAATTGCTAGTTCCAATTATCGGTGCCAATTGGCTCGTCACTCCTTTAAATTGTGCATACAAGCGGGGCACGTGCCCAAATTTGCATGCACAATTGTGAGCACCATATAGAGTACTCGGGGGAAAGTGCTGAAAGTGCAAAACCTTACTGGATTTTGGTAACAGAGCCCCTTAAACTGGATTATTGGAGATTAAATGGGCAATAGTGTTCATGCATAACATTGGTGTTGTCAGGAAAGTATATCCATTTCTAACTGACCTATATTTTCCTTGGATCAACACCAGCAGTTGATGTGGGATTATTTGACACTTTTATATTTAAAAAAAAATAGATGATTGCATAGATTTTTTAAAATGTTTTTTTCTCTCGGGGGCAATTTCTTCAGATGGGTTAGTTATGTTTCAGTAAGGGGAACTGGCTGCCTCGGTGGATTGACACAGGTTATACTCTTTTACCTCTAGGTCACTGGTTCAAATCTTGCTCAACCTGGTGGTGACAAACATTGCCATCTGAAAGCTGATTCATGGCCTTTGCAAAATGAGGTGGTAGCCTCTGTTACATTCCCAGTGGCCAAGTGTCTACATCACCAAAAAAAAAAATGCACTAATTGGCAGCATTATTGGCAGTGTCAGCAATGATCAAAGCCTGTGCAAGCCAAGAGACTGAAATATTCTTTCACCCTTAAATATGGTCCCTCTAATATGGTTTGTTGGGATGACATTCTGGAGATTCATGCACTGCCACTTCCCTTGATATACCTGATCTGCAGATGGCCCATTATTGACAGTCTTGTAATACCTAAGTTGATAGGCAGCACAGTCTTAAATTAGCTTGCTCCTCTTGTGAGGCCTTTTTCCAGGAAGTCTGTTTGCATGAGAGCAGTGTGAGTAACATTATGTGAGTTTCATGCAGGTCTCCATTCTATTTAGAGATTTTATGATACAATGGATCAATAGTTTTATGGAGATTGAGTGGATATGGCTACTTAAGACATCTCTGAATTATAGCCCTCTACATGTAGGTCCTTTTTTTTTAAGGCAGTTTCTGTATACTTATTTTTCCCATGTAAAATTATTAAAGTCAGCACTATCTGGGTGGCTCATGCAGAGAAACCTGGGTTCAATTCCCAGCTCAAGTTTTTAGCACCTCAGATTCCTTAGAGCTGGTAGTGTGGTACAGGCAGCATTCTCAGTCTTTGGAGGAATGAGAGTCAATCATTGTGCAATGATGACACTTACACCCTTATTCTATAACAAGCCACTTAAATTTAAGCACCATTTGCACACTTAAATTTATAGAATACTGCCATTCACAGGGATCACTGTACATGTAAATGGCAGTAGTGTGCCTAACCACTTTTCTGTAATTATGCACTAAGTGCTAAATTCCATATATGGCACCTAAAAAATCAGTGCCGAAAAAAATGCTTAAGCAGTATTCTATAAGCCACGCCTAAAGTGTGACATGGTTTATAGAATAACGCTTAAGTGGAGAGGTCACGCGTAAATTTAGGCACCGCCATTTGTACTTATGAAAACGTGGTGCAAATGCCTGTGCCTAAATGTATGGCGGAGCATCATTTTTCTTTAATTACATGCCTAACTGAAAACCACACCCCCGATCCATGCTGAAATGCCCATGACCCTCTCATTTCCACGCCCCCTTTTTGGGGCCATGCATACATTTTAGGTGAGGATTCTGTGCCTAAAGTTACACGCACAAGTCCTGATTAAATCGAATTGGTGCCCATAATTGCTTGTTAAAAATTCAATTATTGGCACTAATTGGCTCATTATTCTATTAAATTGCATGGAAATTGGGAGCATGGCTAAATTTGCACACACAATTTTTAGCAACTTTTATAGAATCAGGGGTAAATGGCTTAGGGATCCTTTTACTAAGCCATGTAGGTGCCTACGCGCGCCCAACACGCGTCAATTTTGAGTTACCACCTGGCTACCACGTGGCCCGTGCAGTAATTTCATGTTTTTTACATGCACCAGAAACTATATTTTATTTTCTGACATGCGGCAAAAATTGGGTGGTAACTCTGACAACGCGCATAGGCGTTTACTACATGGTTAATGCAAGAGACCTTACCGCTAAGTCAAAGGCGCCAATTTCTATTTTGCTGCACGTCCATTTTCGGCAAAAGTTTTAAAAAGGCTTTTTTCACAGGTGCACAGAAAAATGATTCTGCGGGCGTCCATAACACGTGCCTACACCACCGCAGCCCATTTTTCAGCACACCTTAGTAAAAGGACCCCTTAGTGCATAATTGCAAGGCAAGCATTCACAAGTGAGGGACGTGCAGCAAAATAGAAATTGTCATAGGTGTGGCCAACATTTCTATGAGGCAGCTTACAGAATACTGTAAGTTATGTATTAATGCCAGCTATAACCTGGTGAAAGTGTGCCAATGCCAGTTTATGCTAGTATTCTATAAGAACACCTATGCATAGAAATGTTCTTACAGAATAGGCACTCCCTGCACCTGCAACGGCATGACTAAAAGGAGGCACCCACTCATGGCACTGCCCCCTAATGGCTGTATTTAGGGTTCTTGGTTTATGCCCCCCCCCCCCCCCCCAGCTGAGGGCTGTCAATGGTGAACTAAATGAAAACAGAAAAAAGTTCCCAGGAATATGCAAATGAAGGCTTATGGCCCCAGATCCCAGTTCCGCTTCTCTCTGAGCTGGAAGCCCAAAGGAGCAGGAGAATACTGCTGGCTCAATAAAAAAAATAAAATACTGTTTTTATCTCAGAATTGCTGTACTTTCACAGTATCACAAATGTTTCCCTGCGTTGAACACCCTATCAAGAGACAAGAATCTTAGTCTAAAAAACAAATGATTAAAAGAAAAATGCTGGGCCTTGTCATGCAGACCTGCCGAGTCTCCTGAATTTAGCAAGAGATTCCTATTTTTGCAGGTCATCTCCTGCACTCCCACTGGGAAACCAAGAATTCCCACTCAGTAGCTTACCCCTCTACTGGCAGCATTAATAAGACATAAGTACATAAGAATTGCCACACTGGGACAGACCAAAGGTCCATCAAGCCCAGCATCCTGTTTCCAACAGTGGCCAATCCAGGTCACTAATACCTGGCAAGATCCCAAAAAGTTCAATACATTTTATGCTGCTTATCCAAGAAATAGCAGTAGATTTTCCCCCAAGTCAATTTAAATAATGGTCTATGGTCTTTTCCTTTAGGAAGCTGACCAGACCATTTTTAAACCCCACTAAGCTATCTGCCTTTACCACATTCTCTGGCAACGAATTCCAGAGTTTAGTTACTCGTTGAGTGAAGAAAGATTTTCTACTATTCGTATTAAAATTACTACTTTGTAGCTTCATTGTATGTGCCTTAGTCCTAGTATTTTTGAAAAGAGTAAACAAATGATTCACGTCTACCCGTTCTACTCCACTCATTATTTTATAGACCTCTATCATATCTCCCTTCAGCCGTCTCTTCTCCAAGCTGAAGAGCAGACGCTTCAGCCTTTCCTTATAGGGAAGTCATCCCATCCCCTTTATCATTTCGTCTCCCTTCTCTGTACCTTTTCTAATTCCACTATCAGACTTATTTTCGAATGAGGACACCCAACTTTCAACACAAATCGGAAGATGGGCATCCTTCTCACAGGGTCGCTCAAATCGGTATAATCGAAAGCCAATTTTGGGTGTCCCCAACTGCTTTCCATTGCAGGGACAGACAAAGTTCATGGGGGCATGTTGGAGGCGTAGTAAAGGCGGGACTTGGGCTTGCCTAACACATGGACGTCCTTGACCCATAATGGAAAAAAGGGCATCCCTGACGAGCACTTGGACGACTTTACCTGGTCCTGTTTTTCTTACGACCAAGGCACAAAAAGGTGCCTGAACTGACCAGATGACCACCTGAGAGAATCGGGGATGACCTCCCCTTACTCCCCCAGTGGTCACTAACCCCCTCCCACCCTCAAATAAAATCTATTAAAATATTTTGTGCCAGCCTCTATGCCAGCCTCAGATGTCATACTCAGGTCCATCACAGCAGTATGCAGGTCCCTGGAGCAGTTTTAGTGGGTACAGTGTACTTCAGGCAGGCGGACCCAGGCCCATCCCCCCCTACCTGTTACACTTGTGGTGGTAAATGTGAGCCCTCCAAAACCACTGTACCCATATCTAGGTGCCCCTTCCCCCCTAAGGGCTATGGTAGTGGTGTACAGTTGGGGGTAGTGGGATTTTGGGGGGGGGGGGGTTGGAGGGCTCAGCACACAAAGTAAGGGAGCTACAGTGGTGGAAATAAGTATTTGATCCCTTGCTGATTTTGTAAGTTTGCCCACTGACAAAGACATGAGCAGCCCATAATTGAAGGGTAGGTTATTGGTAACAGTGAGAGATAGCACATCACAAATTAAATCCGGAAAATCACATTGTGGAAAGTATATGAATTTATTTGCATTCTGCAGAGGGAAATAAGTATTTGATCCCCCACCAACCAGTAAGAGATCTGGCCCCTACAGACCAGGTAGATGCTCCAAATCAACTCGTTACCTGCATGACAGACAGCTGTCGGCAATGGTCACCTGTATGAAAGACACCTGTCCACAGACTCAGTGAATCAGTCAGACTCTAACCTCTACAAAATGGCCAAGAGCAAGGAGCTGTCTAAGGATGTCAGGGACAAGATCATACACCTGCACAAGGCTGGAATGGGCTACAAAACCATCAGTAAGACGCTGGGCGAGAAGGAGACAACTGTTGGTGCCATAGTAAGAAAATGGAAGAAGTACAAAATGACTGTCAATCGACAAAGATCTGGGGCTCCACGCAAAATCTCACCTCGTGGGGTATCCTTGATCATGAGGAAGGTTAGAAATCAGCCTACAACTACAAGGGGGGAACTTGTCAATGATCTCAAGGCAGCTGGGACCACTGTCACCACGAAAACCATTGGTAACACATTACGACATAACGGATTGCAATCCTGCAGTGCCCGCAAGGTCCCCCTGCTCCGGAAGGCACATGTGACGGCCCGTCTGAAGTTTGCCAGTGAACACCTGGATGATGCCGAGAGTGATTGGGAGAAGGTGCTGTGGTCAGATGAGACAAAAATTGAGCTCTTTGGCATGAACTCAACTCGCCGTGTTTAGAGGAAGAGAAATGCTGCCTATGACCCAAAGAACACCGTCCCCACTGTCAAGCATGGAGGTGGAAATGTTATGTTTTGGGGGTGTTTCTCTGCTAAGGGCACAGGACTACTTCACCGCATCAATGGGAGAATGGATGGGGCCATGTACCGTACAATTCTGAGTGACAACCTCCTTCCCTCCGCCAGGGCCTTAAAAATGGGTCGTGGCTGGGTCTTCCAGCACGACAATGACCCAAAACATACAGCCAAGGCAACAAAGGAGTGGCTCAGGAAGAAGCACATTAGGGTCATGGAGTGGCCTAGCCAGTCACCAGACCTTAATCCCATTGAAAACTTATGGAGGAAGCTGAAGATGCGAGTTGCCAAGCGACAGCCCAAAACTCTTAATGATTTAGAGATGATCTGCAAAGAGGAGTGGACCAAAATTCCTCCTGACATGTGTGCAAACCTCATCATCAACTACAGAAGACGTCTGACCGCTGTGCTTGCCAACAAGGGTTTTGCCACCAAGTATTAGGTCTTGTTTGCCAGAGGGATTAAATACTTATTTCCCTCTGCAGAATGCAAATAAATTCATATACTTTCCACAATGTGATTTTCCGGATTTAATTTGTGATGTGCTATCTCTCACTGTTACCAATAACCTACCCTTCAATTATGGGCTGCTCATGTCTTTGTCAGTGGGCAAACTTACAAAATCAGCAAGGGATCAAATACTTATTTCCACCACTGTATGTACCTGGGAGCAATTTAGGAAGTCCACTGCAATGCCCCCTAGGGTGCCTGGTTGGTGTCCTGGCATGTCAGGGGGACCAGTGCACTACGAATGCTGGCTCCTCCCATGACCAAAGGGCCTGCATTTGGTCGTTTCTGAGATGGCCGTCATTGGTTTCCATTATCGCTGAAAATCAGAAACGACCAAGTCTAGGGATGACCATCTCTAAAGATGACATAAAATTTCAAGATTTGGGTATCCCGATTGTATTATCGAAACGAAAGATAGACGTCCATCTTGTTTCGATAATATGGGTTTCCCCGCCCCTCCATCGGGACTTCCTCTATATCTTTTTTGAGATGTGGTGACCAGAATTGAACACAATATTTGAGGTGCGGTCGCACCATAGGCTGATACAAAGGCATTATAATGCCCTCACTTTTGTTTTCCATTTCTTTCCTAATAATACCTAACATTCTATTTGCTTTCTTAGCCGCCGCAGCACATCTCCTGCTTTTGTGGAACCAGTCTCACCATAAGACCTGCAGAATCTTACATCTCTTATAGCAATACTGGTCCCACAGGAGAAGACATTTTATGAAGGCGTTTCCTGCTGCCTGACGGAGAGACAGCTTGTTGCTGCTATGTCTGCAGAATTGAGGTATGCCAGGGGGTGGAGCCAGGAGGCAAAGCAGGTGGGGCTGAACAAAGTGTGGGGGGCTGAGGCATATCCTAAAATCTCCCTCTTAAAAGCTGGGTTCTCTTGGCAGCTCTGTTCATGACACCTCGTAAATGTTTATGATGGCTTGTTCTTGGTTTTGAAAGGTTGACCTTGCCTCTTGGAGACCTTTCTGCCCTACTACTCTTCAACCAGAAAAATTATTGCTAGTGTTAGTAAGGTGCGTTGCCACATTAGTGGAGTTGTAAGCCACCCAGAATCATAGATGGTGTAGGATAAAGTTTATAAGTAAAGAAAACCCATAAGATCAATTATGTAAATTTTGGGGTTTTGGGGGGGGGGGTTAAGGTTGGGGTGGAGCAAAAGAGCAAGAGAAAGTCAGGAAAATTGGCAGGCTCCAGGCTGAGGAGAATTGATGGGTGGCAAAGAGGAAAGCTAGTTGAGGGCACTGAAGCAAGAAATTTAATCCCACCCAATCCCTCCCAAAATTTAGAAGAGTGAGGGTTGGGATTAGGATCTTGGGTAATTTTGTAGTTGGGATAGCGATGTTTATGGATGTTAAAAGGGGTAGTTAAAGTCGCAGCTACGATAATTTAAATGAGAATTTTTCAAGCAGCCTTCATTTAAGAACAATGAATTTACTGGCTATATGGATTTTACAGTGAACTCTGCTTGTGTGGGAAACCGCCAGAATCAGAAGTGAGGCCTTGACGTCACCACAGGTTTCACTTTACAAGGTGGTTCATGGAGTATTAATACATTTGATGGAATAAATATGTGCTGCTAGGTCGGCACCGACTAGTTTTATAAAAGGTAATAAGAAAAGTGAAGGTTGCATTGAAATATTGATAATAACATTTTTATTTGTGTTGGTTATGAATTTTTGATTGGTTAATAAAGCTGCGGCCAAAATTATTTCTCCAATTTATAAGGTTGTCATAGTATTCTTTGTTCATGTGTGAGTCAGGAATGGATGCAATGCAAGTGCCAATATTATACCATGAACATGTGTTATTAATAACTAGTTCCCATTGCATGAATTGGGACCTGCAATAAAATAACACATATTATTGATGTTAGCAGATGCTAACACAACAGCACACATTAAGAACTCCAGCAGCTGCTAGGTGTTAGTTGTTTGCGATCAGTTTAGATTTCAGTGTTGATTAAGGTCGTCAATTGCCATTATTTGTGACATTTCTTTCTTACAATTTTTGGACGCATGGATTTTGTTGCACATACAGGACTGAACTTCATAATTGTGTCTTGGAGTTTTCCTTTGTCCTTTGTTCATACTGTTTTCTTTGGTTTTCAAGATCTCTACTTGAAAATCTTTAAATGCATATTTAAAAAAGAAAAAATTTGCAGGCCTCCAGGGCTGTAGTTTTCTTACATTGTTTAGCTTCTTGCATACAGAAACTACCTCCCTGGATGGAAATGAAGGTTCAAAAAGATATAGTTGGGAATATGTTTTTATAGTAGTACTCTTGTTCCAGACATTCAATATCTCTGTTCCTTAGACAGCTGCCTGTTGCCCTGGTGAGAACCATTCAGCCAGTATTTTTTTTTGTTTTATTTTGTTTTTGTTTTTTTTTATAGACTCCTTCCAGCAGGAAAGCCAGCTGGCAGCAGGTCACAGTGAACAGTCTGGGGCAGTCTTGTTGGCTTGCTTATAACCATACACATGCGGGTAATTGAACCATCCACAGTTCAATGGATTCTACTCCTCTTAGTCCAACTGCATTGATATCCTAGTGTAGTTTCCTACCTGTCTGCCATTCACATACCTCATTACATTCTGATAATATACAGTGACTGCCTGTAGGCTGTAAACAATCCCTGGCTTTCTTTCCTGGAGTGTGCTATGAATCCTCTAAACATTTTGGTGCTTGCAGTCATAGAGTACTCAAATGCTAACAGTGCTTTTCATTTGGCATGTTGCAAGACTCATATCCCAATGCATTTTGTGATTGTCAGGGCTGCTGAGAGGAAGGGGCAAGGGGGCAAGATTCTCCTGGGTCCTGGCCTCAAAGAGGAGCCCAGCGCCAGCAAGACTCCCGGTATCTGGCAGGCAGGCACACAGGCAGAAGGTTCTGTTCCCTCGATCTGTCTCTCTCCTGCTCCTGTGTGCAAGAACCCGGGTTACTGTGTTAATGTGTTAATGCAGTTCTGCCACCACAGGTCCTTCTTCCTGCCTCATCCCATCTCCTCCTGTGTGAAGTACTTCCTGTTTCCACATAGGCGGGAGGGGACACAGCAGGAAGAAGGGTCCTTGGTGGCAGAGTTGCTTTTTAATTCGATAGCCCGGGTCCCAGCACACAGGAGCAGTAAGTGACTGGGGGAGGGCAGCAGCCTGGTTGGGGGGTGCAGCGGCGGTGGCAGCAGCTGCCCTGGGCCCAGTTTTGTCTCTTGGCAGCACTGGTAATTGTACTATATCTGCAATACTCAAATTACAAAGTCTTTCGATATTTGCTATCCTGCACTATTCTAATCCAATGAATTTTAATACTTGTAATTTTGTAGCTCTTAGAGCTATGTACATTTAGCACGTGTCCTAAAGTATCCATCCTCAATCTTTTTTTTGTGATGTGCATCTTTGCTGAGCATTTATGTTCAAATCATGCTCATATAACTAATTTACAAATCTTCCCTGCTATAATTCATAAAACCAATACTTCTCTGGTTCTTTTTAATACATGAGGCAATAAAACCTAATCATTTACATAGTGCCACCAGAGCAATCAATGTAATTTTATGGATTCTTTGGGGGCATGTTCAAAGAAGGTATTGAGATGGGGATTGCTACCTTATGCTCTCCTGAGAATTTCCTTCCCCTCTACTTCTGTATCCAGTGTCTCAGCCGTTTCTCTTGTATTTGTTAAAGCTGGTACACTGTCACCCCCTCCTGGATAAAACTGTGCTACTGAAGGTACTTGATAGATGGTAAGACTTGAACATGAACAGCACAGGGATAACAATAGAAATCTCCAACCCGTGTATTTAAAATTAGCAGACTTAAAGACTCACCCAAAATCCCATCCATGTATTTCTATGCCTCTATGCTTTTGAAATCTGAATGACACAGTGATTTGGGGGGGGGGGGGCTGTATGAACCTAGAAAAGCTTTTTAAGCTGTTCATGGTAAAAATGACAAATGAGAAAGGGCTGGAATCAGTTCAACAACACATCCTTTCACCATCTGCTCTTGTGGAACCAAAGGTGCTGCTTTCACTGCAGAGGCCAGAGCAGATGAGCAAGGGATGAGGAAGCAACTCGGTTCATTTCAGGAAAAGTCAAGGTTTGTAGCAACTTTGGAAAATTACAATTATGCCATAATTGAGACTGAGCAGAAATCAGGGGAGGGAGAAGAAGAGTTAACTAAAACCAGGAAAAATTACTGGGAGGAGAGTACATTAAAAGGGAGAGAGAGAAGAGTGAAGCAGACAATAGAAAAATGTTTTGACAGGCGGCGTGCAGCACGCTAGCAGTCTAATCAATAAAGCAGTGAGAATTTCAGACGGTAATTATACTGTGAGCTGTAGGTGACTTTCTTCTTATACTTTATGATGTCATCTGTACCCTGGGATTTAAGTAGCCTCTCACAAAATTCATTTTACAGTCTTTTGTTCAGTATGAGACCTGAATTCATCAGCAATCTACTGACCTGATTTCTTCTAATTAATGAGAGCAAAGCCACAGCAATGAACCCTCAGCCGTTGCTGACATCATGCTTAACAAGCTACAAAGAAAACTTTTTCTGCCTGGGCAGCCAGGCTTGCGCTGACACTATTGGGATATTCTAATACACCTATGATGCATGGTAAAGTGGGTTCTACTACTACTACTTATCATTTCTATAGCGATACTAGACGTACGCAGCGCTGTACACTTGAACATGAAGAGACAGTCCCTGCTTGACAGAGCTTACAATCTAATTAGGACAGACAAACAGGACAAACAAGAGATAAGGGAATATTAAAGTGAGGATGATAAAATAAGGGTTCTGAACAAGTGAATAAGGGTTAGGAGTTTAAAGCAGCATCAAAAAGGTGGGCTTTTAGCTTAGATTTGAAGATGGCCAGAGATGGAGCTTGACGTACCGGCTCAGGAAGTCTATGGTGCAGCAAGATAAAAGGAACGGAGTCTGGAGTTAGCGGTGGAGGAGAAGGGTGCAGATAAGAGAGAATTACCCAGTAAACGGAGTTCCTAGGTAGGAGTGTAGGGAAAGATGAGAGTGGAGAGGTACTGAGGAGCTGCAGAGTGAATGCACTTATAAGTCGATAAGAGGAGTTTGAACTGCGGAAACGGATAGGGAGCCAGTGAAGTGACTTGAGGAAAGAGCTAATATGAGCATAACGACACTGGCAGAATATTAGTCATGCAGCAGAATTTTGAACAGATTGAAGAGGAGAGAGATGGCTAAGTGGGAGACCTGTGAGAAGCAAATTGCAATAGTCTCAGCGAGAGGTGATAAGAGTGTGGATGAGGGTTCTGGTAGTGTGCTCAGAAAGGAAAGGGTGAATTTTGGTGATATTATAGTGAAAGAAACGACAGGTTGGAAAAGTAATGGAAGCCATGCTGAAGGAAAGGATAGTGAATTTCCTAGAAGCCAACAAGCTGCAAGATCCGAGACAACATGGTTTTACCAGAGGGAAATCATGCCAAACGAATCTCATTGAATTCTTTGATTGGGTAACTGGAGAATTGAATCATCGACGTGCTATAGACGTAATCTACTTAGATTTTTAGCAAAGCTTTTGACATGGTTCCTCACAGGAGGCTCTTAAATAAACTAGATGGGCTGAAGATAGGTCCCGAAGTGGTGAACTAGATTAGGAACTGGTTGACGGACAGACGACAGAGGGTGGTGGTAAATGGAGTTCGCTCGGAGGAGGGAAAGGGGAGTAGCGGAGTGCCTCAGGGATCGGTGCTGGGGCCGATTCTGTTCAATATATTTGTGAGTGACATTGCCGAAGGGTTAGAAGGTAAAGTTTGCCTATTTGCGGATGATACTAAGATTTGCAACAGAGTGGACGCCCGGGAGGGAGTGGAAAGCATGAAAAGGGATCTGAGGAAGCTAGAAGAATGGTCTGAGGTTTGGCAATTAAAATTCAATGCGAAGAAATGCAAAGTGATGCATTTAGGGAGTAGAAACCCACGAGAGACGTATGTGTTAGGCGGGGAGAGTCTGATAGGTACTGAGGGGGAGAGGGATCTTGGGGTGATAGTATCCGAGGATCTGAAGGCGACAAAACAGTGTGACAGGGCGGTGGCCGTAGCAAGAAGGTTGCTAGGCTGTATAGAGAGAGGTGTGATCAGCAGAAAAAGGAAGTGTTGATGCCCCTGTACAAGTCGTTGGTGAGGCCCCACCTGGAGTACTGTGTTCAGTTTTGGAGGCCGTACCTTGCGAAGGATGTTAAAAAAATGGAAGCGGTGCAAAGAAAAGCTACGAGAATGGTATGGGATTTGCGTTCCAAGACTTATGACCAAAGACTTGCTGACCTGAACATGTATACCCTGGAGGAAAGGAGGAACAGGGGTGATATGATACAGATGTTCAAATACTTGAAAGGTATTAATCCGCAAAAAAATCTTTTCCGGAGATGGGAAGGCGGTAGAACGAGAGGACATGAAATGAGATTGAAGGGGGGCAGACTCAAAAAAGATGTCAGGAAGTATTTTTTCACGGAGAGGGTGGTGGATGCTTGGAATGCCCTCCCGTGGGAGGTGGTGGAGATGAAAACGGTAACGGAATTCAAACATGCGTGGGATATGCATAAAGGAATCCTGTGCAGCAGGAATGGATCCTCAGAAGCTTAGCTGAAATTGGGTGGCGGAGCAGGTGGGGGGGCAGAGGGGTTGGTGGTTGGGAGGCTAGGATAGGGAAGGGCAGACTTATACGGTCTGTACCAGAGCCGGTGATGGGAGACGGGACTGGTGGTTGGGAGGCGGGAAATACTGCTGGGCAGACTTATACAGTCTGTGCCCTGAAAAGACAGGTACAAATTCAAGATATGAGTTTATCTTGGGCAGACTAGATGGACCATGCAGGTCTTTTTCTGCCGTCATCTACTATGTTACTATGTTACTATGTATGTTTTAGCAGTCTGCTGAATATGTGCAGAGAAGGAGAGGGAGAGGGAGGAGTCGAAGATGACCCCAAAGATGACTCTGTAGTTAAGTGGCTAAACACACCTCTATATTGTGTAAGTAAAGTTAATAATTTAAAGTCAGAAATATCCTTCTAAAGGTAAATGTTATTGTGTAAAAATGAGTATAACAAAAGAGAGGGAACAAAGTACAAACTAAAGTCCAAACAAAAAAACAGCACCACGGGCCTTTAAAATGGAACAAAGTTCTTTAATGAATGAGCCTTGACCCGACACGGGCCGTGTTTCGGTGACTAGCACCTGCGTCAGGGGTCACAGTGATGACGTGGAAAACTTGGGGAATAACTCGAATATTTTCATCTACAATATTCCTTACCCCACGTCTCATGTAGTAAAAGCTACAAAGCACCAAGGCACTTTCACTTTCTGTATCAAAATGGATGAAAAAGTTTTTCATCCATTTTGATACAGAAAGTGAAAGTGCCTTGGTGCTTTGTAGCTTTTACTACATGAGACGTGGGGTAAGGAATATTGTAGATGAAAATATTCGAGTTATTCCCCAAGTTTTCCACGTCATCACTGTGACCCCTGACGCAGGTGCTAGTCACCGAAACACGGCCCGTGTCGGGTCAAGGCTCATTCATTAAAGAACTTTGTTCCATTTTAAAGGCCCGTGGTGCTGTTATTGTGTAAAAATGAGACACCCCTGCAACTCCCAAGGATTTCTGGTTACCTTTACTGTGACTTCCAACTCATATTTACCTTGTTAACCGACCAAATCATGTTTTATTTATTCAGTTACCACACACACTCATAAATGGATATGAAGTTATCCTGGGGCTGTCAGACAATGAAAGTCAGCTACAGAAAAGGCTCAGTTTCTTTGTGCAGTAAATGAGTGGGGAAACAAGAATTTCAACCTGCAAATTGGGTAGATATTGTAAAATTAACAGGCAGGCACACTGTAGTCATGCACAAGCAGCCCAAATATCTCATTTTTGTACAATTTAATTTTTAGTGAGGCAGGAACCTATAAGAATGAGTCCTCTCCATTAGAGATCAGCCACAATAAAGTCAGCTATTAGTAGTAAGCCGGCTATTCCTTCAATGGCAGAGTTCTTGGCAGGTTGCTTGGCACTACCAGTTGTAAAATGAGAAGTGTTAGTAGCAAATGAAAAAGAGTATGACTAAGTGGCAGGTTTCCAGTTTGCTGCTTTTCAGCTCACATGAGTTCATTGGACTAGCTGGGGTTGTTGGGTTCTTTTGCTGTTTTTTTTCTATCAGCTCTTTGTACAAGGTCATTTCACTAATCGAACAAACCTTTAGTTGTTATCATTAAACGGAGGGGGGAGGGGAGGTGTGTTTATCTCATAGCATAGGTAACCAAGAGCAATTAGTACTTCAGGTGAAAGGCTTGTCCAGAGTCCATCCCTTAATGGTGGGACGAGCCAACTCACCTTTTCCAGTGCTCTGCACTCAGGCCTTGCCTTCTGGTGGACTGTGCCCAGTGTGTGGGAGCACGGTTAGCCCTTATTGGGTTGTCATGTTGAAAGTCTTGCCGGCGGGAATCACCAGCTAATGGGGAGGTGACTCCGGTTGGGGGACAGTGGGTTTAGAAGTGCTAATATAAGGCTGGGCCCTCCGAGGACCAGGATCCTTCCTGCTCCTTGGAGGCAGTATGCTCACCTGCCCATCCCACCCTTTTGCTTTCCTAGTGCCGTCAAGAATGAGGGGTATGTATCTTGTCACAGCTTTGGGGGAGGGTAGGTACCCGAGCTACAGCCTGTGCAGAAGGAGGTCCATCTGGACAGGGCCTCAATGTTCACCTGGCGGTGTAGATTCGACCACGGTGCATTACAGGCATAGAGGTCCATATCTTGAGGGTTAAGTTTTGCTGATAGGTTGGTTAAGGAATTGTATTTTTTAATGCTTTGGCTTTGACTCCTACCTGTTAAACGGTGGGTAGTCAAGTGTTCCTACTAAATAAATGATGTTATTGGATCTGTAGTAGCTTAAGTTCTGTATGTCACCAATAAACAAAGCTGCAGCCTGTTATACCCAAGCATCTGGTCTTAATTTTTGATATATTGGCATTACATTGTATGTTATAATTATATGAGGAAAAGGTGGGTGACAGGTCTCACATCCCTCCATTCAATTTTTTTTAACTGCCACCAGTTGATGTTATTAAGGTTTTTTTAAAGAAATGTTTGTGTAATTTAAGAAAAGTAAAATTTACCCCATTCTTCCTTCAACTTTCCTCATTCCCTAACCCATTCTTCTTCCTTAGGGGCCCTTTTACTAAGGCGCACCTAAAAGTAGCCTGTGTTAGTACAGGTGCATGTTTTGGATGCGCGCTGGTCCATTTCCTCAGCGTGCCTGGAAAAAAGGCTATTTTTGTGCTGGAAAATGGACGTGTGGCAAAATTAAAACCAGCACACGTCCATTTTTGGCCGGAGACCTTATCGCCACCCATTGACTTAGCGGTAAGGTCCCATGCACTAACCAGGCAGTAAGCATTCAACGAGCATCAACTGCCAATTACCGCCGGGTAAGCGCCACGCAGTAGAAAATAGAAAATATTTTCTACGCGTGTTTTGGGTGTGCATCAAAAATGGAATTACTGCCCGAAGCACAGGTTCCACTACTATTTTAGATCTGGATCTGCTGACATACAGCTTGTTCTAAAAATGCATCTGAAAATGGAAGTGTTATGTGCTGGTTGCATATGGCAAAATCATCCATTTTACCAACATCAACTTTTAAATTATCAATGGGGTGAGCATGGCATAATACACATATGTGTCAGCACATATACATGAATGTTGGTGTTTCAGAACATACACATATATCAGCTAATTTTGAAACATACAGTACATGGGTATCTTTTCCAACACAGTAATGGATCCTAATATCCTTTGCCGATATCACTATTGGAAGGGAGAGAAAACACTTGTTGATTAAGGGGGACACCACCCCTAATGTCTCCAGTGGAGAGCTACACAAAACGAGGAACTTTCTAAAACCTAGACATCCCCAGGAACCAGTGTAAATCCCAGCATTCATGTCAGTGAAGATAAAAATGCATTCTCCATCTTTCTGATCTACATAATGCTGGCCAAACACACCCAGAAATTTAAGTGGTGGATGTGTACATTCCAACTTTCTAAAATCAGTATTTACACATGTACGCAAAATACAGAAATGCTGGTTTATGCATGTCTAAAATGCAACTAGGGCATGTAAAATGACAATACACCACTATTAGTACCAAAGGCAGCAAAGCGATATATCATACAATAAAGGAGAAAAAAACATAAAAATATAAAACAAAACCATGAGATGGGTAAGCAGAGCACATTAAGGAAAACTACAATCTGCAAAAAGAAATAAAGCACATAAGAAGAAGGTTCATAAGGGCAACGATATCACCAGCACATCTACTACTACTACTACTTATCATTTCTATAGCGTTACCAGACGTACGCAGCGCTGTACACTTGAACATGAAAAGACAGTCCCTGTTCAACAGAGCTTACAATCTAATTAACATCTCTAATTATGCGAAAGCATGTAGAATAAAACAATTTTAACTGTCTTCCTAAACTCTCCCAAAAAAGTTTCATGTGTGATTTCATGAGATATGTTGGCAAAGTTTTGGAGCCACATAAGAAAAAGTTGAGTGTCTGTGCCTTCCAACCTAATCCTCAGAAGGAAGAACTAATAATTGTTCCTGAAAAGATCTTAAAACTCTGCTAGGACAATAAACCCCAGATTCGATATATGGCGGTCAAAATTGTGCATGCTAATTTGGGTGTGCACCCTTGAGTAACGAGCTGATTAGCACTAATAATAGGGCACAATCAAATATTGGTGTTAATTGGCAACAATTTGGATTTATGCGTGCATCTTGCAAAGGACTATTCTATAGAGATGCATGTGGTAATCTTTTAGTGTGTAACTGAAAAGGGGTGTGACCATGAGAGAGGCATGGGCGGGTCAGGGGCATTTGCTAAAGATACGCTCAGTGTGTCATGTGTTCAGCCCTGCGTGCGTCTGGTAGCGCTATACAAATGCTAATAATAATAATAATAATATTAAAGAATTTGGGGGATCCACTCCTAATTTAAACATGAGGATTTACACCAGGTTTCAGTTTATGTAAATCTTCACACCAAAAGGGATCCTGGTGCTACACACTATTCTATAAATGCAACCCAACTCAGAGCACCATTTATAGAATACTGCCCTGCTCACATTTTTTTTATGCACAAATTTGGGTGTGATTTACTGATTCTAGTCCTAAGGCACAATCATTGATGCCAAATAATGAGGCAACTCAGTATTATAAACCTGAAAGGTTCATACGAGATTGCAAATTGAATTCTCGCTGTCCTAGGAAATTAATGTTCTTGATTCAAAAATGGTGTTGTATGATCAAACTTTGCTGTATGATGTAAATGTTTTATGGCAATATTCTGCAGTAATTGCAGGTGACTCATATTTACTGTATTCAGTCCAACTAACATTGAATTACAATAATCTAAACAATTCATCAAGAAAGCGTAGATCAGTCTGAGAATAACCATAAGATCTAGGCATGTCCAAACAGAACAAACCAATCTAAGAAAAAAATCATACTTTTCTGAACTAAGGATGAAATGTAGATACCAAAAGTTGAATGAAAATGAAGCATTGCTCCCAAAATGGTCACAGATTTCTTGAACATAAACAATGTTCTATTAATAGATGGCACAAAAAGCAGCGGTACAGACCTTCCCAAGAAACAGGCTTCCAATTTTTTGGGATTGTTTCAATTGACATACTTCAAATCAGTAGCACCCCTCCTCCTCCCAGAGCTGCCTCCAAAATGGTGGTGCCCTGGCCTGCCCTACCCAGTGCATCCTGGGATATACTGGGCAGAGCTTCCCTACCATATAAGGGAAAAACTCTATATGGTAGGGATGCCCCACCCAGTGCATCCCAGGATGCACTGGGCAGGGCAGGATAGGGTGCCACGATTTTGGAGGCAGCTCTGGAAGGAGGAGGGGTGCTACTCTCTCCTCCGCTACTACAAGATATAGTAGGTGAGGGAGCCACTAGATGACATGGGTGGGGGTATATGGCCCACTGGGTCACCAGGGAGTTACTTTTTATGTTGGGGGGGTTAGGGGGCCTAGAAGTCCACTGACATCCAGCCCCCCCCCCCCCCCCCGTGACATTATCCAGGGGTTGTGGGAGCTTGGGGGCATGGCCAGCAGGGCTCAGCCATTGGGGGGGTGGTCCGGGTTGACAGTGATATGGCTGGGGGAGAGAAAGAGCATTAACCCAACTAGCCCTGTATCCTGTTTCCAACGTTGCCAGTCCAGGTCACAAGTGCATGGCAGAAACCCAATTAGTAGCAACATTTCTTGCAATTTTTCGCAATCCTCATGTGTTTTGACAACTTTGAATAGTTTTGTGTCATCTGCAAATTTAATAATGTCACTTGCCATACCGATTTCCAGATCATGTATAAATATGTTAAGTAGCACCGGTCCTAGTACAGATCCCTGTGACACTCCACTATTCACCCTCCACCACTGAGAAAAATGTCCATTTAACCCTACCCTCTGTTTTCTGTCCAACCAAGTCCTAATCCACAACAGAACATTGCCTCCTATCTCATGACTTTTTCATTTTCCCATGAGGAACTTTGTCAAAAGCTTTCTGAAAATCTAGATACACTACATCAACCGGTTCACCTTTATCCACATGTTTACTCACACCTTCAAAGAAATGAAGCAAATTGGTGAGGCAAGGCTGAACCCATGCTGACTCTTTCCCATTAAACCATGTTTGTCTATGTGTTCCATAATTTTATTCTTTATAATAGATTCCACTATTTTGCCCGGTACTGAAGTTAAGCTAACTGGTTTGTAATTTCCTGGATCACCCCTGGAAATCCTTTAAAAAATCGGCATCACATTGACCACCCTCCAATCTTCAGCTACTACTGACGACTTTAACAACAGGTTACAGATCACTAACAGCAGATCAGCAATTTCATGTTTGCATTCTTTCAGTACTCTGAGGTGTATACCTTATGGTCCAGGTGATTTATCACTCTTTAACTTGTTGATTTGACTCAGTATATCTTCCAGGTTCACTGAGATTTCCTTCTGTTTCTCTGCATCATCACCTTTTGTACTTTTAGTGTATACTCTTGTGGATCCTCCTCCACTTCTATCCCACTATCAGTTGGTGTACCTCAGAGATCTGTCCTGGGACCTCTTCTTTTCTCCATCTATACTTCTTCCCTTTGTACTCTGATCTTATCCCATGGTTTTCAGTACCACCTTTACACTGATGACTCCCAAATCTACCTCTCCATGTGCGTAACTGACCCTTTTGTATAACTGAATATGCATTTGTGCACCCAACCTTTGACAACATTTATAGAATTTAGGGGATAGTGAATAAACCCACTACCAGGAAAAATTATAAGAAGGTATCTTTTGATAGGTGAAAGTACAAAATGGGAAACAGAAAGAGGCTCAACAAACAATGGGACTTTAAATAAAATAGTACTTTAATTATAACATCCAAAGATGTAACACTCGACACGAAGCGGTGATGAACTGACCACGGAGGAGCATAGCTCTACTTGTTCTTTGCATATTTTTAAAAGGCTGGTTGCTTTCACTAAGTTTGGTACCTGTATCATGGTCTTTTTAAAGACCCTTAGATGCATGCCCATAGGCAGTCGGTGACCCAACTGTTTGGGAAGGCTAAAGGGGGCGGGGTTAGGGGTGGGGCCAGGGGTGGAGCTTAAATCCATAATTGTCTGATAACACACAGAAAAAATAAATAAATAAAAATAAAAGTCACAATTAATACCTTTTATTAAATTTAGATATTAGCTATGTATCATATGTCAAAGAATAAAGTGGTTGCTCAAAGCATATACTAACCACGATCGCTCAACTGCAAAACACTATGCACAACTTTGTGCAAAAACACACTCAGAACCTTACTGTACCATAAATATTACACTGGGCAGAACCTAATACACCAATATACCACCCATACGGAAAATGCAGACCATCAACAATATGAAACAAGGGATCATAATATCACAATTCTCATGTAGAGCCACAAAACACCCTAATTCATGTTTAATGTGGGATAAAATGCCATAAATAAGTAAATAAATATAAACTTTTAATGTTGAGCACCTGATTCTCAAAGTGGACATATTCCAAACACTATAATGAAAATAAAATAATCTTTTCTACCTTTGTTGTCTGGTAACTTTGTTTTTCTGATCATGCTGGCCAAGTATCCGATTCTGCTGCTATCTGTCCTCTTAACTCCAGTTCCAGGGCTTCCTTTCCATTTATTTCTTTACTTTCTGCCTTTCTTCTTCATTTCTTGCCTTACATCCGTAAGTAAAAGCTGGGTCCTCTGCAGACTTGACTGTCCAGTGGATCCAGCTTCTGCCTATTTTCTCCATCGATGTGCAGGTTTTCCCTCATCTCATCTCCTTCCTCTGTCTTCCCTCCCCTCCATGCATGACCAGAATTTCTCCCCTTCATTCATGTGCATCTCTACTACTACTACTATTTAGCATTTCTATAGCGCTACAAGGCATACGCAGCGCTGCACAAACATAGAAGAAAGACAGTCCCTGCTCAAAGAGCTTACAATCTAATAGACAAAAAATAAATAAAGTAAGCAAATCAAATCAATTAATGTGAACGGGAAGGAAGAGAGGAGGGTAGGTGGAGGCGAGTGGTTACAAGTGGTTACGAGTCAAAAGCAATGTTAAGGAGGTGGGCTTTCAGTCTAGATTTAAAGGTGGCCAAGGATGGGGCAAGACGTAGGGGCTCAGGAAGTTTATTCCAGGCGTAGGGTGCAGCGAGACAGAAGGCGCGAAGTCTGGAGTTGGCAGTAGTGGAGAAGGGAACAGATAAGAAGGATTTATCCATGGAGCGGAGTGCACGGGAAGGGGTGTAGGGAAGGACGAGTGTGGAGAGATACTGGGGAGCAGCAGAGTGAATACATTTATAGGTTAGTAGAAGAAGTTTGAACAGGATGCAAAAACGGATAGGGAGCCAGTGAAGGGTCTTGAGGAGAGGGGTAGTATGAGTAAAGCGACCCTGGCGGAAGATGAGACGGGCAGCAGAGTTTTGAACCGACTGGAGAGGGGAGAGGTGACTAAGTGGGAGGCCAGCAAGAAGCAGATTGCAGTAGTCTAAACGAGAGGTGACAAGGGTGTGGATGAGGGTTTTGGTAGAGTGCTCGGAAAGAAAGGGGCGGATTTTACGGATGTTGTAAAGAAAGAAACGACAGGTCTTGGCGGTCTGCTGGATATGAGCAGAGAAGGAGAGAGAAGAGTCAAAGATGACCCCAAGGTTTCAAGCTGAGGAGACAGGGAGAATGAGAGAGCCATCAACAGAAATAGAAAATGGGGGGAGCGGGGAGGTGGGTTTGGGGGGGAAAATGAGAAGCTCGGTTTTGGTCATATTTAATTTCAGGTGGCGTTGAGACATCCAGGCAGCAATGTCAGACAAGCACGCTGAAACTTTGGTTTGGATGCAAGGTGAGATATCAGGGGTAGAAAGGTAGATTTGGGAGTCATCAGCTTAGAGATGGTAGGAAAAGCCATGGGATGAGATTAATGAACCAAGGGAAGAAGTGTAGATAGAAAAGAGGAGGGGACCAAGAACAGAACCCTGAGGTACGCCGACAGGCAGAGGGATAGAAGTAGAAGAGGATCCACCAGAGTGAACACTAAAGGTGCGGAGGGAGAGGTAGGAAGAGAACCAGGAAAGGACAGAGCCCTGGAATCCAAGTGAGGACAGGGTATCGAGAAGTATGCTGTGATCGACAGTGTCAAAAGCAGCGGAAAGATCAAGAAGAATGAGGATGGAATATTGACCTCTGGATTTAGCCAGTAATAGGTCATTGGAGACTTTAGTAAGCGTAGTTTCGGTTGAGTGGAGAGGGCGAAAACCAGATTGTAATGGGTCAAGAATAGCATGTGAGGAGAGAAAATCAAGGCAGCGGCGGTGAACAGCACGCTCAAGTAATTTGGAGAGAAAAGGAAGGAGGGAGATGGGTCGGTAATTAGAGGGACAAGTAGGGTCAAGTGAAGGCTTCTTAAGGAGAGGTGTGACCACAGCATGTTTAAAAGCAGCAGGGACAGTCGCAGTGGAAAGTGAGAGGTTGAGAATGTGACAGATAAAAGGAATAAGAGTAGGAGAGATGGCATTAAGAAGGTGGGTGGGAATGGGATCAGAGGAACAGGTGGTACATTTTGAGGAAGAAAGGAGAAGTGTAGTTTCCTCAATAGTAACTTCAGGAAAGGAGGAAAGGGAATGAGGGGAAGGAGAGAGAGGGGAACGGACTAGTGGAGGGAGAGGTGGTGAGGTAGAGAAAGCAAGGTTTATCTTTTGAACCTTGTTGTGAAAGAATTCAGCAAGGGTCTGAGGAGATAATGAAGGGGGAGTTGGGGGAGGGGGCACCTTGAGGAGAGAGTTCTCCTTCCTGTCTTCCCGTCTCGCCATCCATGTCCAGCAACCCTCTTCTCCCCTCTAGCCACCCATGTCCAGCAACCCTCCTCTCTCTTCCCTGCCCTCCCCTCCATCCACCCATGTCCAGCAACCCTCCTCTCCCCTCTAGCCACCCACCCATGTCCAGCAAATCTCCTCTCCCCTGACCTCCCCTCCACCCATGTCCAGCAACCCTCCTCTCTCCCCTGCCATCCCCTCTATCCACCCATTCCAGCAATCCTCCTCTTTCCTCTGCCATCCTCTCTATCCACCCATTCCAGCAACCCTCCTCTTTCCCCTGCCATCCCCTCTATCCACCCATTCCAGCAACCCTCCTCTCTCCCCTGCCATCCCCTCTATCCACCCATTCCAGCAATCCTCATCTCTCCTCTGCCATCCCCTCTATCCACCCATTCCAGCAACCCTCCTCTTTCCCCTGCCATCCCCTCTATCCACCCATTCCAGCAACCCTCCTCTCTCCCCTGCCATCCTCTCTATCCACCCATTCCAGCAACCCTCCTCTCTCCCCTGCCATCCCCTCTATCCACCCATTCCAGCAACCCTCCTCTTTCCCCTGCCATCCCCTCTATCCACCCATTCCAGCAACCCTCCTCTCTCCCCTGCCATCCCCTCTATCTACCCATTCCAGCAACCCTCCTCTCTCTCCTGCCATCCCCTCTATCCACCCATTCCAGCAACCCTCCTCTCTCCCCTGCCATCCCCTCTATCCACCCATTCCAGCAACCCTCCTCTTTCCCCTGCCATCCCCTCTATCCACCCATTCCAGCAACCCTCCTCTCCTCTGCTCTCCATGCACACCCAGCGCCAGCGCGATTCTCCTCTCCCCTTCCCCTCCCCTCGTTTACTATCTGCCCTGCGCCATCTTTAATTTACCTGCGTCCCAGCCAGGGTTGCCAGGTGGAAAATTTTTTGCCAGCCCAATCCAGCCCCAAAACCAGCCCAAAACCCGCCCAAACACAAACCCCGCCCCTAACACCCCCACCCCCGCGTCATCACCCCGCCCCCGCCGTCATCAACCCCGCCCCCGCCGTCACCGGCCCCGCCTCCCCGTCATCGGCCCCGCCTCCCACGTCACCGGCCCCGCCTCCCCATCATCGGCCCCGCCTCCCACGTCACCGGCCCCGCCTCCCCGTCATCGGCCCCGCCTCCCACGTCACTAACCCCGCCCAAAACGTCACTAACCCCGCCCAAAAAACGTCACTAACCCCGCCCCCCCGCGGCCGAAAAAAACCGCCCTGAAGCCCAAAAAACAGCCCAAAAAACCGCAACCCGCCGCGGGCAAAAATTTCCCGCGGCGGGTCGCGGAAAACCGCCCAATTGGGCGGTAAAACCGCCCACCTGGCAACACTGGTCCCAGCGTCGGCCCGCCTCGTCATTTCAAAGCCCGCCCCGCTGCCTGTCTCTATTCTTCCCTCCGTTCGCGATGTGATTCGTTCGGCAGAGTCCCGCCTTCTGACATCATTTCCTTGAGGGCGGGATTCTGCCGAACGAATCACATCGCGAACGGAGGGAAGAATAGAGACAGGCAGCAGGGCGGGCTTTGAAATGACGCGGCGGGCCGACGCTGGGACGCAGGTAAATTAAAGATGGCGTGGGGCAGTTAGTAAACAAGGGGAGGGAACAGGGAGACTCACGGCGCCGCCTAACTCTTTCCTGCTGTGGCAAGCCTCTTATACCGGGCGCCTATGTGCATGCCACATTTAAAAAAATGCCGTACAAACACCTAAATAACAGAACAAGGTAAAGGCTTGTTGTAATCTCCTATGGGAGCTACAATCACAACTGCAAGTAGATAAAAAATGAATATAAAACATGGATATTTAAGTATATAATGTAACAACCATATGATATGATAAGTCACAGATCCATTGGAACTAAATTGCACATGCAACAGTATTATCATTAAAAAATCTTAAATGCTTAAATCACTTTGAATATCAGGCCCATGACTATTTGGCATACTGCACAGCTATACATATAGCTGTAATATTCAGCTGCTATGCACACAGCTATGTGGTTCAATTTAGGAAAGCTTTTCTTCTGCATAGTTATATGAAAAGCAGCAGATTATCACCACTATCTGTATAGCTGTTTCTCCCTCAATCTGCCCTAGCTCTGCTTGAACACTATCCACATAGTACTGTGGTGATTAGATGGGTTTTCAGCAGCACTATCCAGACAGTGAGACTAAAGCCACAGAGAGTGACCATACATTTAGCAACAGCAGCCACTAACCCCAGGATTTTATATATCGCACTGAGATTCTGCACAGAAATCAAAGCATATTCCATAACAATACACATAAATTAATTAGTGCTGATAATTGTATATTAATGCTGATAATTGGATGTTAGCAAGCAATTACCAGCACTAATTGGCATTAATTAGAATTTATGTGCACTACCCATTAAGCATATTTGGTAAAGCGGTGCGCATAAATTCCAATGCATGCTGCTGAAAAGGGGGTATGGCTATGGGCATGGAATGGGTGGGTCGTAGGTGTTCCAGAAAACTACTTGCATGGTTATAGAATACACCTGCTCTGCACCAGGGGCGTAGCCAGACTTCGGCGGGAGGGGGGTCTAGAGCCTGAGGTGAGGAGGCACAATTTAGCCCCCCCCTGGTGCCGCCGAACCCCTCCCCCGCCATCGTCAACACCCCCCCCCCCGCCACCGCCGCCACCACCACCTTGACCCCCCTGCCAACGACCCTCTCAACCCCTCCTCCTGCTGCCAACCCTTCCCCGCCGTCGCCGTGGCCTACCTTTGCTGGCGGGGGGGACCCCAACCCCCGCCAGCCGAGGTCCTCTTCTTCCTTCATTCTGTTTCTGAGTCTGACGTCCTACATGTACAACGTGCAGGATGTCAGACTCAGAAACAGAACGAAGGAAGAAGAGGACCTCAGCTGGTGGGGGTTGGGGTCCCCCGCCAGCAAGGGTAGGCAATGGTGGGTTGACGGCGGGTTGGCAGCCGGAGGGGGGTCGAGAGGGTCGTCTGCAGGGGGGTCCAAGGCCAAATCTATGGGGGCCCAGGCCCCCGTGGCCCCATGTAGCTATGCCCCTGCTCTGCACCTAACTTAAGCGCCAATATTTAGACCAACTTTTACTTGGCATAAATGGCCACACATAGAGTTAGGCGCTTTCATGGCCACTCAGCTTATTCTATATACCACATGGAAATTTAGGCTTATTCTATAAAGTATGCCTACATTAAGGTGTACTTTATAAAATGTGCTTAGGTGAATTTCATTTTGGTGCCGAAGTTTTAGGCGTGATATATAGAATCTAGTCCTTAGTAATTCTATAAATGGGCATCTATTTTTAGGCACTGCAAATGTGCCTACTTGGAACCACTTTAATAAAGAAAAGTAGACATCTACTTTTCTTTATAGAATGCTAGCATAACAAGTCAAATATATGCCTATATTTTAGGAAAGATCTCTTACACCAGTATTATTTATTTATTTAACATTTTCTAGTCCGCCGAAAAACCTAAGCAGATTACACATAACACACACAATAAAATATAACAAAAATATAATCCGTACATTCCCACTACTTCTCTCACAAAAGCAAAAACCTCAGCAGAACATTTTAACAAAGAAATGATTTTCAAACTTCTTCTTAACTGTCTCACACCACGGCATAAACGTAAGGTTCCTGAAAAATTATTCCATAACATTGGCCCGATGGAAAACGCTGTCACGTGTGTTTCTGCATACGTGGTTTAAATGCTACTGCATTGATTGTGAAAGTACATGCATAGAGTATAAAATATTATATTACAAAATATTATAATCTGTGTGCATTAATGTGCCCCCTACCTGCTCTCCCCCCGTTGGATTGAATTGGATTTATTACTTTATATTGCACTTTGTACAAGGTGTTAAAAACAGCTTACAAACAAAAACATTGGTAATAACAACTAGTATAATTATACAGCCCACAGTCCAAAAGCACAAAATAAAAAAAAAACATTAAAACATTGTTGAAGAGAGCTCACGTGATGCCATGCACAGCAGCGATCGCTGAAAACCCTGCTCCTGCCAGCTCACCACTAATCCCTTGATTTAAGCTATTTTAGACCTGCAAACTCAGCTCATTTGGGGCTTTACAACTGCTGTGAAGTTAATGCTCTGACCTGATAGTGCTTTATCCCAACTTATGGCCGCAAAGGGCGCACACAGAGAGAAGGAGAAAGCGCGGGTCGGGGACAAAAAATGGCGGTCCCAGTGAGCTTGGCCGCGTCTTCAATTGGCTCAGCTTGGGTGGCAGAAGTGGCGGCGGAAGTTACTGGAGCCATGGAACTGTTGTTCGACAGGAGACTCAACCCTATAGACAACAAGTTGGAACAACTGCAAGAGCTTATGGGACAACTCAGTAAGGATTTCGCAGAGTTCCAACAGGGGCATGGGGTCATGGAGGACAGAGTGTCCAAGATGGAGGAGGAGCAAGGCCACCTGCAAAAATTGGTGGAGGGGTATGAGGAGAAGCTTGAAGACCTTGAGAACAGATCCTGCAAAAATAATCTACGCTTCATGGGCTTACCGGAGGTGCTGGAGGACACTGACCTGTGAGGGTTTTTGGAGTCATGGCTGAGGACGCAGTTAAAACTCCCAGTTACCTTGGGGGACCTACAGGTGGAGCGAACGCATCCGGTGGGCCCCTGTCACCAGTCTGCATCGAGACCAAGAGTGGTGATATGCCACCTTCTTAATTTTGTGCATAAATCGGCCATCTTAAAAGCACTGAGGAGTGGTCAGGAGCTGAGGTATGAAAATACTAAAATTCTATGTTTTCAAGACTATTCTGCAGCAGTAGCGCTACAACAGAAGCGGTTCTCGCCAGTCTGCTCGAGACTCTTTGCTCTTAAAATTTGCTTTGCCCTCCAGTACCCAGCAAAATTAAGGGTAACATACCAATCTGAAACAAAGGTGTATACCACAATCGAACAAGCACAACAGTTCCTGCAATCTGTGGAGCCAAGATGATTCTGAGGTGGGCAAGTTGAGTCCACATTCTATCAAGGTCGCTTGAGGGGATTGGAAGTAGATGAGTACAAGAGAAGGAAGCAAAGATGCAAGTCTGCTGAAACAACAGCCCATCGGCATGCTCTGCAAAATGGATTACTGGTTCTTTTTTTTTTTTTGTACTATCACAGTTGTTGACACCAGCAAGCAAAGTGTCCCAGGACGCTTGGAAAGTGGGGCGATGATGAACAGCTTTGGAGCGTTATAACCTCTATTGGAATGTTGATTGGTCCCTTTTTATTAACATGATAACATCAGATGGAACTGGAGGCGAACTAATGTATGTGAGATTCAAAAGGAGGTATGCTTTGGATTGCAACCTGGAGTGTCACTTCTTAGAGTGCCATGGAGCCGAGGATGAGGCTGTTTCGAATGGTTTGTACTGAAGGGGGGGAACACAACCACATAGAGGGGCATAATCGAAAGGGGCGGGGAAACCCGTATTATCGAAACTAGATGGGTGTCCATCTTTTGTTTCGATAATATGGTTGGGGACGCCCAAATTGCAAAATTTAGGTCAACCTTAGAGATGGTCGTCCCCGATTTTCGGCGAAAATGGAAACCGAGGACGCCCATCTCATAAACGACCAAATGCAAGCCATTTGGTCGCGGGAGGAGCCAGCATTCATAGTGCACTGGTCCCCCTCAAATGCCAGGACACCAACCGGGCACCCTAGGGGGCACTGCAGTGGACTTCAGAAATTGTTCCCAGGTGCATAGCTCCCTTACCTTCAGTGCTGAGCCCCCCAACCCCCCCCAAATCTCACTACCCACAACTGTACAACACTACCATAGCCCTAAGGGGTTAAGGGGGCACATACCTGTGGGTATATTTAGTTTCTTGTGGGTTTTGAAGGGCTCACATTTACCACCACAAGTGTAACAGGTAGGGGAGGATGGGCCTGTGTCCGCCTGCCTGAAGTGCACTGCACCCACTAAAACTGCTCCAGGGACCTGCATTCTGCTGTCATGGAGCTGGGTATGACATTTGAGGCTGGCATAGAGGCTGGCAAAAAATATTTAAAAAAATTTTTTTTTAGGGTGGGAGGGGGTTAGTGACCACTGGGGGAGTAAGGGGAGGGCATCCCCGATTCCCTCCAGTGGTCATCTGGTCAGTTTGGGCACCTTTTTGAGGCTTGGTCGTAAGAAAAAATGGACCAAATAAAGTCACCCAAGTGCTTGTCAGGGACGCCCTTCTTTTTTTCCATTATCGATTGAGGATGCACATGTGTTAGGCACGCCCCAGTCCCGCCTTCGCTATGCTTCAGACACGCCACCGTGAACTTTGGTCGTCCCCTCGATGGAAAGCAGTTGAGGACACGCAAAATCAGCTTTCGATTACGCTGATTTGGGTGACCCTGGGAGAAGGATGCCCGTCTCCTGATTTTTGTAGAAAGATGGGCGCCCTTCTCTTTCGAAAATAAGCCTGATAGTTATCCGGGGTTATTCTAACATCATTCAATAGCCATTCTTTACGGACACCTTTTTGCTCCTTTATTTAATTTGCATATTGATTGGTGAGGATATTTGTGCTGTGAACATTGATCCTTTACCAGAAAACATGAATATGTAAATCAGTGATATTGGATTATAACCTGTTAACCAGTGGGAACTGACCCACAGGTATACCACTACTAAAATTTATGTGGATGGTAGTTGGAACAGTGTGATAAAGTATTACTACTCACCTTCTTCTCATTTATAGAAGTGGTGTTACTGAATGCTAGTTATGCATCTGCTTCGTATCTGTATGGTAAAGGTACAACTATTATTATTATTATTATTATTGTTTGTTTGTTTGTTTGTTTGTTTTTCTCTCTACTAAGAATGCCAGTTGGCAGGTCGTGTTATCTGCATGTTTTATCTGGATTGTGAGGGTGGGGTGGTGGGTAGTGTTGAATATGACGGTTCCAAATAGGGGACCACAATAGAGAATAGGAGGAGGCATAGGGGTAGAAGGGGGTAGGAAGGACTAGGGGGGGAGGGGAAAGTATTTGGGGCAAGAGAGGGGGCTAGGAACTGGAGTAGGATCCCTAATTGGTAATGGGGAGAGATCAGATGTGGTAATAGTACTTCTAAGGCTTACAAGAGGAAAATGGAGGAGTTGTGTTCGCTGGGACACCTCCTCCTTTGTTTCAGGAAAGAAGGCCCGGGGATGGGAAGGGCTTGTGGATGGGAGACGCTCTGAAAATTGTAACATGGAATGTAGGGGGACATAATTCCCCAATTAAAAGGTCAAAGATTTTGCAGCACCTCCAACGCCATAGAGTTGATATTGCCTTACTACAAGAGACCCATCTTAATGCTTTAGAACATGCCAAACTCAAAACATGGTGGGTAGGTGAATGTGTGTCTGCGGCTGCCCAGGGTAAAAAGGGAGGGGTTGCCATTTTGTTTAGGAAAGGGGTGGTGGATGAAGTGAGTCCTCTTTTTATAGACCCGGAAGTAGATTCCTCTTATGCGAAGAAACCATAGCACATCAGAAGTTATTGTTAGGGAACGTGTATGCCCCGAACCAGTATGATCGCCAGTATTATAAAATGATTATTACTCAATTTCTGGCCTGTGAGACACTACCCACAGTGGTGGGGGGTGACTTCAATATGGTCATGGATCCCTTGCTGGATAGGTCATGCCTTGCGAGGTCGGTGGTTTATCATGATGGTAGGGGGCTTCCCAATCTATGCAGGCAACTAGACCATCGGCGCAGAGATGGCAGTGGGCATTCCCTGCGGAGTTATATCAAGATCAGGCTTTTCAGACTAATCTCCTTAAATGTTGAAAGGAATATAAAGCCCATAATGCGGATTATGAGACGGATCCAGTTCTGTACTGGGAGGCGGCCAAAGCGGTGTTGAGGAGTGAAATCATTAGCTATATTTATTTTTATTTTATTTATTTTTGTTACATTTGTACCCCACGCTTTCCCAGTCATGGCAGGCTCAATTCGGCTTACATGGGGCAATAGAGGGTTAAGTGACTTGCCCAGAGTCACAAGGAGCTGCCTGTGCCTGAAGTGGGAATCGAACTCAGTTCCTCAGTTCCCCAGGACCAAAGTCCACCACCCTAACCACTAGGCCACTCCTCCACAAAAGGAAAGGGAGCCAGAGAAAGGGAGATCCTCCGACTGAGTCATCAACTCTGTGCAGCCCAGCGAGGGTTTGGCAAGTCGCACTCTGCGGAAGCTAAATCGAGGGTGCTGGAACTCCAGGCTGCACTGAATGAGCTTATCCATCAAAGGGCCTTTACGTCACAGATTTACTATAAATATAAGCTGCATAGACATGGGAACAAGGGAGGTCGCCTTATGTCACGACTCATAGTGATAAAGAAGGGGCACACCAGAATTTTGACAATGCGAATGAGACAGGGGGTTCAGGTCCACACAGACCAAGAGATTTGTAACATATTTTATGCCTATTATCAATGGTTATACGATGCTCTGGAGGAGGGGGGGGACTCCCTTGTGATCTCTATCTAAATAATATTGCGACACCGGTCTTGAGACAGGTAGACAGAGAAATGCTTAACCAACCTGTAACAGCAGAGGAGGTTCTCATGGTGATACAGCAAAGTCCCCTCTCCAAAGTCCCGAGGGTAGATGGTTACAGAGCAGAATTTTATAAACTTATGAGAGAGGAGATAGCCCTGCCTTTGGTGAATATGTTCAATGTCTTAGTGGGGGTGGAGCAGCTGCCTCTACATCTCAACATTGCTCGGATTATTGTAATCCCCAAACCGGGGAGAGACCCAGAATTAGCGGAATCGTATCTACCTATCTCCTTATTGAATTTTGAAGTCAAGCTTTTGGCCAAAATAATAGCAAATGATTGGCACGGGTTCTCCTGAAGCTGATACATGATACTTAGGTGGGTTTTGTGCATGGACACACGGTGGCAAAAAACATTCGGAAAGTTATAGCCTCTTTAGAATATTGACATAGAAAAAACTTACAGTCGCTTCTCATCTGCTGAAAAAGCCTTCGATTGGGTATATTGGAGCTTTCTTTTTGCAATCTTAGGTAAGTATGGATTTTCGGGCCAGTTTTTAATCGGAGGTGAAAACCTTATACTTGTCCCCTGGGGCACGAGTATCAGTTAATGGGACAGAGACGGAAGACTTTCAGATTTTTGGAGGAATGTGACAGTGTTGCCCCCTTTTGCCCCTCCTTTTTGTTTTAACGCTTGACCCTTTGTTGAGAGATATAGTGGAAGCCCCATCAGTTGGTGGAATCTCGATGAGAGCACTGACTTTCAAGGTGACGGCTTTCACAGACGACATTTTAGTACACCTGACGCAGCCACGAGAGTCATTGCAGGCTCTCTTGGAGATCTTTTCAGAATATGGGGACTACGCTGTTTATGTTTAAACCTGGGAAAATCAGAGGCGTTGGTTTCCTCAGATCAAGCGTTGGAGAATTGGGGTGAAGAGTTTCCTCTGCATAGAGCAATGAAGTCTTTCCGCTATTTGGGTATTTTACTGACTATGGATGTTGTACCGCCTGAATGTTTCACTGTTACTGGAAGATACCCGCACGTTGCTTGAGGGCAGAGGCATAGCCAGACACCCAATTTTGGGTGGGCCTGGGCCCAAGATGGGAGGGCAGAACTCTCCTGCCCTGCTCCACAAGTGATTTGGTCTCTCCCTCTCTCACCTGCATGCCATATGGTCTCTCAAACATCCACCCTCCCCTGCATACCTTTTAAACAGCAGATTTTCACTGGCAGCAAGCAGCAGTGCTCATGTTGGCCCCACAGCATTCCCTTTGATGCAACTTCCTGTTTCCGCATAGGCGGGAATACATCAGAGGGAAGGCTGTGGGGCCGGTGCAAAGGCGGGAATACATCAGAGGGAAGGCTATGGGGCCGGTGCGAATAGTATGTATCAGTTGTTGCTCACTGCAGGCAAAGATCTGCTATTTACAAGGTATGCAGGAGGAACAGTTGTTGGGAGTTTTTGGCTGGTGGGGCTTGGGGATCCCTAAGAGCCACATCATAGGTGTGGTGCTACTGGGTGGTCCTGAACCCAAAGTGGGTGGGCCTGGGCCCATCTAGGCCCACCCTTGGCTACGCCACTGCTTGAGGGTTGGAGGGACCTCCCTTTGTCCTTGTTAGGGAGAGTGAATTTAGTGAAGATGGTAGTGTTCCCTAAATGGCTGTATTTTTTGCAATCCTTGTCTCTCTGGTTACTTCGAAGAGTCCTGAAGGCCTTTTATAGGCTAATCTCTTGGTTTTGCTGGGCAGGCAAGAAAGCCAAGGTTAGGTTTTCATAGTTAATTGGGAGTTGGGGTCAGGGAGGGTTGGGTTGAGTTTGCCAGACATGGAGTTATACAGCCAGGCATGTCAACTATGTCACTTGTGGGACTGGTGTCTACACCATCAGATTTACACCCCAGTAGATTTGGAGAGTGCATATTATGCCCCTCACCAGTTGTCTAGCCCAGTGCAGCTCCCTCCAGAGTTTCAGAAGAGTGTGTTGTTGACCCCGCTGCAGGCCGTGTGGAAAGTGATTATAAGACACTTGGGAGGGGACCCTGGGGTCACAGATCAGCTTACCTTGCAGGGTAACTGTGTCTTTCAGCCAGGGCTTACAAGTAAAAGGTTTGCAAATTGGGCCACTCATGGAATCACTCACCTTGAGCATCTGCTGACAGAGGAGGGAAGGCCCATTTCAGCTGCAGAACTATTAAATCAAGTAGGAGACTCATGAGGAAATAGGTTTGCGTATGGGCAGATGGTACATTACATCCCCACGTTATCTCGGGGCTCCCTGGGTAGGCGAATGGGGAACAAACTTAGAGATTTTTTTCATTCTTTACGAGAGGGGGATCTCAGTTACTCTATAGAGCTTTGAATAAATGGCAACCCCCCCCCCCCCCCCAAGATTATAAGCATCTGAAAGGAAAATGGGAACAAGAGGTGGGGACCTCATTAGCACATTGGGATTTAACCAAATCAGTTACTCACATACCCCTACTAGTCACTGATGCTTGCCTCAGAGAATGTGCATATCAGATTATTTACAGAGGGTATATCTCCCCATCCCAGCTATTCCATATGGGAGGACTTTTGAAGCCGTCTTGTATAAAGTGTGGGGAGAGCCAGGGTTTCTTTCTTCATATGTTTGGAGCTGCCCAACCATAAGAGATTTCTGGGGTCAGATCCAACGCTTTCTGGACCTACAGAACAAATGCTGTTAGATGTTCCAGCGGTGTTTAAGGGTAGAAATAAATATGAAACATTGTTCCTCCGCAAGATGTGTCTGGTTGCCCGCAAATGTATTTTACAGTATTGGACATCAGCAGAGACCCCAGCCTACTGGCATTGGAGGAACCAACTACATCTTTTAGTGTCTTGGAAGGCAAGGGACTCCCAGTTCTCGCCAAAAAGGAGAAAAGGTTTTCTTGCCATTTGGGGCCCGTATCTTCAGATCTTACACCCTCGAGGGTGTAGTTTGCTTCGCAACGAAGGATGAATCTACATAGTTTAATAAGCAAGTAGGAATCATCTAGTTCCTAGAAAGGGGGGGAGAGGGGTTGGAGACAGAAAGTGACTGGGAAGGTATGGGGGAGGGTTGGGGGGAGGAGAGGGGAGGGTTAGGTCTTTTAAGAACGAGGAAGGTGGGTAACTCTGTTTAATACAATATTTCATAGTATGGTTTAATGAATGTTAACCAACAGTTAGAATGGTTATGGGGGTATCTTTAACAGGGGGAAGTGGGGAAAGCTGTTAAACTCTGATGACAGCGGAGTTGGTTCTCTTTGTACAATGTCTACTTGAATTGTATATTGGCTTATGTCATCAATAAAAATTATTGAATTATAAAACATTGTTGAAGCAGCCATGTATAAAAGTTTTCTAAAACTAAAATAAGAAGAAGCATTATACAATTCATTTGGCAAAGATTTCCAGAACAAAGGGTCAGCATACAAAAATGCACTTGTCTTTGTTGTTGAAAACTTGATTACATTGAATCCAGGTAACTGAAGACAGTTTCTTTGGGATGACTGCAGTGTCCTATGCGGAATATATTTTGTCAATTTATTAGCAAATTACAAAGGAAAATTCAAATGTAAAGATTTAAACACTAAGCACATTGTTTTAAAAGTAATTCTTGCATCCATCAGAAGCCAATGTAATTGACAGAGAACAGGCATAATATGATCATTCCTTTTGCTCCTGGTTGTCATCCTAGCTGCTGTATTTTGCACCAACTGTAACTGATGCAGGCTGGTCTTACTCAAGCCATTAAAAAGAGAATTGCAGTAATCCAGCCTGCTAGTAATGACTGCATGAACTATCTTCACCAAATTGCATTTAGTCAAGACTGGTTTTAGTTGACTTATTATGTGAAGATTCAGATTTTACCAATCTGTAGATCAAACCTCAATGCATTATCACAATGCAAACTTTAAGTAGTAAAATCACATGATATCAATAGAGGTTTACCACAAATTTCAGAACACATCCATAAGACCCAATGATTATGGGAAATCTACATTGCAGATGACCATCAGCATTCAAGATCAAATGCCCACCTACAAAGTGGGCACCATCAAATATTGGAAACTGCTCATTTACATGCATAGGTTCATACAAATGCATAAATGACATACCTATTTACAAATGTCTATTCATCTGGATAAGGAGTTATGAAATGTAGGTCAACATATGTGACTGTTGTGTGAGTACCTTGCCTTGACTTACTAGTCTATATTTCCTTAGGCACATTATCCCCCAGATTCTATATATGGTGCCAATCTAAGATGTGTGCCCAAATAAATTGACTAATGATCCAGTTAGTGCCAATAATTAGGTACTAATTGGCATCAATATGAATTAGCATGCACATCTTGCTACACACTATTCTATAATAATGTGTGCCCAAATCATACAGTGTGCAACCCAAACGTGAGCGTGGCCATGGGAGGTACATGGGTGGTCAGAGGTGTTCCTAAAATTTGTGTGCAGTGTTATAGAATATTGGAGATGTGCTCCCTAATTGGGAGCCAGAAATTACACCTGGTTTCAGTAGGTATAATCCTGGTGATCAAATCTGGGTACTAAAATCAGCACTCAATACTATAATGAGCCCTTATCTTTGATTGCTGATTTTTTTCAGGTGCTGATTTTTGAGCCCTATATGTTTTTGGGGCACCACTAGGAGATTGATCATTTAGATTTTCTTTTTTTAGCTGTGAACTGAGTGGGAGTTTTTTGTACACCACTTAAAGGTTATTATTTGCAGTATATAAAAGTGATGAATCCACAAGATTTTGCACCTTGTGATTCCATATTGCCTAAGAGGTCTTATAACACTAGCTTCAATTATTGCACTGTTCTTTCTTTCAGCAGTGTTTCCTTTGCCTTACCACTAACTGGTCTGCAAGTTTTGTTTTTTACCACTCCCTTGTTCTCATCCCTTGTGGAGCAGTATTACATTCACTTTCCTCAGTATCTTGTAACCTCTCCTGTTTCAAGCTGCATTTACATAAAGAATGTTTAACCTTTTGTCTCTGAAATAAATACAGATCTGTTAATCTGTTTCTATGACTTTCCTAATGCTAAAATGTTTCAGTACAAACATCTATCATCCTTACATTTTCTTCTTTTCTTAAAAAACAGTTTATTTGGGAATAGAAATTTTAGCTTCTGTTCACTGATTCAGATCAAACACTTCAAAACAGAGAAAATGCATTTTAAAATCCACCCTATTACATAAAAAGTAGCCCCAATGATCTAGGTAATATATATAGATGAAGAGTACAATTGAGATGTACTACATTTTTAGCACAGTACGTTTTAATCACACAGTGGGGGTAGTCATATAAATTAGACACTAGCATTTATGCACCAGTTACATATGCTTCTGGGAAGCAAGAGAACAATCTCTAACAGGCAGATGGTCAAAAGCCCCACGCTGTTCCAAACAGCGCTCTAAAATAGCACTGGAACAGTGCGGGGCACTATTAGACCTATGATCAGAGATAATGCCTGCAAATTTAACAGCGCAATTATCTCTGATTATGGGGTAGAAGTGCGGGAGAATTGTGCCTGAGCATGCGCTCAGCACAATCCTCCCGCACTTGTTTGACAGGTCTGGGCTGGAGACCAATGAAAAGAGAAGGACGTCCATCGGAAGATGGATGTCCTCAACTGCCTTGTTGCAGGGACGGCCAAATTTCAAGGGGGTGTCGGAGGTATAGCAACGGGGCAGTTGAGGACGTCCAAAATTTGGACGTTTCTGCAATGGGCAGTTAAGGACGTCCAAAATTGGATGTTTCTATGAGAAAGATGACTTTCTCATAGAAACATCTAATTTTGGACGTCCTTAACTGCCCATTGCCAAAACAGCAAAAATTTGGACATCCTCAACTGCCCCGTCACAGAAACGTCCAAATTTTGGACGTCCTCAACTGCCCTCGCTAGCAAGTTTGCTGTAGGGGGAATGGGGGCTGACAGGGCTCACCATTCCTTCCCAATGATCTGCAAACCCTAATGCCAGCTCGGAGCTGGCATAGTTTGTCATAGCCAGCGACCCAATCTTTGGTGCACTGGACGCTGATCATTGGGGATGAATGCGGTAAGCGCTGATTAGCATGCATTTGCATGCTACTTGCGCTAAGAGCCCTCGAACGCGTTGTTTCACGCGCTCGAGGGCTCTGATCATGGTGCGGTAGCAAATGCCGGCACTAGTATGGCGCTAACAGCCTCTAGCGCCAGGGTTTGCTTTTGATCATCTGCCTGTAAATGAATAAGTGTTTATTCTATATACTCCTATGGTTGATTGTTTCTTTCCTATCGTATTATGGAGTTCTGATTTTACAGGCAGATGATCAAAAGCAAACGCCGGCATTAGAGGCTGTTAGCACCATACTAGCGCCAGCGTTTGCTACCGCCCCATGATCAGACCCCTCAAGCACGTGAAACAACGCGCTCGAGAACTCTTAACGCAAGTAGCATGCAAATGCATGCTAAACAGGGCTCTTAGCGCAAGTAGCCTGCAAATGCATGCTAATCAGTGCCTACCGCATTCATCCCCAATGATCTCGCTGCATAAGTCTTATAGCGCTATAGAAATGATTAGTAGTAGTACTTGTCACCTGGATTGGCCAAAGTTAGAAACAGGATACTGGGCTTGATGGATCTTCGGTCTGTCCCAGTATGGCAACACTTATGTACTTATGGCTGGCATAAGTGCTCACTTATAAGTGAATATGTGCATATCAACCAGTTAAATTAGTATTCTATAAAGAAAAGTAGGCATCTATTTTTCTTTATAGAATCAGGCACCCTCTGGATGCACCCCTCCTACTTGCTTCTTTTATGCTTGCCTAAGCTTTTAAGTTTGTACTCTTATTTAATTCTCTGTAAGCCACATTGCGCCTGCATGAGTGGGAAAATGTGGGATATAAGTAACAAACAAATAAATAAATAAATAAATATCGGTAGGAACACAGTTGTACAATTACCGCTGACATCCCAGGAGGTCTTAGACTAGATGAACAGACTTAACATCTGAGTGTGAGGCTTTTCATGTTAGATAAATGAACCACTATTTACTGAATTTAACTGAACTTTATTTTTTTGTATTAACTGTAAAGAAACCCACTTAAGAGTACACATGCTACTTTGCTTGATATGAACTACACTGGTAACACAGGAAATATTATTCAGTAGTTATGTGTTATCATGACTTGATTCAATATGCCTCTTTTTTCTGATTCTTGGAAAATATGATTTCTTTTGACTAAAATGCTAGCTTAATAAAGGTCCTTTTACCAAAGCTTGCATTTCCCTGCCAGAGAAGAACTACATCCATTAGTGGGAGCTTTCTGTCAAAGGCATCACCACTGCTTTCTTGATCTTCTGCAGAAATTAATAGTGTTACAAGTTTCCTTATGTCCTATAGTACAAATGTATCCTAGCTGGAAAAAAAATCAGATCGTAATCTGTTTTATTGCACATTTTATTAACTTAACTTTTCATTTTAGAGTTTACAAACTGACATAACATCAGTTTTTAATTCTTGTTATTGTTAATGATTATATGCTTGCCATTGGCCTAGATTTTTGGCTTTAATTGAATGTTTCCTGACTCCAACAATGCACTTTTTGTGTGTCTTGCATTTCTGCATTTATTATTTTTTATGTATTTCCTGTACATTTGGAAAGTTTAAACAGAGCTATTGTATAACACTTAGAAAGTATTTAATAATTGCACCCATTAGCTGGAATCTCATTTCTCCAGGTCAGGAATAGAACATTTTAATTTATTTTGGTTAGAACACAGTATATGAACATATAAGGGGTTATAGAAACATAGAAAAATGTAGACAGATAAAGGCCATGTAGCCTATCCAGTCTGCCCATCCATGCCATCTATTCTCCCTTTCACATACTTAAAAATCCTATGTACTTGTCCCAAGCTCTCTTAGATTCACATACTCTTTTCATCTCCACCACTTCCACCGGGAGGCCATTCCACAAATTCTCCCTTTCCATAAAGAAGTATTTCCCCTTTCATCTTCATCCTATGCCCCCTCATTCCAGAGTTTCCTTTCAACTGAAAGAGACTCGCCTCCTGTTCATTTATGCTGTGTAAGTATTTAAATGTCTTTAACATATATCCCCTCTCCCGCCTTTCTTCCAAAGAATACATATTGAAATCTGTAAGTCTGTCCCAATATGCTTTATGACGAAGACCACTGACCATTTTAGTAGCCATCCTCTGGATCGACTCCATCCTGTTGATAACGTTTTGAAGGCACAGTCTCCAGCATTGCACACTATATTCTAAATGAGGTCTCACCGGAGTCTTTACAGAGGCATTACCATCTCCTTTTTCCTACTGGCCATTCCTCTCCCTATGCACCCCAGCATCCTTCTAGCTTTCGCTGTTGCCTTTTCTACCTGTTTGGCCACCTTAAGATCACATCCAAGTCCCACTCCTCTTTCATATACAATAGTTCTTCACTTCCTGAACTGTACTGTCCCCTCAGATTTTTACAGCCCAAATGCATGACCTTGCTTTTTTAGCATTAAATCTAAGCTGCCAAATTCCAGACCATTCCTCTACCTTCACTATGTCCTTCCTCCTGTTATCCACACCATTTTTATTTTTTATTTCTTTATTAGGATTTATTTACCGCCTTTTTGAAGGATTTCACTCAAGGTGGTGTACGGTAAGAATAGATCAAACATGAGGAATAGGCAATTACAGCAGTAAAAATATTCAAATAACAATACAAAGTATGGCTTAGTATACTACTTACAATGTCAACACAATACGTAGCAGAACATTTTAATTGATAGTGAAGAGTATAAGCAAAGATGGAACATACAGATAGGTAAGAGAGTAAGAAGAGTTAGAAAGTATGGTGACTAATTTAAAGAAAGTTGCTCATGAGGTCAGAGAGATGGTTAAATATTATCTCAGCTAGGATAGGAATGGATAAACATGTCCTTCTGCAATATGTGCAGCCCGTGTCACTCTTTGTGTGTGAGAGTGAGACTAACAAGTTAGTTACTTCTTCCATTAAAGGCCTAGTTGAAGAGCCAAGCTTTCATCTGCTTCCTGGTTGGATCATTGTGTTATTTCTTTTCTATTAATTTGTTGAAATCCTTTCCTAAAACTCAACCTTCACTGATTACCTCTTGTGGACAGATTGATTATGATAATTTAAGAAAATCTCATGGATTCCATTGCTTTCTGATATTATAATTTTGTATGTTACTGATACTTCGAAATTATATAATAAGTCCCTCCTGAGGTCCCTCCTGAGGTTCTCTTATGCTTAAACACCACAATATTCAAAATGATTTATGCAGTTAACTTAGGGCTAAAAACTTGGGGCCACCCACCATATAATGTTTGGCTACTCGCCCTGATAATATATCCATTCAGCGTTAACAGTGCATATTCAGTGATCCCACTTAAACAAATAGTGTGGCTACAATTATACTTACAGGTATTCAGATAAATTATTAAGATATCTTAAAGCAACAGCTGCCCCACTGAATATTAACCTGCCAATTCTCAAGATGTATTTATCTATATAAATGTAAGGTGAAACCACCTGAAAACTGTAGCACTGTATGTTAATTATTCAGCCTAGTATGTAGACCAGGGCTTCTAGAACTTGGTCTGGTGATTCCACTGCCAGTTGAATTTTCAGGATATCCATAGTCAATATGCATATATTTAATTTGCATATATTACGTCTTCAGTATATGCAAATTAATTGCATGCATATTCACTGTGGATATCCTGAAAACCTGATCTACTGTGTAGTCCTGAGAGGTGGCAGTGAAGGGCATTTTTGCTGAAAGCAAACAATATCCGTTCATATCTGCATGCTGCAAGAACTGTCATTGACTTTCTCTTTCTCTGTGTAAACAACATGGTCTTGCCTTGAGCTCCACTGTGTTATCATACATCTGCATCACTTCACTTACTTTGAGCAATGACACAACATGTTAATCCTATAAACAAATCACTTTCAATCAAGTTTCAGAAGAACAGCACCACTTGAGAGATTGCCATATTTTCAAATGCCCTCTTAAACATAAAATGAGTATTTGGAATTCTCATTATGCTTTTGTGGTGAAGAGTAGATACTTGTAACAATTCTGAAATTTCAAAATGGCTGTCAAACAGATTTGTTAATTATAAACATTGTGAGCTGAATGGAAATGAAGGAGATAGTTACAATTTAGGAAACTCTGATCTTGCCTTGAGGCTGCATTTTGATTTTTTTTTATTGTTATTATTATTTTCTTTTTAAATAAGTTTACTTACTTCCCGATCATTTCTTACTGATTTTTATCTAACCTTACTGTTGCTACACCTATCCTGAACCCTGCACATCATTTACATTTGTAAGGGGTGGCCCCAGTATATGCCCAGATACTTTAAGGGGGACCAGCTTAGTTCAGTCTCTAGTTATAAGCCGTCTGGACTATTGCAATGGCATCTATGGAGGATGCGCAGGCATGCTTCTAAAAAAGCTACAAACTGCCCAGAATACTGTGGCTAGGCTCATCTTTGGTAAATCGATATTTGATAGCTCAAAACCGCTGCGTGAGAAGTTACACTGGCTTCCTGTGCAGGACAGAATTATTTTCAAAATCTGCACATTGGTGCACAAAGTCATCTATGGAGATGCCCCTGCTTATATGGACACCCTCATTAACTTGCCGCCTAGGAACTCCCACAAGTCAACTCGTTCGTACCTGAATCTCCACTACCCAGGTGTCTATGGCCTCAAGTACAAGACCATCTATGCATCCTCCTTCTCCTATCTCAGCACTCAGCTGTGGAATGAACTGCCTCAATTGGTCAAACTCACCCCTGATCACCCGACCTTCAAGAAGCATCTCAAGACCTTCCTTTTTGGTAGAGCTTACGCTACGAACCCACCTGGCATCCCATCCTTTTGAACTCCAGCAAACGAAGCGACACATTGTCAACCTTTACTCTTTCCCCTTACCCTCCTCAGTTATTTCTCTTTCCCTTTCTGATATTGCCTATATGCTTGTTGTATTATTGTACATTTTTGAAACTGCTGTACGCCACATTGAGCCTGCCTGTGGGTGGGAATACTGTGGGATATAAATAATATAAATAAATAAATAAAATAAAATAAAGAATTTCTTGGTTTGGAACTAGTGCTGGGACCAACCAAAGCCAGGAGGCTGTAGGCAGTTTCACTAAACATGTTGCACTCCTTTCAGTCAATGAGGCAGACCACTCCAAGTTTGGTATTCTGAACCAACAAATGTACTTTAAAGTCTCTTTAGGCAATTAATAAAGACAATAATGAAAGCAGAGACAGTAACTTTGGCAGACGCAAGATGCACAAAATATTTACATCTTTTTATTTCCTTCTCAGTCTTTCACCTTACTCTCTCCTCAACCTTCCCCCTTAATGGTATAAGGGTGATTCAAGAAGGAGCGCCAAACTTTTGGCATGGGGATGATGCATGCTAAGTGTGAATTCAATAATGGAAATTCAGCGTGGAACTGCTGTAATAAAATACTAGCTTAACTCCGCAGTTTTGTACCTAATAGCTGAAAGCACTTACATGTCAAAGGCTGATGTAAGTGCTTGTGCCTAACTGTTGACAATTAGACGCATAACTCTTAGTATTCTACAACCTATGGACTCAATTCCTAGGCATGCCCCTGACCCGCCCCTGTCCCTCCCACATCCACGCCCCCCTAAACATGGGATACAATAGAATATGTGCATGCAGCTTCTAGAATAGCAACTAAGGGCAGATGGGCACACAACTGCTAAGTGGTGCCAATTAGCACCTTTGAGATGCATGGACCTTCCCCTCACATACAGATCAGGGGCAGATGATCAAAAGCCCTGCGCTGTTCGAAACAGCGCCCTAAAAATAGCGCCGGGACAGCGCAGGGCTTTTCTGCATCAATTATCAAAGATAATGCATGCAAATCTAAGCAGCGCTATTATCTTTGATTATCATGTTTAAAGTGCGGGAGAATTGTGCCGAGCATGCGCTCAGCACAATCCTCCCACACTTGTTTGACAGGTCTGGGCTGTCAAAAGCCCAAACCTGTCAAACAGCCTGCCCCGAGGCCCGAACAACGAGGCCCCCCTCCAAACCCCCAGAAAACGTTGTGGCCGCCGCCGGCCAAACCCTCTCCCACCCTCCCACCCACCAACGGGTGCGTCCCTCCTCCAACAAAAGGTAGGGGGCTGGGAGGGGGACGGGAGGGGGCTGGCATGACGTCACAGCACACCACGGACCACCAGGGAATCGAAGGACAATGCTGGGGGGAGGATTTGGGGTGGGCTGGAGGTCCACCGGACCTCCAGCCCCCACCTCCCCCTCGTTGATGGATCACAGTAGGAGATCATGGGGGGGATCGTCGGTGGGACCGGAGGTCCACCGGACCTCCAGCCCCCCATTCACGTTTGCCTTGGGGGGGAAGGGGGGCCTGCCAGCATGCAACTGCATGCTGGACAGTGCTCACCATTCCTCCCCAATGAGCCGCAAAATCTAACGCCAGCTCAGAGCTGGCGTTGATTTTGCTGCGGCCAGCGACCCAATCTTTGGCGCGCTGGTCGCTCATCATTGGGGATGAATGCGTTAAGCACCAATTAGCATGCATTTGCAAGCTAATTGCGCTAGAAGCACTGTTTAGCATTCATTTGCATGCTACTTGCGCTGAGAGCCCTCGAGTGCGCTGTTTCAGGCGCTCGAGGGCTCTGATCATGGATCGGCTGCAAAATCTGGTGCTAGTATGGCGTTAACAGCCTCTAGCGCCAGAGTTTGCTTTTGATCATGAGGGCCTAAGTGGCCAGGGAGGCAGGAACCAAAGACAAATACTTGAACTATGCACAGGGTTGTAGACCCCTGAAAGATCCTTCCAAAACTAATCCACATCCTTGATTGTACTGGTTAAAAGAGAAATTCCTTCTTACTCAAAACCAGTGAGGTAATAGTAAAGTAAAAGTGTGTCACTGTATTAGAGCTTCTAGGCACTACTGGAGGAGGAGCCTGGAGTCTCTACATATTTAAACTTCAAATGGAGATAATTTGAGACAATGATTGTGGGTCCTTTCAAACATTCAGCGACTTTTATCACTTTTTATTCTTGAATACTGGTCACTCGTATTCTACAGGTATAATCTAAGGAGGAGATTAGAGCTGGGTAAGAGACACTTTACAAAATATTACTTGGTTACAATATTTGTGACAATTAGCCCACCCTCTTCTAGAAGGGGACAATGAGTGGATCCTTAAGCTAAAGATTTTTATCTATTTGGGTCCTTTTACCAAGCTGCAGTAAGCACTATTACATGCTTACCACAGCTTAAAAGGGCTTACTGCAGGATGTGGTGGGGAATCCCATGGTAAAATCCAGATGTGCATGTACTACCTACGTGTGAAAAAGTCAATTTTAATTCTTGAAGGGGGAGTGTCTGAGGGGGGTAAGAGTGGGCGTGTCTATGCTTATTTCTTAGTGCAGCCACATTGCCATGTACCAACTGATTAGCATGTGAGCCCATACCACCTACAAAATGGGTGGCAGAAAGGGCCCACACTGATGGTCACACGCCAATGGCAACATTAGTTTTTGTTGCAAGATCCATCTACAACCCTACTGACTTCTACAACATTAACTCGTGGCCATTAATGCCAAAAATTGGCCATTTGCCAGCCGCAGCAAAAAGTAGCCGTAGCTCAGAGGAAAGACCAGCACAAGGATGCGTTAAGGCCATTTTTTGTCGCAGCTTTGTAAAAAGGCCCCTAAGTTGCTAGAACTTCTTTGCGTTGTGCATATAACAGGTTTTAGGTCACTGCTTTTTTTTTTAATGTTTCCATGTACATTTCATGATTTGGAAGGTTCTTATAATTAATAAATCCAAAATAATAATAATTGCAAATTTAAGGGCATTAGGATTTGACGTTAACTCAGATTTTAGCGTGTATTAACTGCAAATCTAACACTATTCTTTATGAGAAAATACTTTAAAATACTTTATGCAGGCAGGGACTGTCTTTATCTGTATGGTGTACAGCGCTGTGTATGCCTTGTAGCGCTATAGAAGTGTTAAGTAGTAGTAGTAGTAGTCATGTGCTAATGTAGTCATTAGCATGCATTTACTGCTAGGATTTAATTCAGGAGCACTTAGCAACTCCTATGTACTAGGCGCTAAGTGATCCAGCATTAACTCAGCTGTAATTGCATCAGCTCATGTTACATAGGGCATGCTAATAGGATGCCCATGTCATACCTTCTCTCAGAAAATTCCTTAATGTGTGTACTAACAGGTATATTACTGCAGAAAGTCTTAATACAGTCATGTTCTAATCCTGTTAGCATGCATTAAGGGCTTAATTCCCTTAGTAAATATACCCATTAGTTTGTAAGAATTTATTTGATTTGTGTTTGAAATTTCATGTAAACCAGTACATCCCTTTTAAACACTGTGGCCTTGGCTAGTCTGGTGAAACTGGATTTGATTCCTCTGCTACTGATTCTCCTGTACCGTTTCACTTTCCAAAACCCAACCCGACCTCCCCTGAAGGTCCTCTGCTGCTGATTCTCCTGTATCGTGCCACTTTCTCAAACCCAACCTGGCCTCCCCCAAAGATGACATCATCAACCCTCACTTATAAAATCAATTATGGGGCAAAGCATTGTGAATGTTACTTTGTAATCATGCTGTCTAGCCTTTCCTTGTATGTCTTAATGCCATTTTTCTCAGGTCCTCTGCTGCTGATTCTCCTCTACTGTAGTACTTTCCTGAACACAACCCGACCTCCCCCAAAGGTGATATCATCAACTCCTTCTTATAACATCAATTGCGGGGAAAGGTGCTTGAACCATTGGTGCACATCAAAGGAATGGAGGACTGGCCTAGTGGTTAGAGCACTGGTCTTGCAATCCAGAGGTGGCCAGTTCAAATCCTACTGCTGCTCCTTGTGATCTTGGGCAAGTCACTTAACTCTCCATTACCTCATATACAAACTTAGATTGTGAGCTCTCCTGGGACAGAGAAATATCCAGAGTACCTGAATGTAACTCACCTTGAGCTACTACTGAAAAAGGTGTGAGCAAAATATAAATAAATAAAGGAGCACAACCAAAGAGCAGGTCATGCTCCTCAGGGGGGCATCTCAAGGGACATTTTTATCTATCTTTGTCAGTACCATCAGCTTTTTTCCTATTCACTGCAGTATGTTGTTATTTTTTTCCCTATTCCCAATTAAGTCTATGAGCTCCCAAATTCTGGATTGGTGGGGTCACTGCTCATGTCTTTGGCATCTTTTGGGTAAAGTCAAACCCTCTTTATGACAACTTTCCTATCCTACTGTGCCCCCGGCTCCCCATTCCTCCTCTTCTTCAGTTCACCCAATCACAGTCGGTCATTTGAATTCTCATTTACTTCGGTATAAAGGGCTCCTAATCCCAGATCTACTTCTTGGCTTACACCTATCCATTTTATGTATTAGAGAGACATGGTTGCACCCTGGAGACACATCTTCCATGGTTGAAGCTTATCCTACTACTTACCACTTCATCCTCTTCCCATGTTCTGTGTGATGCAGTGGAGCTTTCTTCTATTCTTCCACCCTTTAGGTTTCTATCTGTGACTGTCAGTCATTATCCCTTTCTAATATCAGCATTTTATATGTTAAGACTAACTTTTCCTATTCTGATTCCTTTTTTCTCTGAATTCCTCTTTCTTACCCAAAATCTTGTTCTTTCCCAGCACATTAATTTTCCCACTGACAAATTAGGAAACACCCCTGATTTGTGTTTTTTTTTCCAATTTCTAACTTCAAGAATTACCTTGTCCCATGGTCTGATCACATTCTGATCACTTTTCAGCACATCCCTGTTCCCTTTCCCTCCTCCTCCTTCTTCCTTTTGCTCTTCCACTAGGACTCTTAATAATACAGAAGACCAAAAAAGTCAAAGCTGCTTTAAAGCAACTAGTTCCCCCTCCTCTCTCACTTCCATTCTTACATTACACAGAGTCTACAGTCAGACACCGTGTCTCAAGATTGGAAATCAGCCATCATTACTCTTATTCTTCAACAATCTGACCTAGACCCTCCCTCCCCACTTAATTACTGCTCCATCTCCAACTCGCTACTGTTCTCCAAACTACTTGAGAAAGATGTCTTAAAACAGCTGACTTATTTCTCCGATAAAACCTTCATACTACACCCTAGGCAAGCAGGGTTTCGAGAAGCCCATAGCACATAAACTCTTCTCACAGCACTTTATAGTGAGTGTTGTACTTCCCTGTATCAGAAATCATCTAGTGTTATTGTTTGATATAGTAGACCTTGATCTTCTACTGCAGCAACTAGCCTCTATGGGTATCTCTGGATCAGTCCTATGCTGGTTCACCCCTTATCTCCATGGACATTCTTATCACTTGATATCTGGACCTCTTTCTTCTAATTAGTACCCCTATACTCTGGGGGTCCTTCAGGGATCTATTCTTACTCTATTATTCTTTAACCTTTTTCTCTCTCCTTTAATCTTACTCATCCAATACGTGGACTGCAGTCCATATTGTTACACAGATGACATCTAAATTGTATATTCTTATAAGGCAGATTCCAGTGATTCTTCTACACTAAATTTCTGTCTTGAACAGGTCGCCACATGGCTAAGGATTCACCGGCTTGCTCTTAATATTTCCAAAACAGTACCTATGCACTTCCTGAATCCTTATTCTACTACTCCATCCTCTCCATCCCTTCAAGTTCAAACCATAGCCTTTGCTGAAAAACTACATAGTCTAGGAGTTATTTTTGATCCTAACCTCTCCTTTAAGCATCATTTTGGTAAAGTTATTCAATCCTCTTTCTTTGCAATATAGCAGATTCGTTCAGTTAAACCCTACTTGCCTACCTCATGTATACATTCTCTTCTTCTTTCCTTAGTCATCACACACCTAGACTATGGTAATATTTTGTTCTCTGGCTTGCCTTTATCCCTTCTGAAATGCTTCTAACTTGTACAGTCTACAGCTGTTACGCTTCTTTATAATGCTTAAAAATTCAATCACGTTACACCTCTTTTCAAGCAAGAGCACTGGCTTCCTGTCTCCCATCTTGTCATTTACAAATTGCTCCTACTGGTCTACAAGGGTCTTCTGCCAGCAGCCCCTAATTACATTTCCAAGTTGCTTATTCCCTACTCTCCTTCCCGTTCCTGTTGATTCTTTCAACAATCTCTAACATAACAACATAAGAATAGCCATGCTTGGTCATACCAATGGTCCATCTAACCCAGTAACCTATTTCCAACAGTCCAATCCAGGTCACAAGTACCTGTCAGAAACCCAAATAGTAGCAACATTCCATGTTACCAATCCCAGGGCAAGCAGTGGCTTCCCCATGTCTCTGCTCTACCTTCCATCCCCTAGTGTTATGCGCCTTGATAGTACCTGTGCACGTATGCTGGCCCCAAACATTGGAATACTGTGCCCTACTACGTTAAGTCAGAACCCTGTTACCCTGTCTTTAAAAAGCTTCTCAAATTCCGGCTTTTCAATCAGGCATTTCCCTGTTAACTTTTCTACTATTTGCCTGACTACCCTCTCTTCTCCTGTCTTCCTTTTAGTTTGCTTCTAATCTTACTTTTACCTGCCTCCTTTTCTTTATGAGTTTTATTGTTAACCACCTAGCTGCCATATGGCGATTGACAGTATATCAAGTGTAATAAAATAAATCAATAAATGCCTGGCACTAGGGACGCTATGAAGACAGTGCACACATTCTCTGGAGGGGAGAGGCCTATTCATTATGCAGTGGTCACTCCTAGCAGATGAATTTAGAGCTTGTGAATGTAGGGGGTCCAGAAGGAGTCCTGGAAATCAGTTCAAGAACAGCCACCCTGGGTCTTATCATCTGAATGGTAAATATACTGGAAGCAAAGATAAAATATTTTTGGCAGTGAGAGGGACTGGCAGCAGAAATTTTGGTACTGGTGAACTCCTTGAGTGGAGAATATGTTGAAACCCCTCAACAAAGAGGATGCTTACATGCTAAACACATACTGGAGGGATACACTGATGATTCAGGTGGAGGAAAAGGAACACCAAAAGTACAGGGGCAATGTAGATGCAGCAGAGGAATGAGTAAGCAGCCCAGCAAGTACAGTATTCTGACAGCATGAGTAACACTCACCAGCTATCACTTGCTCCCTCACCTTTTTCCACAATCTTCTGTGAGGCACCACTGTTTGTTACAGCAGTAAATGGCACTGACTAGCATCAGTCCACTGCATGTAAGATCCCTGCATGAACATCTGTGGCATTTTATCTAGCAGAACCCATTAAGGTCATGATCACAGACTTGTTGGCATACTGGGCACAAATCTGAAGCCATGTTTGCCCCGAGTTTCCTTTTCTACCCAAAACCAGCATGCACAGTGAATGGCAGAGAATATTGTGAGTCCACACCATTCAGGCCTAGCACCAGATGTGAAAGTTTGTGCTCCTAAAGACAACCCTTCCCTACTTGGTTTCCCTCAATTTCCATTTCACTGGGAGGAAGACTGAGTGCACAGCTCCACTCTATGCCTTCAGTGTCTTGCTGTGGTTTTACCAATTGCTATGCCACTCACTGCTGCCTGGTCTCTTGATTCCAGTGAGTCCTGTCAGACCCACATACAAAGCAGAATCAGAGAGAAAATCTTCCTCCTTCCCTGTTTCTGGTCCTGCTTCAGTCTGTGTCACTGCCTACCCTACATGTTCAAGATCTGACCACTGCTTGGCCTCCTCTGCTGTATTATTGTTGATAGTGTCACACTCCAGCTCCTGCCCTGCAACATGATCAGCTTCCCTGCCATGCTTTTCATTCCTCTGGGTGGTTTTGTTTCAAATAAAGGTGTTGATTAGGATTAATCTTTTTTAATGTTCAAACTAGGGGTCTGGAAGTTAATTGAAGGGTCCACAAAACTGAATGGCAACTGATATCTTTGTGCCAGCTCTACTTAAATGGCTAATTTAAACAATTCTGGATCGCTGTAAGAATGCATCATATAGTAAGAACAAGAAACTGGCTTGCTTTAGCTAAGTATTTTCAAGATGGGTAATGGTATACAGCTTTTGAGAATCTGCGTCCAGTACACAAAAGTTTCAGGCACAATTCTTCATTTACCCTGCAATCTAAGAATTATGCTTTGGCTGATAATTTTATTAATATTGCAAAAGTTAAAAAGTGGTTTCAGAGGGATATCATGGGCATATGTTTAAAGGCAATGCCTGTGGCTATGCACTGGCTTATACTGCATTTCAGGCTTGCCTTCAAAGAAATGGCCCAAAGTACTTCATGTGATCTTTCTAGCAGTGCAACAGAAAGCACATGCTTGCCATCAAATTCTCCTGGAAAAACAGTCTATGGAGATATTTCGATACTCTTCGCACAACCTCTGACCCTGAGCTAACCTTCTTTGAGCTTCTTTGTCCCATGCCTAGAGGATTTAGGGTTTTCCTGCCAATAGTGGTACTGTTTTGTTTACATTTCTTAAAAACTTTCTCTACTGCCCTTCATAATGCATCAGAGTGGTTAACAATAAAATATATGAGGTATGCAACACTATTTAAAAAAAAAAAAGCAATAGCTAATAATTAAAGGCGCCTAGATATTAGCCAGTGTTGGTGCTGTTCTACCGCTCTCCCAAAGTCTCCCAGTGTCTGTGCTGTTTGCTCCTTTCCCAATTCCTTAGGGTCTTCATTCCACTTTTTGACCCTTTAATGGTATCTTAGAGTCTTCATGGCACTATTAGTTCCCACTGCCCCTCTGTTGGTTTCATGGGATCTTTTTGCCACTCTTCGAGTTGTTGTCTTTGTGGCAGATAACCCACCAGCAAGTTTGATCAAAAACAGATGGACTATCCCACTGTTAAGAGTGCAGAGTTGCTTTCCCCATTGACTTTAATTGACCTGACATATCGGAGATCGATGATGAACATCTTACCATGTACATCCCTTCTAGCCAGTTTTTCTGATCTTGAGGTATCATGGTTTTACTAAAGTTAGGTCTTGTCAGATGAATCTGATCAATTTTTTTGGACTGGGTGACCAGATACCTAAGTCAATGGAGAATGCTAGATGAGGTTCACCTGGATTTCAGTAAGGCTTTCATAGCATTCCAGAGTGGAGGAATAGCAGACTAAGAACCAAGGAACCTGACTCCGATTCCACCACCTTTCATTGTGATCATGGCAAGTCACTTAACCCTTCCAACTCAAAACTGTGCTCAATAAATTTTATACTCTTGTAGTACATTCGCAATAAGTTTAAAACGTCTTGGAGGAAAAGACCTCAGAAGCCCTCAGTGCTCAGTGCAAAAGCACAGACCATACTAGCACTCGATGGGCAAACTTCTTAGTCATAGGTCAGAAAAACCTCCTTATTTCAAGATGCTCGAATCTTTTAGAACTTTTTAGTTTTTTTAGCTTTGCATTTAAAATAACAACATCAAAACTTTCTTAATTAAGGCACTAGAGTATCTAGCACTTAGCTCAATGCAGCGCTCCCAATGGAGACCCGTTTCGCCCTCCGGCTTTTTCAAGGGAACCACATTGCTATCTTCTTGTGCCCACATACCATCTGTCTTATTAGACCTGGTTTAATAAAACAGATGGCATGTGGGCACAAGAATATAGCAGTGTGGTTCCCTTGAAAAATCCAGAGGGTGAAATGGGTCCCCGCTGGAAGCGCTGCATTGAGCTAAGTGCTAGATATTCTAGTGCCTTCATTAAGAAAGTTTTGATGTTGTTATTTTAAATGCAAAGCTAAAAAAACTAAAAAGTTCTATATGATTCAAGCAAGTGTCTTGAAATAAGGAGATTTTTCTGACCTATGATTAAGAAGTTTGCCCATCGAGTGCTAGTATGGTCTATGCTTTTGCACTGAGCCCTGAGGTCTTCTGAGGTCTTTTCCTCCAAGAATTTTTAATTGTGGATGTCCTACAAGAGTATAAAAATTATTGAGCACAGTTTTGAGTTGGAAGGATTCTTATGTATCTGTGCAACAGGTTTTGTATGACGTCACTTAACCCTCCATTACCTCAGGTGTAACCCTACGGGGGCAAAAAAATACCTACATTGCTAAGATTGCAGGCAGTATATAAGAAAAATAAATAATAATATTTGTTTCTATAGCACTACTAGATGTACACAGCATTGTCTACAAACACCTAAGATAAAATCTTTGCTCAGCAAGGCTTATAATCTATTCAGGACAGGCAAACATAGCAAACAAGAGATTAGAGGGTTCGGTCTATTATGGGAAATGACTAAGAGCATCATGGGCAAGAACAGAAAAATAATGGGTTATGATTTAGAAACAGCCACAAAACTGTGAGCTTTTAAATTAGATTTGAATAGAGCCTGAGAGACAGCATAATACATCAGCTCAGGAAGTCAATTCCAGGTGTGCAATGCAGGTCTGGCTCTGGTTATGTGAGTGTAGGGACATTGGTAGAAGTCATGCAGTAGTGGTAAATGGAATTCACTTTGAGGAAAGTGATGCTACCAGTAGCGTGCGGCAGGGATTGGTCTTTAGTCTGCTTCCTTTCAACAGTTTTGTAAGCAATTGCACAAGTACTGTCAGGAAAGATTTGCCTTTTTGTAAATAACACCCTGGAAGGTGTAAATAACATGAGGAGAGATCTAGTCAAACTTGACAGCAAATTTACCCCCTGTTTATCAAGCTGCGCTAGTGGCTTCTGCGTGTCAATGCCGATACAGCCCATTCAAAATAAATGGGCTGTGTTGGCGTCAGCACATGACAACCACTAGTGCAGCTTAGTAAATGGAGGAGGGGGGGTAATGCTAAAAAATGCAGGGTCATGCATTTTTTACTGCAAATTGCAAGAGAGTGATACAGTATAGTGGTTGCACTTTTCTGGACATATGAAAAGAATGAGATCTGATGATCTTAAGGAAGCCAATAGGTAGATAAGTCAATGACATTGCTCCAGTCTTGCTAAAGTCTTGGTCAATAATGAAATTCATCTATATGAACCCCATTCTGAGAGATGTTTCCTGGATTTATAATTTAGAGATTGTCTCTGGTAATCCATTCTAATCTAGCACTATATTGGAATCGCCATAGCAGTGACAGGCGTGTCTAAATTCTCTCAAGCACCACTGGGAAATGTTTCTTACCTGGTGATACCTATTTTAGATTTCTACTGGTGTTTATTAAAGAATTCAAAATCCATCAATCACTTTTCTCTTTTTTAAAGAAGTTATCACTTTAATCACAATAAACCGGATCTGGAAAATATTATTGTGCTCGGTTTATTGGCAACAATTTTCTCCTTTGTCTCACTTATAAAAGATTTAGGGCTCCTTTTACAAAGCTGCGCTAACGATTCCAGTCCATCAAATATGATGAAGCCTGGAATCGCTAGCGCGGCTTTATAAAAGGAGTCCTTAAAGATCTTTTTGTTTAGGTGATATTCTACTTTTGATAACATCTGTCTCATATCTCTTTTGATGGTTCTCTAATTTCATTAGTCACATTACACATTGTTTTTTCCTTATTGTCCCTATCTTTTCTTACTGCAATAGCCAAAGATGTAAAGTGACTTCTAGTTGTTTTGCTGCCTCTCAAACCGTTGCTAGGGTAACATTATCAGCCAGTCGTACCCATCCCTTGATAATCATCTAGGCTGAATGTCTATGTCCATCCAGTCATTAAAATGTATTATAATAGGCAATGACCATGTAATTGGATTAATCTCTGCCTTCTCGAAATAAACAGCAAGTTTCATACAACACAAAATCAAATCTATTCTTGAATATATTGTGTACCCTGGAAATAAATGTATAATGTTTTGTTCTTACATTTATACTTCTCCAATAACTTCTGTTCTCTAACTTGTCTATGGGCCCTGTTTACTAAGCAGCGCTATGGGCGCATTAGCGTTTTTAGCGCAAGCTAATGATAGGAACATATGGGAGACTCTAGCATTTAGCGTGACCTAAAAACGCTAGCGCGGCTTACTAAACAGGGCCCTATGAGTCCAGTTTTCTCTTTAATTTCTGCATCTAGATTTATCCACTGTTTACTCAATCACTAAATTGAAATTTCCTTACTACCTTCAACAAAGGCTTCCGTTTCAATACAGAAATGTTCCCGCCTTCCCCCTCCCCCCAAAAAAATCTAATGCCACAAAAATCAGTCCATAAATTGAACACAAAAGAGCTAATGTACAAATCCTTTGGATTTCCCATAGCTTAGTAGTTTAATTTTCTCCACGAGTTAGCTACAGATGCAAATTAATTATAGTTGGGTTGTTGTTGGGTTTTTTTTTTTTAGAGAAAAAGATATCTTTGTGTCAGTTTTCACTTGCTTCCTAATTAATGAGCTGCTTTACATGAGACTGCAACATAGGACTCATTAAATCCAAAATGTAGTGAACTTCTGCATATAGGGGTCCTTTTTACTAAATTGCGATAATAAGTGGCCAACACTGCAATTAGCATGTGGGTTTGCCTTGCAGTCTGGCCATTTTCTAGCATGGCTGAATAATGCCCATGGTTGGCTTTTATTTTTTTTATGGCCTCAGGCTATTTTCCCCATTAGTGCACAGCCATTACTGCCGGAAGCCCTTACTACCTCCTATTTAGGTGACTTCAGTGCTACTCTTGCATTAATCGGGTAGCATATGGTAATATGCCAGCGCTACCTGATTAGCACAGGCACACCTACTCTCCACCACCAGATATACCTCCACTGGCATTTACCTTGGCATGTGCTGCTGGCCAAACTAGCATGGGATGCTTCAGCATGTCCTGCGGTAATGCCCTTCTACCACGCGGTAGGCCCATGTTAGGCCTACCATGCCTTAGTAAAAGGACCCCCTAAAGAGCAATTCTTTAAAACTAGATGCTCACATTTACGTGCATATTACACATATAAATGTAATCCCTTATTAGGTTGGGATTACTAAGAGAGTAAGTCCTTGCAGTGAGTCACTGGGGGGAGTGACTGGGAGGTCCTGGGTGGGAGGAAGCCCAGCCCAAGGGGAATAGCTTTGGAATATAATAAAATACAGAGAGAAACTGCAGCAAAAGGAGGCGTAACAGGGTAGGTGGAGTTAGCTGTTAATAAAAGAGTAAGTTGCCCTTTTAGGGGGGCCTTTTTTGGAGATTCACTCCCCAATATTCAGTTGGCAGAGGTCAGCGTTTTTTTAAATGCTGATCGTTGCCAACTAAATTATTCCCTGATATTCATTGCCGGGCCATGTCCAGGCACCGGCACTAATTATCAGCAACTAATTTGGGGTGGGCAGGCTGCTGTAGCTTATGCGGGCCTGGCCAATATTCAGCCGAGCCTGCATAACAGTTAAGCCATATAACTTCTTTTTTATTCTTATTTAAAAAAAAACCCTGAGCCCCATACCACCCCCTCCCCCACAATGACTCCCTTTCCTGCCCCCAGCCCACAGCATGAACCTCCCGCCCCAAGCCCCCTACCCCCAGCAGCCCAGGTAAGCCCTCCCCCTGGCCTACCTGTAGCCCTGGTGGTCCATGATGGTCACTGGGGGCAGGAGTGCAGGCCCCTCACTCTTGCCCCTTGTAGCCGCTGAATTAAAATGGATACCACGACCTCTCGCAGTAGCACTTTGCGCCTCCTAAATAGGAGGTGTTAAGTACTACCTTGTTAATTCTAGTCAGGTACCGCACGCTAATGATAGCATTAGTGCATGACTTTCAAAATACAAATGTTAAAAAGTGCCACATTTGATTTGCAGTTAATGCATAGGAAGATTCCACATTAAGCAGCATTAACCGCAAGTCTTAACACACTTATTATAAAGGTAATTTACTATTTTTTTTCGGTCTTAAGGTAAAGGGCTAAACGTTTACCAGCTTTATTATCTCCTATATAGTGGCCTCTTTTCTGAATAAAGATTTCATGTCCAACTTTTTAACTGATAATTTTATGATATTGACATGTGTTTGAATTAATTTTGTTATTATTGCAGAAGTGTTTTTTATATTGAGATTCTAATTCAGAAATTTGTTTTTCCAATTACTTTAATTCTAGTGTTTCTTGTTTTCATTTTCAGGAAAAGAATCTAATTATTTCTCCTCTGAGAGTTGCTTTGAAAGTTTCCCAAAAAAGTACATCTTTATTACTAAATGAATGAGTTCATTTGAAAGAATTTTTTTGTGAATGTTTCTATTCTATTAATAAATCTTTATCGATTAATAAAGTATTATTAAATCGCCATTGTTTATGTTTATTATTTTCTTGATATACCACTTATCTGAGGCACAGACCAAAATGGTGTACAAAATGAAAAAATAGGATAAAATTGGGTACAAAAGAATGCCATAATTGGCGGGAAAGGTAACCATTCACATCAAACAATAGTGTGCAGATAAGCAGAAACATAGAAACAAATAATTTAAAATTCCTATAACATAAAATTATACTAATCATATTTTACATTAAATTGTGGAATTACTCCATATTCAAATGCTGTTCACCAAAAGCAAGTTGAAAAAATTGTGCCTTAAAAATTTAAATTTCTTTAGCATTGGTTTTGTGCGGATGAATGATGACAATGAATTCCATAGTTTAGGTGCAAGGAAAAAGAAGGCTCAGTTTCTACTTGTTCCATACGTGCCTTCCTAGGTCCCTGGAGAACTAACTAGAGCAAATCGAGAGTTTGTAGCAAGCGTACTAAGGTGTATGGAATAATTAAAGGGGCAAGACAGTCAGAGTTGTAGGTTACCTCCCGGATTCTATATAGCACAACTGGAAATCTGAGTCACAATCCAAGCGTATTCTGTAACAATGTGTGTAACTTAATTGGCATATCAAGCCAATCAGCGTTGTTAATAGCATTTAACAAGCAATAATGAGCACTAATTGGTAATAATTAGAATTTACGTGCACAACTCCTTAAGCATATTCTGTAACACACTGTACTAACATTTTAATGCACATAGGCAAAAAGGGGCATGGTTACAGGCAGGGAAATGGGCAGTTTGTGGACGTTTCAAAATTTATATGCATTGTTATAGTATATGGCCTTCTGCGCCTAAATCTACGCATCAGGATTTACACCACGTTTCCACTGGTATAGATGGAGGCATGTAGTTTTATGCACTAGAATATCAATTAAGCATATTCTATATACGACGCCTAAATCTAGGCACTGCTTATAGAATACACTTAGGCAGAAATGTTTTCTTCGTGGATTTTCTAGGTGCCATATATAGAATCTAGCCCTATATGTGCAAGACAAAAAGGGGACCTTTTACTAACCTACAGTAAGCACTAACACATGCTTACTGCAGTACAAAAATGCCATACTGTGGAGCTCGCTCAGGCGTCCCGCAGTAATTTTTGAATGTGTGCACAACATTCAGGTGCAAAAAAATAGCATTTCTTTTTTAGTGCTGGGGGTGAGTCTGCAGTGGAGAGTTGGTATGTTCTGTTCTAATCAGTTAGCTCAGCTACATTATTACTCGCTAACCAATTAACGTGTGTTTAGTGCATGAGCTCTTTCCGCCTACATAATGGGTGGCACTACGGGCTCATGTGCTTATGGCCGCATGCTAATGTGAAAATTAGCACATGGCCATAAATGGGAAAAATAGAAAAATCCGCCATTTTTCCCTGGCGATACAAAAATTGCCTTAGGGGGACTTTTACTAAGCTATGGTAGCATCGTTAGCTCACAGTAGAAATCAACTGGTGGTAAATGCCGAGACACCCGTAGGAATATAATGGGCATCTTGGCATTTACCGCTAGCAGATTTCTACCGTGAGCTAAAAATGCTACAGCGGCTTTGTAAAATAACCCCTTATTGTGCAGGAAAGGACCCATGTAAGGACACGCAATGTCCACTTTCTACCGCAGTTTGGTAAAAGGGCCCCAAAATTTGAACCAACTATGGAACTGATTACTCAGTGTAATCTTGAGAAACAGAGGCCATTTTACAAGCTCTACACAGAAGGTAGGCTGCTGAATTTTGCAGTTTGGGGTCTTTTTTGGGATTGGTTTGGTTTGATTAATTTCTATATGAAGAATAACTACCTATGCATGATCTGAAATCAATATGGGAAGAATTTCATAATTTAAAGGATTGGGCATTAGGTGTACACAAATTTAAATAAATAATCTGCTCTTGAGGGGTGCAGAGAAGCGTGTGCATTATCTATCATTTGGGTTTAATATTATCTGTGGATCAGTTAGATTTAAGAGGTTAATCATTTTAGTAAGTTCTTTCCATGAATTAGATTTAGAAAGACTTGATTTAGATTGTCTATCTAGAGTATAATCTACAGCAGGGTTGGACAGCCTTTATACACAGGGGGTTGCATGAACGTCAATACTTTCTATAGAGGGTTGCAAAATTATATAATGCTGGAACAGGAAATGCACAGAGCTCCATAGATCTTCCACAATAAATATTTAATTATTTGTTTATCTAAAACAATGGAGACAAACTGTAAGAGTGGCTTTTTTTTTTTGTTGTAGTTCAAACATTTTTATTGGATTTTAAAACAAAAAGCAAGAACAAAACAGAACTGATTCGGAAAATATTTGTGAACTACAGTATTTAAAATCGCCAAAACTCTGGTTAATAATGTTTTCTCATGGTCTCACATGCTGCAAAAATGTAATGGTGAGTTCAATTCAGCCCACAGACCGCAGGTTGCCCACTCTAATCTAGAGGGAGAGGAAATAACACTTCTAAAATAACTCCTCTGTGTGGCACAGGAAAAAGACCTCCATAGCCACTGAATATTTCATGTTTCATTTTGGCCTCAAGGCATAGGCTGTTTATTTTATTTATTTATTTAGATTTTGCTCACACCTTTTTCAGTAGTAGCTCAAGGTGAGTTACATTCAGGTACTCTGGATATTTCTCTGTCCCAGGAGGGCTCACAACCTAAGTTTGTACCTGAGGCAATGGAGGGTTAAGTGACTTGCCCAAGATCACAAGGAGCAGCAGTGGGATTTGAACCGGCCACCTCTGGATTGCAAGACCTTGGTGACTCAGCTTTTGAGGAGACTAAAGTGAGCAGGGCTAGAGTGGGATAAGTTGGGGCTAGGCAGAACTGAGAAAATTAAAATCGTGGGGGGGGGAGGGGCAATGCCTATGTCTGCAGGAAAAGGACTGGGGCACTTTTGAACACAGCAAGGAAAGAACCCTTCACTATGTGGCTCTGGTGCAACTGCACCAGTTGTCTCTACCCTGTCCCCCTTCCCCTATTCCCCCTGTCCCCCCCCCCCCCCCCCCAGTATCTATGTTACTGATCGTAATACGCAAACTGAATACACTCCAGGAATTATATACCAAATAATAATGCACCAAACCAATACAATATATTAAATAGAACAATATTTGCAGTATTCTGGAAATATATGCAAGTCACTTAACCCTCCATTACCCAGGCACAAAAACAGATTGTGAGCCCAGTAGGGACAGAGAAAGTAGCTACATTGATGTAAACCACTTTGACTGTACCACAGAAAGGCGGTATATCAAGTCCATGACCCTTACTTGGCTCCTGGTCAGCCCTAGCACTACAGTCCACCATTTTCCAGATGGTCATATCAACAGTGGTGTTCAGCAGCACTGTAACAGAAATCCTATGGTTAATAGCAACCATAACATGATTTGTCTATCAATTTCTTTGATAGGTTGCCAAATGGCCATCAGACTTCAGATCTGCTGGCTTTTAGTTTACTGTTGCGTTCCCAAACATGTTTAGAATATGTTTTATCTGTATTAGCTGTACCTGATGCTTAGAACAGCAGTCTGAGAACCAGAGAAGCCAGGATTCAAATCCCACTGCCACTCTTTGAGATCTTGCACAAGTCACTTAACCCTCCGTTGTTTTAGGTATACACAGACTGTAAGCCCTCCAGGATGAGGAAAATACCCACTGTCCCTGAATGTAACTCACATTGAGCTAAATCCAAATCCGAAATCCAGTACTAGGCATATTGTGAAAAGTAATTTTAAAACCCTACAAAAATCACTCAGAACCTATATAGCAATTTTACCATACCAACACAGTACTAACTTCCAGGATTCATACAAGAAGAGCCTAGTGGGGAAAAGGCAGTGGGCATTAGAACATCAACTCAACTACTGGAAAACTAAACAAGCCTGATTAGCATGCATTGATCCTATCTAGTTATTCAATGCTAACAGAGAATCCTTTCACACAAGCAGAAAACAGACAGACTCTCACCAAGTACAGAATAAGTAATCACAAACTAAAAACAGAAATATGTACACAAAAATCAAATTAAATGCCAACAGAGCCTAACTCTACATATAATGCAACGACCAGGGAAAGAGAAACAGTGACACATTGTAAGGGGTACAGGCCCCTTGTCTATATGCTGTAATAAAGAGTTTGGCTTGACAACCTCCTTCAAGAAAAGAGCCCAATGCAGGGTGAACTTTATCCTGAATTCACTAATCAGCTGGAGCTGAGCTACTGAGCTGATGTCATTTACATAAACTGTGCCCTGTACTTTTTGTACAGATACCAGCTTGACCCCACCACTCTGGTACCTGAGTTTGGGGACTATCCTGAATTCCAAGAGCTGAATCTTTAATGATGTAAAATGTGGTTTCTGTGGATCGAATATCCAGAACAAAGGGAGGAGCTTGCTCATCTTCAAAGATAATGCCTCTATTGCAAGCATATAAGAAGGAATGCTGGAAAGCAAGAAAGGAGAAAGGTAGCTGGTTTTTCCATTTGACCTGAATTACCATAATTTCAGTTTCTACTAGCCATCTTCTCTGCTGCTGCACTGTTGGGACCTTTCCAGGGCTCTTCTGCATCCAGTTGTTCATCTGGTGTCCTGAACTGACATCACCTGCTACCCTCATCAATATCCTTGCTTATAAATAAGTAGCCTGAGAAGCTCCGAGAGAAGAGGACATTTCTCTGGTAGGTGAACACTATTTTGCTTTGTGCTTTGGGAACTTAAAGATTGGGGTTTAAAGGAGGAATTGTAGGTTAGTGATAGGCAAAATAAAAATATAAAAAGCAAATTTTATCAACTAATCTCCATAGTCTTTTCCACTTAGTTTTATGTTTAATAATTTTTATTGATGACATCGCACAAACAGGAAATAATACAATCTTCTAATCCAAGTACAATGTATATATCAGTAACCACCTTGAACCAAATCTACACTTATCTGTGCATCATCTCATTTAACATTTTCCAGAACTACCCATCCCCTTCCCCTTCCCAACTTGTTAGCAAAATATAATGTCTTTATGTAGAAGTACATCTTGACCTTGAAATTTGTACAAGCAATAAATCGTATTTCCCATGTGACAGTCCCCCCCTATCCCCCTCCCCTTTCCCTTGTGAGCTGCTTAGATGTTCAAGATATAGCTGCGACCTCTGGAAGGCAAGGTCAGCCACAACGGTTCCCATTGCATGCGAAATTTCTCACCCGATTCAGTATCCAGGGAGTGGACACCGCATCTCTCAAGTTTCATCTGATAAAGTAACTGTGTTCTCCAGTAGACCAATGGAGGTTTCGAGTCGGACAGCCAAAACTTCAAAATGGTGGAGATCCCATATAATGTCGCCAAACACACAAAACGCTTGAACCCCTGGGGTGGCAATCCCGAAAATTTATATTTATAAAACAAAAGGAGGGGATCGCAGACCACGGTGCACCCCCACATTTGTTGTAATGTTTGAGTGATCTCACCCCAGAATTCCATTACTAAGGGGCACAACCAAAACATATGACCTATACTGGCCTCCCCTCTACCACACCTAGGACAGGTCCCATCACAGGACTCTATCATACGTGCAGCCCTCTTAGGAGGTATATATGTTCTTAATAAAAATCTGTATAGTCTCTCGCACTGTATGACCGACACTTGCAACCCATATAGTTTTTTTATAAAATCCTTGCATATGTCGGTCGTGATTGCAGCTTCCAAATCTGTTGACCAATCTCGGGCCAAGCGCACATAGTCTATTTCAGAGGTGGAATCCTTTAATTGCTGGTGATGAAACCTGAGGGGAACTGATAACTGAGCACCCAGTGAGTATGTCTCCGTCAGAGTGTCTATTACATCCTCTGTTAGGTCGGTCCACATCAGGGATGCTATGTAATGTTTCAACTGAAGATGTTCAAAGTAATTTCCCCCCTGTATACCGAATTCCTCCACCAGTGTCTGAAGGGGTTTTATTTTCCCCTCTTCATCAACTACATGTGACAAATAAAGGATACCCCGCGCTGCCCATTGTCTGAAGACTCTGTTACCCTGTCCCGGTGGAAAGTCAGGATTATTAATAATAGGCAGTAGAGGAGTGGTTTTAGCCGTAAAACAATGTTTCCTACACACCCACCGCCATGTATTTCTAAGTGATTGCAACAGGGGGTGCTTCTGAAACGCTCGTGTAGGTAATCGGTTGCCTGAGTGTAATAAATAACTGAAATGTATCTCCGGAAAAATAGAAGTCTCAACTTCAGTGACCGAGAACTCTTGGGTACCCCGATACCAATCATTAATATGACGCATCGCACTGGCAATTGCTAAATTCCGCACGCTCAGGAGTCCCATCCCCCCTTGCTCCCTCGGGGTTGTGATCACTGTCATCGGCAATCTGGGGCGTTTCACTTTCCACAATAACCCCTGAATCTGTCTATCTAGGGCTTTTTCATCCTTTCTTTTCAAATACAGGGGTAACTGCTGAAAAAGATAAAGCCATCTCGGGGCTAGAAGCATATTAAAGAGAGCAATACGCCCCCATAGAGATAATGGCAAGGTCTGCCACAGGGATAATCTGTGTTTCGTACTTTCCATCAGTGGACCTATATTAATTCTGTACAGGGAGGACATATCCCGTGGGATCATTATTCCTAAATACTTTAAAGCCTGATCTGCCCATTGCAGCGGAAAGGCTCCCTGCCACCTCTCACGTACAACGTCATCCACTGCTAAGGCACAAGACTTCTGTAGGTTTAAAGAAAAACCCGATAGCTCACCATACTCTTTCAGAATTTCTAGGGCTCTTTGCAGTGAGGGCCGGGGGTCACGCAAAACCAAAAGGATATCATCCGCATACGCTAAGGTTTTGACCTCCTCCCCTCTCAACTGTACTCCTTTAATCTCCCCAGATCCATTCAAGAGCCGTATCAGGGGCTCCAATGAGAGATCAAAGAGGAACGGGGACAGAGGACACCCCTGCCTCGTTCCTCGCTTGACGGGGAACCACTCCGATCCATTCCAGTAACTGTAGCAGATATCCCCAATTGATATGATCAAATGCCTTAGAGGTGTCTAAACTCACTAGCATAAGGGGGTCATTGTTACTTTTACAACGTGCCATGGCAAGGAGGATCTTTCGAATGTGTGAAACCGAATGGCGTTTGGGTACGAATCCCACTTGTGCAGGGTCTACCAAAGCTGGAATATGTTCTGCCAGTCTGTTGGCCAAAATCTTGGCAAGTAGTTTAATATCTACATTGATGAGCGATATTGGGCGGTAGGAATCAGGATCAGACGCCACTTTCCCAGGCTTTAGTAGCAACGTGATTAGGGCCGTATTTTCATGTTTCGGGAGCTCCCCTCTCTCTGTCACTTCCTGAAAGTAATCTAACAAAGTCGGAATGAGAGGCAATTGTAATGTTTTATAAAACTCTCCGGAAAAACCATCAATCCCGGGCGCCGAATTATGCTTCAAACCACTGATAGCCCTCTGTAGTTCTCTCGATTGTATAGGCTGAGCTAATTGCTCCCGAGCTTCTGGTGTTAACTTTGGCATCCCTGCCCTAATTAAGAGTGCCTCTACTGTTTGTTGTGGGGGTGGACTAGTTGAATTATAAAGGTCCCAGAAATGTGTCTGTACAATTTGCAAAATGTCAGTTGTTCTATTCCTCAGCTCTCCCTCCTTATTCCTCAGGGCCGTGATGGTACGGTTCCCCGCCCATGGCCGGACTAACTTTGCCAATACACTCCCTTGTCTATTGCCGTGTTTGTGTAGTCTGTACTTTTGATATATTATGCCTCTATTGGTCTGCTCGTGTATTAACGAATTTAAGGTGGTCAGGAGAGCCTCATAATTGTCTCTGTTAACTTGAGTCGAGGAATTTAAGTATGTGCGCTTGGCCCCCCCCAGCCAATCTGATAAATTAATAATGCTAGCTGCTACTTTCCGTCGTCTCGCTGCTACATAGGAGATAACTTCCCCCCTCATCACAGCTTTTGCTGTGCACCAAAACAAAGTCGGGTCAGATTTATGCTGTTGGTTGTGTAATGAGAATTCCTCCCATTTTTGGTGTAAAAACTTCACAAAAGCCACATCTTTAATTAAGTAATTGGGGAATCTCCATGTCCTAGCTGCCCGACTTTCTGTGTGGTCTGTCAACTGAAACCACACTGGGGAGTGGTCTGAAATCAGCTCTTGCCCTATGCCAGCTGCTGTTACATTTGAGAAAAGCGGGCCTGATATAAACAAATAATCTAACCGGGCCCAGGTCCCATAGGCCCGAGATCGGTGAGTGTAGTCCCTTACCTCAGGATACAGGGACCTCCAAACATCCACCATCCCGATATCCGTAATGAACGATGGAAGGATCCCTCGGTCCCCATAACTCCCAGCCCCCACATTCCGACTGCCTGTGCAGTCCATGCTTGGGTTCATCAATGTGTTCATATCCCCAGTAATCATTAAACTCTTGTCCCTATAAGGTAACAGGACCCGCAATAGCTCTGAAAAGAAATCTGAGGTAGAGGGGGTGGGTGCATATACAGATAACTTCCACTTAGTTTTAAAAACTTTGTACTACAGTATTAACAGATAGAATCTAGCAGGCACTGCAGATCTAGTTTAGTCTTCCCGTCCACCCTCCCCAACACCCGCCCACCCCTAGGACAACTCTTCATTTATAGTCAGTTATTGTATTTAGGGTAACAAGCAAGGAGTGCTCTTAAAGAGTTTTAAATACATTTCATTACCATCTAAGAAGGAAACACTAAATAAATCATACAATATACTATCTATATATATAAAAGGCACTTTGAAGCCTCAAGCCGGAAACTTGAGGCGCCCGAGATATCCGGTTTGGCCTGCAGGCTCCAGTCACTGTAGCTCCGCCCTCACGTCAAAACGCGATGATGTTGAGGGCGGGGCGGCCCTCGCAACCACGTCTCTGAGGGACAAAGGGACAAAGAGCAGAGGTGTGCAACGCGGAACGGAGGCACGGAGCGGGTGTCTGCAACTCGGGAGGGAGGACGGGGGGGATTACCCTGCTAGCGCCCGTTTCATTTTTGCCAGAAACGGGCATTTCTTACTAGTATAAACTAAAAGACATTTTTATATTAGGCTAATATCCTTAATACTGTAGCAAGCTTTAAATTATTGAAAAACTTAAAAACACTAAGATGGAGTCAGCAGTCCGGCTGCAAGAGGGGTGCTATCCAGTCTTTTGCATTGAGTGTCACATGTATGATTATCTCCCAGTTGGTGAGATGTCATATGTGTGTGCCCGATGCAAAAAGCTCCTAGCTCTCAGAGAACATGTCCGTTCTCTTGAGGCTAGAGTAGCATACTTGGTGGAACTGAGGGAGACAGAGAGGTACATAGCGGAGACCTATAGGGATGTTGTAGAGAACTCCCACCTCCAGTCTGGTAGCCCCTGTGCTACCTTGGAGAAGGGAGGTCTCCTAGAAGGAGAGCATCACCCTAGTGAAGTAGGAAGTACTCCTGTAGCCAGAACCTGCCCACCAGGGGATGTACTATCCTCTCGCACCGAGGATATGTCTCCAAGTGCTGCCCGGGAGGGAAGGGTTAGGACAGCTGTTGTAGTTGGTGATTCGATCATTAGGCATATAGATAGCTGGGTGGCTGGTGGACGTGAGGATCGCCTGGTGACTTGCCTGTTGCGAAGGTGGCGGACCTCACGCGTCACCTTGATAGGGTTTTAGATAGTGCTGGGAAGGAATCGGCTGTCTTGGTACATGTGGGTAACAATGACATAGGAAAATGTGGGACAGAGGTTCTGGAAGCCACATTTTGGCTCTTAGGTAGAAAGCTCAAATCCAGATCCTCTAGAGTAGCATTTTCTGAAATGCCACCCGTTCCACGTGCAGGGCCCAAGAGACAGGCAGAGCTCTGGAGTCTCAATGCATGGATGAGATGATGGTGCAGGGAGGAGGGTTTTAGATTTGTTAGGAACTGGGCAACATTCTGGGGAAGGGGGAGCCTATTCCGAAAGGATGGGCTTCACCTTAACCAGGGTGGGACCAGGCTGCTGGCATCGGCATTTAAAAAGGAGATAGAGCAGTTTTTAAACTAGAAACGGGGGGAAGGCCGACAGTCGCTCAACAGCGCATGGTTTGGAATAAGGTATCTTTCAAAGATATCACCAAAACAGGAAAGATATTGTATCCTGATAGTGAGGTTGCAAAAGAGACCATAGTAGATCAGGTGTCCTTAAATAAAAATAAAAATCAGACAAAAGATTGCAAATTAATACTGTCAAGTACTAAGCATCATATAAATAGGAACAACAAACATAGTTTGAAATGTCTATATGCGAATGCCAGGAGCCTAAGAAATAAGATGGGAGAGTTAGAATATATTGCACTAAATGAAAAATTAGATATAGTAGGCATCTCTGAGACCTGGTGGAAGGAGGATAACCAGTGGGACACTGTCATACCGGGGTACAAATTATATCATAGTGATAGGGTGGATCGAATTGGTGGAGGGGTAGCATTGTATATTAAGGAGAGCCTTGAATCAAATAGATTGAAACTTCTGCAGGAAACAAAACACTTCTTGGAATCACTGTGGATTGAAATTCCATGTGTAAAGGGTAAAAGGATAGTGATAGGAGTGTACTACCATCTGCCTGGCCAGGATGAACAGACAGATGCAGAAATGTTAAACGAAATTAGGGACGCAAACAAACTGGGCATCACAATAATAATGGGTGATTTCAATTACCCCGATATTGACTGGGTAAATGTAACATCGGGGCACGCTAGGGAGGTAAAATTCCTTGATGAAATCAAGGACAGCTTTATGAAGCAGCTGGTACAGGAGCCGATGAGAGAAGGAAAAATTCTAGACCTAGTCCTTAGTGGAGCGCATGATCTGGTGCGAGAGGTAATGGTGCTGGGGCCGCTTAATAACAATGATCATAATATGATCGGATTTGATATTAGCTTTGAAGTAAATATACATAGGAAATCAAATACATTAGCATTTAACTTTAAAAAAGGAGACTATGATAAAATGAGAAGAACGGTGAAAAAAAAACTTAGAGGAGCGACTGCAAGGGTCAAAAATTTACATCAGGCGTGGATGCTGTTCAAAAACACCATCCTGGAAGCCAAGGTCAAATATATTCCACATATTAAAAAAGGAAGATGGAAGACCAAACGACAGCCGGCATGGTTAAAAAGTGAGGTGAAGGAAGCTATTAGAGCTAGTAGAAAATCCTTCAGAAAATGGAAGAAGGAACTGACTGAAAATAATAAGAAACAGCATAAGGAATGTCAAGTCAAATGCAAAGCGCTGATAAGGAAGGCTAAGAGGGAGTTTGAAAAAAAGATTGCGTTGGAGGCAAAAACATGTAGTAACATTTTTTTAGGTATATTAAAAGCAGGAAGCAGGCAAAAGAATCGGTTGGACCGCTAGATGACAAAGGAGTAAAAGGGGCGATCAGGGAAGACAAAGCCGTAGCAGAGAGAATAAATGAATTCTTTGCTTTGGTCTTCACCGAGGAAGATTTGGGTGGGATACCGGTGCCGGAAATGGTATTCAAAGCTGATGAGTCGGAGAAACTTAATGAATTCTTTGTAAACCTGGAGGATGTAATGGGGCAGTTCTACAAACTGAAGAATAGCAAATCTCCTGGACTGGATGGTATTCATCCCAGAGTACTGATAGAACTGAAAAATGAGCTTGCGGAGCTATTGTTAGTAATATGTAATTTATCCTTAAAATCGAGCGTGGCACCGGAAGATTGGAGAGTGGCCAATGAAACACCGATTTTTTAAAAGGGTTCCAGAGGAGATCCGGGAAATTATAGACCGGTGAGTCTGACGTCAGTGCTGGGCAAAATGGTAGAGACTATTTTAAAAGAACAAAATTACAGAGCATATTCAAAAGCATGGATTAATGAGACAAAGTTAACATGGATTTAGTGAAGGGAAATCTTGCCTCACCAATCTACTACATTTCTTTGAAGGGGTGAACAAAAAAAATCATTTACACATACGTCTCAGTCTTCACTCACTCTCAGGCCACTCTTATCGCACACCTTATTTCCAATCCACTTACAGTTGAGCTGGGGTGGGTCAATGGGGTTTGGGAGACACTTTCCAATTCTGAGTTCCACTCAGCTCTTCAGTCCAGGAACCGCTGTACTCCAGAAGGCTTAATAACAACCTCTACAACAGGCAGACTTTTAACTTTAATCTTCTTGCAGTTACAATTCATTCCCAGACTTCTGTTATTCCCAGAAGGAACACCTTTTCCAGTATTCTCCTCAGGTATATTTACAGAGGCACTTTCTTTCAGGGGCTATATACATATTCACAAGGCTCCTGTCCCAAAGAATATTGTCCCAAAGGCTGTGCTTCTTACATTTACAGGTTCAGACCCTCCTGGCCTGACCTCCCTCCAAGGTGACCTTTGTATTGGCTCACCCTAGTCCTGGGATGGGCATTCCCTGGCTCCAATCCCATGCTCCCGGGCTGAGTATCTCTTCTGCCCACCCGTAGCTCTCTTCTGTCACAGCTCTGGTTTTGTTGAGCCATAACTCCTCTTTACAGCCAATGGTCTGCTTCTCTTAAAATGGGAGTCCCCTTTATTCCTTCGAGTCTGTGGCAGGGGACCATCAGGCAACCAAAGACCCATCTAAAGGGCAAACACTTCTCTTTATCTCCTAACTCCTCCCCCCCTTGTCAATCTTCAGTTTCAGTGCCCTTTCTCTCTGCTTTTTATTTCAAAACTACTCCCATTGGGCTGGGCTTCCTCCCATCCGGGGACCTCCCAGTTACTCCCCCCAGTGACTCTCCACAGGGACTTACTCTGCTAGTAATCCCCAACCTAATAGGGGATTACAGTATCTCAACAAAGAGCTGACATCTTCAGAGATAGTCTCAGTTGTTTTACAAATGAATAGTACCCACTGTGCCAGTGGCGTAGCTACGAGAGGCAAGGGGGACCCTGCGCCCCCGTAGATTTGGCCCTGGACCCCTCCTGCTGACGACCCCCCTGACCCCCCTGCAGGGCATCAGAAACAGAAGGAAGCCTTTTGCGAGAAGAAGAGGACCTCGGCTGGCGGGGGTTGGGGTCCCCTGCCAGCAAAGGTAGGCGACGGCAGGTTGGCGGCGGGAGGGAGGGTTGAGAGGGTCGGCGGCGGGGGGGGGGCAAAGTCAGCAATGGCGGCGGGGGGGCCAAAGTTGGCAATGGCAGGGGGGTCGGCGGCACCGGGGGGGATAAAATGTGCCCCCTCACCTCAAGCTCTGGACCCCCCTCCTGCCGAAGTCTGGCTACTCCCCTGCACTGTGCTAATTATGGCATTTTTGGTGAAATATCAGTTTCACCCCCCCCCCCCAAATTCCAAAGAATCCTTAAATGGCACCACTACATTGGCAATTTTCAGCCTGTCCAATAAGTTGGCCTGATCCAGACACCCGCCCCCCCCCCCCCCCCCCCCCCCCCAGGCATAATACTGTGATTTTCTGACCATGGACAGCAGCTAAATGCACTAGCAGAAATAAACACCTATTAAAAGTCTTAATGATTTAATTTGGCTTCTGGCCAGTCATGACAATTAATTGTATGTCAACCTGCATACATAAAAAAGAGAAGACACTCTAAGATCATACTTGCTGGTAGAAAGGGTGCAAAAAGTATCATGTTAAACAGCAATGTGGACAGAGGGAGAACTGCATGAAACTGTCATCCTAAAGACCATGGGATAGATAGCTGTGATCCCACTTTAAACCCAAAACGACTACAGTCACAATTATTTTAATGTACTAAAACAGAAGTCATAAATTGCCCTAAGACTAGCACAGGTTATTGCAACAGCCCCTCAGTCAGCGCCTGAATGAACAACTAAATCATCACTCAGCATGATACTGGCAGCCCTCCTCTGGGTCAAGAATTAACCTTGTCAGCTCCAGCTGCTAGTGACTGTACAGCACTCACTGTTATGCTGCCACCTGCTGTTTAACTCAAAATCTCTAGGGAAATGTCAGCTTTAAGGAAGGGAATGAAGCTCAGGCAAACTAAGGAACAATATTAACATATATACATCCCTGTTTTGCCTCACTGAGAAATACTGTGAGGCTGTAAATGACTTCTCTGTAGTGCTGAGGCCAATGGCAGAAATGATTGCTGATGTCCTGCCTGAATAATGACCTCAGTATGCACATCAAGAGTTCCCCCTGCAACTGAAGCAAGCAAGGTAAAGGCAATAATCCAGAACATATCAGAGAAGCAAAAATGCTGGAAATAGCAGACGAGAGATGAAAGTACATTAGAGGTTACTTAGAAATCAATATGAGAGTTCACTCTGCAAGCTCATTCAGAAGAGAGGGATCTTTATGCAATGTGCCTGAGGGTCATGTTACCACACATGGTAACAGGCAATTAGTGAGGTTTGTAGGAACTTACATATAACTTGATACTAACCTTTTCTAGGTTTAAATTAAATATCTTTTTCTTCAATCAGATAAATTTAAAGAATAGGAATTCTAACACAGCATAGTAACATAGAGGGGCATAATCGAACGGCGCCGGGCAAATCTATGGCCAGACATCTTCAGGGCTGGCTCGGCGATAGGGCAGAGCCAAGCGTATTTTCGAAATTGCTCACCGGGTTTAGAGCAGGATCGCCGGGTTTATATGAGATGGTTGGCTTCATTTTTCAGCCATAATGGAAACCGGGCCCGGCCATCTCAAACCCGGTGAAATGCAAGGTATTTGGGCGTGGGAGGAGCCAGCATTTGTAGTGCACTGGCCCCCCTCACATGCCAGGACACCAACTGGGCACCCTAGGGGGCACTTAAAAATGTTTAAAACATCAAAAATAGCTTACAGGTGCATAGCACCCTTACCTTGGGTGCTGAGCCCCCCAACCCCCCCCCAAAACCCACTCGCCACAACTCTGCACCATTACCATAGCCCTAAGGGGTGAAGGGGGCACCTAGATGTGTGTACAGTGGGTTTTGAGGGGTTTGGGAGGGCTCACTATTTATCACCACAACTGTAACAGGTAGGGGAGGGATGGGCCTGGGTCCACCTGCCTGAAGTGCACTGCACCCACTAAATAATGCTCCAGGGACCTGCATACTGCTGTCAAGGAGCTGGGTATGACATTTCAGGCTGGCATACAGGCTGGCAAAAAAATGTTTTATTTTAAGTTTTTTTGGGTGGGAGGGGGTTGGTGACCACTGGAGGAGTAAGGGGAGGTGATCCCCGCTTCCCTCCGGTGGTCATCTGGTCAATCGGGGCAGTTTTTTGTGACTTGTCCTAAAAATAAATGGACCAAGTCCAGCCGGCAAAATGCTCGTTTGAACCAGCCACTTTTTTTCCATTATAAGGTGAAGCCAGCCATCTCGTACCCACACCCCCACCCTGCCCCCTCTCCCGCCTTCACAACCCTACCAACACGCCCCCTTGACGAAAAAGCAGTTGGGGCTGGCCAAAATCGGCTTTCGATAATACCAATTTGGCCGGGATCAGGAGATCACCGGCGATCTCCCGATTTGTGTCGGAAGATCGCCAGCGATCACTTTCAAAAATGACTACCTGAGTTTGATTTGTCCTTGCCATTTTCAGGGCACAGACTGTGGAAGTCTCCCCAGCACTGTTCTTGTACCAAACGTTCTGAAGCTGATGTCAAAGCCCCTTAAAATTTACACTCCAGCCCATCCCTATCTATTCAGTTACGATCAGGGCGTGGACAATAGAAGTCTGCTTAGCACTGGTTTTGCTTCTCAATTACCGGTGTCGTCACCCAATCTCCACTAAGATTCCGTGGATCCATTCCTTCTAAACAGGATTCCTTTGTGTTTATCCCACACACGTTTGAATTCCATTACCGTTTTCATCTCCACCACCTCCCGCGGGAGGGCATTCCATGTATCCACCACCCTTTCCGTGAAAAAATACTTCCTGACACGAACATCATGCTCCACAGAGATATGGAGAGACCAGAGATGTAAAATGCAAACTGGACATCTATTCCAAGGGGAGCTGATTATTGAGAAAACTACTTCTTCTATTGCTACTCCTACTTAACTTTTCTATAGCAGTAATCCACAGATTAAAAAATCATAACAGTGCTTCATAGGGCATATTTCTCCCCTCTAGGACATACAAAATGGGTTGTATTTTGAATCCCCGGACATTTTAACAGGGTGGATTAGAATTCCTTGGGGTAGTAGAAGTCCGCTATTGTTGGGGTTGGAAGGGTAGAGAGGGTGCTGGTGGTAGGAGGGTTTATTATAGTTGCTCGTTATTATTGTTTTCTATTTGTAATTTATACACAACAGCTGCACAGCATATTGTTCCTTTTTATACCTTAATAAAAATATTTAAATATAAAATCATAATATTTGGGGCTTCTGCAGATGAGAACAGAGCCCACAGGGATGGGGCAGGGATGGAGACGGGGCCTGTGGGGACGGGAAGGGGATGGGGTGGGGACGGAGACAGAACCCACGGGGACAGGGCCAAATTTTATCCCCATGTCATTCTCTAAAAAGGACCCCTTAGTGTACTGCCATTTAGGGGTAAATTCTCAAAAGGTCATCAAAATTTAGGTGCCAAGATGATGCAGGCTAAGTGCAAATTCTATGAGCTCAATGGCTGGCATATATGCTCGCCTCTAATTGTAGGCAGTTAGGTGCATAAATGGTAGTATTCTAACTTCCTGACCCACCCATGTCACTCCCAGGTCCACGACCCCCTTGGAATTTGAGTGCGCAACTTATAAAATGGCAACTAATGGCCTTTAGCAGACTGGCCACACAGACATCCCAGCAGAGTAGTGATGCACCCCAGGGGCACTGCAGTGGACTTCACATAAAAGATCCCAGGTACACATCTCACCATTACTCCTTTAGGGCCCTGTTTACTTAAGCCACACTGTAGGTGCACAAACCTTTTAGCGTGCACTAAAAATTATCACGCGCTAGTGATAGAGACACCCATAGGAATATAATGGGTGTCTCTCATTAGTGCATACTAAAATGTTAGCATGCCTACAGCGCGGCTTAGTAAACAGGGCCCTTATATTTTATGGTGAGCCCTCCAAAGCCCACCAAAAACCTACTGTACCCAACTGAACACCACCACAATAGCCTATATGCCTGCAGGTGTCACCTATATGTAGTTAGAGTAGGTTTTTGGTGGGTTTTGGAGCGCTCACACTTTCCACCACAAGTGTAACAGTTAGAATGGGATATGGTCCTGAATGGCCTTCTCTACAGTGCACTGCACCAATCACTAGGCTTCTCCAGGAACCTGCTTGCTGCTCCAATGGGACTGGCCATAACATCTGAAGCTGTCATAGAGGCTGGTATGTACTCTTTCATTTACAGCTTTAGGGAGTGGGAGGAAGTCAGTGACCTCTGGGGAATAAGGGTGTTTATGTCTTAATCCCTTCGGTGGTCATTTGGTCATTTAGGGCATCTTGTGGTCACTTAGTCAGGATTGGGAAAATATCTTAATTTTGGACCTAGGTGTTTTCATTTTGTTCCATTATTGCAGAAAAACATCTATCTTTTTGGTGCCACCCATGTGCCACTTATTTCCAGTCAGCACATGCCCACATGCCCCTTTTGAAATTTGGATGAACAGTGAAGCAAAATATCCAAAGTCGGGATGTCAAAAATTGCAAGTTGGACATTTTTGAGAGAAAAATGTCTTTCTGCCACCTTTTATGACATTTATTGGTCATTTTTTTGTTTTGAAAATGAGCCTCAACATCTTCTTGGAACTTGGATGCTGAATGCCAAAAAGTAGTGTATTTATGAATTAAGAAGTTGCACTATGTGAATTTTATAAGTATATAAAAGAAAAAGAATTTTAAAAATTATTTAAAACAAACAACTAGGAAGAGGTTTGACAATGACATGTTTATGGACTAATGATGAAGCCATACTGTAATACAATGCAATATAATGCAATACAAATTACATTTAAAGACCGTACCAAACCTTAGAGCGAAGACGGTTTAGAACAAGATAAAATTAAGAAACAAATAAAAATTACATATTCCTTTTAAAATAATACTACTTCATTTAGCTGTTACAAATTTTTTAACTAACAAAGTCTTTAAAAATTTGCATACATCTTCAGAGTTCAGGTAAGGAATTCCAGTGTTTCACTGGCTGAAATGCAAAAGATGAAGACAATAGTTTCTTATATCTCACTCCTTTCACACTAGGAAATTGCAAAACCAGAAAGCGCTTAGACGTAACACAGCAATTCTTTGGTAAAATATTAATTAAAACCTGCATATGAGCGGGAACCCAACTATGCCATATTTGAAATACCAATGTACAGGTTTTAAATCTCACCCTAGCCTCTATTGGTAACCAGTGCAGTTGTGCCAGTACAGGCAAAATTCTCTTGGGGGGGGGGGGGTCTTTTACTAAAGATTAACTCGAGTTATCTGCAGCAGGGCCTATAGGAATAATATGAACCCTGCTGCAGATAACTCAAGCTAATCTTTAGAAAAAGACCGCTTCAAATCTGAATCCTTTGCAAATAAGCTGTGCCACTGTGTTCTGCAACATCTGCAGCCAACTTTATAAAAATTCATAGCACCCTGCTTATATAACATTGCAATAATCTAAGGGCCCTGTTTACCAAGTTGCGCTGTAGGCTCACTAGTGTTTTTAGTGTGCGCTAACACTAGAGACACCTAGAGGGTGTCTCCAGCAATAGCATGTTCTAATTTTTAGCAAGTGCTAAAAACACTAACTTAGTAAACCGGGCCCTAAATGTGCCATCAGTGACTGAACAAATTATTTGATAGACATCGGATTCAAAATATGATCATATTCCTGAGCACTCTGAACACCTTCTTAGAGACTGCCTGTACTTGTGATTCAAAGGTTAGAGAGTTGTCAAAAATAATTCCTAAAAGTTTAAGTTCCTTCTCCAACATATAGCTAGTACCGTTTACAATAAACTTGTTAAATGGCAAGTCAAAAACTTGTTTTATCCCTATTGAGTTTCAGCTTGAATACTAAAGCCCAAGCTTCTAATACATCTAATTCTCTTTCAATATCAAGTATTATTTCCTCAGCCAATAGTAACAACATTGTAATGTCGTCTGCATATATAAAAGGGCAAAAACTCACAGTAGACAATTTAAAAAAAAAACAGAAAGGCCAGTAAAATACTAAACAAAATAGGAGAAATCGGAGAACCTTGCGGTACTCCACAATTGGGAGTCCAGGTGTTAGACTGAATTCCCTTCATTGTAACCTGGTAAGAATGATTCCCTAGGAATCCTTGAAACCAGTTCCCAACTGTACCTCCTATTCCATAACAACAAAGTAAATTCAGTAAGATGCACTTGGAATATCAAATTGCATTAAGACTACTCACTTGCCAAGGCTAATTTCGTTCCTAGCCCTTGCTAATAGAGTTCCCAATGCAGTCTCCATACTGAAACCTTTCTGGAAACCAGATTGGGACTCCTGCAAGATATTATACTGCTCTAAATATTCACTAAGATGTTCTGCAACAATTCCCTCCTTCACCTTGACTATAGTGGAATAGACGCCACTGGTCTATTGTTGCTGACCTCAGTAAGTTTCAATGCTGCATTCGTAGGAATTGACATGAGAATTATGTGACCGATGTCCCTAGGAAACAGGCCATTGCCCAAGCATGTGTCAACTGACTGAGAAAGATGTCCATGACTTCATTCATCAAATAGACTGGGCAACGATCTCCTAAACCCTGAGATGCAGAATATTTTCTAAAATAATGGTATGCCCTTTGTTGTGAAGGAACCTGAAGCTGGTCTACACCTGATCCACTGGTACTTCTCCATCAGATCTAAACATGAAAGTGTCCAACTCCACAAAATCAATTTGTCCAGGATTCAAAGATTCCCTAATCTTCGTAATTTTGCTCTGGAAATACAGAGCAAGTTCTGCTGCTGACAGAGAAAGGTTATTGGTAATGATTTTACTTTGACAATCTGTCACCTGATTAACTAATCCAAACAATTTTTTCACATAAAAACCTTAATTTTGAAGCAAAACTCACTGATCTTGAGAAGATGGATTTCAAACCTAGAATGTTGGGTTTAATCTAAACAGTTACATGTGTAACTGAAATATAAAAGTTAGCACCTGTGATATAGAATTACCCCCATGGTGGCCAAAGGCTTAATGTTATATCCCAGCATGCAGAGATATCTGCAGTACGAGCTGCAATTGATATGTCTGTTGATATGTCTGCCACTAACCTAAAGCAGTATAGAAGTTGTTGTCTGCTTGCAAAATTCATGAGACTAAAACATTTATTAGCCACATGAACAATGAATGAATTGCAGTTAAACCAGCACCATTTCTCTGCCAGTAGGGAATTAATTTATTTTCTTTTATTAGAAAGGACATGTGTGTGATGGGAGGGAGGGGATAATTTTATAACAGGATGCTTATTTGAACAGTTTAAAAAGGTGACTATCTTAAGCCTGTATTACATATGATAAGCACCCAAGACCAGCCTCAATGGTGTGCCAATGTCCATGCACTAATTATCCCTGTTCTATACACATACAAATATATTTTTAAAGATATGCCTATGCATTGCTACTTTGCCTCCCCTCAACTTAAACTATGCCCCCAGAAAAGACTATCCCCAGATTCTATAAATAGCACCTAAACTTGGGCACCCAAAATACATGTGATTTTGAGAGACATGCAAATAAATGAATGAGCCGTTGGCAATCAATAATTTGCAATTAATAACCAATTATTGCATTTAATTGGCTCTGATTTGGAATTAGACGTTGATCTGGCTGTGAGTGATTCTATAAAGACCTGTGCCCAAATCCTCATATGCACAACCCAAAAGGGGGTATGGCTATGGAAGGGTATGAGTGGTTCAGGGTGTTCCAAAGAATTTTGCGCAGTGTTATAGAATTTGAGGACTGAGTGCCAGGGTCTACACCAGGTTTCAGTTGGTGTAAGTCTTTGTGGCCAAAGTTGTATGCCAGAATATTTGCTAAGAGATACTTTATAAAAAGCGTTCAACCCAGAGCACCCTTTATAGGATAGCGCTGGTGCCTAACTTTCAATGCCATTTATTGAATCTGGCCCAAAGTGCACAGTTTTCTTAAAGTGCACACACTATTTGCACATTGTGCGCACTTTCATGAGGGTTGCACATACCCAAGCTAGTATGGATGCACGAACCATCGCATATTATTTATTTATTTATTTATTTATTGCATTTGTACCCCACATTTTCCCACCTATTTGCAGGCTCAATGTGGCTTACATAGCCCAGTCGGTGGATAACAAATACAAGTGGAGGGTCGAAATGGATGAAGATTGCGTGTTCTCCTGTGCGATCATAGTCATACTGTGTTGGTAGGTGAAGAGGGTTACGTGGGGTCGTTGGGGTAGGCCTTTTTAAAGAGGTTGGTTTTTAGTGATTTCCTGAAGTTCAAGTGGTCGTGGATTGTTTTCACAGCTTTGGGGAGCCCATTCCATAGTTGTGCGCTTATGTAAGAGAAGCTGGCTGCATAAGTTGTTTTGTATTTCAGTCCTTTGCAATTTGGGTAGATCTTGGTGATCTGACTTTGTTTCTTATTGGTAAGTCTATGAGGTCTGTCATGTATTCTGCGACTACGCCTATATTACTGTTGGTTCAATAACAATTTGATGATGAATGTGACTGTTGGGCAGACTGGATGGACCATGCATGTCTTCATGTGCCATCATTTACTATGTTAGATGCATGCCCTCTCAGAAAATTGCACAGTATGTGCATTTACCCCCCCCCCCCCCCCCCTCTTTTACAAAGCCATGCTAGTGGCTGCCAGTGCGGTAATGCCAACACAGTCCATTCAAAGTGAATGGTATGTATCAGCATTTCCGTGCTGCTTTGTAAAAAGGGGGGGGGGGCATATAATGCTCATTCTGTTGTTTGAAACAACTGTCCATCCCTATACAGAGACTTCTCCCATAAAAAGTGACATTAAGTATGTTCATATTTGAGGAGTAATCAGAAGATAAACATGAATAGCTGGTTTGGTTAGATTTAATTTACGGGTCAGTATTCAAATGATTTAATCAGGTAGGAAAGGCCAGCCCATTAATATATTATACAGAATCAGCCCCAGCACTGACCCCTGAGGCACTCCACTACTCACCTTCTTTTCCTCCAAGCTGATTCCATTTACTACCACCCTCTGCCACCTGTTGGTCAACCAGTTTCCAATTCAGTTCACCGCTTTAGGGCCTAAGTTCAGTCCTCTCAGCTTATTCACAAGTCTTCTGTGAGGGACCGTATCAAAGGCTTTGCTGAAATCCAAGTAAATTACATCTATCATACATCCTTCATCCAGTTCTTTGGTCACCCAGTAGAAGAAGTCAATCAGATTTATTTGGCAGGATTTTCCTTTGGTAAAGCCATGTTGCCTTGGCTCCTGTAACTGTTGGCTTCTAGAAAGTCAACTATCCTTTCCTTCAGCAGCGATTCCATTATTTGTCTTACCACTGGCGTGAGACTTACCGACCTGTAGTTTCCCACTTCTTCCCTGTCTCCGTTTTTGTGAAGAGGGACCAAATCAGCTCATTTCCAATCCTGAGGAACCTCTCCCGTCTCTAAAGATCTATTAAATAAATCCTACGAGGTCCCGCCAGTACTTCTCTGAACTCCCTCAGTATCCTGGGATGTATCCCATCCAGCCCCATAGATTTATCCACTTTCAGATTTTCAAGTCATTTATAAAGGCTTTCTGCATGAATGGCGCTATATCCACTCCATTCACAGATATATCCTCTGCAGCCGACCAGGGTCTTTCTCCAGGATTTTCTTCAGTGAACACCAAAGTGAAGTATTTCTTTAGCACATTTGCTTTACCCTCATCTCTCTCCACATAGCTATTCTCAATAATCTTTCAGTTTTACAATTGCATTCCTATTTTTCTCCTTTCCCCAATATATCTAAAAAAGGTCTTGTCACCTCTATTTACATCTTTACTCATTTTTTTCTTCCACCTGTGCTTTCACTAGCCGTATTTTCCTCTTCACTTCTTTGAGTTTAAACCAGTAATCTTTTCCGTGATCCTTTTGTTGAGTTCTTCTGTATTTCATGAATGAAGCCTCTTTTGCCCTTATTTTTTCAGCCATTTGTTTGGAGAACCATATAAGCTTCCTGTTTCTCCTGTTTTTGTTTACTTTCCTTGGTAAAGATCAGTTGCCATATTTATAGCAGTTTTCAGCTTGGACCACTGTGCTTCCACTTCTCCAATTCCTACCCCTGCCATCTGCTCATTCTTCAAGTATTTCCCCCATTTTACCAAAATCAGTACATTTGAATTCCAGTACTTTGAGTTTTGTGTGTCTGCATTCTGCTTTTGCTCTTACATTAAACCATATTGTGTGATAATCACTGTTACCCAGGTGGGCACCTACACGGACATTGGAAACACTTCCTCCATTTGTGAGCACTAGATCCAACGTTGACCCTTCCCTCATGGGTTCTGTCACCAGTTGTCTGAGCAAAGCACTTTCACAGGCATCCATGATCTCTCTACTTCTTTCCGATTCTGCTGACGGGACATTCCAATCCACATCAGGCAAGTTGAAATCTCCCAACAATAGCACCTCCCCTTTCATACCAAGCTTATGAATATCTTCTATCGGGTCCTTGTCCAGATTCTCCATTTGTGCTGGAGATAACACCCGTGTGGATACAAGTTCCATCTTCCCTGTCCAGGATGATCCATATAGCTTCTTCTTTTCCCCAGGTACCCCGCATTTCAGCAGCTCTGATATTGTTTTTCACAGAAGGGTGTTGTAAAATATTACTTAAAGAAAACGAAGTCTTGTATGGAAGTACTATATGCTAATGGATGAAGATTCAAGCAAAGCTGTAAGTACATGTGCAAGGCACTGACTTCTTGTAATATAGGCTGGTCAAAAGACTTCACTACCTTCACTTAGTGCAAACATGCCAATGCAAATAAGAACATGCTGGTGAAATATGAGTAATTTTCCCAAAAGCTTTATTGTATGTGCAAATTACAAAAAAATCTTTAATGTGTATATAATCTACCCAAAAATGTCTAAATGTATTATAAGATACATAAAGGTTACCACAGCAGTCCAAAAAAATATAAATCACTTATCTAATTCCAGACATTAATGCTGAACACCAACAATAACACCTGATGCTAACAATAAAATTTAAAAAACTAGATTAATATGCTCCAATGTTTTATATAAGCAAAACAGCAAAACTGTAATTTATCATAAATTAATGCTTATATATAGTGAACTTTAATTTCTACAACTTGAAGACCGCAGTCTAGCATAGCCATGGAGCCCTCATGTCTCATCTTTGCTGGATGAGAACTATACATGACCAACACCGATGACGGATATCTCTTTGGAGATGGCTCTTTGACACAGCCGTAAGGCGAAACATGATGTCATGTCGGATAGAAAACTACCCCTGAAGATGATACTTTAAAGTTAAATTAATGTAATTAATACTTATAAGCATTTAAACAGCAAAAAGATCCAATAGGATCATCTGAGAAATATAAAATTTCAAAGAAAATACTTTTATATAAAAATACTTTAAAAGAAGACCGGTGACAATAGGAGAGTGGCTGCTTAAGATAACAATAAAATCAAAGCATTTCGGCACACAGCCTGCTTCCAGGGTTGTCAAAAAAACATATAGAATTGCAGAAAGAGAAACTTACCATGGTATCACGCCACGTGACCAAAAGAAAACTTAAAAGCTGTATATAACTGTTGTTTTTCATGGCGGCTCCAGCCACTCCCACCAACACCATTGCTGCTTCTAGACACTAGCAGCCATAGCTACAGCCTAACTATGCATGGCTGCTGGCTCTGCTAGTCCCATCTCCCTCCCTGACATCACTTCCTGTTCCGGAGCGCAGATGGTGAGAGAGGCAGAGTCGCCAGCCATGTGTATACAGGATGCAGATCCGGAAAGCAGCAGCCACTGAGGTGTCGGGGTGGGGGAGAGAAGAAACATTTTTTACAGCAATGTAGTAATAGGGCCCTTTAATCCCTTGCAAAGCCCAGGCTGAGATGAGCATTTTTTTAAAATCTGTTTATGCTGCTCAGCAGTTGTAAACCCTGATGGGGAAATTTTTGCCCATACACATGTAATCAATTATAAAATGGGGAATACACATATAGATTTTTGTCCCAAACCAAGTTTCCAAGTTTATTTAAGACTTACTATCCCACCCTATGAGGGGGGACCTTCAAGGCGGCTTGCAATCTAGGAATACAGTAGACAGAGGTATAGCGTGGAACAGGACAAGACACCAAAATTAAGGGGAAAGGGTTGAATTTCAAGAACTGAGAGGACAGTGAGTGAGGAAGAACAAAGGGGGAGCTCTGGTGCGATCAGGACTCATCCTGAGTCAGCAGTGCCAAAGGAAGTGGTAAAAGAGTTAGCGGAAATCATCTTGAAATAAGAAAGTCTTAAGATTGGTCTTAAACTGAGCTAAAGAAGTCTGCAAACGGAGAGAGGTTGGAAGGGCATTCCACAACTGGGGGCCTTCTTGGACTGTTTTGGATCTCCACCTGTAAATAGCAGCTTTGTGAAATCACTATTTACGTGTTTATGCAATCTACACATGAAAGTGCTGCTACTTACTCATGGAGTTGCTTCTAAAATAAAGACTTTAACCTACCCAAAAGTAACTGATTTACTAAATCCTATGCAGCTAAAAGATTCAGCTGCACTAATAGCCCTCCCCATTTCTTATACATGAACATACCCACCGCAAAATCTGCACCTGGTTTCCAGTTTCTGCTCTGATAATGTACATGGTTATAATAGTAATGAGGCCCTTTTACAAAGGTGCAAGAGGGCAAAAGCAGGGGTAGCATGTTCCCAATTGGCACTATTGCCGGGGTAGCATATGCGCATTGCAGTAATTCCAATTTTGGCACATGCCGAATCCTGAGATAGAAAATAATTTTCTGTTTTCTTTCATGGAGGTGTTCCCGGTGGTAACCAGCAGCACACCCACATCGGCGCACGCTACATGGTTACCACATGGGTAGAGCATAAGCCCTTACCACTAGGTCAATGGGTGGCGGTAAGGGCTCAGGCCGTAAATAGGCACATGCTAGTTTTAATATTAGCATAGGCCCATTTCCCGCCTTAAAGATACACCCTTACTACCATAGGCTACTTTTTACTGCAGCTTTGTAAAAGGACCCCTATGTGCTTTAGTAAACCCTTGTGGGAAATCATATTTGGAGGGAAGGAGACAAAAAGGCCTTGTTGTTTTTCTGAACTGAAAAAAGAAGTTCTCACCCCAAATCTGTTTTCATTTTGTTCTGCTCATAAGTATGGATTTCTAGTTCAGATTTTGAAAAATATTAGGCTGTGAACATGAAATAATTATCCTAGTCAATAGTTAGTCTTTTTTAGCCTACCCTCAAAAGATACTGGAGGCGTTTTGACACACACAAAACAATGTACAGTACATGTCTTATGTTACTTACTAAGAGAACAACATTAGTGTGTATTGAAGCAACAAGAAATAATGGATAGTTACTGTGGTACTGCATAATAAAAACATACTGAGCTTCAATCAGATAGGTCATTGTTTCTCACAATATCTCATGCCCTAGGTTGCTTTATTGTATGTATGTCAGAATTATATTCTTCTAATTTGTAAAGACTTTTTTTTTAAATTGTACTTTTTTTCTGGCAAACTGTAGTGTGCAAGAGATTTGAAGAATGTGAAATAAATGTATTTGTGCTTAGGAAATAATTGTGAAAGGTTACAATTTACTTGAAGTCTTGTGATTTAAATCCCAATTACATTTTTCTGTCTTAATTTCAGGTATCAGATTTTTAAAAAATATTTTTTCTCAGCTTTCTGGGCATTTTGCATATCTTGAATTGTTTTTATTCTGGGTTGTTTTTTTTTTTCCTTTACAAGGCTTTTTACTGGCTCTCCAACAGGGACCCTGTATTCATTCAATTAATACCTACTTTGTATTAATTGCGACACCGTTCTTGCATCTGGATTTAAAAAGTAGTAAGAAATATTTATAAAAACTGAACCGTATTTATATAAATGTTTAACACCCTCCATGAAATCAGTTATATTTATTCAGGAATGCCTGCAGGTCATTTGTTTGCCTGTTGGAGAAAATTTTCTTGCAGTATGTTCTGTCTCTATTGTGTGAGAACAGGCCTGGAGCTCTGCTATGTTCTGCTGAGGGACCAAAGTTTCTACCTCTACTGTCCATCTTCAGGAAAAGCCAAAGGCTTCTTTCCTTCAGAGAATTTTATTTGTACATGTTGTGGATATGAGTGGTAGATTGATGGTATTTGCCTACACTTTTAATTGTATATCTGCTTGAAACTGAGTCACTGAACTGGTGCAGTACATACTGGTTGGCATGCTTTCCCTATTTGTTTAGTTAAAGTAGTTATTTACAGTACTTGATTAATCGCCTCTTCAAACACATTCAAAGTCAATTACACAATAAAATCCCTCCAAAATTATTAACAAAAATCATCCCCCAATAAATCATAATACAGAATATCGTAAAACATTATAAAAATATAAAAGAACATGCACAATAAACAAAACACGGAAGAACTCTTTCACCATAACCTAAAGCCCACCTACCAGAACAAGCCAAAAATCTTAAAGAAACATTTGAGGTTTATACCGAACAGCTGACTGACTCAGTAAGGCAGAACTTTGAAGAACTTTAAAGAAAGGCTTTCCATTCGATCCGATTATTGAGCCCATTGGGAGTTAGAGTCTTTAGCCTGTAAATCCAACGTTGTATCCCTTTATTTTTTGGTACTCTAAGTGGCCGAGGGTTAAGCTCCTTATGAAGCACTTGCGAAACAGGGGCTCTCTGTAGAGCGTACCCAGTTGCTTAAGCCACAGAGAAGATAAGTACCTTTTTGTAACTTTAATAGAGGATAACTACCCTTTGTTGAAATCTTTAAAAAAACTTATACAAAAACTCTGTATTGTTGAACATTTTTTATATTTTTATACTTTAATGGATTCTATTTGGTTTAATTTGGTTATGTTCTTTTCTTTTAGGTGGATTTGATTCCTGCGTCTAGACAAATGGTTAGAATTGCCCTGATGCAGGCACAGGGTTTCCAAAATATGTCACAATTAGAATGGACCTTCTGTACTCCACCAATATCTTATGGCTTCTGGACAAATAAACTCTTGCGCCTACTGATGTTTTGTAGCTGCATCTTCTGTTTTCTGGCCTATTATTACCAGGATGATCATAGTGTTCATACAGATCACATACCTAGCACTGACACTATTATCCAGGCTAAGATACTGACCACATTCTTTCCTTCCTCAGCACACAGACTCTGGAATGTTGCTCCCTGGAAGTGTTATGTGACTGTCTGAGATACATTGCTAGACAGGCTCCCAGTATTGTGCTGACACCTATTATGTAGCCCATATTGAGTAGCACAAACTCATGCAAAAACACATTCAGAACTTTACCCCATACCATAATAGCATTAAATCCCAGGACTCAAAGATCAACCACCTTATCCATAAAAAGGCAGCACTGTAAATACTATACTGGGCCCCAAAACACTAATACACCATCTAGTGAGAAAACAGAACAGACTGCTACAGATCTCTACACAGAAACTACATGCTAGCAGAATACTGCACCTTGGTCACACACACAAACTACAGACAGACGCTCAACAAATATGAAACAAGGGACCATAGATCAGTAATAGAGATTATAAAGGCAAAAAACTGTAAATCTCAAGAAATTAGACTTGCATATACAGCAAAACTAAAATGCAAGATATCAGAGATGCACATTTCTCAAAGCTGACATATTCCAATTAATACATTCAGAATAAAATACTTATTTCTACTTTTGTAGTCTGGGCATTTTATTTTTCCTTTCAATTTAATCCAAGTGTCTCTTCTGCTTTTCTGTTTTTCCTGTCTTTCCAGGGTCTCCTATGCGTTTGACATTTTTTTTTTTCTATCCATGTCCACCATCCATCTTCTTTCTGCATCCCTATCTGTCTTGTCCAGTATTTTTCCTCTGTTTCTCAGTTCCTATCCCTCAGGTTCAGTATCTGCCCCTTTCCCACCCCTTTTCCATAATTGCCCCATGTGTTCCTATCCCAATGCTTACTCCATGCCCATCTCTTCTCTGTGCCCTGTTCCTGCCTTTCCTCTTCCCTTCTTCCCACACCCCCTATCCTGGGTCCAGCATCTCTCCCTTTCTCCCCTACCCACCCTCATGGTCTGGCATATCTCCTTCTGTACCTCTGTGGGTCCAGTTTCTCTCCTCCACTGTTCTACCCCCCCCCCCCCAATCCATTCAGTATCTCTTCCCTCATACAATCCGTCTCTCTCTCTCTCTCTCTCTCTCTCTCTCTTCTTGTCCCCCCTTCCCAGCTGGTCAAGCACATCTCATCTCCCCCCCCCCAGGTCCAGCATACCTCCATCTCCCCCCTTCCCCCAGGTCCAACACACCTCCATCTTCCCACTTTCTATCCAGTACATCTTAATCTCCTTCTCCTACCTCCCCACAGGTCTAACATATCATCCTCGATGATTCCAGCATCTCTCCCTCTCCTTACCCCCTCCCAATGGGCCCAGCATGTCTTTCCATCTCACAGGTCTGACATCTCTCTCTCCCACCTCCCCTCCTGGTCCTCCAACCTTGCCTCAATCATCTGCAGCAGCAGAGATCAAGAGAGACTGCCTCTGCCAGCATCAGGACTTTCCCTTTAGGGTATCTCACCCATGCAGAAACATGAAGTTGCATCAAGGCAGGACACCCTTGAGGGAAAGCCTTAGTGCTGACAGAGGCATTCTTTCTTAGTTGTTGTTGTTGTTGCTGCTGCTGCTGCTGCTGCGGGCAATCAAGGCAAGGTCAGAGGACTGGAGGGGGAAGGTGAGGGACAGAGGCTGCACTTGCAAGGGGGTGGGGGAAGTGGGAGAAAGAGAGAGAGAATAATGCAAGACACGCAAGGGAGGGGAAAGGTGGGAGTGAAAGTGAGAACAATGTTACATTTGGGAGTGGAGGATGATTAGAAGGAGATACTGGTTGGACCCAGGGTAGGAGGGAGAAGAACTGCAAGATTTAGGGGTCTGTTGGCAGCTAGCCTGACCACTGAAAAACCAGCCAGGCCAACTCAAAACCAGCCAGTTGGCAACTCTAGCTGCAACTAGGGGCACAACATTCTGCCCCCTGATAACCAGGACCCATCTTTTGTTTACAATGTATATATATAGTTTTTTATATTTTGTTACTTAACACCTTAACTTGCTCTCTGGTTTTATTCCTCCATGTTTGCTAGTATCTTTTCAGAAGAGGTAGGTGACCCAAAAGATGCATGCATTGCCATAATCAAGGAGTATGCAAAAGTTTTTTAAAAAACTGTCATTGAAAAATTGATCTGGATATTGATCTGGATATAAGCAGGGCTTTTTTGAGGGGGTACTTGGGGGTACTGAGTACCGGCACCTTTTCCATCAACTGCTAAAATTAACCCATGAACTCCATGTTTTCATGAAGGAACTCAGATTATACACACCAATTCTGCCTTGTCATGGATTCTGTGACTGGTTGCAGAGGGCCTGGCTATTGTGGGATGAGTCCCTCAGTGATCACCCCACCCCTGAAAGGTGGCCTAGCATTTGAGTACCAGCATCTTTTTTGCTAGAAAAAAAACGCTCTGTAGTTAAGCACCAAAAAGACCAGGGTTCAGGGGAAACATAAGTAGTCTTTATAAAGAAAGGAATAGAGAGCCAAATTGGTTGTGCATTTTGATTAGGTACTGGTATGTGCTCTTTAGCAGTACAAAATACAAAAACACCGATGTATCACAACAAAGCTGCCAAGTTACCCAGTTCCAGGATGGTTTTGAACTTACATTCCATTACCATGTAGTACTTGTAGTCCCTGATTCTACCCATTGAAATCAGTGCTGCATATCCTATTACGCACCAAGATAGGGTTGCCTGAAATCCAAGTGTGGTCTACAATCTCTCTCCTGGAAATGGATCGCTTGAGAGCTCTGTCACAAGGTTCTTCATGCAAAGTACAAAGCAAAGCTTACATCACACATTGTACAGTATATGGCTCTACAAAATATGGCAATATATATATTATCTTTAATTTCATTACTTTTATTCTCTTAATCTAGTTATTTATGTTGAAGGCAAGAGAACTGCTATGGATTTATTTATTTAATTACATTTTATATTTAGCCTGTCCTCCCAATAAAGCCCAGGACAGGTTACAAAAAAACATACATAATCAAATGACAAGACAAAATTAAGAAAACAGTCAAACACAACGAAGATGACAATGAAATAACAAACAGTCTCTTTGGTGCTGATTGTACTTTAATCCAAAGATATGACTCAACACAGGCCTGTGTTTTGGCCAACTGGTCTGCCACAAGAGTCTAATTTTAAGGATATTATGCACAAATCGCTACACACCAAAGGCAGTGTTTAACAATTATAGTTGAAAAGAGCGTGGCTGCCGCTCATTCTCCAGCAGCCGCTCTGCTCTTTCGGGACACGTTGTTTCATAGACTTTTAAGGCAGGCCAGTTGGCTGAAATACAGGCTCATGTTGAGTTGTACCACTGTTTGTATTAAAAAGTACAATCAGCACCAAAGTGACTGTATGTGATTTCATTGTCACCTTTGTTGTTTTTGACTGTTTTCTGTGATATCTGCAAATATTATTTCTTTCGGTTTTGTTGCCCAAGACAAAATTAAGAACAAAATAAAACACGATCCATATTCAACATAAATCCAGAAGATAGAAATAATACTAAAAATCACATAACCTTAATTAAAAAGTATAGTTTTAACAGCTTTCCTAATCCCCAATAAATCATCAATAAATCTGCAAAAAAAGGAAGCTTATTACAAGAAAAAATAACTGAATAAGAGTACACACAAGAACGTGCTCATTCAAGGTGCAAAGATCTAACTGAACGAAGAACAAATAATTTTTCTCCAGAATACCTAGGAGCCATCCAGAAAAATTATTATCTAAATTTTAATATTTATTTAGATTATGCTTAAGTATTCCAGTAGACGGGAATTAAGGTCAGTGCTGGGCAGACTTCTACAGTCTGTGTCTCAAAAATGGCAAGACAGATCAAGATGGGCTGGAGTGGGATTCAAAATGAAAATTGCTGCGTATCCATTTTGGGTCTGAAACCTTACCACCAGCCATTGACCTAGTGCGAAAGAGTCACATGGTAACCAGGCGTTAATGACCTACGTGTGCCAAAAAGCCACTTGGTGCGCGTCCGTTATGCGCACCAGAAAATAAAAAATATTTTTAGACGCACATATCAGACACGCACCAAAAATGAAATTACCACAAGAGCCACGTGGTAGTCGGGTAGTAACTCCATTTTGGCATGCGTTGGGCGCACTTAGACGCTTACGCGGCTTAGTAAAAGAACCCCTGTGTTAGCCAGTTAGCCAGCTAGTGCATTAATTATTTATTTTTTAACATTTATTCATGACATTTATACCCCACATTGGCCCGAAATAGATTCAAGTTCAATGTGGCTTACAAACAAACAATAAAGTGAATAAAACATGATAATGTACAGAATATAACACAAATTACAATAAATTCAAGAAGCAAATTAATGCATGCGCAGTAAGTAACCAGGGATTTAGACTATCTCAAGGACAAACGAATAATTAAGGGTGGATAGGTGAGAGCATAATTAGACAGGACTAGATGGGAAATGAGATTAAGAAAAGGGTGTGGGTAAAATTCAAATAGAGTTCTTTGTATTCGGAAATGCCAGACTGAAGAAATGTGTTTTTAGAAGACTTCTAAAAGTTAGGTAATCATCTGTAAACCTGATTGATTTAGAAAGAGAATTCCAAATTTTGGTGCCTTGATAGGAGAAATTAGCAGAGTGAATTGTTTTATATATCACATTCTACAGATATTCTCTAGATGATGAAACAGCATTACAAGGGGGTAATTCAGTAAGATTATTCATATATGATGGAGCTTGACCAAACAGAATTCGGTGAATGAAAATGCATAATTTGAAAGATATTCTATCTCTTATTGCTAACCAATGTAGCTCATATAAAAGAGGAGTGGCTTTGTTGAAGAGAGGAGATCTTCACATAAGACAAGCAGCAGTATTTTGAGCTGTTTGTAATTGAGAAGACCACCTTTTAGTCCAGCATAGATGGAATTGCAATAGTCGAACTTGGTGAGGACAAGGGATTGAACCAAAGTACGAAAGACAAATTTAGAGAAAAATGGCCTCAATCTCTTATACTTACCATACCCTAACCATTACTTACCATTATACTTACCGCACCCTAACGCTTCTATGCCCACTCTTCACCCATACCATGCCCCCAAAAGAAAAATTCAGTAATGCATGGTTTAACATGCAAACTACCACAAACACCTTAACGTGGTTGTGCGGTAGCCTGTTTTCATGCATTAACCACATGTTAAGTGCTTACTTCTCTTTAGAAGAAAGGCCCCTTAACCATTGGGATGACTAACTGCTCACCTACGGCAAAAGGAAATAAAAGGGAAGCAAGTCAGTCTCAACTCCTTCACATTTTACAAAATCATTTCTCAAAGGGTAATGTTGGAATTATCTTAACTGTTAAGCTTAACTGTAAAAATCAAGATGGAGAAAGAGCCTAGGGCCTTAAAAGATAATTAGGAGGGCACAGCTGAGGGTTAGCCAAGGGTGCCTAATACCCTGGCATCAGCCCTGCCTATATGCCCCCTAATTCTACAAAGTTGTGCACTCAGGTCTCCAACAAGCATGCAAATTTGTGCATGCAACTTATAGAATAAGGTAAGTTGCAAGTGTAACTTTAATAATGAGTCAGTAATTAGTGTTAACAAGTAATAAGCTATAACTGGGCTTAACTGGTGCTAATTGGCACCAATTAGCAGTTACACACGTAACTGCCCTTGGTCACTAACCTATAAGTCACACGCTCAAAATTCAGACAGTCCGATACTCAGAAGCAAACACGGGCACTAGAGGCCATTAGCACTGGACTAGCTTTAAAGGAGGACTGGGGGGGTGTAGGGTGGGGGTGGATCTGGGGAGTGCCCATATAGTTCTGTTTGTATTTGATGAAGTCTTGTATTGTTTCCCCTTTGAAGTTATGTCCTGGCTGAACACTGAATAAAAACCATTTTAAGTTAACATAACATTCTCTTTCTCTATTTACACTGAAAGTAATACTATTGTATATTTTTTTTAGATAATTATCTTGGAAGTAAAAATTAATTAAGACCTTTGTATTTCATTCCTGATGAGATAGTGTTTAAGTCTTTCTCCTACTTACTCACTCTTGTCATTATGATTCTACGTAAATCACAGAGCCATTGCTATGATGATCTTTATCAGAAGCCCGTGGAGGCATCACTTTGGTAGGTAAAAATTATGATTAGACGATAAACTGAAGAAGGAACTCAAAAAGAAAATTTTTTTTAAAAGATGTATAATAAAGAATGACAATCTACATTTAAAGTTCCCCAAGAGGATTCCAAAAACTTAGTTACACATATGGAAAAAGAAGACCATCCAATGCGTGATTAGATCATACAAAAAAAAAGATAAAATAAAAAATGCACTAACTCAGGAGTATTAGAGTTGATGGTGGGTGAGAAGCTCCACTGTAGTTATCTTACACCCTTCAAAATCTCAATTAGCCCTGAATGAATCATGAAGGTAAGCGAACAAAAGAATGAATGTATTCACAGCTCAAGGGGAACAGTGTACTCCATTAGTGTTAATCTGCCATGTAAACATTATACAGATGACTTCACTATATTTTGAAAATGGTCTACTTAACTGCAGGCAGTTTGATATAGGTGTTTACTTCACATTCTGTCATTTATGTTACACACTGGAGGTGGAGGAGTAGCTTAATGGTTAAAGCAGAAGGCTGAGAGCAGAGGGCCCAGGTTCAAAACCTATAGCAGCTCCCTTGAGGTCTTAACCCTCCATTGACTTGGGATGGCTAGGAATGGCATTGGCAACTTCTCCCCACCAGGGGTGTAGCCAGACCTCAGTGGGAGAGGGGTCCAGAGCCCAAGGTGGGGGGGCACTGTTTATTATTTTTTTTATTTGTTACATTTGTATCCCACATTTTCCCACCTATTTGTAGGCTCAATGTGGCTTACATAGTACCGGACAGGCGTTTGCAGACTCCAGTGTGAACAAATACAAAGTGATGTTGTGGTAAGATAAAGTTTTTATTTATTTTTTTGTTACATTTGTACCCCGCGCTTTCCCACTCATGGGGCAATGGAGGGTTAAGTGACTTGCCCAGAGTCACAAGGAGCTGCCTGTGCCTGAAGTGGGAATCGAACTCAGTTCCTCAGGACCAAAGTTCACCACCCTAACCACTAGGCCACTCCTCCACTCCTCCACATTAGGACATCGTATAGCGGAAGAGTTGTGTTATGTCCCTTGCATACTTTAGTTTTGTTGTGTTGCAGATATCAGGCATTTATGTTGGATCGGCAGGGTATGCCTTTTTAAACAGGTTAGTTTTTCGTGTTTTCCGGAAGTTTAGGTGATCGTATGTAGTTTTCAAGGCTTTTGGTAATGCATTCCATAGTTGTGTGCTGCCTTCCCCAGCCGCCAACCCCCCCACCACTTTGGACCCTCCCCCCCATACCACCGCTGTCCCTGCCTTGTTGCTGCCACCGCCAGGTGCCTTTGCTGGTGGGGATCCCCAACCCCCACCAGCCGAAGAGTCTTCTTCAGCACCGGTCGACTCTGGCGCCTTCGCTGTGTGATGATCTGTTTCTAACTCCTGACGTCCTGCGCCGTGCACGTCCTGTCTGTAGCCCCGTGCAGGATGTGCATGCAGGACGTCAGGAGTCAGAAACAAGTCATCACACAGCAAAGGCACCGGAGTTGACCGTCGCTGAAGAAGACTCTTCGGCTGGCGGGGGTTTGGGGACCCCGCCACCAAAGGTACCTGGCGGCTGCGGCGGTGATGGGAGAGGGTTGGTGGTGGCGGCGGGGGTTGGCGGCTGTGGGGTCAAATGTAGAGGGGGCCAGGACTTAATCTGCAGGGGCCCATGCCCCCGTGGCCCCACTTAGCTACACCCCTGCTCCCCACTTAGGGCTTGCCATTGAAACTATCACATTGTGGCAGCCCCATGAGACACTCACTGCTTGTGGATGGCAGGGATGAGAGAGACAGTTGTACTATGCCCATGTTCTTAATCATTTATAGGTAAAACTATATAACCAGCATGGGCCTGATATTCAAAAAGCCCTTATCCATTATATAGTGCTCTTTCCATGAACTTTCATCACTAGTGTTCTTAATAGTGATGCTGTCAAATTCTTAGACAGTCTCAGTACTATTTTCATAGTACCAGGGCAGAGTGAGGACAGAGCCAATGTCTACAGATGGCCAGCAATATTCAGGCACTTTATATATATCTTTATGGATAAATAATTTCATATTGGCACTGTATATATCCAGTAGTACTACCACTATAAGGATTATTGTTATTATTATACTAATAGAATGCACTTTTGACTTTTCACATTGAACTTTGAATACTTATGCATTTGTTTATTTATCTGCATGATTTATTCAGGGGTAAATGAATGACATTAAAAGGGTGTAAAATAACCACAGCAAAGCTTCTCTCTTGTTGACTCTGATACTCCTGTACACTACATTTATTTATTTATTGTTTTGTTTTGCTAAAAATAAATTATGTACACTCTATTATTTGCATGTAAAGCAGTACATATAGCTTCAAGGAAAACCTGGAAATAAGACTTCCCCTCCCCCCCCCCCAAAAAAAAAAAAACAAGAAGCACAAGATCAAGAAGCAAGTATGCTGATACTTAGGGAATCTAGCTAGCTCCAGCAGAAAGAAACCCTCAAATTGAATTTCCATTACCATCAATTTGATCTTATCTTTGTGATAAGTATCTGTGCATACTTAATCATTAATCTGGCATTGGTTAAAAGGGGAATAGCCATGCTCCAATCCAAGGCAGCATAATGTGTTCTCAAGCTGAGTTACTTGTCTGGTTGGACAATGAGAGCAGGATAGCAGACCTTGAAGTTTAGTGTGGCCATTTTGTGGCGAGTAGTAGAGGTCTAATGTTTGCTTGATCCGTCCCATTTTGCAAACCTGAAAACCCACTGACCTTACTATGGTACAGCTACTGGCACAAAAAGCATGCTCCCTGCAAGCAAAGATCCTTCAGTCAAGGTAACTAACTGAAAATCTGCACGGGGCCTATTAACATGATCTGAGAAGACCTCACTTCCTGGGCATACCACAAACACCCTCCTCCCATCCCCCACATAATGCCTTCCCAAAGCCCTCTACGATCCCCTTCCCTCCTTCCAGTCATGAGTCAAGCACAAACGCTCATTGTCTTACATTAAGAACTGCATATTGTGTATGAATGATGCAAGTAAACATTTACACAAACAAAAAAAACAAACAAACAAGCTGAAATAGATAAGGAAAAATACATTAAACAACAAGCCCCCATCCCCATGCTACCCACCTTAAAACTGGATAGCCAATGGCTGCCTTTAAGAGTCCATTGATCTTCTAGGCCCTGCCTTGACACAAACAGGGCCCAAGATAGCTGGCATGGACCTCCATGCTCTAGCACTGGTCAAGTGACCTAAAACAGGGCAACAATTTTACACTGCTGAGTGTAAATTAAGGCCCTTGCATCATTGATTTCAGTACAAATAACCCAAAAGCTTGGGTGTCCCCCACCAGGGCACAGTAAAACCTCACTGAGCTCACCCCACCCCAAAAATACAAAGCTGCTGGCACCTGTTCCAAAGTCTCCCGGATAACATCAACAAAAGGTACCACCCTCCCTAGATAACTGAACTCAACCCCACAACAGTGACCTGGACAACCAATATCTGTTCACACATGTCTTATTTAAGACCCTCCCTCCCCGTGCTGAAACCCATGACTGTTGACCTTTATTAGAGCTCGAGACCATCAATCATCCCCAAACCTTTCTTGACCTCAGGATGATGTCTGACCATACGATAGGTGTGGCTGGGTACCATTCCATAATAATTTTATATTGTCAGTAACACTAGTAATCAATTCATGCAAACCAGTATCACAAACCATTGCCACTTAGTCGCTCCAGAATCATGTCTGGACTGGGATTGCATCTTTTTCTATAAAGCAGTGGAATTAGGTTGTAGTGTATCCACCTCTTTCATCCAAGACCTCAATCCTAGGTGCACAAGGTCCAAATGCATACCAGTATATTACATTCCAATCCCCCTTCCCTTTCCCCAAGAGAGGAGTCTGCTGCTGCCCTGGGTCATAACTTTGAAAAGACAGGGCTGTTTGTGTTTTCTTTTGGACTTGTTTGATGGACTGAATATCTTTCTAGAGACTGCAGAACCAGAGTTTCAGCTAATATACTTTGGCTGAAGGAGGAAAAAGGATCACAGAGCATGTATTAAAGAACAAGTATTAGTGCCTGGGGTACAGACCAATTTCACTGCTGAACAGTGATCCGAAGACCTATGCAAAAATCTTGGCAAATGGATTAGAGAGGAAAGTCCCAGAAATAGTACACCCATATCAGACTGGGTTTGGGAAAGGACAGTAGTTGGCAGATAAAGTTCATTGGAATATAAACTTGATAAAAGTGCAGAGCACAGGAAGAAGTAGGTTTCTGCATTTTATTAGACATGGAAAAATCATTTGACTGCATTGTGTGGTCCTTTCTGCTTCCAGTTTTACAGAAGTTTGGGGTGGGGGTTAATTTAATAGAGTGGTTTAACCTTTGCATCTTCAGTTCCAGGCATGAATAGTGGTGAATAGAAGGGTTTCACAGCCTCTTGATTTGTTCACCTTGGTCAATGAGCCCATGGCATATAAAATATAAGGAATAATTCTGACATTTATCCAATAAGGGGAGAGGGATATAGCCCATAAAATCTCTATGTATGCAAATGGGGCTCTGTTCGGAAAATCATAGTATCAAGTGTCAGTTCTGTCCCTGTTGAAACAGCTGGAGATATTTTTGTAAGTACATAAGTGTTGCCATACTGGGCAAACCGAAAGTCCATCAAGCCCAGCATCCTGTTTCCAACAGTGGCCAATCCAGGTTACAAGTACCTGGCAAGATCCCAAAACAGTACAATACATTTTATGCTGCTTATCCTAGAAATAAGCAGTGGATTTTCCCCAAGTCCATCATAATAATGGCTTATGGACTTTTCTTTTAGGAAGCTATCCAAACCTTTTTTAAACCCCGCTAAGTTAACTAATTTTTACCACATTCTCAGGCAATTTCTTCACATTGAGTGAAGAAATATTTTCTCCAATTTGTTTTAAATTTACTACTTTGTAGCTTCATTGTGTTTCCCCTAGTTCTAATATTTTTGGAAAGAGTAAACAAGTGATTCACATGTACCCATTCCACTCCACTCACTACTTTATAGACCTCTATCATATCTCCCCTAAGCCATCTTTTCTCCAAGCTGAAGAGCCCTAGATGTTTTAGCCTTTCCTTATGGGGAAGTCGTCCCAACCCCTTTATCATTTTTGTTGCCCTTCTCTCTACCTTTTCTGATTCCACTATATCTTTTTTGAGATGAGGTGACCAGAATTGCACACAGCACCATGGAGCGATACAAAGGCATTATAACATTCTCATTTTTGTTTTCCATTCCTTTCCTAATAACACCTAACATTCTGTTTGCTTTCATAGCTGCCGCCGCATACCGAGCAGAGGGTTTCAACGTGTCATCAATGATGACACCTAGATTCCTTTCCTGGTCGGTGACTCCTTTTTTTTTTTTTTTCTTTATTTATCGTTTTAAATAAATTTACAAGCCATTTTCATACTTGAATAGGAAATTCAGATATAGGAAAAAAAAAAAAGTTATTTCATAAGCATAAGCATAAACATGAAGCAAAAATAATATATCTTATTTAGTCCACCATTTAGAAGGGGCAGGAGCCGATATATACTCAGAAGAGAGAAAAATAAGAAAACATTAAAGAAAGACTTAGCAGATTATCCACTATATTATTAATAAATCCTCGTCCTAGAAACAACACTGTTAGAATTCAATCTGCATCATGACAATTTCTTCTGATCTATAAATTGTTTCAAGTGAACAGGATTAAAGAAAACATATTTAACATCCAAATATTTTATGTTGCATTTGCATGTGGCTCCCAGCGCCAAAGTAGCTGATCTTAGTGCTAAAACGTCCTTTCTTCTGGTCTGTGTGGATTTAGTAACATCTGGGAATATCCAGATTTTCTCTCCATAGAAGGGAACTTGTAAGTTTCTCAGAGCCAATTTTCTGACCAAATCCAGATCTTGCTGAAATACGAATGAGACCAGAAGTGTTTGTCTATCCGTTGTTGAAGATAAAGACGTTTCTAAGAGTTCTGAAACATTCATATCTCTTTGAGGTTGTTGAGCAAGCAGTAAATCTTCACTTACTTTTTTTACAGGTAAATAATAGACTTTATTCAAAGGCGGAATATTGTCTGAGGTAAATTTTAAATTTTCCGTCAAATACCATTTAAATATATCCAAAGGAGAATATACTGGAGTACGAGGAAAATTTAACAATCGAAGGTTTAATCTTCGATTGTAATTTTCAAAATATTCAAGTCTATTATGAATCTGAAGATTATCCTGAATCAATTTTGTAGTTATTTCTTTCATTTTCCTAGAATCATCATTTAGAAGAGCTATTTTTTCATTTGTCTCAGTACACGTGGAGGGGCATAATTGAACGAAAACGTCTATCTCCATGGGCGTTTATCTCCGAGAATGGGTCCGTGAAGGGACGGACCGAACCGTATTTTCAAAAAAAATAGACGTCCATGTTTTATTCGACAATTTGTGAGCTGGGCGTTTTTGTTTTTCAGTGATAATGGAAAATGAAAGCGCCCAGCTCAAAAACGAATAAATCCAAGGCATTTGTTCGTGGGAGGGGCCAGGAGTCGTAGTGCACTGGTCCCCCTCACATGCCAGGACACCAACCGGGCTCCCTAGGGGGTACTTTTACAAAAACAAAAAAAAAGGTAAAAGAGCTCCCAGGTGCATAGCACCCTTCCCTTGTGTGTTGAGCCCCCCAAATCCCCCTCAAAACCCACTGCCCACAAGTCTACACCATTACTATAGCCCTAAGGGGTGAAGGGGGGCACCTACATGTGGGTACAGTGGGTTTGGGGGGGGGGGTTGGACGACTAAGCATTAAGCAGCACAATTGTAACAGGTAGGGGGGGATGGGCCTGGGTCCACCTGCCTGAAGTCCACTGCACCCCCTAACAACTGCTCCAGGGACCTGCATACTGCTGACATTTGATGGTGAAAATAAAAAGTTGTGAAACATCATTTTTTGTGGTGGGAGGGGGTTAGTGACCACTGGGGGAGTCAGGAGAGGTCATCCCCGATTCCCTCTGGTGGTAATCTGGTCATTTAGGGCACTTTTTGGGGCCTTATTCGTGAAAAAACAGGGTCCAGGAAAAGTGCCCTAAATTCTAGCTACAAATGCATACTTTTTTTCCATTATCGGCGAAAGGCGCCCATCTCTGTTCGGGTGATAACCACGCCCCAGTTCCGCCTTCACCGCGCCTCCGACACGCCCCCGTCAACTTTGTACGCTTCCGCGATGGAGTGCAGTTGAAAACGTCCAAGTTCGGCTTTCGATTATACCGCGTTATTCGTTTTTGGGAGATAAACGCCTATCTCCCGATTTAGGTCGCAATATAGGCATTTTTGTCTTTCGATTATAAGCTGGATAGTAGTAAATGCAACATTTAAGTTCTGAACATTTTCAGAAAGTGTGTCAATCTTGCCTGATGAAGTTTTCACAGTGTTGTCCAAACGCTGGAGCGCTTCCCATATCGCCTCCAGTGTCACCTTCGCAGTTGGGGCCTTAGATATCATAGGCCTCTCTTGCTGGGCTACAATGCCCTTCAACTCTGTTGTCCGGGGAGCTCCAGCAGAAACTCCAATTTGCTGGCCCAGTGGTTGATCTGTTTCCCCGACTTCCGGGGTCAGCATTCCACCCTCAAAATCGAGTACTGCTGGCTGCAAAGGCGGGAAGAGTATCGGGGGAGACAACGACGTGTCAATTCCATGGCTCTCGGCGTCTCCCAATGCCGATAGATCAGCGGGACCTCCCGAAGCTTGTATAGTGGACTGTCGCGTGAGAAACCGTTCCATCGTCTGCTGGTCAGGCGTTGAAGTTAGGGACGGCTGGGCACGCACCCTAACGGTCCCTTTTCTCTTAGTATGTGGCATTTCCAAAAGGTTTGAGGTAAGTTTTCCAAGAAGAAATCACTAAGAAAAATCGTAACGTTCCAGCAGCGTTGGACTAGTTGCTGACGCGAACTGCTGGTGCTGCCGCCATCCCTGGTCGGTGACTCCTAATGTGGAATCTTGCATCACATAACTGTACTTCAAGTTCCTCTATCTCACATGAATGACTTTGCACTTGCTCAATTAAACGTCATCTGCAATCTGGATGCCCAGTCTCCCAGTCTCGTAAAATCCTCTTGTAACTTTTCAGAATCCTCTTGTGATTTAACAACTTTGAATAACTTTGTGTTATCAGCAAATTTAATTATCTCACTAGTTACTCCCATTTCTAGATCATTTATAAATATGTTAAAAAGCAGCGGTCCCAGCACAGACTCCTGGGAAACCCCACTATCTATCCTTCTCCATTGAGAGTACTGACCATTTAACCCTACTCTCTGTTTTCTATGTTTTAACCAGGTTTTAATCCAAAATAGAATACTACCTCATAAGTACATAAGTAATTCCACACTGGGTCCATTGAGCCCAGCATCCTGTCCACGACAGAGGTCAATCCAGGCCAAGGGCACCTGGCAAGTTTCCCAAACGTACAAACATTCTATACATGTTATTCCTGGAATTGTGGATTTTTCCCAAGTCCATTTAGTAGTGGTATATGGACTTGTCCTTTAGGAAACCATCTAACCCCGTTTTAAACTCTGCTAAGCTAACCGCCTTCACCACATTCTCCGGCAACGAATTCCAGAGTTTAATTATGCATTGGGTGAATGAAGAAATATTTTCTCTGATTTGTTTTAAATTTACTACACTGTAGTTTCATCGCATGCCCCCTAGTCCTAGTATTTTTGGAAAGCGTGAACAGACGCTTCACATCCACCTGTTCCATTCCACTCATTATTTTATATACCTCTATCATGTCTCCCCTCAGCCATCTCTTCTCCAAACTGAAAAGCCCTAGTCTCCTTAGTCTTTCTTTATAGGGAAGGTGTCCCATCCCCGCTATCATTTTAGTCGCCCTTCGCTGCACCTTTTCCAATTCTATTATATCTTTCTTGAGATGCAGCAACCAGAATTGAACACAATACTCAAGGTGCGGTCGCACCATGGAGCGATACAATGGCATTATACCATCCTCACACCTGTTTTCCATACCTTTCCTAATAATACCCAACATTCTATTCGCTTTCCTAGCCGTAGCAGCACACTGAGCAGTGTATTATCGACGACGACACCCAGATCCCTTTCTTGGTCCGTAATTCCTAACGTGGAACCTTGCATGACGTAGCTATAATTCGGGTTCTTTTTTCCCACATGCATCACCTTGCACTTGCTCACCTCCTATCCCATGACTTTCCAATTTCCTCTGGAGTCTTTCATGAGGTACTTTGTCAAATGCCTTTTGAAAATCCAGTTACACAATATCACACGGCTCACCTTTATCCACGTTTGTTCACCCCTTCAAAGGAATGTGTTAAATTGGCGAGGCAAGATTTCCCTTCACTAAATCCATGTTGGCTTTGTCTCGTTAATCCATGTTTTTGAATATGCTCTGTAATTTTGTTCTTTATAATAATCTCTACCATTTTACTCAGCACCGACATCAGGCTCACCGGTCTATAATTTCCTGAATCACCTTTGGAACCTTTTTAAAAAATCGGTGTTACATTGGCCACCCTCCAATCTTCCGGTACCATGCTTTATTTAAACATAAATTACATATTACTAACAATTGTTTCGCAAGTTTCTTTTTCAACTCTATCAGTACTCTGGGATGAATACCATCCAGTGCAGGTGATTTGCTACTCTTCCATTTGCCAAATTGCACCATTACATCTTCCAGGTTTATAGAGATTTCTTTCAGTTTCTCTGACTCATCAGCTTTGAATACCATTTCTGGCACCGTTATCTCTCCCAAATCTTCCTCGGCGAAGACCAAAGCAAAGAATTAATTTAATCTCTCCACTATGGCTTTGTCTTCCCTGAGTGCCCTATTTATCCTTCGGTCATCTAGCAGTCCAACTGATTCTTTTGCCAGATTCTTGCTTTTAGTATACCTAAAAAAGTTTTTACTATGTGTTTTTGCCTCCAATGCAATCTTTTTTTCAAAGTTCCACTTTGCCTTCCTTATCTGCATTTGACTTGACATTCCCTATGCTGTTTCTTATTATTTTCAGTCAGATCCTTCTTCCATTTTCTGAAGGATTTTCATTTAGGTTTAATGGCTTCCTTCACCTCACTTTTTAACCATGCTGGCTGTCGCTTGGCCTTCCTTCCTCCTTTAACTCCTTTAATATAACTGGCCTGGGCTTCCAGTGTGGTATTTTTGAACAGCATGCATGCCTGGTGTAAATTTTTAACCTTCGCAGCTGTTCCTCTAAAAATATTTTTCACCATTCTTCTCATTTTATCATAGTCTCCTTTTTGAAAGTTAGATGCTAACATATTAGATTTCCTGTGTGTACTTACTCCAGAGCCAATATCAAGTCTGATCATATTATGATCACTGTTATCAAGCAGTCCCAGCACCATATCATGCACTCCACTAAGGACTAGATCTAGAATTTTTTTCTTCTCTTGTACTAGATATTGGGAAAGACTTCTTCTAACATACAGGGGATAATCTCATTTAGGGTAGTAGATATGGGCTTAAGATATTTGGGAATTAGACTATCAGAGCAGGTAGATCAGCTGTTTGAGATTAATTATCCTCCCTCGCTTAAGCAAACAGTGGGGGAGTGGCAGCGATGAGGACCACTAGTGAAGAGTTGGATGGGGTGGACTGTGGTATTAAAGATGATGGTAGTATCCAAATATGTGTTCTTGTTCAATGCTCTGCTTATGTGGATTCCAAGGAAAAGATTACTGGAGTTAGAGAAGTATATGAGTGAATTCATCTGGGGCTAAGAAAAAGGCTAAGATTAAGTAGCAATGGTTATTGCAGACTCAGGAGGAAGAGGGCCTAGGGTTCCCCAAGCTTTTAAGATACTATGAAGCAGCAGCATGCTGGAAACTGTTAGGTCACACTATAGGAGACCACTTGGTATACACTGGATTGAGATAGAATGTGTGGCAGATCTTCTTGACAAGCTATCCTCAAGAAAACCAGAAAAAGACACTAGTCTAGTAGAAGCCAAAGGAATTCATATCTTGGTTGAGCCTTGATTCGATATTGGTCCATTTTTATTCTTACTAGTTTACCCATGGTGAAATATCAAAACAATGAAGCCATCCAAGTCTTCAAAAGAGACTTCTACTTGTGGGAACCAGTATACTTTAGAAGTTTAGCCTTCCTTTCCATTCAGAAAAAGAAAATATCTTAAATAATAGAGTAGCTCAGTTTCTGCTTAGGAATTCAAAGGAGTTATGTAAATGAGCTAGGATAAGTCCTCTAGCAGACTTTCTTTCTCTTTTATTTTCCTATCCAAAAAAAGATACCCAAAACCTATTCTCCAAAGTCTTTAATCATTCAGTGTTCATTAGTGTATCGATGTCCTAGTTTCCAAAAGCGGTCAGGCAGTTCAATAATCTTTATACTTTTAGTTTTCTTTTCATCTTCCCAGGTCTTCATAATGAGCAGCTTTAAATCAGCATTACTACCATAGACTATCTCAGTTTGTACAGAACCCCACTCTCAGAATAGTTTCCCACTCAGCATAGTCATATCCTCCATCCCGATGGCTGTGTTTAAGAAAGAGTGTATCTGGGGTTTGACTCAGATAAGTTCATCGCCTTAGGTTGCAGTCTGCCAGTCTACCAATGTACCAGCATCTCCATTTCCTCTCCTTCTAGGGGTTCCTCTTCAGCTGCTTCCAGTTCAATAGACTAAAGTTTAGCCTCTTTAGTAATAACACTGTCCTTAGTCCTTGTCAGTGAAAAAGCTCTACTGCATCTAGTGCTTGGACATGGTATTACATGGCTCCAAGGAAACTGGAGCTCCTCATATATGCCTGTTGCCTAGGGTATACCTTGGAACCTCCCTCCCCTGTTTCTGCAAGGGCCCTTTCACTTTAGCCTTCTTTTTCAGTAGCTGTGAAACTTTCCTTTGTCCTGTCCTTTTTTCCTCATCACAAGAGGCATTACATTGCCTTGGTTTCAACTTTTGAACACCTGGTAGAAGGATGGAAGAGGGAGGGAGAGGCAGAGCCATGTGTTCCTAGAAAGACCTTTGAAAATGGGCGGGAGGGAAGGATGGGATAAATAGGTTGCTCTTTTTCTTTGAAAGAGTTTGAGGAGTTGTGTAGAAAGTGGGCTGAGGTGGGGATACTTTGATTCATGGATCTGATAAAAGACAGGATATTATGAGTATCACAAGCTCAATTGGAAGAGTTGGGGTGTGGGGTTTAGAGTGCTGCTCTTTCATATTTTGTATTGCAAGTGGAGAACTGGGAGGGATTGGTAAAGGATATTCTAGAAGTGAAAGGGCTAATTTAGTTAGGAAAGGGGAAAAAGGATAGTTGTCAAAAGTTTATCAGGGGTTGGGGAAGTTGGTTATGCAGTGCGAGACACATTATATACAGGTATGGAATGATTGGTTGCCAGTCCCCATTAAAAAGAAGGAGCTGAAGTTTATATATAAGTATGGGATTAGGTGCTCCATTGCAGATTCATACAGGCAGGTACAATATGAGATTCTTCATAGAGCATATACTACCCCAGTAATCATAGCTTCTAGTCAAGGGTATGAACATAAGTGCTAGCGGGGGTGTGAACAAGGTTGATCCTTTTATCACATGTGGTGGTGGGAATGCAGGAAGACTCTAAGGTTTTGAGAGATAATGAGACAGTATAGTGGGGCTATTGGGGATAGAGATGTTTCACTGGACCTAAAACACTTCCTGTTAGGAGCAACTGTTAGGGGAGGGAAGAGTGGTGTAGGAGGGGAAGTGGGAAGCTTTAATGGGAATACTGTTATTAGCGACAAAGGAGGTAGGGACAAGAAATTGGAAGAGGCAGCAGGGACCCTTGATTGGGGAATGGCTGGAAAAGGTGGGGGAGATGATGCAGTGTGACAACCTACGGTATTAATTAATTTTGAAGAGGTTTGGGCACTTAGCATTTAAGGAGTGTTTTTACACTAGGTGTTGTAAGTAGATTATAGAAATAAATTTCTGTCACTACTAGATCCTTTGGAGAAGGAAGGCAGGGGTTAGGGAAAGAGAGATGAGGGGGGTTATTCAGATATGGGAGATGGAGGTTGGTAATGTTCTGGAAGGAGACGAGGGGTTGAGGGACTAGGGTGGAAAAGGTGAAGTTTCAGGAAAACATCCTGAAATGTTATCAGGTTAATGCTGGGAAGGTTATTGGCTGTTTATGTCTGATTTCTTAAGTTATGATTATGCCTGAAATACAAATTGTTAAAAAAAAAGTATTTGACTTTTGACTTCCATTCTTACTGTATGACCTTAAAGAAACCTGGGTTATATAAGTACATAAGTAATGCCACACTGGGAAAAGACCAAGGGTCCATCGAGCCCAGCATCCTGTCCACGACAGCGGCCAATCCAGGCCCAGGGCACCTGGCAAGCTTCCCAAACGTACAAACATTCTATACATGTTATTCTTGGAATTGTGGATTTTTCCCCAAGTCCATTTAGTAGCGGTTTATGGACTTGTCCTTTAGGAAACCGTCTAACCCCTTTTTAAACTCCGGCAACGAATTCCAGAGTTTAATTACACGTTGGGTGAAGAGAAATTTTCTCCAGTTTGTTTTAAATTTACTACACTGTAGTTTCATCGCATGCCCCCTAGTCCTAGTATTTTTGGAAAGCGTGAACAGACGCTTCACATCCACCTGTTCCACTACACTAATTATTTTATATACCTCTATCATGACTCCCCTCAGCCGTCTCTTCTCCAAGCTGAAAAGCCCTAGCCTCCTTAATATTTCTTCATAGGGAAGTCGTCCCATCCCCACTATCATTTTAGTCGCCCTTCGCTGCACCTTTTCCAATTCCACTATATCTTTCTTGAGATGCGGCGACCAGAATTGAACACAATACTCAAGGTGCGGACGCACCATGGAGCGATATAACGGCATTATAACATCCTCACACCTGTTTTCCAGATCTTTCCTAATAATACCCAAAATTCTATTCGCTTTCCAAGCCACAGCAGCACACTCAGCAGAAGGTTTCAGTGTATTATTGACGACGACACCCAGATCCCTTTCTTGGTCTGTAACTCCTAACGTGGAACCTTGCATGACGTAGCTATAATTCGGGTTCTTTTTATAGCTACGTCATGCAAGGTTCCACGTTAGGAGTTACGGACCAAGAAAGGGATCTGGGTGTTGTCGTCAATAATACACTGAAACCTTCTGCTCAGTGTGCTGCTGCGGCTTGGAAAGCGAATAGAATGTTGGGTATTATTAGGAAAGGTATGGAAAACAGGTGTGGCTCCCTGGAACTTAATAGAGTTAGCTGAGTGAGTCGAGCTAGGATCCCTGTATCCAAGTCTGATTATTTACATTATAGAAGCAGGATGCTCCCTATCTAACTTTTCAGCGGAAGGACATGCTTACAGAAACCCAGTGCAGAGAACTGAGGCAATTTAGAATGTGGTACTATGAGTGAGGGAGGGCTGCGGAGACCAGTAAGACAAGCCACACATATTCCATAAGTCACAGTGAAAACAAATAATATTTTATTAAAGCTAATTTTCTAAGCACAACAGTGTCTTTGGGTGGGCTGCTCCTGTAGAGCCACAACATACCTGAATGTCTCTTCCTCAGCCAGAGTTCCTACTAGTCTCTGGTCTAGTCCCTGGATCCAGAGTCACCAGCACAGTGTCTAGCAGGTACACATGGCTGGCCTGCAACTGGCCAGGTCAAAACACAAATTCTTTAAGGTTCCAAGCTGAACATGGCCAACCTGAACACAGTGGTTGCAGGTTCAAAGCTTCAGAGTGGAGGCATCTGCAGTGGGTGTCGCTGCTTCCCTCTGGCGCCTCCTAAACCTAGCTCTGGCCAGGCCTTTTATACTTCATGGGCCATACCCTCTTGGCTCCACCTCTCCTATGTCAGTTCCACTTGAGTGGGACTAGGGGTTTAAGGTGGCCCTGAGACTGTGAGGGACTGTTCTTAAGGGGAAGTGGCAGTGTCCTATAGACTCCCTCACATACCCTCCCCTTCAGCTCAACCATGCCCGGTTGAATACCTGCCATATTAGAGTCCACCTCCCATGAATGAAATCAGCATTGGCTTGCTCTTGGTCTGCCCAATGTCAAACCTCAAATCTAAGGGCTGGAGACTAAGAACCCACCGCATGATGGTTTATTAATTTCCACTTACTATACTCCCTTTGCTACATGGCAGATCAAAGCAGTTCACAATCTAAAATTACAAAACAAAAACTATGGAAAAAGGAACTACAACATTTTGATAGGAAAGAAAATCTCATATATATATATATAGGAGGAAACCTACTAAAGGAAAATAGGGTGAAAGAAAGGTTGTGACGGGAAGGGCAAAGGGGAGCCGTGGAATAAGGAAAGAGGTAGAAAAAGAAAGCTATCCCAATAGACTGTCACCACACTCCTCTAAGCAGGGTTAAAAGCAAGAGTAAAAAGCCAGGTCTTCAAGGCAATTTTGAATTTTGATGTGGGCATTCATGTCTTTGTGGTGTGCTATCCCACTTGAGGAGTTTGTGGTCCATAATGAGTAAGAAGTGACATGCCAACAGATAATAATGGAATGTCTCTGAGGCCCACTTAACACCTAGGGCTTCCTTTTCGACCACAGCATAGTTCCTCTCCCCATGAAACATCTTATGATTAATGTAAGCCAGAGGGTGTTCTTCATCATCCATTTCTTGATCCAAGACAGCCCTCAGTCCAACATCTTATGCATCTGTTTGCACTAAAAAGAGTCAGTTGAAGTCCGGGCTGATCAAAACTGGCTCCAAGCATATGTCCTTCTTCAGGGTCTGGAAAGCTGTGTCCAGGTCCGATGTCCATTGTACTTTCTCAGGGGCTTTCTTCTGCAGGAGGCGGGTCAGTAGTTCCGCCTTCTCAGCAAATCCTGGGATAAATCAGTGGTAGTACCCAACAAGTCCCAAGAAGGTTTGCACCTGCTTCTTGATCTGGGGTACCAGCATTTGTGTGATCGCTTCTACTTTCTAAATACCCCAGGTATTGGCCCTCCTGTCTTCCCAGAAAGCACTTTATAGGATTTGCAGTCAACCCAATGGTCAGTAAACCATCCAGTACTGCTTCTACCTGGATGAAATGGGTCTTCCAGTCCTTACTGTAGATGACAATGTCATTTAAGTAGGCAGCCATGTAGTCACGGTGTGGCTTACAAAGATGGTTGACAAGGCAATGAAAGGTAGCTGGAGCTCCATGAAGGCCAAAAGGTAATACTTTGAATTGGAACAGACCTTGGGGCATAGAAAAGGCTGTCTTCTCCCTGGCAGCTGGCATGAGGGGTACCTGCCAATAGTCTTTGGTCAGTTCCAGGGTTGAAATGAACTGGGTTCCTCCCAGCCTCTTGATGAGTTCATCGACCCTTGGCATTGGGTAAGTCTCCAGTTTGGAGACAGCATTCACCTTATGAAGTTGAAGCAGAACTGGAGGCTCCCATCGGGTTTAGGTATCAGTACAATGGGTGACAACAAATTACTGCTGGATTCTTCGATAACCCCCAGGGCTAGCATCTCAGCTATTTCTTTCACTACTGCCTGCGGATGAGCTTCTGGAATCCGATACAGGCATTGCCAGACCACCACTCCTGGTGTTCATCATTTTATTTATTTAAAAAATGTATACCCTGCTTAACTCTAAGTGATATACAATAAAACATTCACAATAAATACGAATAAAACAACAAAAAAATACAAAATCAAATAAATCCTTACACAACATTACCTGCAATATTGATACTTAAAAAAATTATCAGATAGGAAAAGCCTGGAGAAAAAGGTTTGTTTTCAGATCTTTCTTAAACTGTCTTAAAGATGTACAAAAACAGACTTGGGAGAGAATTCCACAGTAAAGGACCTGCCACAGAAAATGCACATTTTATTGTCTCTGCATAGTGAATACATCTCAAATCTAGTACTTTTGCCTTCTTATTGTTACATGCTCTCAGAGACCTTATTAACCTCTAAAATATTATTACATCAGAAAAAGGAAAAACTCCATTTAACCCTTGAAACATGAAAACTAGCACCTTAAACTGTACTCGATATCTTAATGGTAACCAGTGCAAAACTTACAACATAGATGACACATGATCGTATTTCCCCAATTGCCCAATCATACGGGCAGCAGAATTCTATAATATTTGTAATGCATCAATTTTATTCTGTGAAATACCTAGATAAAGGCTATTACAAAAATCAAGTCTAGACAAACCTAAACTATGTACAAGGATCCTAAAGTCATATGCTGCAAGCATTGATCTCAAGTTTGCAACAAAAGCAAATAATAAAAACACGTCTGAACAATTTTCCTCACTTGATTCTGAAAAGAAAGATCACATTCTAACTGCATGCTCAAATTCCTCAGAGTAGTCCTAACAGGGATCCCAATGTTTTCCAAACTGGATGTCAAATCTGGGTTGCAAGGTGGGTCCGGCCCAGCACATTGGAAAAGGTGTCCTGGTTCTGGTGGACCAACTGTTCCAGGTCATCTTTCTGTAAAGGTGAAAGCTGCTCACCAAATGGGACTCAAAAAGGGTTACAGCTGTGCCAGTACCTCTGGACCTAAATCATCCATTTGGATTAGCGCTGCAGTCACCGGGCCCCACTGGTAATTAGGCTATGCACAAAACTAAACGGTGGCTTCTGGTGCATGCACAATGCGAGAAAAATATTTTCCAGATCCTGAGAAGTGTTGAAGTGTTGACTGAAAGGATTTCATACCCTTTCTGTGATTTAAGTGCCCCATTTTCCTTCTACTGCACCCAGAACAAGTGTCTGCATCTTTAAAAGTCAGACAGGAGGTAACAGCAATAACTGGAGCCTTTCCAAACAAATATGAAGCGCCAGCACACATCTATGACTTTGTTTTGACCATAAATAGCCTTGCAAAAAGAAATTTTTGCGAGGCAAATATTTATGTACAAAACAGCAGCCACAGACGTGTGCTGGTACTTTTTGTTTTATTCGGACATGTGCACAAAAAGCCGCGTCTACTGCTGAATTGTTCTGCACTTTTGCTCTGGAGGCTTCCCCTCCTGTTTCACCTGTAAGGTCTTTATACATGGAATTTGCATCTATTTAGCTTTCTGCATAGTGCGGTTTTAAGGTTTTGGTAGAAGTCATGTGCTCAGCCATCCATGCACAGCTCTACCTTTCCGTATTTACTCTCAGAAAGGCAATGCCATTTTCCTTAATTAAAAAGAGCTGTGAATATTTTATTTAGAAAATGAGTTTAAAAAAAGGTACAGGTGGCAATTCTGTAAAGAGTGCCTAGTGTTAGGTACTACAAATGAATGTGCTGAGTGCCAATTTTATAACTATTTTGAGGCACAGCTTAACCATTAGAGAATAGCTGCATGAATCCACTTTGGGACGTCTAATGGTAGCTGCAGCCACTTACCCCATGTCAATGGCAGGCATGTTTGCACCTAAGTGTGTCTTGCAATACACACAAGTTGTGTGCATTGGTAACCAACATGCCTATACTTCTCCCACATTAAGGAGGCCCTACAGTTTAGACTGTTGGGGCAATAACATTGACTGAGCCAGAAGGAAGGGAGATAAATAGTTAATAGAGGTGAGGGTAGGGAAAAGATAGAATGGTTTGAAAGAAGGAGTTGAGAGGGTTAATGTTGAAGTGTGGGTAGGGTAGTAACAGGAGAGGAAGGGTGATTGGATGATAAGGAGAGGTGAGGATTGGTGGTTGTCATAGGAACGGTTGTGGGTAAACAGAAGGGTTTTTGAAGGTTTGATTCCCACTTCAGGCACAGGCAGCTCCTTGTGACTCTGGGCAAGTCACTTAACCCTCCATTGCCCCAGGTACAAATAAGTACCTGTATACATTGAGCCTGCCATGAGTGGGAAAGCACGGGGTACAAATGTAACAAAAATAAAAAATTATTTGGGTGGGCAGGAGCGGGTGAGGGTGGATGAGGGGTTAGGATTTTGTGCCCTTTCCAACCCGCCCTGTGTTGTGTGGTTTGTCTTTAATTACAATGGATAGTTGGTGACATGTTGTGGGTTTATTGTATAATGATTTTGGTGGGATGGTTATGGTGGGTGTGTGAGTTTGGGTGGGGAATGGGAGGTCGGTAGCAGCTTTTGAGTCAGCCAGATATGTGAGGTAAAGAAGCACCAGATGCGGTTAAGTGGATATTGGTTAAAATATATTTTGATGGAAAAAGTAACTTGTGGGCGGAACCACCATGAGTGGGATGTGGCTTGATGGCACCGTGAGTCACATAGAATAAAGGGGGTAATTTTGGACAAGTCAGAGAGACAGTTTCGTTATCAAATGGCTCTGAACTGTTAAACCACTCTGGGAATGCTAATATTGGTATGGAAGAATTTAATGCATTGGGTAAAGGTTAAGTTATAGAATTGAGTTATATATTTATATATGGTTAATGAAGCTGCGGCCAAAATTTAATTCCAATGATGAGTTGTGGTATTATTATTATTTATAAATTAATAGATTGTAAGATGAGGACTAGATGATGTGCGAATGTCAATGTTATGCCCCCCTGGCAGTTGTGCGCTATGGACTAGGTTCTGTAAATAGTGCCCGAATTTGGGCTCAAGAATAAATTAATGGGGAGTAATTCAAATAAAGTACTGTGCCCAAAATATAAACTCTGTACTATTGGAGAGGTTAAAAAGAAAACAGCAGGTCTGAAGAAAATCTTTCCACCATGGCAGTTCTCTTTTTTGAAGCACAGCATTCAGTCTGGCAACAGTTTGTACAAGATGCCAGTTTCATCTGTGTTGAACACATCATCTGGTATCCCTCCATTATTTTTGGCAAACAGGAAAGCCAGTTGTTCACCTGGGAGGGTGTCTTTTACCAGTTGAAATAGGACTGTAGTGAAGGGCCTTTACAAACAATTTGCAAGATCAAGCACAATTGGGTACCTTGAAACAGAAACATGCAAAACATTTATTTCATTTATTTATTTATTAGGATTTATTTACCGCCTTTCTGAAGGAATTCACTCAAGGCAGTGTACAGTAAGAATAAATCAAACATGAGTAATAGGCAATTACAGCAGTAACAATATTCAAATAATAAAAAGTATGGCATAGTATACTACTTACAATGTCAACACAATACGCAATAGAACATTTTAATTGACAGTAAGGGGTATAAGCAAAGATGGAACACATAAATAGGTAAGAGAATAAGAAGAGTTAGAAAGTAAGGCGACTAATTTAAAGAAAGTTGCACATGAGCTCAGAGAGATGGTTAACATATAGATAGGTAAGAGAGTAACAGGAGGAGGTAGAAAACAATGTTGAAAGATATACCGTATTTTTCGGACTATAAGACGCACCGGACCATTAGACGCACCTAGGTTTTAGAGGAGGGAAATAGGAAATTTTTTTTTTCCTTTTTCCCTCCTCTAAAACCTAGGTGCTCCGGTGCGTCTTGTCCGAATCCCTCCCTCCGAGTTCGGGATCGCCCTCCCCCGGCCCTGTCAGCACTTCTCCCTACTCACGTCACGCGATCTTCCCTGGTGGTCTAGTAACGTCGGGGCAGGAAAGAGCCCCCTCTTTCCTGCCCAGCGCGCTGCTCTCCGTCCTCCTGTATGCATTGCTGCCTGACGGTCTCGGCGAGATTCAAAATGGCCGCAGAGAATTGAAGTCTCGGCGGCCATTTTGAATCTCGCCGAGACCATCAGGCAGCATACAGGAGGACGGAAAGCAGCGCGCTGGGCAGCAAAGAGGGGGCTCTTTCCTGCCCCGATGTCACTAGACCACCAGGGAAGATTGCGTGAGTGGTGACAGGGCCGGGGGGGAGGGCGATCCGGAACACGGAGGGAGGGAGGGCGATCCGGAACTCGGAGGGAGGGAGGGAGGGAAATCTCTACCTTCGGACTATAAGACGCACCCCCCATTTTCCTCCCAAATTTGGGGGGAAAAAAGTGCGTCTTATAGTCCGAAATATACGGTATTCAATTTTCATGAAAGTTTTTAAATTGATGGTGGAGTGTTGCATGTTTGGGATTAAAAATATTAAAATATAATGTGCAAAGATTGAAATATGAAGTGGACATTTCAGAAGACCTGTGGGTCTGTGATAGTTCCGCAAAGATATATGAGCTAATTATAAAAAAAAACGTTATACTATTAGTCTAAGATCTATGTTATTTTCAGAAAAGGGTGTCCACTCTGGATTATTTTCTTTGCGATCCTGCTTTACATGGCACACTCACAAACAGCAACCTTGAACACAATGTTCAGGCATTTTTTTAAAGCGTTCAAAGAATCTGTTGGAACATTTCCATTCAAGTAACCCATCTCTTTGCACAGACATTCAGAAACCTCTATAAGCATTGGCCCACTTACCAGACGTTGTGCAGTGCAAGTCTGTTTCAGTGGTGTAGCCACAGGTGGGCTTGAGTGGGCCTTATGGCTCAGGCCCACCCAACACTAGCACATGTTTAGTGGTAACTGGTGGGAATCCCAGGCTCCGCCAGCTGAAGATTTTCCCCTGATGGTAACAAAAAACGCTACTCTCCATGACACCGGCACCTGCGCATGCTCAGTTTTCAGTGCTTGCCTGCTGCTAAGGTGGAAAAAAGTATTTTCCCACCAGCTGAGATAATTTTTTGGGGGGGAGGGGGAGCACACTTGGTGCCCACCCAATTCTTGCCTAGGATCAAACAAAATCTGTTGTCTGGCTATGCCCCTGGTCTGTTTAAACTACTTTAACAATGCCTCTTCAACGTCCATGTACAGGTTAGTCTACATGCGCTTACAGCTTGCTGCTGCTAGTGATGAATGAAAATCCTTTATTCTTTTGTCCTGCTTGTTAGTTTTGACACAGTGGAAATGTCAATACCAAACTTTTCCGTAATGTCTTTGCGCTTTCAGTGGTTATCTAGCATCTTTATAAACTCCATTTTTGCATTTAAGTCCAAATCGACACGCTTATGCTTAGCTGCCATTTGAACATGTATGTGTAAACCAACAAGTCACTGATAATCAAAGTCTGCATGAAGCTGCAGCGAAACTAGAATCTGTCATGTGATAAAGAAGAGCACTATGATTGGCTGTCTCAGCAGCACGGATTATCACTTTGAGATATTAAGCGGTAGATTTTGAATCACCAAGCGACTAAAATTGTTGACATAAGTACATGAGTACATAAGCATTGCTATACTGGGACAGACCGAAGTTTCATCATACCCAGCATCCTGTTTCCAACAGTGACCAATCCAGGTCACAAGTACCTGGCAAGATCCCAAATCAGTACTAATGAAAACAGATCTTTTCAAGAAGGCATACCATAAACATCCATCTTAAATACTAAATAATAACACTATACACGATCTACACAAAACCGAAATTTATCACATGACAAGCATTACCAGCGTAAACCTTATGTCAAATAGGGTCTCTCTATAGTCGATGACCTAACGTAATTTATAACCCAATTTATTACTCAGGAACCTTCTCTACCATGTATATATATATATATATATATATATATATATATATACCATGATCTGTTCCATATATGTTATGTTCCATGTATGTTACCATGTATGTATGCACCTTAACGCAATACAATTTGTAATTCTATTACCCGGAAATGGCAACCGCCAATACGGCAAATGTAAGCCACATTGAGCCTGCAAATAGGTGGGGAAATGTGGGATACAAATGCTACAAATAAATAAAAATGCTGCTTATTCTAGAAATAAGCAGTGGATTTTCCCCCAAGTCCATTTTAATAACAGTCTATGGACTTTTCTTTTAGGAAGCAATCCGAACCTTTTTTAAACCCCGCTAAGTTAACCGTTTTTACTACATTCTCTGGCAACGAATTCCAGAGTTTAATTACACATTGAATGAAGAAATATTTTCTCCAATTCATTTTAAATTTACTACTTTGTAGCTTCATTGTGTGCCCCCTAGTCCTAGTATTTTTGTAAAGAGTAAACAAACGATTCACGTCTACAAGTTCCACTCCACTCGTTATTTTATAGACCTCTATCATATCTCCCCTCAGCTGTCTTTTCTCCAAGTGGAAAAGCCCTAGCTGCTTTAGCCTTTCCTCATAGGGAAGTCATCCCAATCAGGATTCTGATCAAATCACAGCACAGAAACAGTATTAATTACCCTCATGACTAAATTTAAACAAATGATTGCAACCGGTAACAATATACTCCTCCTACAATTTGACATGTTGAGTGCCTTCGATATGGTTGACCACGGAGTCCTATTACACATACTTGAATACTTTGGCATTGGAGGAAATGTCCTAAACTGGTTCAAAGGGTTCCTCACCAAGCGTTCATACCAAGTCACATCAAATTCAACCACGTCTGCCGCATGGACACCTGAATGTGGAGTACCGCAAGGATCACCTCTCTCACCAACCATCTTCAACCTAATGATGATCCCCTTGGCAAAAATCCTATCAAACCATAACCTCAACCCACATATATACGCCGATGATGTAACAATATACATCCCTTTCAAACAAGACATCAAGGAAATCTTCAACGAAATTAACCAAAGCCTATACATCATGAACACCTGGGCAGACGCATTTCGTCTGAAACTGAATGCAGAAAAGACTCAATGCCTGATACTCACTTCCCAATACAACACGAAGGAATTTGCCGCTATAAATACACCAAAACTAAACCTCCCAATCTCAGAAACGTTAAAAATCCTTGGAGTTACTATCGATCGCCACCTAACGCTCGAAACCCATGCAAACAACACAACCAAAAAGATGTTCTACTGCATGTGGAAACTGAAAAGATTAAGATCATTCTTCCCAAGATCCGTTTTTCGCAGCCTAGTGCAATCCCTCGTACTCAGTCATCGCTGTACTCAGTCATCGCTGTACGCAGGCTGCAAAGAGCAAATCCTGAGGAAACTTCAGACAGCCCAGAATACAGCAGCCAGACTCATCTTTGGAAAACCAAAATATGAAAGTGCAAAACCCTTACGAGAGAAGTTACACTGGCTCCCACTTAAGGAACGCATAACTTTTAAAGTATGCACATTAGTCCACAAAATTATCCACGGCGAAGCCCCAGCCTACATGTCTGAGTTAATTGACTTACCACCCAGAAACGCCACAAGATCATCACGAACCTTCCTCAACCTACACTTCCCTAACTGCAAGGGCATGAAATACAAGACGCTACACGCGTCAACCTTTTCCTACATGAGCACGCAGTACTGGAACACACTTCCGCGCAACCTGAAAACGATATACGAACAAACCAACTTCCGCAAATTACTGAAAACACATCTTTTTGATAAAATCTACGGAAAGAACCAAAACATATAAAATCCACACTCACTGCTCCGTTATACATCAACACATCCACTTATGAATTCTCAATCCTGAAATCGCACCACACTCATACCTTTAATCACAGAAAATGTATACCATAGGTTATTCGTTTTTATATGCTATATATTGTCCTCAGACCCTCTAGTTTCTCGTTGTTTTCCTTTCAATGTTTCAATGTTCTTTTCCATTGATATATTCCTTAACGATACTTTGATTTGTCTTGTATAACTCTTCACAATGTAATCCATAACCGAATGGTAACAAAATGTAATTTCCATCATTCATAATGTATTGTAAGCCACTTTGAGCCCGCAAAAAGGTGGGAAAATGTGGGATACAAATGCAATAAATAAATAAATAAATAAATAAAAATCCCATACTCTTTATTATTTTCGTTGCCTTTCTTTCTACTTTTTCTAATTCCACTACATCTTTTTTGAGATGCGGTGACCAGAATTGAACACAATATTCGAGGTTTCCAATGTATTATCAATGATGACGCCTAGATCCTTTTCCTGGACGGTGACTCCTAACATGGAACCTTGCATTACATAACTATAATTTGGGTTCCTCTTTCCAACATGCATCATTTTGCACTTGCTCACATTAAACATCATCTACCACTTAGATGTTCAGTCTCCCAGTCTCGTAAGGTCCTCTTGTAATTTTTCACAATCCTCTTGCGATTTCACAACTTTGAATAACTTTGTGTCATCAGCAAATTTAATTACCTCACTAGTTACTACCATCTCTAGAACATTTATAAATATGTTACAAATCAACAGACCCAGCACAGATCCCTGGGGAACCTCACTATCTACCCTTCTCCATTGAGAATACTGACCATTTAACCTTACTCTCTGTTTTCTATCTTTTAACTAGTTTTTAATCCACAATAGGACTCTACCTCCTATTCCAATTTATTCTGGAGTCTTTCATGAGGTACTTTCTCCAAACGCCTTTTGAAAATCCAGATACACAATATAGACTGACTCACCTTTATCCACAAGTTTGTTCACCCCTTCAAAGAAATGTAATAGATTGGTGAGGCAAGATTTCTCCTTCACTAAATCCAAGTTGGCTTAATCCATGATTTTGAATATGCTCAGTAATTTTGTTCTTTATAATAGTCTCTACCATTTTGCCCAGCATTGACGTCACGTTCACCAGTCTATAATTTTCCGGATCACCTCTGGAACCTTTTTTAAAAATCGGCGTAATGTTGGCCATCCTCCAAATTACTAACAATAGTTCTGCAAGTTAATTTTTCAATTCTATCAGTACTCTGGGATGAATATCATCTGGTCCAGGAGATTTGCTACTCTTCAATTTGTCAAATTGTGCCATTACATCCTCCAGGTTGATAGAGATTTCATTTAGTTTCTCTGACTCATCGGCTTTGAATATCATTTCTGGCATCGGTATCTCTCTCCCAAATTTTCCTTGGTGAAGATCGAAGCAAAGAATTAATTTAATCTCGCCACTATGGTTTTGTCTTCCCTGATTGCCCCTTTTACCCCTCGGTCTTCTAGCTGTCCAACCGATTCTTTTGCCGACTTCTTGTTTTTAATATACCTAAAAAAAAACTTTTTACTATGTGTTTTTACCTCCAACCCAATCTCTATTTCAAAGTCTTTCTTTGCCTTCCTTATCAGCGCTTTGCATTTGACTTGCCATTCCTTATGTTGTTTCTTATTATTTTCAGTTGGTTCCTTCTTCCATTTTCTGAAGGATTTTCTTTTAGCTCTAATAGCTTCCTTCACCTCACTTTTTAACCATACCAGCTGTCGTTTCGTCTTCATTCCTCCTTTTTCAATACACGGAATATATTTGGCCTTGGCTTCCAAGATGGTATTTTTGAACAGCAAAGCAAAGTACACAAGAATGGAAGTAAACCACTTCTCATTGCAGACTGTGGACTGCACCGTGTAGCACAATTGCACCTCTTCTCTAGAGGTTCAGATGCTTCATCCATAAACGCCTTTTTGACCCCTGAGGTAGGCTTTGTAGCCAAAACACGGACCGTATAGGATCCCAATAAACTTTATTTTCAGTGCTCTTACTACCGGGTCTTCCGGGCTGGTCATTTGGAATTGGTTTACTTCCACTTTTGTGTACTTTGTTTTGCTCTGCTTTTGTGGAAGATGTGGACCCTCTTTTTTTGTGTGTTTTGAACAGTATCCATACCTGATGTAAATTTTTGACCTCTGCAACTGCTCCTCTAAGTTTTTTTTTTTCACCTTTCTCATTTTATCATAGTCTCCTTTTTTAAAGCTAAATGCTAATATATTGGATTTCATGTGTGTACTTACTCCAAAGCCGATATAAAATCTGATCATATTATGATCACTGTTATCAAGTGGCTCCAGCACCATTACCTCCTGCACCAGATCATGCACTCCACTAAGGACTAGGTCTAGAATTTTTCCTTCTCTTGTTGGCTCCTGTACCAGCTGCTCTATAAAGCAGTCCTTGATTTTGTCAGAGTGACAATAAGCGGAGTAAGTCCTTGTTGTTACAATGGGCACTGACCGGGGATATAGAATGCTATGATATCATGCAGGGCATGATATTAACAGGTTTGACTGTATTTATAAGAAGTTTATTCCATAGAATAGATAGAAGAACCAGATGCTCGACACAGGCCTGCCCTATTGTTTTCTTTTAGTTTTTGGAGGTTAAAAAGAAACCAAATTAAAACTACTGATTATAATTTTTCATTCAGCATGCATATGTAGTGAGTTAATGTGCTCAAGTCCACCAAGTGCAGTCACACTAGTGTGAGACTAAATCATGAGAACCATCATGGCACATCAATGTTCTCATTTCTCATTTCTAATACACAAGAAATATCAAATCATCACTCTTGTAAACTGTAAAAAAAATAAAATATGCATCAATTATCATGTCTGAAACTGATACTTTGGCGCCATATTGTTCATATGCCATCATAACTTGATTATAGTCATCATAACTCAAAATTTGGGCTCCAAAGAATTGTGTGCCGAACGCTATTCTATAAATGGTGCTCTGAGTTGGGCGTTATTTATAGAATAGTACATAGCACCAATATCTGCTCCCAACTTTTGGTGTGCGAATTTACACCAGCTGAAACTTGGGGCCCTGTTTACTAAGCTGTGCTACCTTTTTAGCGCGGGCTAATGCTAGAGACACCCATTGGAATATATGGGTGTCTCTAGCACTAGCACGTGCTAGTTTTTAGTGAGTGCTAAAAAAGTTAGTGCACCTAGAGCATGGCTTAGTAAACAGGACCCTTGGTGTAAATCCTTGCTCATAAAATGGCTGCGGATCCCCCCCCCCCCGAGTTCTATAATACTGCGTGCATCTTCAGTGAACGTCCCTGACCTGCCTGTGCCCCTCCTATGGCCACACCCTCTTTTCAGTTCCACGCTAACAGATTTACGCGCGCAGCTTTATAGAATCGTGCTTACCAAGATGCACACACAAATCCAAATTGTTGCCAATTAATGCCAATAATCGATTGCTAGTACCCAATTATTGGCGCTCAATGGCTCATTACTAAATTAAATTGCATATGTAAATTGAGCATGTGCCCAAATTTGCAGGCGCAATTTTGAGCACCTTATATATGATTTATGCACCTTATATATGACTTATGCACATGGCTTATAGAATAGCACCTAGCATCTATGTGCACACGTACTAATTAGTGACTTCATTTGCACGCAGTGGTGTGGCTATGAATGGTGCATAAATTTAGGTTCTCTTTATTTAGAATTGCCCTTTTCAACACTAAACTTTGTTCAATCGTTAACCAGTATTCTAAAAATGGATATTCAGGAAGCTGTCAAAACATGCTAGTAGCTAACCCATTTTAATTGCTTTTTAAACTGCATAATTTGACAAATCACTTTTTGGAAGAGGGATAACTATATTTTGGTTTATTAAAAATTTGTTATAAAGCACTGATTGTTTAGCACACGAGGGCTTCAGGAGCTGATTTTAAGGCTTGTGGTGCTGGTAAAATATGGAAAGGGATTATGTGATTTATTTACAATATCTGCTGTATCAAACTTTTCTTGAAAGAAGTTTGCCAATCCTTTCGACGCATACAGAATTTCATTCACAACGTCATAGTGGCTGCGTTCATTTGTTATTTTAAAGTGAAAAGTTAAGTGGCTGTATGTGAATTTAAAGCACTGTAAACTCTTTGATTCTCCTATTGCTTTTACGTATGTTATAAAAGTAAATATTTTTGGAGTGTGAACTCCAGCTGGAGTCCTCAGGATACGTCCAGATCTAGCGCCAATTTAGCCCCCCCCCCCCCTCCCTTATACGCGGTTGGGATGGGAGAAATCAGCTTGGCTTGAAACGTCACTAGAACTTCAAAGCCATTTAGCAACAATTAAAGCTCACTTTTCCTGGATGAGTTACAAATTCATGACTATGGTATCCCAGGAGGCACGCTATCAGTGTAAAGCTTTGTGCAGATCTTTTCTTTCTCTCAACGCGTCTCCTGTGATTTAAAAATCAGTAAATCATCAGGTGAAAAAGGAAAAAAAAATAGCAGGAACGCACAAAAACAAACAAAAATCACTTTTATTTCGTATTAGTGCCGGCTGTACTGCAACTGAAATAACGCGGCGTACAGAGTACGTGTTTTCCGTCCAGAGGGCATGTTAAACAGACATTCACTGAGAAAAAATGTATAACCTCACACTGAACCTGCCCTTTAAAGAATTATAGAGGGTGGGACTTTTCTTCTCTGGTTCCTATTAAACATAATATGCTATAAGTAGCAATTCTAGCAATAATCAGGATATGTTTGTTGCTGAATTTGCAGTAGGCGTTTACAATTTGTAATTCCTTCTTTCTGAAGGAGGAAAAAGTCCGTATCTAGTGAAGCAGTTCCGTTTTCGATAGGAATCTGGGACAGATTTTGCCAGCAGCCACCAAGCTTGGCCCTTTGGTAATAGAATAGCCAATGTAATTTGACACTTCAGCTTGCCGTGCTCTCTGCTAGTTGATTCACTTACTCAGCCATTAACATTGAGCTCCTTTTCACTGTCTGTGGGCAAAAAAAAAAAAAAAAAAAAGAAAAAGAAAAAAAAAAGGAGGGGGGTGGAAGAAAGGGTTGTAAAAGAAATACTGTCGACTACGTCTAAAAATACGGCGAAAAGAGGATTTTTCGTTTCCTTTGCTGCAGCTTGCCTTGAAATCTGTAGGTAAGTTTCGTGTCTATTTCGGAGACTCTCTTTCTACACCTCTCTCTCTCTCCTCTATTTGCGATCGGGCAGGGTTTGTTTCTTGAATGGGGCTCTGCAGAAACAATGGAGTAGCCAGTTAAGGAAACATTACGTACAATCTGCATGAAAAGATTCCTTAAAGGACATGTTTCTGTACCCGAGGAAAGGTGGGGGGTGGGGGAACCATCCAGCTAAAAATCCAGAGGTAGCCTTGCTAGGGATTTCTTCCCTCGTCTGTTGTGATTGCAAGGTACAGAGATTAGAATAGACAGAGGAAGCGTGTCCTACATTACAGACCTGGGAGCAGTTTTGGATAGCTTTCTTGTGGGAGTGCAAGGAATCTTGCACCTCGGCTTATAATATTGTCCTTCTTTTTCGATAATATTTACTTATATTTGCTAAGTTGTGAAGCTCAAGCCTTTTGTTGTAAGAGCCCGTATCAGCCAGAAAACGAAAGAGGAATTTTGTGCCATAAAGCCGTGCAGTTTGCACTTCACCCTGAGGATTTCTTCTCTTTTCAGAATGGTTTAGCTTGGTAAACAGAGGCAGACGGTGAATACATGTAGTGTTTTCTAACGCTCTCCTAGTTGCGAGGGCTGGCTAATTTACAGTAGCTGAAGTAGTTAGAGGGGGGGACCGAGTCTCTTTTTTTTTTTTGAGCTTTGGGAAAGCTGCCTGAGTGCATTCCTTGCGTCTGGGTTTTGAAAGCCAGTTGGGACTGGGGCCTCTCTTACAGGGCAATAGGAAGGGGGTAGCCTCGCTCTCGCTGCTTGTGTACATCTGTCCGAGAAGCCCGTAGAAAAAAGGGCAGAGGCAGCCTGCGAGAGCTAGCTCGGTTTTCTTAACAGTGAGCGAAGAGAAAAAAAAAAGGAGGGAATCGGTTTCACAGGAGCCTGAGCTAGCTGCTGTAATGGGGAAGACACGGTTAAGACACTTTCGGAATGTAAACATGAAATTAGTAGTTAGCTGCTCATTCCTTCTGTACAGTACTTTAGGACTAACAGCGTTTGCTTTGAATTGGGGGGGAAGTCTTGTGTCCTTTTAAAAATTGTTAATTATGTTTTTAAAAATTTGAACCCACCACGTGTGTGGTTTTTTTTTTTAAAGTTGATTTCGAGACTCTTTCTTTTGGGTTAATAGGAGGACAGGATGCAATGTGCTGTTGGTTGCATTGTGGGTTGTTGTTTTTTTTTTTTTTAAACTGTTGCAGATCTAATTACAGACATGTCATAAAAATAAAACGCGTGCAATGAAAAAAGCAGGGAATACCATAAAAATGTATTGCCTATGGTGGTGGTTATTCCCACTAACCAGTCTAGTCAGCAGCGCTGAGAGAATATAAGGCTGCAGCAGTATAGACAGTCTATTGAGGCGGAATACAGGGAATGTCTCTGATCAGTGCACAGTGTATATTTTTTGTGCTTCAGTTAATAATCTGCAAACGGCTTAATGGCTCTGTAGTGCCAGAGGAATTGGTTTTCTTCATTTGCTTCAGCAGGCCTGAGTGAAGCTGGTGTTCTGACTGCTTTTTCAGTGCATTGACAGGAGAGAGGAGGATTTAACTTGGCAGCCTGAACAAATGCTCTCTCAAAGGTTTCCTAAGAGACAGTACAAGAGCGGAGGAGATGAATGACCTGGGGTAGTTTTAGGGTGCTACCTATACAAGCTTTGTTTTAAATATGAAATGGCCATTTAGAGCACTGAATGGAGCTGTGTGCAGCAGAAAGGCAGTAGGCTTATAAAATTTAAAAGGGCAAAAGCCCATAATTCTCCATCAAAACAGTGTCTCTGAGCTCTGGTTGAGTAGTTCCAACTGCCTTGATATGCCTGGACTTTTAAGAAAGCTTCAGCAGTAGTTTTTCCCTGCCTGCAATAAGGAACTTGGCCTTGTGAAGTGGAAGATTAATTAGGCAGTAGATTCTCTGGGGGGGTGGGACAGGGAGGAGGTTAGAAAAATAACTTATCCTTAGGTAACCCTTAGATGAATAGCTCCCCAGTCCTTGGTGATGATATCCAAGTTGTACCCTTTTAGCTAGTGTAATTGGGAGTGTGTACACTTCTGAATGTGTTTATCTACAATTAAAAGCCTAAACAGTACATTGGCAGTTCAGGGTATTAAAAAAAAAAAAAAACCCCAACAACTTAGTGAACAGAGGAAGAAGATTTGCTGTTTTGCTTCATACTTGCTCTCCCTCATTTTGATGGGGATGGGGACGGTGATGTACTATGCCATCAATCTTCTTCTGGCGGGACCTGATTCAGGTTTATGAATGCCAGAAGACTTGCGCTGACCTTTCTCTGTTCAAGTCGAGGATGTTGAAACACCAGCCATCAAACAAAAGACACATTGAAAGCAGGCTCTGCAATAGAGCACGTGTGAGTTTGAGGCTGCTTGAGTGCATTTTGGTGACTGTGCCTTCCCTTGAGTTAAAAAAAATAGCAAGCTTTTCCAATAGATGAGGTTGTGGAAATTTAATTTAAAAGAGCCTTAAAGCCTGTTGTAGTTTCCAAAGCTCCTGGTGTTGTGCTAAATAGAACAGAACTTCTGTTAAGTGATTCCTTTTGCTTGTTTGTTTGTTTTCTCCCCATAAATTCAGTTTTGATTGGTGGATGGCAGATAACAGTTGTTGAGGAAATGATGAAAACTGAAAACTCAGCTTCTAAGAAAACTGGTATACTTTGAATTTGCATTTTAATTTAAATACTGTGTACGGAATGTGTTTAAAAACAACAAAGTTAGGTACCACAAGAAAACACTCAAACAATTAATTATGTTCCATTTTATTCACTTGATAGTTTATTTCAAAGAACGTGACATATAATAAAAATACACATACTTTTTGCTTTGTTTTAAAACATAAAACAAAATACTTAGAGAAAATAAGTTTTTGTTCTAAAACATACATCTTTTATGTATTTATTATTGCAGATCTTTGATCATCATATTTATAAAAGTTAAAGCTGGCCTTGTGTGCATGGGAAATGCCTGTCATTAAGAAGATGGTTCTCTGGGTGTTCATATGAATATTTTATTAACCTCCCTTTCAGGATTACTTTCTTCCAAGTTTGCTCCTTATTTTGCTAAGTTTTCGGCCAGAGCAAAACTCCAAGGCAGTGCCTGTAAAGAGCCCCAAGCAAAAGTTGCATGCAGGTGAAACAAATATTTAGTAATGTGCTGTGTGGTGGGAGTCCTGAGTCCCTGTTGCCCTTTTGTGAATTATGCTTGGAAGTGACCCTAACACCTAGTTCACTGTTCCATGATTGCTGCTGTTGAGCCTAACAATGGGAATTGCACCTTGGACCTCAGGGGCATTACCTTGTGTGCAGAAGCGCAATCCTAGCTCCTACTGCAGCTTCTGTTACTTGCTTGGCAAAAGATAGAGGGTACCCTTGGTGATAGTTCTGAATGGAGTATTAGTTGAAATGCAATTACCTAGAAGGCATTTGTCTAAGTAAAGGCTATTTTTACAGTCTTGTGACTGAATATTGCTAATGTATCTCCTGAGAAGAAGGAGAAACTGATACATTGGTTTACTCGTTACCTTATTTTGTTTCCTGTAAAACTATTGTATATCATTGCTGTATAGCACACCTTTTGCTACCCCGAATTTCGATATAGAATACTAGTTAAAAGTGGAAAGTTTGTATTTTATTGCCTTCATGTGTGCTATGTCTAAGGTTTTCCGATGGGGTGGGGGGTGGTTAATCCATATAGACAGAGACACATGCAGGATTTCTACATGAAAAGAGCTTTTTTGTAATGGATGATCAGTGGAGCCTGTGCAAACAAGTAACTTGGTGGATCACCTTCTGTGCAACAAAAACAAAACAAAACGAAACACTTTTGAAGTATTGATTCAGAAAAGAATGTGCGTGCACAAAGAATGCAATTTGAACATACTAATCCTAAACCATTAAATTCACATGTGCTTATCAATATATTACATTTAAAGATGAAAAACCTATGCTATCGGATTTTGCGTTACAGTTGTTTTGTTTTTTTTCTCTTGAACAAAAAAACAAGCGTCCTTATGATGCCAGACTCTTACACCCTTTTGGGTTAGGTAGAACTATTTTATAATACTTTAGCTTATGTGAAACCAGATTGTAAGGGTGTAAGAGATGTCATGCTTCACAGTGAGTTTTGAAGAGGAAGAAAGGTTTTAATTTCATGGCTGTCATGGATCTCTGTAACTTGTGACTGTTGAAGGCAGTACATTCGTATAATATATGCAAGTACAAACAGTTCCCTTTATTTAGATAGTCACGTGAGGCTGTTTGCTTGCTATGAAAGTAGAGTTACTTTACAAACATTGAAAACTGGGGAAATGTATTTTCTTCAGGTCTTTTTGCAAGCTTATCTCACTTACTGGATTCAGAGCAAGACTGTTCTGGCCACCATTTTTCCAGGGAAGGAAGAGGAAGAGACACTTTTGTGTGTGTGTTTAATATGATCCTTTCATATGTAATCTGTTCAGTCGGTAGCCTAGTGGGCTCAACTGACTGTTCATAGATTGTCAGCATAAGGTGCTTGTGTTTGAGTTTCTTCTGACTAAATGTTTACATGGCAAGGATTAGTGAAGACTTGATTTATGTTGTCCTGGTAAAACATTCAGCTCCAGCCCAGTAGTCTGAGTTTAATAACTGCAGCATTTTGATATAGTTTAAAAGTACTACAGAGGGTGGCAAATTGTTTCTACTTTGTAGGCAAGCTGGTTGGTTTTGTTTTTTTTGGACGGAGTTTAACTAATGTCCTTTTAATTACTTTGAAGAGTTCATTATTTCATGTAGATTGATAGTAACAAAGATTTTGGATTTTTGTTTTTTTTGGGGGGGGGGGCTGACTTGGATATTTTTTGGTGGCTTTGTTTCAGAAATGTAACGTATGTGTAAAATGATGAATGCACATAAATCAGCTTTACACACATTCATTTGGATATCTTTATGTGCATAGTCAAGCCTAATGCATGCTTTTTATGCACATATAATTTTCTGAGCCGAAACTACAAAGCAAAAAGTTTGTTGTGTTATAATTGCATATTAAAGGGTCTTTCTTTCCCCTCAAACAGCTGTGTATGATACGAATGAGAAGCCATAAAGAAAATCTAATGGATCTCATATAAGCATTCTCTATTAGTTAAGGTAGCAAACAAGATTATTTAATAACAGTATAGGCTAACTCTTTTAGTTGCTACAGGGCCCCATTTTTATATAGTTAGAATGCACTGTCGGCAAATGGCCCCCAAACAGTAAGAATTTTGGTGCTAAATAGTGATGAAAGGAATGGATCCTAAGGAGCTTAGCCGAGATTGGGTGGCAGAGCCGGTGACGGGAGGCGGGGATAGGGCTGGGCAGACTTATGCGGTCTGTGCCAGAGCCGATGTTGGGAGGCGGGGATAGTGCTGGGCAGACTTATACGGTCTGTGCCCTGAAGAGGACAGGTACAAATCAAAGTAGGGTATACACAAAAAGTAGCACATATGAGTTTATCTTGTTGGGCAAACTGGATGGACCATGCAGGTCTTTTTCTGCCGTCATTTACTATGTATGTAACTACTATGTATGTAATACACACACACACAGCCATATAACCATTTAAAATCATGATTGAAATGTTACTAATTTCTCTTCTGCTAGAACAGGAATAGGCAACTCTGATTCTCTAGTGTCAGAGGTAAATCAGGTTTTCAGGATATCCCCAATGAATATGCATGATACATTACGTGCACTACCTCCACTGTATACAAAACTATCTCATGCATAGCCATTGTGGATATCCTGAAAATCCGACCTACGCATGGCACTCCAGGACTGAAGTTGCCTATCTCTGTCCTAGAACTTGCGCTTACCTCTGTCCCCATAAATTGAAAGGGGGAAAAGGTCTTCTGTTTGATTAGTTAGAAGATATGTAAAGACTTCTATGGCAACAAAGCATGCCAGAAAGTAACACATTGAACGTGTTATTTATGTTTTGTATGTCAGCTTTGGTCCTGTTACACAGTTGTAAAGAAGTGAAACGTCTCCTACTGTGAGTGGTAAATCTTGTGCTTTTAACACACAACTGTTAAAAACAGGTGAGAGGCACAAAATTTGAGGGCTTCCCTGAATTTAGAAGGCAGCGATATCTGACTTATCAAGGGAATGTTATTTTTCCAAGCATTCCTAGGTACGGCAAATGCGGTGACTAGGATATGTGGCAGATAAGCAGGGTTTCAGTTGATAACAGGTCCCACAAGTCACTAATAGACATCTTTTTGTTTTGTGATGTGGCTGTACTTCTGTTATCCTTGGAGAACAGTAGAAATTTTATTTTGAGCATATTAAAAATGTCATTTTAAGAAGAAAATTTATCATGCAACCAATAGATGTATTATAACGAGGGATGGGATTTGATATCATGTTTTTCTTTGGTTACAATCAAAGCGGTTTACATTTTATATATAGGTACCTATTTTGTATCTGGGACAATGAAGAGTTAAGAGACTTAACCAGAATCACAAGGAGCTGCAGTGGGAATTGAACCCAGTTCACCAGATTCTTAGGCTGCTGCTGCACTAACCATTAGGCTACTCCTGGACTCAAAGGGGGCAGGGCTAGTGTAATGGTCTGTACTTTGGTCTGCTACTAAGAACAGGCTGGAACTGGTGCAGAATGTGATTGGCTCCAACTGGGTTGGCTGTGTGTGTTTCTCAAATGGCTCATGCGTGTCCAGCCCCAACTAACTTATGCAACTGAGGCCGAAGAATGGATTTCTGTCCCAGGCTGTGTTGAGCAATGTTTGGCCTCCCAGGGTGGTCAGTAGTATTGTCTTTACCTCAGTCCCTTTATTGGTTACCAGTCAAGGCCTGGATAAAATTTAAAAATAAATCTAAGTGGTATTTCGGGTGCCATATGTGAGGTTGTGTTGATATTTGCCTGTTACATCACTAACTTCATGTCTGTTCACGGTTGGTTATTCTCACTTGTAATGAAGTATGAAAAACTAGAGGTGGGTCTTTTTTTATTGTGGAATTCCATACCACTGGATATTGGAAGTAAGTTTATTTCTATGGTGTTTTGGGGAAAAATTTGGTTTGGTTCTACATCATATTCATTAACAAATATGATCTCCAATTCACTATTTGGTCATTCATCTTGTTTAAGGGATCAGCTTATTCTCTGTTTTTTGAAGATGATTAACTCAATTATTTTGGTTATTATAATTCCTGAATGGAATTTTTTCCCACTGCTAATTCGTTTAGAATGGAGTTATCTGACATTTCGCAAAATGCTGAAAACCTGTCTTTTTGGTCGGGTTTAAATAATAAATCTTATTTTTGCTGTCTTGTTTTAAGTATCTATATAATTTTGATAATTCTCCTTTTGGATACCGCGTCCAACCCAAGTTATGGGAAAGCTGTGGTAAAGAAGTATAGCATTGATATTGACATATAGTTTGACTTGCCGCAGTGCTTTTTTTTAGCTATATTTGTTTGTAGTATATGTATGATAACAAACGTGTGTTTTGACTTGGGTGGTGTGAAGTTTTGTTTGTTATTTAATGGTGCATTTTTTGTAACCAGTTATAGGTCACCATTATAAATAAATGAGCACAAGTTTGAACCTTATGTGTAGTCATCCTCAAGGTTCCAACCCTAGCTACTGTCCCATCATGTGTCTCTCGTATACATTCATGATTCCATTATCTTAACTTCTGCACCTGACATATTTCACCTTTACCTATCTCATGCTTCAATCAGAAATGTCTTGATCAGCATCCAGGCTGCAAACTCATAAGGAGTTTCCTTGGGGAAATGACTATGTTAAAGTTCCACCTGTTCTTCCTCTTTCCTTTTGTTTTGATGTAAAATCTAGATTAATTTGTGCTTTAGTTTTTGTAGGCTATTAATTTGGATGTATTAGATATTCTATTCTGTCCTCCATTAAAAAATGCTGTCCTTTGCTACTTGATTGAAATTGTACATTCAGAAATGCAATAACAGAGGGGCATATGCACTCTAGTAAAGGGCTTCTACTGGTTTGTGTCTCCTGGTCTTTTTGCCCTCTCTTTGGCCAGGAGTCAATATTTCTTTTCTCAGTTAAGTATTAGTCGTTTCAGGGCAAGGAGTATGTGTTGTCTGATTCCTGCAGATTGTACTTTGACCCTTCAGGTTTTGTGACTACTGCAGGTTAGTTTACACTTCTAGTACTAATGAGAGAGCTGCCAGGGCTCCACGTCAATAGTGGAACAGAGGATCAACTGTACTAGCAATTGTGTAAAGAGTATTACCTTGCATCTCATTGCTCTTGAAAATCACTTTATAGACATAATTAAAGTCATACCGAATAGCATATTTTACTATTTGGCTGAATACAAATACCGAATATGAATATTGGGCATTTGAGCTTTAGCATGATAAATAATAATAAAAGAAGCAACGTGAAATCAGAGATCGAGTGTTTTATTTCAGTAGGACTTAGCATAGTGGAGCCCTGGATTATTTGTATTCAAAATTAAATTACTATTTGGCTGACTATGAATAATGTATTTGGGGCACTATTTGGGGTACGAATATTCTTAGGGCCCTGTTTACTAAGGCACATTAACATTTTTAACGTGCCTACAATTAGTGTGCGTGCTAATCGTATAGGCGCCTATAGGGATATTGTAGGCACGTACATGGTTAACGCGCGTTAATGCTAACGTACCTATAACGCGGCTTAGTAAACAGGGCCCTAAGTCATAATACATTATAAATACATATTCAGCCATCTCTCACTGTAATAATAGTAGTAGTATAACATAGAAAAATATGTTGTTCTATGCAGGGCTGTGGAGTCAGTCGAGAACAATTTTGGGTGGAGTCAGTTGATAAAAGTTTACCGACTCCAGCTTCTAAATAAAAACTTACATAATAATAATATATGCTAAATTGCTCGCTCTTTGTCTTGAATCTAAAGTACTGGTTTTTAAATCCTAAATCAGTGGGAGCTGGAGTCAGAGTTGGACAGTTGAAAAATAGATGAGTCGAGGTCGAAGGTTTGGTGTACCAGCTCTTCAGCCCTGGTTCTGTGCAGGTATGAGACGATGTGGAGGAAAAAGCAGCAGTTTTGTTTTTAAATATCCAGTTTAAATTTGAAGTACACTGGGGCACACAAAAGGAAAGTGACTTGTCTGAAAATTCACTAATACAGTACATTTGTGGTGTATAACTCCCCACAACCCCCTACACTGTTAAAAAAAGTCACATTTATGGAAATACATGTGCTGTTCCGTACCAGTTTGAGAGAATCCCATTGGCATTCCTTCACATCTTGAGAGTTCTCCCCCATGCTCGCAGGAATCTTTATGCTCCTGTATGATGTTCACATCCTGCTGTCTGAAAGATAACTGCAAATCACACCTTTTAAAATAGGAGTTTGTTTCAGTGATCTACACAACATATTGTATATGTTCACCATGAAAGTACAATTTATCGAAATATTCAAATATAATTAAGAAATCATTGTCAGCACACCCCTTGACTCAGTACTTGGTGGAAGCTTTTGCCAAATTTTCTCTTCACAATAGCACAAGCTCTTTCTAGTTGGCTGGATATTATGGACTGCAGTCTTCAAGTTTTGCCACTGATTTTCTGTTGAATTTGGGTTTGGGGTTTGTTAGGGCCACTTGAGGGCATTTAGTTTCTTTCTAAGCCACTCGATCATTGCTTTTGCTTTCTGCTGAGGATCATTGTCCTCCTGGAAGGTAAAGCTTCTCCATAGTCCCAGGTCTGTGGCAGACTAGAACAGGTTTTCTGTAAGATTTGCCTGTACCTTGTAATGCCCATCTTTCTTTTAGTCAAATGAAGCCTTGGTTTGGAGAAACCAGGCAAATAAACAAGAAGACATCAGTATGGCAACAGGAAATTTAGTCAGTCATCAACCAAACTTGAAATGGCCATGTTTTGGCGATTGCTTGCATAAGGAGTATATGTCCACAAACAAATCATAAAAATTGGTAAATTGACTAAAAGTAATAAAACGATTAAAAACATCTTTCCCTCCATCTTCACAAGCCTCACGTACCCACTGCCGTAACATCCCAGTAATACAAATCTGTCGCCACCATTCTTTAGTGAGGGATTGTGTTAGCAGTGTGATTTTAAAAAAAAGCAGAGAGGCTCACTTACTTTTAAGACCAAAAAGTTCCACTTCGGTCTTACCAGATAACAAATCCTCCTACCACATGCAGGCCATATTTGTGAACCAATCTTAAACTTGTTGCAATCGGTGGTTTTCCCCAGTTTCAGACCTTTGCAGTTATTTTAAAGTGACCTTTTTTTAAGTGTTCCCTTAACCCCTGGCTACTGATTTTGGAGGGATGGTCTGATCAAGGAAGTGTCTTGGTAGTGTGAAACTGTTTCCACTTTACAATAATGGACCTGACAGTCCCCCAAGGGATATTCGAACACTCTGAAATTGCGGCTTGGGGTGGGATGCCTCCTGGACACCTGGCAGGTTGCAGCCTTCTTTTGTTTTGCTGCTCATTGATGGAAGACAGTTTGTGGTGCCTTCACTGGCCTTTTCATGGCCACTGTTCGAGGACCCTCCTGTTGGGGGCTACACAGGTTGCTTGACCTGGCTGCCCACCTCATAATGTTAGGTTCTTGCTGTCTCGAGTGCCCTCTGTCTGCTGGGTAGTATGGTTGTGTGCTTTTGCTTCTTCAGGTACTCCTTCGCTATTATGCTGCTTTTTCTCTCCTTGACCCTGATGAAGCCTGAATGAATGGCAAAACAGGTCACGTTGGCCAAGGGAGTGTTTGCTTTAGGAGCAATACTTATTTGCGATTGAAGGCGCTTTAAGAATCACAGTCAATTTGGTTATGAAGATTGAATTCAGTTTGCTGTGAACATAAGAAGACTGAAGTTTGTCTCTCTTGGCTAAAGATTGTTATTGGATATTATTATGATCCTTCAGTCCTTCGTTTGAATTTGGTGTTTTTGGGACAGAGTGTGTTTTTTAAGAGGAACTACACAATAAATATGTGAAGAACTTTTACTTACGTATTGTGAGAGACCATTTTTTTGTAGTTTTAGTGTTCATTTTTTGGTGTTTTCCTAATTCATTCTTTTGGATTTGTAATAGAACTGTGTCATGATGTTTAAAGTTTTTCAAGAGTCTTTCATGAGGAACTCATTTTCAAAAGACAATTGTCACATTTTTAAAAATGGTGGAGGAGGAGAAGCTGAATGGTTAGTGTAGTGGACTGGGAATCTGGGTTTGATTCCCACTTCAACTCCTTGTGACTCTGGGCAAGTCAGTTAACCCTTCATTGTCCCAGGTACAAAAACTTAGATTGTGATCCCACTGGGACAGTGAAAGTACCTGCATACAACCAAAGAGCTTTACATTTGTTATACCACAGAAAGACAATATATCAGATCTGTGACCCTTCCTTAGCCCCTCACATTTGACAAATATGCTATATCAAAAAACACGCACATGCACACACTCACATACACACCCCCCACCCCTACCTAACATTGGTGATAGAACCTTTCCTTTTGCTAAATCCATATTGTCTTCCTCTCCCCCCCCCCCCCCCCCCCCCCATTTACGCCATGTCTACAAGTATAGCCGGTAATTTTGTTTTAACAGGATAGCTTCTGCCATATTTGCCCAGCGTTGGCTCACTGGTCTGTTTCCCAGATCACCCTTGGAGCCTTTTTTTAAATATATATATATATATATTACATTGGTCGCCCTCTAATGCTCGGGCACTGTAATTGATTTTTATAACAGCAGATTACTAGAAGTAGGTCTGAATTTAGACCACTGCAGTTCTCTTTAAGTGGGTCCCTCAGCCAGGAATATACAGAGGCTCCTGATCCTTTAAAATGTGACTGCATGAATGAACACTGGGAATACTAGATGAGCAAATTCTGGACTTTTGCTACACCACTTATATTGGTTACTGGCTCATGGTGCTAGTGTTTTATGCCCTTTTGAGGTACTGGCCCTTCTTATTTGACCAGTATCTTACAGTGGTATAACCAAGCTAGGGGTTTTCATTTTCATTTTGTTTATTAATTCTTAGAATATCCAGTTAATCCAGGCAGTTTTCATTACGGTAGAGTCTTGATTATTCGACGTAAATGGGACTGACTGTTAGGTAAGTGGTAATACAGAAAAAGTGGATAAGGTATATAATTGAAGAGAAAGCAGTAAAAAAAAAGAGTTGAAAACTTAATGTGTCCAAGAATCTACCTAGCACTGCTGCTGCCTTTTAACTAAACTTGATGCCAGGAAAGAGAAGCACATGTGTATCTCAATGATAGTGCTGTGACAAATAATCTAGAACCTCGGATAAGCGAAAGTTGGATAATCAAGACTCTACTGTATTACATAAAAAAAGCACATCCCCAAAACTATAGATTATCTAAAAACTTCTCCAAATATAAGACTCTAATTTTTTTTTTAAATAAGATATTCCCACATCTACATGCAAAAAAGCTAAAAGCTAACTAGTTCCTCATTTAGGAGCAACATATTGTTTAAAAAATTCTATTGACTCAAATGAAACTCCCAGCCTGGAACATACAGTATTTCACTCTGCAGAATGCAAATAAATTCATATACTTTCCACAATGTGATTTTCCGGATTTAATTTGTGATGTGCTATCTCTCACTGTTACCAATAACCTACCCTTCAATTATGGGCTGCTCATGTCTTTGTCAGTGGGCAAACTTACAAAATCAGCAAGGGATCAAATACTTATTTCCCCCACTGTATTAATGTAAAAGATTAAGTAAACTTTTAACTATAGCTGCTTATGAGATCCTAAATACTATGCATGTTAATTTGAAATGGACACACAATCTCACTGGTAGCCAGTGTAAATCCTTCGACAGATGTAATGTAATTGGATGTTTGTAAGCCTGCAGTAACTCATGCCACAGCATTTTCTGCAGTGACCATGTAGGAACATTCTGGATATTCTATAGTATATTATAATCTAGATATGAGTAAAAAGTTGGACTATGGTACCGAAGTCTGAACGGGATCCAACTCTGAAGATATTGAAGTGGCTGTATGTGGGCCCCTTCCATCCCTGGGTAGTTCTGCACTGCAAGGACTGCCTGGATGGAATTTGCTCCACTGTCTGTCAGACTCTGTGAGATATAGTCAAGGTGGCTTTTCTTGTATTTGAGGTTCCCCTCCTTGCAAATGTGCTTGAGGAGTCAAAGTAGGGATACAGATATCTCGATCACTATGACAAGTCTGTGGAACAGCTTGCCAGTTGAGATGAGTCTGAAGTCGACCTTGTTTTAGGTTTTTAACTTTTGCTTATCTTTTTTGAGTGAAGTAGTCAAGATTAAAGTTGGTATGTGTTATTGCAGAAGCAGATGTGGATGTAATTTACTACTCTGGTAATTTCTCAATCTAGATATTCCTTTGCATTGAGTTGTCTAAGGAAGCTTTTAATCATATGACCCCTGATGCACGCTATTGGTTGAAACATGGACCATGTTGATTTTTCTAATAAATTGTTGCTTCCTCCGGTTCTGAAGCTCCACTATTCCTCGTGTTTCCATCTAGGTTCACTTCACATTATCTTTTCTGCTGTTTGGTTTGTGTTGCTGTTTCCCTCTGGCTTGCCATTCCTTCTAGAAAGTTTATTGACTTAATGCAAGCAAGGCTTAGGTATATGTATGGATTAGGCATAGCTGGAGATGTTTCAGCCTTTGCATACTTACCATTTTTTTAAAAATATTGTGGGCAGTGAACCATATTGGAATCCATTGTGCTTTTTTTCTCATGTTTTTATTTGTGTAAACTTGTTTTGCTTACTGTTGATGCTTTGTTTGCTTTATTCACTTCCTTGAATGGTTTTATTACTAGGAAAGCTGTGTAGAAATGTATTAAAGGGAATTTGTTCCGATGTCAAAGATTAAATGCCCAGGCAGCGGAAAAAAACCTGCATGGAGTGACCATGGTTAGAACACAAACTTCAAATGTGCATAGAGAGACTGGCTCTTTTGCTGTTGACTAGTTTTAGTAGTTTTGTGGATAATTTGAAACCTTGGTAATAAGACATTGAAAGGGATCTGTGTTTTGAATTTAGTGTTCTTTCTTTACTAGACTTTTCATTTCTCTTTCCCGCAATAAAAGAATTTCTTTTACCCCCATTAAACACATTTAGCAGCCCAACAGGTTTCCACATGGGGCAGCTGCTGCATTTCCTGTAAGGTGGACTCTGCTGGAATTAGTGCTTAGACCATACTGCTTTGGTATTTCCTTTTCCCTTTAGGATTTGTGGCAGCATGCGTTCCCCAGTGTGGTTGGGCTATAGAACCGACACTAGTAATAGCATTTTCAGTCACCTGGTATTTTTTTCACCTCTACCTGTTTGTTCTGAGGACAGCTAGCTAAAGAAATATGCATTCTCAGTGGTGCCCTGGGAAAGTAGCATTTACAATACAGAGCACTCCTATTTCATCTCATCTCAGTCTCCAATGTAATGTTTTAACCAAGATTTTTGAGAACACTGAGGTCGTGAAGTGGTAATAGAATTAGTTATGGTGAAAATGATGATGGCTGTTTGTGCTTAAAAATTGACTCTGATTTGTTGATAGAGGTGGCAAATAAACCAGTATATCAAATTGCAGGAGAACATTGCAAGAATATTTAAATTACAGATAAAATTTAATGTGGAGAAGTAACAAGTGATGCCTACAGGGAAAATTAATCCAAACTATTTGAGTTTGATGTGGGTTCCTATTGGGTAGCACCACACAGGAAAATTATTTTCTTCCTTACAATGAAATCCTTGGCTATTTATGATGGTGGTCAAGAAAGCAAATGATGCAAAACATTATTAGGAGAGAAATAGAAAATTAAAACAGAAGATATAATGCCTTGTATTGATCCATAATCTGACTGCACATTGAGTATGGTGTGCAGTTCTGCTCACCGTATCTCAAAAATTAAATAGTGGAACTAGAAAAGGTTCTGAGAAGGACAACCAAAATGATAAAAAAAATGAATTGTATTGTCTAGAAGGAAAGACTAAGCAGGTTATGGGTAGGAAATGGCTGAGAGAAGACATGATAGGAGTCTGTAAATTTTTATTTATTTGTTGCATTTGTATCCCACATTTTCCCACCTGAGTGGGGTGGGACAGGTAAATAGGGAATGTTGGTGGGGGGGGGGGGGGTTACTATTTCAAATAGTACTAGGACTGGGGGGCACTCTATGAAACTACAAGGTAGCACTTTTAAAATAAATAGAGAAAAAATATTTTTTAAACTGAGCACAGTTAAACTGCGGGATTTGTTTCCAGAGGATGTGGTGAAAGCAGTTTAACATAGCTGAGTTCAAAAAAGGTTTAGACAAATTTCTAGAGGCAAAGTCTGTAAATCATTATTAGTCACTTAGACTTAAAGGTTCCGATTTATTCCTGGGTAAGAGGATTAAATCTATTCTTTGAGCTCTTGCCAGGTACTTCTGACCAGGATTGGCCAGTGTCGGCCAAGACACTGGACTTGATGGGCCTTTGATGTGACCCAGAAAGGCATTTTATTTTGTGTATTTTATAAAAATATAAAATAACTCTAAAAGATCAGAATACAGAGTGTACTCATATTTTCCCATACATATTGTCCTTTGATCAGACCACATGTTTGGAATTCTGTGGAACTTGCAACAGAGTAATCTCTTTGTTTTGGGAAAACAGATGGGTAAGCAATTGGGGGGTGGGGAGACAGGTTTCCTGAATCTGTTGACTGATCTTTATTAGCTGGAAGTCAGGTTTTGTACTAACATATACCTATCGTACTGCTGAATACTTCCTCTTATGAGACTTGGTAGCTCAGAAGAGAGAAAAGGGTGTCTGCTGGATCCTGCCTGACTATTGTACGTCAAGGGTAGCTACATCAGAGGTGGTTCTCTAGGCTTGATTTCATGTGATGCTACATGAAGTTGCTTTGCAAATTGACATTGCTGGCCAAAATCTCACTCTTTGACCTGATAGTAGCATTGAATCTAGATAAGGAAAAAGTCTGTATACCATTGTGTTTTGAGTACCGTCTGTGACCATCTCAAATAGAAGAGAGCCATCCTTCTGTACTAATCTTATGAAAGATATGGAACCCAGCGTAAATATCCTTACCTGAGTGTGTTTCCTTTTCTCATGTCCTGGTAAAAATATGTTTTGGTTACCTTCTTGTTTTGAGTTTGAGTCCCTGCCCTTCCCCCATACTTTGTCTGGATCTCTGGGAGACACATGACCTATAAGATGATGCCCATCCTCTCTCAACCAGTTCAGTCTATTTCTCCATATTGCAGTAAGCTTTTTCATATTATATACTGCCTGTGTCAGTCACTTGGTTGTTCTTGGCGACTACCGTTTTTATTCAGTGGTCCTTGATGGTCTAGGAGGCCCTCCCTTTGAGCCCCTAAGGACAATATTGCTGGAGGATGTCTTGAGAAAGGCCCTACTTCAGGTAGATATTAACACTGACCAAGAAAAAAAATGTAGTTGGTTTGGGGTGGGGGGAGGGATACGGGTACAAGATCACCGGACCAATGAAAGTTATGTCATAAAAAATTGTGGGTATAGCCTGTTAATATTTAGGGATCCTTTTACTAAGCTGATCTAAAATGTGGCCTGTGGTATAACTAGGGTATTAGTTTCCCGTGCGCTGAGGCCACCTTTAGCATGGCAGTAAAATGGCAGCATTTTCTATTTCCTTCATTATGGCTACATGCTAATTTCCCAATTAGCTCATGGCCATTAGAACAGGAGTCCTTACCGCCATCTCTTTACTAGGTGGTAAGGGCTCACGCACTAACCACATGCTAATCAGTTGGCACACAACGATGCAGCTGTTCTAACCAGTTTGCACTGGGCATGCCTACTCTCTGCCCCACAAGCACACCCCAGCACTAAAAAAATCTTTTCTATTTTTTAGCATGTGGGTAACGTGCTGAACATAAAACTACCATGGGGTGCCTTAGCGTGCCCCACGGTAGTGGATTTTAACCTGCAGCAAGCATGCATTAGTGCTTACCACAACTTAGTTTTGTACCTATTTGGTTTGCATTGCTATTTTTTTTTTTTTGCTTCCGATTCCAAAGCATTCTGATGCTTATTGTAGTTAAGTTTAATGGAATAGTAACTGCAAGCAACAGTCAGCCCCCCTCTATGCTTTTTCCCAAAAGACATCATAAGAGAGTGTCTTGATTAAATAGGCATAGCGTGTGTTGAGTAAACAACTATATCACTATTGGCCAGCACATCATATAAGATAAAATGGTCAACCCAACACATGCTGCTTATTAGTTTACCTTGTTCCCTATTCAATTCTAGTTTACCTTGTTCCCTATTCAATTCAATTAAACCTGCACTATGACTTTTTTACATTTGCACTCTACCTTTGGGATATATTAGCCTTAGCTACTAACTTAGCAACAGGATACTTGTCCTGTGGGATACTAGACATTTAAACCTGTTTTTCTGTATGCTTGGCAGAATTCTTAGCATAAAAATGTAGAATTGTAAAGAACATTAAGAAAAAACCAAAAATGTGTTCACTATAACATTTCAATAAATATCACTGAACAGTCCTCCTATTCTTTAAAAAAAATGTCTTCTATTATTTAAGAATTATGTCCATGGAAAATGAACCACGTGGGAGGAATCATAATATTTAAGGGCAAACATGCCAGCAGCATTTTGGCATATATTAGCTTTAATTCCAGTTACATTTATAACAGGATTTGTGTTTCACTTTTTTTCCCCCCAAAGATATTCCTGCAGTGTTCCCTAGTAGAAAGACTAGGGATACTCTGTGGCGGCACTAAGTAGCACAACTTTGTTTCTGGAGGATGTGGTAAAAACAGGAAGTGTAGTTGGTTTGGGACAAGATTCTGGAGAAAAAGTCTATTAAACCATTATTAACCAGGCAGACTTCCAGGAAACCTACTGCGTATCCCTGGGGTAAGTAGCATGGAATCTGTTCTTTGGGATCTTCCAGCTGCTTGTGACCTGGCTTGGTTGCTACTGGAAACAGGTTACTGGTCTTGATGAATCTTAGGGCCTGGTCTAGTAAGGAAGTGAGCCATTTAACTGTTGAGCTTCCCAGTGATCTCATTCCAGAATTAGCCCGTGACATACAAACTTCTAAACTCGCCTGAATTTAAATTATGCCAAAAAAATATTATCTGCTGGATTCTGTTTTCATACTATCTTGACAAATTCTTTTTGGGGAAACATTGTCCCCATGTTTTAACATGCAAGTTAATTTTTCAGTCTTCTACTTTTGGCACTTTTGCTCTATATCCTAGAATACATTCAGGGCAATTATATAAATTCTGTACTGGTATCTTTGCACCAAGATTCTTTTATAGAATACTAGCGTATGTCAGCATTGGTGTGCCCATGTTTAGGTGCGCTCTCCTTACACCGTGTGAGTGGCAGGCATAAGTTGGCACTCTTAAGTGCATCAAGTGACGTGCATAATTTGTAGTATTCTGTTAACTATGCACATTTCATGCCAGCGGCCTACCTATGCTCTACTCACATGTACTCCCCCCTGCAGTTAGGTTTTATGGCATTTAGGTGCTACCATATAGCCGTTGATTAATGGTGCCTTTGTGCATAAGTGGTTTGTACCTCTAGGTAGGGATGACCAAAAACAAAGAGGAAGGACCTGAGTCTTGAAAATATTCTTTATTGTAAGTTGAAGCAGACACTTTCAAAAGGCCAAATGGAATTACATTTGACCTTTTGAAAGTGTCTGCTTCAACTTACAATAAAGAATATTTTCAAGACTCGGGTCCTTCCATAGTAACATAGTAGATGACGGCAGAAAAAGACCTGCACGGTCCATCCAGTCTGCCCAACAAGATAACTCATATTTGCTGCTTTTTGTGTATACCCTACTTTGATTTGTACCTATGCTCTTCAGGGCACAGACCGTATAAGTCTGCCCCGCACTATCCCCGCCTCCCAACCACCAGCCCCACCTCCCAACCACCGGCTCTGGCACAGGCACAGACCGTATAAGTCTGCCCCGCACTATCCTCACCTCCCCAGCCCTGTCTCCCAACCTCGGCTCTGGCACAGACCGTACAAGTCTGTCCAGCACTATCCCCGCCTCCCAACCACCAGTCCCGCTTCCCACCACCGGCTCTGGCACAGACCGTATAAGTCTGCCCAGCCCTATCCCCGCCTCCCAACCACCAGCCCCGCCTCCCGATCTTGACTAAGCTCCTGAGGATCCATTCCTTCGGCACAGGATTCCTTTATGCTTATCCCACGCATGTTTGAATTCCGTTACCGTTTTCATTTCCACCACCTCCCGCGGGAGGGCATTCCAAGCATCCACTACTCTCTCCGTGAAAAAATACTTCCTGACATTTTTCTTGAGTCTGCCCCCCTTCAATCTCATTTCATGTCCTCTCGTTCTACCACCTTCCCATCTCCGGAAAAGATTCGTTTGCGGATTAATACCTTTCAAATATTTGAACGTCTGTATCATATCACCCCTGTTTCTCCTTTCCTCCAGAGTATACATGTTTAGTTCAGCAAGTCTCTCCTCATACGTCTTGTAACGCAAATCCCATACCATTCTTGTAGCTTTTCTTTGCACCGCTTCAATTCTTTTTACATCCTTAACAAGATACGGCCTCCAAAACTGAACACAATACTCCAGGTGGGGCCTCACCAACGACTTATACAGGGGCATCAACACCCCCCTTTCTTCTGCTGGTCACACCTCTCTTTATACAGCCTAACAACCTTCTAGCTACTGCCACCGCCTTGTCACACTGTTTCGTCGCCTTCAAATCCTCAGATACTATCACCCCAAGATCCCTCTCTCCGCCCGTACCTATCAGACTCTCCCCGCCTAACACGTATGTCTCCCGTGGATTTCTACTTCCTAAGTGCATCACTTTGCATTTCTTCGCATTGAATTTTAATTGCCAAACCTTAGACCATTCTTCTAGTTTCCGTATGTCCTTTTTCATGTTTTCCACTCCCTCCGGGGTGTCCACTCTGTTACAGATCTTAGTATCATCCGCAAATAGGCAAACTTTACCTTTAACCCTTCGGCAATGTCACTCACAAATATATTGAACAGAATCGGCCCCAGCACCGATCCTTGAGGCACTCCACTACTTACCTTTCGCTCCTCCGAGCGAATTCCATTCACCACCACCACCCTCTGGCGTCTGTCCGTCAACCAGTTCCTAATCCAGTTCACCACTTCGGGTCCTATCTTCAGCCCCTTCCTCTTTGTTTTTGATCATCCCTACTGTGTTCATCATTCTTCACGTACTATGAGGTTCCTGATCTTTTTTTGTTGCGTTTATAGAATTGTCCCAAGTTTCTGTAGACCTGTATTATGTATTCTCTTTTGTAGAGTGACCCAGGGTTGTTGCATTTTGCTGTATGGTTCATATAGTGAAATGATGCTGATCTCAGATTGGATGGCACTACTGTCAAACAGAGAACCAGTGGGGCAGAAATAATTGAGTGTGGGGGGATCAGGCCTACCCTGTGGAGACCTGGCAGATGGGGAAAGAGAAAGTGGATGGCTGAATAGTGAACCCAGGAGAATGTTTTATGTTTCTTTTTTGTGCTTAGAGGAAGATGAGTGGTTGGGCTTAAATGTTCTCTTGGCTGCTATGGATTGGGTTTGAGAAAGTAACCAAGATCTACATATCAGCAGAATCAAAGAAGCTAGAAGTGGTATTGCAGCTAACTGGAATTTACAAACTCACAGCAAACTGAGAATATATTGTGGTTACTGCAATATCTGGGGTTCAGATAATGAAACTTGGATTGCCAATTTATAACCTAGGAGCTGGATCTAAAATGTAAAAATGGGATTATCGTGTGTGGAATCATGTTTATAAGTTTATCTTAATTCTGCCTAGCATCTGAACCAGGCAATATGTTTGTTCCTGTTCTCATGTGTTGAATCTAGAAATGAGGAAATGTCACTAAGGGGGTGGCAATCATTTTGTTTCCTGCAGAAGGGAAGGGGAAATGTCAGAATAAAATAAATAAATAAATAAATAAATAAATAAATAAAAACACCAGAAACATTCAAGCTTGTCAAAATGCAAGAACATATAATGCAAAAACAAAACAAAAACCTAAAACATTTTTCCATTGATTACTAAGAATTTTGATTGGCACCTATCCTTCATGTCATGTAGGGTTGATTCTCACCTTGTTCATTTGCTTACTGCAGAGTCTGGTAACTGTATTAGTCTTGTATAAAAGTGGAGTCTCATAGCTTGTTTAAACCTCTTTATTGAACCATTAAATATAAAACAAAGATGTTTTGGAAATGAATGCTAAGGGGGGAGGGAGTTATCAAAGTGGGCTAACATAAAGATATGTTATTTTACTGGTAACCCATTTATTAGTAACTAGGGCTGATTGCATAAAACAGGACCTGTGTTAAAATAGCATGAATTAGTGGTAAAATAACACATCCGAACAGTAGCCCACGTTCATAACTATGCCTCCAAGGCGAAAAAACAGAATTAGAAGATGGGCCACATTGATCTAGTGGTTCCAGAGAAATAAAAGCCCCCCCCGAAAAAAAAAGACTAGTGCATTTCTGTAGGAAAGGCAGTTGCTGCAGCATAAAAACATGATGCATTGAAATATAGCATTTAGGGAATTTCTTGTTTTTAAACTGATCCTCTCCTCTCTTCTTCCAGTAACAGTTTGTATACCATTTCAACACCTGGACGCTCGGAATGGTTCACAACAGAAAAAAATTATGTATAGCAAAAATCAGTACAGCATAAAAGTCTAAGTATTACTTAAATTCAGATAATAAAATTAACAATAATTCAGGAATAATATTTAGAAAAAAACAAGAATTAAGTAATTTCCAAAACCTCAGATAGTTAGTCTCAATCCAAATGGTGGTAGGCAAAGAATTCCAAATGGGGACCACTGCCAATGTGAATAATCTTTTGGTTATAGAGGCCAAATGAGATTTTAGATAAAAAGGAAACTAATTTATTCACATGCATAAGCCTAGTAGTAGATTTGCAAGGTGGAAGGGAAATCAAGGTTGAAAAATATTGTGCACAGAATCCATTCAGGACCTTAAAAACAAAAACAAAGCATATAGCTTTGAAATGGATTTTGGCCTGAATAGGCAACCGTTGTAAATATGATCATGGTGTCACATGATCATATTTACTCTTTGAAGGAATTGATCGAGTCATCGTAGTCCGCAATAACTGAAGTCTTGCTAAGGATTTGGAAGTTAAAACCAAATAGAGTGAATTACAGTAGTCGACCTTAGAAAACATAAAAGACTGAACCAGCTTCTATACACCATCGATAGAAAAATGTGAGTGCACCTGAGGTAAAAAAAAACCAAAATTAAAATATATAGCAGTAGTCACACAGAGACCTGAAAATATTTCCATGAGACATGCTTTCCCCCACCACTTGTTCCCTTTCCTTGATGCCACACCTGCTACCTCTGCTGGACTGGTTCTTAGTAATTCATTTGTGTATTTTTTTTTTTCAAATTCTAGGGTGAAACCTAGTGACTGAACTGTGTAGGTTTCTTAATGTTTGATGTGTATATTTGTTTTGTTTTATTAATCTAGTGACAGAACCCTGTATTTTTCTATATGTACTGCGTACTGGTGGTGAAGCTTGGTAATAACTATTGTTTTGGAATAGTGGCATCCTGTGGTTAAATTATAAAGTGCATCCTTTTAAATATGGCTTTGACATCCAGTGGTTAGATATATTTTATCTCATATTATTCATTCCAGTCCAACAGAATGCTTGAGAACTGTTTCATTCAAACCCCCTCCCTTTCTGACAGACAGATGTATACACATATCTATTTCTATATCTAGATAGCTATAGATATATAATAGCACATAATAATTGCCGTACTAGGTCAGACCAAAGATCCATCTAGCTTAGTATTCTGCTTCTAACAATGGCCAATCCAGGTCACTTGGCAGAATCCTATGAAGAAGCAAGATTCCACGCTACTGGCCCCCAGGGATGATAAGTAACATCTTTCCTGAGATCTACCTTAATAGTTACTGCACTTCACCTTCAGGAACTTACCCAGACTTTTTAAACCCATTTACACTAACTGCTTTTACTACATCTCTAGCAATGAGTTCCAGAGATCAATTATACATTGAATGAAATAAAGTATTTCCTCCTCTTTGTTTTAAAAGTATTACCAGAGGAGACAGCTTTTCAAAATGATGAGGTGCTAAACCCAATGGAAATGAATCCTCAGTGGACATGTCAAGGAGTTTGCTCAATATTGGCGAGTAGTCAAGCACTCACAGACCTGGCACCTATGTTACTATGTAAATTTATGGCATGCCTTCTAGACTTTGTACTTTTTTTGAAGTGTAAACAATTGATTTTCCTGTTTCCAAGTTGAAGAGGCCTAACCTCTATATATTCCTCATACGAGAGGCGTTCTAACCACTTAATTATTTTCGTCACCCTTTGTACATTTTCTGATTCTGCTGTGTCTTTTTTTTTTTGAGATGCGGTGTCTAGAATTGAACACAATACTTAAGTTGAGGTTGCAGCATGAAGTGATACAGAGGCATTATAATATTCTTTGTTTTATTTTCTATTCCTTTCCTATAATTCCTAACATTCTGATTTGCATTTTTTTTTTTTTTTTTGGTTGCCACCATCACCACAGCACACATGAATGCAAGCTGAGTTGGAAGCAATTTTGTGATCCAAGTTCTACATGATTTCCCCAACATACTCAGAACAGCCAATATGCCATAAACAGAATTTTTGTGAAAACAATTCACACTTTTTTCTTCATGATTTTGAACAATTTATATAATCACCTTGTCGAGAGGTATCTGATCTGCATCTTTTTTTCTTTTCGTTATTAGCCATTTTACCACATCGGGAAATTCCTACATAAAATTCTTCTCCTAAATTTTAACTCATTAAAAATAGAGTTGTGGTAAAAAATGAGCAAAGTTTGCTTCTACTTAATTCTCATGCTGATAAACTTAAGATACATCATAGAAGTGGTGCAGATGAATCAGGACTGACAAGTGCTTTTGTTAAGTGTTTGTGGTTCTCTTGTTTTCCATGGAGGAAAAGAAAGCCAGTATTTATGAATGGTGGAATTCCAACTCCTATCTTGAAACCACATCAAAAGGCCAGAAGATTCCTGTGTTCTGTAGACAGTTGGAAAAGACCTTTTTAAAGCAATGACTGTGCATTAGCGTATGTTAACTGGTTAACATACATTAATAATTGAGGCCCTTATATGTTAATTCCTCTGGGTCATGCAGATAGTTACTGTACTTGAAATGGAACTCAAGTTTGGGTTTGGGAAGGTGAGTTAACTCATCAAAGCTTTTTTGTTAAATCAAAAAGGTCTGTGATTACAGAAGACTTGCATGCTAGATAAGGATGAGTAACAGCACTGAATCAGAGCTCCTTAACCCTGGTATGGTTAACCCTACAGCCCATTAGATATTCAGGAAATCCACAGTTATGTCTGAGAGACTTTTGTATACATGAATACATTTATTACATGCTTGTTTGCTTTGGGTATCCAGAAAACACAGTGGACTCGGGGGTCAACAAGACATGTTTGGGAAGCCCTGTAATAGTTTTTTTTTTTTCCACTACCAAAGCAAAGGCAAAAACTTTAGCTAGGCATGTGACAAGTACAGCCAAGTCTGTTGTTGGGGTGGGAGAGTAGCTTAATGGTTAGAACAGCAACCTGAGAATTGGGAAGCCTTTAGCACCTTGTGATCTTGGACAAATCACTTAATCCTTCATTGCCTGCGCTACAAACTTAGGGGCCCTTTTACAAAGTGGTGGTAGGGCTACCATGCGTGTAGCACGTGCCAACTCGACACTACCGCCCAGTTAGCTCGCCCACCCGATGGTAATGTTGAAGTTGACGTGTGCTGTTCCCCCGTGGTAGAAAATATTTTTCTATTTTCTACAGCGGGGGCTTTCCTGGCGGTAATTGGCAGCGTGGCCACATTGGCACGCGCTGTGTGAGTACCGCACATGTATCGCGTGAGCTTTAATGCTAGGTCAATGGGTGGCAGCAAGGGTTCAGGCAGTAAATAGCTGTGCACTAGCTTTAATTGTAGTGCACGGCCATTTACTCCCCCACCCACCCGTTGAAAAAAAGCCTTTTTTTCCGGCTGCGGTAAAAAAATGGCCCAGCAAACATGCGCCCACACTGCTGCAGACCACTTTTTACCGTGGCTTAGTAAAAGGACCCCTTGGGGGGACAGGAAAAATATATATTGTATCTGAATATAGCTCATCGAGCTAGAGGTGAAACAGGTGTGAACTAAATCAAAAATCCCTTCCTTTACTGAAGGAACTGTGCACAAATGAACAGTGCAACATTCTATTGATGTTGGCTTTCACCAGCCTGGGAACTTGAACTTGTTACTTCATTGTGTATATAAGAACTCTTGCGTATTATCGAAAAGGTTTGCCTGCATCTGATTGTGGGTTGACTCTGCTGACAGCTTTCATTTCTTAACAAGTGTTTTTAGCCTTACATAACTGAAGAAATAGTGTTGTTTGTGAATTCCTTTGCTTGGGACGGAAATGATATATTTAGGTGTGTCCAGGTTCTTCACCTGGAAACCAACTGTGGAATTGCTGGTAAAAATCACAGCTGCAGGCAATAAATGAAGACAGTAATGGAAGTGTTGGTACCAGACAGAACACCATAAATCATTTGGTACAGCAAGTACTTGCACTGAGAAATCATTGAACAGCTGCAAACTGCACTTTTCAGGTAAGAATTATTACACTGACGCCCAATAACTGCTCAGGCTCTTAACTCTGCTCTCCATTGCTTTGTCTGACTTTGTCTGTTGCTAGTGGTGTCATATAGTCAATAGAGCTTTGAGGTTTGACTTGGCATGCAGCGCACTGCCTTGCAGTATGCTGTGTGACTAAGGAGGCTTTTCATTTTCATAGACACATTAAAGTATAAGCTTTTTCTTTTATAAAGCTGAAGCATATCATAACCCCTCCATCTGACAAGTTACTTTACTCAATTTCCTTTGAGAATTCTGATAGCTGTTCTTGACAGCCAGAGAGGATGGATTGTTTTCTACTGTTTTAAAACCAATTTAGTTCTTTGTTAGGTCTTCTATATTGTTGGGGAATAAAGACTTAATGTAGTCATACAAGCACAGAGTTGTTGTGATATGCATCTTAACTTCATAACACAGACTCCTGTTACTCCCCTTTAAAACCACTTGCTTTCATTGGTAAGGCTTATTTGTTATTCAGAAGGCAAGCGTTTGATTATGACTACTGTAGAGGCCTCAAATTGTACTGTATCATGCATATTGGATGCAAGTAATCTTTAATTATAACTCATGGTACAAATACTAAACTGAATTTGCATGTTGATTTCTAAAAACTGAGTGCAAATAAATGGATGATATAAAATACCATTAATTAAAAAATAAGTGTGAAAACCTACAAAATGCAAGATGTGTGGTGATTTGCACTGTATGTTTCTGAAAGACCACAGCGGGCTTTAGATATTGATCCTAAAAGGGATATGCATGGGATAGACACGGAGATGCCTAAATAGAAAGAGGATGGAAACACAACAAGGCTGTTGAAGTGTTATGTTGGGCAAGAGTAGCAGGAACTAAGGCAAATGGCAAAAGACTGGTGAAGATTCACCAATTCCAGTGTTGTAGATCACTTTGTTGGTACGTGCTAGGAGTGAGAGTGCTGTGCAGCTCAGGGGAGAGGGGAAAACATCTTGATTGATAAGTTGAATACTCTCTGCAATACTTGGGGATGATATATGGCTATAACCAAGACTCCATCATGTTTGGCTGCATATATGTGGTTGGCATGGTGGAGGCTTGCCAACCAGTGTTGAAGCATGGGTGGCTGTGGCCCACACAGAGTGGTTGGTGGGTGTGACTCTGGCCACCTTGTTGGGCAGACTTGGATGGACCATGTGGGTTTTTATCTGCCATAATTTACTGTATTACTGTGAAATTATAAAGTCAAAATGATTAATAGTAAAGTTGCAGTAGGGAGCCGGAGGATAACTGATGTGGGGTAGTTCCAGCCAGATCCCTATTATTGGCTTTGCCCCTCCCTAAGATGACCTATCCAGAACTATCATTTCCCTAGACCTGGACAATGGAGCGGCATTGTGCGCCTTACGAGAATGATGCACTCCTTTGGTGACATTGTCCCTTCCCAGCTTAGAGGCTTGGATATTATGCCATCATTCATACATGGGCACCAGTTGTATCTGTCGGTAATTTTCTTTGATCTGGGTTTTTGTAATTCACTTTTTGGGGGGTAATATGAATTTCACTGTTGTACTGAATCAGTGCTTTCTGAGTGCAATTTTCTTTTGTCCCCCTCTCCAGGTAAGACATTTATGACTCCTCAATCATTGGTTGAACCAAGAATAATGACTTTAGTTTACTTACTTCAGGGGGAGGTTTAGTGAACTCAAATCAATCTAGGGCAAAGGTCCTCTAGTTAGACTCTTTAATGAGGATCATGATCTAGATTTTGCAGGCATCAATGAGACATGGTTCAAAGAGGGAGACCTGCCCTCCTGGTTTTTCAAAACTTTCCAAACCTTAGGCATGGAAGAGGTTTTATCATCATTTACCATACTGTCTCTTCATTGTGAAGAACTCCCTTTTACAGACTCTGGAGTAACGTGAGAAAATTCTTCAAAGGATGGCAAATTTGTGGCACAGCCTCCCGGTGGAGGTGGTGGAGATGATGACTGTGTCTGAATTCAAGCATGCTTGGGACAAGTACATAGGATCTCTGAGAGAGGAAGGGATAGTAGATGGCATGGATGGGTAGGCTAGATAGGACCATATTGTCTTAATTTGCCTTCACTTTTCTCTGTGTTTCAATTTGCAGAGTCAATTCTTCTCAGAATTTTCTTGTCCCCTCCCCTTAATGTCCTGCCGATCTATTCTCATTTTTTTCAGTTTAGGTTTCCAAGAGTTATGTTCTCTTATTTATGATCTTTATTATTGTTTTCTTTGTGCTAGTTTTTAGTGATGCTAATGTACATAGAGTGATGGCTTTTGTTTTCAGGATAAGGAATTTCTCTACCACTTGGGAATATTTGGGCTTACTCAATTGGACTCTCTTACAGCTCACATGGTGGGTTACTTCCTAAGCCTTGTTTTTAACTCTGAAACTTCATTGTACAAGCCTTTGGTCCTTTCTTCCCTTCCAATTCCGTGGACTGATCTTACTTGTAGATTTAAGCTGGGAACAGTGATATAGTGTCATCAACTAAGATGCCTCATATGAACTGGCATATTGCCTGTGTCCCACCTGAACACATTTCCTTCTTTCTTGTTGTCAGATGTTCACATCTTGCCTCTTGATTCTCAAGTTCAGAATTGGCATACCAGCCTTACTGCTCCATTTGGATATCATAGCACTCATAATACCTACATATGTGAGGCCAGATGATCAAAATGGCTGGTATCTTCCTGCTCTCTGCCTACGTAATTTAATTTTGGCATTTATAATCCACTTAACCATCAAATTCAAGGTGGTGAACAATCTCACATTATAAGCAGGTACTAACTCTGTCCTTAGAGGGCTCACAATCTTGTTTTTTGTACCTGAGGCAATGGAGAGTGTGACTTGCTCAGGGTATGGTGCTATGGTGGGAATTGAACCCACTGCACTAACCATTAGGCCACTCCTCCTCCTCCTAAGAAACAGCTTAGGCACTCAGAGCATGTTTGGTGTAAAATGAGAGACCAATTAAGCAGAAAATTGCAATAGACCAGAATGTCTGTTGCAAAGTAATCATAAAATGCATAATTTGTTTCCAAGCTGATCAAACCTGAAATTCAAATTCCTCTTCCCAAAGTGATGAATTTCAAATTCTCTTGCCTCTCATTTTGGAAAAGTAAAATTACTGCAAAATTCCTTACCTCCTACTACTATTACTTTCACTTTGACTCCTCGTTTTTCTACATGGTTGGTGTTTAACAAATCAGCAAACATTTTTGAATCCAAAGCCCTTACCACTATGAGGAATACTTGCACAATGGCTGATCATCCCTCTTTGTTTCATTAGGCTTGGGGCTTGGTAAGGTATAAGTTTCAATAAAGTTATACTGGAGTTCTCATGGATTTATTGGGGAGATTATAGGGTGGGATAGTTTTTCTGTGAGACTTGTGTTCAAGTTTGGATTTAATTATGCGTGTTTTTGTTCTATATAAGAAAATAATAAAATTCTAAAAAAAAAAAAAAATGCCAAGCAGGTGTTCTCTCGATTCATGTGTCACTCATTGACACTAACCTCATTACAGGTACAGTACGTTCTCTTCAGGTTTGAAACAGGTTCAAATTAGGCCATTTCTTAGACATTCTTCTCTTGATCTTTTCAGTCCGTCAAGTTATTGGCTGATCTCCATTCTGCCGTTGCTTTCCAAGACTTTGGAGAAAGTTGTCCTCTTTCAGCTGTCCTTTTCTTGAAAAGACAAATGTGCTTCATCCTCCACAGGCTGGTTTTCAGCCTGGGCATTCTACAGAGTCACTTCTTCCTGCCATGATGAATGAGCTGCGTCTTAATACTGTATTTAAAAATGCCTTGTTTGTCTGCTTTATATATTTATTTATTTATTGGTCCACTTGTATCCCACATTGCTTTGATTTGAACGCAGCATTTTACTTAATTACCAACTTCTATTGCATTGGTTAACCCAGCTAAGTATAATGGATACTGTTCACTCATGGTTTTCTAGCTATCAGGATGCTCTTTTATACCACCCACCCCTCCTTCTCTCAGACTTTCTCTCTTTCACATGGGGTCTCCAATGCACAAGTTTAGCCCCAGTTTTGTTCAGTCTTTTCTTAGCCCCATTTGCAACCATGGTGCAAAGTCTTGAGCTAAGTGGCTATTTTTTCACAAATGATACACAACAATTTTACCCTACTGATCAGAGTTCATCCGATCTTGTAATCCTGAATATGGCCCTGGATCAGATAGCACCCATCATAAAATAGTTCTGAATTACTCTAAATGTAAGATAATGTGGATTTCTCAGCACCTCCCACTCTCTCTGCTTGTCTTGTATTATATGGAGGTCCTATAGCCCATCACAATTATATTTTTGACTTTGGATTCAAGACAATCTTCCTAATCTTTTTTTTTTTACCCCAAATCTCTGCTATACATCAAGTCATTTTATTTTGCTCTCTGCCAGATATGCTCTATGAAACATTACTTTGGTCTTTCTGATTTAAGGACCTGACTTTTGGCCTGATATTAAGGAAACTTGACCATTACAATTTCTTATACCATGGTAGCCCTGATTATAACATCCGTCATCTACAACTTATTCAGAAATGAGAATTGCATCTTCTTATGGGTTATAAACAATATAAGCATATAAGGCTCTCGCTTCAGACCTTCCATTGGTTGCCTGTAAATTGTAAATCATTTCACGCAGGTATTCTGCTATACCTCTCTGACATGCTCTTATCTGCTTCTTGTATGCCACTCGTTGACACTACATGAACATTTTGTCTTATGCACTCAAGTTAATGCAGAATCTTATTTTTATACATCGACCCGTGTATCTTTCATGTAAATTGTACAGTGAACTGAACCAGGCTAAATTGAAAACTTTTCCCCTTGGCATATGGAGCTGTATGGCATACCTGGTTCAGTTGGGTCAATCTGGTCAGAGGGGTTTCTTCTCTTGTCTACTATCTTTGCTGTTTTTCTTCCTTTTATAATATTTGTTACTGTAAATAGCTCTGTTGCGCTATATGGCTTCAACTACAGTATATCAAGAAATAAAACTAAAGTTACTCTAAATCTAGATTTGATTTATTCAGAGGTTGCTCTGAGGTGGTATGTCATAATCCTTTTATGAGAAGCTTATTGCAAATAGGGAAGATAAGAATATGATTCTATGGAAATCATTAGCTTTATCTTTTTGTTTTATTATAGGTGACAGCATTTATCATGTTTTTGTATCCAAAGTAGGCAGTTCATCAAGCCGTGTTATTTGTTAACAAGTGTGGACCGCTGAAGTGCTGCATTAATTTCTGTTAACTGCCTACCACAGAAGGGGGCAAGAAATATATGCAGGCAGCAGCAACTATTTTGTTAGCATTATCTGCCATTCAGTTAATGTAGAGAAAAGTTCGTTGTTATGGATTAACTGAATCCCAAAATGTTGGGAGATCCCTTAACAGTAAATGGAGGTGCTGTACAGTTGCCATGAATTGATTTTTGCTGTTAACCCATGGTAAGTACAAAATCTTACTGCACTCTAGCAAACAAGATTCAAGATCTCATAATCTGGCAAACTATATGCTGATCAAAATCTGTTTACATGAATAAGAGAAGCAGTCGAATAGCCACAGGTGGGCCTGGGTGGGCATAGGCCCACCTAACAGTGGCACACTGCTGTGGTAGCTAGCAGGGATCCCTAAGCCCTACCAGCTGATGATGTCTCTGTAGGCGCCCAGGAACTCCTATGCATAGCTTGGCAGTTGGCAGCTACTTCCTGAGCCGCTGATGCTGGCACTCTGTGCATGCTCGGTTCTTGTGCACATGCAGAGGTTTTGTGCCAACAGCAGCGGCTCAGGAAGCTGATGCCAACTGCTGAGCTGTACAAAGGAGTTTCTGGATGCCTTGAAAGGAGATCTTCAGCAGGCAAGACTTAGGGATCCCTGCCAGCTCAAGTACTTAGTTTCTTTTAAAAGTTGAGTTAGTGGCCACTCATTTCCCCCTTAGGCCAGAATCTGCTGTCTGACTGTGCTACTGAAGAGAAGAATCTTGACCTAAGTACAAGAGATTGATAGAGCAACTACAAACGACAATGTTCACAGCAAGCATAAAAAGAAATGGTAAAACAAACAAATGCAAATTCTGTCACAGACCTTGAGACAGTTGCATATCTTGTTGCTTTCTGTGATGTGAGGAGGCCTGTAAACAAAAAGGGTACAATAAGGGAGCACAACTCACCAGCTGGAAACTGTGAATTCTGTAATGTTGCTGTACCAGAATAACATTTGGTTGTACCAAATTAACATCTCCATTGCTGTGGCTGGTGGGTCTCCACAAGCCTCACCAGCTGATGACCACCTCCTTCCCCTCTTCAAGTCCAGCGACCAAAACTCTCCAAGTTCTGTAGTTAGTAGCAGTATTTCAGAGCTCTTGCCCCCCCCCCCCCCCCCTGTTTGTCTTTCACACGTTCATGAAATCTGAACATGTGTGGTGGTGGGATGGGTAATGGCAATTTGGGGGTACTGCTACCAACTTGAAGAGCTTGGAGATTTCTGGCTGCCAGACTGGAAGAGGAGGTTTCAGCTGGTGGGGCTAGGGGGATCCCCACCAGCTCAATATTTATATTTTTCTTTTTGGTGGTGAGAAAATTTGGTGCCTACCCGTTTTAGGCTCAAGCCCTCTCCCTCCCCCCAAATCAGCCATCTGGCTATGCCACAGAATACAATACAAAAAAGTTAACATTCCAGTTAATACATTCAAAACATAATACATTTCTTGATTAGCTTTCGAAGATTGCCCTTCTTCGTCAGATCGGAAATAAGCAAATGTGCAAGCTGACAGTGTATATAAGTGAAAACATTCAAGCATTACTATGACAGTCTGACAGGGTGGGAGGATGGGGGTGGGTAGGAGGTATGCATTGGGACATCAAAGCATATCATTGATATTCTAACAGGATAGATGTAGATAGGGGAGGGGAGGGTGATCAACAGAGAAATACAGCTTTATGGTTTATAATGGGCTAGGAACACCAGATCCTTGTTAAGTCTTTTCTGTTTGGTGTTAAAACATTCAATCATTCTGACTTCAAAGGTCTTATGTTCTTGTATGGTTTTAAAGTTACCTTTCAGGATTCTCACTGTGAAATCACTGGTACAGTGTCCTGGTCCTGTAAAATGCTGACCAACAGGGGTGGGAGCCCTACTGGCACCAGTATTGTTCATGTGATGTCTATGTAAATTGAATCTTGTCTTAAGCATCTGGCCTGTTTCTCCAATATAGCATCCTTCGTTACATTTTTTACACTGAATGATATATACCACATTGGAAGATGAGCAAGTGAAAGATTCCTTTATGTTGAATATCTTTCCTTTGTGGATGACTGTGGGGTCCTGTGAAATGTTTTGGCATAGTTTGCAACTGGATAAATTACAGGGAAGTGTGCCCTTCTGTTCCTTTTCAGTCTGTGATGGAAGTTTACTTCTGATTAGCTTGTGTTTTAAGTTGGGTGGCTGTCGGAAGGCCAGTACTGGTGGGGATGGGAATATCTCTTTCAGTAAGTCATCCTCCTGGAGTATAGGTTATAGATCTCTTATGATTTTTCTCAGTTTTTCCAGCTCTGGATTGTATGTCACTACAAGGGGGATTCTGTCTGTGGCTTTTTACTCCTTTTTTACACATGAACAATACTGGTGCCAGTAGGGCTCCCACCCCTGTTGGTCAGCATTTTACAGGACCAGGACACTGTACCAGTGATTTCACAGTGAGAATCCTAACAGGTAACTTTAAAACCATACAAGAATGTAAGACCTTTGAAGTCAGAATGATTGAATATTTTAACACCCAACAGAAAGGACTTAACAAGGATCTGGGGTTCCTAGCCCATTATAAACCATAAAGCTGTATTTCTCTGTTGATCACCCTCCCCTCACCTATCCATACCTATCCTGTTAGAATATCAATGATATACTTTGATGTCCCCATGCATACCTCCTACCCACCCCCATCCTCCCACCCTGTCAGACTGTCATAGTAATGCTTGAATGTTTTCACTTATATACACTGTCAGCTTGCACATTTGCTTATTTCCGATCTGACGAAGAAGGGCAACCTTCGAAAGCTAATCAAGAAATGTATTAAGTTATGTCCAATAAAAAAAGGTATCATATTTTCTTTTCCATGTTTTATTTTGTTTGATTTCTATTGATAACCTTAAGAGTGGACTAACACGGCTACCACACTCCTCTACATTCAAAACAAAACACTTTTTCTACCTTTGTTGTCTGTACATTTTGTTTTTCCTTCTTGATCCCAGTTTCTCTTTTTCTGCTTTCTTTTTCTGTCTTCTGCCAATTTCTGTTTCCAGTGTCTGCTGTCCATTTTTATTTTCTCCTGTCTTGTTCCATTCCCTCACTACACTTTTCTCTCTAACATATTGATTTTTCCCTTTCAGCTATTTCTTCCCTTCCCCCCCCTTTTCTGCCTCTGTCCATTCAAATTTCACGTTCTCTAGCTCACCCTTCTTCTTTTAAAGTTTAGCTACCTAACAATTTTCTGTCTCTTCTCAAACCCTAGCTCTCCCATTTCTCACTTGACTCCTTTGCAAGCCTTCTATTTCCTTCCACGTACTCCCCATTACCACATTTCTACCTCTGTACTGACCTCTACACATCTTCTTGTCACCTCCGTTTTGACTTCTCCTACATGGTTCCACCATTTCCAGAATCTCCTCTCCCTCTCTCCACTCTTGAAGCCCACACCAATCTCATTGTTTGATATCTCCCTGTCCCTTTCCCTCCACCCCCTAGCATCTTTTTCTCCTATCTCTTTTCCCTCCCCCGCCATAGATCCATCTCGCCTCCTCACTCTCCGCACCCCATGGTCCAACATTACTCCCTCTCTTTTCTGTTCTTCTTCCCTCTCTCCTAGAGCATCTCTTTTCTCCCTCTATCCCATTGTTCCTCATCTATCCCTCCCTTCCACCCCCAGACTCAATATTTCTCCTTTCTCTTCCCTCCCTCCCTCCCATCCCCAGTTCCAGCTTCTTTCTCTTTCTTCCAGAATGCCCTCCCATTCAGTAACTGTCCTTCCTTCCAGGCGCACCATCTCTCCCTTTCTCTTTGCAACTGCCCTATCATATACTATATCTTTCTCCCTCCCTCCGCACCACCCCCAGGTTCACCATCTCTTCCTTTCTCTTCCCAACTGCTCTCCCATCTAGTATCTCTGTACCCCTCCCTCCACACCCCGGGTCCAATGTCTCTCCCTTTCTCTTGCCTCCCTCCATGCTACTGTCCACCTCTTCTGTTTCCAAGCCCATTATTTCTTCCCTTTCACCTCCCACCACCACATTCATTCCAGCATCTCCCCCTTTCTTTGAACCCTACTTCCCCCCCCCCCAGTTTAGTTCAGCCAGATTGGGGGGGGGGGGGTGGATGCGAGTGTGTATGAGTGTGTGTATGGGAGAGGGGGTTATACTGCAAAACGTTACACAGCTTTTGCTGATATTTTTCCTTAGTTATTGGTCTGCTTGTTTTTTTATTTATTTATTTATTTTTTATGCCTGTGCCCTGTAGTGCAGGCTATGCTATCAGAAAGGTTCTTATCAGTTTTATTCAATGTTGCCTTTGATTGCTATGTTATGGTGCTCTTTCGAGTATGTAATATGTTTGTTTCATGCTTTTAATAAATATATTTATTTAAAAAAATGGGGTGATATTGGAAAGTATTTGGGAAGTACTGCATTAGAAGCCTGGGAATGCAGAGATTATCTTACTTTTTGAGAAACTTGGCACTTTCAGCAGGCTTTTCAGTTGATTTTTCTTGTTTTTGGATTTGGTTTTACACCTTAGAGTTTCTACATTTAATTGTATTTTTTTGTGAAATAACAATTTAAAATAATCTGTGATGTAGTATTTTGTTGCTCTGGGAGTATCTTTTAGCAAACCAATAGGTTGAAATGGAATTAAACAACTAAAAGGGTATCTCATGACCTCGGACTTCTTCCAGTCTATCTCCGTTACTGTCCCCTTCTCCAATACATTTTGATAGCAGCTCCAGCTCTGTCTGGTTGCCCCCTTGGTCCTCTCACCACTAATCCATTACTGATTACTGTGCTTTAAATCCCACTGCTTCAGCCCTGATGGTCCTTAAGAGTATTTCACTGACCCCTTTTTTCCTCCTGCTGATGGTCCAGGACTCTGACTTAGAAGGGCTTGATGGATTTCTAGGGGCCACCTATTAGGGACCACTGCTGACACCTTCAGAGTAAGCAAGATTAATTTTAAAACTGGAGCACTCTCCCCACAAACATGTTCCTTATTAGGTGATATCGGATTGTCTGATCTTCATGAATTGCATCCTAATAGGGCCATGGCCTGAAGCCTGCTAGAATTATACTGTCTCTTTGTTAGAAAGCTGCTTGCCTTCTGTTAGTGGCTTTCCCGCATTCTGTTGTTAGTTTAAGTGTTAAATGAGTTTGGTTGCTACAGTTTTTTTTTAGCAGGAACCAGTAAGCAGAGGAATGGAATCCCATAGAAATACCATTCTTATAATAATGCATGTATTCTTCCACCGCACAAGTATCTGTTCAGCATTATAAAGTTGCGCTGTTTACATAGAAATCAGCACTCTTTTGAAGGAATTCTATGTATGGTGCCCAAAGCTGTACTCAACTTAATTGATCAATTAACTCTTAACTAGCAGTAATCGGGTGCTAGCAACAATTGCAGTTAATTGGCATCAATTTAAATTTGCGTGCGGAACTGGCTGTTCGCTATTCTATAAGGCTTAGCGCCTACCCTATAACATGTATATGAAAAGGCAGCATGGCCAGGGGTGTGGCAGGGACATTCTGAAAAGTTATGCGTAGAATTACAGAATTTTGCCTAACTTGGGGTGCTGGCATATGCACCTGGAATCCATTCCTAAGCAGTGTTCTATATAAGGGGCACGTTCTTCATAGAATAGTGCTTAGCGCTGAATTTTTTTCAGCATTCCAGTTTCAGCATCATTTATAGAATTTCCCCCTTATGTCTTTCATTTCAAATATATACGACACATAGAACAAGAGAAAATTGAGCAAACAAATTGTGAACCATTTTCTAACCTCGGAGACAGCTAGCACAGATGGCAATACTGGATGACCGGTTAATTTGCTTTGATGTCTTACACCTATGATCTGATGTGTTCTGATATCGACATAGAAGGCTAAAACTGGGCTCTTTCTGATGTAATATAAATGATTTCTAAGAGCCAGAATTATTGATAACAATAAACTTGAAGGAGAATTCAGCGGAAATGAATGGCTGGAAAAACAGCACTTCAGGCTAACACGCCAGAATGTTGGTGTTTAAATTCTATGCTGAAACACGTAACATTGTATGCACCTAAATTATCCGTGCAACCTTTTTGTTGAGTGGAATTTTTTTCAGGGGGAGGGGGTTTGTCCTTCAGTCCAATCCCCACACCCCCTTTCTTTTCCCAGATGAATGTTATAATTCAACCTCTTTATTAAGCAAGAATATATTGTCCCATGTTACAGATAATCTGAGATTTCATTCAAAATCTTACCTTGACAATACAAATCTAAAGGAGCCCAAACTTAAATACTGAAAAGCTCTGTCTTATCGTACTTTCTAGTGAGACATGTATGCAACAAGCAATCATGGAGAAAGCAGTATTATCCTTCCAGTAAGACAATATGGCTTTTATTCCTATAGCCATAAGTGCATCAAACAGTCTAGGCCTCTCTACTTAGATGAGAGAAAGTTGCTGTCCTCCAAAGAACTATTTTAGAATGCAGATTGGGCTGAATTTCTAACACTAGTAATCCGCTCCCAGACTGGAACCCCAAACTGCTTCAAATTTACACAAGTATGCAACATATGAGACAGTAGCTACATACCCAGATGAACTTTAACCATGTTCATATAAAACTGCTCTCCAAAAATACCTATTAGGTGGCAAAATGACAACTGGAACTCAGGACTACAAAAAACGTTATCAATTTATGAGGGATGCATAGCACTATGTTTTAGTGCTGGAAAACATAACTAACTTGGCTGCTTTTTAGGTTAGCTAAGTTACAGTGCTGCTGTGAACTTCCTGAGAAGAAATGTAACCGGATGCAGTCACAAGCTGGGGGAAGTAGGTTATATAAAAAGGAAATATCATACAATATGTTTCCTTGCTTTTAGGAGCCTCTGAACAGAATGCTGAGGGCAGACTGCCAATTTCGCAGTAGTGGCAAGCGTTCTTATACTAGATCAGGGGATTTTATTATTATTGACTTGCTGAAAATAAGGAAGCATCTATTTTCCCCCTCCCTCCTTTTTATAACTGTCAGCTTTGTGGTCTATTTTATCCAGAGTGGCTCGCAAAGAATTTGAGAAACCATTGGGCAAGAAGACTAGGCATGTGTCTAGGATGGAGGCTTCTTGAGGGCAGCAAATTTTAATATTTAATAAACTTATGATGTCCTATTATGTATTTTTACAGGATTGTTGTGGAATGGTCATGATTGTTTTCATAATTATCAAAATATTGGGGATGGGGTATGGGCTTGGGGCCTGAAATTTAACTGAAAGTGGTGCAGGGCTAAAGGTTTGCCTAGAGAGCCCAATATTCTTGCAGCAGCCCCAGATCTGACATTAATTCTACCGCTGTCATATCAAATATATTTTTATTTTTCTAAAAGAATTAACCCATTGCTTCCCTTGAATTATTTGGTTATGGAAGCACATTTTGCTTCACCCTCATTCTGAGCTTAGATGCTGCATAATAGTAAGCTCTGTAGGCCTCGGTGGAGGGTTTCAACAGATTTGTTTTTCGTGATTTCTGCATTGTATGTTCATAGAAATATAGACAAATGTAGGCAGACCATATGGCCTTTACAGTCTGCCCATCCATGCCAATCTGCTCACCCTATTACTCCCTTAGAGATCCTGTGTACTTGTCCCAAGCTCTCTTGAATTCAGATACTGTTTTTGTTTCCACTTCCACCGGGAGGCAGTTCCATGAATTCACCACCCTTTCTGTGAAGAAGTATTTCCTCAGGTTACTTCTGAATCTACCCCTTTCACCTTCATCCTATGCCCCCTCATTCCAGATCTTCCTTTCAATTGAAAGAGACTTGCCTTCTGAGCATTTACACCGCATAGGTATTGAAATGTTTCTATCATATCTCCCTTCTCTCATCTTTCTTCCAAAGTATATATATTGAGATCTTTAAGTCTGTCCCCATATGCTTTATGATGACCACTGACCATTTTAATAGCAGCCCTCTGGACTGACTCCATCCTGTTTATATTTTTTTGAAGGTGCGGTCTCCAGAATTGTTCACAAATATTCTAAATGAGGTCTCACCAGAGTCTTACACAGGGGCATTACCACCTCCTTTTTCCTACTGGCCATTCCTCTCCCTATGCCCCCAAGCATCCTTCTAGCTTTCGCCCTCACCCTCTCTCATCTTTCTTCCAAAGTATATATATTGAGATCTTTAAGTCTGTCCCCATATGCTTTATGATGACCATTAACCATTTTAATAGCAGCCCTCTGGACTGACTCCATCCTGTTTATATTTTTTTGAAGGTGCGGTCTCCAGAATGTTCACAAATATTCTAAATGAGGTCTCACCAGAGTCTTACACAGGGGCATTACCACCTCCTTTTTCCTACTGGCCATTCCTCTCCCTATGCCCCCAAGCATCCTTCTAGCTTTCGCCCTCACCTTTTCTACCTGTTTGTCCTTTTTAAGATCATCACATATGATCACATCTGCTCCTCTTTCATGCACAAATGTTCTTCACCCCCAAAACTGTACCATTCCCTTGGGTTTTTGTAGCCCAAATGCATGACCTTGCATTTCTTAGCATTAAATCTAAGCTGCCAAATTCCAGACCATTCCGCTAGCTTTGCCAAGTACTTCCTTATGTTATCCACACCATCAGGCGTGTCTACCCTATTGCAGATTTTGGTATCATCCGTAAAGAAGCAAACCTTACCAGATAGCCCTTCAGCAATGTTGCTTACACAAATGTTAAAAAGAACCAGCCAAGAACCAAACCATGCTGTACACCACAGGTAACATCCTTTTCCTCAGAATGAGCTCCATATACTACTACCCTCTGCCGCCTTCCACTCAACCAGTTCCTAACCCAGTCAGTCACTTTAGGACCGATACCAATGGAACTCAGTTGATTTATTAATCGTCTATGCGGACCCATGTCAAAGGCTTTGGTAAAAGCTAAATACACCAAATCTAGCATTCTCTCTCAGTCCATCTTTCTGGTCATCCAGTCAAAGAAATTATTCAGGTTTGTCTGTCAAGACCTGCCTCTAGTGAAACCATGTTGCCTCGGGTCCTGTAATATATTGGATTCCAAAAACTTTACTATTCTTTGTTTTAAAAAGCATTTTCATTAATTTACTTACCACAAAAGTCACTTACCGGCCTGTAGTTCACAAGCTCTTCCTTCCACTTTTGTGGAGAGGGGCCACATCTGCTCTTCTCCAGCCCTCTGGGACCACTCAGGACTCTAGAGAAGCATTGAAAAGTTCAATCAACGGAGCCGCTAGAACTTCCTTAAGTTCCTTTAGTACCCTCGGATCTAATTGTACTCCAGTGCTTTATTTTATGATCAGTTTAAATGCTCTGTTTTCTTAAAAATCTGCTCTGGCTCTAGCCTTTTGAGGCTCAGAGCCATGAAGTGTTTCCGAACAGTTTGAATTTAGATTATTGTCTGAGATCCAAGGTAGTTTTGCTTTTCAAAACGTGAAAGGAAAATATTTATGCTTGTTGTTTTTATTATTATTTCTGGTTAACTTTTGCATTAGCTGGTTTCCAAAGATGCACTTTTCCTCTTTTCACCTGATTTAGCTGTTGTGAGCAATCCAAAAACCTTATATGTAAACCTGACTTGAATGCTCTTTCACTCTTAAAAGCTGCTACTATTGCTCCTTCCTGTTCCTGCCCTCCTACCCCTTCCCTGGCAGTAGTGTGTGTGACTTCTCTGAGCAGAGCTGGGAATAGACTGAGCTTGGCAGGGCACACGCTTCTCCCTTTAGTTTCCTGTCTGAGAAGAGAGGAAGAGATGGGATTGGCCTGGTGACATGAAGCATACTGGGTCACTCCCCTGCATTAGTTCTTGTTAGCTTGTATTTGAGACACCACTCCCAATGGCAAATAGTAATTTTGAGGGCTGCTTGTTCCATTCTGCTTTTAAAATATATTTCATTTAGAATGTTTAGTGTTTACATTCTTTGTAATATCCTTTTTGAATAAAATAATTGCAGGACTACCTCAGTTGCAGCATAATAAAATTGCGAATCTGTTATGTGAACATTAAATAGCTTAGAATTAAATCATAATTTATGGATTAGGGATAAGTTAATTAGTATAAATGTTTTTCTGGCATAACACATGCAGGCTTTGGCAAAACATAAGGAAATGTTTAACCTTTCTTTTTAGAGTTGGCATCTACAAATACAAGTCCCCACACCCCTCCTGCAGTAGTACTAGTCAGATTATTCAAAATATTGACTTGTTAGTTGACCTTGATGCTTTTCCTTTGATGTTGCTTAGATCTTCTATATTATAATGGGGGTGATTCAATTAAGTGGTTGCTAATACAGTGCAATCCGCTTAAGTGCAAGGGTCTGGGACCAAAGAAATACATGCAGTTAACCAGAGCGTGCACGTAACCGTTGTGACCCAAAGAAGCTTTACATCTGATAGACATATGTACAGTACTGTTTATTATACGTACAGTATACAGTCTGTTAACTCAGTCTCCGTTAACTGACGTTAGGCCTACTTGAAGTAATCAGTCATAGTCCTCCGTACACTCTTGTGTTTGTGAGTTCCATAGACTGTAAAAACTGTCATAGCACTGACATCCAGTGGGCTCCAGATAGGCCTGCACGGTGTTGAGACTCTCCAGCGCTCTTGCAAAAGTGACAGGAGGTTGTTGAATTTCATCAGCATGTGCCTCGCTGCTCATTTCATCATCTGTTTCATCATCAGCCGTTGCCTGCGTATAGGCGCATATCTCGACATCAGTGCTGTCGTCAGTTGTTCGTAGATCGTAATCAACAGCTACGTAGTGATGAAACTCCTCTTCAGTAACAGCGGCTGGGATGTCAATAGCCTATTCATCTGACGTGTTTGCAACAGCTGCATCTGTTTCGTCCTTCTCCACATCCTTAACAAAGCTTGCCCGCTTGTAGCAGTTCACAGTGGTTGCCTGTGTAACATGATTCCAGGCTTCTTTCTGCATATGTAGGGAATCCAACAGTGATAGATTACGAGCCAGTTCAACAGCATGTTTATCCTTGCCAGTCTGGTCATCCATAACGCTCATCAGACGGCGTAGCACAAGAGCCCAATAATGTTGTTTGAAATTGGCTATTATGCCCTGATCCATAGGTTGGATCAGAGAGGTAGTGTTTGGTGGCAGGAAGACAGCCTGACATCATCACTGTGTGCAGCACAATTATCACAAAGCAACAAAATCTGACGCTTTTGTGCCCGCATTCTAGTGTCTAACTTCTTTAGCCACTGCTTCCAAATTTCCCCAGTCATCCATGAATTTGCATTAGCCTCGTATGACACAGGAAGTCGCTTAACATTCTTGAAGCAATGGGGCTGTTTGCTGTTTCCAATGACGAGTGGTTCCAACTTCTCACTCCCATCCATATTGCAGCAAAGGAGGATCGTCAGTCGGTCCTTCGACGTTTTACTTCCTGTAGTTTTGGCTTGTTTGAATGCAAGTGTTCCATCAGGAATCGCTCACCAGTAGAGACCATTTTAGTCAGCATTGAAAATGGCACGAGGCGCAAACTCGTTCAAGATGGTAGGAAGAACTGAAACAACCCAATTTTCAGTACCAAAGTCATCAGCGTCTTGTTTTTCACCATGCTGTTTCTTGTATTTTATGTTGTTCCTCTCCTTCCATCTTTCCAACCATCCAACAGTGGTTTTGAATTCAGTTAGTCCAAGACTTTTCAGCTAGCTGATTAGCTTTCTCCATAAGCAGTGGACCACTGACAGGAAACTGTCTGCTCCTGACTTGAGAAAACCACCGAAGAAGAGCATCTTCTACATCCTCAGCTTTTTCCGCCCGTTTACGTTTCCTGTGTGGATTTGTATTGTTTTGCCAGTCTTCCAGAAGCTGATCTTTCTGCTTCAAGATACGTGAAATTTGACTGGGATTGACACCATATTCTTTAGCAATAGATGCTTGACTTTGTTTTCTATTTTTTAAAGAACTTCTATTCGTTCAGCCAGTGTTAAAGTCTTACAGTTGCGCGATGACTCCAGTGTACACTGTAACAACTTTCTTTCGCTTATTCTGCCTGTAGCAGTTAACTAATGAGATTTCAAATTTATCGCCCCTTTGTCACGTGCTAATCGGCTTCCATATTCCGTGCGTGCGCTTATGTGAACTCTTTCCTGCAGAGGAGCGGTCTTAAACCATGCATATAATCAAATCGTGCACTTATCAGTGGTGCGCTAAACTGAATTTTGTCCCCATAGAAATTGATGTTACCAAAAACAGGACCAAAGTACGGCATGCAGTTAAACAGAGCATGCGCTTATCTGACATGCACTTAAATGGAGTGCACTGTATTTATGTACCATATGCATACTAAGGGGCCCTTTTACTATGCTGACCTAAAAAGTGGCCAGCGCTATCGCTAGCGCAAAACGTTCCCATACGCTGAGGCCATTTTTAACGTGGTTGTAAATTTGACGCATTTCCCATTTTCTCAATTAATGGCCATGCGCTAATTTTCCCATTAGTGCATGGCCATTATCGTGGGAGCACTTACCAACACCTGTTTTCTAGGTGGTAAGGATTACCACGCTAATCAGACTCTAATCGGTTGGTGCACAGCAGTGTAGCTGCGCTAACCGATTAGTGCAGAACGCATCTACTCTCCGCCCCCAGCGCTAAAAAATAAAAAAGTATTTTTTAACGCATAGAAAGCACGTGCAGATGTCAAAACTACTGCAAGATGTCTGAACATGCCACACGGTAATGCTTTTTAACCTGCAGTAATCCTGCGTTAGTGCTTAGTAAAAGGGCCCCTAAATGATTAAAATAATGCCATACTGTATATACACATATGTTGGTAAATATCAAACTTTCTCCTAAGCACTATTCTGTAAATAGACACATCTTAGTGCTTATTTGACAGATGGGCATACACATAGACGAATCTGGATTGAGCATAGGTGGGACTCACTTTTACATGTATAATTATAGATATGAGTTACTCATGAGACCAGCTCTGCGGTTGGTATAAATGCTCACGTCTGAATTGCAGTGCACTAGCATTTTATAAAGGAGCATAGGCATCTGCTTTCCTTTATATGATAAGCATTTAGAGGCACTGTTATAGAATTATCTTATTCCTGCTGGAATTCTGCACCAAAAAAGTCTACATTCTGCACACAAAATCTGCAAATTCTGCAAGTTTATTTGGCATAATTCAACCAATATTACAGCCCCCTCTTCCTGTACACAGCTACCATCCATATTTTTCCCAGCACCCATACCTTTTTTTACAGCCCCCTCCCTGCACCCACACACATCCACATTTTTTTCTAGCCCCCTCCTTGCATCCACACATTGCATTCCTCCTTTTTTTCCAGACCCCCTCCCGCCCTCTCTGCAGCCACACATAGGATCCCCCTTTTTATTTTACAGTCCCTTCCTTCCCCTCCCTCCCTCCCTCCAGTCAACCCTACACTCACCTGTGATATAGGAGGAGGAGGAGCTGCAGCAGCAGCAGGAAAAGCTTTTCGGGGCAGGAAAGAACCCCACTCTTTTTTGCCCCACTGCCGCCACTCTCTTGCTGATGCCATGCTTTTTCAAAATGGCCGCCAAGACTTCATTCAGTAATCTCGTCATTGAATATCTCCTCCCTTATGTGTTTTGCATGTATAGCCCCTCATATTTGAGCCTTCGCAAAACTCATAGGAGACAAGGTTTCCCAAGCTAGTGTGGGCAGGAAGGTCTGTTGTGGTTTCCAAGGGTAGTCTCCATTCATCTGTTGCTTGCACAGAGGCCTTGAAATTGGGTGTATGAACTTGGCTGCTAATAGTGTGCTGAACTAAAACAATGTTGGCACATTTAGCCACACCCATTTATAAATAATTTCTGTAAGCTGTTACAGCTCCAGTATACCCAAAATGACACACACCAAATTAGCATACAGATTCTGCATGCAGCACAATACCAGAAAAACAGAACATTGCTATACATTGCAAAATAAGACAGCAGATGTAAATTTTCAAATTGGACATATTCCAAACACTAAAATGAAAATAAAATGATTTTTTCTACCTTCCACGGAAACAGGAAATTGCATCAGTGCACGCTGAGAGAGAGGGGGAAGACTTAAAGGCTAGAGGTGAGCCTGTTATTTCGCTGCCGCTGCTGCGATTTCTTAAAACACAGGGCGGCAGGAAAAAAAGCAGCTGAGCGACAATATGGCAGGGAGCAATAGGAAGCACCGCAGGGCCCCTGGAGGCACGAGGCCCTCTGCGACCGCTCCTGTCACCAAGATGTGTAGTATTTGTAGTCCATGATTCTATTCATTGAAATCAGTGCTGCAGGTCCCATAATGCACCAGGATGAGGTTGGCAGAAATCTAGGACTGGTCAAAAATTCTCTTTCTCCTGTAATGGGTAACTTGGCAGCTCTGTCTACTACTACTATTTAGCATTTCTATAGCACTACAAGGCGTACGCAGCGCTGCACAAACATAGAAGAAAGACAGTCCCTGCTCAAAGAGCTTACAGTCTAATAGACAAAAAAATAAAGTAATCAAATCAATTAATGTGTACAGGAAGGAGGAGAGCAGGGTAGATGGAGGTGAGTGGTTACAAGTGGTTACGAGTCAAAAGCAATGTTAAAGAGGTGGGCTTTCAGTCTAGATTTAAAGGTGGCCAAGGATGGGGCAAGACGTATGGGCTCAGGAAGTTTATTCCAGGCGTAGGGTGCAGCGAGACAGAAGGCGCGAAGTCTGGAGTTGGCAGTAGTGGAGAAGGGAACAGATAAGAAGGATTTATCCATGGAGCGGAGTGCACGGGATGGGGTGTAGGGAAGGACGAGTGTGGAGAGATACTGGGGAGCAGCAGAGTGAGTACATTTATAGGTTAGTAGAAGAAGTTTGAACAGGATGCGAAAACGGATAGGGAGCCAGTGAAGCGACTTGAGGAGAGGGGTAGTATGAGTAAAGCGACCCTGGCGGAAGACGAGATGGGCAGCAGAGTTTTGAACCGATTGGAGAAGGGAGAGGTGACTAAGTGGGAGGCCAGCAAGAAGCTGGCCTCCCACTTCCATGTTGAACACACCATATACCATGGAAGTTGAAAGTCTAAGATATTTGACTGTTATAAGTGAATCTGCAATACACGAGATTTACAGTATATATGTAAAATAACAAGGTCCAGTACTCGACCGCATTATAAGTGGTCCTGTGTTAAATCAAGCTGCATTATATTGGCTCTACACTGCAGTTTAATTCGGCTTGCAAAGTTTGCAAGCCAGTGCTTCTGTGGCTTTTACATCATACACTAAATTCCATCGTGACATAGTTGAGTTTTTCAGCTAGGCAAGGTTTCCAGCCAAAATTTAGATTTACATTTGTAAATCATACTTGCATCATCACTTCTTCCCCTTTATACGCTTGGGGTAGAAGCTTCTCTCCATGAGCTGCATTACAAAAGGATGGTTGCCTTTGTATGTGGAGTAGACCAAAACCCTTAAGGTTCACCTACTTTTTGTTTCTTTTGACATTAGCAGACCTGGAATTCCTGTGGGAAAACATGCCATCTGTAATTGACTAGCAGATTGCATTTCTCATTGTTATTCCTTGGCTGGTTTGACCTTAGAGGGGTAAATCTGAGCTTATGCTATAGGGATGATGGCAATGTAGTCAACCTTGGGTCAGATTTCACTGAAGAGATTTGCAAAGCAGTAACCTGGAGTTCAGTCCATACGTTCACAAAGCATTATTGTCTTGATACTGCCTGTCATTAGAATTTAATTCTTTGGCTACATGGGCTGTTCTAAGAATAAAGCACATCTCAGCCTCCTGGGACATTTTTCTATTGAAATGTTTTCCAGGATTATTTCCAGTTATGTGAAATGATAAAATACTGAAGAAAATACCCATCAGTTTTTTTTCTTTTGTTGGCATTTTTCTTTTTCCTTTTTTGTTGAAGGTAATCTTTATTTAGCTAGTTCCATGTGTGCCCCTATTTAGAGACGATCATTGTTGAAAAAAAATGTCAGTAGTATGTGGTGATGTTTAAAGAGGAGGAGTCAGTAGATGTGCTAAATATTACTGCGATGTGCAACCTTAAGTAAAAGTTAATGTACTCATAGTTTTATCTGAACAGTGTCATATCTTGGTCTCATTCTGAGAGTCACTTGCAACATTTGTGGAAATTTGTGCCACAGCAGCTGCCCTGACTTATCTCCCACCCCACAGAAGCAACAAGATTGGACTTGGCAGCCTCAATATATCACCTCCCACCCCCATAGAAACCTCACTTATATTCCTTCCTAATCTTTTTTTTTTCTTCCCACACACTGTGCTCAAAGAGCTTTCTCCTCTCTCTCTCACACCCCTTGTGCTTGTCTCCCATTCTTTTACCTGCAGTCTATTATCTTGCCCTACCCTGATCTTTGTCCCACACGTCCCCCTCTGTCCTGTTGTCTTCCCTTCCTGTGCCTCACTGTACCCTCCTCTTTTCTTCTCCTCCAGCAGAAATACCAAATCCTTCAGATCTTCTGAGTTCCCAGACCACTGGAGTTTGCACCAGTTGTTTGGTCAGCCAGATTAGCAGGTTTAATTTAGCCCTCCCCCCTTGGAGGCACCTGTGACCTGCGGACAGCTATACTCTAGTATTGCTGGCGCTTCTTGTGCAGGGGCAACTTTTATTTATCTATCTATTTAGACATTTATATCCTGCATTTTTCCAAACAATGTTTAGGTTCAATATGGCTTACATACTTTTAATATTTCCATCTTCTAGCACTGCTGCCCATCTTCCACAAAGATCCACCAGATCTGGAAGAGATCTGAAGGATACATGAGATCTGTGCACTCAAGCTACTTCTTACATTTTTCATTCTGCTGAGCACCACTACCTCTCTTCCCTCATTTACAGGTGGAGGACCTTGCTGTGGGAAAGGGTAAAAATCAGATCCAATGGATCTATGTGGTGTAAACTACTTAAGGTAGAATAAATTTAAATCTGGTGGAACCAGAGGATCCGGTTTTACCCTCCCTTTCTTTCCATCCTGCTCCACCCCCACCATTCCAAGCTCTCCTCTCTTTACCCTCAGCCTTCCTGCTCCCAACACCCAATCTTTCTTTTTGCCCCTTTCCTTCTTTCATAGCATACCAGCTGCAAACCTCCATACTCGATCACCTCTCTGTTCCTCTTTTCCCTGGTGTTCCCTAAACTTGAGGGAGGAAGGATAGCGGGAAGAGTTAAAGAGCCAAGGAGCCCTTGAACTAAAGTGCTAAGAGATGAGCTTAGCTTGAACTTTCTCATGATAAGCCCATTTTTAACACTTTCCTAAAATAGAGCTTTTTTTCTTTTTGCAGGTCCCATGCTAATTTTTCCACTAGAGCATGAGACCTGCAAAATATTAATGTGGGAGCACGTACCATCTCTTCTTTAGGAGGCACTAATGGGCCGATGATCAGAAGCAAACACGGGTGCTAAAGGCCAATAGCGCCATACTAGCTCCTGTGTTTGCTCCCGCCCGATGATCAGAGCCAGTAAGCGCATCTAATAAATCCCTTGCTGGCTCTGAACGTTAATTGCCTACAAATGTATGCAAACAAGGGTCTCCCACATAAATCCCTCATGATCAGTGGGCAGCGCACCAAACAAAGGCGCTGCTACTGCTGCAAACCTTACGCCAACTAGGAGCTGTTGTTAGGGTTTGATAGCAAGGAAGGAATGAGGGAGACCACTGAAGAGTTTGACAGGTCCGAGATTTTTTCCCAGACCTGTCAAACCTAAGCCCGCGCCCACCCCCCCCCCCAAAAAAAAATACAAGACCAGGAGGTCTGGTGGACCTCCAGGCCCCCCCACCCCCAAAGCACAAAAACCCTGGTGGTCCAGTGAGACCCCTATCTATCTGCCCCCCTCTACCCCCGGCGGCCTACCTCTCTGTAATGGTGGTAGTAGTTGGAGGAGGGAGGGACTACCACTCCCTCCCTTCTCTTCGGGTGCCTTCCCACCCTGCCTGGTGCATCCTGGAATGCTCTGAGTGGGGCTTAACTCAAGTTAGGTCCTGCCCAGCACATCCTGGGATGCACCAGGCAGGGCGGGACACTACCATTTTGGGAAGGTGCCTGAAGAGGAGGAAAGGGAGTGCTAATCCCACCCTCCTCCTACTTCTACGACTTTGGAGAGGTAGGCTGCCAGGGGGAGGGGCATAGTGGTCCCACTGGACCACCATGGCATTTTTGTGCGATGTGGGGGTGGGGTGGGAGGGGGAAGCTAGCTGGACCACCAGGGTTTTTGTGCTTTGGGGGTGGGAGGACCTGACCTCCAGATCTTGTGTTGGGCGGGCTTAGGTTTGACAGGTTGAGGAGAAAATCCCGGACCTGTCAAACCTCTTCTGCTGTTTGACAGATCCGGGCTTTTGACAGCCCAGACCTGTCGAACAACTTCTGTGGGAGGATTGTGCCTTGAGCGCATGCTCAGGCACAGTCCTCCCGCAGAAGTAGCCCTGTGATCAGAGAACTACCCCTATGATCTGAGCTAATAGCACACATAAATTTGCATGCTGTTAGCTTTGATGATAGTGGAGTTATAGCCCCGTGCTGTTCCGGTGCTATTTTTAGAGCGCTGTTTGGAACAGCATGGGGCTTCTGATTATCGGCCCATAAATGTTGCTGCATTAAGTCTACATTATCCAGTTAGTGCATTAATGCAAATGCGCTAACTGGATAACCCTTCCATGCTCATGCCCTGCCCATGACACGCCCCTTCCCCCCAAATAGGTTGCAATTATTGCATGCTGACAGGCATACTACTGCAAAACGCTTTTGTGCATTTTGTGATAATCCTTTTCTTGCGTGCTAAGGCCATGTTAGGACTTTGCATATTTTAGAACAAGGGCCCACAAGTGAGCAGGTTCAGGTAGACTAAAGATATGGGGAGAGAGTGGTGGAGATCTGTTATATCCACAGAGAAACGGGGTTTGAACAGGATTTAAACAGTGCAGCTAATTCAATCTCTGCTGGTCCAGAGGATTTGCAGCTGGGCGTCTTCTCATCCCACAGGAAGGCGGTATATCAAATCTCATCAAACCTCACTAATTCAACTCAACAACCCACTCAGTTATGAAAATCCACCTCTATAACCTCAACAACCCACTCAGTTATGAAAATCCACCCCTGTAACTACCCTAATCACTCCCTTCCTTCTTCTCTCTTCCCTACTTAATCTCTGCACAATACTAACTGTATCTAATATCTTGGAATGACATTAACAAAATTATGTAAGCCACATTGAGCCTGCAAATAGGTGGGAAAATGTGGGATACAAATGCAATAAATAATAATAATCCCCATTTCCTTTCTCCTTATTTCTATCTCTCTCTCTCTAAAACAGTGTCCTTACTTTGAAACAAAATTAATGAGGGTTTCTTCAGATTGGGGCTCATTTGTTTTTATATTATGTAAGTAATCCGCTGAGAACTATGGATCAAGCGGAAACATTTTTAAATAAGTACAATTTTCAAAGCACTTACATTTACAAAGTTCTATAGGTTACTATAAGTCTCATTTTCAAAAGAAAAAATGGTCAAAGTGTCATAAAGCACCATTTGGACTGATTTCTTCTTAAAACGTCCAAATCGGTATTTTTAAAAACTGTTTTTTAGGCATTTGGACGGATTTCTTAAAGGTATATTTTCAAAGCACCCAAGTGCTTTGAAAATATGCCTCCATGTGTCCTAGTGTATTGTTGAATTTATAAAGTGAATCTTCTGCTTTCCCATGAAGAATGAATATATGTGGTGTGTGTGTTTATAATAGAATATTTACATAGGGTTAGAATGTTCACTGATTCAATTAGATTGCATATCCATGTACAGCAAACATTTTTTTAATGCTAAACTTATGCTAATCTTTGCCACCCATGAGCTACAAACAGCAAGTAGAAAACATACTGGATTATTTGGATTATTATAAAATTTTCTGAAATATCTTTCTGTTAAAATCACAAGTATTTGAACAGAGTTGCATTTGTTTCAGAAGTAGTAACAAGCGATTTTCGTATAATCACAAATATTGATGTGTCTCGGGCATTTTCTAATATTCTGTGTAGTTGTTGGAACAGCATGGACTAGTTTGCAGGGTTGATGGAATATCCGTTAGACTCTTACTATCCTGCTTGTTGGCCTTGAAAGCTGGCCTTTGTGAGTGTGCTGCAGCCACCACTTAAGTTCACTTTTCCCATCAAGCTCTTAAGGGTCCTTTTACAAAGCTGTGGAAGGAAGATGGATGATTTTCTATTTTTGGTCTTAATAGCCATGCGCTAATGTTGCCATTACTGCATGGCCATTAGTGTGTGGGTCTTAATGCCACTCGTTTTGTAGGCACATGTTAATCAGACATGCCCCCTTGGCCAGAAAATAAAACCTATTCTTTTAGCACATGGGTTGCTCACGCACATCGGGATGCTTCAACGTGCACCACAGTAATAAGCCCTTTTAAGCTGCGGTAAGCATGTGTTAATACTTACTGCAGCTTGGCAAAAGTACCGCTTACTGATCTTACTTGCACCATTTCAGTCAAAAAAGATTAGCAATAGCCATACGGCATAGGGATACACTTTCATTAGTGTGTATTTGGTGCCTTAATTTTTAGCGCACACAAATCAGTTTGATTCATGTTAATCTATGAGTGAATTTGTGGTGTCAGCATGCATCAAAAACTTTAAAAAAAAAAACACATGTATGAAAACAACTGGAAAAAAGAGTGTTAAATGAACCAAATGTAAATACAAAGTATGGTAACTGCACAGGAAATACAGGAGTCTCAAAAATAGGGAGGGAAAAGACCTAAAAAATACCAAGATCAACAATATCGGAGCTCAAATCTGTTCTAGCCACCTTACTACTACTACTATTTAACATTTCTAAAGCACTACTAGGGTTACGCAGCGCTGTACAATTTAACATAGAAAGACAGTCCCTGCTCAATGAGCTTACAATCTAAAGGACAAATATACAGTTAGTTAAGTAGGGGTCATTAAATTGGGGGTAGTCTAGGTTACTTGAAGGTATAGAGGTTAGGTGTCGAAAGCAACATTGAAGAGGTGGGCTTTGAGTAAGGCTTTGAAGATGGGTAGGGAGGGGGCTTGGCGCAGGGGCTCAGGAAGTCTATTCCAGGCATAGGTTGAGGCGAGGCAGAATGGGCGGAGTCTGGAATTGGTGGTGGTGGAGAAGGGTACTGAGAGGAGGGATTTGTCCTTTGAGCGGAGGTTACGGGTGGGAACGTAAGGGGAGATGAGGGTAGAGAGGTAGTGAGGGGCTGCAGACCGAGTGCATTTGTAGGTAAGAAGTAGAAGCTTGAACTGAATGTGGTATCTGATCAGAAGCCAGTGAAGTGACCTGAGGAGAGGGGTGATATGAGTATACCGGTTTTGGCGGTATATAAGACGTGCAGCAGAGTTCTGAACGGATTGAAGGGGGGATAGGTGATCAGTCAAAAAAAGTCATCATCGGTCTAGAAAAACCTCCCAAAAATTGTTAGGTAGATCTAGTAAATATCAAAACTTTAACTGTTCTTCATAACATCTACCAAACAAAAGAACATCAAAAAATAATAAAAAGTAATTGAAAATAGCACTTAGCTTAGGGTGCACAGCAAAATAATATCGCCATATAGGGACCTTTGCCTACTTTGAGACAGTTTTGGTGCTATACAATGAATTGCCTGAAAATGCCTGCAGATCTGGTTCTTTACAGACTTTGATCCTGTGGAACAGACAGACCCACATACGGTGATGTTATTTTGTTGTGCACCCTAAGCTACGTGCTATTTTCAATTACTTTGTTTTATTTGTTGATGTTCTTTTGTTTGGTAGACGTTATGAAGAATAATAAAAGTTTTGATATTTACTAGATCTACCTAACAATTTTTGGGAGCTTTTTCTAGACTGATGATGACTTTTTTTGACTGATCACATTGCAGTACCGCAAAAAGAAATCCCCAAACCACTCAGTCAAATGCCTTCTCCGCATCGAAGCTAACCAACAGGGAAGGTTGACCCGCCCTTTCTATATGCTCCATCGACAGGAGGAGCTTTTGCATATTTTGAGTTATAGTCCTTCCATGAACAAATCCCACTTGCGGCCCCACTATCAAATCCAGCAGCACTTGAGCCAATAACCCTCAGATTCTGTATATGACTCTTAAAGTTACATGCACAAATTTGGCAGTGCAATCAAATTGCACATGCAACTTGGATAATAAGCCAACTGGCACTGATAATTGGCCACTAATAAGCAATTCTCAGCACTAATTAGAATTTACACACGCAACTTTCTGAGCATATTCTGTGAAGTGGTGTATATAAATTCTAATATGCAGATCTCAAAAAAGGGGAGTAGGCATAGGTGGGGCATGGGCATCCCTAAAAATTACACACACTGTAATGCCCGATCTGTGCCTAAGGTTAGATGCAGACATTTATAGCAGGTTTTAGTTGGCATAAATGGTTGTGCCTACATTTTAGTTGCAGGAAACCATGCTTAACTTTAGGTGAGGATGATAGAATAGCACTAAGTGTGATTCTTTTTGGCGCCATATATAGAATTCAATCCTAAATCCACAACATAACATAAAATCAAAAACATACAATAAAATCATTACCTAAATGTAACATTAAGAAAGTGTGGAACAGGCACGTGGGGGGAAAAGGAAGCGTTAGTGGTTACAGAGGATGGACAGACTGGATGGGCCATTTGGCCTTTATCTGCCGTCATGTTTCTATATAAAGATAATAAAACATTGAATACATTGCAAACTTCTAAACAAGGGCCTGCTTAAAGAAAAATGCTTTCAATTGTTTGTTTGTTTTTTGCAATTTTGTCATTTTAATACAAGATCATAATCTTGGTTCAGAAAAGTGTTAACATATATCAAAATCAAGAAGTAATATTTATAAACAAATTTTTACACTCAAGTCCACAAGTAAGCAGATCCAAGTTTCCAATTACAGGAATTTCAAGGAAAAATTCAATTGCTTTCTGAAAGCATATACGTGTGATGGCTTACGAATAACTCATGTTATCCACACTCCCTGTTTGGGCCATAGCTTCGTTAGTTTAGATATGTAGGAGAAAAGGTAACGGCATAGTTGTCAGAAGCATAAAATAAAAATGTTGTTGGAAGTAATGATAGCCTGCCTCAAACTTCTGTTTGCTCCTTTTGTTAAATTTCTGCTGTGCTGATTCAGCTGTAGTATGAAGGTCATAGGATCTGCTGATTTTGAACATTGTTCTGAACAAGTAGTTAAGATGTGAGAATATGCGGGAGGCGACTATGTTTTGATATTTCTCCTATTCATTTTTGTTTTTACTTCCTTGGAAAACTGGTATGGATATCATCATAGGCGGTCGGTGGCCCAACTGTTTGGGGAGGCTAAAGGGGGCGAGGTTAGGGGTGGGGCCAGGGATGGAGCTTAAATCCATAATTGTCTGATAACACACAGAAAAAATAAATAAAAATAAAAGTCACAACACCTTTTATTAAATTTAGATATTAGATATGTATCATATGTCAAAGAATAAAGTGGTTGCTCAAAGCATATTCTAAGCACAGTCGCTCAACTGCAAAACACTATGCACAACTTTGTGCAAAAATACATTCAGAACCTTACTGTACCATAAATATTACACTGGGCAGAACCTAATACACCAATATACCCAGGGGTGTGTTGGTAAATTTTTAACAACGTGCTCTTTCTCCGGACGTAGCCAGCTCTGCAATTGGAAGGGCCAGGGTTGGCCGGGGGGAGCAACACTTGCCTCTTTCTCCTCCCTCCTTTCGTGCGGGCACGCTAGGCATACCTTTGCTGGCAGCCAATAAATGGACTGCCACCACTCCCAACGTCTTGCTCTGTGCAGCATGCTAGAACTTCTCACACATGCTCAAGAAGTCCCAGCCTGCTGCTCAGAGCTGGAAACAAGGAGCGGGGAGCAGCAGCAGTCTATTTACTTGGCTGGCAGGGCTCAGTATCCCCACCAGCAAATTAAAAGAGGGCCCAAGCCCACATTTTGGGATCCAGTTGTTAAAGTAGCCATGGAGGGCCCTACTTTAACAACCGGCTCCCAAAAGTCTTAAAAACTTAACAACCAGCTCTTGCGAGCCTGTGAGAGCCTGCTCCAGCACACCACTGAATATACCACCCTTACGGAAAATGCAGACCGTCAACAATATGAAACAAGGGATCATATCATCACAATTCTCATGTAGAGCCACAAAACACTCTAATTCATGTTTAATGTGGGATAAAATGCCATAAATAAGTAAATAAATATAAACTTTTAATATTGAGCACCTGATTCTCAAAGTGGACATATTCCAAACACTATAATGAAAATAAAATGATCTTTTCTACCTTTGTAGTCTGGTGACTTTTTCTGATCATGCTGGTCCAGTATCCGATTCTGTTGCTATCTGTGCTCAGTGCAGGTCAGGAAGTCATCACCATCTGCTGGGAAATGAGGTGTTCACTATAGGCAGCGGAGTCTCTGTTCCTGGCTCCCTGTCCTAATTGTTCTTCTTACTAGCCAGCCTTGAGCCTGCAGTGCTTTCCCTACGTGAGGCGCCCCGCCTCCCGCGTGTTCCCGCCTATGCAGCACGGGAGCGAGCAGCGAGGAGGCTGACTGACTGGCTGCCTGAGGGCAAGGGGGCGAGGCACAGGACCGCGGAGCGCCAGTGAGAGCCCGAGCAGGTGGAACTACTGCGATCAGCTGATCGCGTCGTCGGTGAGTCTGTCCGAGCCCCGGGCGGGTGGAACTGGGTGCCGCATGAAACTAGTGACGTCATCAGGCTCCGCCTCCGATCGTTCGGCTTGGGGAGGCTTAGCCTCCCCAAGCCTCTTATACCGGGCGCCTATGGATATCATAGCATTGCTTAGGCAATTGTTCACCAGGGAGGAAGGGGTATTTTTATATATATTTTTTTTTAATGCAAGATTGGATTCTCAGGCATTTCAATATACTTTACTATTGCTGTGAAGTGGCAATGGTGAAAACTGCAGGTATAAGATAATCTAATCCTATTTCTGTAGGGGAAAGTTTGGTAAGCACAGATTGGCGGTTTTACCTAGTTAGTTTTCTATTGTGAAAAGAAGGTTATTTTAAAAGACGGAGCTTTTTTTTTTCTTTTTTAGTTTACTAGAATTGTGGACAATATGTAATTTTCTTTGCTTTGAAAGGTCAGTCTAAACACACACATGCTGTCAGATGAAAGACTACAGCTAATGGTGTTGGTTTTGGAAAAACGCAATCATCAGCAGCTATAAAAGTCTTCATGTTTAGAACAATATGTGCGAAGCTTTGCTGTATTTTTTATAAGGACTATTTACAGGACAAGCACTTCTACAGAGTTTAGCTCAGTTTGTGGATTAAGGGCCAGATTCTATGTAAGGTGCCTAAAAAAATTCATGCGGTAAACATTTCCGCCTAAGCATATTCTCCAAGTGGTGCCTAGATTTAGACGCTGTATACAGAATATGCTTAGTTGATATCCCAGCACCTAAAACTGCACACCTCCATTTACACCAGTGAAAACATGGAGTAAATCCTGCATATTGGTTTACGCTCACTGGGTCATATTTTATAACTATGCATGTAAATTTTGGAACGCCCATTTCCCCACCTATAACCATACCCCTTTTGAACTGCATACATTAGAATTTAGATGCAGTTTAATATTTATTTATTTATTACATTTGTACCCCACAATGTGGCTTACACAGTACCGGAGAGGCGTTCACCAAGTCCGGTTGAAAACAAATACAAGGTTATGTTGTAGTCGAATAAGGTAGGTGCATTTCAGGCACCATGAAGGTTGAAGGGAGGGAAGATTGTAAATTGTCCAGTACGATCGTATATATAGAATACGCTTATCAAGTTGTGTGTGTAAATTCTAATTATTGCCAATTAATGCTCATTATTGCTTGTTACGTGCTGTTATCAACACTGTTAGCATGTTAAGCCAATTAAGTTACGCACATTGTTACAGAATACGCTTGGATTTTGGCGCATTATATAGAATCCAGGGGTAAATGACTTACTGAATATATCTGTGCTTAAGCTGGGGTTTATTATAAAACTGTAGCATTAGAATTTCAATACACATGTGTTTGAAATATTTCATGTACCACCAGTAAGAGCACAGTTGCATTGCGTGGGACAGAGATTAGGTCAGTGGTTCCCAAACCTGATCCTGGTGACACCCCAGCCGGTCAGGTTTTTGTGATATCCACAATGAATATTCATGAGAGAGTTGGCGTTGTCTTAAATATGGAAATGTATTTGCTTATCTGCCCAAAGCAATAGAAAACCAGTAGAGAAAACAACTCTACTACCACCATCTCCTTGTTAAGTATTTTACCATCATGTAAAATTTTCTGTGTTTTGAGCCTGTTTCAGGGAAAAGTGGGTTTCATAAGTCAAAATAAAAAAAAATAATTTTTTGTTCAATCAGATCTCATAACTAAATGGGTTGTAAGCCCCTAATTGCAGTCCATCAGTTTTCTTATATTTTGTCCTTGTGATGAGTGTGACTAATACTGTGCCAAAATCTGCCTGCCACTCCCTCCCGCACACTACAGTCCCTCATCACCGCAGTTGCTGCCGCCACCGCCCCTCCCGCATACTACAACCCCCCCTCTGCCACAGTTGCTGTCCCCTCCCACATACTAAAGCCTGTCCCGGTCCTACCTTGAAGGGCCCTGATGGTCTAGTGACTTCTTTGGGGACAGGAAAGAACCTCACTCTTTGCTGCCCACTGTTGCTACTGTGCCCGGCACCACTCGTATTTTCAAAATGGCTGCCGAGAATGCCGCCGGAAGCCTCGGCAGCCATTTAAAACACGGCAGTGGTGCAGAAGAGCAGAGAGAGAGTAGCAACAGCAGCCACTACACCACCAGGGTGGGCCCTTCAAGATAGGACTTGGGAGGGCTGTAGTGTGTGGCGGCAGCGGCCAGTGGAGCGCAACTGGTAAGCAAAGCATTGGCAGTTGCTGTCACCACTTGAATGTTGGCACCCCCTGCTGTGCATACCCTGCCTACTGCATTCCACTGGCCCTGTTGCCACTGGACACACGAGACATTAATTCTGGTACTGTAGATTCTGCTTAAAACCACCAGTTATAATTTCTGCAAGGTGACTATGCTGGTAGCATTTTTGTCTAGCTCTGACTGTAACGAAGAGGATCCCACACATAGCATGTATCCTTTCTAGGGCAGGGCTTACGGAGCCTTCTAGCATGTAGCAGTAATGAGGTTATATCACTATAATTCCCAAAATATATAGCTATATTGAATAAAATAAGGTTTGAGTAAGTCAATGAAAAGTAAGAGACAATATTAGGAGGAAAAAACAAACAAACTGATGCTCTAAAATGCTTGAAATCAAATTACAAGGCAAAATTAAGCTTTTTAGTATTTATTCACCCACCTTTAAGCAGGATCTCTTTGGTGCTTAAATCTGTTTATGGAGAGATTCATATGTTTATAAATCAACTCAAGGAAAGACTCAAAACACCTTATGCCAAAAAAAAAAAAGCCACAAGAAGAAACGATAGAACTAGAACATGGTGCTATAGGGGCGATGTGAAACCTGTTTAAAAAAACAACACATTTTCATATTTTTAGATGACCAAAAAGGAATGACCAGTTGTGGCTGAATCAGTAAATTTCTTTGAGATAGCTTGCTTTTGTATTTTGTGGTTGTCTGGATCTTGCCCAATCCACTCAAATGCAGCAAAGACCCAGACAACTGGGACAATCATGACACCAGCAGCAGAAGCTTAAGACAATATAGTGCTTTAGTATTATTTGTGTTTGATTATTAAAATGGAAGCTCTGGCAAGTGCCAGAGTGAGGGGGTGGAAGAAAAGGAAGGGTTAATGAAATTGCCAAAGAGGTTAGGATGACTGTTGCCCCAAGGGAGGGAAAGAGGCAGGGGGGAGAGCCAGTGTACCCTGATGGAGCCATGATTAGCATCAGCTGGTTTCCTGTAGTAGACATCCTCCTGTGCCTTGGAGCAAGGGGCGGAGGAAGGAGCTTAAAAGGAAAAGAGGGGGGTGGGGAGCTTAATTTGGGTCTGTGTTCCCTTAACCCATGTTTATTTCATATCCTGTTTGTAAAGGGGAAGATACTTAATCATGATCCAGTCCTCTGCATGCTGTACAAACACACGGCATTAATTGGAGGGGAAATGGTATCAAACATGTGGCCACAGCCTCTTGCTCGGTAGATGAGGGTCAGGTCTTTCTGGGTGCCGTGATCTGTTCTGCATTTGGATTAAGGCTGTGCAGTAGGTTGTGAAGCATAGTGCAGCTGACAGAAATTCAATGCAGGCAGAGAAGAGCAGCTGGTCTCTAGCCAGTGTGTCTAAATGCTTTTTGCTGCACAGCTGGAAGCTGAATGAGTTTGCTTCAATGGAAGAAAACTCGCCCCTTGGCACTTCTGTAACAGAGTTTGAGAGACAAGTGCTTTGCTAAAAAAAATATATCCTGAAATGTTTCATGGACATCAGTAATATACCCCCGGATTCTATATATCGCGCCTAGCGTTCTGCACCGAAATACAAGTGTATTTTATTAACATGCGTAACTTAATTGGTTTAACAAGCCAATCAGCATTTTTAATAGTACTTAACAAGCAATAATGAGCACTAATTGGCAATAATTAGAATTTACGCGCATAACGCACTAAATTTATTCTGTAATGCAGGGCGCCTAAATTCTAATGCATGGAGCAAAAAAGTGGCATGGTCATGGGTGTGGAAATGGGTGTTCCAAAACTTATGTGCACTGTTATAGAATATGCCCCTCTGCGCCTAAATCTATGCACCAGTATTGGTGTCGATGATCAACTGTTAACAGGTTTCCATTATCGCCGAAAATCAGGGACGACCATCTCAACATTTAGGTCGACCATCTCTAAGGTCAACCTAAATGTTGAGATTTGGGCGTCCCCGACCGTATTATCGAAACGAAAGATGGACGCCCATCTTATTTCGATAATAGCGGTTTCCCCGCCCCTTCATGGGGCCATCCTGCGGGGACACCCTCAGGAAAACTTGGGCGCCCCATTCGATTATGCCCCTCGTGGTGTAAATAGATGCATATAGTTCTAGGCGCAGGGATATCAAGCCTATTCTGTATGCTGTGCCTAAATCTGGGCACTGCTTACAGGTGCATAGCTCCCTTACCTTCGGTGCTGAGCCCCCCAAAACCCACTCCCCACAACTGTACACAAATGGTATTTATTTTAGTCTTTTCATAGATTTTTGGTGATTAAAAAAAGAAGAGTTGCTTTTTATCTCTCCCTAGCCCTCACATTAAGCTAATTGATGTTGAGAAATCCTGTAGAGGGACATAGTAGGAAAGCCAGTGAAAATTGACAGTTTGTCAAGTGATTGTGCATTCTTAGCGTGCATTCCTTGTCTTGTCTTGGTACAGACTGATCTATATGTAGTGGAGATCTGTACGGATGTGTACTCTCTTATTGCCAGTGAGTTATTACTGTTGTGGGAAGCAAAATGACCAGCAGGCTGTCTGTGGGGAAAAGTGTTCATCTGTTCGTGTCTGTGTTAAAACTGTATTTGTAGAGGATGAGGACAAATATCTCCCTCCTCTTCCCTCCTGGGTTTGTAAAGTACTCCCTATTGTGTATACATTTAGTCATACACAGGATGTTGGAAAGGTTGTGACCAGGTGAGCAGTAATTTTATTTATGTTGGTCACCTTTCAAACTGTCATCGTATATCTGTCCTCCTTGTCACTCTGTAAATCATTATGCAGGATTAAGCCTTGACCAGCTTCTAATAATTCTACAATCATTCTGAAACATTTTTTTTACTATTTCCTGGAGGAAAGGTTCATAGTCTGCTATTGAGAGAGAAATGGGGAACATCAGTGCTGTCCCTGGTATCCTGGAATCTTGCTACTATATGGGGTTCTGCCAGTTAACTTGTGACCTGGATTGGTCACTGCTGGAGGCAGGAAACTGGACTAGGTGGGCCATCGGTCTGCCCCAGTACGGCTATTCCTATGTTCTTATGAACTCTTCTGTTGACATCATTGCTATAAGGGCTGGTGCGTGCAGTCTGAAAACATTTAGTATGCCAGTCCAAAGCAGCACAAAGTGACACAGAAACCCACAATTTGAGACCCTTTAAGGAACCAGTGCAGAATGAACTAACAAAACCTCACTATTTATATGATGAAACGTGAGAAAGTGAACAAAGCCCAGAAACATTCTCGAATACTGTAGTCTTCCAGAGTGGGTCCTGGACTGGTTTAGCAGGACTGAATGAAAGGAAATTAACAAATATAAATGCATTTCACCTTCCGTTTCATCCTGCTAGGCCACTCCAGATGAATGGGATTACAAAAGCAATACCTCATGGGGCAGGGGAAGACAAGGCCCCCTTTACCATGGCTCTTCCAAAGAATGTGTTGCCTTGGTTAGGTCCCCTCAGAGCTCAACTGGGGTAAGGATCGTGGCCCATCCTCCAGGAGCATTGGTGAAAGTACTTGACCACAAAGGATGCAGGCCATGGGTAGCACCCTGGAAAATCAGGCCTAGCAAAACAAACCTGCAGTACTGGACCATCCTACACCATTTGCTGGAGACAAAGAAATACTAAAGGATTCTAGACTACAGCAGTCCTTATACCAGTGATGCCACTGGAAGAGTTCAGTTTTTCTACCTCCATCTGCTGGTATGGGGACACTATCCATTTGTCTGGACTGGTCAAGGAAAGGAAATTAACAAGTATGAATAAATTTCACTTTTTTCTTGCAGGCCGTTCCTCATCCTTTGTACCTGAAACAACATTCTTGCATTTCCTGTCATCTTATCTACCTGTTTGGCCACATTAAGATAATCAAGATACAATCACCCTAGATCCTGCTCTTGTGCACAAATAATTTCACCCATTGTCGTACTACTCCCTTAGGTTTTCACAACCTAAATGCATGATCCTGTATTTTTTTTTTACCATTATAATTTAGCTACCAAATTCTAAATCATTTATCCGGCTTTGCTAGATCCCTTCTTATATTTTCCACATGTTCCAGGATATCTATCTTTTTGGATAACACTAAAAAGTCAATCTTTGTCAAAAGCCCTTTGCAATATCACTTATAATGTTGAAAAGACCTGGACCAAGGTCCAATTCCTGTGGCACGCCACAGGTAACGCCTCTTTTCTTGAGTGAACATTTTAGCATTCTTCTTGGAAACCCCTCTCTCATTGATATTTCTAACTCTGTTACTTTAGGACCTGTATCAAAGCTAGTCGGTTTATTTATGTGTTTCCGTGCTTGCTGAAATCCAAGTATACTACATCTAGCTTTCTCATTGATCTCTCTCTGGTCACCTAGTCAAAGAAATTGACCAGATTAGTCTGACTTGACAGACCTATTTCTGACAAATGCTGATATCCAATGAAAGATACAGAAATCACATAAGCAGTACAACAGGGTGTGCCACTAGGATACTGACTTAGGCAGATTTTGTCCAAAACAGCATCAGGATTTGTATCTAAGGATTTGAGGGGAGGAGACAGGGAAAGAAGTTCATTTGTTTGTTCTCTCTCAACTAGTAAGCTGTTCTGCTTACCCTCTATTTACATGGGTTACCTTGAAAACTGGACCTGCTGGGGGGGGGGGGGGGGGGGAGAAGGATCCAAACCACTACTTTGCATTCCCTCTACTTATGGAGAAGGTTTAAGTGAGTCATTAGTGTAAAGGTGGCATTTCTGGAAACATTTACCATGCTGTCAAAGAAGGGGAACTGTATTAATCCTGTCCTCCATTTCTCACTTCACACCTTCCATAACAAATGCTACTTCAGTGGCCCCATCTTTTCTATTAACCCCCAAGGCATCCTGTTAGCTTAGTTCTTAAAATAGTGTTCACACTAAAGAGTTAACACCTAGTCAGAGACAGGTATTAAATTGTAGGAATTGATCACGTGATGCCTAGAGCAGGATTGGAGGCTGCTGGCTCGGCTCCTCCAGCTCCCCACAAAATCGACCACATATTTTGCATATATTTTTCTTGCAAGAAACGAGTAAAGTTTCCTTCCCTTTTGCTGTGCTTGTTGGCTTGGCGTGCTGAAGGTTTTGAGGATTTTGCATTTGCTGTGGCGTTGAGATTGACCCGGGGGCTACAGAGAAATCACAAAAAGCTGAAGATGATGGCTCAATAGACCCTGCAGAGTCCTTCGGTATGTTTTCAATGGTCTAAGGAGATTGTGTCAGAAGTGCGGACTGCAATGGAAGCTACGTTGGATGCTAAACTACAGCAACTACATGACAAAATCAAGGCTGCTCATGAATGTTTGAATAATATGGATTTGGAGTTTGATGTGCAGCAATATTGTGTGGGAGCACTGGGAGCTGGGGTTCAGAGTGTATTGCACGATATCGCCTCAGCATCCGGCACATGGAGCACAACATGGACAATATAAAGGGAAAGCCCGATGCAATAATCTGCACCTGGTGGGCCTTTCTGAGTCCTTGAAAGATGAAGATTTGGTGAAAACCCTAGAAACTTGGCTATCCCAATCTTAGCACTTGGCATCTCTTGAGGATCCTTTTAAAATTGAATGGGCCTGTTGGCTAGGCTCTGGGACACGTGGTCATGCACATTCTAGGGTGGTTGTTTTTTGTGTTTTGCATCTGGCTTACAAGTGCAAATGTACGTGTCATCTCTCTCATTCTATGACCACGCATGTAAATGTTAGGAACACACCCTTTCCGCCCATGACCCTCCCATTTCCTCACACCCTTTTTCAAATAGTTTGTAAAATTTAGGTGCGGATCCTGTGCCTCGGGTGGACTGACTGGGATCTGGACCCCCAGGAATAAGGATCATGGACCCTTAACTACCTATCAAAAGTGGCTGAACTAGATATAGGCTAGGGGAAAGTGGGCCCCCTACTGGTGTGGACCTTCAGGCACATCCCTGTTGACCCAATGGTCAGTCTACCCCTACTGAGCCTAAATGTATGTGCTTAAATTTCTGTTAAATTTAATTAGAGCCAATGATTGCTTTTAAAAAAGCCAATTATTGGTTCTAATTTTTTTTTTGTTACATTTGTACCCCGCGCTTTCCCACTCATGGCAGGCTCAATGTGGCTTACATGGGGCAATGGAGGGTTAAGTGACTTGCCCAGAGTCATAAGGAGCTGCCGGTGCCTGAAGTGGGAATCGAACTCAGTTCCTCAGTTCCCCAGGACCAAAGTCCACCACCCTAACCACTAGGCCACTCCTCCACTCCTTGCTATCTAATTAAATTGTGCACGCAAATTGGGCACGTGCTCAAATTGCACACACAATTTTTGGTGACTTTTAGGAGGTTAGTGTGCAACTTGCAAGGGACATACATGTGGGCAGAACACGGGCAGGTCACACTTTGGTGTGTAACATAGTATTCTGTAAGTTACACACTATAGTGCAATATGTATGCACTAGCGTTTGCACTTGCCTTTTACATGGTGTAAGTGACGGCATCTAAATGGCATGCAAATTCCAACTTGCACACTATTCTATAATGGAATCTCGGCACTCAGATGCTGTTATAGAATTTGTGCTTAGCACTCTGCATTTTACTACCCAAATTTGGGTGACCTAAATTTCCTATATTAATAGCTCGTTTTCTGCCATTTGAAAAGTAATTTCAGGTTTGTGGCTGCATCTGAACTTATTTTTTAAAATAATTTTTAAGGATGAAGGTCAGTAGTTTGAAGACTTTTATCATGCTTCTTGTGATTTGATTGTTTATATGCCCTTCATGTCATTCTCGGAAATCTAATTATTTTTATTATTTTCAGTAAAGTCTTATCTGACTGGGTTATCTGTGTTAGTGTCTTCTAATGTATTAATTTTTATTTATTTTTTTTTTAAAGAAAAGGAAAAACAAATTGTAAAAGAGGCCCTGAAAGGGTTCAAAATTTGTCTTCTGTGTTCTTCTGAATAGAGAGCAAAGCTGCGCTACCAATTCCCGGTTAAGCAAATGAGAGGAAGCCCATTCAATTCCTATAGGCTTCCTCTCGTTTGCTGTGTGTGAATCTGTAGCGCGGCTTTGTAAAAGAAGCCCTCGGTTTCCAAAGTGAAACTTGAAGTCTAAAATGGCATTTTATGGGATACGCTAATGGTAACAAGGCTACAATTAGAACCTATATATTTTCATCTTGAGTAAGTAGGGGGGAGGGGGAAGAATCCAGTCAGTAGAGCTTGTAAAGAATGCTAATCAGATGCTAAGGATGCCTCATGAATAGTGAGCACATTTCACAAGTGGACATTCAATAATTTGGAAATCATATTAGTCAGTCTAACAGTCTGGTATAGTACCAGCTGTGTTACATAGATAAAAGTACCCGTTGAGGGCTGATTTTTATCATCTTACACAAGCTACTGTTTGGCCTACGGAGGAAGTTGATTTGCATTAGGAAAAAAAAAAGCCAAATCTAAATACCACATAGTTCAGTGAGTTTGTAAATAGCATATTAGAAAAGAATAACATTTGGGCTCTACAGCTGAAGAAATGCCACTATTTATATGTACAATAAAAGATTTAAGTTATTCTCTTCTTACATGTTGAGAATCTAATTTTAAGGGCTTATGATGAGTAAGTAGTTATCTTGGTTTCATTGATGGCCACTCTTATCCACAGACAGTTCAAGTACTGATTTCTTTGGAAGTAACTGACAGTATTATATGTTTATTATTGAATAAAGTAGTGCTTGAATACTTAGGAATAAACTAGTTAAAACCATATTATATAGGTCAAGTGGTGCATTCTCCCGCTGGCTCCATTGAGCCGATGATGAAGGGATCCTAGCTCTTGAAAACGAGTCCAAATGTATCAAGTTGACTCAGTAAATAAAAAATAAGATATCCTCTGGAGAAATATAAACTGCATATAGATGATCAGAGAAGGGCTACCCTGAATTTGTTCACACCGGAGCCTGCAAAGTCCTCTCCTGTACTATGTAAGCCACATTGAGCCTACAAATAAGTGGGAAAATATGGGATACAAATGTAACAAATAAATAAACTTATTTGTTGACCCTTCTTTATTTTATGGGAAAGCCACTAAACCCATTTGAGTCAAAGGGTTCCAGAGATGTTCACAGCTGTTTTATTTGTTTTTAGAAGAGAACAAAGAAGGTTGCCGGCTTTTTAGATCTCTGGTAGCGCTCTATAGCTCTATACCAGTTAAAGGATCAAGCCTTTTAGACCTGTCTGGGAACAATATGGACAATGTAATTTCACTGCATTTATTTTAGCCATCTTCCCTAACAGACACTGGAGCACAGAGTTCCCCTTCACTATTCAAACGTTTTGAAATGTATCCAACATGTAGAGCTCTGTAAAACTTCAAACGTGGTTCTTTGGTAGTCTACTTGATTGCATGGCAGTAAAAAGTTCAGTAAAAAGGCATTAGCTTATATAATTTTCTTTCCATGTATATGTATTGGCCTTTGATTCCATGAATAATAATACAGAAATGCTAAATTTAGCTGACATGTAAAAGTGGAAGAGGAAGGATACTGGTTTCAGTATCAAAGTATGGTGCCTTAAAATACAATGTGTGTTTTCTCTTGCTAGTGTACTCAATGATGTTGATATATTAGATCCAATTTTGTGGCATCCTCGGTATGCGTCTTGCAATATACTCTCTCTCTCTCTCTCTCTCAACAATGCTATTGGCTTGTGTTTTTAATGCTTGTTTGTGTGTGTGTTGGCTTGTACACCTAGAATTAGATTCCTCTCAAAGAACAAGAGTACTGATATTTATTATAAGTATGAAATGAATTGTCTTTCATTTACTTTTAGAACCTTGGTGATGATCCAAACAAAATACATTTGTCAGTTTCCTTCAAACAACAGCTCTAAGGAGAAGAATATATTTTTAGTAACGATGGGAACTGCTTATTTATTTTTCCCTTCTCGGTTTGTGATGTGCTGTTCACGTTCTAATGTTTTTTAAGGAAACACGCCTGGTGTTTGCTGTCTCTCTTTGCACTAGATCACATGTTCTACCTCTCTGACAGTGGCATCAATCATTTCCTTATTAATAAAAGGCTGTATGAGCCGAGTATCAGCAGCACAGACTTACTGGGTGATCTTTGAGTGATGTGCTACTTTGATCAAGCTTAAAACTGCCTTAGCGATTCTGGGCTTTTATGTGTTTTGACTCGTTCTGTGGAAGGCTCAATTGTCAGCATCCAATGGGGTTTTTTCATATCAGATTCACTAATATAGAGGGCAGTGTTCCATCTTTAATGCTCTTTCTAGACTTAAGGTTCAGTTCAACCAGTCCTTGCCCTGGAATAGTAAGGAATTATTTGTGTTGCTGAATAAGGAGTTTGGAAGGCGGTAAGGGGTTCTTGGTTTGGTGTTCCTCTTGGTTCAGCTACTAAGCCCTGGCCTTCCATTCTCACTTCCAGCACAGCTCCGCTACAAACTAGCTTTTGGGGTGTGTGACCTGTGTGGTTGTGCAGGGCACCATGAATGAAGGGGTACTGCTATAGTGATGTGCCGCCCCCATATCCTTCCACATCATGTGCGCCAGGCAAAAAGGGGAGTGGGGGGATAATGGTGCTGGACAGAGAATGGAGGAGAAAGAAGGGGATGTTTGGTAAAAGGAGGGAGTAAGAGGGATGTTGAGCTGGAGTCAAAACTAATAAAGGTGTTACCCCAAATGAGGTGCCAATTTCCATTGTTGCAGAAGAAACTAGAGTCAGTGGTAACTCAGCTCCCCAAGTCAACCACTTAGTTTTTTTTTTTTGTTACATTTGTACCCCGCGCTTTCCCACTCATGGCAGGCTCAATGCGGCTTACATGGGGCAATGGAGGGTTAAGTGACTTGCACAGAGTCACAAGGAGCTGCCTGTGCCTGAAATGGGAATCAAACTCAGTACCTCAGTTCCCCAGGACCAAAGTCCACCACCCTAACCACTAGGCCACTCCTCCTGTGATACTGCTAGAGCTTTAGCAGGTGGGCTGCTACACAGTGGGTTGATATGAATGCATGACTCAGTGTCCCACCTTCCTCTGACATAAGAGGAGGGCGGGAAGGAAAGGCTGGAGGTGAGCCAAGCCTGCCGCTTTCACTGCCGTCACCGCGACTTGAGGTAAAATAAAAATTTTAAAGGCAGGGTGGCAGGAAGGAAAGGAGGGCTGTTGTGGGAAGCTGAGGGCGGGCAGGTGAGGATCGTGAGGACCTCTCCCGGCAGCGGTAAGCATGACTTGTGGTGCCCCCCGCCATGCTTACCGCGCTTACCGGGTGGCGCCATCCCTGGACTGTATATAAGTACTTTCAATATGTGCTTGTAGAATTTGCACCGTTACACTGACTGCTAACAAATACTTCTATACTTAACTGGCATAATAGTAAATTTGGCATGCCCTAGCATTTTTATGACAATTGCTTAGTTTCATCCTAATTGGCATGTTTATTTACAACCCAAAGGTCTTTTTCAAGACCATTCTGTATCTCACCATATCAGGACATTGGATGTTTCTCTGTTTATACAGACTCCTGATGCAGGCCTAGCGGCAAAAACACAACGTTGTGTCAAGTCTTTTTATCAATAAACATTTTTTACTCAAGATTGTATCTCTCTGGCCTCTGGTACCCATGGTCAGTCTCCCACTTCTTTTCACATTGTTGTGTTGTCCCATGGGATGTTTGAGTTCTCTGCTTTTGTGGATTCTCCTAGCATTTTTATACCAATAAAAAATGATAGGATAGCATCGAAAACTAAACATGAAAACAGAAGTAGGCATATCCAAATAGATATGGACTTTACTTAACTGTAAAGTCATGGGGACAGACAGAGCTAGTAACAGTAATAACTAGGTTCTGAGCTGCACCACTGGGTCCACTGCACCAATCTACTCCCTTGCAGAACAGAGGTATGCAGTATGAGAACCTACTTCTGCTCAACAGCAGAACATGGAGGAGAGCAACAAAACAAATCCTAGAGGGCCAATCCAGGTGATAAGCCCCTGGCAAGATCCCAAAAGAGTAAAACAGATTCTATGCTGCCCATTCCAGGAATAAGCAGTGGATTTTCCTAAATCCATCTTAATAATAGTGTCCAAACCTTTTTTAAAACCTGGTAAGCTAACTGTGTTTACCACATTTCTCTGATAACGAGCTCCAGAGTTTAATTACATGTTGAATGAAGAAATATTTTCTCAAATTTGTTTAAAATTTACTACTTAGTAGCTTCATTGCATACCTCCTAGTCCATATATTTTTGGAAAGAGTAAACGAGTGATTCGCGTCCACGCCACTCAGTATTTTATAGACCTCTATCATATCTCTCCTCAGCCGTCTCTTCTCCAAACTGAAGATCCGTAGCCACTTTAGCCTTTCATCATAGGGAAGTTGTTCCATGCCCTTTATCATTCTCTGTACCGTTGCTAATTCTGCTGTATCTTTTTTTAGATGCAGTGGCCAAAACTGCATACATTATCCAAGGTATGGTTGCACCATGGAACAATACAAAGGCATTATAATATTCTCAGTTTTCTTCTCCATTCCATTCCTAATATTTCCTAACATTCTATTTGCTTTCTTTGCTGCCTCTGTACACTGAACAGAGAGTTTCAATATATCACCAATGCTGACATCTAAATTATTGTTCTTCCAATTGACTTGAATATATATTTGAAGTCAATGTGAATATTTTTAGGGGTTTTGCCAAGTCTGTAGCAGAGCTTTGCTGGAAGTGAGAATGGAAAGCCAGGGCTTAGTAGCTGAGCCAAGAGGAAAACCAAACCAAGATCCCCTTTCGCCCTTCCAAACTCTTTATGCAGCAAATAATTCCTTACTATTCCAGGGCAAGAAGTGGTTGAATTGAACCTCAAGTCTAGAAAGAGCATTAAAGATGGAATATTGCCAGGGCTTAGTTACTGAGCCTTCCAAACTCCACTCATCTCTTCTGTAACCTCTTCCTGTGGCTGCCATGCTATTTCTTTGGGTCAGTACAGCATAATGAGCACACTTAGTCCAACACCACCAGCTTCCTTAAGATGTAACAAGGGAATAACTATCATTTTTGTGAAAAAAGGGAGATGGTGTTACTCTATTCCCCTTTCAATCTGAGACTCAGTCATAGGTCCTCTGCATTTCAGAGCTGCCAAAGAGAAGCAATTTTAAATATATTTTTCAGACTATGGAATCGTATACTAGCACATGCTCCGTCATGTCCTTCTAGTAAAATAACATATTAATTGTGGTGACTACAGAAAATGGTTCTGGTGCCCTGAAAACTGCAAGGACAAATCAAGATCAAGTATGCATATGTTTATGAAGAGGTACAAACTAGAGAGCTGCACGGCTTCCGTCCCCGCGGGAATCCCGCGGAACCCGCGGGATTCCCGCAGGGACGGAGGCAGTTCCTGCGGGGTTCCTGCGGGGATGGAAGCAGTTCTGCGGGGTTCCCGCGGGGATGGAGGCAGTTCCTGCGGGGTTCCCGCGGGGATGGAACCAGTTCTGTGGGCTTCCCGTGGAAGTGTAAGCTGCACCTGCACCAGCCTCTCATCTACCGAATACCAATTTATTTGAGTGCTGTCTCCTCCTCCTCTTCTTCCTTGCTTTAACAGCATAAATGTGGAAAGTCTTCCATTAAGGATGTGGTAGAGTCACAAATGATGACGGAATTCAAAAAGGCATGGGATGAAAACAGAGGATCTCTAATTAGAAAATGGAAGTTATATAAAAGCTAACCTTAAATGGCTGCATGTGTGTGGATGTGTCAAGTGACGCTTAGATGGCGACTCTGGCTGTGATGAACTAGGGCTGATACCTGGCAGACTTGTATGGTCTGTGTCTCATACATGGCAATCTGGTGTAGGATGGGCTGGAAAGGGCTTAGACAACAACTTCAGTGGCTGGAACATGAGGACAGTGCTGGACAGACTTTTACGGTCTGTGTCCCACAAATGAGAACATGAATAAGCTAGAGTGGCCTTCGATGGCAACTCCAGCAGTTGGAACATAAGGATGGGGCCAGATAGACTTCTGTGGTCTTTGTTCCAGAAACACGAAAGAAAGACCATAATCAAGTATATAATATCACACTCGTTGATTTAATGATGAATTGATCATGAGTGTGACTATTGGGCAGAGTGGATGGACCGTTCAGGTCTATTTGTTGTCACTTACTATGTTACTATTAATCTTCTTTGCTCTCAGGCTGGTGCACAGACCTCAGCTCTGACACAGGCACGAGAATCAGATGTCACCTGACCTACTGGCGCGTGCATGTGGCGGCCTCTCAGCATACACTGCCAGTGAATCAGAGACAAATCTTACATGTGCACACCAGAGTGTTCCAAGTTCCAACTTCCGTTCCTTCCTTGCCTACAGTGCTGTGGCTCAAATCCAGAAAGAGACTGAGGGAGCTGACTGGAACTTTCTTTTATGTACTTTTAAATTCTTACGGGGATGGGTGGGGATGGGTTAAATTCTTACGGGGATGGGTGGGGATGGGTTAAATTCTTGCGGGGACGGGTTGGGATGGTTTAAATTTTTGCGGGGATGGGTGGGGATGGGTAAGATTCCAGTGGGGATGGGTGGGGACGGGTAAGATTCCAGCAGGGACGGGCGGGGATGGGTAAGATTTCTGTCCCCGTGCAACTCTCTAGTACAAACACAGGGAGGACTTGTGGGTAAAACAAAAGTGCTAGGGGTAGCACTACAAGTCTCACCAGTCTCTCTTCCTCTCCAACCCCAACTCATCACCACAGTTTACCATCCTACTCACAGCCCATTTACACCAAACTTACGCTATAACTTCCAGACTGGATAGACCGTACAGGTCTTTATCCGCCATCATCTACTATGTTACAGGGCTGAAGAAGGGCAAAATGTTGCCTACCCTTGATCTATCCCAGCTGGCACAGAAATCTTTACTGAAAACTTAAACAATTTTCAACTTTTGGGTCATTAGTTTAAATTCAGTCCTTTTGTCTCTACTTCATCTTAGTTTTCTCTCCTTCCTCAAGTTCCTTCTTTTAAGGATTCTCTTCCAGTCAACCTCCCATGCCATTATCATTTCATTTTCCTCCATGGTTTCTTACTACAGCTTCTCTCATCTCACTTTCTTCTAGTCTTACTCCCTCCTCCACTTCTCACCTTCATGTCTGTTCTCTCCACTGTGATCTCCTCTCTCCCTCAGCCGCTCTTTTCCCAGTCCCACACTGCTACTTTCATCTCTTTCAGCTACGCTTCTGTCTGCAGCTTGTGTCCCCCTGCCTGTTCTTATTCTCTCCCAGATCATGTCTCCTTCTGCTAGCACATCATGGTCATAGGGATAGTGTTCTCCATTTTCTGTGGCTGATCTTTCCCTCCTGTTCTGCTAGCAACCTTCTCCCACACAACTCATGCTCTCCCTGAGTTTCTCACCCTCACAGTCTGGGTCTGCTGCTCCCTCACAGCTTCACTATTGGTCCCTGTCCATATCACCCTACCTCTCTTCCCTTTACATCTCTTTTCTGCCACCAGAGCAGCATTGTCTCTCCTAACCGATGACCCCTTTCTATTAATCTTAACTGCTATAAGTATTACTTTGGAAACAAAGGTAAAATTGCCATGCTAATAAAGTTACTGAATCTGGGTGTTCCTTTTGACAGTGTGTCTGCTCCACTTGCCTTCCCCATTGGCAGCTTCTAGGCTACAGCAACTCCCTCCTCCCTTGCAGTCTATTGAACAGGCTGCAGGGGGAGGCAAGAGCTGTAACTAGGATACAATAGAACCACACAATTCCTGCATTTTCCTCTAGCTCTGCAGACGAAGCTTGCTGCCCCAAATCTACAGACTTAGGGAAAAATATTAGTGGTGCTCAGGTACCCACAGAGCTGGCATCTATGCCTTCTATAGTTGGAAGATTGAGGCAGGATGGGGTCAAATTAAAGTCTACAAAGGAAATGTATAGGGGACTTCCTGAGTCACCGGCATTTTAGAAATTAATTTTGAGGTATATATTATTCTACTTTGGAAGACGGATTTTTATCATACCACCACTTTAAAATATTTAGGGCCGGATTCCATAAATGGTGCAGAAAGTTAGATGCCATTAAAAAAAATCTTTGCACTCGGCGCTATTCTATAAAAGGCGCTCTGGGCTGAGTGCTCTATATAAAAATAGTGCTGAATGCGTATTCTGGTGCACTAAGCACTTTGGACAAGTGGACTTAAACCAGCTGAAACCTGCTGTAAATCATGGCATGCAATTTAGGTGCACAGCCCTCAGATTCTGGAACACTGTGCATAATTCTTTGGAATGCCACAGACCCCCCCTTGCCAGTCCCATAGCCATAAACCCTTTTGGGTTGCACACAAGAAGATTTGGGCGCGGATCTTTATAGAATTGTGTACAGCTAGATCTGCACGCAAATCCAAATTAGAGCCAATTAATGTCAGTAATTGTTATCAGCCAATTTAGTGATTAGCAGATTTATTTACATGCAGATCTTGGGATCATGCACAATTTTGGGTGACATTTATGGAATCCAGAGGTTAATGCATACAAAATGAGTGTAACATACATTAGCCTATGAATTTAACATATTAAGTGTAATGGTGTAATGTTTTTATTAAGAAAATATGTGAAAAGAACCAAAATTAAAAAATTTGGGAAGAAGTCTAAAAAATCCATACACCCAAATTTGTGTTATGTCTGTGCACATCCCTATGCAATGTTGATATTTTCCTCCAAGTTACTAAAACAAATCTGGTTTTCATGATGTTCATAAGAGGGAGCTTACAATCTCAAATATACTGGGAAAAAATTATTCATAAAGGGTTCTATGCACTTCAGCTTAAATAGTGATACATTTTCTAGCAGTGAGATATTAAATGGCTTTGGTGAGCAAAAATAATAGCATTCTATGCTAAATGCAGCTCAGACATCCTGTGAATCTTCAAGAAAGTAAATAAACCTGCTTTATCCAGGTGTTCTGACTTCCACTGTTAAGAAGCATAAATTATCTGCTTGATTGCCATATGTATCACCATCATTATCCCTGTTGGTGTATGAAGTATTCTCAAACTAAGGCAAGAAGGCAAAACTACTTACCCATATTTCAGTCACCCGACTGCATCATTTAAGCAGAGTCAAATTATAAAACAAAATGGTACAGGATGAAATGAACCCCCATCCTCAAAATATTTCATTCCTAGCAGAAAAAACACTCATAAACATGGCAAAGTGTGTATCTACCATAAGGGTAGTAGCGACTGTGAGGTGGGGCTGTATGAGGCATGTTGGTGAGTGGCTATTGTGTATATTTGTATTTCTAGAGTTTGTAGGGATATAAGTGTTTGTTACAGTACAAATGAAAATAGCAAAGATGGAAAAAAATTCCACTATGATACTAAACCAGTATAACTACTAAATAATATGTATGGAATAAACAAAGATTTATATCATATCCTGTTACATAGGAGAAAAGGACCTCATATGGCCAAACACATAGACTTAAGCACCCAAAATGGCTTAAATCAAGTCCGTATTTAAAGACCCCTTTGTAATCATGGGTCCTAAAAAATCTCCTATTATGTGCGCAAGTTGTAAACATTTTCACTCAAATCATGTGCTATCATCATCCATTTGTATGACATATAAAAATATTTTTATTGCCAATTCATATAAATACATCATAATACTTTCAATAGCTACTGTGTCATGTGTACAGTTCAAACATTTACAAAATCATCACTTATTTCAGATCCCAACGGGGAACTCTGTTTCATATGAAAGCTTCCTCAAGGGATATACAACATAAAATTGTGCTTCGCTGAGCTTACTAAGGGCCCCATTTACTAAGCTGTGTCTCTATCATTAGTGCGCCTACAGAGTGGCTTAGTAAACAGGGCCCTAAAACTCAACCTGAGCACAAACAGCATGACACAGAATGCTTTGAAAATGGCGTCACGTTACAGGCATTCTGTCGTCTTCCTCCATGTACTTTCTCCTGCATTCTGTGCCCTCTACTGCCTATCGCCTAACTACTTGCACACCTACCTTTCTTCCCTGCTCTTACCTTCTTTCCTTCATTACTCCTCTCCCTTATGCTCTATTCCCTATTTCTCATCCCCACACCCCTATTTCACTCTTCCTGCATTTCCTCACTTCCTACACTAATTCAGTGGCTTCATTGCTGGGCAGACACTGCAAAATGTAGGCTGCATATTGTTGGAGCTCAGGATCTTTGTGGTATATTGAGCATATTTTTCATTGTAGCCTGCTGGCTTCTTTTGTGCTTTGTGTGGGATTAACAGTTCATGCACAAGGCCTCCTTAGTAGGTGTTATAATAACTCTAGTGAAATAGGCCTAAAAACAAACAAAATAAAGGGAGGACAAGGCCATAGTGGAAAGAGTGAATTCTTTGCTGAGGAGGAAGAAGGGGACTTGAAACAAATCTTTGAACCTGTAAGATGTAACAGGCCAAACGAGCAATCTAAAGAGCAGTAAATCACCTGAACTGCATGGTATACACCAGTGATTCCAAAACCTGGACCTGGAGGCACCCCAGCAGGTCAGAATTTTAGGATACACACCATGAATATTCATGAGAGAGATTTGCATGCACTGTCTCCACTGCATGCAAATCTCTCATATGAATATTTATTGAGGATATTCTGAAAACCTGACTGGCTGTGGTTCCTCCAGGATCAGATTTGGGAATCATAGAGTACTGAAAACTCAAAAATGAAATTGCAGATATAAATTTGATGATTTACTTCTAAACTGAGGATTAGGCATTTTGACTGCTCACAACAATTTCATAATCTGTGTGGATGTCAAGATGATAACTTTCCATATCGGACACTGAGAGAGTTGCGGGTAGCTGTTAAATTTTTGTTGGGTGTTGACTAACGATGAATGTAAAATTTATTTTAATAGAAGCTTCATTGGTGGAACGTGTGTGAGATATCTGTAGGTATTTGTGTGTGTCTTCTTTTCTTCAAGTCGGTAATATCCCAAAATTGTTTACATGTTCTTTTTGCCCTATATTCTGCTAAATGGGTTATGCTGTTCAGTTCATCTACAAAAAAAACTAAAAACAACCCCCCCCCCCCCCACACACACACACTTTAATATGTTGCGTCTTTGAGTGAATACTAGCTGGGCACACTACATTTTGAACTTATCTGATAATTGATTCCATGTTCCAAAAGCAAGCTGGAGAAAAAGGTTAGAGCAGTGGATTGAGAGACAGGGAGCCAGTGTTCAAATCCCAGTCACAATTCTTATGTCTTTAGTACATAAGTACATAAGTAGTGCCATACTGGGAAAGACCAAAGGTCCATCTAGCCCAGCATCCTGTCACCGACAGTGGCCAATCCAGGTCAAGGGCACCTGGCACGCTCCCCAAATGTAAAAACATTCCAGACAAGTTATACCTAAAAATGCGGAATTTTTCCAAGTCCATTTAATAGCGGTCTATGGACTTGTCCTTTAGGAATCTATCTAACCCCTTTTTAAACTCCGTCAAGCTAACCGCCCATACCACGTTCTCCGGCAACGAATTCCAGAGTCTAATTACACGTTGGGTGAAGAAACATTTTCTCCGATTCGTTTTAAATTTACCACACTGTAGCTTCAACTCATGCCCTCTAGGCCTTAATTTCTTCAGGTACTGGTTTAGATTGTAAACCCCTATGGGATGGGGAAATATATTTTGCTAAAGAAAAACAACCTTGACCAGGACAAATTTGAAAGTTACTGGCCAGTATCCAACATCCCATTTCTAGGAAAACATTTAGAAAAAAGCAGTCTGTGTTGAACTCAGTGATTGGCTAGAAGAGAGAACTGGCTAGATCCATGTCAGTCTGGATTCAGACCTGGTTACGGAACAGAAACAGTCCTCGTATCCCTACTAGATGATCCTCACAGAAACTGAGATGGGGGATTTGCCTCGATGTTAGTACTCCAGATTTCTCAGCAGCTTTTGACACTGTGGATCATGATATGTTAGCATGACTGACAGAAACAGGTATCAATGGAACAGTACTTGCTTGGTTTAGATCCTATCTATCAGACAGGCAACAATCCATAATGTTTGGCAGCAATTCATCACCATTATGGGTACTCACCTGTGGGGTACCACAAGGATTGATACTGTCACCTATTCTGTTCAATTTCTACCTCAAGCCATTAGCTGAGCTTGAGGTAGATATTGAACAGGTGACAGTAGCTGATTTGGTCATTAGACACTCAGTTCTACATCTACGCAGATGATGTGCAGCTACTCATACCCATTGAACCTGACTTACCTACAGTCCTAAATAAACTGACTACCTGTCTAACATCGATTTAAGAATGGGCTAAACACAACAAACTGCCTGAACCCAAGTAAAGCTGAGCTTTTCTGGGTCCCTACCACAAGTGGATACATACCTGACATCAAAATCTCTTTTGAGAAATACAAACTTCCCCTCAAATCACATGTCAGGAACCTTGGAATACAGTTAGATTCAACACTTAATCTGATTCCCCAAATCCAAGCAACCTTCAAGAGTTGCTTCTACTATTTGCGACAGCTACACTGCCTATGTCTAGTAGCGCTATAGAAATAAGTAGTAGTAGTACTCTCTCCTTACATTGATAAGGTAAATCTTATCCCAGTTGTTCATGCCATGATAACATCAAGATTGATTACTGTAATGCACTCTACAGTGGTCTGACTACAAAGGGCCTGCAGCAAGAACTAATAGACGGTTGCAAGTGACATGACCACATCACACCATTTTTGTAAAAACTTCACTTGCTTATCAGTACAATACAGGGCTAAATTTAAAACTCTGTCTGCTGATCTTCAAGGCCCTTAAAGGAAATGGCACTGAGTACTTGAACAATAGGATGATTCTTTACACACCTCCAAGGACACTAACGTCCTCTCAAGGACTATCACTAACCACACCCTCTCCAAAAGACATCACATGATGTGATACCCACAAGCGAGCCTTCTCCAGAGTAGCGCCTATACTTTGGAATGCACTCCCTGAAAGGCTTCACCTAACATGAGACTATCTCTACTTCAAGAAGCAGGTGAAAACTTGGCATTTGAACTAGGCCTTTAATGGAAGAAGTAACTAACTTCTTAGTCTCACGCACACAAGTAGTGACACAGGCTGCACACACTGCAGCAGGACATGTTTATCCACTCCTACCCTAGCTGAGATAACATTTAATCATCTCTCTGACCGCATGTGCAACTTTCTTAAATTAGTCACCTTATTTTCTAACTCCTCTTTTTGCTTACATCCTATGCTGTCTATTAAAATGTTCTATTACATATTTTGTTAATATTGTAAGTAGTATACTATGCCAGTGTTTCCCAAGTCTGGTCTTGGAGTACCCTTTGCCAGTCAGGTTTTCAGGATATCCACAATGAATATGCATGAAAGAGATTTTCTTTTAATGGAGGCAGTGTATGTAAATCAGGTTCATGCATATTCATTGTGGATATCCTGAAAACCTGACTGGCAAATTGGGAAACACTGCAGTATGCCATATTTTGTTATTTGAATATTTTTACCGATGTAATTTTCTATTGACTATGTTTGATTTATTCTTACTGTACACCACCTTGAGTGAATTCTTTCAGAAAGGTGGTAAATAAATCCTAATAAATAAAAAATAAATAAAATACTATACCAGAGGGTAGCTCACCATGAACTAGCACTGAAAGAGGTGTGTGCTAAATCCACATCCCTTTCCCTGTCTCTGCCCCTACATTATTCAGTTGTAAACTGACTTGGAAAGAAATTCTGAAGGGCCAGGCCTGCTTACTAAGCTCCACGTGTAAATTTAGGCACAAGCATTTGCATCACATTTTCGTTGGTGCAAAGGGACACGACTAAATTTACACATGACCCCTACACTTAGGTGCTATTCTATAAACCACGCATAACTTTAGGCATAGTTTTTAGAATAGCACTTAAGCAGAGTTCTTTTCGGTGCTGATTTTTTTTTTTTTTTTTTTTTAGACACCATTTACCTAATTCACCCCAGAGTGGAGTAGGCTGTACCAGGCATCGGTTATAACCCTAAAGATGAAGGACAAGTAACCTGCAGGAAGTCGCAGGTACAGCTCTAGCCACCTTTCTGGGCAGACTGGATGGGTTGTGCTGGTCTTTATCTGCCTTCATTTTACTATGTTGCACCTCTGGAGATACAGCTAATAACACTAGATTTTCTGCTGCGTTAGCAGTTAATGTTCAATAATAACCTCTGAATTACCTAGAAGGCACCACCACTCCCAGTAAGAATTTCTGTGTTCAGTGTGGCAGATAGCATGTGCTGTGAGCACATTTAGAGCCATATTAAACTAACGCAGCTTATTAAGTAGGCCCCACCGTTTCTAGCTACGTTTAGAGTTTTAGCTACCGGTAAAATCATTGCAGTGCAATAGATGCCTTGAAAGTGAAATGTGAGGGACTGCGTGTAATAATAAAATCAATTGATTTTATCTCCCCAGTAATTCTAAAGCCTGATGCATCATTAATGTTGGTAATACAGTGGCTGTCATATCACAGACTTCTCAATAAACGTGCAGCTGGCAATCTGATGGAAATTGGAGGCAAGCAGAGAATGAGATTTAGGGCTTTGATATATGAGGTGTCAGCCATGTGATGACGTTTTTTTATCAATTTCTGTCACTTACATCTGTTAGGCTCCTACATATGTGGTCTTCATTTTTAATTTTTTGTTGGTGAAGTGACTATTTTTGTGTGCCAGTGACTAGACATTAGGCTTCCTGCTCCAAAATTATACTATGGAGGCATTTGTTTCCTGCTCTTATGGGGGGAGTGAAGAGGAGAAACGGTAATACAGATTCCATTGTGCTGAAATATTCAGATTGGAAGTGCCTGTGATGATTCCATGCTGTGATTTTTGAAAAATGTCAAGAATATTGCACTTACAGGGTGCTTTGATGAGCTTTGCTCAGTTTGCTATGATATGGAACACTGTTTTTGGGACAGACTGTTCTGACAAGCTGTTTGGAAAAAGGCCATTTGGAAGAAGAAAAAAAAGGGACACAGTCTTCAGGGTTTACCTCAGCTTGGAACTGTGAGTGCTTTAAGGAAGGCAAAAGCAATGTGGTCAGCGGATCTTTCAGCTCTGGCTGACAAAGCAAAGGCAATATTGGACAGCCTTTTAGCTTGTGCCTGTCAAAAATATAAAAAAGACAAGAGATAAAATTTGCCACTTTGCAACGTTGGCAATAGGTGGTACTTTTATAATGATTTAACAAAGAACTTGAATTGAGTGGCATGTCTTACATGACTTTTCAGTGGTGGATAGAATGTAAGGCTGCTTCTGGCTATTTATTTTCTTCAGTCAGCCACCTGAAACAGCATTGCCTGATAAACAAGTTGAGTTTTTACACATGAAGTAAATATTGGACAGATTTCCACAAATGTATGATTTTTAATGTTTTTGTTTGAATTAATATACCAGATATTTCTGAAAATTTCAGAGGAAATGAATAGGCAAGAAAATGCATCTGTAAATGAAAGTAATCACTTAGGGACCATTTTATTAAACCACGTTAAGTGCTAATGTGCACGTAATGTGGGAAAAAAAGCTTACTGCAAAACGCATTAAAGCGTCATGATAAATTTGCCTGGCAGTGCGCTCTAATTGCGCCTTATTTTTATTTTTTTTCAAATGGGTATGGAAGCATTATCTAGCTGGTGCATTCATAGTAGCACATACTTAATTGGATACTGCAGGGTTAATGCCAGAGCACTTAGTAGACATAGGAAATGGTAAGTTTTCCCACATTTATCTTTTGCAGGTTCCACATGCTAATGGAAGACTTTAGCCTAGGACTTACAAAAATGAAAACCTTAAAATACTGGTGCTTTAAAAATGGGGCTTAGCTTTGGGCAAAAGTCCTCCGTTAAAATGCGCTAAACCCATATTTTAGCACTTTTTTAGTAAAAGCGCCCCTTAATCATTGAGCAATTCTTGAAGGAAGAGAGAAATGGGCTTGACAGGAGGGTGTTTGACTAGTTGTAGAAAAATAAGTGATTAGGTAAGTTGGCCAATTTTTTCACCTTTAAGATATCTATATAAACTTCGATGAATTTCCCCTCAAATTCTTCATAGGTTGCTCAAACTTGGGTGCACAGTTGTGGACACAGATTGCAGATACATTTGTAAAGTTATTGGCTAAATTGGTCATAATAGTAATTGGTCTTAACAAGTGCTAATTGGCACTGATTACTGTTTACACACGTACTGCTCTGCAGGGCCGGCTTAATCATTGGATCAGGTGAGACTGGCCCAGGGCGCTGGCGACTAAGAGCTCTAACCCTCTGAACTCACCTGGTCTACAGATTAAACCTTTTACTCCCCCCCCCCCTTCGGTCCAATCTCTCCCCTTCTCTCTTCCCTCTCCCTGCGGGTCTGGCACTGTTCACTCACCTCTCTCATTCCCTCATGGTTTTGTAATGTTTACGTTGGCTGCTGGCGGGAGAAGCAGCAGCACCAACATGGCAGGCTGCCTTTTGCCAGCCCGCCTTTCGCCAACCCACAGGAGGGAGGGGGTGCCGGAATCCATTCTATTGGGGGGGGGGGGGGGGGGAGGTGCTGCCAAAGCTAGTTGGCTCAGGACACCACTATCCCTTGAGCTGGTCCTGCTGCTTTGCTCCCCTGTTTTGTAACCTACGCACCTAATTCATCTTGCATGCAACTCTAAATGGGGTGTGGCCAAGGGAGGGGCTTGGGCAGGTCATCGGCATTCCTAGGATTTAGGCACTGAGTTATAGAATACTTTCCGTTCTGCACCTGACAATAGTTCGGCGCAAGCATTTACACCAGTTTTTTGCAGGCGTAAATGCTCATGCTTAAAGTTAGGAGCAGAATAGACTTAAGGTAGTATTCTATAAAGACAGTTCTGCATGGAACTCACACTGAACATTGGGTGCCATCTACTTAATCTACCCCTTTATGTATGAAAGCGGATAGTGAAATTGGCAGCAGTTGTCCAACATTGGGTTTAAGAAGACAGAGAGCACCGAGGAAGCGTTAAAAAGCATTCTGTAACATAGAAGAATAAAAGAGGAAGACCAGTGCTGGATTTTGGCTTCTGGTGACCTTAGGAACTTTTGGTGCTGTGCTGTGTTCATGTACTCCTACCCTTCCTATGATAGGCTATTTTCTTTGAGAATTTGCTAACACTTTTACAAGACTGAAAAAAGTACCTGTGTAGTTTTCCCTTTCCAGAGAAAGAACTCTAAATTCTTAATCCAAATTCTTTCTTCAGTGCAGTTGCTTACAAAAATAAGGAAAACATGCATTTACAGTGTGATGTACTGGATTGAGAATTCTGCCCCTTACAGATTGAGTCTCACAGTGAGGAGGGGCTGGCAGTGGCTGGTAATGTACAAATACTTATTGGAGGGTAAAAAAACATCATGGATTGTTGAGGGCCTGAGAAAACAAGCAGCAGTAGCATTGCCTCAGCATGGAGAGATTATAATCCTCTCAATATGTGGGTTTCTAGTCTCTTTACCTCAAATCATGCAGGCATTTGGTAGTGGTGGGAGGGGGGGGTGCTGCTCCTCCCAGCATGCATAGGGCAGCCAAGCTAACCATAAAGATACCACAAGGCACTGGGAATAAACCTCAGGTGCTCAGAAAGGGCCAATCACCTAAGGACTACCAAACTCATCATACACAGCGTCATATCCTATATAATAAAACTCACCCTCAACGTTCTGAATACACTGACGTCAGTGAAGCCAAGCCACTGACGTCACTTCCTTCAAGACGGGTTCGAAGGGTTCGTGGAGGTGAAGCCACCGAAAACGCCAAGTCTTGGGGCCCAGCCCTCGCGTCAAACGTGATGACATCGAGGGCGGAGCAATGGCGTCAGAACGACAAAGGGGTCGGCAGGTAGGTAGGGAGGGAGGGAGATGGGGGGGGGGTGTTGGGGAGGAAAACCTTGCTAGCGCCCATTTCATTTGCTCCAGAAACGGGCCTCTTTTACTAGTATTATACAAACAATGTATTCTGTTACACACTGACAGCAAAATCTGCTCCCATGCAAATAGGGGCAGAACAAGGCTCAGCAAGGGAAGCTACATGTGTTTATTTGAATGCTCCATATAGGTGAATAGTTTTCTCTCCTAAGTCACAGATCCTGATATACTCATATTTAGAGTGTCAGTTCTCACTGTACTTGAATGTAGCTCACCTGAAAAAGGTATGAGCTAAATCCAAATCCTCTGCCCTTCAATACCTTACACTTTCATTTGTTAGCAGATTTGGAAAGAAACTGAGGGGGCCTATCTACTAAGCTGGACTAAGGTTTTGCACCTAGCACGCATTGACAGCCAGAGTTTATTTGATGCATTTTTCCAGCACTTTATGGAAGGCAGACAAGTCCCTCTCAGGAAGGTTGGAAAAGGGTGGGCTCTAGCAGGCAAGCTCCATAATTTAGTTTTTGCAGACCCCCTTATGACAATTGCCACCTTCCTGGGCAGATGCAAGGTTCCAGAGGGAACTTGAATCTGTGATCCCTAGCCAAGAACTGTTGGATGTTTCTGGTGGGAAATGTCAGGGAACAAGCCCAGATGTGAATTAAGATCATGGTGCAGTAATGCCTGCCGAGAGGCCAGTCCTGATCAAGCTGGAATCTTGAAGGAGCAAAGGGTAGTTTTCAGTTAAGAAGAAATAAAATGAAAGTGGCTTGTCCAAAAATTATTGGTTTAGCTTCTTGTTTGTAGAGCTCCGCAGAAGGAAACAATTTGCTTGGCTAGGCCTTCTCCCCTGATTTTTAGATGCATTTTTGGTTCCATCTGTGCTTTTAAACAACCTCTCGTACATATTACAAGCTTTTTAAACAAATATGCAGATCATCTTGCGCATTAATTTGTAGGTTAATGTGCACTGAATCAGTTTTGTGTACACTAAATTTAAGATATGCTAAGAATGTCCTAGTACTTCATAAAGTTTATAAAATGTCTTTTCTACTACCAAAGAGCTGATGGAGTGCCACTGTAAATATGCATCATGTATACCAATGGTTCAGGGCTGCATTTAGATTAAAATTTTAATCACGATTAATTGTGTGATTAAAGGTGTGTTATTTATTGCCCAGAGTTACAAGGAGCAGCAGTGGGGAAAAAAATAACATACCTTTTAATTGCGTCATTAATTGTGGTTACAATTTTAATTGAAATGCAACCCTAAAAAAATTAAAGAATAGAAAGTAATGAAAAGATGAGAAATACAAACTGAAAAATTACAGCTTAAAGAATCTAAAAGCATGCAGAATAGCTAATCAGCGTACAGTTTTCACAGCCTACTTCAGGAAAGGATGCCTAGTTCATTACAGAAGCTTCTGCATATACAGATGAGCATTGTACTCTGCATTGGGGCTCATTTTCAAACACTTAGACTTACAAAGTTCCAAAGGTTACTATGGGGCTCATTTTCAAAAGAGAAAAAAGTCCAAAACGTGTCATAAAGCACCATTTGGACGTTTTCCTTCTCAAAACGTTCAAATCGGTATTTTCTAAACCTATGTTGCACACGTTTATATATGTAATTCATCTGCAGTGCATCCAAATCATAAGGAGGTGTGTTGGGGGTGTTTCAAAGGTGGGAGTGGGCCTAACACTTGGATGTTTTACCGCCATAATGGAACAAAACAAAAACATCCAGGACTAAAACTAAGATGTTTTAGTCTAGACCTGTTTTCAGAATGAATGAATAAGCCACAAAAAGGTGCTCTAAATGACCAGATGACCACTGGAGGAAATCAGGGGTGACCCCTAATACCCCCCAGTGGTCATTGATTCCCTCCCACCCTCAAAAAATGACTTAGCCTCAGATGTTAGGTCTATTAGAGCAGCATGCAGGTCCCTGGCGTAGTCTAGTGATCTGTGCAGTGTACTATAGAGTGGGGGATTCAGGTACCTATCTCCCTCTACCTGTCAAACTTGTGGTGGAAACTGTGAGCCCTCCAAAACTCACTTGACACCTACTGTTCCCATATATAGGTGCCCCCTTCACCCTTAAGGGCTATTGTAGTGGTGTACTGTTGGGGGTGGTGGGTTTTGGAGGGCTCAGCAGAAAAGATTAAGGGAGCAACAGTGAGATATATCTGGGAGTATTTATATGACGTCTACCGCAGTGCCCCCCTAGGGGGCTCCGTTGCTGTCCTGGGATGTTTGGGGGACCAGTCTGCTAAAAATGCCGGCCCCTCCTACATCCCAATGGCTTGATTTTATGTGTTTTTAAACTTGTGTGTTTTTTTTTTTCTTTCAAAAAACGGCCTAAAAAGAAACACAAAGCACAAAATCTTGTTCAAAATGGTATTTTGAAGACATTTTTCTTTTCTTTCTTTTTTTTTGAAAATGAGCATATTTTCTATTCGGAGTTTGTTTTTTTTTGCGCAAAATGTCCAAAGTCCAACTTACATGCACTGTTGAAAATGCCCTTGCAAGTAACTTTGTAAGTATAAGCGCTTTGAAAATGCTCCTCCATCACTTAATTCTGGTTTGTTTCTGCATTGTGATTATTATATTGACTTGCTTTAAGCTTGTTTATGGAATAAAGTTTTACTGTTTACTGGTAAATTGAAAATGATGGCCCTGATATTCAGCTGCGGTGATCGGTGCTTTGCTGACTACTGCTGGCGTTATACCTGGAAATTCGATGCTGGGCCATGTCTGGGCTCTGGCATTGAATTTCTCGGAGCCAGCAAAAACATAGGGCTCCTTTTACCAAGTGGTGGTACTGCTGGTCTACTTCTCACCCCTAGCGCACCGTCATTTCCGGCACCACAAAAAATGTATTTATTTTTGCGGTGCCGGGTTAACGTGGGAGCCCTTACTGCCACCTCACGCTTAGACTATTGTAATATCATATTTTCAGGGATCACTCAAGCTAGCTTGAAGCGACTACAAAGAATACAGAATACTGCAGCACGTATGATTTGTAGGGCCCGGAGGGATGACAGAGTAACACCTTTACTACATCAACTGCATTGGCTTCCGGTTGAAGCAAGAGTTAAGTTTAAAGCCTTAGTTTTGACCCATAAGGCTTTTTACACACTAAATCCTGACTATCTGTCAAATCTAACTATTCCTTACACTGCCACACGAACCCTTAGATCCCTGACAGACAACAGGTTAGTGATTCCTCCTCTCGCTAGGGCTAGATGGGAATCTACACGGAATTCGGCTTTTTTCTATTTGTCTCCCTCTCTTTGGAATGGCCTTCCAAAAGAGATCAGACTTGAGAAATCTTACTTTCATTTTCGGAAACTTTTGAAAACCTTCTACTTTATCGAGTATGTAGAACAGAATTTAGAATAATGGAAGAAAGGTTATAAATGGGCATCTGTAATATATATTAAATCAAAACTGTATTATTTGTCTGTGTAGATTATATTATGTATTTAATTTTGTATTTGCGGTGTTCTCCTGTATACTAATCATGAGTTATACTGTTTTCATCTTATGTAGCTAGTTTGTGGGTTTGCTGTGCTTTCCTGTAATGATTGGAGTTCTAATGTTTGTCCAATTTGTACTTATTGTATTGCTTCTTTTTATAAATTGTAAACCGTTCTGTCTTGCAGTAGCAATAAGATACGGTATATAAATTGACGTAAATAAATAAAATAAATAAATAAAATGGGTAGTGGTAAGGGCTCCCCCTGAAATGGCTGTGCGGCAAGTGCTTTACTTGCCGCATGGCCATTTCCTGTAGGAAAGCGAGATTTCCCTTTTACCAGCTACAGTAAAAGGGGGCCTCGGCGCGCATGTAAAGCCACATGCAGACGCCAGCACCAGCACCCTTTGGCCAAAGCTTGGTAAAAGGGGCCCATAGTCGGTTAAGGGGTACTTTTACCTAGCTGTGGTAAAAGGGCCCTGTGGTAGCAGCAGGGTCTGTTTTTGCCATATTCTGAGGCCCTTTTTACCGCAGCGGGTAAAAAGGCCGAAAAAATAAATGGCCATACGGTAAGATTGCACTTACTACATGGCCATGCGGAGGTGAGCACTTACCGCCACCCATTGACTTACCGCCACCCATTGAAATGGCAGTAAGAGCTCCCACAGTAACCCTACGGAAACTAGGTAGCAATTACCACCAGGTTAGCACCGCACTAGAAGCTACAGAATTATTTTCCATAGCGCTTGAAATGGGGCACGCTCGAGATGGAACTACCACCGGCAGCTGCATTGGGCTGGCGGTAATTCTGGGTTACTACGTGGCAACCCTTTAGTAAAATGGTCCCTAAGTGCGCTATTTGGTACTTAACCTGCTGTGAAGAACCACATAAAGATAGGACTGTGTTTTATGTGGTCATGTTAGACGGTTAAGTGCTGAAAACTCACCCTTGAAATGCCCCCCCCCCCCCCCCCCCCCCCCAAATAGCTGGTTTCGGCTTGGGCGTTAACTGGGCATTGTCAGTGCCATTATCCAGTTAAATCAGTGGCGTAGCTACGTGGGGCCTGAGGGGGCCTGGGCCCCCATATATTTCAGCCTGGACCCCCTCCCGGCGAACCCGCCGCCGCTTACCTTCACTTTTGCTGGCGGGGGACCCCACTCCCCGCCAGCCGATGTCCTCTCCATCCTGCTCCTGCTGTTGCATGCATTGCTGACGTCCTGCACATTGTACGTGCGACGTCAGACTCAGAGAACAGAACTCTGTTTAGAGGTCTTAAATGCAACAAGAAAAGAAATACATCTTTAGCATTGTTCAACTTTAAATGTGTTTTTGTAGTACATGGCATCATTGCAACAGCTTCAGGAACACAAACAGGCTTATTTTCGAAAGAGAAGGGCGCCCATCTTCCGACATAAATCAGGAGATGGGCGTCCTTCTCTCAGGGTCGCCCAAATCGGCATAATCGAAAGCCGATTTTGGGCATCAACTGCTTTCTATCGCGGGGACGACCAAAGTTCACGGGGGCGTGTTGTCCTCGGCTGATAATGGAAAAAAGAAAGGCGTCCCTGACGAGTACATGGGCAACTTTACTTGGTCCATTTTCTCTTGCGACCAAGTCTCAAAAAGATGCCCGAACTGATCAGATGACCACCGGAGGGAATCGGGGATGACCTCCCCTTACTCCTCCAGTGGTCACCAACCCCCTCCCACCCTAAAAAAAAAAACTTAAATTTTTTTTTTTTGCCAGCCTCAAATGTCATACCAAACTTCATGACAGCAGTATGCAGGTCCCTGGAGCACTTTTAGTGTGTACTGTAGTGCACTTCAGGCAGGCGAACCCAGGCCCATCCCCCCCTACCTGTTACACTTGTGATGGTAAATGTGAGCCCTTCAAAACCCACCAGAAACCCACTGTACTCACATGTAGGTGCCCCCTTTCACCCCTTATGGCTATGGTAGTGGTGTACAGTTTTGGGGAGTGGGGGTTTGGGAGGCTCAGCACACAAGGTAAGGGAACTATGCACCTGGGAGCAATTTCTGAAGTCTACTGCAGTGCCCCCTAGGGTGCCCAGTTGGTGTCCTGGCATGTCAGGGGGACTAGTGCACTATGAATGCTGGCTCCTCCCACAACCAAATGGCTTGGATTTGGTCGTTTCTGAGATGGGCGTCCTCGGTTTCCATTATCGCCGAAAACCGGGGACAACCATCTCTAAGGTCGACCTAAATGTTGAGATTTGGGCGTCCCCGATCATATTATCGAAACGAAAGATGGACGCCCATCTTATTTTGATAATACGGGTTTCCCCACCCCTTCACGGAGCCGTCCTGTGAGGACAGCCCCAGGAAAACTTGGGCGCCCTGTTCGATTATGCCCCTCAAAATGTGTATTACAAGGACAAAAAGGAAAGAAAATGATTATTTCAATTATCTAGCTTAAATCACTTAGGGGTCCTTTCACGAAGCTGTGGCAAAAGGGGCATATCGCTGGTGTTGGCGCTTGTTTTTGATGCATGCCAAGGGCCCCTTTTTATCGCAGAGGGTAAAAGGCAGGTCTTTGGGTTTTTTTTCAAGAAATGGCCGTTCGGCAAGTGAAACACTTGCCGCATGGCCATTTCAGGGGGCAGCACTTACCGCCACCCATTGAAGTGGCAATAAGGGCTCCTGTGCTAACCTGTGAGTAACCGGGCAGCGTGTGGCACTGCCCAGTTACTGCCAGGTCCACACTGGTGCTACAAAAATTGAAATATTTTTGCAGCGCTGGAAATGATGCGCGCTGGGGGAAGGACCTACTGCTGCAGTATCCTGGCGGTACTTCCTAGCTCAAGTTTTACTGGTCTAACATTATATGATGTATGTTGCTTTCTGTTCATCTATTTTGAGCATGTTCATGCGTTTCTAATTGTTATGTAAGCCACATTGAACCTGAGTTCTATTCGGGTTCATGTAACATAGTAACATAGTAGATGACGGCAGAAAAAGACCTGCACTGTCCATCCAGTCTGCTCAAAAAGATGAACTCGTGTATACCTTACCTTGATTTGTACCTGTCTTTTTCAGGGCACAGACCGTATAAGTCTGCCCAGCACTATCCCCTCCTCCCAACCACCAGCCCTACCTCCCACCACCGGCTCTGGCACAGACCGTATAAGTCTGCCCAGCACTATTCCCCACCTCCCAACCACCAGTCCCACCTCCCACCACCGGATCTGGCACAGACCGTATAAGTCTGCCCACCACTATCTTTGCCTCCCAACCACCAACCCCTCTTCCCCCCACCGGCTCCGCCACCCAATTTCGGCTATGCTTCTGAGGATCCATTCCTTCTGCACAGGATTCCTTTATGTATATCCCACGCATGTTTGAATTCCGTTACCGTTTTCCTCTCCACCACCTCCCGCGGGAGGGCATTCCAAACATCCACTACTCTCTCTGTGAAAAAATACTTCCTGACATCTTTTTTGAGTCTGCCCCCCTTCAATCTCGTTTCATGTCCTCTCGTTCTACTGCCTTCCCATCTCCGGAAAAGATTTGTTTGCGGATTAATACCTTTCAAATATTTGAACGTCTATATCATATCACCCCTGTTCCTCCTTTCCTCCAGGGTATACATGTTCAGGTCAGCAAGTCTCTCCTCATACGTCTTGGAACGCAAATCTCATACCATTCTCGTAGCTTTTCTTTGCAGTGCTTCAATTTTTTTTACATCCTTAGCAAGGTGCGGCCTCCAAAACTGAACACAATACTCCAGGTGGGGTATTGTACAGGGGCATCAACACTTCCTTTCTTCTGCTGGTCACACCTCTCTCTATACAGCCTAGCAACCTTCTCGCTTCGGCCACCGCCTTGTCACACTGTTTCGTCGCCTTCAGATCCTCGGATACTATCACCCCAAGATCCCTCTCCCCCTCAGTACCTATCAGACTCTCGCCGCCTAACACATAAGTCTCTCGTGGGTTTCTACTCCCTAGGTGCATCACTTTGCATTTCTTTGCATTTTGTGGGATATAAATGTCATAAATAAAATAAATACACATTTAAAGATCTAGAAGGCTTTAGTGAAATACAAGGAGGTAGAATTCCCATAGAGCCAAAAGTTGAAGGACAAGTGATTATATGACATTAGAACCAGGGTGACTCAGAGGAAATGTGAAGAAATATTGTTTTACTGCTAGAGTAGTGGATACTTTGAATAGCTGATTAGAATAGACAGGATTAATCAAATGAGTGACAGAACTGAGTATGCTTAAAGTAGATATTGACAGTTGGAGTAAGGTCAAAAGAGGGAGAAGCATGGAAATTGTGTAGAGCAGGGGTTAGGCAGCTCCAGTCCTTTAGTGCCGCAAGTCAGTCTGCTTTTCAGGATAGCTGCAATGACTGGCATGAGATGTATTTGCATACAATTATTTATTATTATTTATTGCATTTGTATCCCACATTTTCCCACCTATTTGCAGGCTCAGTGTGGCTTACAATACATTGTGAATGATGGAAAAACAATTTGTTACAGTACGATTATGGGTTACATTGTGAAGAGTTATGGGAAGACAAAGTCAAAGTCAAAACGTCATTTGGGGAATAGAACAATGGAATGTAACAATGGGGAAGTGATAGGGCAATAAACAATAGCAAGAGAACATTAGGGTATAACAATTATATCTGTGGGTAGAGTTTTAAGTGTGGTGAAAATACGGGGGAAGAGAATTCAGAAGAGAGTGTATTGATGCATTTCTATTAGTGTGCATGGACTTCATGTGTTTTAATCCTTGCAATAAATTTTCTCAAAGAGATGAGTTTTCAATAGTTTGCGGAAGTCGGTTAGTTCGTAGATCGTTCTCAGGTTGCGTGGTAATGTATTCCAGAATTGTGTGCTCATATAAGAGAAGGTTGAAGCATGCAGTACTTTGTATTTTATGCCTTTGCACTTAGGGAAGTGGAGATTGAGGAAAGTTCAGGATGATCTTTTAGCGTTTCTGGGTGGCAGGTCTATTAAATCAGACATGTATGCAGGGGCTTCACCGTGAATGATTTTGTGAACTAAGGTGCATACTTTAAAGGTGATACGTTCCTTGAGTGGGAGCCAGTGTAGTTTCTCACGTAACGGTTTTGCACTTTCGTATTTTGGTTTTCCGAAGATGTCTGGCTGCTGTATTCTGGGCTGTTTGAAGTTTCCTCAGTATTTGCTCTTTGCAGCCTGCGTATAGTGAGTTGCAGTAGTCCAGATGACTGAGTACGAGTGATTGCACTAGGCTGCGGAAGACAGATCTTGGAAAGAATGGTCTTATTCTTTTCAGTTTCCACATGGAGTAGAACATCTTTTTGGTTGTGTTGTTCGCGTGAGTCTCAAGTGTTAGGTGGCGGTCAATAGTGACTCCAAGGATTTTTAAAGTTTCTGAGATTGGCAGATTTAGTTTAGGTGTGTTAATAGCGGTAAATTTATTCGTGTTGTATTGGGAGGTAAGTATGAAGTCAATGCATGGAAATGCATCTCATGCATTTGTGGATATCATGCACTGAAGGACTGGTTTACTAAGCTTTTTCTTCCTGTAAATACAGTGGTGGTGTGTGTGTGTGTGTTGGGGGGGGGGGCTTAGTAAATCCAGCAAGAAAAAAGAGAAGAGTGAGGGAAGATTGCAAAGAGCCTATCAATAAGGGAGGCGTATATTTGAAAAAGGTATAATGTTTATTATAACAGGTTGACTCAACACAGCCGTGTTTCGGCGACGTAGCAAGCGAGGCCGTAGTGACGCGTCTTTTTTGGACGTGTCACTACGGCCTCGCTTGTATGCATTTCTGTCACTACTCTGAAAGAGAAGGAACTGCATGTTCTTCAAAATTGTTTTTCTTGGAGTATTAAACACTCAAGTACTCGATATACTGTTCGAAGACTCCTGAAGAAGGCGCTACGTCGCCGAAACACGGCTGTGTTGAGTCGACCTGTTATAATAAACATTATACCTTTTTCAAATATATGTCTCCCTTATTGATTGGAAAGAGCCTATCTTCCCCCACTCTTCTCTTTTTTTTTTTCTTCCTGTATTGTTTCGTGGGGATTAAGTGCACCTCCACACTTTGTGTGGCTTCCTTTTTTAGTAAATCCAGCCCCATGTGTGGTTATACCTGCTCTGTGTGGCATAAATTGTTAAATCTAAACAGAACACAATGGAGCAAACATTTTATTTGAAAGCCAGAAAGAAGTTAATGTTTGAATGTCTCTTTGAGACTCGGCTTACACAACCCAAGTTACTGCAGCAATGGCTTATCAGGCAATTTAGATTGAGAGCCATGGATTTAAAATAGTGGTTTTGCAATTGTGACTACTGCAGTGCTCTATTCAAAGGGCTCTGTGTGAAAGGGTGCCTACAACTCATGCAAAACATCGCCGTTAAATCGATCACTGGTGGAAAGAAGTCTGATTGTGTTACACTTTCTGAAAGCAGAATGTTGGCTTCCCGTTGAATTACACATAATATATAAAATCCGACAGTTATGTACAGTGCAATCTTTCTTCAGTATTGAAGCTTTCCACTTATTAATCTTAGCTTTGTTTATAACTAGACTTGACTATTGCAATTGTGTCTATTCTGGCGTTTCTGAAGCCTTGCTTAAGAGACTCCATACTCTCCAGAATATAGCTATACCCGTTTTATGTTATCTTCATAAGACAAATCATGTTACAGTTGCATTGAAGACTTACCATTGGTTACTAATTGAATATCGCATTTGATTTAAAGTTCTTTTGCTTGATTTTCAGGCCTTTCGTCAAGGTATGACTTCGTACTTATCATTTTTAACTATTCCCTATTCACTGGCTCGGGTTTTGCAATCCATTAATGTCCATCACATGATTTCTCCAGGACCCTGTTGGGTACAACTGGAGAGCACCTGTCACAGTGCTTTCTTTTTTACTGCTCCATCATCATGGAACTCTATGCCCTTAAACTTACAAAGTGAACTTTTGTTAAATCTCATGAACCTCAAATGTATATGCTGGAACAGAGGCAGGAGAGAGGGGATACGATAGAGACATTAAAATACCTCAGTGGTGTTAATGTACAGGAGGTGAGCCTTTTTCAAATGAAGAAAATCTCTGGAATGAGAGGGCATAAGATGAAGTTAAGAGGAAATCGGCTTAGGATGAATCTGAGGAAATACTCTTTCACGGATGTATGGAATTGCTTCCCGGTGGAGGTTGTGGAGACAAAGACTATGTCAGCAGGGCTGCTGAGAGACTGGGAGGGCCCAGGGCAAGGCTGCCCCCGGGGCCCTGCCCCCCGCCGCCACTCCCCCCCCCTCATCCACCACTGGGTCGGGGTCCTGCATTGAAATCACAGCGCCTCTCACCGCCGTGTGAAAGCGCTGCAGGCAGCAGCAGATTGCCTCCTTTCGGGCCTCCTTCCCTCCCTGTGTCTCACCCTCGCGGAAGTTACGTCAGACGAGGGCAGGACACAGGGGCGCAGTGTGGAGTGGAGGAGTGGCCTAGTGGTTAGGGTGGTGGACCTTGTTCCTGGGGAACTGAGGAGCTGAGTTCGATTCCCACTTCAGGCACAGGCAGCTCCTTGTGACTCTGGGCAAGTCACTTAACCCTCCATTGCCCCATGTAAGCCGCATTGAGCCTGCCATGAGTGGGAACGTGCGGGGTACAAATGTAACAAAAATAAAATGCAGGGGGCCTGACCCAGTGGCAGACGATCAATGACGGAGGGCGGGTGGGACTGCGGTGCCGGGCCCCCCTTGGAGGCCTAGGCCCGGGGAATTTTGTCCCCCCTGCCCCCCCTCGGCGGCTCTGTGTGTCAGAGTTTAAGAAGGTGTGGGACTGATACGTGGGATCTTCTAGGAAAAGGAGGAAATAGTGGTTACTGAGGATGGGCAGACTAGATGGGCCATAGGGCCCTTATCTGCCATCATGTTTCTATGTTTCTAAAAAAGTCTGGTTATTTGAACAAGCTTATGATAGTTGACCTGTTTTGCAGTTTTATGTCGATCTGACACCACTGTCTCGGAAAGCTTATTTTGTGTGTTTCTTTACATTTTTATTGTAGTTCTTTCTTTCTCTTTCATTAGTTTGTGAGCCACTTTGCCGTTCTTGACAGTTAAAGCAGTATAGTAAGTCTGGATGAATGAATGAATAAATTAATAATATTAATACATAAAATTCACCATTCAGGGCAACCACTTTTCTTGTCTTGCTACTTAATCCTGTCTCTCTTTGATACCCTCTTCATTCATCACAGCACATTCCTTTAGTAGTCCCATCATTTCATCACGTCTTCTGAGATACTACGTTCAGCAGATCGCGTTCATGATTCTCATCATATTGGTTGTCTACTGTTCTTGACGTTTTTTGTGTCAGCTGATATTGCTACGTTGTTTGATGGTGTTTATTGTAATTATTGCAGTATCCTGATACCCATACAGATTGGTATACTGATTCATCCCTAAGAGTCCTGAAACAGGCGCCTTCTGTGCTGAAACGTAGGACTGTGTTGAGTCTTATTTAGGGTGTTTTATTAGCAAATCAGATCCATAAAATAATGTCCCAGAGTTGGAACTTTCAATGGTCGCTCCCCCCCCCCCTTTTTTTGTAGTTTGTTTTGTGTTTGTTTTTTTCAAAAGGGGTATCTTCTACTTTTTGTTTGTTTTTTTTCCAAAGATGGAGGGAGGACATAAAGATGCAAAGGAGTAGAGAAGTGTTAGAGAGCGGAATAGAGGAAACGTATGATAAGGGGGAGAAACGAGGAAAAAAGGGAAACATAATGGAGAGAAGGTTAAGGGGGGGGGGGAAGAAAACAAAATAGGAAAGGAGAAAAAGGCAAACGGTGTAAGTGAGAGGAAAATATATTCAGGTTTTTGATTTACTATTTTTTGTTTGCATGAGATTCGCTGCTTTTTAAGGCTGTACATAAGCATGGCCATTCCTGTTTAGGCAATAAGCACTGCACTGAGTACCAGCTAGATGTTCAGTCTTCTCAAATATACTGTATTAATTGTGCCTACAATTCAGGAGTCCTTCATGAGCATTATAGATTACAAATGTTTTCTTTCTTGGCATCTATGCTTTGGAATTGCCTGCCTTTGGAAATTAAGAGCGATTGGTGGTTAACTAACTCTCCGTAAGCATGTAAAATTTGGCTGTTCCAGGTGGCATTTCTGAAATTATGTATGTCTTTATGTTTAGCTGGAGTTATTTGTTGCTATGACTTTTTTTTCTATTAGGTTTTGTAATATTTTATACTTTTTTCATGTATGGTTTTATTACTGTTATGAGCTACCTTGGGCTTTTGTGTAGAGGCAAAACAGAAACTGAATCAATAAAAGAGTGACTAAAGAGGCAACATCATGTGCAAGCAAACTGAAATAGAGAAAAGTCTCAGGAAGGTTGGAAACAAATAATTATTGAATGATTAAATTGTAGCACACAATCTTGAGTCACTACTACATATCCCATGGTTGTGGAATAGTGCCATAGGAAATTATGATGATGCCATTTGTGGTCTAGCAACAGTTCACTGACTTCTGTTTTCTGGATCATCTCTAAGTGTTTCCTGACTTTTGTGCAATCAAATTAGATCTTTCTAACAGTAGCATTAGTTTTAAAAACAAAGTCTGTTGCATAGAACTCTATAAAAAGTTGTTGCACAACAAGGATATTGATAATGTGAGCTGCCTTAAGCATTAGTGGATGAGTGGTCTAAAATTCTAAATACAGGAAACTTTCTATAATTGCAATTTCTGATTAACAGTGCAATGCTTGATTATTGGTACAATTTTTGCCCAGGCAGCAGCTGCAGTGTCCGAGGGGGAATTAAAGGATAACTGGATCCTGAGGATCTTTCTCCAGCCTGCTTCTTGCACAAGTTCCTTGATAAGAGGAATTCTGAGTAGGGTAGGGGTGAGCTATGTGGGGACCTATCGGAGCATATGCTGGTCCATGGGCCCTGCCTTGGCTTTTTTTTTTCTTTCTTCCTGTCAGTACTAGCAAGAAGTTGCAGTGGGGAGATGGATCAGGTTTAAAGCTACATGGAAGAAGATAATCGGGCAGAATCTTTAGAAGAGATGCGTAACTGCTGGGTTGCCAGGCCTAAGGGGAGGAAGCAGATGTGAGGGGGCAAGCAGCAGGCACTCCCTGCTGCCACTAAAGTGAAATGAGGTCACATCAAGGAGAGGGACTCAGCTGGCCATGTGAAGAGTATGTGACCCACCACTCACAGCTGGTAAAGCCTTATTGCACTCCATTGAATGTCTAGGCCATCACTACACCAGGATCTAGGAGACGCCAAGTTGTGGGGAGGGGGGAGAGAACTTGGTCGAGGGTGAAAGGAAGCAGAAGAGGATAAGGAACTGGAAAGAAGCATGTGGAAGCAGAACATAAGAGCAAATGTCTGTCTAGCAATCCAGGTCACATGTACCTGACAGACTCCCCCGAATTAGCAAGATTCTATGTTCCTTACCTCCAGAGATGAATAGTGGCTTTCCACAGGTCTACCTTAATGGTTTGTGGACTTTTCCTCTAGGAATTTGTCCAGAACTTCTTGTTTTTTATAAGCCAGCTACATAATTGCCTTCACCAGTTGCTCTGGCAATGAGTTTCAGAGCTTGACTATGTGTTCAGTGAAAAATTATTTTTTCCTGTTTCTTTTAAACATACTACTAACTTCAAGGAATGTCCTAGCTTTTGTGTTTACCAGTTCCACTCAGAATTTTATAGACCTTTATCATATCTCTCCTCAGCTATCTCTTCTCCAAGCTGAAGAGTCCTAATCTCTTTAGTCATTCCTCATATGAGCATCATTCCATCACTTTAATCACCCTTTTCTGTATCTTTTCCAATTGTACTCTCTTTTTTTGAGATTTGGAAACCAGAATTGCACATAATACTCAAAACCCCCCTGTTTACTAAAGCTTAGCTCAAGTTATCTGCAGCAGGGCTCATTTTATTCCTATGGGCCCTGCTGCAGATAACTCGAGCTAAACTTTAGTAAACAACCCCCAAGGTGCGGTCTCACTTTGGAGCCATACTGAGGCATTATGATGAGCTTTGTTTTATTCTCTATTCCTTTCCTAATAGTTCTCAGCATTGTTTGCTTTTTGGCCACCACTGTACATTGAGCAGAAAATTTCAACACATTTTCAACGATGTGTCCCAGATCTCTGAAGTTCCTGATGGGTGGGAACTTCCATAGTGTCAGATAGTGTCTCCACCCCCCCCCTCCTCGTGAAATTTTTTTTTACAATTTTGCTTGAAGATTTGGAATTTGAATTTATAGATAATTATGTAATGTTGTGATTTAGGGGCCCTTTTACTAATCGTGTAAGCGTCTTACGTGTGCCAACGCGTGCCAAAATGGAGTTACTGCCCCGCTACCGCTTGGCTCCTGCAGTAATTTCATTTTTTGTGCGCAACTGAAAAATAATTTTTATTTTCGGACGCTCGTATTCAATGCACGCCAAGTGGCATTTGACAAGCATAGGTCATTACCGTCAATGGCTGGCGGTAAGGTCACAGACCAAAAATGAATACGTGGCAATTTTGATTTTGCCGCATGTCCATTTTTGGCAAAAAATAAAAAAAGGTCTTTTTTTACAGGGGTGCTGAAAAAATGGATCGATGTGCGCCCAAGACCCGTGCCCACACTACCGCAAGCCATTTTTCAGCGCACCTTAGTAAAAGGACCCCTTAGTAAGTTATGGATCAATATGATCATTTTTATTGACACTGTGTGGTGTGGTGTGGTCAATCCCAGTATGGATTCAATTACTATAAAGGCACAATGGTGTTCAGTCATTTAACTTATTATAGAATCATTTTCTAGAAAAGCAGAAGCTACTGTATCTGTCCAGTACCCTTTCATCAACTTTACTGGCCCATAATATTTTTTTTAATTACATGGGCAAGAATATGCCCTACACCTAACTATTAATTTTTCTCTGTTTAGTAGCTTCAAGTGTAAAATTGATCATTAAGGGTGGAAAAATATGTAGAAAACTTAAAGCAGCAGCCCCAAATTTATAGGCATCATGAATGAATGTTTTGTTTTGTTTTTTGTCTTGTCTTTTTTTTTTTTTAATCCCATCAGACCTTTTTTTTTTTACCAAGCAGCACTAAAACGTAGCTTGTGCTGTCCCCGCATGGGTCTTTCCTCCTTGCTGAAGCCACTTTTAGCAAGGCACTAAAATGACCTCATTTTCCATTTTTCCTGTTGGGCCATGCGCTAATTTCCCCATTAGCGCATAGCCATTAGTGCGTGAGCCCTTACTGCCACTTATTTTGTAGACAGTAAGGACTCATGCATTAATCACACGCTAATTGGTTAGCGTGCAGTGATATAGCTGCGCTACTCAATTTAGCACAGAACATGCCTACTCTCTGCCCCCACTGCTAAAAAATAAAAATAACATTTATTTTTTAGCACTTACGGAGTGCGCGCCGATCCCAAAACTATGGCGGGACATCTGACCTCACCCCTTGGTAGTCCTTTTTAACCTGTGGTAAGCACGTGTTAGTGCTTGTAAAAGGACCTCATTGTCTGTTTTACACACATTGTTTTCTCGTTTTCTCTCCGGCTTTGCTTTCCTTTGCTCTCATCCCTCTAAATTTACTTTTCTCCATTCCTTCTTTCTTCTACTGATTCATTTATTCTTCTACTGCTTTCGAGTACAGTTTTTTCCATTCCATTCCCCTGCTTCAGGCAGTCTCCCATCCACTAACCCAGTTGCCTCCACTGCATGCAAATCTATCTCATTGAATATTCATTGTGGACTTCCTGAAAACCTGACTGGCCTGGGGTGCCTCCAGGACCAGGTTTGGAAACTACTGCACTAACTTCTCACCTGCCCGTCTCCCTGCCTTTTCTTTTTAGTCTAGCAGTAGGACCTGGCTGATGACCATGGCCACAGCACTCCACATCCCATCCCCATCAGCATCTTTTATATTTATATTAGACTAGGCTCTGGATTTTAGGTGTCTGGGCAACCCAACACCTGGAGATTTTCCAGCCTTTCTCCCTTTAAGAAATGGAATTGAGCCACACACACTAAGGAGCTTGTTTAAGAACTTAAAAAAAAAAAACCCTTGTCATTTATTATATGATTGTTCTACACTTAGGGGTATGCTTACTAAGGTGCGTTAGCGGTTCTAATGCACCTTTAAATTTAAGGCGCATTAAACACTAACGCGCCTATACATTTCTATGGGCACGTTAACGTTTAATGCGTGTAAACCATTTATGCGCGTTAAAAATGCTAACGTGCCCCTAGTTCACCTTAGTAAACATAGTTGTTAATAAGGAACTATTTGAGTTGTACATGATAAAAGAATTAAAAAAAACAAATCTCTAGGAAAGGAAAATATTTAATTTTATGTGTTATCCCACAAACACTGGAAAGATATTAAAATATTTCAGCTCAAAAATGTAAAGTCCTCCATAAGATGGAGCCAAGAGGTTTATGCATGAAATACAAGGAAAAAGGAAAAACAATCTTTCAGGGAGGATTATATTGTTAATGTGGATGCTTACATAGCTAAGCACAGGGTGTTTTGGAAGGTACATCAATAGAGCAGACCTCCACATTTTGTTCTTCCTGTATTACTTAGTCATTTGGGAATACATATTGAGCCTGCTAAGAAAAGAAAAAAAAACATGAAACATCTGCCGGATGCTTTATTAGGCACTTAAAGAGGAACTTAAAAACCCGAATATTCCAATTGCAAGAGTTTGAGCTGCCTAAGTAAGAACTTTTATGCCTTCTCTGAGTGGCTTTTGCCACATTGGGGAAGACTCAGATTTTCATATTAAAAAAGTAGAGGAGTGTGGTAGCCGTGTTAGTCCACTCTTAAGGTTATCAATAGAAATCAAACAAAATAAAACATGGAAAAGAAAATAAGATGATACCTTTTTTATTGGACATAACTTAATACATTTCTTGATTAGCTTTCGAAGGGTGCCCTTCTTCGTCAGATCAGAAATAAGCAAATATACACTGTCAGGTAGTACATTTGCTTATTTCCGATCTGACGAAGAAGGGCAACCTTCGAAAGCTAATCAAGAAATGTATTAAGTTATGTCCAATAAAAAAGGTATCATCTTATTTTCTTTTCCATGTTTTATTTTGTTTGATTTCTATTGATAACCATATTAAAAAATAATCAAGAGCCAATCAGAATCCAGGGTAAAAATCACTATCAAAACTGGAGCAATAGCCAACTTATCCGAGACTTCAAGAAAGGTTGTAAGCATTATTCCCTCTAAGCCGATTGCATGAGCCGATTGCTCAAACATTTTAGGAGCGTTGCTTACAGATTTTACATGGTTGTTCACAAAAATGTTTTTGTGCTATATACAGAAATGCTTTGCTAATACTGGTGCTCAAAATTGTTGGTTTTTAAAACTGCTTGCTCACACCACTCCTATCAGGAAACATTGGTTGTAAGGTCTAAGTTGCCCTCAGAAATAACACATATTGACATTAAAGCATTTCCTCATCCTTGAGAAAGGGCACATAGTAAGCCCTAGGTATCAGGGGACATGACAGGGATGGCACTTTGCATTTCAGTGAGGTAACTCTTAAATATCTCAGAAGCAGAGATGCCACGTATTGTAGAAAAGACAATGAGGTGTAAAATAGCTGGTTCACTAACCCTGTAGTCAGCCACCATGCGGTTCCCTACCATTCCAAGAAGTTGATAACAATTTTGTGTGCTGTAATAAACCAGCTTGTGGTGCTTTCTGCTCACATGAAAGCTCTCCTGATGTCATCATCAGGTGACACTCAGAATCCATAACAATCTGGGGAGTAAGTATGCTGTCTCTCAGGGGCAGTATCTCCAAATGGATTAGTTTTGTATATACCATGATAGTACCTTCTGACAGAACCTGGCGCGGGCCTGGAGGAAAAGTGGGCGGGCAGTGTGTGTGCGCTTGGGTGGGTGGGCCAGAGCTGAAATTGGGTGTGCCTTGGCCCACCCATAGCTACGCCCCTGACTTGAGGATTTTCTCCCTCTTCATGCTATTAAGAGAACAATCACTTGCCACCAACATCTCTATCAATGTGGTTCTTGTGTTTTTATCAATTGAAATAGGAATGGGCAAGATGATCAAAACCTTCTACAATAATGGGGAGAAAGTGCCTTCTTACTTATGTCACCCAGTGATCCATTCTAGGGCATAGCTGACATCTGCATGGCAGGGGAATCGATCGGACCGACTGTTTGAGTTGCAGGAGATGCAGGATAGGTTCTGATTCTAGTCTTTTTGCTTCTGCACAATCAGTAACACTTATGCAGTACTCCAGGAGTCAGGAGCTTTTGCCATGCATGACCTCTGCTAAGACATCATCTTGGATCCAAGCTTGTTCAAGAGTTTGAAACTTACAGTACAGGTGATTAACAAGGTAAAGGTTAGTATCTTCCATTTCAGTCATAGGCGGGTTTGACAAGAGTAAATAAAAAAGTAAAATCATGGAATAATGTGTATGGAAATGGAAGATGTATTTTAATGTATGATAACCAAAATATGAAAATTAACATTATTGATGTTCAGTTAATCATTCTATGCAAATATTTCATGAATATTCATTGTACGCATCCTGTAAATTAGTCCTGGCTATGGGATCCAGGGACTGGTGTTGGAAACCTTTAAACATAAGAATTTAGATGATCTATAATACTGCTTAGTTTTTTCTTATGAACTGAAGTTGAAAAAATCTCTCCATGCACTCTCGTATCTCCCTGATATTACATAAGAATGATTATGGGTATTTTGGAAACTCATGGGGCTGATACTGAAACCCACTTATTTGTTTGGCAGCAGGTGCTAATGATTTGTGCCGAGAATGTGGTATAAATCGCTGAATGGCATATAAGTAGAGGTGGTGTTAGATATGCTCCAGGAGCTGGGCCTTCAGTTACACTCCATATAAATTATCATATTTAAGAGAAATGCAAAATTAGCAGGAACCCACCTGTTTACCACTACTTTTCACTCCTACCTTACTTGCCCTGTCCTTTATCCTCACCTCTTTATTCTCTTACCCTTAATTGTTCTGTCTGTGTACTGTCTTATCTAGATTGTAAGCTCTTTGAGCAGGGATTGTCTTTGTGTATGGTGTACAGCGCTGCGTATGCCTTGTAGCACCATAGAAATGATAAATAGTAGTAGTAGAATAACTTGAGCAGATAACGTACTGTTTAAAGCAGTGGCGTAGCTATGGGGAGGCCACGGGGACCTTGGCCCCCCAAATTGGCTCTGGGGCCCCCGGTTTGGCTGGCGGGGGTCCCAAACCCTCACCAGCAAAAGCATTTGTCCCGTGCTGGTCTCATGCATGCTCAGTTTCATTAAAACGAGCATGCACAGCGCCTGAAAATAGGACAGGGTGCCAGGTAATGTGAGACCAGCGTGGGGCAACCACTTTAGGACAGCCAAGGTACCTTCACAGTGGCATGGGGGGGGGGGGGGGGAGCTGGTGCAGTGGGCAGAAGTGGCAGCGTGAGGGCGGGGAGGCAGGCCAAAATGTGCCCCCCTCGCATTGAGTTCTGGCTATGCACCTGGTTTAAAGTTATGGGCTTGATATCCTGTTGAAAATTACCATCGTTTGAGCTATGACTAGTAAATGACTTTATCTTTTGGGCTATTGCTATTAAAGGACTTTATTTGTCGTACTTTAACTGTCACTGAGAATATTCCAACCAGTCCAAGTCTTCACATGCCAAGTTTCATTGACCTTCACAGAACCAAAGCAGGTGAAAGTAGATGTTTTTAAGGATGCACAAGACCTCTTTTTCTTGCAGAATATTTACCTTCTAAGCAGTCTCCCCACTTGCCCCTGCTTATCCATGTCAAGAAGCCTTTATCAGAGGGATGTGTATCATGGTGTATAGGTGTAAGAAACAAAAACTTGCATTCAAAAATCTGTCTGTAATGTGCCTAATTTGGAGAATACGGAGAATGCAAGAGAGTTAGGAATATGTTGTGTGTATAAATTTGAATTTGTAACAGTCGTTTCCTTGATGACTTTTGTGAGTTCTGACCACCTGAGGCATCTGCCACAGGGAGTTGTCCCAAGGGAGTTGCTTATAGGCTTAAAAGAATCAGTTTGTAGTTTTCTGCTTTTTCATACTAATGTTGGAGATTATTTTAAAACTGTATGTGTTAGCTGATGTTTCAACAATAATGGATACTTCATATATGTTTACGCAGTGAATTGATGCACTTTGCAGATATAGCATGTCTGCAAATGTGTTTGTGATTTTAAAATATTTTTATATTCATGTTCTCAGACTATGGGGCTCATTTTCGAAGCACTTAGCCTTACAAAGTTCCATAGATTACAATGTAACTTAAGTGCTTTGAAAATACGCCTTCACGTGAACCACCTTGATATCTTTTTGGATTTTGTGCAGTAGGTGGACCTATTTAGGTTGATAATGCAGCTATCAGTCCTTTCAATTTTGGCCTATTGTAATGCTCTGTATGTAGGGTTGGCTAGACGCCTACTATGCTGATAGCAGGTAGCCCAGAATCCAACTGTTAGATAAATCTTCTCAGTACTGTGCTAGGCTTCAGCACATACACTACTGAATTTGTTGCACTGGCTACCTGTAGAAGCCCTGTCACAATTCAAGATACTGTGCATGACATTTAGAGTTATTCAAAATAATGCTCCTAAATATTTGGCCCAGAATTTAGTGCCCTGTGCTCCAAAATGCAATCTGTGCTCTAGGTAGGAGGAGGGGGGGGGGAGCTTACTGAAAGTCTTATCACTGCAAATCTTGTGGTGCGTTTGAGGGAGGTCTAGAGCATTGATAACAGTAGAGTCTACACCATGGAACAAAATGCCTCCTGAATTATGCCTACTGGACCATTACAGGTTGGGGTCTTGCTCCCTTGATTGTGGGGTTTTCTGAAGCATTGCAAGTGTTGTTTGCCTATGTGCTATGTTTCATTGTATGCTGTTGGTATCAATAAAGATATTTCAAAACACAAACAAACAAACCTTGGTTTTACCCATAGTGTCAGAATAGTGGATACATTGGGGTAGATGTGTGGGTTTTCATTTACTTTTTATTTGATAGTTATAAGGGGGTAGATTTGAGATAGGTCAGGAATTGTTTTCATTTGCAGGCATATACATAAAAGTTTTTATATACTGTCTATGTTCAGTTTTTCACTGAGTTTCCAAAATAGTTTTTATTAAATGCTCAATTTTCCAAGGTTGTTTTTGCAGGTAACACAAAGCATTTTAGAGCATATATATGGGACACATTTTATAAATATTAGACATAAATCATCACTTGATGGTTTTTATAGAGCAACAGCATTTGCATTGGGCCTTAAGCTAAGAAAACATCCTCTGATAGCATACATGGTGACTGTAGATTTTCCCTTTTTGTTATGGGTGTGCTGAGTTCTTCAAAAGCATGTAATTGCTAGACAATATATATACTCATATATTGTGAGGAAACCATCTAGGTTGATATAGCTGGGTCACAGGGATGTGAGCAGCTGGGTGTTCAGTAAGTGGACTTACTAATTTTAGTAGCAATTCAGATTATTCATAACTTGGTGACAAAATGGGAAAGGAGGGGGCAGGGGCTAAGTGCTAGATTGTCTGGGACTTCCTATTCTCATTTTAGTTAAGATGGTGCAGAACTTAATGAGGAAGACAGCAAAACCTAACTTGAATAAAGAGCTATTACTGTACAAGTAGTCAAGTTTCTATAGCTGTTTGTTGGGAAATAGTCTTTGTAGTGTCAACTTTTATAAATGGGCAGATTTTGGGTAGCCTACCACGCTGAGTCAAACCAAAGGTCCTTCTAGTCAGGGATTGTCAACCTTGGTCCTTGAGGGCCGAAACCCAGTCAGGTTTTGAGGATTCCCCCAAAGAATATGCATGAAATCTATTTGCATACAATGGGATTTTATATTAGTGGTAGGAAAAGAACAGGGAGACTGATACAGAAGTTAAATGTGCATTACCATAATGCATATTAACAGCAAGGCAGACTAATGTGGAAATTTAACTAAACCGCCAGAGCTGCTTCTGTGGTAACAGCAGCTGCATTAACTTTGTAACTGCTTCTTCCCATATGCAGTCTTGAGCTTTAACTAGAAAATATTATGGAGGGGGGGGGGGGGTCAGCTGTTTCTTCTATTTTTTTTTCTACATTCACCTCATTCAGAGCTGGAATGTACCACCTTTGGACTTCATTCACAAACTCCCTGAGTTTGTGTTTTGGGCCTTACTGTATATCCTTATCCCAACTCACTTGGTTCCATCGTCATGGCGAGAGTCCTTGGCCAGTGGCCAGAAATTTCAGCCCGTTTTGATACCAGTGGCATTTAATAGGGATGCACTTTAATTTGAGTTGACATGGGAAACATTTCCCTAGTTTCATACTGTTTTTAAACCCAAAACAGGAGAAAGCATGAAATTTGATTTTACCCACATCCCTCCCCATCCTAGAAAGTTGCATGCCCAAATTTGCATGCATAAGTTATAGTGTAACTTCAATAATGAGCGATAATTGGTGTAAAGTAATAGACTATAATTGGCACCGATAAAGTTATTAGTTACATGCTCAAATTCCAGAGCACACAACTTTAAAAGAATGTGGATCTGGGATGACCATGGGTGTGTGTGTGGGGGGGGGGGGGGGGGGGTTGAGGCAGTTACACCTGTGGGTTATAGAATACTAACTACTACTAATTATTTCTATAGCGCTATTAGATGTACACAGCACTGTATACTTTATATGTAGGTACATTCTCTGTCCCTAGTGGGCTCAATCTAAGGTGGTTTTTTGTGCCTGGGGCAATGAAGGGTTAGCTGACTTACCCAGGGTTACAAGAAGCTACAGTGGGAATCAAGCCCTGTTCCCTAGGATCTCATCTCACTCCATTAATCGTTAGGCCACTCCTCCACTAACAGTTACATGCCTGTCTACAGTTAGAGATGACAAGGATGAAAGAGAGCTTTCAAAGTACACCAACCAGAGCAAAAAAAAAAAATGCACAAATGGGCCTCCAGGAGCAGGACAATGGAAAGTTCTTTATTAAGAAAACCCGACACAGGCCATGTTTCGGCGACTATACGCCTGCATCAGGGGTCACAAAAGATTTGAGAAATTCTTGTTAAACAATGCAGGTCTGCCACTAACAGAACATAACAATACTGTTCCAGTCAAATTATCAATTTGTGCACGTGTAATAAAGATAACTCACATAGTAGTAATGTGCATATATTGATAATTTGACTGGGACAGTATTGTTATGTTCTGTCAGTGGCAGACCTGCATTCGTTAATAAGAATTTCTGAAATCTTTTGTGACCCCTGATGCAGGCATATAGTCACCGAAACACAGCCAGTGTTGGGTCTTTTTAATAAAGAACTTTCCATTGTCCTGCTCCTGGAGGCCCATTTTGTGCTTGCTTATTTATTTATTCATTTATTTATTTTTGGCTCTCTACAGTTTACGCCAGTGATTAGGCACAAACACCGAGATCTACCCCCATTGTCAATAATATGAGCTGTTTGCTCAATAGCTTGTGCTATTGATAACATTGCCCCAAATTGAAAAGCAAAGGTTAAACAAAATGGAAAATTTTGACATGCACATCCCTAATGTTCAGGTTATTCCACTGATCAATGGCTGGGTCAGAGCTATTGCAGCATCCCCACATCCTGTGCGCCCTGAGGAACTGAAGAGCTGACCCACAAATCAAAACCAGGTACTTACAGGAGTGAACAACATTTATCTCTAAGCAACAGTAGCTTAGTGGACTTCAATTTCATGCTAAGGTTTTGTAAATAACTTTTTTTTTTTTTACAACAAAATAGCTTGTTCTCTTAGGAATAGATTTTAATGTCTTTTGACCATAATCCTTGTCTGCCCTTCGAAAATAAACTAGTCTTGATTTAGCTAGAAATTTTGCACCTCAGGAAATATCTTACATACTGAAGATTAGTATTAATGTGCAAGCATAATGGCCATTAAGATAATAAACTAATTAAGGCTGCATTAGGTTTGCTTTTGTGGTCCAGTTTCATGTCTGTTTATGCTATGAAGAGTACAAAAAACTGTGGTAGCTGTAAAAGATGGATCCCTTTTTTCTCTTTCACATGGGAAATTGAGGGATTTGGCACCCAGATAACCTTGTGTTTCTAGCTAGAAAAAAAGAGCACACATCTCTTCTGACACTAAACATTATAGAATCATTCTTTTTTTGATCCTCGGAAGAGTGCCCTTGGAGAGAGAATTGTGGCGATTGTATGATCCGCAGAATCTACTCTTCTTAGAGTAGTGTGAATGATGAACAGTATGCCTTTCTGAGAAAAGGATAAGGACACAGATTGCTTCCCCTGCGTGTGCTAAGGCAAATAAACGTCTAAGGTCTTTGTCAAACACCTCAAAAACAAAACAAAGTCCTGTTACCCCACCTTACAACATAAAATAATCATATCGTGACAGGCGCATCACTGTACCAGCTTGCAACTGTCTCCGTGCTTTAGTAATTAAGTAGTTCTCAACGCTTGCGCTGGAGGCACTCCTAACCTGTCTGGTTTTCAGGAAATCTGTAATGAAGGTACATGATACATTTGCATACGTTAATGAGCTGGTTTATGAAAATCCATCTCCTGCATATTCATAGTGTATATCATGAAAACCAGACAGGGTATGTGTGCCTCCAGGTGAGGGCTGAGTACTGCTGTTGTAATGCATTGCAGGTTGTGCTTAGTATATAACTTAAAGAAAGAGTGTGAGAACACAGACAGATTGCTACTGTGTTTCCCCGAAAATAAGACACTGTCTTATATTAATTTTTGCCCCCCAAAATGCGCTAGGTCTTATTTTCAGGGGCTGTCTTATTTTTTGGGGAAACATCGGGGTTGGATTGGGGTTAGCCTGCCCCCCCCCCCCCCCCCGTTGCTCCCGGAACTAACCTTAAACGCCTCCTTTCACCTTTGCAGCAAGCAGCAGCAGGGCAAGCCACTCCTTCCTTCCGTGTCCTGCCCTCGCCTGACGTAACGTCCACGAGGGCGGGGCATGGAAGGAAGGAGAGGTCTGCCCTGCTGCTGCTTGCTGCGAGGGTGAAAGGAGGCGTTTAAGGTTAGTTCCGGGAGCGACGGAGGGTGGGTGGAGGGGGGGGGGGCGGCCTTGTCCGGCTCTCGGCGGCCCTGCTTTCAAACAAAAATTTGCTAGGTCTTACTTTTGGGGGAGGCCTTATATCTACCAATTCAGGAAAACCTCTACTAGGTCTTATTTTCGGGGGATGTCTTACTTTCAGGGAAACAGGGTACAGTACCATAATTGAAAGAGAAAAGAATGAAATCTGAAAATGGATGATTGCAGCTGCCCACTGAGTGGAGGAGTAGCCTAGTGGTTAGTGCAGCGGACTTTGATCCCGGGGAACTGGGTTTGATTCCCACTGCAACTCCTTGTGACTCTGGGCAAGTCACTTAACCCTCCTTTGCCCCAGTTACAAATAAGTAGCTGTATACACTATGTAAACTGCTTTGAATGTAGTTGCAAGTCCCCTTTCCCTTTCCCCACTGAGAGAGGGGATAGTGTGCAGAACTGGTAAATGAAGAGCATCAGAGTGGTCTGCTTTTTGTGACTGCCAATCTACAAGTGCAGCACATGAATATTTACCGTGAATATCTGAAAAAAAACCCAGCCAATTTGTGGCCTATGAGGTCCACAATTTGATAAGATATTATTCCATCCATATTCTAACATAAAGGTTTTCTATCTCACACTTGAATCCAGTGTCTGGTTTTGTCCAGTGGAATGTATTACCATCAGGATTGTACTGCCAGGACTCAGAGTGGAATGAAGCTAGGCTAGCACAGTATTAGAACCTTAAACATGTGGTCCTATCAACATGAGACCATGGCCCGCAAATCCCATGGGGATGGGGTGGAGGGTTGGTGCCTTCACAACAGAAGTTCTTCGTTCAATGGTGGCAAACAAGTATTGAAGCTTGGTCAAAGCAGTGCAATGGGGTAAAGTCTGATTAAAATCAAGCAGAAGAATATGCACACACTAGATACATATTGATAACTTTTGGTGTAGTATATCTAAATTGGATTCCTAGGTTGGTGACATGTAAGAAAAATGTTGAAAATTGTTTTTTTAAGAGTTGCATGGCAAGCATCTGTTTTGCCACTCCTTGTCTTAGATTTTCTCAGGTTTCTAATCCAGTGTAACATCCGGCATAGATCTTGTTTCTAAGTTACTCTGTCTTGCAAGATGTCTTGTAGGACGTGCCACAGCGTGCAAATTGCTTACACAGTTTAACTTTACTGATGTGTCTGATCGTTCCAATTCAACCATTCTTGCATTACGTTCTTGATGTATTACAGAGGTCCTGGAATAGATTTTTGTTTGTCAAATTTGTTTTCTCTCATCAGCCTCTACTAAGTATAAGTTTTGACTTGAAACAGCTTTTTGTTTATTGAAAATATACTTTGAATTCTTACTGCCTTTATTAGAGATTTATGTGATATCTTTCAGAGTAGTCCTAGGGTTAAAACATAACTTGTAATTTCTTATCATCTTGCTATACTAGTCCAGACCAATAGGTTGTAACCCCTACCAGCAGAGGTAGAGGTACTGAACTCTTCCAGTGACGTCACTGGTGTAAGAGCTAGTTCAGTCTGGAACTCTTCAATATTTCTCCAGCAGATGATGTTGGTTGGACTACTACAGTAGGTTTCCTAGGCTTCCCAGGGCATAGTCCACAGCCAGCATCCTCTGTGGTCTGTGGTGTTGCTCCCAAGGTGTTGCATCCTTGTGGCAGGAGCAGCATGGCTGACTTGGGGGAACTAGAAGGGACCCTGGGCCATCTGACTTTGGTTGCAGGGTCTGGGGTTTCCCAGGCAAAAATGGTTGTTAATTATTGAGTGTCTCAGGCAGGCATTGGCAGGGAGGTTTTCCACAGGCATGGAAAACAGTCTTTTGGGCTCTCAGGGCCCTGACCCATACCTCTAAGTGGCTGCAACATCTCTGCAAATCCTTGGCTCTGGATCAAGCCCTAATTTCCCCTTCCCAGGGTCCCCAGTGTAAGACACTTGGGCCCAGAAGAGGAGTTCTTTGAGGACTCTTCCCTCACTAGAGCTCAGAAACCTTGCACCAAATGGTTGTAGAGTTAGTTAGGCACAAGGAGTTCAGTTAGCTCATTAATTCAGTGACTGTAGCCTTGCCTATCTCATCAGCAACTGAGGTAGAGCCTTCGGATAGGGGACCTATCCTTGAAGGGCTTGAGAGGCTACCCAAGGCCTTTCTGCTTCATAGGACTCTGCACCAGATGGATTTGACTGAGTGGAAGGTACAGGAAGGAATCCTTTGAGGCATGAAGCTCTTGGACATGTCTACCCACTTCCACAAGTTCAGGCTTCCTAAGGTGGAAGTCCTTGTCACAGCTATGACCAAGAGAATGACCATCTTGGATGAAAGGGGATTGGTGATACAGGAAGGTGAAACAGTTCCTGAAGCAGACAGCTTTCCCCTTTGTAGTCAACCTCTAGGCCCCAATCTATGGTGGCTATGGGACACATTCCTTCTTGCATTGGGCACAGCAATTGCTGGAGTTCCCAGTGGTGACACAGCTAGAGTCAACTGTGGCCTTCCTGGTTGGATGTACAGTACAGTCTCGATTATCTAACATACAGTAAATGGGACCGACCAGTTGTTGGGTAAGTGAAAAGTTGGATAATATTAAAAAAACTGCATAAATCCTTCAAACAATGCAAGTCAGATAATCGAGACTAGTGTACTCTATGACCTAGTCCACATTTGTTCTCAGATTGTAGATGGCTCTGTGTACAACATGGGGTGCTCCCCTTCAGGGGCTGTTTTTTTTTTTTTTTTTACCATTTATTTTATTATTTTCAGATATAAACATATCAAAACAGAGAACAACTTTAATACAACCATATTGCTTAACACCTTTTCTGGGCTGTTCCCCATTTCTAATTCCACTCATTCAATTTCTCAGAACCCCTCTCACCCTTTCCCTTCCTCTCCTCCCCCTCCCCCCCCCCCCTCTCGACCTACTCATGCGTGCCTAACATTTACTGGCTCTTAGTGTCCCGGGAGGACAACCACTGTTCATAAAGCTTCCAAGTCTTTTGATGTTGTATTAAATGTCCATTCCGTAGCGCTGTGAGTTTGGACATAAGGCAAATGTAGTCTAATTTCTGCAGGACCCTATGAAGGCCCGGCAGTGATGGTTGTTTCCAAGCCGCTGCTAATACCAGCTTGCCTGCCACAAACAGTTGTCCAGCAAACTGGTGTATTGGATTTGGAACTCCTTCGGGTTTAAAATGTAGCAAACAATAATCCATCTTCATTGGGTAGGTTATCCCAGTGACCTCAGTCAGAAATTTCAGAAGCATTGTCCAGTATGTCTGAGCGTGTGTACAGGCCCACCAGATGTGGAACATGTCCCCTATTCCATCGCACTGTCGCCAGCATGTAGCTGAGCACCCTCTAAACATCTTTGCAATGCGATGCGGGGTATAGTACCAGCAGTATAATATCTTGTGTCCATTCTCAATCATAGAACTAGAAATCGAGACCTTAAGCAAAGATTTAAATGCTAATTTCCATTGTTGAAAAGTATATGTTTCCTTCAAGGCTTCATTCCATATAGCTAAATAATGTTCTACGGGGTTGGAGTATAGAAGCAATGCTTCATAGAGTCTTGATATGCTCCCCTTACCTCCCCCTCTCATCATACACATTTCTATCTTAGTTTCTGATAAGTTAAGCTCATCTCTTGCCCTTCGCTTTATAAAGTCCTGTACTTGGTAGTATTGGAAAGCCTGTAAGGAGGATAAACCATGTTCCCTGCAGAGCTCTTCAAACGCTATTGTCGTATTCTCTTCCCACATTTGGCCCAACGTGCACAGACCCATATCTTCCCAGCCACAGTAGGCCGTGTCATGTCTTCCTGGTGTAAAGTGTGGAGCAAATCTGAGGTACATGTGCCGAAAAAACTTACGTCCTGGAAAAAACTGTTCTCGCACCCCCACTCCAGGTGTGCAAGGGCCACTGCATCAGCGGCGGGCATCCCTTGATAAGTTCATCCAACTCCTGTTTAGCTAGCCATGGAATAGCCCTAAGCGGGAAGGGGCCCACCCAGCCCTGCTCCATCCTGACACTCAATTTTTCTGTGTCTGTGAACCAAGCCGCTATTGTTCTAAGATGTGCCGCCTGGTAATATAGGGTGATAGAGGGGACCCCCATCCCTCCCTGCTGTCTTGGTTGGTACATAACTTCTCTTCTAACTCGTGGTGGTCTTTTTTTCCAGATGAAGGAGAAGATGTCCCTCTGGAGGCCTCGTAGGAAGCTATCTGGGATGGAGATTGGTAATGCCATAAAGAGATACAGTATCCTTGGGAGTACTACCATTTTTACTGCACTTATCCTCCCAACCCAGGACAACTGTAGACCCCCCCATCTTTGCAAGTCTTGCAGCAAACGCTTCGCTATCTCGGGGAAATTAACCTGGTATAGCTCCTTGATGTCTCTGGGAATATTAACCCCTAGGTATCGAATGTATCGCGATGCCCATCGAAACGGAGTTGCCTGCTGCAGACGGGATTTTTGTTCAATGGGAATATTTATGTCAAGCACTTCAGATTTGTCCAGATTAATCTTAAACCCCGAGACTTTCCCGTATGCATTTAGCATCTCTAATACTTTCGGAAAGGAAGTCTCAGGATCTTTTAGCATCAGCAAGACGTCATCTGCAAAGAGAAGCGTCCGCGTTTCAATTCTTCCCAATCGTGGCCCCTTTACTTCTGGATGTGCCCTAAGCCTAACCGCCAGCGGCTCCATTACAATGGCAAAAAGCAGGGGGGACATTGCACATCCCTGCCTTGTTCCTCTATATAAATTGAAGGGCTCTGTCAGTCTGCCATTTACTCTAATGGAGGCCTGAGGGGTTTTATATATTAGACGAAGCCAGCGGAGGAAACGCCCAGTGAATCCCATTTTATCTAGCACTCCAAACAAGAAGGACCAGCTCACTCTGTCAAACGCCTTTTCGGCATCTAGTGACAGAATGCATAATGGAGACCGCGTGTCCTGTGCATGGTATACCAAATGTAATGCTCTACGTATATTATCGAATGTCTGTCTCCCATGCACGAAACCTGCCTGATCCTCATGAACTAGAAAGGGTAAATGTTTTTGCAGTCGTGTTGCCAAAATCTTTGTGAAGATCTTATAGTCTATCCCTAACAGTGAGATAGGCCTATAAGATCCACAGAGCTGTGGGTCCTTCCCTGGCTTGTGGATGACCGTAATATTAGCCAAATTCCAGGTTGGGGGGAGCCCCGGACTATCCTCTAGGGAATTAAACACTTGCAATAGCAGCGGGGCCAACAGCTTCCCAAATGTTTTATAGAATTTGCCAGTGAAGCCATCGGGTCCCGGAGCCTTACCTGCCGGGAGCTCCTTAATAGCGTGAATAACCTCTTCCATTTCAATAGGGTGCCCTAACATCTGAGTGGCACTAGATGTCAGTCTTGGAAGCTCCAACCCCTCTAAGTAATCTGTTATCTCTATGTGATCTGTCTCCTCACCTCTGGTGTATAACTTCTCATAAAAGTCTTTGAATGCTAGTTCTATATAATCAGAGTCTGTGTGGGTGTCCCCTCCCTCATCCCTTAGGCTCGCAATTATGTTGCGGTTCGCTTGCTGTTTTAGCCTATAGGCCAGCAGGCGGCTAGCCTTATTACCAAATTCATAGTGAGTCTGTTGAGCCTTCTGAAGACTCTCGGAGATATCCGCCAGCTCCAAATCACAGATTTGATCCCGCAGCCGGCTAGCTCTATCTAAGCTCGCCTGCTTATGTTCCGATCCACCACTATGAAGCCTGGCTTCTTCCTGTTCTAGTTGTTTCCGGAGAGTCGCCTCTTTTAACATCCGCTGTTTCCTAGTGTGTGCTTTCAGCGCTATGAGGTGACCCCGCGTAACTGCCTTAAATCCCTCCCAGACTATTATCGGTGAAACTGTCCCATTATCATTGAATTGGATATATTCTTTAATATTGGTTTCAATGCTAACTAGATTAGCCGGATCTTGCAGAAGAGCATCATCCAGACGCCAGCTTTTCTGTCTCCCTCGCGTATTGGGTAATGTCAGCTGCATCAGAACCGGAGAGTGGTCTGACCAGGTTCTAGGTAAAATCTGCTGTGTCCCTGCCAATCCTGCTATCGCTGCTTCTCCTAGCCAGTAGTCAATCCTGGAGGATGACTTATGTACTGCAGAATAGTAAGTATAGCTACGCTTTCTTGGGTGTACCCGTCGCCACAGGTCTATTAGGTGCCAGTGATTCACAAATTCGTACAATTTTGCTCTATCTCTTCGGCCATATTGTATGCTACTCGAGGAGTTGTCTAGATGAGCCTGCATGGTAAGGTTAAAATCCCCCCCCACCAATAGGGAGCCCTCTACATGTTTCTGGAGCAGTTGGTCCAACTCTGAAAAAAAACCCTCCTGCTGTGCATTCGGCCCATACACGTTTACTATAGTAAAGATCTGTCCTAACAGCGACAACACTACCAGGAGGTATCTTCCCCCCTTGTCTCTGGTCACTTTAAGTATGTTCCAAGGTTTATCACCTACAAATGCCATCATTACCCCTTTACTCTTTGTGTTGTCGCTATTGGACGCAAAATATATATGGGGATATTTCTTATGGTAGCACAAATATTCATGTCTGGACAGCAAGTGGGTCTCCTGCACCAGGACCACATCTGCTCGCAAACGGAGCATTTCCCTAAACAGGAGTTGTCGCTTTCTCGGGATATTCAACCCTCTGGCATTAATCAGTAGTAGGTTGATATCTGCCATAAGATGTCATAATAAATTGCTCTATTGCCTGCTAATCTTTGAGTCATTATGCTTCTTTGCCTATTTCCTAGTGGTTTCCTCTGATGAGCCCTCCCCTTAACATCCTGATAGGCCTCTTTCTTGTCCCTATCCCAGGGTTTCCCTCCCTCCCCCCTCCCCCCTCCCCTCTTTAGAAAGCTGCCCCTGTATATCACTAAGGGCATTCTAGAAGGAAGTGTAAGCTGTTCAGTCCGTGTTTCCGCGGAGGCTCCTACATCTTTGAGTAAAGCCTTATCTCTTTGCAATTTTTACCTTTTTATAAATTTAAGTGACAACAGAACAACATAACAGGTGTTTGCATAGTATTAACAAAACAAAATACATCACCCAATCACTTCCTAAGGTCCAACTTTTTCTTTTTTTGCAGCATTGCCACTGAGCGCACGTTCAATCAGCTTCTGTCTTTTTGCCAATTCAACAATTGCTCCCTAACCGAGGCTTCCCAGTGAAGTGCTTCTCAATCAGGTCACTTTTGCTGCCGACTGTTGGCGTTTTAGGCGTCGCTGACCATTGCCTACTCGTTGCCATTTAGGCGGTATCACCCGGGTTGGGCCTCTCTTTGCTGCTGTCGTCGGGGTTGATGTCTCCATCTCGACTTCCTCTGGCAGCACTTCTTTCGCCTCTGCAAGTGTTCTTATGTGCTGCATTTTACCCTCTTTATAAAATACTAGCGCAAATGGATGTCTCCATCTATACCGGATCCCCAGTTCTTGAAGTCTTCTAGTGACTGGTTTGAGTTCCGCTCTGCGCTTCAATGTAGTGGCTGCCAGATCTTGATACACTTCAACTGTGTATGTATCCCACTTAAAATTTGGGGTCTGTCGTGCCGCTTTTGCCACCTGCTCCTTCATCTTAAAGTCTCTAAAGCACACTATTATGTCCTTAGGCAGATTGGCTCGTGGGGAGCTGAATGCCCGGTGAGCTCTCTCAATGAGGATCGCGGTTGGTTCTATTGCTGTACCTCCAGCTGTTAGCAGATCACTCGTCAGTCTTTGTATAGTATCCTCACAGTCAATGTAGGCAGGGGACTCCGGCAGGCCACGAAACCGCAAATTACATCTGCGACTACGGTTCTCCAGATCCTCTAACTTGTCGAGGACCTGCTGGTGGGCCAGCTGGCTTTCCGTGGTTCGCTGATCTAAGGTCTCGAGTGCATCTGACTGGGCATCAAGCCGATTTTCTGCCTCCTCCAATCGAGAACCTAGCTCTCTTATTTCACCTTTGAGATCTGCCCCCATAGTCACCAGCTCACCTCGCATTGCCTTCAGGTCTGCCCGAATCTCCTGAAGCCACTTCTGCCACTCCGGACCCATTTCTTCCTCGGGCTCCTCCTGATCTTTGTTGGTGTGTGCTTCCCCTGCGGGTGTTAATTCTACCAGTTCCGCTACCGCGATCGCCCGTTCCGGGCGATTTGATGTTGCGGCCGCCATTTTGTTTTCGCCACGCGCCAACGGTGTAAATGCAAAGCGGGAGAAATTCAGTCTCTCCGTCTCCGTCTGCATCGGAAATTTAATCCCACTGTGTTGCGCTCTCCTCCGCTCGTGTTTTGCAGTTATTTCGCCGCTTGAAACAGGCTATTTAGCTTATAAATCTCCGCGGATTATACGGAGCTCAGCTAGCATGCAGCCATGCCGTTTCGTGACGTCACTTCCTCCTTTCAGGGGCTGTTTTTTGATGAGGATCTGAAAAAATTGGTTAAGAACCCAGGTGAGGCAAAACCACAGTATTTCCTGGAAGATTGCCCATGAGCAGCGTCTCGCTCCTTGAGGGTTAGACCTCAGTCAAAGAATGTGGAATGGCATTGCTTCAGCAAGAGGCCTGTAGGTCCCTTAGCACTAAAGATCTAGATAGTTTTGCCCTTTTCATGGGAGAGTTCAAAGGGTGAGGGATTCTGGACCCTTTTCCTGCTCAGCAGCTGTCAGGAATCCCCAGTGCAGACCATTTGAGCCCCTTGTAGGTGCCTCAGCTCTCTCTTCTAGCTGCAACTTGTTGGGTCCGTGGTAGTGATTGTGGAGTGGGATGCCTGAGTGACAATTTACATGTGGCTTCCAAAGAGGACACTGCTATCGCTGGGCCCCTCAGTGTCAGTTTTTCAGTGCCCATCTCCTGCTTCACAGGCCTCTCTGTGAGAGTTGAACTGGAGGAACAACTCCAGGCACTTGTTCAAGGAGATTTCTCTGGTTCCTCTCCTTCCCTCCCTCCCCCAAGTGGGTTGATGTAACTACTGATGTGAGTCTGCAGGTGACACAAGTGGAGATATCTTCACCTATCAGTCTCCTGAAAATGAGGGCCATACACTTAGCCTTGCTATGATTCCTGCCCATAGTATGGGCCAAAGTGGTCCTGATTAATATTCAATAATGTCATAGCAGGTGGCTTATATCCACAAGCAAGGGGGACCTGCGGTGGCACTGAAAGCTAGCTAGCTTTGCAATTTTATTAATGATATGCCACCTTTCTAATGTGAAAATCAGAATAGTTCACAAAAAAGTCCAGAAATACAAAGTGTAAAACTAGTCACATAAAACCCCATTCCAAATCTATTGAAAATAATAAACAACAAAGTGTAGAATGAAAAAAATAACTAAATTAAATTAAACCTGATGCATTCAACTATAAAATCTATTTTACAGGTCTATCATTCCACCTTGTGTGTAACCATGCATTTCCCCTGACTGCTTATGCCTGTGGAAAAGCTAATGCAAAGAAATACATCTTCAGCCCCTTTTAAAAATGGGCAAGATTAATTTCCATGCTTACCTCTCAGCCAATTATTTGGTGCACATTGCAGGGACAGGGAGTTTCTAGGCAGAATGTCCTAAACCTAGGGGCGTGTGAGCTGAGCCCCTCAGCCTTTTAATGCCTGGTGGGTTGCTGATGCCCCCTGCGCTTTGACCTGATGGCATTGCATCACAATGCAAATTATTCCTGTTCAGTCACTGAAAGGAGGTCAGATCAGTGGGCATCAACATCCTTGTGCAGCCCTCAAACCACAGGAGTACCTTTATGTATTTCCTCCTTGGCCCCTGATAAGCAGTATCCTCCAGAGAGTAGGGAGGCATCTGCTGCTTGTGATCCTGGTGACCCCATTAGCTGTGGTATGCAGATCTTGTGCATGTCCTGGTGTTTTCCCCATTTCCACTCTCAGGGAGCAGAGGTCCTCTTCATACAGGACCCAGTCATAATTGAGGACCTGGATCCCTTCTGGCTTACAACCTGGCCTTTGAAATATGTCTGTTGAGGAACAATGGTTACTTAGCTTCAGTCATCTCTACTCTGCTCAGGGCCCAGAGATAGTCTGTGTCTTTGGTGTATGTTTGGATTTGGCAAAGCTTTGAGCACTGGTGTGCTGAGCATGAGGTTTCCCCCTAGTGGACAGAGGTGCTGACCATCATTGAGTTTTTGCAGAGGGGCCTGGATCAGGGCTTGGCTATTAGCTCCCTCAAGGTCCAAGTGGTATCCCTCTCATACTTCCAGGGTAAGGTCTAGGGATTTCCTTGGCAGAAAGTCAGATATGGTATGCTCCTTTTACATGGTTAAGCACATTCACCCTCTTCTCTGGGCTGTCACACCACAAAGAGACCTTAACTTGGTACTCTCATTCAAGCAGTTGAAGAGAGCCTTCCTGAAGGATCTCACCCTTAAAGCAGTCTTTTTGATAGCCATCAATACTGCCAGATGAGTTTCCAAGTTGCAGGCCCTGACCTACCTGGGGTCCTTACTCATAGAGAATGACACAGGGACAAAGTTTGTCCCTCACCCCGTCCCCACGGGCTCTGTTCCCGTCCCTGCCCCTTCCCCACGGGCTCTGTCCTCATCTACATAAGCCTTGAATATTTATTTTATATTTTAATCTTTTTGTTAAATTATAAAAAGGAACAATATTCTATACAACTGTTTATAAATCACAAAAACAAAACAATAACAAGTAGCTGAAATAAGCCCCATCCCCACCACCCTCTACCCTTCTAACCACACCAATATCTGACTTCTAATACTGCAAGGAACCCTTGTCTGCATCACTTGAGCATAAATAACTGTCCAATTCATTAACAATAGCCTTCAAAGGAGGCATTGTTCCATAATAGTCACTTATAAAACTGCTAACATCCATTTTCAGTCTTTTGGAGGAGGACTCTCTGACAGATGTGACACTTTCTGAGAATGTGAATTGTGGAGAATCCAGAGTTGTTGATGTTGATGGACTCAAGCCTTCCATTGTGATCTATCTGGTTTTGGTACAGCCTTCTCAAAGATTTGGTTGCCTGTGTTTTTATATAATCTGGGAAGATAATTGGATTGTCTTTCAGACGTGGGTATAGAAGAGAATCAACACTGTGTAGTAGATGAACAGGAAAATAAGTGTCAGTTAAGTGTTGTATATGCTCTTTTATGCCAGCAAAAATGGATGAATCTGTTGCATTAATAGTAAGATGCTTGATAGAAGGACGTTGCAGATGGTAGGAGTCTGATCAGCAAGCAAGACTCTTGTTGCCACATCAAAGGCAGACAGGACACAAATTATGTAATTTATTAGTGTTTCATTTAAATCCAAAAGCAGTTTCTGCATTTTTTTTTATCATTGAATTCAGTCGCCAGTTGTCTAAGATGTGTTAAGGTTTTACATATTAATACTAGCATTATACAGATGCTGTTCCATCTACTACTACTACTACTACAATTTAACATTTCTAAAGCGCTACTAGTGTTACGCAGCGCTGTACAATTTAACAGCCTGTTTAAGGCTAGTCTGAAGCTAATAGAAAGTGACACTGGGACAAAGTTTGTCCCCATCCCCACGGGTTCTGTCCCCATTCCAATCCTTATAGTTAACCATCAGGCATATTTTCAAAGCACTTTGGGAGGCTAAGTTCCATATGTTTCTATGGAACTTTGGGAGGCTAAGTGCTTTGAAAATAAGCCTCCATGTGTCTTCATCTCTGTGTCATTCTCTACTTGCTCGTCCTCAACTTGTTCTTGCCAAAAGTAGTCTGTCCCTTTCATGTAAATAGCCTTTTTGGATCAGGGAAGCTTGGAGCCTTTGCTGTTGAAGCTTCATAAGTTAGATGTCTAAAGAATTCTGTTGTGTTATCTAGAAGTTACCAATTTCTTTTGATTGTCAGACAGGTTTTGTCGTGTTCCAGGGGCCACATAAGGGGCATGCTACCACTAAGTCTTTCATAGCATGGTCGATTAAAGCTGCAGTGGAGGCAGCCTATATTACTTACTGGAAGGTTGTTCCTGATGTAGCCTGCAGGCTCATTATACATGAGCTAAAGGTAATTCCTGGGCAGAGCCCAGGGCAATCACCCCAGAAGCCATTTGCATGGTCCTCTAGAAATACACCAATAGCATATTTTACTATTTGTTCAAACATGAATAATGAAAAATAATATTCAGCCAAATATGAATACTGAATATGAATAATGGGCATTGAGCTTTAACATAATAAATAATAAAAGAACAGAGATCGTGTTTATTTTAGTAGGATTTAGCACAGTAGAGCTGCAGGTCATTCATATTCAGATTTAAGTCACTGTTTGGCTGATGGTGATATGGGTCTTCCTGATCTTCAGAAGTATAATCAAGCATGTTTACTTGGACATCTTGGGGATTTGTTTCTAGACCAACAAACTTTTACATGAAGAGAGTGAGGTGGTCTTTTATCAACCTTGCGGTTTAATTCTTTTCTACACACCTCATCAGGTTCCTTGCCACATTATTTATGTCATAGCATTCTGCGTCTTCCATTGAGAGACATGTGGCTGGCCTTAATAAGATTTTTAGGGGCAATCCCAAAATCGAATCAACTTCCTATCCAAGGTAATCTTCAGTTTTCTCTGAACAATGCAGGGGTGTGACTTTGCTACAGCATGTTTTGCATGACAGGGCTAATATGATCTCCTGGGCCAAACTTGAAAATCGAGGTACTGCTGATTCATGGGATTTTTTGGTATATCAAAAATTACATCATTATATCTGTTCTTTAGATTCCAGTAGTTCGGACTTTCCTTTAAGGGATTGTTTAAAGGAATTTTTTGATTTCTGGAAGATGAAATTTCGATGTCCGCACTCGTACTCTTCACCTGGCATATTTTACACAAGATCAAGTTTTTAAGTCGGGAAGAGATAGACACTCCTGTATGTAGGAAATGTAATCAAGGAATTTATTATTTTTTCCATCCACTGTGGAGTTGTCCAAAAATGAAAAAAGGTTTGCTGGCCCGTGGTACTTTGAATGTCTATTGGACATCCGCTGTCCCTCTCACCAGTGGGTATACTTCTGGATAAATATGGGGCTTTTCACCTTAAGGGTGATCACTGTTATCAAGCAGCCCCAGCACCATTACCTTCCGCACCAGATCATGCGCTCCACTAAGGACTAGGTCTAGAATTTTTCCTTATCTCGTCAGCTCCTGTACCAGCTGCTCCATAAAGCAGTCAAGAGAGTAATTAAGAATAAGAAACCACAAAATCTTGCACTTATAAGTCTTCAAACACCTAGTCTCAATAGTTGGTGAAAGCTCCTTTTCCAAATATAACAGCCATGACTGTGTTTATGTTTATATTCATTTTAGGCTTGATATACCACCTAATCCAACAAACGGGTCAAGATGGTGAACAGTTGTAAAAACATAAGGTTATAAAATGAAAGTGGGTAACTGTCGGCCATTTTCTATTGGAATCAGGTCTTAGTATTGACTGGAGCTACTCCAGGACATTTTCTTTATCTTTGTTGAGCTACTGTATTGTTGCTTTTGATTTGTGATGAGTCTTCATGCTGCTGTTGGTGACTTTTTGCCCCTCTTCCAGTGCTTTGGAGTGTTCATATCACTGTTTGTGCCGCTTTGCTCAGTTCTGGTGCTTTTGGCATGTTCTTTCCACTGTTGGTGCTGTTTGTGCTGGTCTACTAGTACCTTAAGTTGCTCATTCAATTGTTAAGATGCCAGGACTAGCGCATATACATTATGCACCCTAGGCAAACTTTCTGCCTTGAAGCACCAATTATATTTTAGGCCCTTTACCCTTCTTCCTGTCAATCATGATCACCCCATACCACTCCTTGTTGAATAATCTGGGTAAATGGGCTATTTGAAAGCAGCCCACCCTTCTTGCTGGTTTTCAGGACCTATTGTTTTGGAGCTGCCCTAGGTGACTGTTTAATTACATAGTAACATAGTAGATGACGGCAGAAAAAGACCTGCATGGTCCATCTAGTCTGCCCAAGATAAATTCATATCTTGAATTTGTACCTGTCTTTTTCAGGGCACAGACCGTATAAGTCTGCCCAGCAGTATTTCCCGCCTCCCAACCACCAGTCCCGTCTCCCATCACCGGCTCTGGTACAGACCGTATAAGTCTGCCCTCCCCTATCCTAGCCTCCCAACCACCAACCCCTCTTCCCCCCACCTGATCCGCCACCCAATTTCAGCTAAGCTTCTGAGGATCCATTCCTGCTGCACAGGATTCCTTTATGCATATCCCACGCATGTTTGAATTCCGTTACCGTTTTCATCTCCACCACCTCCCGCGGGAGGGCATTCCAAGCATCCACCACCCTCTCCGTGAAAAAATACTTCCTGACATCTTTTTTGAGTCTGCCCCCCTTCAATCTCATTTCATGTCCTCTCGTTCTACCGCCTTCCCATCTCCGGAAAAGATTTTTTTGCAGATTAATACCTTTCAAGTATTTGAATGTCTGTATCATATCACCCCTGTTCCTCCTTTCCTCCAGGGTATACATGTTCAGGTCAGCAAGTCTTTGGTCATACATCTTGGAACGCAAATCCCATACCATTCTCGTAGCTTTTCTTTGCACTGCTTCCATTTTTTTAACATCCTTCGCAAGGTACGGCCTCCAAAACTGAACACAATACTCCAGGTGGGGCCTCACCAACGACTTCTACAGGGGCATCAACACTTCCTTTCTTCTGCTGATCACACCTCTCTCTATACAGCCTAGCAACCTTCTCGCTACGGCCACCGCCTTGTCACACTGTTTCGTCGCCTTCAGATCCTCGGATACTATCACCCCAAGATCCCTCTCCCCCTCAGTACCTATCAGACTCTCCCCGCCTAACACATACGTCTCTCGTGGGTTTCTACTCCTTAAATGCATCACTTTGCATTTCTTCGCATTGAATTTTAATTGCCAACCCTCAGACCATTCTTCTAGCTTCCTCAGATCCCTTTTCATGCTTTCCACTCCCTCCCGGGCATCCACTCTGTTGCAAATCTTAGTATCATCCGCAAATAGGCAAACTTTACCTTCTAACCCTTCGGCAATGTCACTCACAAATATATTGAACAGAATCGGCCCCAGCACCGATCCCTGAGGCACTCCGCTACTCACCTTTCCCTCCTCCGAGCGAACTCCATTTACCACCACCCTCTGTCGTCTGTCCGTCAACCAGTTCCTAATCCGGTTCACCACTTCGGGACCTATCTTCAGCCCATCTAGTTTATTTAAGAGCCTCCTGTGAGGAACCGTGTCAAAAGCTTTGCTAAAATCTAAGTAGATTACGTCTATAGCACGTCGATGATTCAATTCTCCAGTTACCCAATCAAAGAATTCAATGAGATTCGTTTGGCACGATTTCCCTCTGGTAAAACCATGTTGTCTCGGATCTTGCAGCTTGTTGGCTTCTAGGAAATTCACTATCCTTTCCTTCAGCATGGCTTCCATTACTTTTCCAATAACCGAAGTGAGGCTTACCGGCCTGTAGTTTCCAGCTTCTTCCCTATCACCACTTTTGTGAAGAGGTACCACCTCCGCCGTTCTCCAGTCCCTCGGAACCTCTCCAGTCTCCAAGGATTTATTAAACAAATCTTTAAGAGGACCCGCCAGGACCTCTCTGAGCTCCCTCAATATTCTGGGGTGGATCCCGTCTGGTCCCATGGTTTTGTCCACCTTTAGCTTTCCAAGTTGTTGATACACACTCTCTTCCGTGAACGGTGCTATATCCATTCCATTCTCAGGTGTACTTTTGCCAGTCCCTCGCGGTCCTTCTCCAGGATTTTCTTCAGTGAAAACCGAACAAAAGTATCTATTTAGTAAATTGGCTTTTTCTTCATCATTATCTACATAGCGGTTCGCTGTATCTTTTAGTCTCACAATTCCCTTTTTAGTCCTTCTTCTTTCACTAATATACCTGAAGAAATTTTTGTCGCCCCTCCTTACATTTCTAGCCATTTGTTCTTCCGCTTGCGCCTTCGCCAGACGTACCTCTCTCTTGGCTTCTTTCAGTTTCATCCGGTATTCCTCCCCGTGTTCCTCTTCTTGAGATTTTCTATATTTCTGGAACGCCAACTCTTTAACCTTTATTTTCTCAGCCACTTGCTTGGAGAACCATATTGGTTTCCTTTTCCTCTTGCTTTTATTTACTCTCCTTACATAAAGGTCTGTGGCCCTATTTATTGCTTCTTTCAGCCTGGACCACTGCCCTTCCACTTCCTGTTCGTCCTCCCAGCCCATCATCTCCTTCCTCAGGTATTCCCCCATTTTACTAAAGTCAGCACGCTTGAAATCCAGGACTTTGAGTTTAGAGTGGCTGCCCTCCACTTCAGCTGTTATATCAAACCAAACCGTTTGATGGTCACTGTTTCCCAGATGTGCACACACTCGCACATTTGACACACTATCCCCATTTGTGAGCACCAGATCCAGCATCGCTCCCTCCCTCGTGGGTTCCGTCACCATCTGTCTGAGCAGAGCACTTTGGAAAGCATCTACGATAATTGTTGGGCTCTGTAGGATGCCCTTTACCACCATTTTGCTACCTTGGTGTGTTTCATTCCACTCTTTGTACCAGTTTGCCACTCATATTGGATTGGTGTGCGCAATGTTCAATGAATTTGCTTAACCACCCTTTGCTAAGTACATCACAATAGTTTATAAAGTGCATATAAATCACAACCATAAATATTCTCAAAAGCAAACAGGATTCAAATAGGGATGTTCTTGCAGTCTAAAAATTAGTGTTTATCAAAGACACTGACTATGACACCTATTTGAAGCCTAGTCTATAAAGAAAAGTGCAAGTGGCTGAAAACATGTTTATATATAAAACACAAGTACTTTTCCTAATCCTGTAGCTAGTTAACCGCCCACACCTAGTTGTGTGCCAGAACACATGTAAATTATAGCATTGTCTAATTTACATGCATATTTGTGCACTCTGCTCGTGCGCATGTCCACTGCTGCACTATATATTGTGACTTTCTTTTCTCCTGTCTCCCTCTACAGTCTACTGTCTGCATTGCACATCACTGTGCTGCACTGTGGCACATGTGGCATATTGTTTGAATGATTTCATTGCTGTAAATGTCTATTCCTTATGTTTGACTTATTCTTGCTGTACAGCGCCTTGAGTGAATTCCTTCAAAGAGGCGGTAAATAAATCCAAATAAATAAAGAACCAATGTCATTGTCTCTTATTAAGGAAAGCAGGGGTACTGGGTAAAAAGGTAATTCTCAGTGTGTGGATCAACGACGAAGCTCTATCCTTTTGGGCGCGGCATAATCGCCTTCATACACTCATGGTACTGAATCAAAGACAAGCTAAATCTTTTTTCAAGCAGAAGAAGCTTTTTTTTTTTTTTTTGTCAGTTTGGGATGTCTACATTCAATCGTTACCTCACAAAGCTAAAAGTCTTGTTCTCAATTTGTTTTAGCTAACCCCACTTTATAGATGTGCGGCCAAGGACAGTACTGGGCAGACTTCTACGGTCTATGCCCTGAGAAAGGCAAGGACAAATCAAACTCGGGTATACATATAAAGTATCACATACCATGTAAAATGAGTTTATCTTGTTGGGCAGACTGGATGGACCGTACAGGTCATTATCTGCCGTCATTTACTGTGTTACACACCATGGGATATCCTTTTTCAGAGGAGGGGGTTGGTGTTTGGTAGTTCTTGTAATTTGGGTTATAGTAGGGGTGGGCAATTGAGATACCCTTCAGATGGTTGGTATTTTGAGAGGGTCGACAGGGGAAGTTAAGATGCAACTCGTCTAGTAGTGGCATAGCCACGGGTGGGCCTGGACCCACTCACTTTGGACTTAGGCCACCCAAAATTCTAGTGGCCTTGTTATGGTTGGGTGGGGATCCCCAAGTCCCACTTGCTGCAGAGTTCCTCCAGCGGCAAGAACATCTCCCTTTCCTACTTGCTCCAGGTATATGCTTTATGTTAGCCCCAAGGGGGGATGTAGAGATTGCATGTACCCACCCAGTTTGCCCACTAGCCCATCCAAAATTTGAGGTCTGGCTACGTCTCTGTCGTCTAGTTGTTTGAAGTTGGGACAGGCTGTGTTAGTAGTTTGTGTTCCATATATCCTTGTTCATTGTTCCAACTATTGTGAATCTTGGTTTTATTGAAATTTTTGTCATCAAAATGCTTACTTTTAAGGTTGGGGCTAGAGATGGATGGAGAGTAGGAGGTGTTCAATTTTAAATTGTGGTCACTGTTCTTGTTTTTTATATATAGGAGTGATTGAATTGTCAATTCCTGTTATATAATTGTACTGTTTCATTTTGTGTATCTGAATAAAAACCATTTACACATAAATCACTGTTTAGCCAATTATGAATAATGCGTTTGGGGCACTATTTGGGATTGAATTCAGTACAAATATTTGGTACAGCTGTAGTGAAGCACTAAAAAATGAATGTGCTAGTCAGGGGCAATGTGGACTTTGGCAGACCAGTGATTCAGGGGGGCCTTGTCTTCCCCCCCCCCCCCCCCCCTGTAAGATTTTGCTTTTGTACATCCCACTGGTCTGGACTGTTCTAGCAGGATGATAATCTTCAGGTATTACTACATTTCACCTTTCCTTGTGTCCTGTTAGACTAGCCCAGTGCCCATTCTTGAAGACTACAGTGCCAGAAGTAAATTTGGAATCTGCTTGCTCTGTTTCTGTTTTGTATATAGTTATTGCACTTGTAGTTGGTTAATATATGCTGCAGTGGTTCCCTATGAGGTGTATAGTGAGTTAAGTTCCCTATTCTGCTTTTGTATTGGCATACTGAAGAGTTACAGACTGCACTGGAGGAGTAGCCTACTGGTTAGTGCAGTGGACTTTGATCCTGGGGAACTGAGTTCGATTCCCGCTGCAGCTCCTTGTGACTCTGGGCAAGTCACTTAACCCTCCATTGCCCCTGGTACAAAATAAGTACCTGAATATATGTAAACCGCTTGAATGTAGTTGCAAAAACCTAAGAAAGGCGGTATATCAAGTCCCATTTCCCTTTCCCTTTATACCGGTGATGTCACTGGAAGACTTGAATATCTCTGTCTCCATTTGCAGATAGGGGGTCACAACCTATTAGTTTGGACTGGTCTAGGAGGCCTCAAGCAAAAGAAGTGATCAGGTATGAGCAAATTTCACCATCTTCCCACCCACACCTAGATTTTTTATTTTTAGATTACTAGTTCCAGGTTGGCTCTGTGGCTAAGATGCTGTGGCAAAGAAGACAAAAAATTTTGAATGTTATAATATGAAACCAACTCAGATAATATATCAAATCATTAGATGTCACTGTCAATAGATTTCAAAGGAGGGATTTTAGACTTAACCACAGAGTGCCACTGTTCTACAGCAATAGGTGTTGGTAATACAAATAGCAATCATTAAGAACGTTATACAGTTTACAGCAAAGAAAATGAAAACATACGAAGCCATGTAGTGGCCCTTGATATTGTGAGGACTGATGGTGCTGATGATGCTTCTGTCTCTTTCTCTTCCCTTTGCTGTTTTGATTCTTATATTTTTTTCTTTATTTTCTGTTATTTATTATTGTAAGCTGTTCTGTTAGTGCTAAATTGCATGCATTGTGGTATATCAAGCAATAAAACTAAAAAATATGTGACTAGTAGTGCTTGGGCCCAAAATAGGGGGGAAATATCAGTAGATCTAACTCTCACCCCTGGATTCTATATAGGTCACCCAAATTTGGTTGCTGATCAAGCCATTAACAAGCAATAATTGGAATTATTGGCAATGGGTTTATGTGCGGGTCTGCTCTGCGCCCAATTGTATAATGTGCACACCTATGTTTTATAGCATGCAAATCAAAAAGAGGGTGTGGCCATGGGAGGGGCATTGTTGGGACAGAAGCATTCCCACAAATTAGGCAGTACCTGCAACACAACAAAACCAAAGATTGGAATGGACACACCCCAACTTCCATCTTCCTCCCTAAATTCCCCATTATACCTACCTTACATGAACCTTATTCTACCACAATAACACCTTGTATTTGTTCATGCCGGAACTGGCGAATGGCACTACGGTACTATGTAAGCCACATTGAGCCTGCAAATAGGTGGGAATAAATGTAATAAATAAATAATATTATAGAATAGGATCATTTACACACTCAGCTGCCATTAGTCGTACACCAGCATATGCCATGCCTAAAGTTAGGTGCGAGATCCGTGCTAAGCTAATATTCTGTAAAAGGTCACTTGGCATAGAGTGCCCTTTGCAGAATACTAGATTAGTACCAGTGGCGTTCCTAGGCACAGCAGCAGCACCCCCCCCCCCCCCGGCGCAACCCCCGGCGCAACATCAGTGGGAGCAGGAAACCGGTGGAGACGACAGTGTGCACCCAGGGTGGACTTCCCCCACTGCCCCATCCTCGGTACATCACTGCTTAGTGTGGATCTTCTCGGTGCTTAACTTTGCATTTTTAGCTCGTTGTAAACGCTGAGACACCCGTTATATTCCTATGGGTGTCTCTGATTTGAGCTAAAAACGCTAGTGCGGCTTTGTAAAAGGCCCCCTTTGGGCACTAGTTATAGAATTTCTCCCTCAGTGACAATCTCCAATCTCACAAGGCTGCTAGTTTTTGGATTTTTCTTCCTTTGGGTGAGAAAGGTTAGGACAGGTACAATGAAGCTCATTAAGAGGGGAAAAAAGTAGAGAAAGAGAGGAATTTCTAGAGAGACAATGTAAATAGATTCAGACCTATGATGAATATTTTTTGCCAATGGAAGGGAAAGAAATCTTGTATTGATGACTAACACAATGTGGATGGCAAGTGACAGAGATTCAGTAGAATTATTTGGCAATCTGGACTTGTACAGTGAAAAGAGCTCAAGTAATAGTACTGGTTAAAAGTGAAAGCACCCAAGGGGGGGGGGGGACTGGGTCAGTAATGGGGCTTGGCAGTTCTGTATTAGCAATTTGTAATTGTTTATATGGGTTGGACTATTCACTCTTTGTTCTTTTCTCCAGTTGGGGCACGGAGAATTGTAGAGGTTGGGGGGGGGGGGGGGGGGGGGTTAGGGAGAGATTCTATAAAAGAAATTTGGTGGCTCATTGGTATTTTATAGGGGTCTCTTTCCTCTCTAGCAGTATTTATATACATTGATATATTGTTTGTATTATCCACAGTTTGTATGCCTGTAAGTCGCCAATAAAATAGTTTTGAAGGCACACTTTTACCAAGCTGTGGTAAAAAGCAGCCTTAGTGTGCCCTTACATAGGTCATTCCCAGTTTTCTACAGGGGTAAAATGGTCACTTTTTCTATTTTTTTTAAATCAGTGGCCACATGCTAATTTTCCCATTAACCCATGAACCTCTACCATTGCGTAATTTGTAGGCAGTAAGGACTTATGCACTAATCGGTTGGTGCATGGCAGTGTAGTTGCGCTATCCAGTTAGTGCTGATCATGCCTATTCGCCGCCCCGACACACCTACCCCCAGCACTAGAAATAAAATCTTTTTTTTAGCATGTGGGAAGTGTGCGCCGATCACAAAATTACTATAGGATGCCTAAGCGCGCCCTGCGGTAAGGCCTTTTTTGCTGCAGTAGGCTTAGTAAAAGGACCTCAAAAATGTTATTAAGGGAAAGGGAAATGGGACTTGATATACCACCTTTCTGTGTGGTTTTTGCAACTACATTCAAAGCGGTTTACATATTATATACAGGTACTTATTTTGTACCTGGGATAATGCAGGGTTAAGTGACTTGCCCACAGTCACAAGGAGCTGCAGTGGGAATCGAACCCAGTTCCTCAGGAACAGAGTCTGCTGCACTAACCATTAGGCTACTCCTCCACTCCAGGTCATTTGAACATCTTAAACTGCTTGCTGTTCTTTGCTTCCAGCAGGGAAATAATTTATGATGGAACTAATTAATTTAGGATTGTTTTTAGTCTAAGGCAAGGATAGAGGGGAAATACTTCGAAAATAAACCAGCTGCTTAATTTGATGGCCAGTAACATTTTTAGTGCAACTTTAAAGGACAGAGAGGTGCACTTCTTAGTGTGCCTTATTTTGTGAATGCTAAGGGCCCTGTTTACTAAGGCCTGTTAGCATTTTTAACGCGCCTGCAATTAGCGTGCACGCTAATCATGTAGGCACGTTAAAGATGCTATTGAGCCTATAACGCGGCTTAGTAAACAAAGCCCTAAGCCGTGCTATAGGCTCACTAGCATTTTTAGTGTGCACTAAAAATTAGCATGTGTTAATGCTAGAGACACCCATGGATGTCTCTAGCATTAGCACGTGCTAATTTTTAGCACGCACTAAAAATGCACCTAAGTAAACAGGGCCCTAAATCAGTTTAGCACACATTAAAAGCTTGAATACCTGTAAAGAGCGTTGCTCAAACAAATATGGGAAACTGGAAAAAAAATGTCCAAAAAGCAGAGAAAAGGTTTTAAAATGGGCCAAAAACAAAACTGATTTTTTCTGTTCACAGCCCTGTTGGAGAACAGCTGCACTAATAAAGGTGTCTCAGAATATTCCTTAAGTTTGAGTCTTCTTTTAAAAAAACCCTTAATTGAATATAAATCTACAATTATTTAGCAAGCGAATGGAGTTCCACTCTGCTTTGTAACTGTAATATCCAAGAGCAATCTGTGGAATCCTCTGTTTGTTAATTGCATTGTCTGCAGTTTGGTCTGCTGTAGAGCATAGCTTCCAAAAAGAAGGGAAGAATGCATTTGGCCCACAAGTCCTTGTTCACTGCCTATTTAGGCCATTGAAAGAACATGTGTAAAATTGGACAATTTCATACAGTAAAATCTGGCATTGCTGCAAACAATATGTTGCTGTGCTTTTACATTGAAAGGAGCGGGTTGGCTGAAAAACTTCTTGGAGCCCTCAAAGTGAAGTACCTATATATCTTAAAGCAATTAAAAGAAAATCATCAAGATTCCTTTTTATCATACAAATGTATTCTGGTTTGGAAAGCACTCACTACTTAACCACACTGTCTATTATATTTGAAAGCAAATTGGGACGCTGTTGTGTTGGTCCTTACTAGAGGCTTCAGTCACACCTGCACAAGTCGGTGCTGGTATACACACGAAAAGATGTGATTTTTAGAAAGGGAAAGTACATGTATGTATTCTCTTTTAAAATTATCATTTGTACATATAACCAGTGGTGGCGGGCATTATGTGTGTATTTGTCTGCTCTGAAGCAGGTTTAAATACACGTGTATGCCTGCAAGGTAAGAACATATATTTTGCATTTTGCAATATATACATGCAAATCCCAAACTCTGCCCGACTTTGCCTGCAGGAATGCCTGCTTTAATCACATTTAGAGGTATATATAGAATTGCTCTTTGCTTATACTATGGGGTTTACTTTCAAAAGAGAAAAACACCTCAAAAGTGTCATTTGGATGTTTTTCTCCGAAAAACGTCCAAATAGCGATTTTCAAAACTCGGATTTGAGATGTTTTTCTCTGCAGTGCGTCGAAATCACAAACCGGTGGGATTTAGGCTTTCCCAAAACTTGGACGTTTTTCTGCCATAATGGAGCAAAGCAAAAATGTCCAAGGCTAAAAGTTAGATGTTTTGGTCTAGAACTGTTTCAATCATGCCTAAGTCACAAAAAGGTGCCCTAAATGACTAAAGGACCATTGTAGGGATTAAGGCATGACCCCCCTCCCCTTACTCTTCAGATGTTATGGCCAGTCAGGGCCGCCAAAAGGGGGAGGGAAAAATTCTCCAGGCCTGGCTTCCAAGGTGGTGGGGAGCCTTCACTGGCAAGCTTCTTCCTGCTTCCAGGTCTGTCTCCTGCAGCTCCTGTGTGCCGGGACCCAGATGATTGCATTAACACGATAACCTGAGTGACCCGGGTTATCGCGTTAATACAATCATCTGGGTTCTGGCACACAGGCGCAGGAGACGACAGACCGAGGAAGGTAAGGGTGCAAGGTAGTGGCCCAAATGGGGGGGGGGGGGGGCAGCATGAGTTTGTGTTTGGGTGGGAGGCGGTGCATTGGCGGCTTGTTTGAAGGAGGGTGGTCTTGCCCAGGGCCTGGCTGTGTATCTTGGAGGCCCTGTGGCTAGTCCTATTAGAGCAGCAAGCAGGTCCCTGGAGTAGCCTGGTGGTTGGTGCAGTGCACTGTAGAGAAGGGAACCCAAGCCCATATCACACTTTAGCTGATACACTTGTAGTAAAAAGTGTGAACCCTCCAAACCCATCAAAAACCTACTGTACCAACATATAGATGACACCTGAATGTATAAGGGCTGTTGTAGTGGTATACAATTGGTTACAGTAGGGTTTTGGAGGGCTCACTATACAATATAAGGGGTAATGGTGAGAAGTGTACGTGGTATCCCTTAGTGTCCCACTGCTCTGCTGAGATGTCTGTCTTGCTAGTCTACTAAGAATGGTGGTCTGCCATAATCCCAATGGCTTGTTTTTCTGCATTTTTTCCTTTGGATGATTTTTTTTCTTAAATGGTCCTAAAAGATAGATGCACTGAGCTGAAAAACATCTAGCAAATGTCCATTTTTTAAACAAAAAGTTGGATGTTTTTCTGGTTTGCAATTAACCATTTTCACTAGTGAATTTTTGGACATTTTTCGCAAAATGTCTAAAACTGGAATTAGACATCATATTGAAAATGCCTTTTCACATGTATATATAGTAGTAGATGTTGTATGGACCACATTATCCTTATTAAATCAAATTGTATACACAGAAAGCCTTTCTAACATTGCCCTCTTCATCTAAGGGTGCACCCTCCCACCTGCCCCCAGCATCCACACATTTATGCTCGCCACATTGCTTGTCCACTGCATCCTGAAGCTGTAACCTAAAGGTTGTGTCTGTCACCCACCCAGCCACTCCAGCAGCAGCAGCCTTGGTGTGACATCCCCCCCCCCCCAACAGTAGTGTCTCTCAATCTTTTCCTTTCCTCCAAGCGGTGGCCTCCATCTCCCCCCCCCCCCCTGCACACACACCTGGCTCTCCATACATTTCTGCCCCCTGCAGCACATAGACACCTGGGGCTTTCTCTCTCCCCCACCTCTGCAGCCCTGGCATGGCTGATGCTGATCACAAGCGGAAGTAAAGGAGAGTGGCCATGCATCGTACCACATCTAACTCCTTTGCTGCTTTGGTGCTGAATACAAAGTTTGTGCTTAGTGGGTCAAATTTTGCATTCAGCACTGGGTGACAGGATGCTGTGGCCTGACATGCAGCTGTTCTCCTTTTCTTCTGCTTTTGATTAGCGCTGGGGTGGGGGTGGGGGTAGTGTGCCCACATTGGAGGTTCCATGGTGGGAGGATGGAAGATTTGAGAGGCGGCCATTGATGCTGCCTGCTTTCCGCAGCCCCAACAGAGCTGCCAATGTGTGCAGGCCACAAAACCAAGGTGCCAGATCCAATTTTTTAGTTGTCATGGTGACCTGGCACCTGGGATTTGTTGAGATCTGCAGTAAGTGAATGTAACTTGCCTTGAACAACTACTGAAAAAGGCATGAGCTAAATCCAAAATCCCTCCTCCCCTCCCCATTTTATAAAGGACCCCTATGTTGCCTATATAAAATAAGTTAACTTTTTTTTTTTAATTTTGTAGGCACTCTAGTTATAAAATTATCCCCATAGAAGAAAAATTACATCCATATATAGTTATGAATACATTGAAATATTTTGCATCTTATTTTAGGGAAATAAATTACTACATTATAAATCCTTCTTCATTAGGCTTGTGATGAGTACATGTAGTAGTACTGTGTGATATTTTCTTAATTGTTTTTTTTATTTTGAGTGGTTGAAAAATGACGGGTTTGTGTGAAAGTGCTGCTAATCCCCAAAATAAACCCCTATCCTGCCCAATCCATGCACCCTGCTTCCTCCCCTTCTGCTGAAGTAAATAAATATCTTTTGTTTGGGGAATATTGATGCAGAATGTTACAGTCATTGGATTTGGAAACCTACTTTTAGCTCTGTTTTCTGGAGCTGTTAGATAAAAAAAAAAACACACCAGCAGTTGTGAAAAGCAAAAAGAGATTAGCACAGGAATTCCCCCCCCCCCCCCCCCCCCCCCCCCCCCCCCCCGAAGAAACAAACTGTATTTTGACTGGTCCTTTGCTTGTAAATATCTACATTGTTCAAGCATTTTGAAATGGTCTAATTTGGGACTTGTATGAAGGGAAACAGATTCTGCTTCTTCTTCATGCCTTCTTAAAGAAATAAGCTTTTGAGGAAGTACATCACAAGCTTAGGTGAAAAGTTCAAAGTGCAGACTAAAAGAATGGCAGCTTTATTGTTTAAAAGGGGAGGAGACACCAGCTAGCTGGCCTGCTTGACTGTAAAGATTCAGAGTAGGCTTGTGCTCAGGAAACTGTATGGCAATGCTATACAGCTCATTATGGCCCCTTTTATCAAGCCGCGCTAGCAGCTGCCGGTGCGGTGATGCCAACACAGCCCATTCACCTTGAATGGGCTGTGTCAGCATTGCTGTCTTGATTAAAGGGGGTCTATGTGAACAGTAGAAAATGGGGAAACAGTTGATGTCATTGTAAATTTCTAATTCTCCGAGGACAAGCAGGCTGCTTGTTCTCACGACTGGGTGACGTCCGCGGCAGCCCCCACCAACCGGAAAGAAGCTTCGCGGGACGGTCGGCACGCAGGGCACGCCCACCGCGCATGCGCGGCCGTCCTCCCACCCGTGCGCGACCGCTCCCGCCAGTTCCTTTTTTTCCGCGCCTGGAGAGAGTCGTGCCTTGCCGCTCTCTCTGTTCAGCCGCCGGATTGTTCGATCGCGTGTACGCTGATCGTGTGTTTTTCTACTTTTCTAACGGTTCGTTACCGCCCGGTTTCCTTTTACCAAAAAAAAAAAAAAAAGAAACCCTGCGCGTGTGGGGCACGCGCTCCCTTTTTTCCCTCGCTTCCAGCGGGGCCGCCGCGTTGCGGCCTAGTGGCCGCACGGTCGTTTTGCTTTTTCGTGGTGTGATTTCAGCCACCATTGACGACTTTGACTTCGCCGACGCGATTTTTCCGTCGATGTCCTCGAAGGTCCCGAGTGGATTTAAAAAGTGTGGTCGCTGCGGCCGGCCGATCTCGCAGACCGACACCCACGCTTGGTGCCTCCAGTGCCTCGGGCCGGAGCACAATCTCAAGTCGTGTGCTTTGTGTCTCGGTCTCCGTAAACGGACTCAGGTTGCGAGGCAAGTTCTACGGGACCGTCTTTTTGGAACTTGCGCCGGCCCCTCGACGTCGACCTCGAAGGCATCGGTATCGACGCCCGGTCCTTCGGTACCGGTATCGATGCCCGAGACATCGGCACCGATGGCAGCGACCCCAGGAGAACAGGTCCCGTCGGCCCGCCGGTCCTCCGGTGAGAGTGGGGGTGAGAGGCCGCGTGGGCAGTCGGCCCCGGTCACTCCCTCAGCTCGTGGGCCACGGGACCGAACCCTGTCTGACCCGGTACCTCGAGACCGAGGGGGATCGACCTCCTCCTCCTCCATGCCCTCCGGCGCCGGTGACGGGCATCGGAAAAAAGACAAGAAGCGTCGTCACCGGTCGCCCTCGGTGCAGCCCGATGTCGGAGAGGAGGCGACGCCGAAGCGTCACCGTCGAGAGGAGCGGTCTCCGTCGGTTGTGGAGGTACCGACGCGTCGGGGTTCCGGCACCTCGGTGCCGTCTCCTGGCTCCCAGCAGCTTCTGGCACCGACACCCCTACCGGCCCCACCGCCTTTCCCGGCAGCGGGCCTGGACGAGTGCCTCAGAGCCATCCTTCCGGGGATCCTGGAAGGGCTGATGCGCCAGGCTGTGCCGGCGCCGGGGGTGCTTGCGCCCTCGGCGCCGATGACTGTGGCGCCGGCGAGCTCTAGCCCGGCGCCGGGGCCGTCGACACCGCCGCCGCTTGCGGTGCCGGTCTCGACCGCCACGCAGGTGGAGTCGACGTCGATGGAGGGAGCTCCGTCCCCGCCGGCGCGGGAGTCCACCGCTCGACGACACCGAGACCCTGGTGCCTCGACGTCGAGCCGGGCCCGGTTCAGGACTCAGCTACATGAGCTTATGTCCGACACCGAGGATGAGGACTCGTGGGGGGAAGAGGAGGACCCTAGATATTTCTCCTCAGAGGAGTCTACGGGCCTTCCCTCGGACCCCACGCCTTCACCGGAGAGGAAACTCTCACCTCCCGAGAGTCTCTCCTTTGCCTCCTTTGTGCGGGATATGTCTATCAGCATTCCCTTCCCCGTGGTCTCTGTGGAAGAGCCGAGGGCCGAGATGCTCGAGGTCCTCGACTATCCATCACCACCTAGAGAGTCCTCCACGGTGCCGCTGCACAATGTCCTAAAGGAGACGCTGCTTCGGAACTGGGTGCGACCATTAACTAACCCCACCATTCCCAAGAAAGCAGAGTCCCAGTACAGGATCCACTCTGACCCAGAGCTAATGCGGCCACAATTGCCCCATGACTCGGCGGTCGTGGATTCTGCTCTCAAGAGGGCACGGAGTTCGAGGGATACCGCCTCGGCGCCCCCGGGGCGGGAGTCTCGCACTCTGGACTCGTTTGGGAGGAAGGCCTACCAATCCTCCATGCTCGTGACCCGCATCCAATCATACCTGCTCTATATGAGCATTCACATGCGGACCTATGTGCAACAACTGGCGGACCTGGTCGAGAAGCTCCCGCCGGAGCAGTCCAGGCCTTATCAGGAGGTGGTCAGGCAGCTGAAGGCGTGCAGAAAGTTCCTGTCCAGGGGTATTTATGACACCTGTGACGTGGCATCTCGTGCTGCGGCCCAAGGTATAGTGATGCGCAGGCTCTCATGGCTGCGCGCCTCTGACCTGGACAACCGCACCCAGCAGAGACTGGCCGACGTCCCTTGCCGGGGGGCTAACATTTTTGGTGAGAAGGTCGAGCAGATGGTGGACCAACTGCATCAGCGGGAAACCGCTCTCGACAAGCTCTCCCACCGGGCGCCTTCAGCATCCACCTCCACTGGTGGACGTTTTTCCCGGGCCCGGCAGGCTGCACCCTATTCTTTTGCGAAGCGTAGGTACAACCAGCCGGCCCGAAGGCCTCGTCAGGCACAGGGACAGCCCCAGCGCGCTCGTTCTCATCAACAGCGTGCGCCTAAGCAGCCCCCTGCGCCTCCACAGCAAAAGCCGGGGACGGGCTTTTGACTGGATCCATGGGAACATAGCCGCCCTACAAGTGTCCGTACCGGACGATCTGCCGGTCGGAGGGAGGTTAAAATTTTTTCACCAAAGGTGGCCTCTCTTAACCTCCGACCAGTGGGTTCTCCAAATAGTGCGGTGCGGATACGCCCTGAATTTGGCCTCCCTGCCTCCAAATTGTCCTCCGGGAGCTCAGTCCTTCAGCTCCCATCACAAGCAGGTACTTGCAGAGGAACTCTCCGCCCTTCTCAGCGCCAATGCGGTCGAGCCCGTACCACCCGGGCAGGAAGGGCAGGGATTCTATTCCAGGTACTTCCTTGTGGAAAAGAAAACAGGGGGGATGCGTCCCATCCTAGACCTGAGAGGCCTGAACAAATTCCTGGTCAAAGAAAAGTTCAAGATGCTTTCCTTGGGCACCCTTCTGCCAATGATTCAGAAAAACGATTGGCTATGTTCCCTGGATTTAAAGGACGCATACACTCACATCCCGATACTGCCAGCTCACAGACAGTATCTCAGATTCCGCCTGGGCGCACGGCACTTTCAGTATTGTGTGCTGCCCTTTGGGCTCGCCTCTGCCCCACGAGTGTTTACAAAGTGCCTCGTGGTGGTGGCGGCGTATCTACGCAAGCTGGGAGTGCACGTGTTCCCATATCTCGACGATTGGCTGGTCAAGAGCACCTCGGAGGCAGGAGCCCTCCGGTCCATGCAGTGCACTATTCAACTTCTGGAGCTGCTGGGGTTTGTGATAAATTACCCAAAGTCCCATCTCCAGCCTACTCAGTCTCTGGAATTCATAGGAGCGCTGCTGAATACCCAGACGGCTCAGGCCTACCTTCCCGAAGCGAGGGCTACCAATCTCTTGGCCCTGGCTTCGCAGACCAGAGCGTCTCAGCAGATCACAGCTCGGCAGATGTTGAGACTTCTGGGTCATATGGCCTCCACAGTTCATGTGACTCCCATGGCTCGTCTTCACATGAGATCTGCTCAATGGACCCTAGCTTCCCAGTGGTTTCAAGCCACCGGGAATCTAGAAGATGTCATCCGCCTCTCCACCAGTTGCCGCACTTCACTGCTCTGGTGGACCATCCGGACCAATTTGACCCTGGGACGTCCATTCCAAATTCCGCAGCCCACGAAAGTGCTGACGACGGATGCATCTCGCCTGGGGTGGGGAGCCCATGTCGATGGGCTTCACACCCAGGGTCTGTGGTCCCTCCAGGAAAAGGATCTGCAGATCAACCTCCTGGAGCTCCGAGCGATCTGGAACGCACTGAAGGCTTTCAGAGATCGGCTGTCCTGCCAAATTATCCAAATTCGGACAGACAATCAGGTTGCAATGTATTACGTCAACAAGCAGGGGGGCACCGGATCTCGCCCCCTGTGTCAGGAGGCCGTCGGCATGTGGCGTTGGGCGTGTCAGTTCGGCATGCTCCTCCAAGCCACGTACCTGGCAGGCGTAAACAACAGTCTGGCCGACAGACTGAGCAGAGTATTGCAACCGCACGAGTGGTCTCTCCATGCCAGAGTGGTACGCAAGATCTTCCGAGCGTGGGGCACCCCCTCGGTGGACCTTTTCGCCTCTCAGACCAACCACAAGCTGCCTCTGTTCTGTTCCAGACTTCAGGCACACGGCAGGCTAGCGTCGGACGCCTTTCTCCTTCATTGGGGGACCGGCCTCCTGTATGCTTATCCTCCCATACCTTTGGTGGGGAAGACCTTACTGAAGCTCAAGCAAGACTGCGGCACCATGATTCTGATAGCGCCCTTTTGGCCCCGTCAGATCTGGTTCCCTCTTCTTCTGGAGTTGTCCTCAGAAGAACCGTGGAGATTGGAGTGTTTTCCGACTCTCATTTCGCAGAACGACGGAGCGTTGCTGCACCCCAACCTTCAATCCCTGGCTCTCACGGCCTGGATGTTGAGGGCGTAGACTTCGCTGCGTTGGGTCTGTCTGAGGGTGTCTCCCGGGTCTTGCTTGCCTCTAGGAAGGATTCCACTAAAAAGAGTTACTTTTTCAAGTGGAGGAGGTTTGTCGTTTGGTGTGAGAGCAAGGCCCTAGAACCTCGTTCTTGCCCTGCACAGAACCTGCTTGAATACCTTCTGCACTTATCAGAGTCTGGCCTCAAGACCAACTCAGTAAGGAATCACCTTAGTGCGATTAGTGCTTACCATTATCGTGTGGAAGGTAAAGCCATCTCTGGAGAGCCTTTAGTCGTTCGATTCATGCGAGGCTTGCTTTTGTCAAAGCCCCCTATCAAGCCTCCTACAGTGTCATGGGATCTCAACGTCGTCCTCACCCAGCTGATGAACCCTCCTTTTGAGCCACTGAATTCCTGCCATCTGAAGTACTTGACCTGGAAGGTCATTTTCTTGGTGGCAGTTACTTCAGCTCGTAGGGTCAGTGAGCTTCAAGCCCTGGTAGCTCATGCTCCGTATACCAAATTTCATCACAACAGAGTAGTGCTCCGCACCCACCCAAAGTTCCTGCCGAAGGTGGTGTCGGAGTTCCATCTTAACCAGTCAATTGTCTTGCCAACATTCTTCCCCAGGCCGCATACCCGCCCTGCTGAACGTCAGTTGCACACATTGGACTGCAAGAGAGCATTGGCCTTCTACTTGGAGCGGACACAGCCCCACAGACAGTCCGCCCAATTGTTTGTTTCTTTCGACCCTAACAGGCTAGGGGTCGCTGTCGGGAAACGCACCATCTCCAATTGGCTAGCAGATTGCATTTCCTTCACTTACGCCCAGGCTGGGCTGGCTCTTGAGGGTCATGTCACGGCTCATAGTGTTAGAGGCATGGCAGCGTCGGTGGCCCACTTGAAGTCAGCCACTATTGAAGAGATTTGCAAGGCTGCGACGTGGTCATCTGTCCACACATTCACATCACATTACTGCCTCCAGCAGGATACCCGACGCGACAGTCGGTTCGGGCAGTCGGTGCTGCAGAATCTGTTTGGGGTGTAAATCCAACTCCACCCTCCAGGACCCGAATTTATTCTGGTCAGGCTGCACTCTCAGTTAGTTGTTCTTCGTAGGTCAATTTCTGTTATACCCTCGCCGTTGCGAGGTTCAATTGACCTGGGTTCTTGTTTTGAGTGAGCCTGAGAGCTAGGGATACCCCAGTCGTGAGAACAAGCAGCCTGCTTGTCCTCGGAGAAAGTGAATGATACATACCTGTAGCAGGTGTTCTCCGAGGACAGCAGGCTGATTGTTCTCACCTACCCTCCCTCCTCCCCTTTGGAGTTGTGTGTTTCATCTTTTGCTAGTCATTCAACTGGCGGGAGCGGTCGTGCACGGGCGGGAGGACGGTCGCGCATGCGCGGTGGGCGTGCCCTGTGTGCCGACCGTCCCGCGAAGCTTCTTTCCGGTTGGTGGGGGCTGCCGCGGACGTCACCCAGTCGTGAGAACAATCAGCCTGCTGTCCTCGGAGAACACCTGCTACAGGTATGTATCATTCACTTTCCCTAGAGCGCTTGCAATGTGATCTGTCTGCAGAAATATTCACATTTTGTCACCTGTATCCAAGGATAGCTTTATACAAAATGCTCAGCATTTCTTGTAGGCTGGGGCTTCTCAAACTGTTGGTCACAACCCCAAATGGATTCATGCCCACCACATTTGGGGTCGCAACCCGGCCCGAAAGTACATAGGCTCATCATAACTGTGTCTTGACAGGGATGTGGTCCAAAAGAAGCATTGTAGCAAGCAATCACCATATAAGAATGTATTTGTAGGTATTAAGCACTCGGCAAGAAAGAGAATTCCAATTTTTTCCTTAGTCCGGTTTCCGCCCCTGCTCCTCTGTGTTTCCTGCTCAGGCACAGCTGGGGCTTGGATTTGGCATCATGAGTCTTAATTCACAATTACCTACAGAATCATCCCCTCTCCTTCCAAAGGAAAAAAAAAACCCTGCTGTTTTTAAATGTGCTGTCCTTCGGCCTGGGTCCATGAACCAGGGCTCCCCCAGGTAAGGGGATGGCCTGATATGGAGGTGCCGGTTAGGCTGCAGTGAGAGTGCTGCACAGCCTGCCTGATCCTTTCAGTTTTTGCTGTAGCTGTTCCTTTATTCCTGACCTTACAAAGATCGCTGCTGAGGGAATATTGTGTATTCAATATCTGGGTAAAAGGTCACAAGAGTGTGGGAGACCCCTGACGCAGGTGCGGTAGCACCGAAACACGGCCCGTGTCGGGTCTTCCTCCAATCAAATTCTATTATTAAAGGATTTTTTATATGAAAGAATTGTGTTCCCTGTGTTTTTTAAAGGCCCTTGCCCTTTGTGCTGTTTTTTTTCCCTGATATGGAGTCCAACCAGGCACTTCTGCATGGCAACTGCACAGAGCCACTGGACTGACCCTCAAATCATTTTTATATGTTTAGTGAGGAATCAGTGCCATCTCTCTCTCTCTCTCTCTCTCTCTCTCTCTCTCTCTCCTGTATCTATAGTTACAGGTAAGAGAGAGAAATGACACTGATTATAGTTATGCCAGATTACAAATATGAGATTCTTCAATAAATCCATTAAACTTGTTTTCCCAGACACGTTTTTACATTTTAGTATAATATTCGTTTGGTAGGTTAAACAGCAGGAAGGTAGGAATTAATTTTCTTACATACAGTATAGTGAAAAGTACTTTGCAACTGTTGTAGGAAAATTGTGTGTGCATGTGTATGGTCATGGTGGTTGTGTTTTGTACTAGGTTTGAGGGATTTTATCTAAAAATGGTGTTTTGATTGTTTGCTGTGTTGCTCTATTGGTTTCATTCAATGTACTCATCTAGTACATATTAAATTAATGTTAACATCAAGAAAGATTCCTTTAATTGAGACTTTAAATGTTGTACTATAATGCTGTTTTTAACTGCAGAAAAGTACAGGTTACAGTGTGCTCGATGGGGGAGGAAGGATTTGAATACCATTTGATTTCTCAGGAGATGCCAGTCTGTTGATAAGTATTGATTGCTGCAGGAATTGGCCACTTGACTAGATGCGGAATCAAATAAAGCCCTCATTCTTGCCTCAGAAAACCATTGTCACAGAGCAAATGCCTCAAAAGCTTTTTATACATACCACAACATGCTGGAAAGTCTCAGACTTGGCTGTTAACATTTTCACCAGTTAGTAGGTTAACAAGTGATGGCTTTTGATTGAATTTAGGCCTGGGAGCTTGCCCTAGCACATAATTATGACAGTTTCTGAAACCAGAGAGCAATAGAAGAGTCATTGTTGAATGAAGATCGAAGCTATAAGCCACAGAAAACTGATAGTGTATATCTAACAGACCATAATAAAGTTACGTTAACTTTCAGTTAACATTTGTCTGTTTGTTGCTCCTGGCTGCTGTACACATTTAGAGGGTCATTGTAGGGCTATACCCATCTAGCCTATGTTTAACCCTACTGGGGTTCTTAGATCTTGCCAAAGCCACTCCCACTCCTAAATTGTATTCCCTCTGTCATATAATTGAAGGGATATGTTTGGTGGAGGAAGTGACCCAGATATCCAAAAAACACCAGTTTTGTCAGGTTTCAGAACTAGTCTGTGCCTTGCCATCCAATTGGCAAGTAACTTTAGAGAGACCTGTAGCTGGTGGAGTTCAGTGTTGAGAGGGGAAGTAGGGAATAGCATTAAGATATCATTCACGTAGAAATAAAATCTGATTCCAAATATTTGGATGAGTGTGGGCAAAGAGGCTGAGGAAAATATTGAACAGACATGGAGATAGGATAGACCCTGCGGAACACCACAAGAAAAAGAAAACCAAGAGAGAACTGAACCAGATAAACCAATAGGAGTCAAATATAATGCTACTAGGTTTCTGATATTGTTTTCATACAAATCAGTGTTGGCAAGCTATTGAAGGAGATGGGTGGGTCAAAGCTGGTGGATTTTTTTTTTAATGTGCTGTTGATATGCATGAGGGTTAAAAAGTGGAAACACCTTCATCTCAGCCAAATGAGTGCCTCCTTTCCAAGCAGGGAGGTTCTCTAGCTCTGCTTTATTTTCAATCCATTCTGATAGAACATACAAATAATAGGATACATGTATTTATTAATGGCTAGAGATATTTAGTTCTGTTTCTTCCAGCTCAATTGGAACTAGAGCCAAGATCTTTATACCATGAATCTTAATTTTTAAAAGATCTTCCCTCCTAGTGTCTGATCATTGCAGCCACAGTTGTGATTCAAGGAGATGTCCATCAGAGATCCCCTTCCAGGATCCTGAATCATGGACTTTGAATTTGACCATCAAATGTTGCTTACATTGGTGAAGGACAAAGAAGCAGTTAGGGTCACCTGGCACCATTTTGGAAAATGAGCCGGTGGGATAGGAGCAGATGAAGATTGCTCTTGCTCCTCAATAGACACCATGGATTTAGAAGGTAGGCCTGAAGTAGGGTGGGCAGGTGAGGGTGCATCTGTTTTGTTTTATTTTTTTGGCTGAAGGTGAGGCTAAATTTACTAAGGTGTCAAATGTTCAAAATAATTAACTACTAATTGACAAACTGAAATGTGACAGGAAAGGGACATTATGGAGGTGGATTTGAAGAGGAGACAGCAGTTATGTGCACAGGGGTGATATTCAGTACCAGTGCCTGCACAGCTAATCTGGCAGATAGGACTGCATTAAAAGCAGCCATGTTTTTGACCTGATTAGTTATCCAGGCACTGGATATCAGCTGCTGCCTGGATAACTTCTGGCTAATAGCCTGGGGCTTTTCTGGTGCCCCCTCTTTCGCCAAAGACAACAAGAGCCTCTGACCAGACCCCTCCAATCCCCACCCCCTCCAGACCCCCTCCCGGTTTACCTTTTGATAGTATTGCATAACTGCCATTTATTTATTTATTTAGATTTTGCTCACACCTTTTTCAGTAGTAGCTCAAGGTGAGTTACATTCAGGTACACTGGATATTTCTCTGTCCCAGGAGGGCTCACAATCTAAGTTTGTACCTGAGGCAACAGAGGGTTAAGTGACTTGCCCAAGATCACAAGGAGCAGCAGTGGGATTTGAACTGGCCACCTCTGGATTGCAAGACCGGTGCTCTAACCACTAGGCCACTCCTCCACTCCAGAGGTGTGATGGACAGGAGCAAGTAGGCATCCTATCAAAAGTAGGGTAGGGGGCTATTAGAGCTCATTTAAACTCTTTCGAATATTGGGCTCTAATAGCCTGTACCCCCTGCATGTGCAGCAGTTCATTGTGTGTGAAATTGTTGAGTACCGTATATGTTAACTGTGTTGTAAACACCATGAAGTGGAACTGTTAGAATTTCTAAAAAGATCACATATTTTCTGGCTGACAGAAAACGGACGTATTATACCTTTGACATTTCTTAAGATCATTTATTGATGCAATTGTCATATGTATTTCTTTTTAATTGGTTCAGCACTCATACAGTGGAATGGTCTTAGGCAAGATTAGAAACCACGCTTCCATGTGTGCATTGAACAGGTACAGCCTAAGTAGTGATGATCCACATTTTCACATGTTGCGCTGCCATTGTCTCTGAAACCTGCTTTTTGAGCACCACCTCTGGGTAAAAAGGGAATTTATTTTCTGTCCTTTCTATTACAGTGAACATTAACTGGCCTATTTGCTAAAGTGTGCTATGAATTGAGCACTCAAGCATGGTAACTGTTCACACGCTAGCATGATGGCACTCAATAATTTGTCACTAACTGCATGCCATATTATGGTATGGGTTCATTAATTAAATTTTTTTTATTATGCCCCATTAGGGTGCCCTGTTGCTGTCTTGGGATGTCTGTGTGGGCAGACTACTAAGATTGCTGGCTCCTCTTACATCCCAGTGGCTTGATGTTATGCGTTTTGCACTTGAATTTTTATTTTTTTGAAAATGATAAACACATAGAGTACAAAACCATCTAGCTTGTGGCTATTAAAAAAAACAAAACACCATAGATATAAAAACATAAGAGTAGCCATACTGGGTCAGACCAATGGTCCATGTAGCCCAGTATTCTGTTTTCAACAGTGGCCAAGCCAGGTCACAAGTACTTGGCAAAACTCAAATTGTGGCAACATGCCATTCTACCAATCCCAGGGCAAGTAGTTGCTTCCCCATATCTGTCTCAATAGTAGACTATGGACTTTTCCTCCAGGAACTTGTCCAAACCTTTTTTAACCCCAGATACGCTAACCTCGGTTACTACATCCTCTGGCAAAGAGTTCCAGAGCTTAACTATTTGTTGAGTGAAAAAATATTTCCTCCTGTTTGTTTTAAAAATATTTCTATGTAACTTCATTGAATATCCTCTAGTCTTTGTACTTTTTAAAAGAGTAAAAAATCGATTCACTTCTTCTTGTTCTACACCATTCAGGATTTTGTAGGCCTCAATCATATCTCCCCATAGTCATCCCTTTTCCAATTTTTGCATTTAACCCATGGCACTTCAGTAAATTGACCCCAAGGAATGTTAAGATATGGGTGAACTTTACTAAAGTTAAAGTATGAAGCAAATTTTTCAGTTGTTCAACATTAGTATGTTTTGCTTTCCAAATAGATTTTCATTGTAATTGTTTGCAGTATTCAGATAATTGTTTTAGCTTGCTTAGATTATTATCTATTGTGGTAAATAAAAGCCAGAATTTGAGGCTTTTGTTTAAAATCTCTTGCAAGTCCAGTAAAGATCTAAACCGGTTTGTGAGATATTTTTGTACTTCCTTGGCACCGGTGGCAGTGGTGTTTTATATAAGAACATAAGCATTGTCATACTGGGACAGACCAAAGGCCCATCAAGCTCTGCATCCTATTTCCAACAGTGGCCAATCCAGGTTACAAGTACCTGGCAAGATCCCAAAACAGTACAATACATTTTATGCTGCTTATTCTAGAAATAAGGAATGGATTTTTCCCCAAGTCCATCTTAAAAATGGTTTATGAACTTTTCGTTTAGGAAATGATCTGTTCCTCTGAGGCCTTCTGCTAGGTACTCATTTTCTTTGAGTTCTGAATTAGAAATGTACCTTCTTCTGGTCTGCTGAGCCATTCAGTTTCACAGTTGAGTTACTACTTCTATAAATGTATTTATTTGTAATTGGAATAAAGAAAGCACCTAACAGAAAATACCAGTAATCTGGACAACTGCTAATTATCCAGTTACACTAATCAAATTTAAAAGGAGGCAAATGGAAAGAGGTTTGCTACTGTTAATGTACGTTATCAGTATCGAACATTTGAAGGGGTTTTTGATCACAGAGCTTGTCAGAAATCCATTATGGAGACCGGGATGCTTGAACTGAAAAATGTATGTACCTTCTCTATAGTAATAATTATCACTTCGGCTTGATGTCTTTGAACATTTTAGATTCCTGTTTCAAAGGGATGCAGTCACTCTACAGCAATGCACTCTGGGTACAATTGCTGAGAGACTCCTGATCTCAGCTAAGAATGTGAAAATATCCTTTATTGGCAGTTGGTTAGGCAAATAATCAGTCTAAAGTTCACAGAACAATCTTTCCATAAGGCTCTCGGCCTACACATATAGCAGTGTTGACAAGAAGAAGGGGAGGTGAAGAAATAGATTTATTTTTTTAAGTAATATTTAATCCTGATTAGAGGCTTCTTTGGAAGGATTGTGATCATGCAATTAAAGCTAAAAACAGAGCACGTCTAAGCATTTTCTAGCTTTTACCCTGGCAGCTATGTAGCCAGAACATAAAAGTAGCCATATTAGGTCAGACCAGTGGTCCATCTAGCCCAGTATACTGTTTTCCAAACAGTGGCCAAGCCAAGTTACAAGTACCTGGTAGAAATCTATGTCATGGCAACACTCCATACTACAAATCCCAGGGCAAGCAGTTGCTTCCCATATCTGTCTCAATAGCAGACTATGGACTTTTCCTCCAGGAGTTGTCCAAACCTTTTTAAACCCAGATACGCTAATCACTGTTATCACATTCTCCGGCAAAGAGTTCTAGAGCTTAACTATTCATTGTGTAAAAAAAAATATTTCCTCCTATTTATTTTAAAAGTATTTCCATGTATCTTTCTCGAGTGTCCCCTAGTGGTTAGTGCAGCGGACTTTGATCCTGAGGAACTGGGATTCCCACTGCAGCTCCTTGTGACTCTGGGCAAGTCAGCGCTGCGTAACCCTAGTAGCGCTTTAGAAATGCTAGTTAGTAGTAGTAGTAAGTCATTTAACCCTCTATTGCTCCAGGTACAAATAAGTACCTGTATATACTATGTAAACCGCTTTGAATGTAGTTGCAAACCCACGGAAAGGCGATATATCAAGTCCTATTCCTTTTCCCTTTTGTAATGAGTAAAAAAATCGATTTACTTCTACTTGTTCTAAACCACTCAGAATTTTGCAGACCTCAATGATATCTCCCCTCATCCGTCTCTTTTCCAAATTAAAAGCCTTTTGATTATTATGATGGAGACTCATCTTTTTCTTTTCCTTACATATTAGATTAATCAGTTGATACTTGTATTTGCTTGATGAGTTTTTAACATCCAGATGTGTAGTTTTTACTTGGGGATAAGGTATCCAAATGGGTTTCTTTTGCACATGCCATGATAGCAGTGGCGTAGCCAAGGGTGGGCTTGGGTGGGCCCAGGCCCACCCACTTTGGGTTCAGGCCCACCCAGTAGCAGCATACCTATGAAGTGGCTGGCAGGGATCCTCAAGCCCCACCAGCCGAAAACTCCCAACAAGTGTCCCTCCTGCATACCTTGTAAGTAGCAGATCTTCGCCTGCAGTGAGCAGCGACTGATACATACTGCTCGCACCGGCCCCACAGCCTTCCCTCTGATGTATTTCTCCTTAGGCAGAAACAGGAAATTGCATCAGAGGGAAGGGTGTGGGGCCAACATGAGTAGTGTGTATTAGTTGCTGCTCGCTGCTGGTGAAAATCTGCTATTTAAAAGGTATACGGGAGAGGGGGGATGTTTGAGAGACCATATGGCATGCAGGCGAGAGAAGGAGAGACCAAATCACCTGTGCGACGGGGAGAGGTTCTTCTGCCCACCCATCTTGGGCCCAGGCCCACCCAAAATTGGGTGTCTGGCTACGCCCCTGCATGATAGTAACGAAGCTCACCCCTAAGCCGGCTTCCATTAAGATGAGTAATTTAACCTCTAACATATTTTATTTTAGCAGAGGCCCTGTTTTTTGCAAGGAGACCTAGGGGGGCTTTTACTAAGCTGTGGTAGCGTTTTTAGCATACTAATGATTAGCATGTGCTACATGCTAGAGATGCTATAGGAACATATGGGCATCTCTAGCATTTAGCACGCGCTAAAAGCACTACAGCAGCTTAGTAAAAGACCCGTCCCTAGTTACTAATAATCAGGATTAACGGTAACATAAGCTTTCTTAATCCGTAACCAAGTTGATAACTTTCCCCCTTAGTCTTTCAAATTTATTGCTAATGCTCACTGTAGTACTTGCATAGTGCCAAAGAGATCTTGTATGTTGGCCAGTATATCTTGGCAGAGAACTTTGGAAGATGACAAAGATTTTATCCCTGATGGGTAGAAAATGCTGAACTAAGTTTTCTTTAGCACATTTTTCATGATTGTAAGGAAACAATTGGTTGTTGATTAGTGTCATCAGTATGTCGAATTCTGTTTATTAGGAGACCTTTTCTTTTTATTGTGCTAGAACGAGAAGGATGATCTTGCAGAATAAAACTGGGGGCTGGTGGTTCTTGTAAACCCGGTCTTGTGGGTCTGTTGTGGGAACTTTATAGTATGTGCTGTTTGCCTGTACAAATTTAAAACAATTTTGGATACAAGTACGGGATAAAATAAGGACCCTGTTTACTAAGCCGTGCTGTAGGCGCGCCAACTTTTTAGTGCGCGCTGATAGAGACACCCATTATATTCCTATGGGTGTCTCTAGCATTAGCGCTTGCTAATGTTTGCGTGCCTACAGCACGGCTTAGTAAACAAGGAGTCCAGAGGGTTTTCTTGGGGGGGGGGTAAGTTCTGATCTAGGGGGGGGGGGGTTGGGGTACAGATCAGGGGTAGGTTGGCAGCACCAACAGCTCAGGAGCATTGAGCCATTGCTTTGAGGCCTGGTGATCCTGGAACAGTAAAATATTCCCAGCTAAAAGCAGTAGCTGGATATCACTAGACTCCTGAGACATGAGGACTTTCAGAGTTTTTTGTTTGTTTGTTTGTTTGTTTAGTTATAACCTGAAACCTCATTTTTCCTGTTGGGCAAGGAGAAGGGGGTAATCTGGATGCCCTATATGTAATCTACGTTTGTAGGGAGAGCCTGAGCCAGTCCTGGATTTCCACTCACTGCACATACATACTTCCTGCTTTTAATGGAATTGGAATTTAGAAGTTCCTGTATGCAAATGAACACAAAATCAGGTTTGACTCATGTTCTCTGTGGTCACATGGAGTTGTATACTGCTGTGATCCCTATTTATTGCTGAGCTCCCCTAGTGCCACTCAGCTTCTTGAGGATAAGGAAAACAGTGTAAATTACTGAAATCTAGACGTTTTGGGGAATCACACACAAAAGTAATGTAGAGAGCTGTGCTGCCAAGTATGATTTCCAAGTCTAAGTTCATGGCTAAATGGGATAAAAGTTATGAAACATTTTCTTTAATCTAAGGTGGATATTATCTTTCCTTTTAACTTAAACAGGAGGTACTGAGGCTGGATGTATGAATGTTAAACACAAATCGCAAAACAACAAAACAAAACTGAGAGGAAACCCTGCAAAGGAATGAAACTGAAAAAAACAAACAAAAAAAAAAAACAGCAGGGGTGAACCAGGAACCCAGAGGGTCCAAGATTGTGGCTAAAAAATCTGTTTATTAGAAATCTACACAGAAGGCAATAATGAGCTAGCATAAACATCCATCCAAAGGCGAAGTGTCACAGTATCAATGGACTCAAATATCCACCAAAAGGAATCAGTCACAGGAACACACACAATGCACATAGTTTTACAGATGAGTCTTTGATCTGCGATTCTATGACTCCTGACGCAGGCGTTTCTCGCCGAAACATAGATCTGTATTGTATCCAATTGTTCGTTCCCGTGATTGTTTCCTTTTTATGGATATTTGAATTGCCTGCTCTTTTGTTTTTTCTGTATGGATGTTAAAATATCTGTTGTGAAGCATGATATATATATATATATATATATATATATATATATATATATATATATATATATATATATATATATATATATATAATGTATTTAAATAACTTTTTTTTTCATTTATGCAGAGGAATAGATGAAGTGCTTTTGAAATCCACCATGGCATGTGATATATGTGCCTTGGAAGCACACACACATAAAAAAAAGCAGCTTAACTAATTTAAAATATTACAGTCAATATTCATCCCATGGTGGTCCGTGTTTACGCCATAGGTAGAATTAAACCTGAGTGTTCAGTGCTGGGCCATATCCGGGCACTGGCATTGAATATCCTAGGTCAGACAATAGCCCAGAAGTTATGAGATTATTCAGTGCCGGCACCCGCGTAGCTAAGCGAGCAAAGTTAGAACTGCATTTTATGCAGTCTGTCTGCCTGCTTAGCTATGCTTTGGACTGGTAGGTGATACCCTCTAAAGACACCTCTCAGGTATGTTGGTCTTTCATTTCACGTCTTTCCATGATTGTTGTGTATGCAAAGTTTTCATTCATATGATTTTATTTTTTTAATTTTGTATTTATATGCTTTTGAATTTGGTTTTTAACAGTTTTTAAAACTTAGTTTTTTAATTATGATTTTGTGCTATGGCATTCCTGTAAAATGTGATAAACAATGGGAGGAACACAGTTCCAGAGTAGACCAATATCGAAATCAACAACGAGAATTAAAAGTGTCGAAATATAAACGAGATGAGTACGATTATACAAAAGGTTATGTGTACGGATGGATGGATAAGAGAAGTAGAACACGGAGGGGCCGAGGGTCTAGCAGAAAGGTTCAATTTAAAATGTCATCAAGTGATTCCTCAGGAGAAGAAAATTTTAAAAGGGGAAAAGAACAACAAAGGGAGACAGGGCCCATTGGGGGTTTAGATACTGACAATCTTTTACCTGAATCTTTTTTACGGCTATTGCCACAGACTCAGGAACCAACAGATGTAGTCAAATCGACGACAAACAAAAGCAGCACGAGAGGACGCAAGATCAAGAAATAAATACGATAATTAACTTATCTAATTATGCCCTTTCGCGTCATCAGATTGAAGTATTAAATAAAGGACTGTCTTTTGTCCCTTACTCGACTTATGATGCATTTTCCACCAGACAAGGGCTGTATAATTTTTTTAGAGAGTTAAAATTACGGTTATATTTCGATGCCCCTCAAGCCAAAAATGAAGAGGGTGGTTTTTTACCACGCACAGGAGTGAAGTCCCGTTGGTCCCCGCCTGGTCCCCCTGATCCATCTATAATGGCATTTCAAAAATTAGTGTTGAGAGAATTAGAAAGGATGGAGACGGTTAAGATACCATTCAGGTATAACCTCTCTTTGAATCAATATTTGAGTATTCAACAGCTGGCAAATAATGAGCAAATTATAATAATACGAGCGGATAAGGGAGGTTCCACAGTGATTTTAGATAAACAAAAGTATATAAAAGAAGGGTTGCGTCAGCTACAACAAAGGGAATTTTATGATAGCTTATCCTATGATCCTACTGGATATCTACAAAATCTGATAACTGGGTATGTAGGAAGGGCAGTGATGAATGGGATATTCTCGGTAAGAGAACAACAATTCCTTTGCCACCCTAATCCGAAAATCCCTTATATATATTTTGTTCCAAAAGTTCACAAATCCATGGTGGACCCCCCGGGACGCCCGATAGTATGTACCAGAGATTCTGTACTAGAACCTCTTTCAAAATTAGTTGATAAGTATCTTCAACCTTGGGTTAGTACAGCGGCCTCATATGTCCGTGACTCTACAGATTTTATTCATACTTTGGATCAGATTAAAGATCAAGGGCTAGTTAGGGATACTACCTTTTTGGTGGGCCTTGACGTAGTAGCCCTGTACACAAATTTACCCCAAGATGGAGTTGTTGAAGTAGCTGGTGCCTATCTGGAACGGTGTGACATCCCTAATGAAAAGAGATTAGCTTTTCGCCAGCTTCTCTTTTGGGTCATTGGGTTTAATTATTTTCAATTTGAAAAGATGTTTTATCGCCAAAAGAGAGGTATAGCTATGGGCGCTACTGTTGCTCCCTCATTAGCTTGCCTATATATGACAAGATTTGAAGAGCAATACGTCTATCCTTCCCCATGGCACGAACATATCGTGCTATGGCGTCGGTATATAGACGATGTAATATTGTTCTGGAAAGGCTCGGAAGAAGAATTGGGTAAATTTATAAAATATCTGAATAGGGCCGATCCATGTGTTCAATTTACGGCGCGAATTTCCAGGGAGGTCATGGAATTTTTGGACATTAAAATTAGTAAAACGAATTATGATGACTTATCGACTTCCATTTATAGGAAAAGTACTGATAGAAATACCCTGTTACATTATTCAAGTTTCCATCATACAGCGTTAAGAAAAGGGGTCCCTGTTGGACAATATTTGAGATTACGTAGGTTATGTTCTTCTTTAGAAGAATTTAAAAATCAGGCTTATAATATGACAGAGAGATTTCTCCAACGAGGGTACCCACTATCAGTACTTAAACGGGCTTACAAACGGGCCCGATATGCCCAGAGGGATTGGCTTTTTATCCCAAAACAGAAATCAAAGGTTAAACCAATTGCTTGTGTTCTTCCGTTTTCCCGCAGGGCTCCAATGATCGGACAAATAATTCATAAGTTTTGGCACATTTTAAGTATTCATCCAGTGTTCAAAGAACACCCAAAAATGGCATATAGTCGTAAATTAAATTTAGGTGAGTTGGTGAAACGTCCTCGCAGGAACAAATCTGGGGGACATCATTCCCCATGTAACAACTGTGTGTATTGTAAATACGCGATGTCCACGAATGTTTTAAATATACCAGGTTTTCAAAATAAATATTTTTATCTTCGATCTGTTACGAATTGCAATAGTGAACGGGTAGTTTACTGTATAATTTGTCCGTGTAAAAAATATTATATTGGACACACAAAAAGGAAATTGAAGATCAGATTAGCGGAACATATCAGCAATATCAGGAATATGAGGGATGATGCCCCTTTGGTTGTTCATTGGAAGGAACACAAACATACTATAGAAGATATAAAGTGCATAGCATTGCTACAGGTTCCCGTGGAGAATTGGGGTGGCAATGTGAGTGAAATCTTATTTAACATTGAACAACGCTTTATTTATCAGTGGAAAACTGTAATCCCTCTGGGATTAAATTTAGAGGTGGAATGGATTTGAACTAGTCGGTAGTTAGGAGGCGGGGCTTGATGTGGTATATATATGCGACATCCAGACTCCGCTCAAGAACTGAATGTCGTCATTTCCTGTTGGCCCAGACCGGGAAATTAGCCCGCTGGGTAAGTTGCCAATTACTTGTTTTTGATATTAATAGATGAATGATGGTTGTCATATATATATATTTTTTTGATAAGGATTGTAGAGGAGTGTGTGGTGTTATGTTATATAGGTTTATATGTGTTCGTCTAGGGTGTTGACTGTGGTTCTCCTGATGAAGCTGAGAGCGAAATGCGAACTCGCATTGAGAACCGAAGAAGGAAATGTGATTTGAATGAGAGAACAAGGTGGAATAAAGATGAGCCATAGGTGCTTCTAGCACTGGAAGCTTCTATACTGGATGGATTGAAAAGACAAAAGACAAAAGATTAAAGAGTACTTTGAAAGGGGTCTTCCCATACAAAGCTCTTGGTATATACAGTGGTGGAAATAAGTATTTGATCCCTTGCTGATTTTGTAAGTTTGCCCACTGACAAAGACATGAGCAGCCCATAATTGAAGGGTAGGTTATTGGTAACAGTGAGAGATAGCACATCACAAATTAAATCCGGAAAATCACATTGTGGAAAGTATATGAATTTATTTGCATTCTGCAGAGGGAAATAAGTATTTGATCCCCCACCAACCAGTAAGAGATCTGGCCCCTACAGACCAGGTAGATGCTCCAAATCAACTCGTTACCTGCATGACAGACAGCTGTCGGCAATGGTCACCTGTATGAAAGACACCTGTCCACAGACTCAGTGAATCAGTCAGACTCTAACCTCTACAAAATGGCCAAGAGCAAGGAGCTGTCTAAGGATGTCAGGGACAAGATCATACACCTGCACAAGGCTGGAATGGGCTACAAAACCATCAGTAAGACGCTGGGCGAGAAGGAGACAACTGTTGGTGCCATAGTAAGAAAATGGAAGAAGTACAAAATGACTGTCAATCGACAAAGATCTGGGGCTCCACGCAAAATCTCACCTCGTGGGGTATCCTTGATCATGAGGAAGGTTAGAAATCAGCCTACAACTACAAGGGGGGAACTTGTCAATGATCTCAAGGCAGCTGGGACCACTGTCACCACGAAAACCATTGGTAACACATTACGACATAACGGATTGCAATCCTGCAGTGCCCGCAAGGTCCCCCTGCTCCGGAAGGCACATGTGACGGCCCGTCTGAAGTTTGCCAGTGAACACCTGGATGATGCCGAGAGTGATTGGGAGAAGGTGCTGTGGTCAGATGAGACAAAAATTGAGCTCTTTGGCATGAACTCAACTCGCCGTGTTTGGAGGAAGAGAAATGCTGCCTATGACCCAAAGAACACCGTCCCCACTGTCAAGCATGGAGGTGGAAATGTTATGTTTTGGGGGTGTTTCTCTGCTAAGGGCACAGGACTACTTCACCGCATCAATGGGAGAATGGATGGGGCCATGTACCGTACAATTCTGAGTGACAACCTCCTTCCCTCCGCCAGGGCCTTAAAAATGGGTCGTGGCTGGGTCTTCCAGCACGACAATGACCCAAAACATACAGCCAAGGCAACAAAGGAGTGGCTCAGGAAGAAGCACATTAGGGTCATGGAGTGGCCTAGCCAGTCACCAGACCTTAATCCCATTGAAAACTTATGGAGGGAGCTGAAGCTGCGAGTTGCCAAGCGAGAGCCCAGAACTCTTAATGATTTAGAGATGATCTGCAAAGAGGAGTGGACCAAAATTCCTCCTGACATGTGTGCAAACCTCATCATCAACTACAGAAGACGTCTGACCGCTGTGCTTGCCAACAAGGGTTTTGCCACCAAGTATTAGGTCTTGTTTGCCAGAGGGATTAAATACTTATTTCCCTCTGCAGAATGCAAATAAATTCATATACTTTCCACAATGTGATTTTCCGGATTTAATTTGTGATGTGCTATCTCTCACTGTTACCAATAACCTACCCTTCAATTATGGGCTGCTCATGTCTTTGTCAGTGGGCAAACTTACAAAATCAGCAAGGGATCAAATACTTATTTCCACCACTGTATACATTTCACCTGGCATCTATATACCTCAAAGATAGAGTGGACAATATAAGTATGATATGGATTATGGACTACGAATAATCATCAAGGCTATATTGATATATTTAGAATATCTTAGCAGAGGATGTATGTATATGCTTAATTAAATAAGAAGCTCCAGTAACGTTATAAGCACTGGTGGGGGATATGTGTTGCATGTTACACGGGTTTTGTGTTTATATGTGTAAAACTATTTTTTATCAAAAGGTTTATACAGTTTGAATTAAAAGTATTAATAAATTAACAGAGAGTACAGTGATATTTGATTCCTGTAAAATGCCCACAACCCAAAAAAAAAAAAAAGCTTGTGAATTTCACCCCCATGCTTAAAAGTGTATCTCCTTAAGTGAATTTTCAGTTCAAATACGTTCTTATCCCCTCATAGTGACAACACATAGGAAGGGGAGAAGACTTCAGTGACAGAATTGGCCCATGACAATAATTGCCAAATAAGCTTCAGAACTGACACATTTCCAGTATAAAAAAACCTCCCCTTATTTAATTTAAAGGTGAAACTTTTTTTTCTCTTTATGAGACTTTGTATTTGAACTAAAAAAAAAAATGTCCACAACACTACATATTATTCAGTTCAAGGGGTTCTCAATTAAATACAAATGCAGTGCAAATGTTTCTCAACATTTATCTTTGAAGTTGTTCTTATCTGCTCAATGGAGTTGCCCGCTTCACTGGATGCGTCATCAGGAGCTGCTTCAAAAAACTTTGTTTGCTCCAGCACCAACATCTCCAATGGAGCTCATTCTGTAAATATGCCCTGCAAAATAGGCTTGTTTTCATTTGTTTGTTATGTTGGTGGTGTTATTGTCAGTATACTTGTTTTTTGGATGATTTTCATTATTTTTTTAACTTGGGGCCCTATTTACTAAGGTGTGTTAGTGTTTTTAGCATGCCTACACTTAGCGCACGTGCTAAACATGTAGGTGCCTATAAGGGATATTATATTATAGGCACATACATGGTTAACGTGCATTAAAAACGTTAACGTTCATAAAACGCTGCTTAGTAAACAGGGCCCTTACTGTCTTATGTTTTTATTAACAGTTCTCATTCTGCCCCTAACGCAGCCTTTAGGGGGGCAAAATATGTTGTGTCAGGCTTTTAATGTGTTTTCTGGTGATGAGCATTCTTCTGTGCCCTGCTGTTTTTATGTGACGTATCCACCTGCTTTCTATTGCTGCCTGCTTAGCTGTGCCGGCACAGGCACCAAATATGGCAGCTCCTCCCTGACTCCATCCCCAGACTGCCCCAGTACTGACAATGCCATAGTGAACGAGAGCCGATATTCAGTGGTACTTCCTGGAGAAGCGCCACTGGTTATCAGCAGCCAGCCTATTTACATAGTAACATAGTCAATGACGGCAGGTAAAGACCTGTATGGTCCATCTAGTCTGCCCAACAAGATGAGCCATGACTTCTTAACTCCATTATTCCTACTTTACATTTTGGTGTTAAGATAGAAATTTTTTTATCATTCGCACCTGAAATTTCAGCAGTAGTGAAGCACTGCATGTATCTGAAGCACCTAGTATCATATAGAGAATATGATGACAGCTTAGCATGTATCTAGGCTGCCAAGGGGGTGGTTGTAAGATCCATTCATGCACATAAAATAGAGATTTATGCATGGAAATAGGCTGTTGTAAGAGTGAGTACAAATGTTCACATAGAGCTATTTTGTCTGTACACTTTGACCCACAACAGGCAGAGGCATTTCTGGTAGCAGAGTTTGAATTGACTTTTAGATTTTCAAAAGTACGTATGTAATAATATATAAGATGGTGTCTGTACTAAATGATAGATCTACATGCATACTTTCCCCTTGATTTTATAATGTACTCCCTTGTATTATTTTTATGTACATTTTCCTTAAGTTTGTAGTTCCGCTCATGGGGTGTGTGTGTGTGGGGGGGGGGGGGGGGGGGGTAAGGTTGGAGAGGTGTGTGTATTCTGTGTGAGTGTATATATGTTTTTGGGGGTATACAGCGTTTAAATACTGGCAACATGATGGCTGACAAGGGGGCCTCCCCTAGATAAGATTCAACTGGCTTTTATTTGTTGGTATTATGCCGACTCTTTGTGGTCATAATTATTGGTATTATACTTTTGCTTTTGATCCTTTTCTGCTCTGCTGATATTGTTGGCCTTCTTACTGTCGATGTAAAGATTTTTTTAAAAATGCATACTTTCCCCTTGAAAGTTGGTGTAGCTCATACTCATATTTGCTGCACTCATTAACCAGTTTGATAGAAAACTAACCCCCAAATTATTCCCTGATGCAAGCCAGAAATTCACCCCAGGTGGTCGTGGGTTTTCTTGCACTTGGTGGCTTGTGACCTTCTGTGCATATCCCCCTCCTTTTTTTTTTAATTCTACTACTGTGATTAGTTTCACTGCTCCATGCATTAGCACAAACTAAAATTTATTTCTTTTGTAAAATTTGATATACTGCCTTTCACATTAAAATTAGATATCAAGACGGATATCTAATCGGTCTAAAAAACACACAGAAAATGAAAAAACTAGACTAAGACACCACAAGACACAAGAGGAAGGGGATGTAAAACAGCACAACAATCTTTAACCAGTAAAAATGCAAACTAATAAACAGAGACACGTGGGGGGGGGGAGAAACACTTACCTCCCAGGAGTGCTACTCCCACCAATGACCAACTAGTCCATTAAATATCAAAACATTGCCTAAACAACCACATTTTCACCATTTTTAATCCTTAAATCCTTAATTTAACCTAGTTCCTCTTTCATTTTTCCCCCCAAGATATCCTTTTTTTGCTCTCATAGATACCTTAAACTAGTCTGCTTTTCTTTTTTTTTCGTATGGTCTCTCTCTCTCTGCCTTTAGAAATTTCCTGAGTTTGGCCGTCAGTTCTTTTAGGTTCTGTTTGTTTTTACAATTAGTATAGTTTTTGCATGGAATCATGATTATGACACTTCGTAATTTATTTAGATTAATAGTGAGAAGGTTAGTAGAGAAGCATTTTCAAAGACTTGTAAGTATGATTGTTTCCTAAGAAAGGGAAGCAAATCATGTTCTTAATGACTTTTTAAAGTATGTTTCATTCATTATGAAAGTGCCTATTAGTTTTAGCTTCTATGTAGTCACCCAACTGCTGCACTCAGGCTGAATAGGTTTAGATTGATTTTAACAAGTATGCAAAACCATCATTTCCTTGTTTGTTTCTCTGTGTAGACTGCATTACATGTGCTGGTCTTTAGTTATATAAGATCATACAGTTTGTCATAGAAGTATATTTAAGTGGTGCCTGCTCAGTTGCAGTGCTGCAAGTTGCAGGGTGGAAGAACATGGTTTAATTCACAGGCTTTGCTTCGGTTTTCTAGGCAGGCTGAGATTGGGAATGATGCAGAAGCAGCGTTTATAACCCCAAAGAGAGTGTCAGTTGTTGCACAAAAGCCAAGGACGCTCACTACACTGGCTGGGCTATGTGGAGGGTTCCAAAATAAGGAGAAAACCCCAGTTGGTTATGAATTAGAGAATGACACGGGGACAAAGTTTGTCCTCATCCCTGTCCCCGCCCCATCCCTTCAAGCTCTGACTCCATCTGCACAAGCCTCAAACAGTTATGTAGTACAACACCAGAGATATAGATAAAGATGCATTTACTCTTGTACTGTGCAAAATATAAGGATGGCACATGCCAGGGATAGTGTTAGGGGAGTGTGACTAGGGCAACTGCACTTGGTCCCTGACCGGGGAGAGCCCCATGCTTGCTGGAGGCTGACAAAAGTGCAGCCTGGTAGTGGGCATTGGGTTCCCTTCCCAGATTTCTGCTCTGGATCTTAGCCATTTCTAACACTAGCTCTGGCAAGATGTACGTTTCAAAACGGACATGTTCTAATCACAAAGTAGAAAATAAAATGATTTTTTTCTACCTTTTATTTATTTATCACATATCCTGCATTAGCATGAGTAGAACTCAGGTTCAATGTGGTTTAGATAACAATTAGAAAAGCATGAACATGTTCAAAATATATTAACAAAGTAAAATATGTCATATAATGTTAGACCAGTAAAACTTGAGTTAGGAACAGATGTAATTAAATACCTAGGGCCCTGTATACCAAGGTGTGCTAGCGCTTTTAGCGTTCGCCAGTGCTAGAGACACCCATAGGAATATATGGGTGTCTCCAGCATTAGCACATACCAACCCTTAGGGCGCACCAAAAATGCCAGCACGCGTACAGCACAGCTTAGCAATCAGGGTCCTTAGTGATTTAAGCTAAATAATTGAAATATGGAGGAAAAAGGTAAAGGGCTAGGATTAACAGGGATAGACAGGAATAGTGGGAGGTGGGATGAGGTAAAAATTAATCCCATGAGTTTATTTGAGAACAGTGCTTATTTCCTTAAAGCCTAGACTGAATAAATGAGTTTTCAATAGACTTCGGAATCGGTGCATTCGATGGTTTTAGGTGAGGAGTTTCAAATTTTAGTGCCTTGATATGACAAATTAGCAGAATGGATTGTTTTGTAGGTTACTTTCTTATAATTTGGGAAATGTAGGCTAAGATATTCTCTAGATGATTTAGAGGCATTACATGAGAGTAATTCAATGAGGTTGTTCATGTATATTGAAGCCGAACCATACAAACTTTTGTGAATGAAGGTACATAGCTTGATTGATATTCTAGCTTTTATTGGCAACCAATTCAAATCATACAGAAGGGGGGTTGCTTTGCGAAGCGTGGTAGTCTGAATATGAGACGTGTGGCAGTGTTTTGAGTGGTTTGTAGTTTTTTTTTTTTTTTTTTTAAAGAGATCCCCTTTAAGTCCTGCAAGAAAAGTTGCAGAGATCAAATTTTGTTTGGACTAGGGATTGAACTGGGGTATGGAAGACTGATTTTGCAAAGAATGGTCTTAGTCTCCTCAGTTTCCATAATGAATTGAAGACACTGGAGACTACTTTGGAAATTTGATTAGCTAAAGTGAGGAATTGGTCAATTGTGACTCCTAAGATTTTCATAGTTGAGTCAAGGGGATATGTGATGTTCTCAGTGGTAAATGATTTAAGATTTATAGCATGATAAGGATTAGTAACTATTAAGAATGTAGTTTTATCGGTGTTGAGTTTTAATTTGAAGTTGGATGCCCAAGATTCTATTAGAGAGATACCTAATCTGATGATATGAGTAATTTCATTTATTTCATTGGTGAATCATCTGCATAAATGAAAACTGGGAGACCATTTTTCTCCAGTAAATTGCCTAATGGAATCAATATGATATTAAATAGGATGGGGAACAACGGAGAGCCCTGGGGCAGTCCCCAAACAGGGGACCATGCTGATGAAATTGTACCTGATTGTTTCACTTGGTATGATCTAGACCTTAGGAAGCCTGAGTACCATTTTAACACAGCTCCACAGATTTTGTAATAGTCAAGGATGTTTAGAAGGATATTATGATCAAAATTTGAGTACTAATATTTTATTACCAAAGCTAATATCTGTCATTTTATTTTAAAAATAATGCTGGTCTTAGGCTCTGGTTTCTGTTTCCCTCTGTCTTCTCTTATCTCACTCACTAGGTTCTCCTATTCATTTGACATCTCTTCTCTCTCCATGTCCGCTATCCCATCTTCCGTATATGTGTCCCTATACTTCCCAGTCCACTATCTCCCCTCATCATCACCTCCAGCACACATCCTCATAGCTCTCTCACGTTGACAACCACTTCACACTTCCTCCTATGACATACTTGTCCCCCTCCTCAACCATAGCTATTTCCCAATTACCGCATCCTTCCATAATCTCTCCCTCTCCTTCACCTGCACATAGTTCCCCAACTCTTGCACCCCAGCACACAGACACTCAACCGTCTCCTTTGTGGCACACACATACCTATGTCTAGCTCTTGTTTCCTCTCCTGCTGCACATGGACACCCAGCTTAAATCAGTGTCAGGACAAGACTCCAGAGAGACTCACTTTGATTTGAACTCATTAGGAGTGCTTAAGTATGAAATGCTTTCAAAACCTTATTGAAGAAATGAGAAAAAAATTTTTGTTTGTTTGTTTTACAAGGGTCCTTAAGAATGTTGTTAATCCTGTTGCTTTAGTTGATATGGTTCTTTTATCTTGGTGCTTATTAAGCTGCAGTTTTCTTAAACTATACTCTTATTGTGGTGACCTCATCAACCATTCTCTGCAATGTAGTAGCTGGCCTAATGGATTTCACCAAGACCCCTGACGCGCTACCGATTCTCAGTGCGGCAAATGAGAGGAAGCCCATTCAATTCCTATAGGCTTCCTCTCATTTGCTGCATGGGAATCAGTAGCGCGGCTTTGTAAAAGAAGCCCTGAAACTTGGCTAACGTAAGAGAATCTCTGATTATGTTTTATGTATTGCAGCACTAGCAGGACAAACATATGATCTGAAAACATTTGGAAATATTTGGAAAATGTAGTGCTCTACAGTGTAACTAACTATGTAGTGCCTGATCTCAGTGTGCTACAGGAGCACATGATCACAGGGAGCAAGTGCTCAGCTTTCTATCTCCCCCACCCCCAGCAGTGGCACAACGTGATCACAAGAGAAGGAGGGGAAAAATAAAGAACAGCTGTTCATTACACTGCTTCCTCCCCCTCTGCCACTTAAGCGCTGAATAAAAAAAATTCAAACCACATGGTTCAAATTTTCATTCAGTACTACTGAGCAGCAGATGAGGAGTGTGTGGCCTGATATGCAGCTGCTCTCCTTTCTTCCGCTTGTGATCAGTGCCAAGCCAGGGCAGCTGTGGGGGCAGGGGCAAGGAGGGTGTGTGTGCATGGAGCAGCCAACTCTTTTCTCCCTTCTCTTCCTCCTTGCCACGGATATTTCTTACATTTTCCTGCAGCAATTCACAGTCACAGACCGACTCCATGTCTTTCCTTCTGCTGTGTCCCCTCTCTACCGCAATTCCTTTTTTGAGGCTAGACAGGAAGTTGCAGTAGAGAGGGTGGGATGCAACAGGAGGAACAACATGGAGCTGTGAGTCACTGCCAGCTGCAGGAAAATATAAGTGACGCTCGCAGGGAGGAGGACAGGAATGGAGAAAAGGGTTTTTTTTGCTGCGGGAACAAAGCTTTTTACTGTTTCCACAGGACGGTAAAAAGTTTTGTTCCACATCTGTGGTGATTCTAGTTAGGGTTTGGCCCTTACCGTGGTTTTTTGTGGTATATCTGCTGTAAATTTAACTGTGTCATTCTCCATTTTGATTCAAGACTTGTGTCACTAGTACTAAGTAGTGCCCCAGATTAAAATAGAACATCAAAGAAACAGAAGGAATCCTTTGAGCCTCATAAATAAAGTACATCTCAGTTACATGGAAACCAGTGACCATGTTTACTCCCAGCATGCTGGTAAACCCATTGCCCTAGCATATGAGGCTGAAACTTTCCCCCGACAGAGAACAGCTGGGAACACCTCAGTCATGGTACTGAGGGCTTACATAAGAATAACCATACTGGGTCAGACCAATGGTCCATCTAGCCCAGTATCCTGCTTCCAACGGTGGCCAATCCAGGTCACAAGTATCTGGCAGAAACCTGGCAGTGGCTTCCTCATGTCTATCTCAATAGCAGACTATGGGCCTTTCCTCAAGGAACTTGTCCAAACATTTTTTTTAACACACATATACTAACTATTGCTACTACATCCACCAGCAACAAGTTCCAGAGCTTAACTATTCATTAAGTGAAAAAATATTTCCTCTTGTTTTAAAATTATTTCCTTGTAACTTCATTGAGTGTCCCCTAGTCTTTGTAAAAAAAAATCAATTCACTTCTACTCATTCTACACTACTCAGGATTTTGTAGACCTCAATCATATCTCCCCTCAGCTGTCTCTTTTCCAAGCTGAAGAACCCTAACCTCTTTAGCCTTTCCTCATATGAGAGGAATTCCATCCCCTTTATCATTTTGGTCACTCTTCTTTGAACCTTTTCGAATTCTTCTGTATCTTGTTAAGATACGGCGACCAGAACTGAACACAGTACTCAAGGTGAGATCGCACCATGGAACAATATAGAGGAATTACAGTATTCTTGGTCTTATTTACAATTCCTTTCCTAATAATTCCTAGCATCCTGTTTGCTTTTTTGGCCACCGCCGCTGCACATTGGGCAGGAGATTTCACCTAGATCTTTTTCTTGGGTGCTGGCTCCCAAGTTGGATCCTAGCATCAGGTAACTATAATTTGGATTCTTCTTCCCAATATGCATCACTTTGATTTGTCTACATTTCATTTCTTCTGCCATTTGGATTCTCATTATTCCAGTTTCCTAAGGTCTTCAATTTTTCACAGTCCGAGTCCACACGTGTATGAACAATCTTGAATAGTTTAACATTTATAAATATGTTAAATAGCACTGGTCCCAGTACAGATCCCTGTGGCTCTCCACTATTCACCCTCTTCTATTGAGAGAAATGTCCATTTAGCCCAACCCTCTGTTTTCTGTTCAATAACCTGTTTCTAACCCACAACAGAACATTGCCTCCTAACCCAGGACCCTTTTTAATTTTCTCAGGAGTCTTTCATGAGGAAGTTTGTCAAAAGTTTTCTGAAAATCTAGGTACACTACATCAGCATCAACTGGCTCACTTTTATCGACTTGTTTTATTCTCTCCAGCTCTATCTCTGGGTACCCTTAAATTTCTACCAGATAAGGATTAAGGCACTAAGGAGGAATGCAGAGAGGTGATGTGGGCTTCTTGTGCACTTTAAAGATGAAGAACTCCTGGGAGTGTAATCATACCTATAGGAAGCCTTTCCTTTTATCATCTGCATGCATATCCCCTTCCTAGAGACCAAGAGTGCTATAGAACAGATATTCTACAGGGCTGGGTCTCAAATGTGGAGCTGGAGACTGTAGGCAAAATTATTCATGTGGCACAGTTTATTGACTTGATTATCACCTTTCCAGTTATATACTAAAATATCAAGAAATAATACCCAGTAAATGAGAAAATTGTGGCTAGGCTACAAGGTAGCTCAAGCTGTCATTTTGCTTCTCACCTTTGTGTGACATACAACAGTTGCCTCTGTTCCAGGAGGACTGAAGCAGCTTGAATTATTTTTTCCTTAAATATTGCACAGAATCTACTGTTGCCTGTTGGATTAAGGAGCCCATAAAAGCAACTTGCCTCTTCAATCAGGAAAAGGTTCCAGTGGGTCTAAGAGCAAACTTGACTAGAGCTCAAGTGACTTCTTGGGCAGAAGCTTAAGTAGGCAGCTCTGAAGATATCTACTGAATGGACCCTTGGTGCTTGCTGCATTCTTTTGTGGATAATTACAAATTAATGCTCAGGCCAGAAGAGATGCTGTCTTTGGCAGAGGTGTGTTTCAGAGTGATCCTCTTTCTCCACCCTGCCTGGATAAAGCTTTGGTACATCCCATTAGTCTGGACTGGTCCAGTGGGATGGTAAGATAAATTTACTCTTAACTGATCATTTCCTTTTCTTGAGTCTTGCTAGACCAGGGGTGAGCAACCATTTATTTATTACATTTGTACACCGCGCTTTCCCGTTCATCACAGGCTCAATGCGGCTTACGTAGTAACAAGAGAATACAATCTATAGTAACAGAATCAACAAAGGGGGTATGTGATAGGACAAATGAACAAGGAGTAAATGGGATAAAAGAGGTATGAGAAGGATAGGGATAAGTAAGGCAGTGGAGCGATTAAGGAGAAGATGGGAAGAGCATGGAGGGTAAGAAGGTTGGTAGGAGATATTTCTGAGTCGTTGTAGATAATGGTTATTTGAGCCGGTAGATAGATGGTTTGCTTATGTTTGTTTATGATAGGTCAAGTCACTTGGGTAAACCTGTTTGAATAGATGGGTTTTCAATAGTTTCCCAAAGGGAAGATATTCATTAATTGACTGAATGTATCTAGGTAGAGCATTCCAGAGTTGGGATCCCAGGAAGGGGAAGTTAGATGCATGGTAGGTTTTGTATTTTAGTCTTAGTTCTTGAGGGTTACACCTCAGCAGGGTTTTCAAGGTTTCCCCAATGAGTATGCATGAGATTGATTTGCAGGTACTGCTTCCATTGTATGCAAATAGATCTTATGCAGATTCATTGTGGAAATCTCAAAAACCTCACTGGGTTGTAGTATGATCATTTCTCACCCCTGTGCTGGATAAATCCAAGACCCACCCAGAAGATGGCAAGTCATGGTAATCCTTAGCTTCGGGCTGCCCTTTCCTATTCATTATACATATTTTCTTTAATGTTCAGGAGTCTACAGAGGGTTCCCTATTTGGTAATTGGCTCCACATTTATATAGGTTCCTTTGCTAAATTCTTAACTTTAGCATTTGCATATTGGGAAAATTCCTGGCTGTACCACCTGTTATAATGATGATGCCACTAGAATCTTCAGGTCTCTACTGATGGGGTGGGGGAGGGGATAACTCTCAGTCTGGACTAGTCTGGTAGGTTGCAAGGAGAGGAATTTATCAGGTAAGGGTAAATTTCTCCATAAGGGGGGAAGATGATGGTGCTCATGGAAGTACTGGCAATGTTAACATGTGCATTTTTTTTTTTTTTTTTTTAATTATTAGAAGGCGCTTTGGTCTTTTTCATAATGAATGTTTTGTTTGGCAGCTTTTTGACATGATGACAATTTGAAAAACAAATTATATTCAAGCACAGATGGCTGAGGCAGTCCAGACGAGGAGGTGCAGTAGCAATTTGCTGGAGTTTTTTATGACTCGCCGGAGGACATGGAGAGTGATTACTGATCTGCCCTTTCTTGCTTGCTTCTCTTTAGGACATACTGCATGCTGGTTTCTGGAAAACAACTCTCCTCATAGACTGGTTTTGAAGTTCAGAAATGTACAAATTGGTGCATACTTCCTTCCTTGGATAACAGGTAACTGCTTTATGTCTGCCTTTGTTTTAGCTGGGTTCATTTAAGGGAAAGACAATTTTGTCTACAGGTAAAATCATTAATCAACCAACGTATATGCTCTAATACGTGTTCAGATATCCTTGGATTCTGGAAAGGTTTTATATGTCATGGAACTATTATTTTATGCTTGAAAATCAAATGGACTAGCAAATAAATGGCAGCTAAGAGTCATGCTCATTTTTAGAGGGTTTAAAGGCTTTTTCTGCAAAATGTGGCTGGAAAATGCAACAAGTATGCAAGGATTTTAACAAGTTTCTGTAAGCAAAACAGTCTTTTTCCCTTTACTCCAGGGCAGTTTAAAGTTCACAGAAACATTTTGCCCTTGAATCAGAGCTGAAGTAACAGTTCTAGCCTGTTGTGCTTCTCTGGTTCAGAGGAACTTCAGAATGTTGCCAGATAATTCTCACTGAGAACAGTGGCGTTCCTGGGGGGGGGGGGGGGGGGGCGGTGGGTGCGGTCCGCCCCAGGTGCACGCCGCTGGGGGGGGGGGGTGCCGCGTGCCTGGCTGCTCCGCTCGTTCCATGCTCCCTCTGCCCCGGAACAGGTTACTTCCTGTTCTGGGGCAGAGGGAGCATGGAACGAACGAAGCCAACAGGCGCGCGGCACCCCCCCCCCCCCCAGCAGGTAAAAATGTCCCCGTGGGGGGGGGGTTCGTTTCGCCAGGGGGGGGCGCTGCACCCGGGGGGGGGGGGCGCATCGGTGATCCGCCCCGGGTGTCAGCCACCCTAGGAACGCCACTGACTGAGAGTATACACTTTTCAGCGAAGCCAGCATTAGACTAAATATTTAGGAGCCCAGGAAGAGAGGTTTTTTCTTGTACTCGATAATGCCTATTGGGACGGGTCAGTCCATCTGCCCACATAGGTGACAAACTGAGTGCTTACCTTTTCACTAGGATTCCACATTTAACCTTTGATCTGTTTGTGGCCTGCCTCCAGCTCTGCCCGTTTCTTTGTTGGTTGTAAGCAGTCCGTAGACAGTCTCTTAAATTAAGAAATTCCTGCTTTTCCAAACATACCTTCTTCCAAGAACACCCCAGTGGGTTCTCACTCTTCTCCCCTCTCTCCATTCTCTCCTTATACTCCCCCCCTCCCTTCTTTCCCAGGCTTCCTTTTACCAGCTCCACTCATGTCCATGTCAGGTAGCCTTTTCTTGTGCCATGGGGTTTTGGATTCCCCATGAAACATTTCTTGAGGTTCACTCTAACAAGTCACCTTACGTAAACGATGGTTTTCTTTTGATTTGGCAGAGTTTGATCTCTTAGCTAGAGTGTTTCTTCTTCCCAGCTGCTTTTCTGCTCTATGTCTACGTTTGTTTGTGAATGCACAGAGAAGTCTATATGGGCAGATGGATTGACCCTTCCCAATAGGCATTATCATTGTAGTGTTATGTACCTAAAAAGATTTCTTTCGCTGGCTCCTAAATATTTTGTCTGGTCAGTGCCCAAGTTTTCTAAATATGTTTCTATCCTAACTTTTTAAGTATTTATTTTCATCACATTAACATTTCAACTCATGAGAACATATCATTGAAATAATCTAGTCTATTAAAATATGCTGTAGCAACAGAAAAGACAAATCCTCAATTATTTTAAATTGCTTTATTCGTATTGTCATTGCATTTACATAATGCTTTTATCCAAAGCACCTAGGAAAACCGCACAGGCATTTTTCTGACCTTCCTTAACTTGCTGGAGGTGAGATTATATCAGTTGGGCTGAAAATTTTAACTATGAAAGTGTTCATGACACAAAAGCAGAAATGTTATCAAATCTTGAATATTTACAGAGTGGCAAGAAGCTTGGTTTAATCCTAAATAGTATAATGCCCATTATGCTACTTTGACACATTACTCATAGAGGAGAGTTCTCTTCTTATAGCACTCTGTGTTTATTTTTGTTACATTTGTACCCCGCGCTTTCCCACTCATGGCAGGCTCAATGCGTGGAGATATCCAGAAGCGTTGCCAGGTTTTGTCATCAGGAAGAGCAAGGCTGAAGGGCCAATCCACTTAGGCACCATTTCATTCAAAATCCATTTGGGGGAGCGACCGCTCCCCTTGCACCCTACCTACCTACCTAAACCTCTGGAGATATCCTATCCAAGAACCAGTAGGCCTGATTTGGCTTAATTTAGATTTTGTAAAAGCTAGAGAAATGAAATACCATAGATAATTTAGCATTCTGGGCTGAAACCTTTTGTTGGGTGGAAGTAGTAGTGCAGACATTGCGTATCATCTGTCTATTCCACTGCACTGACTCCCTGTCCCCTTATCCCCATCTCCCCATCAGCTTCATCCCATTCAGAGCCGTTTTTATAGTTTATACATGAGTGTCTCTGGATAAGCTCCTGTTTGGAAGGGTGCACCATCTGTTAATTTTCAACAGCACTATACAGCTAGGCCTACTAAAAGTTCTTACAGGCTGCCTCATCGCTATTTAGATAGTACCAAGTTGAAGCGAGAATGTTCCACTTAACTCTGTGGATAGTCAGTGATATTCAGCTGCTATCCAGACAGCTGCACAGTTTAATTTAGGATAGTAAATTCATGGATACTGTCTTTTTTTTTTTTTCTGTTGGTACAAAAAGACTAGCCAACCTGTTTACTAAGGTGTGCTAGCGTTTTTAGCATGCACTAAAAATGCTAATGAGCTTCTAGAGCAGCTTAGTAAACAGGGCCCTTAAACTGTGTAGCTGTCTGCATAGTTGCTGAAGCAAAAAAGCCCGCTTCGGAACAAATGAAATGGACCCTAGGAAGGCTGTCATCAAAGCGTTTTCTCTTCTCTCTCCCCCCTTCCCACCATGTCCAGCGATTCTCCCCTGCCCTCCCCTCCATGTCCATCGATTCTCTCCTGCCCTCCCCTCCCTGTCCAGCAATTCTGCCCTCCCATCCCATCTCATCCATGTCCAGCAATCCTCCCCTCCATTCCATACCTGAGGTCTCAGCGGCGGCAGGCTTGGCGCGTGTCGCCTCCAGCCTTCCCTCTAAGTGTCCCGCCCTCCTCTGACATCATTTCGTCTTTCCGCGAGGGCGGGACACAAAGGGAAGGGAACGCTGGAGGCGAGCTGATGTAAGGTCATTAGCATACGGTTACGAACCCAGCGAGCCAGCCATCCAGGGACGCAGATTGACCAATTATTATATAGAGAGATAGTTTGAAGTACCTGTATATAATATGTTAACCACTTTGATTGTAACTACAGAAAGGCAGTATATCAAATCCTATCCCCCCCTCCCACACCCCCATTTTAAAGGATGTGTAGTGGATCTGACTAGATTTTTTTCTCCCTTTTCATAAGTCTTCCTCAGTTGGCTGAGGGAACTCCACTTTCCCCTTATATTGAGAATGTTTTTATGGCTTCTACATTTTGAGACTCCGCAGAAAGTCTTTTTCTTTTTTTCTGCAGACAAACAAGATGAAATGGTGAAACAGATGGGTGATGTCATCCAATGTGTAAATGCAGAACATTTCCTATATAGCTCTAGAAAAGCCTAGAAGGCTTTTCTCAGGAATGCATGAAACAGCCTGATCCTTGAGGGGTTCTTTATCCATTTCTGTCCATAGATAACATCAGATGTATTCATGTTTGCATCATTTTTGTGGTTCTGTTGGTATTTTGGGCCGGGTTCTGTTGGCTGTCTTAGTAGCATTTATTAGTAATTGATTTGATCATGTTACCTCGTTATATGTGTATCACTATTGGGTACCGGTGCAGTTTGGGATTTCTTTTGAGTTGATGGTTCTTACCCACAGGGCATACTATGAGTGTAACCCTCAACCTCTTGCGGCACTAGTTCAGCCTTATTCACTAACTAGCACACTGTGTTTTGTGGTTGGATTAATGCTGGCTATTCTGTCTGTCAGTAGCTGAGACTTGTTTAATGGCTACACCAGAGGCATATCTGGACTTCGCTAGTAGGGGGGTCCAGAGGTGAGGGGCACATTTTAGCCCCCCCCCCCCCCCCCGGCACCGCTGCTGCCACCCCCCGCTGCCATTGCCGCCACCCCCCCACTGCCTCCAGAAACACCTCTGTGGCCCACCCGACGACCGTCTCGACCACCGCAGACCCTCCGCCCGCTGTCGCCTACCTTTGCTGGCGGGGGACCCCAACCCCCGCCATCCGAAGCCGTCTTCCTTCATTGTTTCTTCTTTCTGAGTCTGACTCTGACGTGTACGTGCAGGACGTCAGAGTCAGACTCAGAAAGAAGAATCAAACAACGAAGGAAGATGGCTTTGGCTGGCAGGGGTTGGGGTCCCCTGCCAGCAAAGGTAGGCGACGGCAGGTTGGCGGCGGGAGGGGGGGTTGCGAGGGCCATCGGTAGGGGGGTCCAGGGCCAAATCTACGTGGCCCCATTACAGATATGCCCCCGAGCTACACGAAAAGGAGCATATTTTTATTTGGTGCCTTCTTTGTGGAATGCATTTCCTTTGGAAGTTTGAGCTGAATGGTTGTTTCAGAGATATAAGTGCATGCTTAAGGCCTATTTTACTTGGCCCTTTGGAGTTGATCTTTCTTAGACTTGAGTGGGTTGAGGCCTTAGATATCTGCAATGATGTTGTTTGATGTTTGATTTTATGTTTCTTTTCTATCGAGATTGTATTTTACTTTTTAATATGTTATATTTTTGAGCATTTTTATCTTTGTACACCGCTTTGATCTTTTTATGTAAAAAGTTAAGCTGTATAATAAGTATAATAAACTGTAACTGTACTTAGCAAGTTTTTCTTTATTCATTAACGCTGCCTGGTACCAACTAAGTTTCTTGATATAAGACTGTTTTCCAGTGCCCTGAATTAGCCACTCCTCATCTGGAAATGTTATCTTTTGATTTTTGTTGCAACCGTTTTCTCATTGTGTCAGAAAAGAGAGCAAATGGGACCTGAGCGGCAATCAAAATTTCTTTTACAGACCTCCACCTGAATTGCATTTGCACTTTTTTCTTGTGGCATCTTTGCTATGATGTTTCCCAGCACCATTAAACAATAATGACTTAGATACCTTGACATTTCCCGGAAGCCGAAAAAGTCTGGTTTATCTGCATCAGAACAAAAGGAATTGATATCGCTGGTGATCCTTTCACAGTGAGAGAATGTCTATCATCATCTGAGTCAGGAGCTAAGAAGCGCACCTTCTGGGGTATTTTTTTTTTGTTTACTTTTCAATCAAGAAAAGAGATTTTCTTCCATTAAGTTTAGATCAAAAGCAGTCAATACTGAACATCATGTGATGGCATCAAAGCATCAACATTTTTTTAATGCTCACTGCTTTTTTTTTTTATTGGAACATCATTATAAGCATTCACTCAATACAAATCAAAAGTCCAACACAGAAGAGCCAAAAAAACAAAAACATTCAAATTAACAATTAATAAAAACAGGAAATAGCAAGCTAGTCAATAACAAGTTCCAGTAACAAATTTAACCAGCAATGTAACCAATTTCCATATACTGAAAAAATAAATAGATAACTCTACTAAAGATCAGTTAACTTCTGGCACAGTTTTGAAATTCCTTGTACTAAGGTCCAGCTCTCTACTTTTACATCACAAAGGCAAATAGGTAGAAATTAAAGGAGGCAAAAAGTTTCTGGAACCTCCCATATCCATTTCATAGAACTCTTTAAAATTAAAAAGCTTAGAAAGATTCACTAATCTTATTTTCTGGTGTTGCGTAGCATTTTCAGCATCTTCCAATATTCTCATTAATATAGCATTGGACTTGAGTCACTGACAACACCCTGCAGGTCTTTAAGGTTAACATCCACATTTGTAATTGTTTAAACACTTTATCAGTCTTATTCTCAGTCTTGTACCTGATGTTCAAACATTACTACTATATCATGTTACAAATCAATTTTTGCAGGCACAACTTTTCCAGACTAGCAAATGCTTGCAATATTGCATCAACAGAAGCAACCTCGATTTAGCAGCACTATCAGTAAGCTCTGCAACAAACCACTTTTTCCCAAATCCAAGTCAATTATAGCAGGAAGATCAGTCTGAGTCACCGAAACACCCTCTTTAGTCATAAATATTTGCAATTGAGCACCAGCTTTTTTTCCACAATAATGGGGATACGATTGGGTGCTCCAGCAATGGAAACATTTCCATCTCTGGTGCCATTGAATTCAGCCCGCCTGTAATGTTACTTAAGGAGTTCCTCATTTTAGAGGACAATACCTGTAGTTTAATTTCTCTACATTACACAGACTCATGATCACCACCTTGGGTGAATTATTTCATAAAGGTGTTTAGTAAATCCCAAATAATAATTCACTCTTGCAGTCAAAATCTTCTGATGGTGCTTGCTGCTGCAATACTCAAACCACAGGCAGAATCAGATAGCCTATCTTTTTAAAGTTTGACTTCATCCACAAACGAGGAGTTTCTCATTAGAACCAGACAATCTAGGAGGCTCTGAAGATGCCACTTGCTATGAAGCATACTCCTCTCATGATACAAAGACCTGGAAAGAACCTGCATGGAATAATCTGGACTGGGGACCAGAGCTTGAGCTGGAGTACCAGCTAAAGAGCTGTGAACCAGGAAGGGGGAGAATGAATAGCTGGTGAGTCTCTCCCATGGCAGTAAGTAAGAGCTCCATCCACCTAGTCAACGCTGTACACAAACCAAGAAAGACACAATACATCCTGCCTCTAAGGAGCTAGCTTGGATCCTGACCTTTCATTTCTTTTCTCTAAATATTAGGCAAGATTGTTGGGCATTAATATCAAGACCTTAATTCACTAAGGAGCCCTTCTACAAAGCGTTGGTACAGCTACCACCTCTTTGTCACACGCCAATTCAGCAATACCACCAGCTCACTGCACACCATTTTCAGTTCACTGGAAATTTTTTTTTTCCTGCCAGGGGCTTACCCAGTGCTAATCGAGCAGCACGGGTTACCACTAGGTTAACGCGGGAGCCCCTACCGCCTCCTAAACTGGAGGAGGTTGAAGCTCCCTCAGGAAATGGACACAGCCGTTTCCATTTTTTCACAAAAACCCTGCAGTGGTAAAAGGGGCCTTAACGTGTGGGACACCGCAGGGTCCCTTTTACCGGACCATAGTAAAAGGGTCCCTAAGATTTTTCTCCCATTCTCTGAGTACGGAAAATGTTCTGTACAATCTACACTACCGTACAATAGGTAGGCTTATCTTTTATTTTTCTTGACAAAGAAAAGGGGAGAGGATAAAATGCTTTTCATACTTAAGTGATTTCCCCACCTTAAATGTTAGTACTGGCATGCATACAATTGAAATCTCATGCCAGGTAGAATCAGATGATAGCCTATCTTTCAGTCTATCTTTTGCTTGATCCATACGCAATCCTGTACTCTAGGAATATTTAAAGTGTAAGTGATTTAAAAGTATATGTTACCATGTACATTTTCATGCCTTTTGGGTGTTCATGTTCGATACCTTTTTTTTTTTTTTTTACTGCTGCACTTAAATTGTCAAATTTCTGGAGTACCTGTTTCTGTTCTCTATTATTATATCTGAAAGGGTATAATTGCAATAAGACTTTTGCTCCTAGAAAGAGAATGGATACCTTGAGCTAATCTTATATGAATCTAAAAGCTCTGTACTGTGCATTTTTTTTAAAAAGTGCTTTCAAGTCTGGAACACAGTAATTTTGTATTTGAACCATTGAAAAAAAGGAAAAGTGATCATGCTTGTAGAGATCATATATTTTAGGTGGATGACACTATGGTATGTTAAGCTGTGTGTGTAATAACTTATCTTTTGATGTACGCTTGCTCTATTTGTGCTTTTCTTTTTATCCATAAATCAACTTTTGGTGTTCCAGTCTCAGAAACTATGTATTTAATAGGGGCTTTTTGTGTTTTAAAAATGAGCCTGGTGATGGGTTCTGGCATTTTCTTGTCAATTCAAAACTAATATACGAGTTCGATTTTGTAAAAATAAGGTTCAGGATGGTGACCTGTTTAGTGGATTTTGTGAAAGGTAGGAATGTGAGTTGGGTTATGTAGGTGATATGTGGAGTATTAGGCATCGATTGGGCAGGTTGGGCAGATGGTACAGGGAAAGGTGATACCTACATATAATACTAGTAAAAAAGGCCCGTTTCTGACACAAATGAAACGGGCGCTAGCAAGGTTTTCCTCGGAGTGTGTATGTTTGGGAGAGTGACTGTTTGAGTGACTGTTTGAGAGTCAGAGTGAAAGTGTGAGTGTGTGAGAGAGAGAGTGAGTCTCTCCCTGAGCCCTGCCCTCCCAATCCATGGCCATCCATGTTTCTCTGTCACCTGCCCCCTCCATTCATCCCTATCCTGCATTTCCCCTCTCTGCCTGAGGCCTGCCCTGCAATCCATCCATCCATGCCCATCTGTCCCCTCCATTCATCCCTATCCAGCAATTCCCCTCTCCCTGAGTCCTGCCCTTCCAATCCATGCCCATCCATGCTCCTCTGTCACCTGGCCCCTCCATTCATCACTATCCAGCAATTGCCCTCTCTCCCTTAGGCCTGCCCTGCAATCCATATCCATCCATGCCCATCTGTCCCCTCTATTCATCCCTATCCAGCAATTTCCCTCTCTCCCTGAGTCCTGCCCTCCCAATCCATGCCCATCCATGCTCCTCTGTCCCCTGCCCCCTCCATTCATCCATTTCCAGCAATTCCCCTCTCTCCATGGGCACTGCCCCCTCCATTCATCCCTATCCAGCATTTCCCCTCTCTGCCTGAGGCCTGCCCTGCAATCCATATCCATCCATGCCCATCTGTCCCCTCCATTCATCCCTATCCAGCAAGTCCCATCTCCCTGAGTCCTGCCCTTCCAATCCATGCCCATCCATGCTCCTCTGTCACCTGGCTCCTCCATTTTTCCCTATCCAGCATTTCCCTCTCTCCCTGAGTCCTGCCCTCCCAATCCATGCCCATCCATGCTCCTCTGTCCCTTGCCCCCTCCATTCATCCCTTTTCAGCAATTTCCCTCTTTCCCTGAGCCCTGCCCTCCCAATCCATGCTCCTCTGTCCCCTGCTGCCTCCATTCATCCTTTTCCAGCAAGTCCCCTCTCTCCCTTCCATGGCCCCCCCTCGCATCCATGCTCCTCTCTCTCCCATGTCCCAGCCTGGCCCGCCCTCTTCTTCCCCCCCCTTCGCATCCATGCATCCCTTTTTTGTTTTTTTTATTCTTTTTAACTTTACCTCCGTGGCGTTTCCGGCAGCGAAGCGTCAGGGAAGGAGGCGGCGCTCCTGACGTCTAGCTTTCCCTTCGCTGTGTTCCGCCTTCGCTGTGTTCCGCCTTTTTTTGAAGGCGGAACACAGCGAAGGGAAGGCTAGACGTCGGGAGCGCCGCCTCCTTCCCTGACGCTTCGCTTCCGGATTTGTTTGTTTAGACGCGAGGGCGGGGCAGAGACGGCTGGGTGGCTTCACACCACGAACGCCACGAACCCTACAGCCAGGGACTCAGGGAGTGACGTCAGATGGCTTCAGAACGTTGTCCTCATTAGAACGTTCACGGTGCGTTTTATTATATTAGATATGTAAACTGCTTTGGTTGTACCACAAAAAGGTGGTATATCAAATCTGTGACACTTGACCCTTTACCCTTCATCCTTTCCCCATATGCATACAGTGGATGAACCTTTTGTAAGTCGGGCTTTATGGTTCTTGAAGCAACCAATGTCTTAGTTCTGGGTATGTCAAGGTTGCTTTAGTATGGTGGGGTATTGAGCTTGGATTTTGAACCAGATCATTGTCTTTTATACTCCCAAGTCAGCAAAATATTGCCTGTTTTTGCTGAAGCTTTTCTAAAACATTTGTTGAGATTGTTTTCTTGTACTGTCAGGCATTCAGTAGAAGCTGAAACATGAGATTAGTGGATACCATGGAATGCCTTGGTCCATATTGAATGCTGTGCCAGTAAGGGTTTATCCAGTTGTCTATTATAAAGAAAGCTGCTGAATCTAGCAGTTATGGATGGTATAGTACAGCCACTTCTATATAGTTGATAATGAAAATAAGAACATTTGGTTTTAACAGCTTTGGCTTGCAGTTCATTTATTGTAGAGAGAAATTGTAATTTTCTTTTTTGAGGCTGGGTCTGGCCTTGGTTGGAGACCGCATCCAGTAGTGAAGTAGCTCTTCGGCTGTATTCATGTTCAACTTTAAGCAGAGCTTTGAAACTGGAGTGTCTAACTTTTTTAATATAAATATAACTCATTAAATAACTATGGGCTTCTTTTACAAAGCCACGCTAGTGATTCCCGTGCAGCAAATGAGAGGAAGCCTGTAGGAAATGAATGGGCTTCCTCTCATTTGCCGCACCGAGAATGGGTAGCACAGTTTTGTAAAAGAATCCGCATGCTTGTCTGTTTACCATCCCATATACCTGTATTATCCAATTAACACACTTCTTTAAAAGCTTTCCCTCAATCAAACACATTAAAATTTTCACACTATTGTGTAATTCCATATATAACACAGCATGATATTACAGTTTTACCAACCCTTTATCCTTAAGCCTGTGTATTTATATGTTGTTGTTCTTACTTCCATACAGTCAAATATATATATATATATGAAAAACAAAGGATGATTCCAATTAGTCCAACTGAGATAATGTGATGTTCCTCCAATTAAACTTAATCCATCAATCAAACTAAAAGTTTAGTCCGTCGTTAAAACTATATTCCACATGACTTCTCTGTATGTTGTGTGCAATCGCATAGTCTTTGGGGTGACAATTGTTGAAATCGCTCCTTATGAAATTACTGCTACATCACCCTCCACTTTTATACAGAGATACCAACATGCTGCAATCCAAATTTTAAAATCCACGCTCAATTGCCTCCAAATAGTATTTTAACTCTTAAAACCCGACATGGTCCATGTTTCACAATAAGTGCCTTCAGGGGTTGAGACTGCAAAATTAGAATATACTTCCTAGATAGACACCGAGCAGTGAAATCTCCAACATTAACATTTCCCAGCATTGAGTCGGCTCTGTATATAGATGCCGATGCATGCGTAGGGGACCGCCAGCATATAACTTTTCTTTAAAGGTAGATTTCATCAATTTAGACCATTATCTTTTTTTCTTAATCAACTAGGTAATGCTGCTTAGCACTATTTAAGGTTGATTTTAACAGTCATACATTCACAGCATAAATTAAATAACATGTTTTTGGTGATCAGAAACTTGTATTCACCTAAATTTGGAAGTCATTTTGTTTTGTACTATCAAAGTTTTATACTGTTAACATAAGGAGCAATTTGTAGAATGTCTTCAACCTTTTTTTGATGTATGGTTCAGATATTTTTGGAAGTAAAAGGCTAATTGGAATCTCATGGCTGCCTGTAAATAATTTATCCTACCATTTTGAATGTTATGCCAGGTAAGAAGAATATGTATAAATATATATATTTTAAATAAGAACATAATAGCCATATTGGGTCAGACCAATGGTCCATCTAGCCCAGTATCCTTTTTCCAACAGTGGCCAGCATCCAGGCCACAAATACCTAGCAGAAACCCAAATAGTGGTAACATTCCATGCTACCAATCCTGGGGCAAACAGTGACTTCCCCATGTCTGTCTCACTAGCAGACTGTGGACTTTTCGATCAGGAAGTTGTCCAAACCTTTTTTAAATCCAGATACGCCAACTGCTGTTACCACATCCTCTGGCAACGAGTTCCAGAGCTTAATTATTCGTTGAGTGAAAAAATATTTCCTTGTATTTGTTTTAAAAGTATTTCCATGTAACTTCATTGAGTGTTCTCCTAATCTTTGTATTTTTTGAAACAGTAAAAAATCGATTCACTTTTACCCGTTCTACATCACTCCAGGAAGATACATCAATCCTATCTTCCCTCAGCTGTCTCTTTTTCAAGCTGAAGAGCCCTAACCTGTAGCCTAGTGGTTAGTACAGCAGACTTTGATCCTGGGGAACTGGGTTCAATTCCCACTGCAGCTCTTTGTGACTCTGGGCAAGTCACTTAACCCTCCATTGTCCCAGGTACAAATAAGTACCTGAATATAATATGTAAACCGCTTTGAATGTAGTTGGAAAAACCACAGAAAGGCGGTATATTAAGTCCCACTCCCATTCATATGAGAGGAGTTCTGTTCCCTTTATCATTTTGGTTGATCTTCTTTGAATCTTTTTCTACTATATCTTTTTTTTTTTTTTTTTTTAAATAAGGCGACTAGAATTGAATACTACTCAAGGTAAGGTCGCACCATGGAGTGATACAGTGGCATTATAGTATTTTTGATCTTATTTACCATCCGTTTCCTAATAATTCCTAGCATCCTGTTTGCCTTTTTGGCCGCCACTGTTCACTGGGCAGACGATTTCAGCTTATTGTCTACAATTACACCTAGATCTTTTTCTTGGGTGCTAACTCCCAAGGTGAATCCTAGCATCAGGTAACTATGATTTGGATTATTCTTCTCAATATGCATCACTTTGCATTTGTCCACATTAAATTTTATTTGCAATTTGGATGCCACACCTCTTTTCCCTGAAAGTTCAGCACACCTCTTCATTCCTTGTGGACCCCCTTCTCCCAGAAAGTCCAGCACATCTCTCCATTCCCTGCAGACCCCTCCTCCCAGAAAGTCCTACACATCTCTCCCTTCCCTGCAGCCCCTCTCCTACCTGAAAGTCCAGCACACCATTCCCTGCAGCCCCTCTCCTCCCATAAGTCCAGCACACCTCTCCATTCCCTGTAGACCCCCTCTTCCCAGAAAGTCCAGCATACCATTCCCTGCAGCCCTTCTCCTCTCAGATGGCTCTTCCCTACACCCTCCCATAAGTGCAGCACACCTCTGCCTTGCCCAAATCCAGCATTGCTCACTACCTTCCTTCCCACAGGCCCAGGATTGCTCCTACTTCCTTCTTCTTCCCCTTCTGCTGCTGCAGTGCTTGCAGCTTAAATTTTTTTTACGGCTGTCCACGATTCTCACAGGCACTCCGGGGGCTTCCCTCTGTCGCGTCCAGCCCTATCTGATGCAACATTTTACTGCAAGGGCCAGATGCGGCAGGGGGAAGTCCCTGCAGTGCCTGTATGAATTGTGGATGGCCTGAAAATGTAAGCTTCAAGCACTGCAGTGGCAGCGGGAGAAGAAGGAGGAAGCGGCAGATTCCAGACCTGCGGGAGGGGAAAGTAGGGAGCGATGCTGGATTGTTGGTGGCGGGAGAGAGGTCAGGATTTGCCGCAGCACCTCTGAGAGTTTGCTGTGGCGCACCAGGGTGCTGCAGTGCACAGTTTAGGAACAATCTGCATGTGTTTTAACAACTTTATATAGTTTTGTGTCACCTGCAAGTATAATCACCTCACTTGTCATTCCGATTTCAAGATCATATTTATAAATGTTAAATAGCACTGGTCCCAGTACAGATCCCTGTGGCACTCCAATATTCATCCTCCTCCATTGATAAAAACGGCCATTTAATTCTACCCTCTCTTTTCTGTCCAATAACCAATTTTTAATCCGCAATAGAACATTGCCTCCTATTCCATGACTCTTCAGTTTTCTCAGGAATCTCTCATGTCAAAAGCTTTTTGAAAATCTAGATATACTGTATCAACCAGTGCACCTTTATAGGCATGTTTATTCACGCCTTCAAATTGGTGAGGCAAGACTTCCCTTGGCTGAATCTACGTTGATTCTGTCTGATTAAATCACATTTTTGTATTTCTTCTGTACTTGTATTCATTATAACATTGTCCACTATTTTGCCCTGCACTGAAGTCAGGCTTACTGGTCTGTAATTTTGTGGACATCCTGGAACCTTTTTTAAAAATCGGTGTTACATTGGCCACTCTCCAGTCTTCAGTTATTACAGACGATTTTAATGACAGGTTACAGATGAGTTCTTTTAGTACCTTAGAGTGTATACCATCTGGTCCAATGATGTAGTATTCTTTAATTTGTTGATTTGACTCAGTACATCTTCCGGGCTCACTGAGATTTTTCGGTTCTTCCTCTTCGTCATCCTTGAAAACCGTTTCTGGTACAAAGCACAAAGGGGGAATTTTTATGCATGTGCTATGCATATGACTATTTAGAATACTAGCATATATGTGTGTTTATGCATACTTACACATGTATACGCCAGCCTGCCGACTGAGCACTATTCTGTTAATATCCGCTTAACTTACATAGCGTGTATTTGCAACATGGGCTTACGTAGCGACAGATCATGAGGGGAAATAGGCAAGGCTCCCACTTATGCATGTAACTTACAAGGTACCTGCTGCACTTAGGCACTCACACATAGACCAGCTCTATGGCTGGTTTAACTGGTTGTGTCTAAATGTTAGATGTGTTGATATCCTGTTACACTGGCCTAGTGGTTAGAGCACCGGTCTTACAATCCAGAGGTGGCCGGTTCAAATCCTTTGCTGCTCCTTGTGATCTTGGGCGAGTCACTTAACCCTCCATTGCCTCAGGTACAAACTTAGATTGTGAGCCCTCCTGGGACAGAGAAATATCCAGTGTACCTGAATGTAACTCACCTTGAGCTACTACTGAAAAAAGGTGTGAGCAAAATCTAAATAAATACATTCTATGAAGGAAAATAGGTGCCTAGATGTCTTTATAGAAATAGGCTCTTATCGCATGCCCTGTTGTACAATTGTCCTCACAGTGGGTAAGGAAGACTGATACAGTTCCTTTACTATTCTTTAAAATTTCATTAAAGTAAAATATTTCAGTAGTACTATAAAATATGTTGTTGCAATTATTGAAGGATTTTTTTAGCATGTGCTGTTGAAGCTACATGTTGGAGCATCAGAGAGAAGCAGATCATCCATCATGAGGTAATGCCAACCATAACCACTTCCGGATTCTGAGGTGCATGCCATGAGTGCTCTGCAGCTTTTTGCTTTTCACTGGCATGTTATTTTGGGAGGGGAAAGTTAGAAATGATTTTTTTTTCAGGGTACAGGAAGTCATGCAACATGCTGAATGGTGCGCTGTAGGTATGGAGCAGAGGAAAATGACTGGAAATTAGAGAAAATGAATGATATTCAGATAAACCAAAGCTTTTATTTTTCACTGGTATGGAATTTTCTGTCTTGGTAATTACTGCCAGAAGCAGCTTGTAGGCAGTTCCAAATCTCTCAGGAATTCCTTGGCAAAATCCCATAAGAGAAGCATCGTTAGATCAGCAGCTGGTTTTCATGTACTGTGCACAGACTTCTTTCAGGCTTGTGCTGGTGTGCTCTATGAATTCATCTCCAGCTGAATAGGATACCATGTGAATGGCGTGCTTGTGCTAGGCACACATATCTAACCTTTCTTGACTTGCCTTATCAATTCTATGTCAATATTAGAAGAATAAGAACAAATTTAGGAATATATATACAAAGAATGAGGAAGTAAAGGGTCTGAGTAATCAATGGTTTTAATTTGCTTTCACAATGAGTTTTTGCCTGGCAGCCTTTTCTTTCTATTTTTGGGCTTCCAGTATTGTTAGAACCTGGGTAGGTGCTTGCCTTTGCAAGTTAAGTTCTCTTCTCCGAAGCAGTAATTACTTTTTATATGTATGTGATGAGTAATTAAAGAAAATATGTATATATAAACATTTATCAGAATTTGTGCTGCATTAGCTGAAATGTTGGGTATTCACTGAATTTTGTTAAGGAGAGGAACCTTGGGTGGCTGGACTTTTTCTAGGTTAGGGTTAGATGGTAACAGATTTTTGCACCTCTGTGTTTCTTTAAAAGAACTTGATATATACCATACAATCCAAAACAGGTCTCGGTGGTGTACAAAATATCGTAAGTAAACCTTTATTTCCCCACAACGCAAACTGTGACTTAGGGTAACTGGAATATTGCTTGGACATGTGCCAGCCTTTTTATGATCCTCCCAGTCACCAAACCTGCATTTAATTATATATATATATATATATATATATATATATATATATATATATATATATATATATATATATATATATATATATATATATATATATATATATATATATACACACACACACAATTCTAACTCAGGTTCAAATATAGATAACTAGCCGTTAAGCCCGTTAAAACGGGCGAGATTTCCAGCTACCCTCCTCGCCACCGCTCCCTCCCCCCCTTCCGTGCCGGGCCCCCTGCAGTGACCTGACAGCGCCTCTCACCTTCGTATGAAAGCACTGCAGGTCAATCTTTATTAATTTTCAAAATATCAAGAAAACTAAACATAATATACTGTCATCCTATCACATCTACACACTCTCATTCATACCCACATACACAACCTAAAATCATTACACATAATCAGTAAAGAATTTAAAACTTATACAATAACATGCCACACTGGGAAAAGACCAAGGGTCCATCAAGCCCAGCATCCTGTCCACGACAGCGGCCAATCCAGGCCAAGGGCACCTGGCAAGCTTCCCAAACGTAGAAACATTCTATACATGTTATTCCTAGAATTATGGAATTTTCCCAAGTCCATTTAGTAGCGGTTTATGGACTTGTCCTTTAGGAAACGGTCTAACCCCTTTTTAAACTCTGCCAAGCTAACTGCCTCCACCATGTTCTCCGGCAACGAATTCCAGAGTTTAATTGGGTTGCGTGAAGAAAACTTTTCTCCGATTTGTTTTCAATTTACTACACTGTAGTTTCATCGCATGCCCCCTAGTCCTAGTATTTTTGGAAAGCTTGAAAAGACTCTTCAAATCCACCTGTACCAGATGCACAGGCGTGGGCATCCTTTTGACAGTTCCACCGGCTGCTTGCTGGGGTGAGTTCTTGACTACGGAAACTAGCTAAATGAAAGACCTTTGAAGACGCTGGTTAGCGAAACATGGCCATGTCGAACAAGATTGCTTAAGCTGAAGTGGCACTACTACTGAATGTGCAGCTACCTTTCTGACTGACTCTTACGGTGCTTATTGACTATTATGCAACAGATTCTGCAGACTCCGTGAGCATTGAGCCACTTTACAGCATATGGTATGATTTGGTGGTGAACACGCAGAATGAGCTCATTTCAGAGTTTATGCGTTAAGCAATGACTATTTATATCTGCTCAGAAAAGGAGCGTATACGTTGAGCAATAGACTGGCCACAACATTATGAAAAGAAGTGCTGCAGATCTTCATACAGTAGTTATTGTATAAGTTTTAAATTCTTTACTGATTATATTGAATGATTTTAGGTTGTGTATGTGGGTATGAATGAGAGTGTGTAGATGTGATAGGATGACAGTATATAATGTTTAGTTTTCTTGATATTTTGATAATTAATAAAGATTGAATTGGTTATTAAAGCTGTACGGTTGCTTGATAATAATAATAATAAATAAATTATATATATATATATATATATATATATATATATATATATATATATATATATATCTTAAATGTTATTAGCCATTTCCCATAATGTTTTTTAAATATTTACTTTATGTATTAATTATAATTTTCAGGTTGTGTATCTGAACAGGTGGAGGAAATGAATAGGGAGATTAGCATTTTCATTTAAATTAAAACATATGCAGTTATGTGTGAATGGCCGGGAAATAAGAAAATAAGCTGGATGTACACAAACGGTGGAATACCAATGTGAAATTAATGGCATCCTGAATCTATTTCATTGGGCTCATTCGTTTTAAGCGGAGGTTAATTAATCACATGAAGTAGATAAAATGATAAGCTGCTTTTAATGAAGTGAAGCTGTATTATTAGCAGTAAGCACAACGGGAAAACTACTTTACTCTCTCCATGTGTGGTTTTGATTGGGTGTGCAGCTTGCATGGCCTAAGAGATGAGTTGGAAGATTTTGCTGTTCTGGTGCAGCTGAGAGAGAGGGTCTTCAAGTAATTCAGGTGTGATTGCATACAGGGCATGTGCCTGCAAAAGCAGCCGTGGGAGGAGACTAGAGGCAAACCTAACTTGTTTTCAATGAAGCTTTGGCCTGTAATGAAAATGTCATTCAAGAGCACTGTACATGATAGATAATTAGTGGCTTAATTTCCTTATGTTAGAAACCTTTAGACAGAATCACGGGGCTTTTCATGAGGTGAAAATAATACATCTTTCTGGTACTCTGAAGACCTTCATTAGCCAGCAATTTTGTGGTCTCAATTAATCGGATGTGTTCCTATATGGCAGATACACAACCATGATGTTAAAGTGAAAATGACAGCATAAATAATTCTTTAAATGTTACTGTTCCTGCTGGCTTCCTAGAGATTTTGTATTTTTATAATTATTGTGAATTTTTCTTTTCAGTAGTACCTCAAGGTGAGTTACATTCAGATACAGTAGGTATTTCCTTTTCCCCAGTGGGCTTACAATCTAAAGGGGTCTTTTACAAAGACATGTTAGCGTTTTTAGTGCCTGAGTCAATGGACAGTTAAGTAACTTGCCCAAGATCACAAGGAGACCTAAGGGAAGAGTTAAAAGATGATTCTTGACATTTCTGATGTTTGGGGTTTCTTCCTGCCACTGGAAATGTATTGCAATGTATTAACCATATCATATGAAGTTTTGCTACATCCTATATTCCTGTGGCTAGATGTAAGTTATAAACTGGAAAGCAGTGGTGTAAACTCAAAGGAGGAGCTCCCCAGCAGAATTTTATTGAGGCCACCCCATGGGGGGAAAAAGCAGACCCCCTTCCCCAGCCTTAGGTGTTTAGGAGTCACAGCATGGCAAACATAACTTATTTCTAAAAAAAATAACAAGTTGCTTTGCTGCCTTCCGCCAGCTTTCTTATGGGCAGACACAAAGTTATTTGAATAACATGACTATCTCGTATGCTCAAGTAGAGTACTTCAGTCATTACAAGATAATAGAATGGTTATCCCTCAATTTAAAAGGGCTAGATGGGCCTCAACATGATCTAGGGCCTTTTATATGTGGCACAATTTGCCACACATTATTCGTGCAGAAGTAAATTTTAAAAGATTCTGCTAAAAACTTTGTTTTTCAAACAGGCTTTTGAGTTTGAGCGGGATAATATTAGGATACGTTGGTGGTTATGCAGAGCATAAACATTTTATAAAGAATTTGAATGTGGTAATGAATGGCTTTTGATATGAATGCTTGAGGCTTTCCTATTCGGTACTGGTGTTCTTTCAATTGTTTTATTTGTATTTTGTTATTTTAATGAATAAACTGCTTTGTTCCGCTAAAGTTAAGCAGTATGTAAAGTTTTATTAAATATAAACTTAAACATAAACATTACTTAAGGCCACCTGGAAACTAGAGAAATGTATAAGCCTCTCGTCTCCCAAAGTCAGCCATCTGACTTTGCTTCTGGTATTGCAAGACCAGCCTGGCACTGCATTCCACTAAGGACTGAAATAGCTCCCCTTCTTGTCAGTTCTTGGGCCAGTTGCTCCAAGAACAGTGGCGTTCCTAGGGGGGTGGACACCCGGGTGCAGCACCCCCCCCCCCGGGGGTGCAGCACCCCCCCACGATGCAGCGTGGCCCCCCCCCCCCCCGGGGAGCACGCAGTGCGCGCCTGCTCAGAGTTCCCTGACTTCGCGCGTTCGCTGCAGCTCCCTCTGACCCGGAACAGGAAGTAACCTGTTCCAGGGCAGAGCAGAGGGAGCTGCAGCGAACTCAGAGCAGGCGCGCGCCGCGGCACCCCCCAGCGGCGTGCACCCGGGTGGACCGCCCCCACCGCCCCCGCCCCCCCCCCCCCTTGGTACGCCACTGTCCAAAAAGCAGTCATTTATTACATCCTGATGCAGCATTTATCCAGTCAATATTGGGGTAATTGAAATGACCCATTATTATAAATGTTGCCAAATTTGCCAGCTTTCTTAATTTCTGTAAACATTTCTTCATCTGTCTATTCATTCTGTCCTGGTATACTCTTTCCTTTCACACATGGAATGTCTGTCTACAAGGATTTCACACTGCTGTCTGTTTCTTGCCAGGACACCAACCGGGCACCCTAGGGGGCACTGCAGTGGACTTCACAAATTGCTTCCAAGTGCATAGCTCCCTTACCTTGGGTGCTGAGCCCCCTAAAACCCACTCCCCACAACTGTACACTGCTACCATAGCCCTAAGGGGTGAAGGGGGGCACCTACATGTGGGTACAGTGGGTTTCTGGTGGGTTTTGGAGGGCTCACATTTACCACCACAAGTGTAGCAGTTGGGGGGGATGGGCCTGGGTATACCTGCCTGAAGTGCACTGCAGTACCCACTAAAAGTGCTCCAGGGACCTGCATACTGCTGACATGGCACTGGGTATGACATTTGAGCCTGGCATAGAGGCTGTCAAAAAAAATAACGTTTTTTTTTTAGGGTGGGAGGGGGTTGGTGAGCAATGGGGGAGTAAGGGGAGGTCATCCCCGATTTCCTCTATTGGTCACCTGGTCAGTTCGGGCACCTTTTTGAGGCTTGGTCGCAAGAAAAAATGGACCAAGTAAAGTCGGCCAAGTGCTCGTCAGGGACGCCCTTCTTTTTTTTTTCCATTATCGGCCGAGGACACCCATCTCTTAAGTACGCCCCAGTCCCGCCTTCGCTACCGTGCCGACACGCTCCTGTGAACTTTGGTCGTCCCCTCGACGGAAAGCAGTTGAGGACGCCCAAAATCGGCTTTCAATTATGCCGATTTGGGCGACCCTGAGAGAAGGACGCCCATCTCCCAATTTATGTCGGAAGATGGGCATCCATCTCTTTCGAAAATAAGCCTGATAGTGTCCCAGATTGTCTTTCTTCCACTAGGTCTCTGAGATGCCTATTCATTTAGTGCTATATACTCCAACTCTCCCATCTTATTTTTTAGGCTTCTAGCATTTGTATATACAGTAGACACTTCAAATTGTATTTTTTTAGAGCTCTAATCTCAAGTGCACATTTCCCATGTATCCAAGGAATGCTTTTATAAATTAAAGATAATCCATTCTGTACAATTGATTTTAATGCAGAAAGCCTTGCTGACACTAATGCACACGCTGGTCATTACACACAAGGACTATCGTAACTCCCTTTTTAAAGGCTTCCGACTTACAAATATTAAATATTTACAACAAATCCAAAATATTGAGGTCAGAATCATTCCTGGCACAAGGAAATATGATCATGTAATGCTGCTGTAGCAAAGGAAACACTGACTTCTGATACTTCACTGCATCACTTATAAGATTCTAAAATTAGTCCGCATCATACGCTACAATGGTTTGCCAGACTTTCTATCATAATTATTAATACCAACCCTGAATGCTGCGATCCTCAGAAATGAATTACTTAGTAATTCCTTTCTTCAGATACATTTGTTTAAACATGATTGAAGACTCTCCACCCGATATTGAGTGCTATTTAACCAGTCAGGAATGGCTCCATATTTTATTTTATTTATGTATTTATTTGGATTTGCTCACACCTTTTTCAGTAGTAGCTCAAAGTGAGTAACATTCAGGTACACTGACTATCACTTAACTGACCGCGAATATTCAGTGGGAGATAGCCGGCTATCTCCTGCTGAATATTCGTAGTTAGCACATAGTGGCAAACCAGCTATATCACGAGTATTCAAACGCTAGCCAGCTAGGTTTTGCAGCAAATTGGTCCACGTAACTAGCTGGTATATCTTTGGCCATTATGAACTTAGCTGGCCAGTGCTAAATATTGACTGAAGGGTCTTTTTACTAAGGTGCGCTGAAAAATGGCCTGCGCTAGTGTAAGCATGTGTTTTGGATGCACACGGATCCATTTTTCAATACACCTGTAAAAAAATTCCTTTTAAAGATTTTGGCTGAAAACGGACGATCAGCAAAATGAAAATTGGCGCGTGTCCATTTTGGGTCTGAGACCTTACCGCCACCCATTGACTTAGTGGTAAGGTCTCAAGCGTTAACCGAACGATAATGGTCCACACGCATAGAATGCTCTTTTAAGTACCCGGTTAGCGCTGCGTGCCAGAAAATAAAAATTATTTTCTATTGCTTGTAGTGGACGCACGTAAAAAAATGAAATTACCGCCCAGGCCATGCAGTAGCTGGGTGGTAATTACAAATTGACGCATGTTGGGCGCGCGTAGGTGCCTATGCGGCTTAGTAAAAGGGCCCCTTAGCCAGCTATGGGCTTCTTTTACAAAGCCGCGTTAGTGATTCCTGCATGGCAAATGAGAGGAAGCCCATAGGATTTGAAAAGAATCAGGAGCGCAGCTTTGTAAAAGAGGTTATAAGTATTATAGTTGCCAAACATAAACCAGATATTCAATGCCAGTCACCGGAAATAACCCAGCATTGAATATCCAGGCTCACTGCCAACCGCAGGAGTTAGCTGGGCTGCCTCTTCCTGTCTGAATATCGGCCCTCTGTCTTTAATGTTACAGGACCAATTCCCTTCTTCCTCATATACACCTGCAAGTCTCATTCCAGACCTTCAAAAAGGGCCTTAAGACATTTTTTTTCACCAATGCATTTGAAAGTTAATTATAATCGATATTATGATTAGGATATATGCTGCAGCCATGGTAGCTGACCTGTGGGCTTTGGTCTGAAGCATGACTCTAGTTTTTTTTTCTGCTTTTTGAATACCATGTAATTGGTGATTTCTGTTTCATTATATGATTTTATTTAATATAAACTGTTATGATGGTATTGCCCTTAGTGGTCTATCAAATGTACAATAAACTTGAAACAGTGGCTGGTGCCAAACGGCCAAAGCAGGAGCCACCCACAGCTTCTAAAATAATACTGTTGGCTTGAGATTCTAGACATAATTACACCACTCATGATAGATTTGAAGGCAAATGGTTCGTGAAAAATAGAATTGAAACTTCAGATGACTAAATTTGCCAAGCACCTCTCTTCAGCTTATAGGCTCCGACTCCGTGGATGCTTGAGCACCCCCAATATTTTGGGACCCGAGCTCTCAGCTCTCTATGCCACCACCCACCCAGCCCGGCACCACACTGCAAAAAGTAAAAGCAATGCACTAGGCGTAATATGTCCAATGTAATGTTATAAGTATGCGGTATATTTACCGGTTCATTGTTAAGATGGCTGAAGGTAGCAGGAAGACTAGGAGAGAGAGGGTTTATAGGGGGGGGGGGGAAAATGGAAAATGAAACTTCTTGAAGCTTGCCAAAAGATGGACTGATATGACCCATGTTGGGCTGTGTTTTTTGGGATACAACCTTATGTACATGTTTTTGATGTTCGTTGTCAATAAACAGATTTAAAACATAAAAATGCGGCAGCAGCAGCAGTGTTGTTACTTCACTTGCAGTTGCTTGCTTCCCAAGTGTCCTTGCTTGGCCCAAGGCCCCCCAAGCCTGAGCCCCCAACCCCCGACGGCCGATGCAAATAAACAAAGTCTCACAGTCATCACAGCAGCAGCAGTAGAGTCCCGGTCGGAGAGTACCGACTGGCAGCTGATGAGTGACGTCTTGATTCAGCACTGTGACGCTGTTGACACAGCCAATATGAGAAGAGAGCGGGAACCCACTAGGCATGAGAGGACAACTCGCATCGGCGTGGCACATGACAGCGTCAGTGTGTCTGGGCAGGGGCACAGCAGGTGGGGGGCTGAGTTCTGGTCCGAAGTTTGAAAACAGCAGTTTTCTTTTCTGGCAGAAGTAGAATACAAGACAGGACTTGGAGTGCAGCAGCAGGCAGCATCCTAGGAGGTAGCCTCCCATCTCCTGGAGAGTACCTATTCGACCCTTCTCCTCCTGCAGGCAGCTGCTCCAGACTCACTGGCAGCTACCATGAGGAGGTAAGGTGTAGTTCTTGTTCTTACCTGCCTCCCTCAGTTGTTTATTTGGCTGGAGCTTGGGATTCTACTTGCAACCTGAATGGAGTCTTCACTGTGTCTTTCTGTAGAGCATCATGGAAGGCAAAACTGAAAAGGCAGAGTGAGAGAGTTACTAGACTGCCTAGAGGAACCCAAACTATAACTACGTGATGCAAAGTTTCACATTAGGAGTCACCACCCAGGAAAAGGATTTGGGTATCATCATTGAATTCCTTTGCTCACTGTGCAGCAGCTGCCACAGGAACCAGCTCTGTGGGTGCTTGAGCAATCCCAATATTGAAGAAACTTCTTAATTGTGTTCAGGGAGAGGAAATTTGGCTTCAGCACTCCCAGTAACTTTGAAAAGTTGGCTCCTATGCTTCGGCACAAGATAGAATTGTGTGTATTGAGGAAGACCTGAAAAAAAGCAGAGAGGGACCTGAAAGAACTACATAGTAACATATATAGAAGCTCTTTTTCAAAAGAGAGAATGTCCAAAAAGTGTCATAAGCTGGCAAATGGACGTTTTTCTCACAAAATCGTTCAAATCGCTATTTTCAAAGCCAACTTTTTTAGATGTTTATCTATGCTGTTTGTCTATAGTGCATCCAAATCACAAAGGAATGTGTCAGGCTTGTGTTAAGAGTGGGATTTGGGCATTTCTAACACTTGGATGTTTTTCTGCCATAATGGAATAAAACAAAATGTCCAAGGCTAAAAGTTGGATGTTTTGGTCTAGATCTGTTTTAATAACAACTAAGTCACAAAAAAGTGCCCTTTAATGACCAGATGACCACTGGAGGAATAAAGGAATGATCCTCCCTTACTCCCTCTGGGTCAGGGTTGCCAGGTAGAAATTTTTTTTCCAGCCCAATCCGGGCCAGAAACCAGCCCAAAACCCGCCCAAACACAAACCCCGCCCCTGACACCCCCACCCCCGCGTCACCGGCCCCGCCCCCGCCGTCACCGGCCCCGCCTCCCACGTCATCGGGCCCGCCTCCCCGTCATCAGCCCCGCCTCCCACGTCATCGGGCCCGCCTCCCCGTCATCAGCCCCGCCTCCCCGTCATCGGCCCCGCCTCCCACGTCATCGGCCCCGCCTCTCACGTCATCGGCCCCGCCTCCCACGTCATCGGCCCCGCCCAAAACGTCACTAACCCCGCCCAAAAACGTCACTAACCCCGCCCCCCGCGGCCGAAAAAAATCAAAAAGCCGCCCAAAAAGCCGCCCGGAAGCCTTAAAAACCGCCCAAAAAACCGCAACCCGCCACGGGCAAAAATTTCCCGCGGCGGGGCGCGGAAAACCGCCCAATTGGGCGGTAAAACCGCCCACCTGGCAACACTGCTCTGGGTTCACTGACACCCTCCCACTCCCACAAAGATGTGAATGAAACAGTACATACCAGCCTCTGACAGCTTCAGATGTTATGGCCGGTCCTATTAGAGCAGCAAACAGGTCCATGGAGTAGCCTAGAAGTCAGTGCACTGCACTGTGGAGAAAGGAGCTCAGGCCCATAATTTGCTCTAACTATTACACTTGTGGTGGAAAGTTTGAGCTGTTCAAAACCCACCAAAAATCTACTGTACCCTCATGTAGGTGATACCTGCAGCCATAAGGGCTATTGTAGTGGTGTATAGTTGGGTACAGTAAGTTTTTGGTGGGTTTTGGAGGGCTCACCATACAATATAAGGGGGTAATGGTAAGATGTGTATCATCGCTCCTGGTCTTTGATTTGATATTCATTTGAAATTGAAAGAGCACATTGAGCACAGCAAAGTCAACCACACAACATAGGTGATCCGTGGCCCTTAATTTTTAAAGTGCTTTGTTATTAACAGGTGCTCACAGTATTGATAAGCACAAAAGCCAAAGCCCTGCTGACATGACAGGAACAAGAACAGTGCCTGCTTCTAACACCACTAGAGTGATGGCATCTAAGTGCAAGCAACAGTTGGAATACTGAAGCCCTTAGTGCTTCATATAGGCTCTTTTTATCCAGCCAGGCTTCATATCGCAATCCACAACAACAGGAGGACCTTTGAAAACCTCCAAAGAGCTTGCTTCATTTCTTAAAATGCAAACTGGAGGTGTAGAGACCCGGTGTTGACAGAGAGAGCTGAAAAGTTTAGAGTTTAGATCTAACGGTGGTAATTTGATTCACCTCCTGTTGTTTTGATAACAAGATAAGTGACATGTTTTGAAAGGATACTAAGGTGTGCTGGCTGTGGGCCAAGGGTAATGTACTGTATGTATGTCATGCTCTGCCTTGATCCCTGCTGTGATGGGGTTGCTGGAGCTCCTTGTTGAATGGACTTCCCTAAACTGCAGGGACTGCTTGAATAAAATTTACTCGACAACTTGGAAGGAATCCTACAGTTTTTATCTGTGGATATAGGCTCCAGGTATTGCTTTACTCCAGGGCCATTGCTAGCTATGTGCAGCCAGTGCGACCACACAGTTTGCAAGAAAGCTGGGGTGCTAAACTTGTGCCCTGTCCATTGGCTGCCTTTGTGTTGCTAGTGGGTGGGTGTCGGGGGGGGTGGGGGTGGAATTTAGTGGTGTGTTGTACAGGGCGTATTCATGGCTTGCAGTGCTTCTGGTTTACTAATTTGTGAATTGTAGGCTTGAAAGAGACTATGATGCTTTGATCCTCAAGTTACTACATGATAAAGTCAATAGATGTTTTTGTTGTGTAAACACTATTGTAACAGGCTATCTTCTCAGTTATTGTAACAGGCTATCTTCTCAGTTTTTGATAATGATTGTCACTTCTGTTGTCACTTAGGTGCATTGACTGACACAGTTCTTGGTGATCTGCTGCCCAAAGTTAGAATTACAGTGAATTAGTAACCTTTTGGTTGATGAACTATAACATCCAAGAAGAGTTGCAGCCTTAAGGTTTGCTTCTGTTTTAAATGATTTCTCATTGAATCAATGAGAACTCAACGTAAGTTTTGCTAGCTGCCATCTTGATGGCTCTTGGTTTACTCTTCTAACTGCACAGATGCCTCCTCTCCGAGCTTTGGTGCTCATTTAAATGGCTTCATATGCAAAGGCCCATGGTCTCTTTAGAAAAAAGCACATATCAATCTACTGAGATGCACACATTAAGGACCAAATTCCTTAAACAGTCCTGAAAAATCAGCACCCCCCCCCCCCCCCATGCTAATCATTATTCTATAAATGGTGCTCAAAGTTAGGCGCCATTTATAGAATACTCGTAGCACCAGGATCAGCAGCTAACTTTAGACGTGAGGATTTACACCAAGTAAACCCTGGTGTAAATCTGTGCATCTAAATTAGTCGCAGATCCCCCTTATTCTGTAACAGCATACATAAATTGTAGGAATGCCCCTGATCTGCCCATGTCCGCACTTCCTTTTTGGAGCCGCCCATGAAATTTACATGTAGATCCATGCAACTAAAAGTGCATCTGTAAAATTCAATTAATGCCAATTAGTGCTGATAATTGATTAGCACCCAACTATTGGTGCTAATTGGGCTCATTCGATTAAATTGTGTGCACAATTTGGGTACGTGCCCAAATTTGCATGCGCTGTTTTAAGCACCATTTATAGGATTTTGGGATAAATGCTCAAAAAGCTCTCAGAAATCAAGTGGTCAACCAGATTTTCTTTGTGCAAACAGACTGCTAATCAGTCAGGTTCCACCTGAAGAAATAGAGAGGAACAGATGTCATGGGGCAATTCTAGTAGCTGAAGGAACAGAAGAAGGGAGAAGAAACAGCCTTTACAAACAGCAAACCAATCAAAAAGAGCAGAGGTTCTATTTATTAATTAATTTATTTGTATAATATGATGGACTACCTGGGTATAGATGGGTTGATATCATAAGAGATGGAGGTGCATCATTTTTTGTTGTGGGCTTGGAGTGAAGGGAATCAGTTAAATAGTTGTAAGCTTGGAAAATGTGCTGGTGCTGTTTGTATGTCGTTTTGGTTGGTGTTTAGAAGAAAGAAATACACACCAACTTGAGGTTTTTTTTTCTGTATATGTTCTGAGGTTAACGAATTAAAATATTTCATATAAAATGGTAGTTGAGAGGGGGTGACATTTATACCTTTGTGTGTCTCTAGACAATGCAGATCATAAGTTAAGTGCCACTAATTATCAAAGTACTTGGATTATTAATTAGCACACTCACTGGTTCCAGGAAAAGTAAAAATGTGTGTTAGAATTTTATGAACCACAAGCAAATGGCCCCTTTCAACAAGGCTTGTAAAAAAGACGCAATACTGCAAGATAAAGGGGAAAAATGTGAAATAATACATTTCACAGACAACTATACCTGCTGAGGCACAATTTAATAAACAGAAATGTGGAAAGCAAGCTCGGAGTTTGTATTCCAGAGGCATTGTTATCTGGAAAGTCTCCTTTCTGGCAGAGTGCTGCAGAGGTTTAATGCAAATCTAAGACCTCTGCCAGTGTATGAGACAGATTAGGGCTCATTTGCATTCTTTTTCCTATAATAATTACCTAGCAAGGAGTGCCTGTTGCCATTAGCTTCACTCTGTTTGCCTGTGATAACGCCATCAGCAATCTGCACCATGGATTATGGACACAACAGGAGGGGTGGGACGCAAAGGGGAAAAAATTACAGTTAACAGTGGTAGAATAATATTTGAAAGATGACAAATTGATATTCAGATAGTGTAATAATGGCCATTAAATAGATCAGGAGAAACACAGCACATTGAAGAACAAAGATCCAAACTCATCTGTCGTATTGGTGGTGGCTTACAGTAGAGATTTAGGATTAAAAGCAGATCATTTTGGATATTATTTTTTTAGCCTTTCTCTTTTGCTTCATTTTTCATTTCGCTTTGGAACATTTAGGGGCCCTTTTACAATGCTGCGCTACCACAGCAAAAAAAAAAAAAAAAAAAAAAAAGCTTACCACAGGGCACGCTGAGGCATCCCACGGTAATTTGGGGATGTGCGCACACTACCCATATACTAAAAAAAAAATACATAGTTCAGTGCTGGGGCGGGTCTGGGGCAGAGAGTGGGCATGTTCTACGCTAATTGATTAATGCATGGGCATTGCGCGCAAACCGAGTGGCACAGGTTTAATGTGCGAGTCCCTGTCACCTACAAAATAGGTGGTGGTATGGGCTCACATGCTCAATAATGACCACGTGCTAATGGAAAGGTTAACGTGACCATTAATAGGAAAATCAACCATTAAACCCAGCTGAAAAATGGCCTTATTGTATGGGAATGACTTTTTACTACTGTTTGATAAAAGGGCCCCTTAAATGTTAAAATTAGCAAATAAAAACATTGCAGAAATGTTCTGTTAGACATGGGGCCTCGTTTTCAAAGCACTTATACTTACAGAATTCCAAAGGTTACTATGCGGCTCATTTTCAAAAGAGAATAACGTCCAAAAAGTGACATAATTCTGCTTTTGGATGTTTTTCTCACAAAAACCTCTGTTAGCCTCGTTGACCTCACTTGCATGTCATTTTTTTCATGCTGTGTGTATACGTACACATACGGTGCTTCCTGCTTAATATACTTCACATTTAAGTTTCTGGCGTAATGTATGTTTTAGACAAAGAAAATGAACTGCAAAAATGGGTCTCGGTAAATAGGACAAGTAGCTAGTTTTCAAATTGAAAATTATACAGATTGTCCAAAATTACGTTGCACATCTGCAGGTGATTTCATACGCTAATGATTAGTTTATACAAGTGTTCCCCTCTGCAGCCAGTTTCCTCAAGTGCACTCTTGAGGAAACCATCTATGTCAGTGTTGGATGATGGCTGGGGCCATTCCCATCTTCTCACCCAAGTTGTGAATGCTGCCTTTGTGGTGCGTCTGGCTGGCCTGAGGAGCGGAAGGGCTTTGTTGTTTGGAATTGAATTGAACTGAAGATTCCATGTACTTAGGGCTAGATTCAGTAAATAGTGCTGAAAAATAGGTGCTGGAATAAAATCAGCGCTTGCCACTCTTCTATAAAGGATGTTCTAGATAGAATAGTGCCTAGCAGGGATTCCCACACCCAACTTTGGGTGTGAGGACTTATTCCAGCTGAAACGTAGTGTGAGTGGAGGAGCGGCCTAGTGGTTAGAGCACCAGTCTTGCAATCCAGAGGTGGCCGGTTCAAATCCCACTGCTGCTCCTTGTGATCTTGGGTACCATTGCCTCAGGTACAGGTTTAGATTGTGAGCCCTCCTGGGATAGAGAAATATCCAGAGTACCTGAATGTAACTCACCTTGAGCTACTACTGAAAAAGGTGTGAGCAAAATCTAAATAAATAAATAAAATAAGTCCTAGTGTGCAAGTTGGGTGTAGATTCCCAGAATTTTGTAACACTGCGCACATCTATGTTGCTCCCATGGCCACACCCCCTTTGGGTTCCATGCTATGGAATTTGGGTGCCCAGGCTTACAGAATAGCACATAACCAGGTATATGCACAACCCTAATTGGTGATAATTAAAAGCAAAAACAGATTTTTAGCATCCCATTACTGTTAATTGGCTTGTTAATCAGTTAGGGTGCACATGCTTCTGTGGCTCGCATCCTAATTGTCGCAGATATTTGGATGCCATTTATAGAATCCAAGGGTTAACCATTAGATCATGCCAACGAGGTGCCTTTATTAGAAATGTCTAATATTCTGGGCAGAAAATGTTGAAAGGTGTTTTTGTTTTGTTTTGTATTTTATAAATTGTAATGCCTCACTCATTTAACTTTTGATATCAAATAAACCAAACCATAATACATGCTTTCCCATTTCCTCCCAAAAGTCTATGGGGGTTTCCAAGTATTTAAATATCTTTGTACTGGATTGTAAACTCCTTTTTTTTTAGGGGTGTACACATTCAGTTTCTTAGCACACCTTTAATTTAGTGGAAACTAAATCAATTTAACATATATTAACAAATTAATTAATGCCCATTCAATATTTGAATGTGTGTTAATTTATTAAAACTAATGTGAGAAACTGGAAAACAAATCCAAAAATTACCTAAAAGTGAAATGAAAACTTTTCAGTGCACATTTTTGTTATTCCTAATTTCACATCTTCCAGCCTCGGTGGACCCATTTACAATCTGGAGCTTTACTTAGTCAATATGGCCATGGTAAAGTCCTCAAAGTCTAAGTTTTGCTATTTGCATTAGGGCAGGGGGGGGGGGGGGTATTGATGGTTTTTTTTTCTTTTTACATAGAAATGAATATACAACCAAATTGTCCTTTCATCAGGCACTCCCTTGAAAATAAATATATTTATTTTCATAGCCTGTCATCTTAAATTCCTACTGCTTCTGTCTTTCATTCATATAGCACACTTAAATGCATGCAGTATTGTACAGATACATATGAGACAATCTCCACTGGATGTTAAATGGAACTTTTATGAAATGTATGGAAAAATGTTGGCACAATACATGCTATTTCCTTACAGAGACAGAGTGAGAAGTGAGTTGAACTGTATACTGGCTACATAACCCAGCTAATTAATTACTAGAAAAAAAAATCTTTTGTTTACATAGAACATAACCATTCCTGACTGTTAAAGATTTGCTAGAGAAACAGAGGTCTTGTAAAACTTGATACAGTCCTTAAGAGTTTAAAGATCTGTTTGTGAGGATTCTAAGACCTACAGTTGATTTCTGTTTCCTGTCTGCCTGCCGCTTCCCCCCTTCCATTTCCTCCTGTGGGCCAAGTTTACAGTTTAGTTATTCTTCTCCCAAACACACATGAAAAACTGGCTCTGGAAGTACAGGGCAGTGGGAATGGAGTTCACAAGTCCACAGGTTGTAACATAAGAAAGCTAATCTCACAGTAACTGAAAGAATAAAATGGTTCACACACAAATCAGTTGTTTTGGTGGCAGTTAGATAAGGTCCTGGTTGTTGAAGTACTTGGAAGAATCATGGCTGTGGATTTCTTACAATGGATCTTGGGTAACACAATATATATTAATGGGAATTGCTTTATAAAGCATGTCTTTTCTGGCTATTCTAACATGGTCCCAGAGTTGCATGAATGAAGGAAGATCAAGTCAAAATACATGAACATTAGAAGCAGCTGAGTTGCTTGCCGCCTTTTTGAGTAAGAACTGCAGAACTCTTGTTGGAACTAAAATACTACATGTAGCTATAGAATTATGGGAAATGCTTAAGATTCAACTCTTAAAATTTGTCAAGATATGGTAAATGAGAGAACTGAAGTACAAGCCCTCTAGCACAGCTTGTGTACATATTTGTTGAGAGCTAATTGGCAACACACTTGCCTTTCAAACTTGTGTTCTGCTGATAGGTGAAGGAACAAGCCTGGTACTTAATGTTCTGCAGATTATGTAAACAGTATGCGGGGATATTTACACAAGCAATTACATCTTATTACACTCCTTTTGGTTACTACAGGTATCATGTTTAATAAGTTCAGAGCTGTTTATTATTTTCAAGTGTCACAGGGTGGGCTTTGTTTCATGGTCAGGTTTGACGGCGCTTTCGTCTTTTTATTGCAGTCAGAGACATCTTCGATGCTTTGTTTGGTGAGCATGTTTGTTTCCATGAAAGGGAGGAATGTTATGAGAGAGGGGGTTTCCTAGGATTTGTTCATAGAATAAATATGATTTCAAGACCAGTGCCAGAATATTTTTTATGAGTTTTCGGTAGTATCACTTGCTTCTTGGGAGGCTGCATTTGTTTTGTCTCTTGTGGGGTCATGCATCATCTTATCTGTAAATGAAAAGTGTAAAATAAACTCTAAAACCCAAACATTATTAGACCAGGATAAGGCAACTGAATAACACATGTAGGTAGTTCATACTATGTAGCCTTTATACAGTTAATGTTATGGATGCAGTAAGCTTTTGTTAGAGCTGTATCTTGACACTTAACGCACAGCTTCCTAATGCAAAATGTTAGCTCTCTCTCATGCAGTAAGCAAATAGCGTGCAAATTACTGCTGTGATAAATTGCACACGACCATGGTAATATGTGGCCATTTGCTACAACTGTTTCCCTTCCTTTCAGTGCATGAGTGAGGATTGGCTCACTGACAAGAAGGGAAAAAAACAAACAATCCCTGACTGAACTACTGGGTTCCCTCTACCCCTAGCATCCACTCCTAAAAAGTCCATGGTGTTCTAGTATAGTGGTTCACAACTCAGTTCTTGGGACACACCTAGTCAGTCATGTTTTCAGGATGCTCACAATGAATATGCATGAGAGAGATTTGCGATCAGTGGAGGCACTGGATCCAAATTTATCTTACGTATATTCATTGTGGATATCCTGAAAACCTGACTGACTTGGGTGTGTTACAAGAACTGGAGTAAGAATCTCTGGTATAATGGATCCTCTTTCCTCCTCCAGCATCCCACCACTATCTTGCAAAATGGTGGTAGACTGACATTGCATGGTGCACCATAGGATGCCAACATTTTGCAAAATTGTGGCATGGAGGTAAAGCTCCTGCCTCCCACCGTCAAGTTACATTTGGGTTCTACTAAAGCATCAGTGGATTTTTAGTTTGGGTGTTGGGGGGAAGGGAGGGGTCCACTAGACCACCATATAGTTTTTTGGGGGTATTGAGGGTTATCTCTGGGGTCAGGAATGGGGTGGAGTCCAGGGGTCTTTGGAACGTAGAGTGATCTGAGGTGAAATGCCACACCTCAGATCACCCTCTGCTCCAAAGCCAGGACAAAGTTGCAAATCCTCTATGCCTCCTTTGACTTCTTGGCATTAAAGCCTTGGTGTTGTGCTCAAGCTTTCACTGTCCAGCATACATCTCTGCATCTGCACTGAACAGTGAATTAGCCTTATTAGCGTTTTAAAAAATGTGCTGCACACTCAAAGCTTGCACAGGGTCAGCTAGTGTTGAAAAACCTCGTTCCTCATTCGACACCAAAACCAACCCAAAATTCAGGTTTAGGTTTCGGCTGAAAATGCCTGAGCATTTTACGTTGGAACTGAAAATGCGGCCCTGCCCCTTCTGCCGCTATCGCAAGACTGCCCCTCCTCCGAGCCGGCCTCCACCCCCCCAAAAGAAAATGGCCCCCCAGGCTGCCTATCAACTCCTCATATCCTTTCCCTCCCCATAGGCCTTCTTCAAGCCTAACTTCTAAAGGCCCTAGTGGTCTAGTGGCTTCTTAGAGTTAGGAGCATTCCGCATTGCTCCTGCCCCCAGTGGCTCCGTGTTCAAAATGGCGGCAGCAACTTCCAGCAGCAGTCTCGTGAGAGTGGAGGAGGGGAGTGAGACTACATGGGGTAGATTGGGATGCTCTGAGTTGGGTAGGAAATAAACTCCCTATATCCTCCTATTATCTTCCTTCCCACCCCAACACCTCCACATCCCCAGCTCACATTATGAATCTGGCCTGAGAGAAATCCAGTAGAAAGAGTTAGAGGGAAGTATTAAAATGTTATGTTTCTGCTTCCAGCTTGGAACTGCAAAAGTGCATTCTGTGCCAGTCTTGGACCTGATTTCTGTAAGGATTAATACAACAAAAATTAACAATAAAGACAAGGAAATTGTCCTTGATGTGTGTGCTGTGTGTAAGAGCAGGAGAAACCAGGGGGAAAAAAACTGGTTACTATTACTCTGCAAATGTAGATTAAGACTTTGTTCTATTATTGTAGTCGTACACTACAGATGCTTTCTGATAACCTGTATTTTCGTGCAGGAAATTTAGCAAAAAGAAAAACAAAGCAAAAAAAAAAAGGGGGGGGGGGAGCAATAGTTCCTAAAAGCTAGTCCAGAACCTAAAAAGTTACCACATTCTATATATTATTTTGTTTTTGTTTAATATTTAGTTCCATGCATTCAAGTGGACCAACAAGGCATGTATATTGTTTGTACAGAAATAAAGGTTAGAAACTTATGGGCTTGATATTCAATGAAATATATACATTGGCCACCAGCTGGGCAATGCATACATCTCTAGTTGGTGTAGTTTAAAAAACGTAGAGATATCATTGACCCAATTAAATTGCTGAACAGTCTGACGCTATCCATATATTTATGGGCTGGTTTGGTACAGGGGGCAAGGAAGCACTAAAATATTATTGGTTTAGCATTGATATTCAGCGAGCCTAAGCTAAGTCAGGGCACCTTTTACCAAGGTGCGGCAAAAGGGGGGCGTCGGCATGTGTTTTTGACGCATGCTGAGGCTCCCTTTTACTGCAACGGGTAAGAGGCAGTTGTTTTTTTTTTTTTTTTTAATGGATGCGTGGCAATGAATCATTTGCCACACACCCATTTCAGGTGGGAGAGCTTACTGCCACCCATTAAGGTGGTGGTAAGGGCTCCCGCGCTACCCCGGTGGTAACCAGGCAGCATGTAGAGTTGCCCAATTACCGCCGGGTACACACCAGCGCTACAAAAATAAAAATGTCATGTGCAGGGGAGGGAAATCCCACCAGGCTGCTGTGGTAGCCTGGCGGTACTTCCTTTTTAGAGAGCAGTAAGCCTGCGTTGGACTTACCATCGCTTTGTAAAAGGTCCCCTTAAATGCCAACTCAAAATCGATCCCTCGATAGCACAATGATAGCAGGGGCCAAGATGGCATCCAAGTAAGATGCTTGAGCTGAGCTCTGTCACCCTTTGTTGTGTTAATTCCTTTTTGATGCCTTGTAGCAGTTAAGCTCAAGGTAAGTTGCTTTTTTAAATCATAAAGTGTCATGAATGATGATATGAAAATTTTGATACTGAAAAAAGTATATATAGTATTACTATGATATAAGGAGCCAGTGAAGATTAAGGCAAGCCACAAACCGAAGTCTATGTAAAATGAGTCATCACTGAGGCTTCTGTGTTTCGAGTATATTGAAGTTTTGAAATTATCAATGGATGTCAGCGTTGGGATGTTTTTTATGTTTAAGCAAAAAGGGAAGCAGGAGATTCTCTATTACCTACAGCAACCCCATTTAAGAGCACTTCACAAACCTTATCCATTCGCAGTTCCACTCACTGGGCATGAGGAAGAGCCTAGATCAAGAGCTGGAAGTTATTAGAGAGGTGTGGTGGGGGAAGGGCTGTTACTGATTACCCCCTCCCTTCCCCCACCACACCTCTCTAATGAACTTTACAGTGGTGTCGGTGATAGACTTGATGCCACACCTGGAAGGAATTGCAAGGAATCAAGAGGTGCTGTCTGGAATGGTGGTAGCCATTTGACTGAAAGTAGGCCGGGTTTGGGGTCTGGAGCTTTCTTATTTGTGAAGTTGTCATCTGGGGTTTTATCTTTGTCCAGTGGCGTACCTAGGGTAGTTGACACCCAGGGCCGGTCATTTTTTAACACCCCCCCCCCCCCCCCCAAACCAGTACTAGGCAGACCGAGAATACAAAACACTCAGGACCTATAGAGCAATTCTACCATACCATAAGCAGTAATTTCTACGAGTCACACAAGGAAAAGGAAAGCATCTTAAACACTACAGTGAGCACTAGAACATCAATTCACCTATTGTAAAATGAAAACAGACAGATTAGTACAGATCGTCGATCCTGCACAGTCAATGCCAACCGAAAGACACGTCTTTTTCACAAACAGAGATACACCCTAATCCACTATAGAATAAGTAATCATAAACTTTCTATTTAGACAAAAATTAAACTGAACCCCCGATGCCAGACTCTGCATAAAATGCAACACCACAGAAACAGAAAATGTCCCTTAGTACTGTGCAAAATATAAAGACAGCAGATGTAAATTTGAAAAAACTAACAAATACCAATCACCACTTTACAAATTAACAAATAGAAATAAAACAAATACAGAAAATAAATAATACCATTTTACTGGACTAATACATTTAGCTTCCAGAGGCCAAAATCTCCTTCCTCAGGTCAGTACAGTATAGTGCTGTTACAGTATCTTATCCTGACCTGAGGAAGGGGGTTTTGTTCTCTGAAAGTTAAGTCAAAATGTATTAAAATTAGTCCAATAAAAAGATTACCTTATTTACATGTTCTATTTATAAACAACACAGCTACAATACTATATCCTAAAGCAAAATAATAAAAATATATATTTACAGTTTGTTGTCTCTGGTTTCTGCTTTTCTCATCTTCTTTTCACTGTCTTCCTTCCATCCAGGATCTGTCTTTGCTCTCTCTCTCTGCCATCCAGTGTCTGCCCTCTCTAATGTCCCTTCCATCCACTGTCTGCCCTCTCTCTCTCTGCCCCTTCCATCCACTGTCTGCCCTCTCTCTCCCTTCCATCCACCATTTGCCCCAGCCTGCCCTCTTTCTCTCTCCTCCTTCCACCCACCATCCGCCCTTTCTCTCTGCCCCTTCAATCCGTCTGCCCTCCCTCTACCATCCATCCAGGGTCTGCCCTCCCTCATGCTCCCCACTTCCATCCAGGGTCTGTTGTCCCCTCTCTCTGCCCCCCCCTTTTCAGCCCCCAGTTCCACCTGCCCCTAGTTCCAGCCCCAGCCCACATCTCCCACCTGCCCCCCTTTTCAGCCCCACTATCCCACCAGTCCCCAGCCCTTTTCTTCCATCAGTCCTGAGCTTCAGACCCCAGCCACTTCTCCCTGTCCCCGTTTCAACCCCAGCCCTTTTCTCTCACCAGTCCTGAGCTTCAGCCCCAGCCAGTTCTCCCTGTCCCCTTTAAAGCCCCCAGTTTCAGCCCCTGCCCCGTTTCAGCCCACAGTTCCAGCACTAGCCCCCTTATCCCAAATACCCTCCTTTTCAGCCCCCAGTTCCAGCCCCCTTCATCCATCACATGCTTTGCATCCCCCCTTTTCAGCCCCAGACCCATTCTCCCTCCTGCCCCCTTGTCAGACCCCAGTTCCAGCTTCAGACCCCTTCTTCCCTCTGGGCACCCCCACCCCTCCACAATCCCCTGCTCCCCTACCCCTCCCCAGTTCCTTTCTCCCCTCTGAGAACCCCTCTCATCTCCCCCACCCCTCCCCAGTTCCCTTCTCCCTTCTGAGAACCCCTCTGAGCTCCCTCCACCCCTCCCCAGTTCCCTTCTCCCCTCTGCGAACCCCTCTGAGCTCCCCCACCCCTCCCCAGTTCCCTTCTCCCTTCTGAGAAACCCTCTCAGCTCCCCCCACCTACCCGAATTCCCTTCTCCCCTCTGCGAACCCCTCTGAGCTCCCCCACCCTGCCCCAATTCCCTTCTCCCCTCTGCGAACCCCTCTGAGCTCTCCCACCCCTCCCCAAATTCCCTTCTCCCCTCTGCGAACCCCTCTGAGCTCCCCCACCCCTTCCCAAATTCCCTTCTCCCCTCTGCGAATCCCTCTGAGCCCCCCCCACCCCTCCCCAGTTCCCTTCTCCCTTCTGAGAACCCCTCTCAGCTCCCCCCACCCCTCCCCAATTCCCTTCTCCCCTCTGCAAACCCCTCTGAGCTCCCCCACCTCCTTCTCCCATCTGAGCCCCCCCCCCTCCGTGGAGAGCGACAGAGCCCTCTTCTCCTGCCACTATCCTGCATTTTTAAAAAAAATCCATTCAGCGAGGGACGCAGGCAGCGCCTCGTATCTGCCCTGCTGTGTGCTTTGAAAAAAGAAAATCGCTTCGCTGGCGTCGGGCCGGCCTTCTCTCGCTATGTCCCGCCCTCGAGGAAATAGGAAGTTACCTCAAAAGTGGGCGGGACATAGTGAAAGAAGGCCGGCCTGATGCCAGCGAAGCGATTTTCTTTTTTCAAAGCACACAGCAGGGCAGATACGAGGCGCTGCCTGCGTCCCTCGCTGAATGGATTAAAAAAAAAAAACGCAGGGTGGTGGCAGGAGACGGCGAAGCACCCCCGCCCCCACCGCCCCCCCCTTGGTACGCCACTGTCTTTGTCTCTTCTTGTTAGATCCGTAGAGCCTGCCCTGAAATCTATTCAGACTGTGCTGGGGTCTCCCTGTAATGTTCTGGTTTTGTTCAAGCTTCTATGGGGAATTAATCTAAACAAAGTTTGGAATAACAGTTGGGTACCCTGGCTTCCAGGATTGAAGAGTTTAGGATCTTCATTTTCACAGGTTAAAACTGTTCAGGCTATAGTATCTCAAGATAAATAGCTTATTCATTGTAAGATTGAACATTTTCCATAAATGCTGATTTGTACTCTGGAAGTGTTTATATACCCAAAGATGGGACTGCCACCTTTATATAAAATCTTATTATGCATACTAGTAAAAAAGCCCCGTTTCTGATGCAAATGAAACGGGGGCTAGCAAGGTTTTCTTCTGTGTGCATGTGGGAGTGTGTGTGTCCCTGCCCTCTGCCCTCTCTCCCTTCCCCTGTGCTGTCTGTCCTCTCTGTCCCCTCCCCCCCTCTGAATCCTTCACTGTTACAGAGAGAGCGATTTGATTTCGTGCTATGCTGTTTTTTCCTTCACTGTTTGTGTTACAGAGAGAGCGAGGGCGGGGCAGACACCCATGGGGAAACCGGGTATCTCTCCCCCTTCACACTTCCGGCTGGAGGCTTCATTTAGAACGTTGGTGGTGCCTTTTATATATAGAGATATTTGAAAGAAGTCTTGAGGGACCAGGCAAACATTCTTTGATGGATGTATTCTCTGATAGCTTGGACTTGACGGGTGTCCTAGAGATCTCTGCTGATGAGATTGTTGGCAGAGCAACTTTATTAGTTACTTTTGCATGGTGAGAATGCTGCTGCTCCCAAGAAAGAAGTGCTGCACTGTTGTTTGGATCTGAATCTTATTAGAGTGAATTGGATTGCAGTCCCCTATAGTTCCTACCCTTGACGTAACCTGTGGGAGAAATGGGACCACTTCGGGTTACTGTTTATAATAAAGCTGCACATCTTCCCAGACTGCTGGTCTGCTTGCCTTCTGTTACTATGCCTAGATTGCGGATCTATTACCCTCTCTTGTTTTGCTATATCGAAGTGTCAATTAAGACTTCTTATCAATATGCATTTCTTTTGAAAATAGGACCTGTGTGTGTTATGAAACATCTCTGTTCAGTTTTTTCCTTGACGCAAAGGCGGATCTGAGAACAGATTCATAAGATTTAGGCTAACTGGGGTTATAAATATATGGATACGGTAGTCATACTTTTTTCCTCATTTAATCTTGATGGCTATCATCCTCTGGATTTGTAATTTTGGTTCCCTATGATTATGGGCTAATGTCATAAGTTCCTGATTTTGTCTGTTTTATTATTGTTTGATTTTTCAAAAGTATCTTTGATGTAATTATTTAAATTGTAATTTAAAAATAAATGAAGGTGTTTTTTCTAGTTGCCTCATTATAATATGCCGCATACAAAACGAAAGGGAACGATTCGGAAGAATCCCCTACCTTCTGGAACGTCCACGCCAGTAACTGTGGGCCTGGAGCGCTTCTTCCCCGCTCTTTCCCGACGTGGTGACGCGGAGTCCATAGCGGGAGAAACCGGTGAAGCGGTTCCCCCGCTGGAAATTGAAACATCTCTCTCCCCGCCAAGCTCTATGACGCCTCCTTGCCCTGCAGCTGCTGCGATACGAACGGGGCTCCCTGTGGAACCCAGAAGGGGCGATCCCGAGGAGCCCAGAGGGGAGCTCGAATCTGGAGAAAACATTGCAGTTGCCGGAGAGATGGAGGTGAGCCTGGGGAAGATTTGGCTAAAGTTGGTAGAAATGGACAAAATATTGAAACAATCTTCTGAAGAGGTAAAGATATTGAATGTTAATATACAGGAGGTGAAGAACTCCAATGAGTTGGTGAAACAAGATTTGTCTTTGAAAATTGAGGCCTTGCAGGGAGAATCAAAACAAACTGAAGAATTTAAAATTGCAGTGATAAAGGATAATATGGATTTAAGAAGGAAGATAGAGCAAGTGGAGAACTATAATAGGAGATTAAATCTTCGAATACTGAATTTTCCTAGATTGATGGGAGTGTCCCCGAATGATATGTTTTGCAGATTTTTAAAAGAAAATTTGAAATTTCCCCAAGAAGTGTTTCCACCGTTAAATAAAATTTGTTATATACCATCTACAATGAAAAAAATAGATTCAGAGAAGTCAATAGACCTGCAAAACGTCACAGATATTTTGGAACAATCAATTGAAGATGTAACAGAAAGAGGGACATTAATTGTTTCATTTGTATTTCAGCAGGATTTAAATGCAATAATGCGTTTATATTTTAAATCTACTGACTGTTTGTTTGCTGGTCAAAAAATTTGGCTTTACCCGGACGTGACTAAGTCTACTCAAGAAAGACGAAAAATATTCCTTTCTGAGACCAAAAGTTTTGGAATTGGGGGCTTCATTTCTCCTGGCTTACCCTTGTAAATGTATTATTAGACTAAATCAGATAAAATATGTCTATTATTTGCCTAACCAACTTCAGACCTTCCTAGACAGCAAGAAATCTGTAGAGTAATAAAGAAGAAAGGAAAACGGAACCATAATTAAAATTATAATGATTTATGTATATATTATGTTTAAACTTCACTATATTCCTACCCCCCCTTATCTTCCATATTGAGGTCTAAGGAAGTCATGTTATATAAAGAAAATATTTTCTTGATTTCCTGACTTAAAAGCTTATTGTTTAATGGCTGTATTATACTTTGCAGTATTGATAATGTCTGTATAAGTATTAAAAACTTAATAAAAATTATATATAATAAAAATAAATGAAGGCAGATTAAATGTCATATGGCCTATCCATCAACACAAATGGGTAAACTCTACAATCTCGTCCTTTCTCTCAAAGATTATCTGTGCTTGTCTTATGCTTTCTAGATTTCAGATATTGCCCTTACATTAACCATCTACACTGGGAGGTTGTTTTATACATCCACTTCCCTTTCCATAAAGAAATTTTTTTAGGCGACTCCTGAATCTACACCCTTCCACCTTCATCCTAGGACTTTTCCTTCCATTGCTTTCATTCATTTGAAACAGGCCCTGTGAATTTATACCAAGGAGGTATCCAAACGTATCTATCACATATCCCCTCTCCTGCCTTTCTTCCAAAGTATACATATTTAGATCTTGGTGTATACGCATGTGTTTTGATGAAAATGACTGACTACTGTAGAAGCTACCCTGAAGGTGGTATATCCAGAATTAAACACAGCTCTCCAAATGAGGTCTAACGAGAGATGAGTACATATGTACAATCACTAAAAGTTTCTTTCAGACCATTCTTACTGTACATATAAGCATTTTTCTGGCTTATCATTGCATTATTTACTTGTTTGGCCACTTTAAGATCATCAGATACGATTACTCACATACTCCTTTCTTCTTTCATACACAGAGCATCACCCCCCTATGCTGTACTTCCTTATGTTTTTGCAACCCAAACACAATTTTTAGCATTAAATCTTAGCTGCTTTAATTTAGACCATTCCTTTGGGTTTGTAGTTCCCAGGGTGTCTACCCTGTTTGCTGATATTGATATCCACAAAAAGGAAACTTTCTCACACTTCTCCATAATTTCTCTTACAAAAATGTTGAAAAGAATGGATCAAAGACCAATTCTTATGGCACACCCACTGGTAATCCCCCTTTCCTCAGAGTGAACTCCATTTGCTACTACCCTTTGTTGCCTCCCACTGAATCTGTTTATAATCTGATCAGTCACTTTAAAGTCCGTTCCAAGAGCTGTCACTATGTTAAAAGTCACCTGTGTGGAACCTTTGTCAGAAGCCTTCCTGAAGTCTCACATCTACCATTCTTCCTCAATCCAGCTCTGGTTACCCAGTCAATAATATTGGTCTGATTCATCTAGCAAGACTCACCTCTGGTGACGCTGTGCTGCCTTAGGATCCTATAATCCATTGGATACTAGAAACTACACTATTTTCCATTTCAGTAGTGATTCCATTAATTTATTCACCACTGAGGTCAAACTAGCCTCGCCTCTAGTTCCCAGTGTTGCCCCTACTTCTGATTAGGGGAAGATAAACCACATCTTCAATCCTACAGTCTCAACTGTAGGGAAGGTCAGAGAGCATGACTGCTAGAACTTCTCTACATTCCTTCAATACCCTAGCTAGTCCCATCATTTTCTCTACTTTTAGTTTAGGTAGCTCCTCATGAACAGTCTTCTGAAAACTGCTAGAGGTCTATTTCAATTTCATTGTCTGTGCCCATCTTCTGCAGATCTATTCTTGGCGCTCCCTCAATAAATGCTCAAGACAAATATTTAAGTTGTTTCACTTTCCATCATCACCCTCTACATATTCCTTCTCTTTGCTCTTGAGTCTCACAGTACTTCTTTTGCACTGTTTCACTTACTTTTTCCAGATATTGTTTCTCTCTTTCTCTTACAGCATTCTCTTATAGTTTATGAATTTAACTTTTCTCCCTTACCTTTTTAGTATCTTACTTTTCAAAACTGTAATGACCTCTTTTTCTTAATTACTTTCCTAACAAATAGTTCAGTATTCCATGCACTATCTCCTTTCACTCTTCTCACTGCTTTTCCACTTCCCCTAGAAGCTCCCATTCAGTTAACAACTCCCAAAGGAGTCACCCTTCACTGAATCCATTACTGCTTCTAGATCCAGGATACAGTGGTGGAAATAAGTATTTGATCCCTTGCTGATTTTGTAAGTTTGCCCACTGACAAAGACATGAGCAGCCCATAATTGAAGGGTAGGTTATTGGTAACAGTGAGAGATAGCACATCACAAATTAAATCCGGAAAATCACATTGTGGAAAGTATATGAATTTATTTGCATTCTGCAGAGGGAAATAAGTATTTAATCCCTCTGGCAAACAAGACCTAATACTTGGTGGCAAAACCCTTGTTGGCAAGCACAGCGGTCAGACGTCTTCTGTAGTTGATGATGAGGTTTGCACACATGTCAGGAGGAATTTTGGTCCACTCCTCTTTGCAGATCATCTCTAAATCATTAAGAGTTCTGGGCTGTCGCTTGGCAACTCGCAGCTTCAGCTCCCTCCATAAGTTTTCAATGGGATTAAGGTCTGGTGACTGGCTAGGCCACTCCATGACCCTAATGTGCTTCTTCCTGAGCCACTCCTTTGTTGCCTTGGCTGTATGTTTTGGGTCATTGTCGTGCTGGAAGACCCAGCCACGACCCATTTTTAAGGCCCTGGCGGAGGGAAGGAGGTTGTCACTCAGAATTGTACGGTACATGGCCCCATCCATTCTCCCATTGATGCGGTGAAGTAGTCCTGTGCCCTTAGCAGAGAAACACCCCCAAAACATAACATTTCCACCTCCATGCTTGACAGTGGGGACGGTGTTCTTTGGGTCATAGGCAGCATTTCTCTTCCTCCAAACACGGCGAGTTGAGTTCATGCCAAAGAGCTCAATTTTTGTCTCATCTGACCACAGCACCTTCTCCCAATCACTCTCGGCATCATCCAGGTGTTCACTGGCAAACTTCAGACGGGCCGTCACATGTGCCTTCCGGAGCAGGGGGACCTTGCGGGCACTGCAGGATTGCAATCCGTTATGTCGTAATGTGTTACCAATGGTTTTTGTGGTGACAGTGGTCCCAGCTGCCTTGAGATCATTGACAAGTTCCCCCCTTGTAGTTGTAGGCTGATTTCTAACCTTCCTCATGATCAAGGATACCCCACGAGGTGAGATTTTGCGTGGAGCCCCAGATCTTTGTCGATTGACAGTCATTTTGTACTTCTTCCATTTTCTTACTATGGCACCAACAGTTGTCTCCTTCTCGCCCAGCGTCTTACTGATGGTTTTGTAGCCCATTCCAGCCTTGTGCAGGTGTATGATCTTGTCCCTGACATCCTTAGACAGCTCCTTGCTCTTGGCCATTTTGTAGAGGTTAGAGTCTGACTGATTCACTGAGTCTGTGGACAGGTGTCTTTCATACAGGTGACCATTGCCGACAGCTGTCTGTCATGCAGGTAACGAGTTGATTTGGAGCATCTACCTGGTCTGTAGGGGCCAGATCTCTTACTGGTTGGTGGGGGATCAAATACTTATTTCCCTCTGCAGAATGCAAATAAATTCATATACTTTCCACAATGTGATTTTCCGGATTTAATTTGTGATGTGCTATCTCTCACTGTTACCAATAACCTACCCTTCAATTATGGGCTGCTCATGTCTTTGTCAGTGGGCAAACTTACAAAATCAGCAAGGGATCAAATACTTATTTCCACCACTGTATGATATAGTAATGCCCATTGTATGGGAAGCATACAGTACCTTTCAATATTTCTATACAAGTGTTTGTTTTACTAACCTGGGGGCTTTGTTCACCCAGCCCCATCAATCTTTAATTTATAGCTGTCCTTGACAGGTAAGGCAGTATGTTTCAGAAGACACTTTATTCATAGATACCATATACTCCCATATGCTTTAGGAAAACCATCTCATGGTTCAGAAGTCAAAATGCTCTTGTCAACACAGCTATACTTTCAACTTCAGAACAGGAGCTTCTCTGCTTCAGTTTTTACCCTCAACTGTAAAGACTTGAGAATGCAACCTGCAGACACGTCTGCTTTACCCTCTGTCCTAGAACCACCGTCAATTTTTTTATACATTCAGAGTAAGGTGCCTAGCAGTATCATCTGTGCTGTCATGGATGAACAGCATCACATAATAGCCCATAAGCTTGATGAAGTTTGGCAAATAATGTCTTGGATCTTGGCACTTGGTAGGAGTCATCAACCAACTAACCCTTATTTTAATAAATAAATAAATAAATAAATAAATACATATGTTCATTCTTTCAGACCTACATGCATACGGCATGAAAGAGGAGGTAGTGATTAGATATTAGAACAGAGGTTCTCAACTGAGTTCTCAGGACACATCCAGTCATTTTTCCAGGATATTCACAATAAATATGCAAGCCTACATTGCATAAAAATCTGTCACGCACAGATATCTTTAAAACCTGACTGGAGATGTCACACAAAGACTGGGTTAAGAATCACTCACTGTATTAGAGCATGAGTCATTCCTGGGGCATGAGTTTGACTCACCTCTGCCATTCATTCTTATGACCTTGTGCAAGTCACTTTATCTTCCTTTGTCTTTAAGACTCGATAGAAAATAAGATGTATGTCTTGTTTTGGCTTTCCATGTCAACTTTATTTTAAGCCTTGAAAGTGTTTGAGACCCTGGAACTTCCCCAGAACATGTTGTGCTGGAGACATTATGCTGCTAATTATTTTTCTATGTTACAATATTTGAATGGAAATGTTTTAAAGTAGTTTGTTTGTATCTCTTTAAATGGGTGTTGAGTCCTGTGTTGTTTTCCTGATTAGTGGGAACCTGGCTTTTTAACAAAGATTTTACTAGTTGAATTTATATTGGTATTACCTTAATGGCTTGATTTATTTTAATGTGTTTTTTCTAAGGGTGTTTTATTCATGTTTTTATTCTGGATTGTGGTATTGACTAACTTATTGCTATTTAATATTATTAATGTTTAGCTACCTGCTTGGACACTGGTGGAAAGGCCACCAGTCCCACTTCAGCTGCTGAGTCGCAACCACCCTTGAAACGTCTGAGTATGGGACCTATAGCACCCCAGGCCAGTGGAACAACTAAGAGGCCATGTCCCTCAGGGAAAGCACACACTTCCTTGCTGGGTGCTGGTGCCAGCAGCAGATCTGACACCCAGCCAATAAGGAGACCAGATTTTCAGCCTATAGCAGAGGCATCAGGATAGAGTGATGAATGTGAGGACAGTGGGAGCCCCACAAGGGAGGACTCTGATACACTTGTCTCCTGCAAGGACTGGGCCCTTGCCAGCAGCTCAGGGATAGGGTGGGAGAGATGGATTCTAGAGTAGACAGGGAGGGGAAAGTAAGGCTGTGATGGCGTGTGCTGTGGGAGAGGGTGGGTGTGTGTGTACTGGGGGGAAGGGAGGGGTGGGGTGTATGTGTATGCATGGGGAGTGGGATGGGGGTGGGGGATGTTACAGGTGTGTACAAATAAATTGTACACTTACTTTTACTCTTTGGCACAGGTCTGATGCTGGTGTGCTACCTGGTTAGTTCAGTGAATGGGGGGTAGGGGGCTCCTCATTCTCTGGCTCGGGTGGCTGCTGCTGCTGTGTTTGCTGGCCCCTCCTCTGGAAGGGCTGTCTTCTTTGGATAGCCATGTTGTGCAGCATGCAGCAGGCCATTAATATTTTGGCCACGTTTTTAGGGCTGTAGAAGAGCTGTTCTCTGGAATGGTCCAGTCATCAGAATTGATTCTTGAGCTGACCAAAGGTGCATTCGGTGATGGTATGGGTGCTCTTATGCTTCTTGTTGTACTCTTCCTCTGCCTCATTTTGGAGGTGGACTTTGGGAGTAGCCTCTGTCACCTGTGTGTGTGGGGGGGGGGGGGGGAAGCTGAATCACAGACATGGTTGTGTATTGGCTGATATGGTAACCTTGTGGAAGTGGGGCAATGGTTGGGGGTTGTGGAGGCATCTTGAAGGAAGGAGTGTGTTGAAGGTTAGGAGGGGGAGGGGTTATGTAGTTTAGGAATCCCTGTACTGCTTACCTAGGAGCTAGCCATTGGTGGTCTCCCCTCTGTCAAACCTGTGGTAGATTCCTGAATACTAAAGGATATAGGCATCGTAGCTAGAGTTTGAGTAGCTGGCACACACATCCACAGTCTCCCCCTCGGCATCACACACAACCTGCATGTTCATAGAGTGGAATTATTTTTAGATTTCTGTAGGTCTTCTTTTGTGGGGGGGGGGGGAGATCTGAGTGCAACGTTTCTACAGTCAATGATGCCTGTGACCAAGGGAAAGCGGTCTATGGGTATAGAACTGAGCCGTGGGTGAAGAAGGCATTGAGGAACCGGGCAAGATGGCGGGCTGGGTTAGGCCTGCATTGACTGCTAGCACTGACCGGAAGGTGCTGGTAGCCAGAAAGGTAAGGGGGCAATGACCTTCAGTTGGACTGGCACAGGATTATTCTTGCGTTTTCTGGGCTGGAGGAGGGGTTGCAGCTGGTCAGAGGTGCTGTATTGCAGCCCTGTCAAATCAGAACCTAGTTGGGCCTGAAGACTCTCTGATAGGGATATCTCCTCCGGGTCCTCCCCTCTAAACTCTCATTCACTTGCAGCAAGGCCTGAGCTTCAAAAGCATTCAGCACATCCATGATTGATGTGCAGGTGTCCCACCACCACAGGTGCAACCTGCTGACCCCAGAAATGCCATTGTGCCCACCTCCACCTACTGCACTTCGTGAGACCCAGCACACATTCATGAGACACACATCAGCTGCCCAAAACACACTCTCCCACCACCAACAAACAGTCCAGACAGACACAGCTGCAGCACTAAGCACTTTCTCTCCCAGGAACAGCACATAGCACTCGCACAAACAGCAGCAGCATAGAGCACAATGACTGACTGGGAGTGAACAAATAGAGGAACAATGAGAGACTGAAGACAAGCAGTGAGGGAAGGGGGCAAGATACAGAAGGAAGGGATGGGTGTGGCTGGTGAGACTAGCAGGTGATGATATATGCCAGTAAACAACCGAGAGACGAAAGCAAGCTCGGGGCAAACACTTTTATGGGATCCCCCACCCCGCTGCACCTTCAGTCAGGAAACGCAAGGATATAGGCAGCAGCCCTGACTTCATTCTCTCCCTCCCCCTTAAAGTTGTTACCTTTGCTGTGGAGGCCTAAGCCCCACCAGCCAAATAGCTCTGCGGTCCAAACCTCCCCTGGTGAAAGGAAGTCAGCAGTATGCCTTCTAACCACCAACACCAGCACTCCTCTCACATGCTTAGTTCAGGCACGCGAACTGAGCATGCACGGAGTGCCATATCGGCTACTAGAAAGCATGCTGACAACTTTTTTACACCAGGGGAGGTTCAGGCTTCGGAGCTATTTGGCTGGCGGGACCTGGGTATCCCCACCAGACATTCAAGGTACTGAAGTTGAGTGGGCCTGAGCCCAAAGTTGAGGTGCCCAGGACCCCCATGCCACTGGATCAGCCAGGCCAGAGGAATCTTGCCCCCCCCCTCGCCCCCTCTCAGCAGGCCTGGTATATGCTCATGTAAATATGTGAATTGAGGTGATGATATGTACGTTTGCTGTATATAGGTATTTCGGGGGGTGTAGTTTGGGCACAGTTCTGATGTATATGGTGTATTTTATAAAATACTCTGGTGCATATGTAGAATACATGCACACACTTTCACCTGCCTTGGAGCTGGTGTTTGTGTGGCGAATATATGGAGTCTTTTACTAAACTGCGGTAGAAATTAGCTGGCGTCTCATATTCCTATGGGTGTCTCAGCATTTCCCGCCAGCTGATTTCTACCATGAGCTAAAAACGCTATCGTGGCTTAGTAAAAGACCCCCATAGGTAATAAACACTATGATGTGGCTTGAACCAAGTAGACAAGCATTGTGCTTTATCATCATCATTTGATTTGCAGCTTGTACATGTGACAGACCCCTGATGCAGGCGTTGTGAAACCGAAACATGAATCCGTGTTGGGTCTTTGAATAAAGAACCATTGTCTACTCCAGTCCTGAAGGCTCTTTGTGCTGTTTTTTTTTTTTTAACATGTAAATGTTTGTGTGAACATTCTGTGCTATTGAGACTGGATCTGGAAGCCTATTTTATAAAGGCACATATGTTGCCTTTATAAAACACTAGTAAAAAAGCCCCGTTTCTGATGCAAATGAAACGGGGGCTAGCAATGTTTTCTTCTGTGTGCATGTGGGAGTGTGTGTGTCCCTGCCCTCTGGCCTCTCTGCCCTCCCCCCTCTTAGTCCTTCACTGTTACAGAGCCAGCGATTTGATTTCATGCTCTGCTGTTTTCCTTCACTGACTGTGTTACAGAGAGGGCGGGGCAGACACTCATAGGGAAACCGGATATCTCGCCCCCTTCACACTTCCGGCTGGAGGCTTCATAGAACGTTGGTTTTGCCTTTTATATAGAGAGATTCTTCAAAAAGAACTTTGAATAAATATCACAAATATTTCCATATCATTTAAAAAACATTTTTCATTAATCAGTGGAGAGGAGTATCTTTTGAGTGTAACGCATAGCAGTTACTGGCTCGAAACGTGATCGCGTTGGTTGTTTCTGAAATATAAGCAGCTGACATGATGAGAAGTACTGATGATAAAAGGTTTTTTCATTCAGTGTGTAAAAAAATGTACCATGAAGAGTTTCTGGGTAGATGATTATAATTTTGGAAGGCAATAGAGGAAACCTCTATATCCATGATGGCGAACCTATGACACGCAAATCAGCACTGACACGCGTAGCCATTTTGGATGACACGCGGGTTGAAAGCCGGCAGCAAATAGAACCCAACCTACCTGCTCTTACTGCCAGGGCCAGTCTTAGGCAGGGGCGACAGGGGCGTTGGTGGTCTTATCGCAGCTTCAGAACCCCCCTCCGAGTCGGAACCCCCTGCTCCGCCCCAACTCGCAGCCTTGGTAACCAGCAGTCCTCTTCGTCAGAATCATCCAATTAGGAGTGCTCTTTTAGGCGCCAGACAGGCTCCCTACAACCAATCACAGCTCACTGCAGTTGTAGCTCAGCCAGGTGAAAAAACTGCCTGAGGCTCGAGGCAATTGTGATTAAATGTTGAACCCGAGTGCGAGTAACCCAGGCAGCTGCTGCTCTCTTCAGACAAATAAAGTCAGGTCAGCGGCCGCTTTCTTCCTCTCTGTGATCCTGTTGCAGCCTTAGCTCAGCTGTGCTCGGACACTGACTGCTGCTCCTGCTCCACACTTGTTTGGGAAGTTCCTAAAAATACCGGTCCAGCTAAGAAATCAGTTTTCATTGCTTTTATAATGCTCCTTTCACTACTTGTTTGTAGCAATTCGTTATGAGAGAGGGAAAACAAAAAGGGAGAATAAATCATGAGTGCCGTTTCCTGCCATTAGAAATAGCGGCAGGTAAGTTAAATAATTAGTTTTTGGTTTATTAAATACAGTTATATATTACAATTATACATTTTTGTTATTTAAACTATAAATATCGCAAAATTATGTTGTTTTTTTCTCGAAGTGACACACCACCTGAGTTATGCTCGGTTTTTTGGCGAATTTTGACACACCAAGCTCAAAAGGTTGCCCATCACTGCTCTATATATTTGGAGCTAGCCTTTTGTTTCATATATGATTACTCCAGAACTCAAAAGATACTTCTCTCCATTGATTAAATTAAAATCCGTCTGAAATTTAGTCAGTGGCGGGCAGTGCTTTGCCTGCTGCTGGGGTTCAACCCAGATATTCAGTGCCGGGCTGTTTCCAGCAACTGGCATTAAATATCTGGGTTCGATGGCTAGCACATCACCAATTAAGCCAATATTCAGACTTAATCAACCATGGTTTAGCGGGCAAAGATAGACCTGCTTTTTATGTGGCCTTATTTGGCTGCTAAGCTTGGCCGGTTAAGTTCCGAATAGCGGGTCATGCCCCCTGAACGCCTCCAATATCACCAGCTTTATTTTTGGTGCTAACCAGGCATTTTAGTGGTATTTAACTGGTTATCCACTGAGACATAAGTTAACCGGTCGTCAGCCCTTCCCAGCTGGCTAACTCGCGCTGAATATCGGCTGGAATGTTTTAAAAAATGACATGGAAATATTGCTAGTATCACTTCCTTTTGGACGTTTGATGTGGCTTTTATAAAATAAGCTTAAGATAGGTGCCTTTTTGGACTTCTCACTAGGAAAGTAAAAGTAACTAGTACTGTATTTACGGATAAGCTTTGTAAAGAAGTACTTTCACTTTTACCAAAGTAATAATTTCACCATTTTTTACTACTTTTACTTAGTTACATCTGATGCTTGCAGTTAAAAGTAAAAGCAGAAGCGAGACAGAAAGGACAAATTCCTCAGTTAACTAAATGAAACAGCAAAAACTGGAACAAGTATACCTGTACAAAAATCAATGGTTCATCTCATCTTAGATTTTGCTCTGCAGGGAATATAGCCCATGAGAACAGTGGATTTGCGTGTGTATGTTGAACTGGTCTGCAGCCACAGAAGCATAGACACCGACTCTGTAGGTGCTCCAGCACCCCCATTTGGGGCAGTGGCGTAAAGTGCCTGTGTTTAGGCACTACTGGCTCCCTGCACCGCTGTCCTTCAGTTTTCCAGACCACTGGCAGAGTCAGTGAGGTAAACACACTGCCTCTGGCGGCCCGGAAGCTTTCCCTCTGCTATAATTTCCTGTCCTGCATAGGTGGAATGCTGCAACAGATGGAGAGCTTCCAGGGCCGCTGAAGGCTGTGTGCTTAGCTCACTGACACTCCTGGTGGCATGGAAAATTGAAATAGGGTGGCAGTACAAGGAGCCACGTTAAAAAGCTGAAGCCAATTGGGTAAGTCTACTTTTCCCACTCTTTTGCGCAGCTGTCTGTCATCCCTGTTCACGCAAAACAAAGCAAGCAAACCTATGAGCTGCTCTGTCCACATTGTTGTCCTTTATAGTTGGTAACATTTTATTTTATTTCACTCATTGTTTCAAACATGCTGACTTTGCAGCATACAGATGTACACAGGGGAAGTACTGAGTAATTCTAAATTGTAAAACATTGTGTCATTTGGCGGGGCTGGTTATAGGGAGTCTCTGTATTCATGCAGAGAAGTTTTCACCTAGTAAAGAGCTACCAAAACAGATATCATGTTATGAGAATCAGGTGCTTAAAAATCAGACTTACTATTTATAATTACAATTAAAAAAAGACATGGGAGCATTAACTTATTTTTTTTTCCTGTGCCTACATCAAAAGAAAAAGATGGCATGTGGGAACTTGTTTCTTTTTGTTTAGTGGAATGCAGTGGTTATTATAAAAATGCACTTGCCTTTTTTTTATTACTGCTATTTCACAGAGAGGTATTGAATAATGAGGTAGGGGCCTCTTTCATGCAGAAGTTCTGTCCAGAGGCGGTCTAAATGTGCCAATATTGTCCAGTTCAACACACTGTTAGCCACCACGTTCATACAAAGTTAATTATATTCACTGGAAAATAAATCTATTGGCTCCGGCTGCCTGCTATGTGAATATTCCATTATTATTGCTACCAAGTATTACATATTAACAGCATGTACTTTAAATTTGTTTTGATTCATTTATCCAGTCCTTACATGCACATGGTTTTGCTTTTTTAACACAAAGGTGAATCCTAAGGGTGGTATAACTGTGTTTATTCTGAATTAATTGGAATATGTCAGTTCTTGGAAATGCAAATCTCTGTTTTCCATTTTAATTGATGGTTTCTAATTCACTTCTTTTGCCTTCATATTGTTCTCTGGAGACTGCTCACTCTTAAGGATATAGCACACTAGATTTGTGCTTCTCTATGGGCTTAATGCTTTCTGTGTTGCTGCTCTACTTTTAAAGCATTTGACACCTGAAGAAGGCTTGTTGCTGAAACATAGCCCATTTAGGGTCTTTTTTGCTAATAAACGTACCTTCTGGATGCTCTTACCCCTTGGTTGCGCTGGTCATTTGGACTTGGTTTTGCTTCCATCTCTTTGTTTTGTGTTTGCTTCTCTTCTGTGGAAGGTGTGGACCCCCCTCTTTCCCCTGAGTGTGTTTTTGCCCAGGTTGGTGTATACTGTTAAAGATGTCTTAAGGTGTGGTTTGGATTTTAAACGTGCAGGGGACAGTGCTTTGATGGTGTAGTAATGTCTCAGGAATATGGAATGGTGTGCAATTTAAAATTTGGGAAATGGAGCCTCGTATTATCTGTGAATGCAGTCTAGGATTATTTCTTTTTTGGTAGTGGCAAGCAGAGGGAGAATATCTGGTTGAGTTCAGCACCCCCAATCATTTTGTAAAGTTGGCTTCTATGCACAGAAGTGTTGAGTCGGGTAACATTGAAGTTCAGATGAAGCTGAAACTGGTTACAATTCTTGGTGAACAGACACAAATCTCTTCCACAACAGACTGCTGGTCATCCCTTGAAAATTTTATATTTGGATAACTATTCACTGGATTGATAGCTTTTTAGAAAGGGAAGTCTTACTTGTCTGGCCTTAAGAAGATTGAAGGGTTTGCACACATTGGATGTTCTTGCATCAGTTCTTGAAGACATTCATATGGAGTTTGTCATCAAACAGAAAATTGTTGGAACAATAACAGACATTGATTCCAAATTTGTGAAAGCCGTTTCTGTATTTTGGAGAGCATGATGATATCGAAAATGAAAATGCAAGGGATGGATTAGATGACAAAGAAGTTGAGGCACTTGGATGTCTATGGAACTTTAAATTCCAGTGGAAATCATGGCCACTAGCTTCTTCGTTATTTGTAATGTGCCTGTTAACCTTAAACCTTGGGTGTATTACTGATTCCAAGAGAGCAAAAAGTGATTTGATCTAAAATTTGTGATAAAAAGGTTAACAGTAGTTGCACTTGTTGTAGTCATGGTAATTTTAATTTTACTCAAAAAAAGTAAAAAGGTATTGCCAAATATAATCTAAGTATGTTTTTATGTATTCCTCAGTGTACTTTTACTTAATTATTAAAACATGCATTTTTTTTTACTTTAAGTAATTTGATCTAATTCTTTTAATAATACTGCTCCTTACCCAGTGTCTTTTTATAAATTAGGCTCATAGAATTTACATACATTTGGAATGTTTAGTTTTGCTTCTGTTTGCAACAATATGGGCTACCATTAAGCTATGCTGTTCTGCCACTAACTCATGCTGTTATAGCACAGGTTCCATTTTCTTCAATGAGACCTGCTTAATAATAATGGGGGTTAACGGTAAAATAACACGGCTTAATGGTAGCCCACAGTGGTAACTCCCCCCAATGGAATTTTGACTGCTTACAGCCATCTGACTATTTAACGTTCTCTGTCCTCTCTGATATTGTCTCTACTATATTTTGTAGATTAGTTTGGTCATCTGAAGTTGTCTCTTTTCCTACAAGTTGGCTAATGTGCTCATCTACTTTGAAAAACATTCAGGTACTAATGTGTATGCTTTTAAATAATCTGGAGGTGTTGAAAAGAAGTTTAAATTTTGTGAAACATGACTCTGACTAAAATGGTGGACATATTGGACAGATGGAGTAAACGGAACTTCAGGCATGCATTTAAACCAAAGGAAAGATACCACGTTTTGATATTGATAGTTTTCAATTACATCCAGAGATGGGTTGTCTCTTAAGTTCTATTGTATTTCCCTTGGGCTAAAAAAGAAAAACACATTTCTTGTGCCACCAGATGAAATAAGACAAGGAGAATCATTTTCCTTTGGAACTGTTCCATCTCATTGCTTCTCTTCAAAATTTGGAGTTGCGAATTGATTTAACCTTAGGAAAATTTGGGACTTTTTAGTCATTTGTTTCCATCTGAGGGAGAAGGGGAGTAATGTGACCTGAAGTTTAAAATGGCAATTCTAATAAAAGGACATTTGGGTTCTCTTGTGTAAACTTTGGGCTGTTTGTTATATTGAACTATGCTGAATAGAATGCTGTGCAGCTACTTGAAGTACTATATTTTTCGTGTACAAGTGTACACCAATTATTTTTTGCAGTCACTCAAGAAGGTTGTTACATTTTAGACTTGCATTGAAAAGCATTGTGTGCGCATGTGTGTGTGTTTGCGTTTTAGTTTATTGACAAAAGCAGAAGAAAAACTTGTAGTACTGTAAATCTCTTTGAGGTGCTCTTAACTATTCATAGTTAAAGCTTGAGTAAATTCTTTTTCTAAGGGTTTCTGTGTGATTATAGCAAGGAGTGATTTACTGTTCAAGGTCCTGACGCAGCACATGACAAAAAAAGTGCCCATCAAGCAGCAACTCTTCCTCATTCCTGAAGGTAGGATCTAGATAGTGTTGCTCTATTGGGTCAAACTGGTACATTCTTCAAACGCCAAGTAGATTTCATGTTCAAAAATCATAATGTCAGCACTCGCACCAATGCCGTGCACGCAACATCTTCACAACAATTATTCTTAAGTGGCAAATTAACTGGGCTGCAGCTTTACTTATCCAAAAAATACACAACATGAAATTCATAAACATTCAAACCTCAAATACAATATAAATAATTAATCCCCTACAACAGTAATGTCATTGTCACTGGAAGCTAGTTGGTGCCGAACTAGCCCGCAGTTCTGCAATATAATAACAGCCTTCCCCCATCCACTACCGCAAAACCTCCAGCTACTTGGGGCGGTGCCACACACAAGTACAAATGTTAGTTAAGGCTTTGCATGATAGTCTTATTCCCCATTCATCCCCTTCACGCCCCAAAAATTTTGCCACAAGCAGCAACTGCAAAAGCTCGTCACTGCTCCCCCTCAGAAACCGAAGCTGCAGACCACCTGCCAACCAAAGTAGCCTTCCATAAATCCTGAATAGTACTCAGGAAAATATCACAGCCAACCACAGACAGGAGTACACCATCTGACCGATAAGTCCTCGCACAATCGCTAGTCAACAAATCATGGGTAAGAACCATACCCCTCCAAGGCCACTACAAATCTGCCTATTTCCTAGTTATCAGTTTATTGAACTGTAAATGGGTAATAATTATTACACATTGATCCCGTTATTCATTTGCTGTGGAAAATGTATATTTCTGGTATTCTGAATGGCACAGTTTTAGATAAATAATTTGGCACTAAACAGTACATTTAATTTACATTTTTTTCCTTTTTTGCTAAAATGAATGAAAGAGGAATGGTTTGTAAATTTAAATTGTAGCATATTTAGTTACATGCCTTTAAATACGTTTGTGTCTATAGTGGAGCAGAAATAACACAGAAGGAAAAAAAAAAACATCCACAACAAAAGCCAAGCAAACAAAAAAACTGTGGAGACAACAAGGGACAACTGGATACAGTACTTCAATATCTTTAATTAGTGTTTCCTAAGTCCAGTCCTGGAGTACCCTTGCCAGTCAGGTTTTCAGGATATCCACAATGAATATACATGAACTTGATTTGCATACACTGCCTCCATTATATGCAAATCTCTTTCATGTATATTCATTCATTGTGGATATCCTGAAAACCTAACTGGCAAGGGGTACTCCAGGATCGATCTTTGGAAACACTGCCTTTAATAATCAGTCTTCACTTGATTCGACATGGACCATGTTTCAGCTGTAGGACCTGCATCAGGAGTCTAAAAATAAAACCAACATAAAATATGTACACTACCACCAAATAAAATAACATTATGTAATTTAAAAAATTAAAAAAGGAATCCCATAGGTATATCTAATAATCAAACATATAAACGGCGAGTGACCGACTCACTCGCAAATGCGCAGTAGAGACTTCCCTCTCTGTCCCGCCCCCACGTCAATACGTGATGACGAGGATGGGACAGAGAGGGAAACTGCGCCGCTGAGGTTGATACCACTCCCCCCCACCCGCCCACCCGAGGTCGCCGCTACCGTTACCCCCCCACACACACACACACCCGGCCCGGGCCCTCTCTCCGCTACTAAACTTACACATCCATTCGCCGGAACGCAGCACGCACATCAGCTGAGCTGCCGTCGGCCTTCCTTCCCTGCCTGTGTGCCGCCCTCGCTGACGTTACGTCACAGGAGGGCGGGACACAGGCAGAGAAGGAAGGGCCGACGGCAGCTCAGCTGATGTGCGTGCTGCGTTCTGGCGAATGGATGTGTAAGTTTAGTAGCGGAGAGAGAGAGGGCCCAGGCCGGGTAGAGGGATGGCGGCGACTCCGGGGAGGGGGGGGGAAACGGTAGCGGTGGCGACCTCGCGGGGAGGGAGGGAGGGGGAAGGAAGGAAGGAAAACCCCAATACCAGCCCGTTTTTACGGGCTCAACTGCTAGTATATAATAATATAAGGGATGACATTTTTAATGTGAACAAAATAATAAACATGTGTATCTGACATAAAAATGCAACAGTAAATCATAAAAAATGATTTTACATCAAAAAATATATATGTACAAAAAAAGTTTCAAAACCTATGATAGTCATAAAATAAATTCCAGTGGAGTTAGCAAATATATATTATCAGGATAAACTAATGCTTAAGACATCATGAAAGCTTTATGAACCAACATTAAAACCTCTGATTTATAACAAAACATGGCCCATAAGGTACCTATATAAATACAAATAAGAAATAAAAACGTGAAAAAAAAATGCTAAACTCAGTCATAACACCAAATCATCTGGGAATGTGATGTACTAGTGCAACAAAACATACCTGGTGAATTACTTGCATGGAAAACAGTTCTGTAGGGCACGAATGGGCTCATTCAGCAAAGATACAAAACCTGTAAAGTGGGTGAACAATCTTGAACACATGAACGGTCAAGGAGCAGAACAAAAAGGGGGAACAGGAAAAATGAAATAAAGAAAAAGGGGGGAAGAGGAAAAAAGAGATCGACAAAGGGAATGAAGTGAGGGGAGAAAAAGGGGGGAGGGGAGGGAAAGGAGCAGGGGAAAAGGAAAAGAGGAGGGGGAAAAAGAGTCCCAATAGTGAACCATGATGAAAGATAATTTAGATACAGAAATAAAGCTGTCAGTTTGGTTTCTCAGTAATTTGTGTTTTATGTTTTTCAAAGGGCCCTGTTTGCTAAGCTGCGTTATAGGCGTATTAGCATTTTTAATGCGTGTTAACCATGTACGCGCCTACAATATCCCTATAGATGCCTACATGGTTAGCACGTGCGCTAATTGTAGACGCGTTAAAAACACTAATGCGCCTTAGTAAACAGGGCTCAAAGTGACATGAATTGATGACAGGTAGACTGAGAAAAAAAGAAGCACCAGAGGATCTGATTAGGCAAATACAACAAATGTAACACCATAACATCAAACCTTTTCCAGGTCCATCACTCACAAAGATGGCCCTCAGTTCATCTCCTGCCTTTGATCCACCCAAGAATGTTGATGTGCCTGTGATTATGGCTGAAATAAAAGCTAGTAACATTACATTAAGTAATAGACGGTGAAAAAAAAACCTAAGACCAAGATCTAAGAGTGAATAAGCTGGAAGAGGCAGAGAGCCATATTTCATCTAAGGAAGATGTACTGTGCTGTACTAAGAAGGCTTGTAAAACATCTTCCTTTTCCCCAGATGGAAGGTATTTTAGAACAGTTTATTCTCAAAAACACAATTATATCCTAATCTAAATCTTGAGAAGAGAACACCATTGAACAAACAACTCAGAACAAAAGGTCTTTTTCAAAAATAAATGTCCTTATGTGGAAAAACATGTGAACCTTTCATGCGATAACTGGTTGCATCTTCTTGAGCAGCAGTATCTTCAGCTAAGTGCTTCCTTAGCTTTTGAGGATGACAGTCCACTTCATCAGATGCATCTGATGAAGTAGGCTCTTGTTCTCGAAAGCTCATACCTCAATAAATTGGTGAGTCTATAAGGTGCTACCCACCAGTGTCATTTTTGCTGTTCAGACTAATATGGCTCCCCCTCTAAATGTTGATCAGTCTTACGTTGCTCTTTAGGAGCTCCTCCACATAGTGCTATTTCAGTTCTGTTATATTTGAGGTCTTATATACTTGAACAGCATTCCAGTAGTTTGGGTCAGAGCTTGAAATTTGCCGAGTCCAAAACATGAAAACTACTCCTTCAGCCTCTCTGTAGTAAGCTCACTTGAATGTTTCAGGTTGCTGTCTTGTTGCATGTCCCGATTTTGATGCAGCTTCAGCTGATGGGTAGATGGCTTGATGTTCTGTTCTAGAATTTTCTGATATAAAGCATAATTATTTATTCTGTTAATGATGACTAGCTGTCCTAATTTTGCAGTAAGGCATAATATCTCTATTCCCATGTCTGACAGATAAGCAGTGTTCAGTTTTTGCCACTTTTTTTTTTTTTGTAGAGAAAAGGTCAAGAACATCCAAAGCCAGATGAAAAATAATAAGGTTCAAAGACAAGATACTCAGGAGAGTGTTGAGGTAAAAAAATATTCCACTGACCAGACACTGGGGTAATCTTATACAAGTGCAGAGTGATGAGGTCTCTCTTATTAAAGAGGTTTGCTATATCACACTGTTCTCTAGATATATGTTCAGCTTATTTGTTGATTGTTTTGCTATATGATTGACTAATACGCTACGGATGGGTGTTTTTCCATTACCTTTATGAAATATAATACTGACTCCAATTCTTAAGAACAAAAATATAATGCCTGATGTAATAACAAATTATAGACCTGTGGCATCTATATCTGTCTTAATAAAAATAATGGAAGGGTTGGTTGCGGATCATCTTTCAGAATATTTAGAAAAACACAATTTATTACATTCCTCTCAATTTGGTTCTAGCACAGAAATAGGGGCCTTGATCTCTAATGCATGATCAATGTTGAATAAATGGAGACAGGTTATGATATTACAATTAAATTTATCTGCTGCATTCGATTTAATTGATCAAAATGTACTCCTCCAAATATTGGAAGAATCTGGAGTAATTGATAGGATGTTAACCTGGATGGAAGGATTCTTAAAAATGAGTATGGGTGGAGGGGCATTTTCTATATGATATCTAAGTTGGACTTTGGACGTTTTGCGCTAAAAGTCCCAAATCCGAATAGGAAATATAGCCATTTTTGAAACAGCAAACATTAAATGGCCACATGCAAAATGTTTTTGTGCTCTGTGCATTTATCTTTATGGTCCATTTTTTAATAAAAAATATCCAAGTGAAAAACACAGAAAATCAAGCCATTGGGATATAGGATGAGCCAGCATTCTTAGTACACTGGCCACACAGACTTCCCAGGAGAGCAATGGGGCACTCTTGTGGACATCATATAAAAGCTCCCAGGTACATATCTCACCATTACTCCCTTATCTTGGCTGCTGAGCCCTCCAAAACCCACTGTTCCCAACTGTACACCACTACAATAGCCCTTATAGGTGGAGTCACCTATATGTGGGTAAAGTAGATTTCTGGTGAGTGTGGGAGGGCTCACACTTTCCACCACAAGTGTAACAGGTAGAGTGGGATATGAGCCTGATTCTCCCTCTCAACAGTGCACTGGCTATAACTTCTGAAACTGTCATAGAAACTGGTAAGTAATATTTTTAATCATACCTTTGAGGGTGGGGGTGGGGTGGGAGGGGGTTAGTGACCACTGGGGGACTAAGAGGGGTCATCCCTGATTCTCTTCAGTGGTAGTCTGGTCATTTAGAGCACCTTTTTGTCCTATTCATTCTAAAAACAGGTCTAAACCATAATGTTGAAGTTGTTGCCCTAGACGTTTTTGTTTTGTTCCATTATGGCTGTAAAATGTCCAAGTTTTAGGAACACTGTAAGCACGCCCCTAATCCTGCCTGCAACATGCCCCCTTATGGTTTGAATGCACTGCAGATGAATTGCATGTATAAATGTCTGCAGAATAGGTTTATAAAATACCGATTTGGATGTTTCGAGAAGAAATTCATCCAAATGCTGCTTTGACACTTTTTGGACATTTTTCTCTTTCAAAAATGAACCCCATAGTGTTAGAATGTCCAGAACATTATTCATACCATGGGTGATAAATTTTGGGCTACCTCAGGCTCCCCACTCCCACATTTTATTCAATGTTGTGATTAATTTGTTAGGAGACAAATTATAAGAGGAAGTAGAGGTATACATTTATGCAGATGATATCATTCTACTGGTTGCACTTCCAGAATTGATGTCTGACATTGAAGAAAAATTGTGTAGGTTACTAAAGAAAGTTGAAAATTGGGTATTTTCTACTTTTTAAATTAAATAAAGAGAAAACAAAAATGCTGTGGCTATGTATGCCCTAAGCAGTTACATGCTGTGATAGAATTAAGTTGAAAAGGGTGAGTTTCCCATTAGAATTCTCTGAAGATTTGGATCCAAGATGGTGATCTGTATCTGACGTGAGCTGAGTCCTCGCTGTTTCTTTGTTGGATTCTTTCTGAGATGCCGAAGCACAGGGGCCGGCTGTCTGCTGCAGCCTCTCAGCGGCCAGCCCTGTTAGCGGTCGGTGTTCATGATTCTTTTCTGTGAAGACCTGGGATGCCATTAGGGTCGGAGGGCAGCCTGTGTGTGACACCCACGGTGAGTGGAGACCCCGGGCATCCTTAGAGTTTGATGTCACCTTGAGCCTCGACCACAGAGCACCTCCCCCGCAGCTGCAGAGCTCTAGTTTGTGCTGATGGCATCTTCACTTTTGCAGCCAGGGAGTGCTGTTGAATTGGAATGATGTACATCCAGCAATGAACTTGGGAGCGCCAGTCCTTTTGGGCTCCCCACTTGCTCCTGCAGTTCCATCTTTAGCTGTGGGTGAATCCCTTGTTTTGGAAGGCGAGCGGGAAGTTACTTCTTTGGATATTCAGCTGGAACCAACTTCACAGTATCCTTCTGTCCTACCTGAGAAGCCATCTGAGGTAATTCTAGATGATTTGTGGGTGCTAATAGCTAACCTGGGCTAGGCTTTGTGCTCCCAGGTGCAGAAACTGGAGCAAGAAACATTGCTTCTTAAACAGAAGCTGGAGATTGTTGACTCTGATAAAAAGATTGCCATCCTCTACTGCCATCATTTCCAGATGGATTTATTGCCATATTCTGAGATTTGTAAGTGATGTCTCAGTAGAAGAGCTATGAAAAATAGCCACATGGAGTTTTTCAGGAAGAAACTTTTAAGACTTGGCTAAATTAAGTGGGCTCTTGTCCTCAAAAACTCATGGCTACCTCCCTGTAAAAGTTTCCTTCAACTGTTGATGTCTTTGTATTTCTTTCGGTCGACAGTACATTAATCTGGATTTTTATTCTGTTAACAATATGCATTAGGTTTGCTGCTATTTGGATTGCGTAAAATGATTTTTTTTAAATGTTATTTTGTAATTTTAATATTTTTGTTTATTTAACAGTTTTATTCTGCTGCCTAGATCTCTTTGAAGGTCATGATATAGAATATAAATGATAAACTAAATAAATCCCTGCCTTCATGGACCATTAGAGACATTGGCAGATGAGATCTTTAGTAGAATAACTCTCCATTCTACTGTTAACCTTAAACCCAAGAGGTACGGCTGCTGTATTCCAATAGGTACTGGCGATTTAGGAGCATGTTTCTATTAATGTCTACAACACTCAGAAACCAAGGAAAAAGACTTTAGATTAAAACTACCATTCTGCTAGAAATAATAGAAATTCCCAGTTTAAGGAAAAATTAGAAAAATCTTTTCAGATATATTTAGGACATGTTTTTCATCTTTAATTGAATTGGAGAAGTGCTTAAACTTTCAGAAAGAATCATGGTCCAAAAAGGAAGGTGGGAAATGGCATCACTTTATTTTGGTGATCTGGTTGAGACTGTTGTAGAGGACTACAGCCTTCTCAATGAGCTCCATTTAGGGGTCATTTTACTAAGCTGCAGTAAGTGATAGCATGTGCTTACTGCAACTTAAAATGTTTACACTCATGTTTCCTGTGCTAAGGTCCAAATCGGCATGTGCTACCCTTGCATTAAAAAATATATTTTCTCTTCTTTTTGTTGGAGGGGGTAAGTCTAAGGGGTGGAGAGTAGGCATTCCTGCGCTAATTAGTGCATCCAAATTACTGTGCATTAAAACCCTTTAGTGTCCATTGTTCCCATCAATCTGTTCCCATATTGCTTATTACAGGAACATTGGACACTAAAGGGTTAACTGGTTAGCACAGGATTACCCAGTGAGCTCTTACCGCCTACAACATAGATGTCAGTTAGTGCTCCTGTGGTAATTCTTTTAATCGCCGTGCACTAATGCACGGCCATTAATAGAAAAAAAAAATAGAAAATCAGCCATTTTGTGGCCATGGTAAAAATGGCCTTAGTATGCGGTGAAACACTCACATAAGGGTACGCTAAGATCACTTTTTACTGCAGCTTAGTAAAAGGACCCCTTAATAAAGAAAGGAGGAAAAGACCTAGGTGTACAGTGAATACAAAATTGTTGTATTTCTTTCGATTGTTTCATTATCAAAATATGTTTGTTGACAATGCCTTCCACTGCTGCCAATGTCTTTCTATATCACAGCTGCCGATGCCTAACTGTGTTGCCAACAAAGGTCAATGTTTCGCCCTCCTTGGGCTGCTTCGAGTAACACAGTCTGGGCTAGTTCAGAGCCAAGCCAGTCAATGTCAGAGGGAAGAACAAGAAATGGATTTATTCTTTGGGACCCACCATGTACTTCTAGTGACTTGGATTGGCCACTGTCACAGTTAGAATGCTTGGCTTGGTGAACCTTTGGTCTGAACCAGCATGGTACACCTTAGTTTATACAAATATCTCTAACTTGTTTCTGTGAAATTCTATACATCCTTTTGAAAACAGGAGAGATGGCTAAAATTGTATAGTTTTTGACAGAATGTAAGAATGAAAAGCCTAGCTAGAAGTTCCAATTTTTCTCAAAACAAAAATATTTTAAGAATGCCAAAATTACTACAATAGAAGTGTAATGGGTACAGTAATATTACACCTTGGTTTTATATGCAAGTATAAATGCATTTATGTTTATTGAGAACCTGATAGACCGCCTTAGCTAAAAGAAAGTCAAAGTGGTGTACAATAAAAATACTAAAATTATAAAGCAGAATTTAGATTTGAGGGCTACCAGGAATGAATAGGCAGCACTTGTGCATCTGGCTCAGTGATTGTTTATGGCATGTCTGTAGGAATAGTAGATGAATCTTACTGTCTTATCTGCCTTCATATTCTTTATGAAGGAAACATTCAAGTACCTCAGAGTTATAAATAATACCCAACAAGTAAACCTTTCTTTAGTAGAAAGGAAATTCTAGAATAAAAGATTTAATTTATTTATATTCATTTGATATTCCATCCTTTTCAGAGCTAAGGAACAAAGTGGATTAGACAACATGTAGCATACAGCGAAAGAGAATTCTAGAAGAAGAGATCATGATATGAGGCTTGAAGTAGGTAGATCCAGAAATAACAGAATAAAATATATTTCTTTATGGAAAAGGATGCTGAATGCATAGAGAACGCCACCTTGGGCGGTTTTGGAGGCAAAAGCTGTAGCAGAATTCAAAGCTGACTTGGATAACCATAAAGGATTCCTTATTTCAGGAGAGTGAAAGGAAATCTGGATATCAGTTGGGTCTACGACATTGCAAAAATAAGCCGACTGGGCAGACATAAATGGGCCTTATCTGCTGCCATTTTCTGTTAGCAGGTTAATAGGATGTCTCTAGTAGCTTCTTTATGGGCATTGCAGATTTCCAACTTCCCTCACCCGTAATCTCAAATAGCTCCGAAATTTCAGCTTTTTTGTTTTATATTCTCCTTCGCCAGAGACCCATAAAAGCAAATATAAAATTATAAAGGGGCCAAAACCACTGCCTAAATATATTTATATTTATTTATTTAGGCTACTTGGTTTATAAAGACAGTTCCTCCTTTGTGCTTTTCCTCTCTCCTCTTTGTTTTTGCCCCTTGTTTAATTTGGATTCATAATCTAGCTTTCCAAAAATGACTTTTTGGAAGACTACAGCAAAAATAACAGTGCAATGTTGTGACAGTACAGTAACAGTTATAAAAACAAATGATGCATACAAACACAAATTCTAAAAATGTAGCAAAAACAAAAATCAGAAGGAGTCAATATAATGCATAAGAAAGCTTCTTTAGAATGTCAGTACTTAGAGCATTTGGAGTTTATCTTAATTTTTAACAAAAATGGAAAAACTAACTAGACAATATTTAGAAATTCTTGACAATAAAAACCCGAAATTGGAGACTTATTTATTAACTGAATTACTTCTTATAGCAGTCCTGAACTATGTACATATATACATCTCCTCCAGTCCATCACCCATCCCTTTGGGCTGAATAATCCAAGGCTGTGCTGGTAGCATTGGTTGTCACCAGCATACTCCTCTAGGATCAGACCTCCCTGTCTATCCTCTCCGCCAGAGTTGCACTTCACACAGAGCTGCACCCTCTGGCCTTGAACAGGCTCTTCCCTGTTCCTGCTCAAGAACTGGTTTCCCCTTGCCCACACAGAGCACTCATCTGTGTTACTGCCTTTGGTTGACAATAACTCCCCCTTAACTAAGCCTTTGGTTATCTGACCTTTCCAGGATACCCCATCTTCTCACAGGTCCTCACGGGGGTGAAGGCAACCAAAGACCATGTTCTCAGACAAACAAGAATTGTTATTACCTTCAAACTCCACCTCTACTGTCAATCAATAACTAGAAACATTTCCCTCTGCAACTTATTCCATACATACACACCGTGGGCTGGACTTCACTCCCACCCAAGGATAACTTGAGCAGAAACGGGGAACAGACTGTTAGAGGCCAGAGGGTGCAGCTCTCTGAAGTGCAACTCTGGTGGAGAGGACAGACAGGGAGGTCTGAACCTAGAGGGCTTTAAACTAAATTTTCTGGGGATGGGAGAGAAAAGCCCCAAAGTCATTAATGACCCGCAGGAAGGTAAGACATCAAATACCCTTATAGAAAGCAGAAAAAAGAGTAACATCTGGAGAGCCTTGTATACCAATGCCCATATATATTTCTAGATCTAGAGGCTGCAGTGATAGAAGCCAACTTGGATTTAGTGGCGGTCACGGAGACATGACTCACGGAGAACTATGACTGGGATATAGTTATACCTGGCTATAATGTATTCAGAAAGGACAGGGTTGGATAAAAGGGTGGAGTGGCATTATATGGTAAGAATAATATTAAAGTGACAGAACTGCAGGGCACATGGGGTAAGAAAGATGCGATGTGGGTCAAACTGGTAAGAGGGAAAGGAAAATGTATTTACATTGGTGTAATATACAGGTCATCTTAACAGTCAGAAGAAATGGACAGACACTTAATTGAAGACATCCACAAGATAGCTAGGAAACTACTGATAGATGATTTTAATATGCCAGACATAGACTGGGGTGTCCCTGCTGTGGGGTCATCTACAAGCAAAGGGATCTTGAATTCTGTACAGGAAGTACTGTTTCAGCAGCGGGTAACAGAACTGATGAGGGATGGAGCGATTCTAGATCTGGTGTTCACAAACGGGGAAAATGTTTCTGATGTTATGGTGGGAGATCATTTGGCATCTAGTGCTCACTTAATGGTGTGGATCAATATTAAAACAAAGGAGGAGAGGGCTTACTCAAGGCTGAAGGCCCTAGATTAAAAAAAAAACTTTGAGATGAAGGAATTTCTTAAGGAAGAGTTAGTTGGATGGGAGCAGCTGAAAGAAGTAGAACAGCAATGGGCAAAAACTGAAAGGAGCTATTTTAAAGGCGACAAACCTTTGTTAGAAAATTACATAAAAGCAAGAGGAAAAGAAGATCGCTCTGGTTCTCAAACGTAGTAGCTGAAAAGGTAAGGGAAAGAAGATGACACAGAAAGAGGGAGGCAGGCAAAAGTACCTGGAAAAGATTTTAGGAAAGTGAAGAGGCAAACAGAAGAAAGATAACCAATACATTAAAATTGGAGGACAAGACCTTTTTTAGATATGTGTCAGGAGGAAGTGCCAAAATAGCATTGTGAGTCAAAGCTGAGGGGGAGGAATATGTAGAAGCTAATAAGGATAAAGCTGAACTGCTTAACAGTTATTTCTGTTTTGTGCTCATGGATGAAAGGCTGGGGGAAAGGACCGCAGAAAATAAATGCAAATGGGGATGAATGGATGGTAGACCAGGACCGATTCACAGAAGACTGTATTCATAAGTACATAAGTATTACTATACTGGGACAGACCAAAGGTCTATGAAGCCCAGCATCCTGTTTGCAACAGTGGCCAATCCAGGTCACAAGTACCTGGCAAGATCCCAAGACAGTACAATGCATTTTATGTTGCTTATTCTAGAAATAAGCAGTGAATTTTCCCCAAGTCCATTTTAATAATGGTCTATGGACTTTTGCTTTAGGAAGCCAGCCAAATGTTTTTTTAAACCCCGCTAAGCTAACCACTTATACTGTATTCTCTGGCAACAAACTCCAGAGTTTAATTACATGTTGAGTGAATAAATATTTTCTCTGATTTGTTTTAAATGTACTACTTTCTAGCTTTATTGTGTGCCCCCTAGTTCTAGTATTTTTGGAAAGAGTAAACAAGTGATTCATGTCTACCCGTTCCATTCCACTCATTATTTTATAGACCTCTATCATATCTCCCCTCAGCCATCTTTTATCCAAGCTGAAGAGCCCTAGCCGCTTTAGCCTTTCCTTATAGGGAAGTCATTCCATCCCCTTTATCATTTTCGTCGCCCTTCTCTGTATCTTTTCTAATTCCACTATATCTTTTTTGAGATGTGGCAACCCAAATTGAACACAATATTCAAGGTAGCGATACAAAGGCATTATAACATCCTCATTTTTGTTTTCCATTCCTTTCCTAATAATACCTAACATTCTATTTGATTTCTTAGCGGCCGCCACACACCGAGCAGAGGGTTTCAACGCATCATCAGTGATGATGCCTAGATACCTTTCCTGGTCAGTGACTCCTAATGTGGAACCTGGCATTACAATTCAGGTTCTTCTTTTCCACATGCATCACTTTGTACTTGCTCACATTAAACATCTGCCATTCAGATGCCCAGTCTCGTATGGTCCTCTTGTAACTTTTCACAATCCTCTTGCGATGTAACAACTTTGAATAACTTTATGTTGTCAGCAAATTTAATTACCTCACTAGTTACTCCCATCTCTAGATCATTTATAAATATGTTAAAAAGCAGCAGTTCCAGCACAGACCCCTTGGGAACACCACTTTCTACCCTTCTCCATTGAGAATACTGACCATTTAACCCTACTCTCTGTTTTCTATCTTTTAACCAGTTTTTAATCCACAATAGGACACTACCTCCTATCTCATGAATTTCCAATTTCCTTTTGAAAATCCAGATACACAATATCGACCGGCTTATCTTTATCCACATGTTTGTTCACCCCCTTCAAAGAAATGTGATTGGTGAGGCAAGATTTCCCTTCACTAAATCCATGCTTTTGAATATGCTCAGTAATTTTGTTCTTTATAATAGTCCACCATTTTGCCTGGCACTGAGGAGCTAGCTAAAAGTAGACAAAGTGATGGGGTCTGATGGGATACATCCGAGGGTACTCAAGGAACTCGGAGACGTCCTTGTGGCTCTGCTGTCTAACCTCTTCAATGCTTCCTTAGAGGCTAGAGTGGTCCTGGAGGACTGGAGAAAGGCAGATGTGGTCACCTCTATACAAGAGCGGAAGTAAGGAGGAGGTTGGGAATTACAGACCTGTCAGTCTGACCTAGATGGTGGTCTGACCTCAATGGTGAGTAAACTAATGGAAGCATTTCTAAAGCAGAGGATTGTGAGGTTTCTTGAGTCAAATGGACTGCAGGACCTAAAGCAGAATGGCTTCACTAGAGGCAGGTCATGTCAGACAAATCTGATTGATTTCTTTGACTGGGTGACCAGTTGAATGTGGGAGGGGCGCTAGATGTGGTGTACTTGGAATTTAGCAAAACCTTTGACACTGTTTCACACAGGTGACTGATAAATAAATTGAGTGCTTTTGGTATGGGACCTAAAGTGAGTGGGTCAAAAACTGGTTAAGTGGAAGGAGGCAGAGGGTAGTGGTAAATGGATCTTGCTCTGAGGAAAGGGATGTATCAGTGGTGTACCATAGGGGTTGGTCCTTGGGCCAGCTCTCTGTAACATCTTTATGAATGATATTGTAGAAGGACTGTCTGGTAAAGTCTGTCTCTTTACGGATTATACCAAACTCTGAAATAGGATGGACACCTCAGAAAGTGTGGATGGCAAGAGGAAGGATCTGGCAAAGCTTGAAAAATGGTCCAAAAATTGGCAACTAAGATTTAATGCTAAGAAATGCAGGGTCATGCACTTGGGTTACAAGAGTCCAAGGAAATGGTACAATATAGGGGGTGACGTGCTTCTGTGTACAGAAAAAGGAGACTTGGGAGTGATTGTGTCTGATGACCTTAAAGTAGCCAAACAGGTAGAAAAGGCGATGGTCAAAGCCAGAAGAATGCTTGGGTGCATAAGGAGAGGGATGACCAGCAGGAAAAAGGAGGTGATAGTGCCTTTATACATCTCTGGTGAAGCCCCAATTGGAGTACTGCATGCAGTTCTGGAGGCCACACCAACAGAAAGATATAAACAGGATTCAGTTGGTTCAGGGGGTGGCCACTAAATTGGTAAGCGCTCTCCGTCATAAAACATATAAGGACAGGCTTATGAACCTGAACATGTATATGCTGGAAGAGAGGGGATATGATAGAGATGTTTAAATACCTCAGTGGCATTAATGTACAGGAGGAGACCATTTTTCAAATGAAATAAATCTCTGGAAAGAGAGGACATAGGATGAAGTTGAGAGGAAACAGACTTAGGAGGAATCAAAGAAAATACTCTTTCATGGAAAGGGTGGTGGATGTGTGGAATGGCCTCCAGGTGGAGGTCGTGAAGACAAAGACTATCAGAATTGAAAAAAAGTGTGGGACAGGCATGTGGAATCCCATAGGAAAAGGAGGAGTTAGTGGTTACTGAGGATGGGCAGACTGCATGGTGCATTTGCATTAGTAGCGGAAACTGGATGATGGAGAGAAGTAGAAAGCTGGGTCAAGAAGAACAAGTAATAGGGCAGACTTAGAAGATATAGAGAAATGAAAAGGCAGAAAGTTATTAAACCCCTTCTCCTCCCCCCCACACACACAGGAGGAGGAGAGTTAAAAACTGCAGAGGGAAGAGGGGAAAGAGGATAAGAAAGATTAGAGGAATGCACAAGTCTAGAATTTGAAAGAATGGGAAAAGCCTGGGTGAGAGGGATTATGGCATAGATGGACTAAGTGAAAAGAGAGATTAGTAGGGACTGGCTGAGGGGTGTGGTTTAGTGTGTTATGGACAGCCTTCATGGGTGGGTTGAGGAAGAGACTGATGGGTATGGACTAGAGGGTTAGGAAAACAATCACTAATGGAACTTTTAGTACTTCACTAGTTTTTCATTCAGTCACATGAGTCTTCTCATGTCTACCTCCTTTGCTGTTGACTTTCAGATATGGGCTGTCTGATCAATCACACTTGCAATGCTATCATGCTTTGTTCTTTCTTTTTTATAATTTTTGTTTTCTTTTTTTTTGCTATGGTGGGGGTGGAGGAAATATGTGCAAAATGTTTGATGTAAGCACCCCCAATTATTTTCAAAATTTAATTCTTATGAAGGAAGAAAGAGCTATAGGGCAGGGGAGAGGAAGATGGAGACTGTGGAGCTTGCAGTGCTGTGTGTGTGTGTAGGGGGGGAGGAGCAGATAGAGGGGAAGCGGTTTAGAAGAAGATATTGCAGGGCATGCGGTGGAATAGAAAAAGAGGAGGGAGATGTTGTAGAGCTGGAGATGATTGAGGTAGGGAAATGGGGGGGAAAAGTCTATACTTCTCCACTTTCCAATTTGACCTTCCTGCTCCTTGCCCTATTCCAAACATAACAATATGTATGGTTTGAATATTTTATTTATGTTTCTATGCACTTCAGATTTGCATTTGTGCTGATATTTAAACAATTCAGGCAGTCTTGAAAATCACATGAACATTTAGCAAGTGCACTGTACTTGGGGATGCATGATTTGTGAAATCAAGTGGCATGGCTATCCTAAATTCTGTATCTCATTCTAAAACTGAGAAATGTACTATGGTGTAAGAAAAAAAGAAACAGGAATAAAGAAGGAAGAAAAAGCAAAAGAGATGTTATTTTAGATATGTTATTCCCAGGAGCCAGATTATCTGGTGCCTAAAAATTGGCACCTGCTTGGGACAGATGGGAGAAAGAGATACCAGATTTGCCCTTCATTCCTGATTGAGACTGCTCTCTGCCTTCATACAAGAAAGGCCAGAGGAAAGAAAGAGAGATGAAAAAAAAAATGAATCCAATTAGACAAAACCATCAGAAATGACTAGCAAAAAAGTAATAGAAAGACAGCACAAATAGCAAGAGTTAAAAAGAAAACTAAAAAAAAATCTAAATTAAGCAAGCAAGGAAAGCATAATGAGCTAGATTCTGTATATGGCGCCTGAAAAATCCACGTGGAAAAAAATTACACCTAGGCATATTCTCTAAAACCTAAATTTTATATAATAGACTTACATTTCTGCGTGGTATATAAAATACGCCAAGCGGCTTGCCACACAACTAAATTTGGTTGCGTCCATTTAGGCCACGTTTTACTTGCTGTAAATCACGATGCCTAAATTAGGTGCAGATAGGGTGTATTCTATAATAATGTGCATAGATTTTAGAAATGCCCATGCCCCTTTTCAACTATGCGACTTAGAATTTAGGCACACCAAGTTATAGAATACACTTAGTGAGTTGTGCACGTAAATCTCAATTAATGACAATTAGTGTTAACATCCAATTAACAGCACTAATTAGCTAGTTAACTAATTCAGTTATGGGCATTGTTTTAGAATACGCTTCAGATTCTGTGCGGATTTTCAGGCGCTGTATATAGAATCCGGGGGAAAGTGACTAGGAAAAATGTTTTTGCTCTAGTGTTGGCTAACACTCAAGTTGAATATATATTTTTCATTCCTGTTACCTAGTAGTGTTTGTTGTAATGTCAAAATGATACCTGACAGCAGACAAGTTGAGGGGCGGTAAGTCCAACTTGGGTTTACCGCACGCTGATCTGGAGCAACCAACAACCCAATGCAGTCGCCGGCAGTAGTTCCAGCCCCAACATGTGCCATTTCCTACACTGGGGAAAATAGGGCTGTAATTTTTAGTGTGAAGCTAACCCAGCGGTAATTGGACAGCACCGTGCACTACCCGGTTACCGCCAGGTTAGTGCAAGAGCCCTTATTGCTATCTCAGTGGGTGGTGGTAATACTCCCCCTCACATGGCCACATGGTAAGAGCAATCTTGCCCCACGGCCATTGCTATTTTCAACCTTTTGTTTTTATTTGCAGCGGTAAAAAGGGGTGCATCGCTCGGCAAAAATGGCCCCCACCGCTAGCGCAGGGCCTTTTGTTTTACTGCAGCTTGCTAAAAAGATCCCTTAGTGTACTTTTTACATGCAGAAGGGGTTGGCAGTTTTTCATATAGTCCACTTTACTCCAAGAGATAGCTGTTTATCTGGACAAATGGCTTTTGGAACTTGCCCTTATTATGCATGCATACATGCACATGCACATAAAAATGTAATATTTTTAGAAATACGATGGCCAATTATATATCTTGTTGATATGTGTTTCTTTTTTACTGGACCTGTATGGGAAAGGATGATGTTGGGGTAGTCTTAGTTAATTACCAAAACCCTAGGGGCTCGGAAGATAATTGAGGGGGTGGGGTGCAAGGCTAAAGTTTTGCCTAGGATGTCTGATATAGTGCCCCTGTTCCAGTTGCAGATTCATTCACTAAAGCGGCAGCAGTTCTACCTCAGAATGAGCCACTGTCTCCGTGGTTGTTTAAAATCCTATTTGGAAAAAAGGGCACTTAAAAGTGTTTTTTTTTTCTGTCCAAGATATGTGCGGTGGTATTTAAGTATATTTGTGCCATAGAATGGCAGCTAAACATTTTATTCTGGTAAAGTAATAGTATAATATGTAAAACTGTCCATAGATAAGGGAACCAAAATGGACAGGCATTGTATCCCTTTTCTGTTGAAACAATGGTTGTGAGTTAAGCATTTCCAAATAGAGATGAGGTGTTATGCAGAAGCTGCATGGATTTGTAATAAACCACAACGATGTTTGATGTTGGTATAGTACAGCAGCTTTCCAGTGGCATCCAAGAACATACTGTTGGATAGAGTGAAGCTATTGAGGTTCTGTTATCGTTCTGATTAGACCACACACTCTGAGAAGAAACCAACAACAAAACCCGGCTATTCGAATGCAGTGACTTTGCCAAGACTAGTTTATGGTTTAAATGTGCTGGCAATGAGATTGTACAGTCTACATGAGAAAAGCTTATCTGTAGCTCTGCAGGATGCCACATAGTCTTTTTTGTTTTGTGGGAAAAAGATTCCACAGAGCAATAAATTTATTTCCCTCTCCCCCCTCATGCTGTTGTGTGTTAGAGAATGTTTACTTTTACAGAGAAGGAAGTCGTAGGGGTAAGGTGATTGTTGCAGGTCATTAGAGACTGGTCTCCATTTCTTTCTGAAAATAAGTTTACCTGTATAGAAAGTGGTTGCCAAAACTGAGAAACTTAGATACACAATCTGACTACTGTCTGTGCTCAATAGTGCATTAATCTAACTCAGGAGTTCTCAACCCAGTACTTGAGACACAACCGGCCAATCAGGTTCTCAGCGTACCCACAATGAATACACAAGATAAATTTGCATGCACTGTCTCCATTGTCTTCAGATCTATCTCATGCATATTCATTATGGGTATTCCGAAGTTGGGTGTGTCCTGAGGACTAGGTTAAGAACCATTGGTCTAACCCAGATGGCACTTATATTCTAGGTCAAGGGTTCCCAAATGTATCCTAGGGGAACCCCAGTCAGTTGGGTTTTCAGGATATCCACAGTGAGTATGCATGAGATAGATTTGCATACCAAGTAGGTCTGTACTGAATATTCATATTCGATTTGATTTGGCCCTGAATACAGCTGAAAGTGCTTTAAATTTGAATATGAATAATCCCTGGCTCTACTGTGCCAAATCCTACTGAAATTAAAGTTTGATCTCTGGTTTCATGTTGCTTCTTTTATTATTTGTTAAGTTAAAGATCAATGCCCGTTATTCATATTTGGCCAAATAATATTTTTTCATTATTGGTATTTGGCCGAATAATAAAATATGCTATTTGGTGCAGCTCTAATACCAAGGAGGCAGTGTATGCAAATCGATCTCATGCATATTGTGGATGTCCTGAAAATCTTATTGGCTGGGGTTACCCCAGGACAGGTTTGGGAATTACTGTCCTAAGTATTAAAAAAAAAACAAAAGCAAAAAAAGGGAAAAAAAAGTGTTACTACAGTGGTGGAAATAAGTATTTGATCCCTTGCTGATTTTGTAAGTTTGCCCACTGACAAAGACATGAGCAGCCCATAATTGAAGGGTAGGTTATTGGTAACAGTGAGAGATAGCACATCACAAATTAAATCCGGAAAATCACATTGTGGAAAGTATATGAATTTATTTGCATTCTGCAGAGGGAAATAAGTATTTAATCCCTCTGGCAAACAAGACCTAATACTTGGTGGCAAAACCCTTGTTGGCAAGCACAGCGGTCAGACGTCTTCTGTAGTTGATGATGAGGTTTGCACACATGTCAGGAGGAATTTTGGTCCACTCCTCTTTGCAGATCATCTCTAAATCATTAAGAGTTCTGGGCTGTCGCTTGGCAACTCGCAGCTTCAGCTCCCTCCATAAGTTTTCAATGGGATTAAGGTCTGGTGACTGGCTAGGCCACTCCATGACCCTAATGTGCTTCTTCCTGAGCCACTCCTTTGTTGCCTTGGCTGTATGTTTTGGGTCATTGTCGTGCTGGAAGACCCAGCCACGACCCATTTTTAAGGCCCTGGCGGAGGGAAGGAGGTTGTCACTCAGAATTGTACGGTACATGGCCCCATCCATTCTCCCATTGATGCGGTGAAGTAGTCCTGTGCCCTTAGCAGAGAAACACCCCCAAAACATAACATTTCCACCTCCATGCTTGACAGTGGGGACGGTGTTCTTTGGGTCATAGGCAGCATTTCTCTTCCTCCAAACACGGCGAGTTGAGTTCATGCCAAAGAGCTCAATTTTTGTCTCATCTGACCACAGCACCTTCTCCCAATCACTCTCGGCATCATCCAGGTGTTCACTGGCAAACTTCAGACGGGCCGTCACATGTGCCTTCCGGAGCAGGGGGACCTTGCGGGCACTGCAGGATTGCAATCCGTTATGTCGTAATGTGTTACCAATGGTTTTTGTGGTGACAGTGGTCCCAGCTGCCTTGAGATCATTGACAAGTTCCCCCCTTGTAGTTGTAGGCTGATTTCTAACCTTCCTCATGATCAAGGATACCCCACGAGGTGAGATTTTGCGTGGAGCCCCAGATCTTTGTCGATTGACAGTCATTTTGTACTTCTTCCATTTTCTTACTATGGCACCAACAGTTGTCTCCTTCTCGCCCAGCGTCTTACTGATGGTTTTGTAGCCCATTCCAGCCTTGTGCAGGTGTATGATCTTGTCCCTGACATCCTTAGACAGCTCCTTGCTCTTGGCCATTTTGTAGAGGTTAGAGTCTGACTGATTCACTGAGTCTGTGGACAGGTGTCTTTCATACAGGTGACCATTGCCGACAGCTGTCTGTCATGCAGGTAACGAGTTGATTTGGAGCATCTACCTGGTCTGTAGGGGCCAGATCTCTTACTGGTTGGTGGGGGATCAAATACTTATTTCCCTCTGCAGAATGCAAATAAATTCATATACTTTCCACAATGTGATTTTCCGGATTTAATTTGTGATGTGCTATCTCTCACTGTTACCAATAACCTACCCTTCAATTATGGGCTGCTCATGTCTTTGTCAGTGGGCAAACTTACAAAATCAGCAAGGGATCAAATACTTATTTCCACCACTGTATGTAATACTTTGGTATCTAAAAATAAAACATTACTATGCATGAACTGTTTAGTCTTTGGTTCATGTACACAGTGAGGAATGGAGAAATGTTACATACTTATGTCATCATACGTGTTACTATTAAACAACACTTAATTATCAAGCTTGATATTACTGATATTTTAGTGATTTTTGAGTATTAAAATTGTTTAAGCTAAAACACAATAAACTAACATCATTCAAATGATACAATTAACAATGTGTCGGAATTTTGCAGTTGTAGTAACATAGTAACATAGTAGATGACGGCAGAAAAAGACCTGCACGGTCCATCCAGTCTGCCCAACAAGATAACTCATATTTGCTGCTTTTTGTGTATACCCTACTTTGATTTGTACCTGTGCTCTTCAGGGCACAGACCGTATAAGTCTGCCCAGCACTATCCCCGCCTCCCAACCACCAGCCCCACCTCCCAACCACCGGCTCTGGCACAGACCGTATAAGTCTGCCCAGCACTATCCTCACCTCCCAACCACCAGCCCTGCCTCCCAACCACCGGCTCTGGCACAGACCGTACAAGTCTGTCCAGCACTATCCCCGCCTCCCAACCACCAGTCCCGCTTCCCACCACCGGCTCTGGCACAGACCGTATAAGTCTGCCCAGCCCTATCCCCGCCTCCCAACCATCAGCCCCGCCTCCCGATCTTGACTAAGCTCCTGAGGATCCATTCCTTCGGCCAATGCTCAGTGTTCACCCCCAGCTTTAACACAGGTCTTTAGTCATTTTGGGAAGTTTTTAACAGCCTTATCTATGGGCCCCTGTGGCAGGCTGTCCCAGATCATCTGCAACTCTTTCTTGAGTTAGGCCATTGTTTGAGGCTTTGGGTGAAGCTTGTAATAGATCTCCAACATAGTAGTCCAAGGAGTTTAGGTCCAGCAAACTTGTTTTTCAGAATTCTGTCACTGTGATATCAACTATAATCTGGTAGGTGTTTTTTTTTTTTTTTTCAAATAATGGTAATTTTACAGTGCAAACATTTTTGATCGTGCAAAAATAGCTGGGTGCTCACACTAAGAAGTCTGTAACTTTGCCATGTTTAAAGATAGTCTCATTCCACTTGGCACATAAACATAGATAGTAACAACAAATAAAGCTGTAAAATGTTATATTTGAAATTCCAAGCGGTTGCTGAGAAAACAGCAAAAAAACTCAAGGGGGTTAGTTTTTTTTTTTTTTTTTTTTGCTTCATTCTGTAGATTTTGCTGCTAATCTGAACCTAAAATTACCCAGACATCTTTGTTTTTTCTCTTCTTGGTAATCCAATCATTCGAGAAAACATTGGTTATTTGTGCCTCTTCAAAAACCATTGATTTGATAATCTGCTATATATAGACCCGTTGTTTACCCTGTTTTGCTTTGTAAATGCTAGTGTATGCACAATTGTATATACCACCTTTCACGGATAAAGAACAAAGCAGTTTACAAAGTAAATTATCATTATAGCTTCATTTCCTTTATCCCAAAAACGGGGCCCAATGTGGGTACATGAGCTAATAAAATACAGCACAATGTGCCTTATATTTTGCATTTTTCCAAATGAATCAGAATGAAATCTGTTGGTTCTTATTGATCTGAACCTTTATTGGCCTAAACTATGAGCAAACCAGAAGCATCCGTCTGATCTAGACGCAAATTGAGTAAGAGAATGGTTGACTCCCTGAGAGAAAGTATGATAGACTATTCAGTAGAAAAGATTTCAGGAAATATAAAGCTTGTGTACATCAGTTTCAAAAACAGTGGCTGGTCAGACTAATGATAATCACTTTAACAAGGTGGAAAAATCTTTGTTTCCTAGGAGAGAATCGGTGACTGAAGGTGAAGAGAAAATGGCATTGCAAATAATGGATGAAAATGCATATTTATCATGAATACTTAGCTTTAGTACAGAATCAATATGGACATGTCAGGGGAGAAACATCTAGAAACTATGGATCCTGTTACTAAGCCATGCTATAGGTACGTTAGCATTTTTAGCACGTGCTAACGCTAGAGACACCCATAGAAATATATAGGTGTCTCTAGCATTTAGCATGTGTTAATCTAGCATGCTCTAAAAACGCTAGCACATTTTAGTAAACAGGGCCCTATGCATACTTGTTATCACTTCAAACTGCTATTAAGGGGTCCGTTTAATAAAGCGTGGAGGGGCATAATCGAAAGGGGTGCCCAAGTTTTCCTGAGGACGTCCTCGCAGGATGTTCCGGTGAAGGAGTGTGGAAACCCGTATTATCGAAACAAGATAAGCGTCCATCTTTCGTTTCGATAATACGGTTGGGGACGCCCAAATTGTGAAATTTAGGTCGACCTTAGAGATGGTCGTCCTTAGAGATGATCGTCCCCGATTTTCGGCGATAATGGAAACCAAGGACGCCCATCTCAGAAACGACCAAATGCAAGCCATTTGGTCATGGGAGGAGCTAGCATTCGTAGTGCACTGGTCTCCCTCACATGCCAGGACACCAACTGGGCACCCTAGGGGGCACTGCAGTGGACTTTAGAAATTGCTCCCAGGTGCATAGCTCCCTTACCTTGTGTGCTGATCCCCCAACCCCCCCCCCCCCCAAAACCTACTACCCACAACTGTACACCACTACCATAGCCCTAAGGGGTGAAGGGGGGCACCTACATATGAGTTCAGTGGGTTTCTGGTGGGTTTTGAAGGGCTCACATTTACCACCACAAGTGTAACAGGTAGGGGGGATGGGCCTGGGTCAGCCGGGCTGAAGTGCACTGCACCCACTAAAACTGCACCAGGGACCTGCTGTCATGGAGCTGGGTATGACATTTGAGGTTGGCATAGAGGCTGTCAAAAAAATATTGAGAGAGTTTTTTTTTTTTTTTAGGGTGGGAGGGGGTTGGTGACCATCGTCCCCGTGAACTTTGGTCATCCCCGCGACGGAAAGCAGTTGAGGACGCCCAAAATTGGCTTTTGATTATGCCGATTTGGACGACACCCGGAGAAGGACGGCCCATCTCCCGATTTGTCGAAAGATAGGCGCCCTTCTCTTTCGAAAATAAGTCTGTTAGTGTGCTAATATTAGTGTGCACTAACCCATGGATTCTATATAAGGTGCCTAGATTTGCATGCCAAAATGTGGGTATGCTCCTGAGAGATACACGCAAATTAATTGGCTGAGCCAATTAACATCAATAACTGGACGCTAAGAACCAATTGACCAGACATCTGGCTGCGTGCCAAAAAGCCATGGCACCTAACTCTTAGCGTGTAACTCAAAAGGGGGCGTGGCCATGGGAGGGGCATAGGCATGTTGGGGGGAGTTCTGAAAAGTTTCGTTCATTGTTACAGAATACTGCCTTAGCGCACCTAATTTGAGCACCAGCATTTACACTGAGTTTCAAATCTGCGCTGTGTGATTGTATACTGACGATTTTCCAGCACCGAATTATGAGCGCTGCTGAAGGAATGGCTGCACATTGCCATGAACCTTCTTGCTGAATTTACTTTCAAATTACATGAAAGAATGAGATGCCTTTTTGTTTTAATATCATATTTGATGCTGTTGTGGTAAAATTTGCAAGTTGTCCGTCAAGACATTTGATTGCATGGAAATTCTAATGACCTACTTGTGAACCATGATGGAAGGCGTATGCAGAAGGCCACAGCATGGACAATTTTGAAACTGGAGATTTGATTCAGTATCTGATACATATAATCTGTACTCCACAGGCTCTTTCTCCCACAAAGTTATAATTCATTTGTCATTGCCTTACCTCCTTTTATTCTTACTGCTACCAGCACAAGCCTCCATTTAAAGCATTTTGTAGAGATTCAAAACACCTGTTTAGCAAGCTTAGCAAAAAAAAAAAAAAAAGGTTTACTCCCATTTTTCCTTTTGTTGTCTGGAGATTTCCTTACAAGTTATTGTTTTATTATATTTAAACAAATCAATTTGGTTGCAGAGTTTTTTTTTCTGTCATAATGAACATTTTGCAGCACAAAGCTCATTGATTTTTCACAGCCCTGAAAAACAGTTGATGAATAGCACTGGGATGTCTCCAGAGAGACTCATTTGTGGCAGCCTGAAGAAACCTCAACTGACTCGCTCTCCACCCGCCCCTCACTCCCCTCCCCCCTTGGTCTGCATTAAGCCTCAGCTCTAGCTGGAGACAAAAGCAGCCTGTGCTTCAGATATAAATAAAATGGCACCCACAAGGGAGTGAGAGCTCAGGCAAAAAGCTCAGCCCCCTGTGTGTGTGATTCCAGCACATTCCAGCTGGCTACAGAATTTCCCCCTTCATCCAGGCCATGAACTTTACAACCCTGAATCTTATTATTCCCCCTGCCCTCCCACATGGCAACTAATTGTGATTGGTGAGGCTTATTTATTTTTTAAAAAAATATATAAAAGCATTCAGCAAGTACATCAGAGATAGTCTGCTGCTGTCGACCTGATGAAAGAACTGCACAAAGCTACATTTTTATTGCGTGTATGTATGTATATGCATGGGTATATATGTTTCCTCTTCATTGTCTTATATTTTATGGTGGCGGGATGGTATTTCCAAATTACTTTGTGCCGTTTATGTGGATTATTAAGCATGTGTGCATAAGATCAACATGTTTATCTGCTCCCCCACTGCATAACTTTTTTGAAGTGTTAATGCAAATTTCTGAAACAGCTAGTGCAGCTACATTATTTAAACATGCTAATGACCCTAAAATGTAACTATTAACCCTATTCTTCGTCTGACATACACTTAAATTTGCTTCTCTCACTTTTTTTTCCTGTAGGCCTGAACAGTTAGGTCACCTCCTTCAACCCTGGTAGAGATAAGAAACTTGTGATCTCACTGACAATTTTTAAAACTAGCCTGCTATGATGGACTTAATTTCAGTATATTGAAACCTGAACTACTATTGGCTAGTAGCAGTTGTGTAGTAAAGAAATTTGCATATGACAAGGAGGCTAGATCGGCCTGTGTGTGTTATAACAGATAGTGATCATGAAACAACTTTCATTGCTCTTCAGATAAGATACTAGTTTTAAACAAGCCCCACTGTTGGCATTGGTTATGCTCATAACCCCTGTTTATTGCAGCCATGAGCAAGCCCCAAATACTGCCCATAAGTAGTACTGTGAACACTGCTTGGTTTTCACTTCCTCATTCACCCCCTCTCTTCTCCCTGGGTTTATGAATGCTGTATCAGCCAGTCTAGGGGTCACAAGACTTAAATGAAACTTGGATCCTTGACTTATTCAGTAGCACTGCTGGACCCTGACAACTGGGCTGGCACACGAAATTGATTCATTTGGGGGATGGCAGTGGGAGGTCTAATTTCTTCCAGATTTATTCAGTTTGATAAATTGTAAATTACACCCCACCTTTGTATAGCTGTAAGTGGCACAAATCAGTTTAGACTGGACCAAACAGCAGTCTTTCAAAGATTGAAGCTGATGATTGCAAGACAGTTAGCTGAGAGCTGCATGTAGCCTATAGGCTGCCAGTTGGCTATGCAGGGTTTAATACAAAACCAGTGGCATCTAGGTCATATATGTGAAATCCACAGAGCATAGAAAAATAGAGACAGGTCAGTTTACAAAAAGCTGCTGAGTAGCAAAGGTACCCAGTTCATTTTAATAATACATTGAGTTGAAGCTAACCTAATATATTTTCAGCTGAAGAGTCACTTAAAGCTAACTGGGCAGTTTGCCCAGCTAAAATTGAGAGCCACCTGGATGTTTGGAGTTGCCTAGCTAAACGTATCCAGTTAGCACTGGAAATCAATGCCAATTGGGTAAATCGTGATGTGGTTCTGGTTTTTGGAGCCACTTATCTTTTTGCCTGGTTTACTTTAGCTGCCTTGCAATTTTAGGTGGTGAAATGTAGCTGGTTGCAGTGGATTTGGCCCCATAGATGTTTTATGCAGTATTGAAGAATGACATAAAGTGGGCTGCAGTAAGAGGTGGGCAAGAAGGTTGAGTGCTCTGAGTGCCAAACCCTGGGAGGGTGCCACAATGCACTTTTGAGTCAGTCTGTGAGCACAGAGCCCAGCCAGGAAGAGAGGGAGGCATGGGTCACTGAGGCAGAAATTGATGGATCATGGGTCTGTATGTTCAAAATGTGACCCAGCATTTATTTTTAAAGTAGGGGCTTACCTATTCAAGCTCAGTTTCAAATATTATCTCACATCTATTGCAGTGCTCATTTTGAGGGGGAATGCATAGGAATGGCATTCCCACAGTTAGCAAAGTGGCAGAGTGCTTGGGAGCATCATTCTCCATGTTAGATAGTTACAGAATTGTCATTGATTATATTCAATATATTGTGAATGAGTCATGGATAATGAGTCATATAATTGTTGGGTAATGTGTCAAATGGGCCATGGGTCAGTGCACGACTTATTGCTTACGCTGCAGGGCAACGAAAAGTGTGGGAAGTAGACCAGGCTGACCAGGAACAAACAAGTAGACTTCAAATGATGGTAAAACGTTTATTTAGTAAAGACTCAACACAGCACCGTGTTTCAGCAGTGAGCCTGCTTCAGGAGTCTTTAACATATGTAAAACCATCAAAAGGCAAATGACGTTGATACAAGCAGTTGTAGAAATATGGTCTTGGAAAAAGATCTTTGTTAAAATACTGTAATCAGTTTGTTTTGGGTCATCCTGGTCTATTTCCTGCTTTTCATTTCTCTATATTTTACCTTGGGATCTCAGTGTTCCCATTTTGGCGGACCTTCGCTGTTACTCTGCAGGGCACCATTTTGTTACATAAATTTGATTATGCAGTTAGAACTAGATTCTATATATCACGCCTAAAAATAAAATCAGCGCCGAAACGAAATACGCCTGCATACCCTATAAAGTACACCTAAATTTAGGTATACTTTGTAGAATAAGCGTAAATTTCCATGCAGTTTATAGAATACGCTGAGTGCCCATCCGTGTGACTAAATTTAGTCATGGGCAGTTACGTCAAAACTTGGTGTAAATGCAGACACCTAAATTAGGTACGGACTGTGTGCATTCTATAACATGCATAGATTTTAGAAATGCCCATGACCCACTCATTCCGCGCCTCCTTTAAAAAGTATGGGATGTAGAATTTACACACATCACATTGTAGAATACTCTTAGACAGTTCTGCAAGTAAATTATAATTAATGCCAATTAGTTTCAATAATTGCTTAAGTGGCAATTATTGGTGCCGATTGGCTTGTTAACTAATTAAGTTGCACATAAATCCAGAATACGACTGGATCTGCATATGCAACTTAAAGTTGCACTATGTAGAATCCTGAAGTTAGTGCCTTACTTTTAGAAGTATACTGTAAATAAGCAAATAACCCACTCCCTTTCTCTCTTCTTAGATCCAGAGCTATTAAACCTTAATTTGTCTGATGCTGAACGATCCTCATACCTTCCTGTAGTCAAAATGGATTTGGTATCAACTGTAGGATTTTGTTCAAGATGAAATAGTACAACCTTGCTCCACCCCAGTCTCTAGCCTCTCATAGCTGGGATATTTGTGGCCGGGGGGGGGGGGGGGGGGTGAAAGAACGATCTCATAGTTTTCTAGAAGGTAGGATGTCTTTCGTTTAAAATAGACTGAGGGCAAAATCCTAGAAACCTCAAAAATTGCTCCTGTCTTTTTCAGACTTTCACAGGTTCATCTCAGGTCAGATAATGGTGTTTCCCAGCTCTTTCCTGGAGGCACACTTATCTAGACTGGTTTTAGGATACCCATAATGGATATGCTTCAGGGAGATTTGCACACATTGGAGCCCTAGTGTGCGCACATCTGTTTTGTGAATATTCACAGTGACAATTCTGAAAACCCAACCAAATTAGTGTGCCTCTGGAAAAGGGCTGGGAAATATTAGTGTAGTAGTAGTAAACACCATGTCAATATGTTCTGTAGTTGTAGAGTCCTGTGAACTTGTTTCAGTTGATGCTTCTCTTTAGTATTAGAACATCAGCATGGTTTCTTCACAGCAGAGAAAAACCCCTTTGATCCTTATGACTCATATGATCTCAACCACAAGACCTGAAGGGTTGCTTTTGTGGATGGGGGTCATTTCAGCTCATAGTCACGAAGCTTCAGGCTCTAATAAATTATCCTTATTGTGCCTGATTCTGTCATAGTATGGTAATGATCCACACATATCCCAGTAGAAATTCAACACTGCATTTAGTTTGTACTGCCAACATTTCTTCCAAGGCATCATTTCCATAAGAAAGAAAAAGGTCTACTTTTCCTGGCTTTCAAGTTAGCTTTGCTTTTTTGCTATCATGGACTAAAGCCCATAAGGAGTCTACTGCACCCCTTGATTCTTATAACTCTAATGGGCCTTAAATATATGGTTACAAATCACACCTTTTCTGATTGGATATCACATCCTTTAATACCTAGGCACGTCTGATCTCAAAGAACCATGTTTGTTTACCTCAGTTCTACCACCACTGAGGAAACTGCAAAGCTGTGGTGTGGCATTCAGTCCACTCATTCACCTCCATTTTTTAGACACAGTCTCCGGGTGGGTACTAGATTTGGACAGTCTGCTTTTCCATGACCACTTTGAGGGACGGAGCGCCCTCCCCCCTCCACACACACATCTCTCTTAAGGCTAATTTTGCAATTTCTGGTTGTTTCCTCATTTTATGAAAGGCAGCACAGAAAGGAGTTCTCTCTGTAGGAATGAGAACACATTTCCTACACATTGCTGTTTCTTGATTTGTGTTCACCCCACCCCTTCCCTTTTGTATAATTAAAGATAACCCTTATGGTGTTTCATGGATGTGACTCAGTGACCCATGTGTCTCTGGAGAAAGCTTACCTTGAAAAGTTATTCTATAAAGTCAGCTGTTCACCAGTCATATCGTCTTTCCCTTTCTTCTTTTCCCAAGCCAAAGCTTGGTGTGGGCACTGAAAGGACTTCAGGCCTTTTCTAGAAAGCTCTATAAGAATTTGTCCATTTGTTCCCAGGGATGGATGCATGACTCATTGTGTGAATGGTAAATCACTTTTTGTGACAGCACAGTAGGCAGGCACATTTCTACTGTCAGCATATGTTTCTACGCATGTAGTAGGTTATATGAGTTCTGCACATAACTGACAACTACCAAATAAAACCCAGTTTAAGATTTCTTTGCAGGACTCATTTTGTTTTATTAATACTGAAACTTGTGCCTGCAATAGAGACAGTTTGCTTCCCTTTGTAGAAATCTTTCTAAGGAAAGCAGATGACGATTGCTTATGTATTCCTTGCTTTATAATATAATTTGCATCCTAAACAAAGAGTAATCCATGTGTCCTAAGAGGTAGATTAGCATAGTCTCCTGTAGCATGCTTGCTGCCATTAAACTGGGAAAGAGAAGCTGAATGTGCTTCTTGTAGAAGGAAGTGGGCAGCATGAAAGGCGACCCCATGCAGAGGGTCTTCTCTCTCCATCTGCTGTAAATCGTGCTCTTCAGAAAATTAGATTTGGCAGTGAACCCATATCACTAGAAATGTCTGTGTGGCCATGCACATAAATTATCAATCTTTAATTATGCTTTCTTCTGGCCCTTGCTGGACTTTCAAAGAGATGGTTCAGACAATAAAAGGAGTAAGAGCATGTGCATGCTTGCATGTGCAGCATCTATGTTTTAAAGTAATCATAGGAGCGTAATTGCTATGAAGTGGAAATGTAATGAACTGACATGGATTTCCCCACCCATTATTAAGTAAATGAATACTTATTACTTGCAAACTGGATGTAAACAATGCCAAAAAAATGTTGCTAGTTTGAAACTGATGATTATATAATTTATATGCATTGGCTGTTCTTTCTACACTTTCTAAATCACCTTCAATTATGGTGTATATCAAATAGTGCCCTCGGATGCCAGTGGAGTCTTGTTCTTAGATGTTCAGAGCAGGAGGAGTGGAAGACTAGTTAGGGCACAGGACTGAAAACTGACAAGCCCTTAGATATCTCAGTCCTAGATTTATATGTGATCTTACAGAGCTTGCTGTTTTCATGGTACCTCACGTTCCTTAAATGTACTGAAATTTGGTGGTGGCAAAATGTTTCTTAGGTCATGTTTGCCTTTGAAAGTGTACTGCAGTGCCCTTGTTAAAAACAAGGGATTGTATTTTGTTTCTGAACGGCCATGGTTCTAAAGCTTGGCTAAAACTACAGATGTTATATTTATGGTGGGCATGAGACGGGAGGGGCTTATAGAAATCACTCATGTTGAAAACCTTGTACAGTTGTGATGCATCAGCTTTTCCTTATACACATTAAAAATACATTAAAATTAGACCAGGAATCTGACTTACAGAGAGCTGCCATTCTTTACAGTGTTAAATGGTTGAAAGGTTAAACGATGCTTAAAGTTTCCCTCACTCTCCTGTGCTGAGAATTGTTTATTTTCAGAGACAAAATAGGATAAAACTTGTTCAGCCCCATTTTAGATAAAATGTAGAGATCTGAATGTAGATATTCAGGTTAGGACATCTAATGTACAGCCTTTTCTAAAATTCATGCATCAGTTATGTATGGAGGGGAGCAGCCATTTTACAATTGTCATGGTCTAAAAACATCAACGGAGGTAACTCATTAATATCCACAACTACGTGTCAGTACTTAACACATCTAAGTTGATATTTTCACACCTAGATGCGTGTATGTGCCATTTAAAATGCTCCCAATGAAGTACAGAAGCAGCAATCATTTGGCATTATTGATTCTGGAGGAAAACACTGGCAGGTTAAGGGGGTCACCTTCCCCTAATTCCTCTTGTAGCATGTTGCCCAAAACAAGAACTTTTACAAGAACCTCTGTGTACCCGGAGCAGTTGTGAATCCTAACGTTTATGTTGGTGATCACAGATGCCCATTCCCCTTCTGAGTAGGGAAAACACGTGTATTTTTTGGATCTACCCTGGTTGCACCCAAACCACGCCTCCTTGCTATATGCATATTTTGCTTTCAAAATTGAGTTTTTAACATTTGATATACACACATAAATTTCAGTAGTTTCCATTGTTAATTGTGATTTCTAAAATAAATGCCTTAAGGCAGTGGTTCCCAAACCTGGTCCTGGATGCACCCCAGTCAGTCAGTCAGATTTTCAGGATATCCACAATGAATATTCATGAGAGAGATTTGCATGCACTGCCTCCAGAATACACTTGTAAATAATAATTTAGGTGTCAGCATTTACACCAAGTTTTTACTTGGCAAAACTGTCTACGACTAAATTTAGTCACATGGATAGGCGATTGGCATATTCTATATACCGCACAGAAATTTAATACACTTAAAACTTGGTGTAAATGCTGATATCTATATTATACATGGACTGGGTGTATTCTATAGATTTTAGAAACTTCCTTAACCCGCCCATGGTCATGCCCCCTTTTCAACTATGTGACTTAGAATTTACGCACATCACATTACAGAATATGCTTAGACAGTTCTGCATGTAAATTTTAATTAATGTCCATTAGTGGCAATAATTGTGGCAATTATCGGCGCTTATTGGCTTCTTAACTAATTAACCTAAGTCACGCTATATAGAATCTGGGAGTTTGCGCCTAACTATGAGCACAAGCACTTATGCCTGCCAAAACCTGGTTTAAATTCTTGCGCCCAACTGATGGCAGTTAGGTGATCAAATGCCTAATTTCTGGGAATGCCCCTTACCTGTCCGTGCCCTTCCCATGGCCACAGCTCCTGTTGAGTTGTGTGTTACAAAATTCAGGCATGCATGTTATAGAATAGGGCGTAGAGCAGATCCATGTGCAACTGCTAATTACTGCCAATTAAGTGCTTGTTAATGCCAAGTTTTGATTGTTATCACCTAATAAATTAGTTTATGCATAGATAAATTTGGGTGGTTTATACTGAATCTCGGGTTTGGTTGAGCTCAGTGTGGTATGAGTAATGGTGTTGAAGTTTGAACTTGGATCTATAGATTTGACATTGCTATGCTATTACCAATGGGCTACATTGTCAACCCATTATTCTAGAATATGTGGCACTCTGTAGCTGATGAGAATCTGGCCTTGAGAAACAGAGACGTTGCTTGAGAATTGGTCTCCCAGTCATGGACTATGGAAGGCAAACATCTGTGTAATTTTCTTAGACGAGATTGCAGACCTTTAATGGGATCTTCCATCTGAGTGCCAGGTTTTTTTAACCATCTTTCGTAGGGGTAACACCAGGTGTGGAAATTTCTGGCTGTCTAAAATGTAGTAGCTACCATTGCCCTAGGTTGGAGGAGAACTGTTGCAGCAGGGTCAGAGCCACCATTGCTTAGGAGAGCCTGGGCCTGGGAGGATCCAGCATCATTGCTGTTGCTTAAGGTTTCTAACTGGCTCCAAATTTTCAACACAGATTAGTCCAGTCCTTGTTTTATCTCACTGTATAAATGGACTTGTAATAATGTTTTCCATTACAAATGCAATAGAGACACTAGAACTACAATATAGAACCAAAGACTAAAAATAAAACAAAAAGGCAAAACCAAAATCAAAAAAGTGCTAAACTAAAAAAAAGGAAATCTGAAATATAGACAAAGAGCAACCTCTTAAAAAAAAAAAAAGAGTCAGAGTCGACATACAGAAAAAACAACTATAATGAGCAAAAAGCAAGGGTGGTGGGTAGGAAAGAAAACTAAATTGTTGTCTGGGCTTCTAAATCTTTTTTTTTTTTTTTTTGGTAAGCATCAAACATTTATAAATATTTTTCACCCCCCCCCCCCCCCCCCTCAGATGCCCTTTTCTTTGTGATAGAAGGAAGAGTATTCCAGCTCTCAAATATGGACACCCCATGGTAATTCAATATCCGTTGTCTTATAGCAAAAGCAGGTTTGTTTGGTTTTCTTTTAATGATTATATTTTGACATTTACTCAAGTATCTTGGATAGACTAGAAATACTCAAGTAATTTAACAATGGTTGTGCCCAAAAATAAGAATAAAAAAACAGGGCGTAATGACATACACTAGTTAAAACACTATTTAAAATTTGTATCGTCTGCTCTCCTTTTTCTGACAATGTGCCTTTTTGCACTTGAATTAGATGCGTAAGTAAGCTATGTCATAGCTATGTCATATTTTTGAAGAAATGGATTATATTTTACCTCTAGGTAGTATTTTATAATTTAAAAATGTTAAACTCATTGGAAAATATTATTTTGGGGTTTTTTGGGTTTTTTTTTAGGACATTCCCTCTATCAAGTAGAACACATTTGAAGTCTGTGAGATAATGATGTGCACATGTGGCTTGAAGATCCTTGATTTTGTAAATAACACATATACCCCTGGATTCTATATAGCGCACCTACAGAGCCGCATTGAAATCCAGCAAATTCTATAACCACATGCATAACTTAATTGGCTTAATAAGTTAATCAGCATTGATAACAGCACTTAACAAGCAATAATGAGCACTAGTTGTCTATAATTAGAGTTTACGCACACAACTCACTAAGTGTATTCTGTAATAAACTGCACCTAAATTCTAATGTGCGCAGTTCAAAAAGGGTGGGGAAATGGGTATTCCACATGTACTTACAGAATGTGGCCCAGTGCACATAAATCTACACGCAGGGATTTACGCCACATTTTCATTGGGGTAAAAGGAGACGTGTAGTTTTAGGTGCTGGGATATCAACTAAGTGTATTCTATATATCATGCTTAAACCTAGGTGCCGCTTATAGAAATGCTTAGGTGGAACAGATTACCGCATGGATTTTTTAGGCAGATTTGGGATCGCTCCTGCCCAGAGACCTACTGGACCACCAGGCTCAAGCCAGTAGGCCACTAGTGTTGGACAGAGATTTCTTTGGAGGGTGGGAGACTCATTAGGGGAGGAGGTGTTAATCTGATGTAAGGGTCTAATTCGGTGGATTTTGATTAGGGGGTTGTGATTGGAGGAGTGGGTACAGGTACTGCTTGGGGCAGGGATATGGTCCAGGAGTATCAGGCTGTGGCTTGGTGGCCCTATGCTCCTGGGCTAATGGACTAATGCTTTGTGTGAGGTGGTTCCTAGGCAGCGCAGCATTAGTCCTTTACTACAGAAGTTGGCAACCTGAGGTACAGAGGTATCACAGGTTGGTTGACTCCTGTGGTAAATCAAGGTGTGGTTAATAGCTTGCTTTTTACTGCACCTTGATAACTTTCACCCTTAGTGGTAAATGTGACTTTAACATGTGTTAATATGCTCATGCTATTTTTTAAAAGATTTAATTCAAACCTTTTCAGGAGTAGTTCAAGGCAAGATGCAACTCCCTGGCCCTGGAGGACTGACAAATTTTGAACCTTAAGCTTTGGAGGGTTAAGTGACTTGCCCAAGATTACAAAGAGCAGCAGTCAGATTTGAACCCTGGTTTTCCTGGATCTCAGTCTGCATCTCTGACCACTAAGCTGAGTGAAAACATGACAAGGCTCATTTAAAAGGAATATAGATTGCATCAATGCTGACATTAATGTAAAACTTTGACTAGATCTCTGCAGCGTTTTAACGCGTTGTTCAGGAAAGGTATTAATGATTTTCATGAATAACTTGCTCAATGCACTTTCCCACACCCTTTTAATATGCTTTAATAAATATTTCTGAACTCTTCATGTTTAGGTTATGTAGGTTTGCATTCCAATTAGGACTTCACTTTAATAGCAGTTAACTCTGCAATTAGGAGGTCTTTTACAAAGGCGCACACTAAAGATTAGTGCGCACTAAATACTAGACACACCCATAGGAATCTATGGGGTCTCAAGCATTTAGCGCGCACTAAAAATACTAGCTCTCCTTTGTAAAAGGACCCCCTAATGCATTAAAACATTAATTGTAATTTTAAAAATTAATCACGATTAAAAAAATCTAATCACCTTGCAGTGTCTCCTGCCTCCTCCAAAAATCTCTTCAACTCCAAACCCCTTTTCTTGGTGCAATTCAACATCTTCCTCCCCATCCATGATTCAATATCACCCATCCTCCTGCACCAATCTACTTAAAGGTGATCTTCTATTGAGCCTTACTAGCGGCAGCATTGCACATATACTGCCTGGTCCAAAATATTCCCTCTGACAGGAAGTGATGTCAGAAGAGGCGGGATGGGCCAGAGAGAAAGCTTCAGAGTAGGCCACAGGCGACATGTGCAACACTCCCAGGACCAAACACCCACAGAAGGTGAGCTCTCCACAAGGAAACCAACGATAGGCAAATACACAGTGGATCCAAAAAAGTCCTCTCACAATGAGTGTCTTCCTGAACAAGGTCTTTATTAACAATAGCAGACTTGACCCGACCAGCAGAAGACCACCTTTAAAGTAGACCAACGGGTATATGGAGGGGAGGGCAGATGCTGAACCCTGGGTGGGGGGAGAAGTGTGAGCTGCAGACCTGCAAGCAGAACTGGAGGGGTCACCAATGGAAGTTGTGACCAAGGCAGCTCCAGAAGCCATGAGAAGACAATGGTGATGATCACCACCAAGTTTGTGTTGCTGCTCACGGGGATGGATGGGAGGGAGAGGTGCTGCACAATGTGAAGGAGGAAGGGGAGAGAGAGATAATGGACCCCCGGAAAGAAAGAGAGATAATGGATCTTGAGGAAGAGGAGAGGAAAGGAAGGTTAAGAAAGGGAGAGATATTGGATCTGGAGGTGAGAAGGAGAGAGATTATCAGTCCTATAGGGAAGGGAGGGGGACGGGATTTGATATACTGCCTCTTTCTGTGGTTACAATCAAAGCAGTTTATATATTAGATACAGGTACATATTTTGTATCTGGTGCAATGGAGGGTTAAGTGACTTGACCAGAGTCACAAGGAACCGCAGCGGGAAATAAATAAAACAATTAATTGTGTGATTAATCGCAATTAAACATTTTAATCGAAATGCAGCCCTAGTTCTAAATTGTTTTTCCTTCTGTGTGCAAAGCTGTTTATACAAGAAAACAATGGAGAGGCTGGTTATAAATCAGAAAGGGAGGGGGTCAAAAGGTTCAGAAGCACGCAAAGTGACATGAAAAGTTCTTAAACTTCTGTACCCTTATTTGACTCGTAGCTTAATAGTACAATAAATAATATGCCATTTTTCATATAATGAATGAGTATGTTTGCAAACAGTTCAAGAGGGCCATGGTGAACAATGTTTTTATACTGCTAAGTCATTGCAAGAGAGAGATTACCCTCTGGCTAGCCAATCAGACAGCAAGATTTTGCTTCTAAATAATGGAATGTAAAAAGATGAATTGAACAACCAAGGGCATCCAGCATTCTTTATAAGAGAGAAACTCATTAACATTTGGATTAGGTCTTCTATTTATTTATTTGTTTGTTTGTTTGTTTGTTGCACTTGTATCCCACATTTTCCCACCTATTTGCAGGCTCATGATAATTATAAAGCACCATGGTTTTCATTCCTTGAAAATCTGCATCCTCAAACGTTCCCATCTGATATTGCCTAGAGAGATGTACTTCTCTTCTGTTTTTGTTTTCTTTTTATCCCCTATAGGCCCCTACATATGTTATTTATGAAATTTTTATAATGCCCCTCATACAGGGTTATCAGCAAAGGTGAGTAAGAGAGCAAAGGTTTGGGGGAGGCAGAGAGAGAGAGAGAGAACACGCTCACCCTTTATTACAACAATTGCACTGGTTACCCATAATAGAGTGAAATTTGTTCAGATTTACTGCTGATGTTTAAAGTTTTACATATTGAATGGCCAAATTAACAGTGATTTTTATTAAGGTACACTCCAGCTGGGCCATTATGGTCTAGCCAAGGTGCTTTGCTGGTGATACCTAATGTGGCAGTTAGTAAGCGGTGTTGGAAAGCCAGGGCCAGTCCAAGGCAAGATGCCGCCTGAGGCGGAGCTAACATGCGCCCCCCCCCCCCCCCCCCAGGAGAGCGAGGATGTTTACACTGGTGGCTCACCAATTATGGAACAGCCTTCTGCTTGAAGTTCTCTCCAAGGTGAATTTGCTAAGTTCTAGAAGAAAAGATTTTCACTTTTTTTTTTAAATTATAAGAGTGTGTTATTAGGAGCTGTACCTTGTAGGGAGGATAAAGAGTGGTGTATGATATCCATTGGGGTGTCTCTGCTGGATGATAGATAGTGGGTCCAATATTCAAAGGATTTATGCTCCTAATTTTGAGAGTTTTGCTCATAAATTGGCCTCTTTGAAAATTTGCTGGGGCTGAGTGCATACATTTTTACTCAAAATTTTAAATTTAGGAGCATAAAAAGTGGGTGATGACAGGGATGGATTTAGGGCGGGGATAAAAGTTATGTGTTTAGCACTGATTTTCAGCACTAGCCCCCAGATTCTATATATGGCGCCTGAAAATCCACATGGAAACTGAAGCGTATTCTATAATAATGTGTATAACTTAATTGGTTAACTAGCTAATCAGCGCTGTTAATTGGATGCTAGGTAATTAGCACTAATTGGCATTGAGATTTACACGCACAATTTGCTAAGGGCCCTGTTTACTAAGGCACGTTAGTGTTTTTAATGTGCCTAGAATTAGCGCGCACATTAAAAACGTGTTGGCGCCTATAGGGATATTGTAGGCATATACATTTTAATGCACATACATGGTAATGGGGGGCATAATCAAAAGGGGCCACCCATGTCTAAGGGCGGCCATCTCCATGGACGGATCCGAGAAGGGGCGGTCCCAACCGTATTATCGAAAAAGATGGGCGGCCATCTTTTGTTTTGATAATACGGTTGGGCCCGGCCAAATGTCAGAGATGGGCGGGTTTGAGATGGTCAGCATCGGTTTTCAGAGATAATAGAAACCGAAGGCGGCCAACTCCAAGGCATTTGGTCGTGGGAGGGGCCAGGATTAGTAGTGCACTGGTCCCCCTCACATGCCAGGACACCCTAGGGGGCACTTTAAAAAAAAAAAAAAACATTGAAATACCTCCCAGGTGCATAGCTCCTTTACCTTGGGTGCTGAGCCCCCCCAAATCCCCCCCAAAACCAGGGCCCTAAGTGTAGTTTGTAATATGGTGCATGTAAATTCTAAGTTGCATAGTTGAAAAGGGCATAGCTATGGATGGGGTGAGGGAGTTTCTAAAATCTATGCGCATTATTATACAAAACACTCGATCTGCGCCTAATTTACGCATCGGGATTTACACCAAGTAAAATGTGGCCTAAATGGACACAACCAAATTTGGTCTCGTAGCGAGCTGCTCGGCATATTCTATATACCATGTGGAAATTTAAGTCTCTTCTATAAAATTTAGGCGTACTGTAGAGAATACGCCTAGGCATAATTTTTTTCCACACAGATTTTTCAGGTGCCATATATAAAATCTAGCCCTAAGCTTATAAATAATGCTCACAAATCTAGACAAATGAATGGAAGGTCTAAATTTATAGGCATAACTTTTACGTTCCTAAATTATGATGAATTTTTAGCTAAGAAGTTACACTCTTAAATTTAGATGAAAATAGGGCACAGATTTAGGAGACTAAGGGCCTCTTTTATCAAGTCACGCTAGCAGCTCACTGTGTGGTAATGCTGAAAAAGCCCCATTGGCATTGCTGCTCAGGAACCGCTAGTGTGGCTTGATAGGAGGCCCTAACTTAGGGGTATAAATTTAGGAGCTCAGCATTTTCTGAATATTGGGCTCAGTGCTTTTAATATTTTCTTGTAGTATTATTTTAAATTTTTGCATTGATGGATCTCATTAACTTATAATCTACATTGAATGTCTTTTAATCAGAGAAAATGGTGTATAAGATTTTATAATTAACAAATAAAAAATTTGTAATTAAGAATAAATATCCTTATTGGCCCTTACAAAAGATAGCCCAAATACTGAAACTGATAGAGAAAGAGCAGGATGTTCTCATATACTGGTTTCCTATGCAGGTTCTGCCACATCTTTGGAGTCTCAGAGCAGCTCTGTGTACTCCCTGAGGCCTCAACATCCTTACTGCCTGCCACAGCAACCCCAAGAATCAGTATTCCAAATCAGTTAGCATGTCTGTCTTGTTACTGTGCAGCACTAACCATTAGGCCATGGAAGCTGGCCCAGTAAAACAGAGTTTATTCTTAAAGAAATAAATTAAGCAGAAATGAGACCACATTCTCAAAGGAGGCAATAGAAGATCTTCCAAACTGGCCGGTTCCAAGAGGGAGCTTTTGGCCCAGTCCAGGAGTTCTGACAGCCCCCATCCTGATGACCTGGGGGATTTGCAGCACTGAGTTCAGTGGGTTGAATCAGGGGTTACGATTACCACCTTGCTCTTGAGGTGTAAATTCAAACCCAGGACTGTCCACAATGAATCCTTCCTGGAACTGGGTCACTTGGCAGCTCCTGCAGTGGTTTACAGCTCTGAAATGACTGTCAGGAAGGAAACAGTGTCCTTTGAAGATCAGCTCTGACAAACCTTTTGATGAATAATATTTCTTAGTACATGTGAGAGGTTGGCAGAATGATGAAGTTCTTGGGCCTTTTGGCCTTTTATTCATCCCTCATCCTGGGTACTCCTTAACAATGTCTCTTGAACAACAGAGAGCATTTTCAGCCTGTCACTTGAGATTGTATTTGTGCTTGCTTAGCTAAAGCTAGAGAAGGCGGATTTTTCTGCAAAACTTTCATTTGTGTAAAATACTTTTTTCCCCATAAATGGCTTTAATTAGCAATAAAGCAAAGGCTCTGCAGAAGATTGCTGTTAGATTAATTTGATAATAAATTAATCAAACCAACATCTCACTTATAAATCAAATATACTATCCTCATTCTGTAATCATGCGTGCACATTTTTGCGTATACAGGTTATAGAATGATGCCAGTTGTGTATGTATCTTAATTGATAAATTAGGCACTCCCTAATTCTATATGTCACCAAAGATTGTATATGCAAATTTGGGCATTTGCCCAGTCTGCGCATGCAGATAAATTAAATAGGTTAATTAGTGCCAATAATTGGCTTTTTAACAAGTAATTAGCACTAATTAAACTTAATTGAAATCTACACAAGTAACTTTAGGCACGGGATCCACACTTAAATTTTACTCATGGTCTGAAAAAAGGGGCGTGCAGATGGGAGGGTCATGGGCAGAATGGGGGCATTCCTAAAATTAATGTGTGTTGTTATAGAATAATGGAGATATGCATCTGATGTAGGAGTGTACATTTGCATCACATTTCAGTTGATGCAAATTTCTGCACCTAAAGTTAGGTGCAGTTCCCGGGCATAACCACTATTCTATAAACCATGTATAACTAAGTGCAGTTTATAGAATAGCGCTTTTTTTCAGCACTGATTTTTTTTGGGCATCATCTATAGAATTCACCCCTAATTGGCACTAACGATCAATAATTGACTATAATTGGAGTTAATGTATGCTAATTGTCATAATTCTATAACCATAGCATGGAAATTATTTAGGACCCCTTTTCGCCACACGCAAAGACCCCTTTTACCACAGCGAGTAAAAAGGTGGGAAAAAGAAATGGCCGTGCAGGAAGTTCGCACTTGCCGCACAGCCATTTTGAGGGGAGTACTTACTGCCATCCATTGAGGTGGCAGTAAGGGCTCCTGTGTTAACCTGTCGATAATTGAGCAGCATGTGGCACTTCCCTATTATCACCGGGTAACACCTGCACTAGAAAATCAGACTTTGAACATATATACCCTGGAGGAAAGGAGAAACAGGGGTGATATGATACAGACATTCAAATATTTGAACGGTATTAATCCACAAACTAAGCGCTTTGAAAATGCTCCTCCATCACTTAATTCTGGTTTGTTTCTGCATTGTGATTATTATATTGACTTGCTTTAAGCTTGTTTATGGAATAAAGTTTTACTGTTTACGGACGTGGAGAGGGATCTTGGGGTGATAGTATCTGAGGATCTGAAGGTGACGAAACAGTGTGACAAGGCGGTGGCCGTAGCCAGAAGGTTGCTAGGCTGTATAGAGAGAGGTGTGACCAGCAGAAGAAAAGAGGTGTTGATGCCCCTGTATAAGTCGTTGGTGAAGCCCCACCTGGAGTATTGTGTTCAGTTCTGGAGGCCATATCTTGCTAAGGATGTAAAAAGAATCGAAGCGGTGCAAAGAAAAGCTACGAGAATGGTATGGGATTTGCGTTACAAGACGTATGAGGAGAGACTTGCGGACCTGAACATATATACCCTGGAGGAAAGGAGAAACAGGGGTGATATGATATAGACATTCAAATATTTGAACGGTATTAATCCGCAAACTAACCTTTTCCGGAGATGGGAAGGTGGTAGAACTAAAGGACATGAAATGAGGTTGAAGGGGGGGGCAGACTCAAGAAAAATGTCAGGAAGTATTTTTTCACGGAGAGAGTGGTGAATACTTGGAATGCCCTCCCGCAGGAGGTGGTGGAGATGAAAACAGTAACAGAATTCAAAAATGCGTGGGATAAACATGAGGAATCCTGTTCAGAAGGAAGCTTAGTGGAGATTGGGTGGCAGCACCGGTGGTGGGAGGCGGGGCTAGTGGTTGTGAGGCGGGCTAGTGCTAGGCAGACTTCTACGGTCTGTGCCCTGAAAATGGCAGATAAAAATCAAGGTCAGGTATACATATAAAGTAGCACATATGAGTTTATCTTGTTGGGCAGACTGGATGGACCATATACAGTGGTGGAAATAAGTATTTGATCCCTTGCTGATTTTGTAAGTTTGCCCACTGACAAAGACATGAGCAGCCCATAATTGAAGGGTAGGTTATTGGTAACAGTGAGAGATAGCACATCACAAATTAAATCCGGAAAATCACATTGTGGAAAGTATATGAATTTATTTGCATTCTGCAGAGGGAAATAAGTATTTAATCCCTCTGGCAAACAAGACCTAATACTTGGTGGCAAAACCCTTGTTGGCAAGCACAGCGGTCAGACGTCTTCTGTAGTTGATGATGAGGTTTGCACACATGTCAGGAGGAATTTTGGTCCACTCCTCTTTGCAGATCATCTCTAAATCATTAAGAGTTCTGGGCTGTCGCTTGGCAACTCGCAGCTTCAGCTCCCTCCATAAGTTTTCAATGGGATTAAGGTCTGGTGACTGGCTAGGCCACTCCATGACCCTAATGTGCTTCTTCCTGAGCCACTCCTTTGTTGCCTTGGCTGTATGTTTTGGGTCATTGTCGTGCTGGAAGACCCAGCCACGACCCATTTTTAAGGCCCTGGCGGAGGGAAGGAGGTTGTCACTCAGAATTGTACGGTACATGGCCCCATCCATTCTCCCATTGATGCGGTGAAGTAGTCCTGTGCCCTTAGCAGAGAAACACCCCCAAAACATAACATTTCCACCTCCATGCTTGACAGTGGGGACGGTGTTCTTTGGGTCATAGGCAGCATTTCTCTTCCTCCAAACACGGCGAGTTGAGTTCATGCCAAAGAGCTCAATTTTTGTCTCATCTGACCACAGCACCTTCTCCCAATCACTCTCGGCATCATCCAGGTGTTCACTGGCAAACTTCAGACGGGCCGTCACATGTGCCTTCCGGAGCAGGGGGACCTTGCGGGCACTGCAGGATTGCAATCCGTTATGTCGTAATGTGTTACCAATGGTTTTCGTGGTGACAGTGGTCCCAGCTGCCTTGAGATCATTGACAAGTTCCCCCCTTGTAGTTGTAGGCTGATTTCTAACCTTCCTCATGATCAAGGATACCCCACGAGGTGAGATTTTGCGTGGAGCCCCAGATCTTTGTCGATTGACAGTCATTTTGTACTTCTTCCATTTTCTTACTATGGCACCAACAGTTGTCTCCTTCTCGCCCAGCGTCTTACTGATGGTTTTGTAGCCCATTCCAGCCTTGTGCAGGTGTATGATCTTGTCCCTGACATCCTTAGACAGCTCCTTGCTCTTGGCCATTTTGTAGAGGTTAGAGTCTGACTGATTCACTGAGTCTGTGGACAGGTGTCTTTCATACAGGTGACCATTGCCGACAGCTGTCTGTCATGCAGGTAACGAGTTGATTTGGAGCATCTACCTGGTCTGTAGGGGCCAGATCTCTTACTGGTTGGTGGGGGATCAAATACTTATTTCCCTCTGCAGAATGCAAATAAATTCATATACTTTCCACAATGTGATTTTCCGGATTTAATTTGTGATGTGCTATCTCTCACTGTTACCAATAACCTACCCTTCAATTATGGGCTGCTCATGTCTTTGTCAGTGGGCAAACTTACAAAATCAGCAAGGGATCAAATACTTATTTCCACCACTGTAGGTCTTTCTCTGCCGTCATCTACTATGTTACTATGAGGCATATTTTCAAAGCACTTTGGGAGGCTAAGTTCCACTTTGGGAGGCTAAGTGCTTTGAAAATAAGCCTCTATGTAGCACAAGGAATGGTGCATGCTGGAGGTGGAACTACCTTCTGTAGCTGTGTTGGGCCAGCAGTAGTTTTGGGTTGCCATGTGGCAACCCTTTAGTAAAAGGGCCCTTTAGTGCATAACTACTAGGGGGTTGTGAATGTGAGAGGGGCATGGGTGGGTCAGGGGCATGCCCAGCATTTACATGCTAAAGTTATAAAATGATAGGAGCAACATTTACACCAGCCTTTGACATGACATAAGAGATCACACTTAAAAGTTAAACATGTAAATTTGGACTTAATCTAGTATTCTATATATATCAACAATTGTTATGTGTATAACAATTATGCATATAATTACCGCTTTAGAATTCATATTTAGCACATGTACTTTAGGCAACTAACTTTAGGGGAACCTGTACATAATTACCCCCTAGTGGTGTTAAAGGTATGATTGAATATATTTTGGCTAAGCGAAAGATAATCAAATTGGATAACTGGAGGTTTAACAAACTTGAAAGTATGTATTGTTGGGTACTAGGAGGAATCCAAAAACAGTGATATAATTTGTAGAGAAAACTGTTGCCACTAGAAAAGTTGGTATGTTTGTAAGTGGAACATATGCATTCCACAGGATTCAGTAGAGGAGGATACATTTCATATGTAGGCAATTGAAATTGAATACAGTGAGGCACAGGGAGATGAAATGGGATTGTCTAAAATGGCTTGGGGTGACTGGGAGAGTGGGATTTGAACTCGAGTCACAAGAGTTCTTTCTGGTTCGTATTAAGTTGTTCTAACCACTGAAGTATGCCGCCTTTTCTAACTGATGAGCCAAATAGGAAAAAATCAGATGCAGGGCTAAGGAAACAGGCTATCAAATTCTAGGTTTATGAATTGATCAGTGATGTGGATTGGCAAAAAGAAAAAAGCTTTATTGACCATTAACTAGAAACGAGTTGGGATTTTCCATGATTCAAGTAGCACGAAAATGAATATAGCTTTTTGGTTGTTGTTGTTTCCTTCCCCCTTTGGGACAGGTTGAGTTTGGAGATCAAAGGGATTCGTGGAGCCCTGACTGACTGCTTTATGGAGCTTTACGAAAATGTGAGCTATTAGAAATTGCTGTCTCCAAAGCAGCTAAGTAGGAAGACATAAACTGATGTTGACAGAGGTGTCAAAGAGTGCGTCAGTCATTAGATAGTGGTTTATTTCGTGTTATTGTTTACATGATAAATTTCTCCCTCAGGAAACAGCTTAGTAGTTTTATTGCAGTGTAATCTAAAAACCAGTCTATTTGTGCTTCAACAGACTTCAAGAAACAGCAACAACAAAAGATTAAAATACAATTTGGTTTGCTTCTTTTGACCAAATAACAGAATAGAAATATGAAATACGCCGGTTGTAGGATGGAGTGATTGGAGCATATTATATTCCAATGATGATAAGCCCATCCAAGGGGAAGAAGCAGTAGATGTTTCTATACAACCACGTGCATGATTTATGAGAGTGGTGGTGACTTCTGATTGGATCCTTTAGAGGACATTGAGGCATTAAACAATTTCTGCTTATCTATATGTCAGACAGATATATAAGATAAGGCATCATACACTACAGGGGGTGCATTAAATTTTGGTGCATACTCCTGGGTGCTTTTCAAAGCACAAGGGCAAGGGTTTGAATCTCTTCAATGAAGTGCATTTATAACGCTGCAGTATATGTGCATACTTTCGCCAGTGCTGGCATTAGGGGTGAACAAACAGGGTAGTTGCCCTGGGCCCTCGTGTCACCTGGGGCCCAAAACATGCCTAAAGGTGAAAAAGGAACAATCTGGAATGAAGTTTTGGGGGCCTTCCATCCCTAGCACCTGCCCTGGGCCCCATCATGTCTAGCACCAGCCCTGACTTTCACTTTTGAAAATTGTTCCAGGTACCCTATTCCACATTTACAGCTGCTAAATAGTGGTTAGTTGAGCAGCCTGAGAATCAGGGGAACTGGATTCAGTTCTCACTGTAGCTCCTTGGGACTCTGGGCAGGTCACTTAACCCTCCATTGCCCCAGATACATATAATATGTAAATTGCTTTGATTTGGAACCAAGAAAAGCAGTATATCAAATCCCTATTCCCTTTCCATAGTTCCAAACCCCACTCCAGAACTGCTTTTCACAACAGTGAGTAAAAGCATACATTTAATAGTATTCCTTGTATATTTTTACCTACATATACAAGCTGATGAAAAAAGACTGCATTAAAAATTAGCCTCCAAAATTATCAGCTCTGATTAATATTTATTACATTTATACCCCGCGCTTTCCCACACATGGCAGGCTCAATGCGGCTTACATAGTAACAATATAAATAATTACAAATAAGAAGAATATACAATTTGTGGTAAATGCAACATTAATGGGGTTAACGGATAAGTAAATTGAACATGGGAGGAATAGGGTGCAGAAGGAAATGAGCGTTGGGAGGTAGGCATAGGAAGATGGAGAGGAATGGATATGGGGTAGCAATAAGGATAATGGGAAACGTGGTCAATGTATAACTATCGTCAATAAGAATCATGTGGGCAGGCTTTGGTTAGGTTGAATCGTTAGGGTAGGCTATCTTGAAGAGATGGGTCTTCAGCGCTTTTCTGAAGGGCAAAAGGCCGTTAGTGGTACGGATGGGTCTTGATAGAGCATTCCAAAACTAGCTACCTGAAAAGGAAAAATTGGATGCGTAGAAGGATTTGTACTTAATACCTTTGCAGTTGGGGAGGTGTAGATTGAGGTAGGTACGGGAAGACGTCAAACTGTTCCTGGTTGGGAGGTTAATAAGGTGATTCATGTAGGTGGGGGGGGGGGGGGGGGGGCTTCTCCTTTACTTTACTTTTAATGCATCACTTGGTTCCTGTGATATATTTGTTTATTTATTTTTACTCCATGTGTTTTTAGCATACTGTTAGCTTATTATTGTATAGTAAAAAAACATTACTGCATACATTTAAGAAAACAGCATTAAAGAAACCTAATTGTTTAGATTTGCAACAGTTATTCTAATTGCACCCTACCCATGCATACCTCCTACCCACCCCCATCTTGCTAGACTGTCATTGAAATGCTTTGATGCTTCACTTATATATACTATCAACTAACACATTTGCTTATTTCCGATCTGACGAAGAAGGGCAACCTTCGAAAGCTAATCAAAAAATGTATTAAGTTATGTCCAATAAAAAAGGTATCTTATTTTCTTTGCCATGTTTTATTTTGTTTGATTTCTATTGACACCCTAAAGGGGAAATTCTATAAATAATGCTCAGAAATTGGCACCAGAAAAGGTTAGCACCAAGTGCTATTTTCTAAAGACTTTTTGCCTCCATCTTGGAAAATGGCAGCATTTCAGCTGATATAAATGGTATCAATTGAATTTACATCATCAAAAAAATTGTATTAATTATGACCCACAGATTATTTTGCAAGCTTCCAAAGCAGATCATGCATTTGTAAGGTATAGGGAGATCGCTTTCTGATATGTAAATTATGATAGCTACAGCAGGGTTTAGAGCAGGACTACTCAAATTCAGTCTTCCAGGTCCACAGGCAGGCCAGGTTTTCAGGATATCCATAATAAATATGCATGAGAGAAACTTCCATGTACAGGGTGATGGTATGCAAATCTCTCTCATGCATATTCATTGTGGATATCCTGAAAATCTGGCATGCCTAGACCTTGTGGTCCGAAATTGAGTAGCTGTGGTTTAGATGCTACATTGAATGATTCTTACTTTGTTCACAATTTTTTTGTTTTTGTTTTTTGGTGGAATTCTAGTATCCATTTTTGATCCTTAAGAAAACAAGCTTTTGTGCAGGTGGACGACCCCGAGTCTTTTTCAAATGAGGATTCTTTGTGTGACTTAATGATATGTGGGCCTTTTGGAGTAAATTGAAACATATAGATGGAGAACGCAAGATAAAAGTTGTGCAGTGGGTCGAAGTATCACTTTTTTTGGCCCTCACTGATTAATTATTTGGTAGTTCAGAAAATGCAAATCAAAATTTGTGATCTGACAATGATCTATATTGTCAGTATCAAGAAACAAGATTTTTTTTTTTAGGGTCTTTGGTTTATTTGAAAAATATTTTCTTAAACTTTTGGAGGCATTCCCCATGAAATTATCATTTCTGTGAAGACATGGGGTGGTGGGGAGGGATGCAGTTAGTTTAAACATTCCATCAGCTTCCACTCTGGGACTCACTCAGTTTAGATTCTTGTTTGAAAAGATATTTTTGACTAGTAAGGAAGGCCCGTTTCAAATCGCAATGAAACGGGTGCTAGCAAGGCTCCCCTCCGTCCCTTTGTGTCTCCGTGTGTCGCCGGCCCCCCTGCAGCCTCCGTGCGAATGTGCTGTGACCGTGGCCCTTTTGGCACGCCCCCCAGCGTCCGTGACCGTTCCCTTCCCCCCGATGTGTGTGTTGCCAGTGCACCCCCTTCCACCCCCACGGATGTCGTCGCTGCCGGCGCTCCCCCCTCTCCGAAGGCCCCCCCACCCCACTGACCTGGCGAAACAGAAGATTTCAGCGTCGTGTGAATGCCCCTGCAGTAGGAACCGATAGAGTAATGTGTGCTTCGCCCTCGACATCATCGCGTTTTGACGCGAGGGCGGAGCAGAGCTACAGTGCAGTACAAAGTTGGAGCTGAGAATGTGCTCCGCCCTCAACGTCATAACGTTTGACGCAAGGGCGGGGCCCACAGACTGTGATTTTGTGTGGCTTCAGAGCTTCGAACTTACGAACCTGGCTTCAGTGACGTCAGTGCAAATAGAACGTTGAGGGTGAGTTTCATATATATACATTGTATGATTTGAAGAAAGACTTGTAGAGGCTCATTTTCAAAGCACATAGACTTGCAAAGTTATATAGGTTACTATCAAGCTTATTTTCGGGAGATGGCCGGCGATTTCTTAAAAGCGGCGAAATAGGTATAATCGAAAGCGGCATTTTTGATAGCATTGCCGATTTCCCGTCGCTTCACCGGCGAAAGTTCAAGGGGGCGTGTTGGTAGCTTAGCGAAGGCGGGACATGGGTGGACATGGGCATGGCTACCAGATGGTCAGCTTTCGCTGATAATGGAACAAAAAAAAGCGGCGTTAAGCAGTATTTTGCCCGTTTTACTTGGTCCTTTTATTTTCACAACCAAGCATCAAAAAGGTGCCCCAACTCACCAGATGACCACCGGAAGGAATTGGGGATGACCTCCCCGTACTCCCCCAGTGGTCACCAACCCCCTCCCACACTAAAAAAACACAATTATAAACATATTTTGCCAGCCTCAAATGCCGTACCCACCTCCGTGACAGCAGAATGTGTTCTGTCCTTTGACAGCCTTTCCCTGGTTGTGATGTGGCTCTCGGGTGAGTGTGACACCTTTTCTGTTTGGTGCACTGTAGAGTCACATCAGCAATGCATTGTGTAGGGTAGTGGGCTCTACTCTCATGGTGCTTTTCCCCCTGCTAACTGGGTCAGAGTGTGCCCTGTTTTGTTTCCGGTAGTCCATGAAGTAGTGGCCATTTTTGTAAGCCACTTTTAGATCCCTTTCATGTGTTACCCACGTTAGAGAACTTAGTTATTACCTTGAATGTTGCTGAAAAGAGGGCATTGTACACCATTCTGCCAGCTCTGACCTACTGCTAATCTCAGTACCAGGGAGACTCTTTACCAGTGGGGCACAACCTCTGATCTGCAGTTAACTGTGAGTAAACGTGCTTATTCAAATAAAGGACTTTTTCAAAGAGATTAGTCTTCAGGTGTCAACTGGTGTGCCAAGGTTATACTGCAGCAACAAGTCCTAGAGGCCTGCGTGTATGCAGGTCCATGGAGCACTTTTAGTGGGTACCGCAGTGCACTTAAGGCAGGCGGACCCAGGCCCATCCCCCCCACCTGTAACACATGTGCTGGTAATGGGAGCCCTCCAAAACCCACTGTACCCACATGTAGTTGCCCCCTTCACCCCTAAGAGCTATGGTAGTGTTGTCCATGTGTGGGTAGTGGGTTTTTGGGGGGGGGGGGGGGGTTGGGGGGCTCAGCACCCAAAGCAAGGGAGCTATGCATGTGGGAGCCTTTTCTGAAGTCCACCGCATTGACCCCTAGGGTGCCCAGTTGGTGTCCTGGCATTTGAGGGGGACCAGTGCACTACAAATGCTGACTCCTCCCACGACCAAATGCCTTGGATGTTGCCGGGTTGGAGATTGCAGGCATTTTTTTCCATTATTGCTGAAAAACAAAACCGGCGATCTCAACCCCAGCGAACTCTGGCATTTGGCCGGGCTAAACCGTATTATCGGAAAAAAAGATGGCCGGCCATCTTTTTCGATAATACGGTTCCAGCAAGCTATAGCCTCCGCCAAAATAGATCGTCGGCGACGTTCGATTATGCCCCTCCACGGGGCTCATTTTCAAATAAGAAAAACATTCTAAAAAGTGTCATAAAATAGCATTTGGACGGATTTCTTCTCAAATTGTCCAAAGCAGTATTTTTGAAACCATTTTGCAGATGCTTATCTATGCAATTCGTCAGCAGTGCGTCCAAATCACAAGGGGGAGTGTGGGGCGGGATTAGGGCAAGCCTAACACTTGGATGTTTTACAGCTATAATGGAACAAAATTAAAACGTCTAGGCCAGTGGTTCCCAAACCTGATCCTGGAGGCATCCCAACCAGTCAGATTTTCAGTATATCCATAATGAATATTTATGAGAGAGATTTGCATGCAGTGGTGGCAGTGCATACAAATCTCTCTCATGAATATTCATTGTGGATATCCTGAAAATCTGACTGGCTGGGGTGCCTCCAGGACCAGGTTTGGGAACCACTGGTCTAGGGCGAAAAATTCAATGTTTTGGCCTAGACCTGTTTTCCTAACAAATACACAAAAAGGTGCCCTAAATGACCAGATAACCACCGGAGAGATTCAAGGATAATCCCCGTTACTCCCCCAGTGGTCACTGACACCCTGCCACCCAGAATCAGTATGAATAAAAATTAGTTCTCACAAGCTTCTATGATAGATGCTATAGCCAGGTCCACTAGAGCAGCATGCAGGTCCCTGGAGTAGTCTAGTGGTGAGTGTAGTGCCACTGTAGATAGGTGGACCCAGGCCCATACCTCCCCCTACCTGTTACACTTGTGGTGGAATCTATGAGGCCTCCAAAACTCACTAAAATCCCACTGTACCCACATATAAGTGACCTCTTCACCCATTACGGCTATTGTAGTAGTGTATAGTTGGGGGTAGTGGTTTTTGGGTTGGTTTTAGAGGGCTCAGCAGACAAGGGAGCAATGGTGAGATATGTACCTGAGAGCATTTATATGAAGCCAACAGCAGTGCCCCCTAGGGTGCCCTATTGCTGTCCTGGGATGTCTGGGGGCCCAGTCTGCTTAAAATGCCAGCCTCTCCTACAACCCAATGGCTTGATTTTATACGTTTTTAACTTGTACAGTTTGTTTTCTAAAATGGCCTGGCCAAAACCTTGTTTGATATGGTATTTTCAAAAAAAGAGAGATGATGTTCTTTTTTTCAAATATGGTTACATTTGCTATTCAAATTTGGAATGTTTAGGGGCAGATTCTATATATAGGGCCTAAAAAAATTGGCGCTAAAATCAGTGCCTACTAAGTGTATTCTATAATCGGTGCCTAGATTTAGACACAAATTATAGAATACACTTAGTTGATATTTAAGCGCCTAAATCTTCACACATCCATTTACACCGACTAAACGAGGCAAAATCCCAGCACATAGATTTAGGTGCACTGGGCCATAATTCTATAACTAGATGTGTAAATTTCAGAATGCCCATGAAATGCCCATTTCCCAGCCCATAACTATGCCCCTTTTTGCCTGTGCGTGTTAGAAGTTTCGGTGCACATCATTACAGAATACACTTAGCAACTTTTGCATCTAAATTCTAATCAATGCCACTTAGTGCTCATTATTGCTTGTGAAGTGCTGTTATCAACGCTCATTAGCTTGTTAAACTATGCACGTTGTTATAGAATCTGCACTGATTTTGGTGTGAATGTCTAGGCACACTATATAGAATCTGGGGGTTAGCAGAAAAAGTCTAAAGTATGACTTAGACATCGTATCAAAAATGCTCCGCCATGTAACTTTGTATGTCTATGTGCTTTGAAAATGAGCACCCCAGTATCTTCCCTTGAAGCAGGCACTGACTGCTGAAACATGGTCATGCCACAAATGTGTTTTAGCCTTTGGCATTTTTTCCTATTTTGAGTTTAATTTATTTATTGTACAGTTTATAAGTTCCCATTATTACTACTGTTAATACATATTTGATGTTCTATTAATTCTAGCTCTGTTTATGTTATAAGCATTTTGTACTTGTGCGTTTAGCTTGTTAATTTAATATGTGCCATGTACTCCAGTTCCTCTCTTTGGTTTTTCTCTGTGACTGTCCTTTGGATTCTATCTGTTGGTTTTAATTGTCAACTGAATTAGCTAAACAATTGATTCCTTCTGCTACTGGTGTAATCCTTGAGTCAAAACTGCAGTCATTCTGTATGTTTTCCAAAGACAGTGGCATTAACTGTTCTGAAGTGCTCTGTTTGGGAGACTTTTTACCATGGGATTATAAATCTCTTTAAAATCATCACTAGAAAACACTGGGAATTCATTAAGAATCTTTTTGTTTTTGTTGTTGAACATTAGCACATGGCCATTAATGGGAAAATAAGAAATTTGACCATTTTACCCTGAGGTAAAAATGGTCTTAGCGCATGGGAAAGACCCGTGTAAGCGCGTGCTATGGCCACTCTTTACCGCAGTTTGGTTAATACATAGGATTTCAAATAATGAATGTTAGAATCATATGCAAACTGACTTAAACTACGAGTCCTTTTGCGCTACCCGGATCAGACTATGAAGACAGAACCTAGAATATGCTCCCCTATTTATTCTTTCTAATTACATCCCTCTTCCTACCTCTCCTTATTCATTCTCCCATACTAAACAACACGCTAATCCAATAACACACCCTCCTCCCACTGCCCTACCTCTACCATTTTCCTTCCTTGCCCATCATACCTACCTACATCTAAATGAACACCTCTTTATTCATTAAATACAGTTGTATCCATTCTATGGTACTTGTAAACCTGATGTACTATGTAAGCCGCATTGAACCTGCTAATGAGTGGGAAAGTGCGGGCTATAAGCGTTACAAATAAATATCAAATAAGGAAACAAGGCATCATGAAATATTCAAAATTGTCTTTGTTAAGGAAAATCTGCTCGTTTTCATAACTTAAAGAACTTTCTGAGCAAAAGATTTTTTTTATTTCACAATCCAGATGATACTCAAATATTGTAGAGAAAATAGATTTCTTTTTGTTTGTTCTAGTTTGTCAGTTTTATACCTGTTGGCAGCATCTTGCAGCAGTGCAGTTTCTTGCCAATATTTTTAATTGGGCTCCTTTGACACCATATTGCAGTATAATACCAGGAAACTTGTGGGGGACATTTGTCCCCTGGTGAATCAGTTCTGAGGGAGAATGAGTAGATTTTTGTGTCTGAGCCAGGGTGCATATGTGTTCCTTGGATTTTGACTGAGAGAAGGCATTTTGTGTGGGCTGTGAAATACCAATAAGACCATGAAAAATTCAGCATTCTAATACCGGTTGATTATGTCATCTGACTTTTAGAGGCTGAATTTGCTCATCACAATGAAATAATATGTTTCACTGTTTTGGGAGGAATTTGCTAGATATAACTGATGTGTTTGAAAATGTAAGAGGGCATAATTCTCCAAGATCATTCCACCTGAAGCCATGATAATGTGTGCTCTGCTCATTGTCCTCTTCACTGCAGGCCTTGTGAAGCTAACGAATGTATTCAATGATTTCCTTAACACCTATAAGTGGAATTGTACAGTCAAGGGCAGTATGGAAATCTGAATATTGTAGAATAGAGATGTATAGAGATGGCTTTTCTTTTTATTTAAGCAGTCCTTTTCAGTTTATTTCAGGTGGAATTGGCAGTAACATTATAAAGCTTGAGTCACTAACTTGAGAGCATTCATACCGAAGGCCTGTAACAGACTCTAGATTTCTGTATTAACCTTGCTGGAAATTTTGATTACTCAAGGCTTCTCTATGGGGTCCCTGAGTATATATTTTTTCAAACATTTTGTTATAGATGTAGAATTATACAGTACTTGCAAATCATTCAAAATACTGGGGATGTGCACATTTTTGGGTTAAATGTTTTTTGGTCTATTTAGGATTTTTACTTTCATTTTTTATTTTTGATCATTTCACATATGTGTTTCAATAATTAAAAAAAGTATTGCTATGTACTCTAATTAACACATGTTTTGCAGGTTTCCAGAATGGTACAGATTATAGTCAGAATCCACAGCAGGCAACCAAAAGACTGAGAAAATTATAAAAGGAACTTTGCAATTCCATTATCTCAAACCTTTTAACAGTTTTTCCTTCAAAAGTAGAAAAAAAACATAGATATCAACCTGTTTCAAACTCTGAGCATTCATTGTTCCCACTGAGGTTTTCTTCCCCTCTCACCCCAGGGAAACAGAAGAAAGTCAGTTAATTTCTTATCGAACAGAGAAATTAATTCAATATCTTTTGGATGAACCTAATACCAGGCTTCTGTCCTTTTCACATAAAAGCCCTCATTCACTTGACAGGGTTGTAGCAAGCTGTAGGGAGTGTAGCAGCACAAGGTGCAATGGAGATGAGTACCCCCAAACTACACCCCATCTATTGCCTCCCCTGTTTGGCATTGATGCATTGAGTTGGGTAAGAGAACTAGGAGGCAAGTCGCACAAGGCATGTTTCTGTCTTGGGACAGTACTGCTTCCTGGATTCTCATGGTTTTCTCCAAAACTGAAGAAATAACCTGTATCCAAACAGAAAGGAACATACTCTCTTCTTCTTCTTATGGGAGCACCAAAGAGCACTGAACAGCCCTTTGGCAACCTGCTACTACTTTCTGGAGTCCATGGCCCCTTTCTCTGGTCCATGATACCCCATGACTCACTGAGTCCTGTGTATATAATCCATCCCCACCCCTGGGCACAGATGACAGTGCCCCAAAATTCACATGACTAACTGAACCCCGCCCAAGGCTCCAAAAGCTCCCAACTATGACTGAAAATAATGTTTGGTGTGTGGTTTGTGATTTTTGTAGGGCAAATAATTCAGAACCAATGATGGGAATAGAAAACTTTTGCATTTCTAAAGATTTGAGACTGTTGACACCTAGAGCTAGATTCAGTAAATGAGCTCTGGGGAGGGTGTGAGGGGGGGTTGAGTGAGATGGGTTTTATTCATTTAATTTTTCTGTTATAGTGATCATAGCGAGCCATTTAGGCAGTATATAAGAATTTTAATTAATATAATTGTAAAACAACAGCCCTGTCTTTAGTAAACAGATATTCATTTTGTTTTCATTTTAGGGACATAAGAGAAGGAGTTTAATGCATAAAGTTACTCTTTAATGTGCTACAACCTCTCGTAAGAGCGACAGCATATGCAACATTAAGGGGTGACAAGTGCCACTTCCCCCCCCCCCCAAAAAAAAATGCCACCCCCTTTTGCCACCCTCAACCAGAAGGAGATACTAGCTGTATGCTGGTCTGGCTGGGGTTGCAGCCCTGGTGCCAGCCACAGGTCACCTATGTTTCTTTTTTCTCCATTTGCTGGACTGTGAGAATGAAAGCTGTGCTTGAAACATGGGGTTTTATGCCTTTGGTTCATGCATTATCAGTTTGAACTAGGTGGTTGAGAAACAGATCATGTTTGAACCACATAGGACTCCATATACATAGAACCCAGTGGTTCAAACACAGGTTTCAATTGGATGGCTGACAGCTGTAAGAGGGCTAGGGCGTAGGTGAAAGATTGGGGGGGGGTAATAGAAGATTGGGGAACGAGGGAGAGGGGGGCAATGAGAGTAACTGGAGAGGGAGATGGGAAAAGCTGGTAGGTAGATGACAGGTGAAAAGGAGGAGACTAAGAAGAGTGTGAGAGAGAGGGAGAATTAGGGTAAAATCAAATCGGTGGACTAAATAAGTACATAAGTATTGCCATACTGGGAAAGACCAAAGGTCCATCAAGCCCAGCATCCTGTTTCCAACAGTGGCCAATCCAGGTCACAAATACCTGGCAAGATCCCAAAAAAAGTACAAAACATTCTATACTGCTTATCCCAGAAATATTCGATTCTCACCAAGTCCATTTAATAATGGTCTATGGACTTTTTCTTTAGGAAGCCATCCAAACCTTTTTTTAAACTCCGCTAAGCTAACTGCCTTTACCACATTCTCTGGCAACAAATTCCAGAGTTTAATTACACATTGAGTGAAGAAACATTTTCTCCGTTTCGTTTTAAATTTACTACATTGTAGCTTCATCGCATGCCCCCTAGTCCTAGTATTTTTGGAAAGCATAAACAGACGCTTCACATCTACCCGTTCCGCTCTACTCATTATTTTATAGACCTCTATCATATCTCCCCTCAGCCGCCTTTTCTCCAAGCTGAAGAGCCCTAGCCGCTTTAGCCTTTCCTCATAGGGAGACAAAAATGGGGAAAATATGAAGAGGAAATTAGTGGCAGACAGATGTAGGGAAGGGAAAGAAAAAGGCAAGAGGAGAGAGAAGAAATGGAAAGACAAATCTGGAGAATAATTTAGGAGAAGACTGACACAAGGAAACTGAAAAAGAACTTGGGACCAACAGAATTAGAGAAATAAATTCCCAGATAACAAGGGTAGAAAAGAAAAAAGGATTGGAACGTGACTGCTTTGGGAAATGAACATCTTTTCTGTTTTTGTATTTTGTAGAGTACAGGAGAAAATGTATTTCTGTTTCTCTTTTACCTGTATTGCCCTGCTTATAGAGTCTGGCTTTCTTGGGCATTAGGGGGGGTGTCTATTTTGGTTTTTTGTAGCCCCCTATTTTGTATCAGGTTTAGGGTGTGTCCATTTTCTGTATATATAGCTGAGGTGAAGGAGTCTGCTAATATGAACTCTTTATCTAGGAATCTGTAACAGTCCAGCTTGTTCCAGTTTCTCAACAGTAGGTATATTGGTGCTCTAGGACCTAGTGTAATATTTATAGTACTGTCTTTTAATAGATGGGTTAGGGCTGTGGTGTGTGATAAGTTTCCTATGTAGGTTTTGAGTGTTTTTTTTTTTTTTTTTTGCAGTGGTTTTTGTTATTTTGGAAAGTGTCTGGCCCTATTTGAAAGCTGGTCCTTTTCACCCAAAATAAAAATGCTCAAGACTGGTGGGCTCCACATCCAGTAGATTCACCTCACAAACAAAAACTAGTCTGATTTTTAATCAGTGTCTGGAAGTGGAAGGAGCATGTGTTTGTTCCTGAGGTGATAATCACAATTTGAATATTTTTTGTAAGGTGAGTTGTAAGAGAGAGAGAGCTCCGTTGTTGGAGAATGTGGAGTTTGTGATACAGAGCTGGAGGTGCAGGTTTTATATTGAGATTATGTCCAGATTTCACACAGAAGAATTTATTGAATGATGCTATCAGTTATAATGGTGGTTTTAACTGGTAGCTGAATATAGCAGGAGGAGGAGGATTTCTTTATCCACAAAAGTTCATGGCATCTTATATTGCTTATTTAAAAAAGGGGTTGGGGAGGGTTGAATGATGTGGTGGGCATGATATGTGTGGAAATGTCACTTTGATTTGTCCCCCTCCATATCTAGCTTGCCCTCCTGTTGCCACCCCACAAATATTTCTAGCTAGAGATGCCACTGGGACAGGGGAGGGAGAGAGAGAGGGAGAGAGAGAGACAGGCGAATGGGAGGGTCTGCGTGAGGGCAAGATATGGAAAGCAGTAGGTAGATGCAGTGAAAAAAGGGAGATTGAAGACTGGATAGTAAGAATGAATGAATGAAATTATTTATTTGCTACATTTGTATCCCACATTTTCCCACCTATTTGCAGTCTCAATATGGCTTACATAGTACCGTAAAGGCGTTCGCCAACTCCGGTATGAACAAATACAAAGTGATATTGTGGTAGAATAAGGTTCATATGTAACAGACACATTAGGGAATTGTAGAGAGGAAGAGTTATGTCCATTACGAGCTTAGAATGGAGAAAGGCAGAAAAATAGAAGGAAACTGAAATAAAAAGATCAGTGTCAGACATGAATGTTGTAAAACAAGTGAGGAAGATGGACGGAGAGAAAAGAATAACAAACGGAGACCCTAAAGAGAGCTAAGAGAAGACAGGAAAACAAGTGACCTTGAATCAATAAACCAAGCCAGTATGAATGGTTTATTCACAGATGTGCCTCCCAAAGATAACTGTTTTCTGTTTAGAAAAATTCTTTAACAGCAAGTGTGTGTGTGTGTATGGGGGGGGGGGGGGGGGACAACAGAAGAGGTTTGCTTTATTAGTATTTTTTTGACAGATGAATGCCTGAGAGCTCATTTTTAGTGCTGTGTATTCCCATTAGCCTCAACCAATTGAATAAAGAGGTGTGGACTAGTCTGCTTTCTTAAGGCAGACCCTATGGTTTTGAGGAGTTCTTGTAAAATTTCCTGAGTGCTAAAATCATAGCTCTGTTTTTTTTCCCTCTGTGCACTGTTCATTCTCCTCCCTGCTGTCCTGTGAGAGAGACAGAAAGCTAGATGTGCTGGTTGTTTTAATGACTTGGCAGGCCTGGGAGATGCCAGTCATGTTTCTCTGTTGGATGTTTATAACTTGCAGCTGTGCCATCCAGAGCCAAACAAATGTGGTAAACCAGACTGGTTCAAGGAAGAAAAGTCCCTGGCTTTTCCCTTCCTCTTGTCCTCCTCCTCTTTTTCCATTCAAGGCCCAGCAAAAAAGAGGTATTGTAAAGTGATTTTAGCAGAAACGTTTGTTCAGCTGAAGGTTTACTTTATTTTTAAATTTTAAACTGGATTTTTATTTTGGCTCAGCAGCTTCTAAGATCTCCTTTGGGCCTTTAGCTTGATTGGAACCAATTTTTAGGAGACAATGACATCATAAGCCTTCACTTACAGCTGCTTAATTTTTTTTTTATAGCCTTCTTCAGTAGTGATAGATAGGCTTTGAACAGTGGCCATAAACAGTGATTCCCTGAGGATCTTTCAGCTTATGCATGCTACATCCAGTCAGTAGGTGTCACCATTGAGAAATGACTAGAAAGCTAGCATCAAGGCATCACCTCAACCCAAGTTGATCCAGGGAAAAAATGCCAATCCTGGGAATTAACATCATTCTTCCACAGTGCACAGTACTTTCCACTGGAGACGGTAGGCTAACCTGGAAGGTTTTCATTTCATTACTGAATAGATGAACCATACAGCTTGGGTTGCATTCTTACCCTTAAGCCTAACCAGTTTTGTAACCCTTGAGTTACACAATTAGACAGGAGATTATGCAAGGGATTTTGCTTGTACTAATTTGTATGAAAACATTTTACCATGCAGTTTATTTTTAACAAAGTTGTGCAGCTGCTATGTTCACTTGCATACGTAAAAATAAAGACCAACAAACAAGTTCTAGATACTCTGAATAGATGTGTGACTAGCTTTTGAAGTTTGTGCTAAAAGTGACCTTGTGAAGGGATCCATTGCCCACAAAAGCTGGTCACAAATGCATGGAATAATCCATTAAAATGTATCACCTACAATGCACTTAGTCCGTATTTCTATGTAATTGATTTTTAAAAAATCACTAAGGCATAAGTTGAATGTTTGTGGATACCGTTGTCTTATCCATTTGCTCTTATGTTTGTGTCGGTGAAGATTTGAAAATTGAACACTATTTCATGTGTTAACTTTTAAAAAAAAAGTTATCTTCTAAAGCAGCTTTACTTAGGTTCCCTAGTATCAAAATCTTGTTGACGTTGAATATCCTGGAACTGAGATACAGCTCAGCTTCCAATTCCATTCTAAGATCTAATCTGGAGATAGTGTCCTCTCTTGGTTGGAGCTGGACAATTAGAATTCGTGTGTTCAGTGTTGATTATTTTCTCAGTGTTATTTACTTGTTTGTTAATGTGGAAGCCATTAATCATTAGTGAATTAAAGCTAAATATGATGGGTTTATAAAATATGATGGAACTCAACAGGCATTGCCTTGGTATACTGATCACCACATTAAACATAATCTTTATATGCACTCCCTTTATGGGTTAACTCTGAAGCAGAAACTGGTTTTAAAGATGGTAAGCTAAGTATAAGATGTATGGTCTGCTTTCCAAGTGAAATGAGGTAAGTAGGGAGAGTTTCAGGGATCTCAGCTAGGACTGGTGTTTTAACATATTCATTAACGATCAAGAAAAGACAGCAGTGAGTGAATGATCAAATCTGCAGATGATGCAAAATTATTCAAAGCCATTTAAACATAAACAGATTGTGAGGAACAGCAGAAGGACCTTGCCAGACTGGGAAAGTGGGCGTCGAAATGTCAGATGAAATTTAATATGGACAAGTGCAAAGTGAAGCACATAGGGAAAAACAATCCTATCTATACTTAAATAATGTTAAGTTCTGGACTAGGAGTCACCACCCAACAAAAGGATATAGGTGCCATCATGGACAATATGGGCCAGATTCTATAAATCACATTCAAAAATGGCTGCCAGAAAAGATTGGTGGCAAGATGCATTGTGTGCGCAAATCCTGACTGATGCCAGTTAACATCAATAATTGGTTGTTAGCGGCCAATTATTGCTCGTTAGCCAATTAATTTGCACACACATCTCAGAATCGCACACAAATGTAGACACCCAAATCTGGGCACCATGTACAGAGTCCGGGGGTATTTGTCTATATGGAGCAGCAGTCGGAAAAGCAAATAGAATATTGGGAATTGTTAGGAAAGGAAGGGAGGTAGGATAAAGCTACTTTTAGGGGAATTCTATGCAAAAAAAACCATAACAAGTTAAATTCTGCATATATTGTCAAAAAAGTAGTATTAGTTGTATTTGAGTGATAATTTAAAATGCTGTACAGAAAAGTTATTCTAAAGGCAAAATGTTAACTTTTTTGTTTGTGCAGAAATACATGTCTGGTTTCCTGTATGTCCTCACCAGAATCTTCATCATCCCACCCAGGCTCCAACCAGTACCTTCCACCTAGGCTTATCCCCTTCTGTTCTTTTTCCACAGCTTTCATACCTCCCCTAGGCTCCTGTCCCTTAGTTCTCTCTTTTGCCCAGCATTAACCCCACTCCATTCTCCTTCTCCAGCTTTTACTCCCCAGCTTCAACTCCACTGCCACCCCCCCCCCCCCCCACTCCTGTCTGACCCCAGCACACATTTTGGCTCTTCTTCTCTCCCCCATTGTATACTCCACTGGACTCAAACATTCTCTGCCTCCTTGATTCTACTAGTGGTTCATGCTTATCTCTTTTTATCAGGTTCCACTGCCTTCCTATCCTGGCCCAGAACCTAAACATGCTTCTTACTGGTCCCATGTTGGGTGGTGGCTCTACAGCCCCATTGCAGTCATAGCCTGCACTGCTTTTCATGCCCCCACACCAATTAGATGCAATCGCTTGCTGGTACCTAGCTGTTTTTTTGTGCTACTGTGGGTTGCAGCCATAGCTGCCTCCTGGTCTTATGCAATCCATGCATGCCAATTCTGTGTGCTATTCTGCGCAGGTACACAGAATTCCATCAGGAGCATAAAGCAGACAGTATCATAAGGTCTCTCTATGAATCCATGACACAACTGCCTGTTAGGTTATAGAGCGCTCTTCATTCTGAATTATAGACTGTGGCTAATTACATTGCTTATCAGAAAAGGCTGAAAACTCTTATGTTTTAGCAGATGTTGTAGTTTGATATTTATTGCATTACTGATTGCTGCTATATTTTTATTGTTTATGTATTGTGTTTTAATGGGTAGCTTATTTGTAACTTATTTTCGTACATATAGTTGTATTGTACTTCGCTTAGGACATTGCAATGTAATGAGTTAGAGGAGACACGATGCTGGTCTTGAAAGACTTTTGGTATGAACCAGTATAGTGTATCTCTCTATACACAGTACTACATTTTGTGTGTTTGAGCTGCATAACCCAACCCTTCTGGCAAATAAACACCTAAAATTTTCAACAAGCACACAAATTGCATTTGCTTCCTTAATGTAACTGTACTTAGAAAAATAGAAGCTGTTAAGTTTGCTGTTAAATCTACTGTATAGTTGAGACCCACAATTACTAATCATAAGTAGATGTGTGAAGGAGACACATCGACCTTAATGTTTGTGCAGGCAAAATATTTGATGTGCAAAGCTAATTTCTTCACAATTTGACTTTTAGTTCATTTGATTCTAAATGGTAGAGCTCCCTCCTTATCTCTAGTATTGTGTAGTTCCTGAAAAGCCAGAACACAGTAACTCAAATTTTTGTCAAAACTAACCAGATATCCTGTAGCTATTGTGCATTTTTTAAATATGAAAGCCATTTAACATTTTGGATGCATTTTCAAACCTGTAGCAAAAATCGAAAACATAGTATCAAACATATAAACGGCAAGTGACCGTGCTCACTTGCAAATGCGCAGTACAGACTTCCCTCTCTGTCCCGCCCTTGTGTCATGACGTCAGAGGGCGAAACGGAGACGAATTGTTGGACGCCGCCTGGAAAGGAACATCGCGCAAAACAACCTCCACCCTTCCCCACCGCTGCTCCCGCCCCCTCCATATCGGGCCCCCTGCACTGACCTGACAGCGCCTCTCACCTCCGTGTGGAAGCGCTGCAGGCAGCAGCAGAGCGATCTGCTGCTGCCTATAGCGCTTTCACATGGAGGTGAGAGGCGCTGTCAGGTCAGCGCAGGGGGCCCGGCATGGAGGGGGGCAGGAGCGGCGACGATGAGGGTAGCTGGACATGGGGGGAGGGCAGGGGGAGAGGCCATGGTTGCTGCACTTGGGGTGAAAGCAGGGCACAGAGGAAGGTTGCTGGACATGGGGGGAGGGGGGAGGCCAAGGGAAAGAGGAGGGTCGCTGGATATGGTGGGGAGGATCGGTGGACGGGTTGAGGCCAGGGGAGAGAGAAGGGCTGCAATACTCGCCCATTTTTACGGGCTTAACGGCTAGTCTCTAGATAAACAGGAGATATGTTAAGCCAGAACACAGCACTGTATTAGTTTTGGTCAAGAATTAGAGAGTTTATTCAAAGAAATCAGTTTTTTTGGACTTTTCTCATATTTACTTTCTCAACAGTTACTGTGTTTTGTCTTTTCAGGGCAGTATATATGTAGGTATGTGCATTAAACAGGGTGCTGAGTATAAGTAAGGAATCTGGTAAGTTATAGCAAGCAAAGAATGTAACTGAGGGTCAAAGCACAGTGTTGGAAGTGGCTGCGGCTGCTGCTGAGTGAGATAACTCTGTCTGGGCTCGGGGAAAAGGGAGAGGGAGGGAGGGACGGATGCACAGTATGAGCTTTGTCCACTGAGCCAGAAATACCACAGGCAGCCTCTCCCTGTTACAGCGACTAGTAACTCTGTATGCAGAAGATTGCCTTTTGGAAAGTGGTGGTTTGGGGGGGAAGGGGAGGTGGTTTTTCCAACAAAATACTGACCGCGGATAAACCAAGAATGCATCAGTTTGTTAGCTTGCTGAGAGGTGAGCTACTAGAAAAAGAATGTATACGTAGCTGCTTATGTATATGGTGTTATCCATTAGTGCAGTGGTCTCCAACCTTTTTTCATGTAAAGGGCCGCAAAGTGGACAGGAGAAAGTTCCGGGAGCCACTATAAGATTTTAGGCTTGCACATGTAATTTAAAATACTGATTTTGATTCTACAAGGATATATTTAAAAAAAACCACTCACTTTAAAGTTTTGGAAATCTCATGAGGTTCATAATCCCTAATAATGTTTACAGCTCAGTGGGACCTTTTTTTTTTGTGCCTAACTGGGAATTGAGGGGGGTTTAACTTGGCACAGTCAATCCAAAGTGTTTGATTTTACCTGGACACGAAATGCCTTTGCATGGCTCGTAAAATCTGAGCAGATGGGTGCTAACATTTATCTCTGTTCGTGAAACCACTCACGTTCTACCCAAACTCCTTTCTGGAGCATTCCTGCTCTACTAGTACACGCCAAAACAAAAAAATAAAATTGGCTCACCTGAAGGATGTAGCACCATTGGGAAGCAAGTAGAGAAAAGACCCTACAAAGCTCTGTTGGGTAACATGTCCCTAATATTGACATACGCTTGCATGCAAATGCATGCTCGTATGTGTCAGTGTGACCAATCATAGCCCACAGGCACATGGCCTAGAGGAGCTTCATGGGGCCTGCCTTCTGCTTGCCTCCTGATGGTGCTGCATCTTTCAGGTCAGCCAATTTCATTTTGAGTTTTAGTTATGGGGCCTTGCTGGTGGATGTTACAATCATGGGTAGTAGTAGTAGTACTGTTTGTTATGCCCGGTTTGTATTTTTATTGGAAGAGCAAGAAGTATTTACAGTGTTGTGTTAAACAACCATGAAGCCAGGGTTTAACCTTGCAATATTTCATACTAACATGGTAGCTGATGGCAGAAAAAGTCCAGTCGACCAATCCAGTTGGCTCGGCCATTCCCGCTCATGCTACCAAAGAGACATCCCAGCTGTTAGCCATGAAACAACTGTAAATATCTATAAAAGGAGTAAAAGGTGGTTATTTTTTCTAAACAAAGTGGTTCAATTAGTTTCTAGAGTACTTCCATGTGTGTTTCCCAAATTTAGGGCTAGAGTTACTAACATTTGCAACCTCAATGCATGCTAATGTCATTAATATATATTATTTTACCGCAAGTTCCATTTTATGTAGTGAGATTTAATTAGTGGCAACATGTCGTAATGTGGTAGCACAAAATAGTAAATCTAGCCGTTGATCTATGAAAGGTGTCACTTTTAAAATAATTATTGCACTAAGGGAAATAAGAGCTTGAGGATTCATAGAGCTCTCTGAAAATGCACAGCTTCCATTCTTCTCATAAGTGGATCACGTAACTGATCAGTGCTGAAAGATATCTTTTCAGGTCTTAACAGACCAAAAGTGTTTACTGTGCATACACAGAAATGCCTTCATTGTTTTTGTTATGCTTCTGTCCTTAGTTCATGGTCATTGGATATGAACTTCAGCAGGTCCTCTTTTTTTGCTGTGGGGGAAAGGGGGGAAGTGGAGGAGTGGCCTAGTGGTTAGAGTGGTGGACTTTGGTCCTGGGGAACTGGGTTCGATTACCACTGCAGGCACAGGCAGCTCCTTGTGACTCTGGGCAAGTCACTTAACCCTTCATTGCCCCAGGTACAAATAAGTACCTAAGCCGCATTGAGCCTGCCATGAGTGGGAAGGCGCGGGGTACAAATTAAAAAAAAAACAGCTTCTTCATTGACTCTCCTGTAAAAGATTGGTTAGTTTGGACTTTGCTGATCAAGATAAAGTTGTACTTATTTTGCACAAGGTCATCAATAAAAATGTTGAACATAACACAGTTCTATCTTTATACAGTTCATTGTAGCTAGTTAAGTTCTGAATATTGCACTTATCTGGCTATTTTTTTTATCCGGCTGCATATCCTTGGATATTCAGTGCCAGTGCCTGAGGATGGCTGGCATTGAATATCCGGGAATAAAGCCAGCGGTGGGCAAAAAATGTTTTCTTACACAGGGTTAATAGTAGTTCAGGTTTTCTTAACTTTTTTGTCCTCCTGTTAGCCATCATGAGAAGGTTGCAGGACCTCTTTTTTTCCCCATCCAAATCTCTCCCGTTGTCTAGTTTCTTGAAGAGTTGTTTTTCATTTGGTTTTGCTGCACTGGTTCTCTCATTGTGAGAGAAGCAGGTGAGCGACATCAAGTTATGATCCAAGTGCAAATAGAAGACATCCATCACTAACCATGACAAAGTTTGTTAAAATATTTGAGAAAAAGCCATTATGACTTGGTCTGCTGTATCTGGTTTGAATGTGAATACTCAGTCATCTTGCTTATGTTGCTGAAAAAAAAGGTCTTTCTATGATGTTAACTTCAAAGGCTCAACACATGGGCCAAGGATTTGGTACCAGTTACTGGTGCTGTGGTCCTGAGGTATAAGATAGGCCCAAAACCTAAGGGTCACCTCACTTGAAATTAGACAGTAGTTTTGGGCACTCAAGTGTTGAGTGTGACGGAGCTAGTTCTAGGAGTTAAGCAGAGGCTTTGAAGTATCAACATGTTGCTTTATTGTGTAACTCCAAGTATAGAGGTGTAGAATATTCCAAATTGTCCAAAGTGGCCATGCCTAGAGGTGAGTTCAGTCTCCTATGTTGAAACACTCTCTTAATCTCCAGAAATCCTATCATGAGAGTGCCAATTCCCCTGCTAGGCCTATCCTGGCACTGTCATCTGCAATTATCAAGTTGAAGTTGGCCAAAAGAATTGAGAAAGTACTTGTTTGGCCATGAGGTATGCTAAATTTCACCTGTTAAGGAGTCAGTGTCTTGGTGAATAGTATAATCTGCTCCTTGGAACCTCATCATTAATATCAAGTATTACAGTACTGGTGTTGGACCCTTTGTGCCCAGTACTGTCCACCTCTGTTTTGTCCATGTTATATGTTCATAGATTCACAAAGCTTATTTTGTGCTGATAAAATGACATCAAATGAATTTTCAGCATGAGAAGACAACATAACTTTGAATGTTAATGTAGGTATGTCCACATTTCATATAAAGGTAAGGAGAGGAGCATTGACGTTTTCGAATTTTAAAGCTGTAAATAGAAATTATTAGATTTGAAAATGACGGGTCTGAATGGGATGTAATAGCAGTTAAAAGATTTTCTTCCATTCTTCCATTGGCAAATATGGGTAAGCATAAGCACTTCAGAGTAAGGCCTCTTTTCGACAGACGGTCATCTCTGAGCTTATTGTATTGCCTGGATCTGAGTTAAGTGCTCACTGCTAGTGACACTGGCAAAGCTGTCCAGCTGGAACTGGATGTTACCATTTCCGTGGAAGGCTCCACCATTATCTCCAGTTTGAGAATTGCTGGCTTGGAACTGAATTCCTTTGTGATGGCACAGTCTGAATTTCTGGGAAAAGCCTCGGAGGGTGTTCTTGCTGGGAGCCTCTGAAGTGGGATGTCTAGGTCCCACTGATTGCAGGAGGGATCAGCTGGCATTTTGGTGTTGAAGAGTGGAGGATTGTAGCCTGCGACTACAGGGTGTGGTATTGGTGGAGAGTATGGCTCTGTTGTGGTGGTGGGAGGGAGGGAGGGGGGAAGCTACCACCCTCTCCATCAAATGCAAACCCCTGGATTCTATATAGTGTGCTTAGATTTAGTTGCTGAAATTAGCGCAGATTCTATAACGCCGTGCATAACTTAATTGGCATGACAAGTTAATGAGCGCTGACAGCACTTAAGCAATAAAGAGCACTAATTGGCACTGATTAGAATTTAGGTGCACAACTCACGAAGCGTATTCTGTAACAATGTGCGCCGGACTTCTAATGGACGGAGGCAAAAGGGGGTGTGGTTATGGGTGGGATAATGGGCATTCCATGGGCATTCCAAAATTTAGGTGTCTAGTTATAGGATATGGCCCAGTGCGCCTAAATCTGTGTGCTGAGATTTACACCAGGTTTTCATTGGCGTAAATGGATGCGCAGATATCTGCGCTGAAATAGCGACTAAGCATATTCTATAATTGACGCTTATATCTAGACACCGATTATAGAATACATGTATTAGGCACTGATTTCAGTGCCGGTTTTTGTAGGCGCCATATATAGAATCTCCTCCAAAGTGTGTAATAGCTAGTCTGAAGAACATGCCTGCTGTAGTTAAATCTGCTGTAGTATCTCTGGAAACTCTGTGGAATTGTGGTCTTGGTGGAATGTTTGGTTTTCTCTGATTCACCTTTGACAATGGAATAAACCACTTTGATTGTAACCATAGAAAAGCAGTATATCAAGTCCCATCCTTTTCCCCTTTCCCTTCTGGTCTTAGGGTAAAGAGGGGGAGGAGGGACTCTCTCCTTCGACAGTTTGTATTTGGTGTTTTGAAATTGTGGAAGGAAGAAGTATTTGAGACAGCAACACGCTTAGTCTCCTTTGTGTTTCTCCAAGACAGAGATTCTATCTTGAGAGTGTATTTTAAGAAGCCCCAAACTTTATTTTTGAACTCTAAGATAACGCATTTTCCTCGTTCTTCATCGTGAAACTCAGACCAGGAGAAAGCAGTTTCTCGAACGCTACTTTTATGAATTGTTTTCTTTGTAGTGTATTGGCTGATGTGACAGTATGGAGCATGTTTTATCTGAGCCCTTTCAGCTATACGTTTTTCTTGGACAATAAAAGTGTATACAAATAATATGGTTTTGAGATGACCTAGGGTGGAGTTATTGTTGGGCTAGTTTTGTGAAAGGGTGGTGTGTTAAGACCTGTTCTGTATCAGTTTTCTTTTTTTGTTGTTATGGCCATGTTCTAGAATTTTTCATAGGGCTCCCTCACTGTGTGGTTGTCTTTAGAAGATACATTTCTAATTTTATTTCTTATGTAGGTTTTTTATGAGAGGAAAGAAATACTTAGATTTTGTGCATTTTGAACTCTGCGTTTTCATGTATATGCTAGTATAAATTGGTTGGGATAGCAGTTTAGAGACTGTAAACCATATAATCCCAATACACTAAAAAGCTAAATAAAAATATCATAATACATAACAGTATAACATTCCGATCCTTAACCCAAATGCAATCATCCAACCCAAGTATACAATATAAATAATGAGGACATAGGGTAATTTTTATAAAGCATTTTCTACATGTAAAATATGTTTTATATATGGAAAATGGCAGTGATAAAATAATGTAGGTACATATTCACATAAAAGAATAATGGACTTTTGTGCAATCTATGCGTAGTTGTACTTCAGGCTGAAGTTTAGGTGGAGCTGTGATATACCCGCATACGCTCACTTGATAAAATATGCACAAGGGTGCATGCACTTATTGGCCTTAGAACAGGTGCACATTTGTGCACTATTGGAAGTTATTATAGAGTCTGATTTACAAATACATGTGGAGGGGCATAATCGAATGGGGGCGCCCATCTCTAAGGACGGCACTGCGAAAGGGCGGAGAAACCCAAATTATCAGAACAAGATGGGCGGCCATCTTTCGTTTCGATAATAACGGTCGGGGACGGCCAAATCTCAACATTTGGGTCGACCTTAGAAATGGTCAACCTAAATGTTGAGATCGCCGACCTTAGAGATGGGCGACCTCGGTTTTTGCAGATAATGGAAACCAAAGACGTCTATCTCAAAAACGGCCAAATCTAAGCCCTTTGGTCATGGGAGGAGCCAGCATTTGTAGTGCACTGGCCCCCCTCGCATACCAGGACACCAACTGGGCACCCTAGGGGGCACTGCAGTGGACTTCACAAATTGCTCCCAGGTGCATAGCTCCCTTACCTTGGGTGCTGAGCCCCCCAACACCCCCCCCCCCAGGTCCACGTGCCTGAAGTACACTGCACACTACAACTGCTCCAGGGACCTGTATACTGCTGCAATGGACCTGAGTATGGCATTTGAGGCTGGCAAAAAAGTATTTTTAAACTTGTTTTTTATGGTGGGGGGGGGGGTTAGTGACCACTGGGGGAGTAAGGGAAGGTCATCCCTGATTCCCTCCGGTGGTCATATGATCAGTTCGGGTACCTTTTTGAGGCTTGGTTGCAAGAAAAGAATGGACCAAGTAAAGTCGGCCAAGTGCTCGTCAGGGATGCCCTTTTTTCCATTATCAGCCGAGGACGGCCATCTCTTAATCACGCCCCAGTCCCGCCTTCACTACCCTGCCGATATGCCCCCATGAACTTTGGCCGTCCTCGCGACAGAAAGCAGTTGAGGATGGCCAAAGCCAGTTGAGGCTTTCGATTATGCTGATTTGGCTGGCCTTGCGAGAAGGACGCCCATCTCCTGATTTGTGTCGAAAGATGGGCGTCCTTCTCTTTCAAAAATAAGCATGATAGGCACCTATATTGCCTTTATTAAAGTAGACGTGTTTTGGAGAATCTTTATAGGCACTATTATAAAATTATCTTCATTGTGACATTGAAAGAATTAAATGTGATGAGTTGATTGGGAGTACATTCCTATATATGTGTGTGAATTTCTGTTCGTGAAAGGGGCTTCTTTGGGGTTCGGTTTTGTGATGGCAGCTGAGTAGTGGGTTTTTGGGCACTGAATTCTACCTTGATTACTGGAATTTGGGAGCTGAAGAAATGGGGTTAAATTTGTACACTGCAGGGATAAGCCCCATTGGTGCACACAGCACAGGAATGGCCATTCACAGCAAAGGAATTTGATAGGTTAGAAAGAGAACGAGTCTCATTGGAAAAACCTGAATTTAGTGGAATTATGTAGATTTTCCAATTTTGTTTTATATAATAACATTAAGATGCTTATTTCAACCATTGACTGCATTGAATGCTTAGCTGTACAGAAAAATCAATTGTTTTCAGCCTTTGTCATTAAGGGGATCTTTTACTGAAGCTTAGCTCGAGTTATCTGCAGCTGGAATAAAATGGGTCCTACTGCAGATAACTTGAGCTAAGCTTTAGTAAAAGTCCCCCTAAGTGAGCCTTTAACTTGAGCGGTCCTTCCTAGTAAGTTCTTTGGGATAGGATCTCAGTATGTCTTCCTTGTGCATTATGGGGACATAAGTATCCAAAATCTAGTTATGTAAGGGGTAATCTTATAAGCAGTATGAGCATAGAGAACAGTATATCCAACATTCAGGTAGTTTCTTATAAAATGTCCCTATTTTACACGTACACAAAAATAGGTGCTAGGAAAATATGGTTCCCTACGATTATATAATGTACATGTAGGCATTCTCCGAGGCAAAGAATAAGAGAGATTTAATATTCTCTCTTAGTTTTAGTGGGCCATGTGCTTCTGAAAAACATTTTCCCCCAGATTCTACAGATGGCATCCAAAGTTGCATTTCCAAGTTTCGTTCTTCTGAGATATACATGCAAATAAAGTGGATAATGAGTTAAAATGTGCACACATAACTGGCTGCTCGCTATTCTATAAGGCATGGTGCCTATCTCTTATGGCACATATCTCAAAAGAGGGCATGGCCGTGGTTGTATTAGGCACGGTTAACTGTAATTCTGCACACAACTTTTCAGAACACCCCCAACTTGGTTGCTGGCATTTATACCAGGTTTTAGTAGGTGTAAGTCTGGCACCCAAAAGTTAGATGCAGGATCTGCACTAAACGCTAATCCACATCAGACATGTGCCTTTTATAGAATAGTACATAGCGCTGAATTTTTTCAGCACCTAAGTTTCAGCACCATTTACTGAATCCAGCTCTTTGTGCCCAAGTTTTCAGCCTCAGCTCGATGTGTGCAGTATAGCCTATGTTCACAATACAGAAAGCCAGGAAAAACGCTGTGTGCACAGGCACTAGGCTTATGCACTCCCTTTCTGATTCGTGTGTGCGCATATGCGACCAGCTTAGAACACTGGAGAGGTGGGATCAGCACTTAATCATCCAAAACATTTACCGACACACGTATACACAATCAGCACTGCCGAGAGACAGAGCCAGGCCCGGGGCAGAGCCACTGCTGAAGCTCCACCCCCTCTCGGGCTGCTGTCGCCCCCTGCTGCTTTCCTTCTCCTCCCCCCTCCCCGCCCTGCTCAGGTAGCTGCCGTCTCCCGCCCTCTTACCTTCCTGTGTCTTCTCTTCTCCTCCCTTGGTCTGTTACTCTCACTGGTCCTGTGTGCCAGGACCCGGATTATCACGCTAACGCAGTCACCTGGGTCCCGAAACGCAGGAGCAGGAGATAGACAGACCTCGGTGCTGGGCCCGGGGACTCTTGCCCTCCCTGTTCTCAGCAGCCCTGTACACAATTATTCTTGGTTGAAGCAGGTGGGATTTTATGGGAGGCTGTTTGCATAAAGGTGCTTAATTTGCCCATATAAAATAGACACAGTAATGCACCCATATACCTTTATAGCTTGTGCACCCTGTTATAAAATTGCCTTCTTAAGTTCTAGACTTCACAGTTCACTTCTTATTTCAGTGTGTAAGGTCAGCTGGCATTCCAAACAGATAAATACATATAGATAAGTACAGTCTGACTTGGTTTCTGATGGTGAAACTCAGCCTTGTTTCTTTGAGCTGTCCAGTTACCTAGCTTCCTTCTCAGTAGTTTGCCTCCTGCTCCTACCAGTGAAGAAGGCCCTCAGATTCTCACAGCCACATTTGGGACTCCATGCATGTTGTTCCAGCTGTTCCTCGACTCTCCAACTATTCCAAGCAGTTTGGTTTTTACAGTCCAACTGTGATTATCTCAGGTCACCTCCAGCTGACCCTGTGATGGGGTTTTCACTGCTGTGCAAGCCAGTGATGCAGGCTCTAACAATTCTGTGTTACTTCCTGCAAGGCCTGGCTGCACCTGTTGGTCAGGCAGCCAGTAAGGCTGCAGAGACAAATACAGTGGAGAGGTGCATGCAGCTGTGGTTCCTGCATAAAATGACTGCTCTCTCTCCTGTTGCTGCTGCTTCCTGTGGCTGCGAACATGATGGAGTTGGACAAATGATCAGAAGACAAAAGAGGAGGTAGGATGGGAGCATTTTTAAATTCTCTCTTTCTCTGCCCCCTTCTCCTTGGTCTACTCTAGACTGTTGTTGCGGCTGCCAAAAAAGGTGAGAAAAGTGTGTGCGTTCAGGAGGGAGGAGAGAGAAAGATTACACCCTTTTCCACTCCTCCCTGCTATTTCATGCCAATCTGAGTTCTTGCCATCCTTACCCCCCCCCCCCCCAAATCTCCACAAAGTCTTCAGGCCACTTATTTTCGCCCCTCCTAATCAGGTAAACTACACCTACACATGTTTCCTAGTTACAGGATTATCACCAACAGTTTCCCAATCCAGTGTTGCTCAGAAAGCATAACTGTACCTTGACTTAATGGTGGTGTTCATTGTGTAGAGTTTGATAATTTTGTTTTGGTTTTTTTTCCCACAAGGTACCATAGGTTTAGTGCGGATAATAATTATAAGAAGCTGGTACAATGCCAGGAAAAACACTGCATAAAATCTCTAATACAACTACATACATATATAACGTAGCAAATCTTTCCAGTTTTTTTTCTATTAAGAAATCTTTTAAATAGCATAGTCTTCAATTTGTTCTGAAGAAATGTATAATTCATCAAAAAACAGTCATCAAGATGAGTATTCCAGAATTTCACCATCTGATATGGGAGAGATTTCTCAAATAATTTGCCATATTTGACCCCTTTCAGATAAGAACTTCACTGAGGGTAAGGTGCTTGGTCATATGTTATAGAAATATGCATATGTAGTTTACTTTTTAAATTTGGAAAGGGGGCAGTTCTAGGGTATTAGCCCCCCCCCCCCCCAGAAACTTTTAGCTGCTCTTGGGCACCGCCCCTCTCCCCAGAACCTGCCACCTAGTCCTAGTGACTAGTCCTTCCTAATAATAGGACCAACACTGTTAGGAGAGGGGAGGGGCAAAGGGTAAGGAAGACATCAGGGTTGCCAACTCTGCAGTTTTCCGCAGTTTTTTCCACAGAGTTGGGTGGGTTTTTTCTGTTGTTCACAGGCACTTCACGGGCTGCAAGACTTGCAACTTGTTGACCCAGTTTTGTTTTTTTGGGCCTGCCACTGCTGGTTCCTCCAATAGGAGGGCGAGGTGCGTAATGAGGTCATCAGCTGACAATGACTCAACATGCTCTGGTCTGGAGGAGGAGGAACAAGAGCAGAGCAGACTGGGGAGGACTTGGAGGAGCAGAGCAGCAGCACGTTGGGAGGAAAGAGCACTGTGCGCAGCAGTTGGAGCAGAGCAGCCACATGAGAAGAGCAGAGGAGGCAGCACGCACATGCACAGGTGGGACCCCCAAATTTCACCCCCCCCCTCCCCCCTGCTCCTCAGGCTGTTTTTGGGCATTCTTTGGGTGTGGGTTGGGCTGGACATTTTTTCCCCATCTGGCAACCCTGGAGACATATTGGGAATGAGGAAGATGGGGATCAATTCAGCATTAGCACCTGCAAAATTTCTGTCCAGTTTTTCTGTTTGAGTTGGAGTCTGTGGACAGAGACTGTATCTTCTCTTTCCAAGATGATCCATAGCAGTTCCTCTTTTCACCAATCCCTTTGCACTGTAATCACTTTAACATTCTTCACATAACAGGGCTACTTCACCACCTTTTCAGCTATCTCTGTCCCTACTAAAGGGGTTATAGTCCTGTATGGCTGTGTCCCATTCATGGGATTCATTGAACCATGTCCCTGTAATATCAGCACAAGTCTGTCTCCAACATTAGGGCTTGTGTATCTGGAAAGTTGTTGCTTAGACTGTGAGCCTTTGTTCTCATTTAATTCCAGGTACAATTTATTGTCTAGCTTTATTTATTTATTTATTTATTTATTTATTTATTTGGTATTTATCTCACTCCTTTTCAGTAGTAGTTCAAGGTGACTTACATTCAGGTATGCTAAGTATTTCGCTGTCCCCAGAGAGCTTACAATCATTTTGTACCTGAGGTCTTCTGTATAGCTTCTTGCCTAGTCTTCTCTTCAGTGGCGACACAAAAAGCAGAACAGATGAAACAATCTATACGAGATGAATTTATTCAACCAACAGCATCTTGGATCTTGCAGATAGACTGCTCTGTTGTTTTCTTGGACCTAGTCTTCTCTTCTACTTTGCTGCTGATAATTGAGTTCCTAAGATGGTTTATTTTGTTTTTGCACACAGTGGAGGTAGTATATGCAAATTTATCTCATGCATATTCATTTGGGGGTATCCTGAAAACCTGACTTGCCAGGTGTGTCCCGAGGACTGGGTTGAGAACGTCTGCTCTAGTTTAAATGCTTAGCAATATATTGTCTGAGTTTTCATTTAGAATTCTTATCCCTGCCACAGATGCAGCCTTTTATTTTTCCCTATATTGTCCCAGTCTCCAGTATATCTAAAGCCTTCTTGTTGACACCAAGGTTTTGAGCCACATATTGATGTTCTTTGTATGATGTAGCCCAGAGGTGCTTAGTGTAGATCCTTGAAGTCTACAACCCAGTTGGGTTTTTAGGATTTCCCCAACAAATATGTGTGCTATTTGCATGCACTGCCTCCTTGAGTACAGATAGATCTCATGCATATTAATTGAACACTCCCCCACGTGAAAGTTAGAAGGGGTCAATTTAATATGAGAGGTGGTCATCACAGATGCATTGGATGCAGGTACTGTCCTTATGCCCTTGAGGTGGATTGGATTGAGGTGCCAAATCAGAGCAGAGAAGCATTTCCAGTTGAAATCTAATACTGATTGTGATTCTGATTTTGTCATATATGCGATTCTCTGCCCATGTGGGTTAATATACATAGGTCAGACAATAAAGAAAATTAAACACAGAATCGTACAACATTTAAGCAATATTAGATTGGGTAAAAGAGAAACCCCATTGGTGGAACACTGGATAACAGCTGGACATGTAGTGGAAGACTTAAAATTTGTTGTTCTGGTCCAAATGGATACCACTAGAGTGGGGCAATACTTTGCAGAGTATGTTACGAGTAGAACAGCGGCTGATCTTCCAATGGAAGACGGTATCCCCCACGGGGTTAAATAAGCAATTGAATGGGCGGGTTTATAAGAGGTCGTAGACCACCCGTAGGGAATGGAATTGGAACCTGTACAACGCATGTGTGGCGTCTTAGAAGAGTTTAAGCGCCATGTTCAGACAAGTCAGTTTGAGTTCCGACCTGACAGAGCTGAAAGATTTGAATCATATCGGGGTTTCTACAAGGTATGTTGATGTTTAGTTAAAGTGTGTAGATAGAGCATGAGTAAAGAACAGGCTGAGTCAACAGAGTAGTCCTCACTATGTTTCTTTTGGTTAGAGCCGTCACTCCTGAAGACGCTTAGAGTGAAACACAATTGTGTTGGGCTGGGTCACAGTTGGAAAGGATCACCACAGGAGTACAGTGAGATTGATGAGCATGGTGGTGAAGAAAAGAGGTGTCGGAAGACAACATTACACAGTACAGTGAAGATTTGATTTGAGGTGGCAGCAGCGGCAGCTCTCCGAAGAACACTAGGAGGAAGTACTGAGAGCATGTACAGCATTTCAGAGGTTGTAAGCGGTACTAAAATGACCTAACATATGTGAATACAATTGACTTGTAGTAGTTCTTCACAGGACTTCTGAAGGAACCAATTGAGCGATTATAATATAGTGTTTACAATGATGTTCTCACTAGTACGATACACAAGATATACATTGTAGATATCAGTGTCCTGATTGTCTTGACCAGTTATATATTATAGATATTGTTTCGCCTTTTGATATATGAGTTTCATACAATTTCACTATACAGTGGACGTGGAGTATGAGTGTTGGTGTGAGGATAGTTTGTCTATGATTAACAAGATATACATCAATAGGAAGTTTATAAAAACATGATAAAAATAGTGATTTAAAGTTGGTAAAAGTTTGTGTTTAGTTACTGGGGAATGTGATTAAGCGATGCATATTAATTGGGGAAATCCCAAAAACCTGACTGGGTTGTGGCCCTCGATGACCAACATTGAGCACCCCTGTTGTAGCCTTTTCTCTCCCTTTCCATGGGGAGGTAGTACTTAAACACTACAGTCCTTAACAAGGATTTTTGCCCCCCCCCCCCCCAGCATATTCACAAAAGCAACACTGTTACAAATCTTCCAAAATAAAATAAGTGGTTACATAAGAACCATAGAACAAATCAACCACTGTTTTCTGTATCCCTTGTTATTCCCCCATTCCCCCAATGAACAAAAGAAAATCCCCCCTCTCCCCCTCCCAACAGCGATCACTAGGAGGCCTGGGATCTTATAGCCTCCATGAAATACTAATATAGGTATAGATAAAACACTCTAACTACCCTCCCTCCTCACCCCCCCCCCCCCCCACACCTTTGCCTTAGCCTCGGAATAGTATCCTTCACACTAGACTCCACTCTCTCAAAACACTCAGGGCCCCAGTTAGTTTGTTTGGCTGTGACCTATCGGAGACAAAGTCTGTATATATGTTTTCCTAGAATTGCAAACAGTGTTGTGTACATTTAGGAGACATGTTTGTATCCCTAGCCTCCCAGGTTTCCCTGGTGCTCTAAATGTAAAATATTTTTATAATGATTAAATAACACTGAAGTGGCATGGACATCAGCTAATAATCATTTTTGAAATATAGCATTCCTCTTCTTCCTCTCTGCAGAGGCGTTTCATACTTAAATAACTTGGCCCCATATGGGCTTCTCTGAAATTTTGTTAATTAAACTCAACAATCATTATAAGTCCCTCTTTCTCTGAAAATAATCTTGTAAACACAGAGAGCAGAGTGTAACTGACATCATTCTGGCCTCTTAGTAAGTGCACCAACTATGCAAGCGAATAAATTGGAAGAATCAACCTCTCTCCAGCTCTGTTTGGTGACCTGAGTAGTTAAATTAATCCAAATAAATATAATTATTATACAAGACTTGTACAAATAGATGTGCCTTAACCATGTCTGTAAATAACAAATCTTTCCATTATGTAGCTCTCACTATTCCAGAAACTCTGGGATAGCTGTGTCCATCAACCAGCAGGTGGAGATAGAGAACTGAAAACTGAGCTGAAACATATCTCTCTTGGCATCCAGTCCAGCCCCTTTTCAGCATCTGGTTCTGAGTGCTTTGCTTCTGGTCCAGTTAGTCAACTGGTCCCCAGTTGAGTTTGGCAGGTGGCTTGAGTTTGCAGAGTCATATTTGGAGCTCTTCAGACCCCTGTCTCTGGTGCCCCGTGAATTTACTTCTTCTTTCCCTTCACCTCTCCCTGTTTCCTGTGGAGCTCTCCTTTTCCAGTACAGCAAGTTGAGTTAGGGATTTCATTACAAGTTCCATCTGGCAGAGGGCATCTGGATGGAACATGAATTCTCTGTAGTTGATAAATCGTTTGGAGCTCATGGCAGTTCAGAATGCCTTACACAGATTTGCTTCTTTTCTGGCAGTGGCCCCAGTCCAAGTTTTTCTCTGACAATACAATGATGGTTGCATATATCAAGAAGTAAGGCAGGCCCGTAGTCATCCGATGATGATGGATGCAGCCTCTCTCATGAATTGGGAGGAGAAAAACCTTCTCTGTTTCTTGGCAGCTCACATCACAGACTTTCTTAGCAGACACTCCGTGGACTTGGTAAAATGGGAGCTATCCAGACAAGGGTTTCAGCTGATTGTGGACCAATAAGTTTCTCCCCTTCTGGACTTCATGGGCATTTTGGCATTCCTTTTTCATTGCCAAGTTCTTTAGCCATTGGAAAGAACAGTGCTCGATGGGGATTGATGCCCTACTGCAACCCTGGCCGGACACATATCTACTTTATATCTTCCCTCCTTGGCCCATGTTAGGCCGCGTGTTGAAAAAAATCACATTGTACCGGTGTCCTATAATTCTTTTAGCCCTGGATTGACCACAGAGGCCATGGTATGTGGATCTGATTCGACTGCTGGACAGGGGTCCTCTCCATCTTCCGCAGGTACATGGCCTACTGAAGCAAGGTTTGGTGTTCATGGAGGATGCATGCCCCTTTGGTCTTACAGCTTGGCCATTGAAAGGGTCAGTTGAGATGAAAAGGTTATTCAGATTTGGTCAATGTTACCTTGATTCAGGCTCAGAAATGCTCTACGTCCTTGACATATGTGAGAATGTGGAGGATGTTTGAGAGCTGGTGTTCTGAGTGCAAACTGTCTCCCTTCTTTGCGCAGAATGCGCATATCCTAGCCTTTCTCCAAGCAGGTCTTCAGATAGAATTAGCATTGGGTTCTCTAAGAATTCAGGTTGCAGCTTTGGCCTACTTAATGGACCGACTACAGAAGGTGCCTTTTGCAGCTCACCTGGATATTGTTTGATCCTTGAGGCCTCCTTTTGTACACCATGTCCACAGTGGAACATTAATTTAGTCCTTCGGGCTCTTCAGAAGCCTCCTTTTGAGCCACTCCAGAAGGCCTCCTTGAAAGATCTTTCTCTAAAGACAGTGTTCTTGGTGGTTGTTGCGTCGGCATGTAGGGTTTCAGAGCTTCAGGCTCTCTCTTGTTGGAATTCCTTTCTTTGCTTTTTGGAGGTGAGGGTCTCCCTGGATATTGTTCCTTCCTTTCTTCCAACAGTAATATCAGCATTTCATCTCAACCAATCTGTGGAGCTTTCATATTTTCACAGTGCGAATGAAGAGGCTCATTATTCTTCCTTGAAGCTTCTCGATGTGTGCAGAGTCCTCTTATCTAAAAGTCACAATTGAGTTTCGCAAATTGGACAGTGTTTTTTTTTGGTAAACAGAAGCTTGGCCTCATGGTTTCCAAGTCTACAATTGCTAGATGGCTGAAGGAGACTATCATGTCAGCTTATTTGCTTGTGGGGAAGCAGGCTCCTCAGGCCTTGTGGGCTCATTCTACGATTGGTACAGTGACATCCTGGACTACCTTACTGTCTCCGGTGTATAATTGCAAGATGTCAATGTGGTCGATGCTGCATACCTTTGCCAAACACTACAGGGTGGACATTGTGGCACACTCAGAAGCCAGTTTTTGGGCTTCTGTCCTCAGAATGGCAGTGCTAGGATCACATCCACTCTAGGTATTGCTTTTGAACATCCTACAGTTTGTGGAATAGTGGGAAGCTATGTAATGGAAAGAGAAATTAGGTCTTACTTCTTTACATTAGTTCTTCTCAATATTCCAGATACCCACCCGAGATTTCTGAGATGTTTAATCGTTGCGAAGTAATGGGTCAAATAACGACTGTCACCTTGCATGCTACTTCCTGCATATCTTGAGAGATGAGAGAGGTCCACACATTTGCTCACCTGGTTACTGTTAGGTTAGCGAGTTCTTTAAGTTTGCTGTGTTTATTCTGAGTTTTTCCTTATTGCTTGTCTACGTAAATACTGAAGACCTGGACTGGATGCCAGTTGAGAGATGTCTCAGCTCAGTTTTCAGTTCCCTATCTCCACCTGCTGGTTGATGGACATAACTATCCCACAGGTTCTGGAATAGTGGGAAGGACTAATAGAAATAAAATTATCAGGTAAGACATAATTTCTCCTTTAATAAGAAAGGCTCCCTGTATAGACTTTTCCATACTTTTCCATGCCTTCAGACTGTTACAAGGAAAACCTTTGTCCCTAGTACCGAGCTACACAGAAAATACAATAAGTTAATACTGACAATTATATTCCAATCACAGGATTCCTGGCAGACAAACCTTTTACTGGGTCAGAATAAGAATTGTGAAAAAAAAAATCATACAAAAGCTTTTAAAACTACTGTACATAGGTCCCTTCTTCATGACATCAGACAGTACTCTCATGCACTTCTGAAGGCAAGATCTGTGTGGACAATATTTTGGATAATAATTGTACAATTCTTTGGATAATAATTGTATTATCCACAAAGTCATCCTAGCATGTAGAGAATACAGTTTTCTCCAGGAGTCTGGAGGATGTTAGATCATTACATCTTCTAACCAATAAACTGAAAAACAAATGCTGCTCTGCATTATTGGTTTCTTCTCTAATCATATTGGTTCCAGTTAATTTTCTGCCTTCTCCCTGTCACACTGCCTGGGCATTCTCTCCTTTTCAGCATTCACCTCTTCTACTTCCCTTTTCTTTGCCTGCAGCTGAGTCCCAATTCATAGGAGCAGAGAGTTGCAGGCCTGCTGCTATGCTTGCTCCAGCCTTTCCCCTCCTATCTCCAGACAAAATGCAGCATATGCAGTTGGGGAAAAATGTTTCAACCTGCCCTAGCACACCAGTACACTTATCGGGAGGTCCAGATTGGGAAACAGAAAATGCTGTACTGCCACAGACCCCTACATAGAAACTACTTTCTATCAGAATATCTGACCTCAGTCATATATGCAGGAAGCACACATACCCTCACTTAATATTGAACAAGTGACCACAGACTACAGATAGAAACACGCAGAAAAACAAAACAGGAAACCAGAATCTGCATGTTATACAATATCATAGATATAGAAACAAATGCATTTCCTCCTGTATTGTTCAAAATGCAAAGATATCAGTAATGCACATTTTTCAAATTGCACAGAGAAAATGACTAGCCAGCAAATAATGCACAGTTTCTGGAATAGTGAAGTACACAGTCTCTTAAATGGCTACCCCCCCCCCCCTTCACAAAGCTGCGCTAGCAGCTGCCGGTGCAGTAATGCCACAGCCCATTCAAAGTGAATGGCCTGTGTCAGCATTGCTACACGGCAACTACTAGTGCAGCTTTGTAAAAGGGGGGGGGGGGGAGTTAGTCTTCTATATCATTATTTTATACATTTAAATAACACTCAACTGTTTACCAAATAAATTATCATACAATACATTAAAGCTGGTTTAATGTTAGTAAACTTTTACAGGAAAATTTCCTTGGGGAACGTATTGTTTTATTTCATGTTTTTCCCATTGCAATTTTTGGGTAACCTCACCCTCATTTTCCATTATTTTATTTCCCCCTTCACTCCCTACAGATGATCTAACTAAACAACTTAATCTTTCCTCACTGCTCAAAGGCTGAAAGGGACGTTGTCAACAAGTTTTACCCTCCTTGTCATTCTTGTTAAACGTATGGGGAAACATGCATCAAAAAAATAAATATTAAATATAAATATATATATACCAGTAAAAAAGGCCCGTTTCTGACACAAACGAAACAGGCGCTAGCAAGGTTTTCCTCGGAGTGTGTGTATGTTTGAGAGTGTGTGTGAGTGACTCTGTGAGAGAGAGTGAATGTGCGAGTGTGTGTGTGATAGAGAGAGAGTGAGACTGGGTGCGAATGTGTCTGTGAGAGAGAGAATGTGTGCCAGGGGCCCCCCTCCCTCCCTCCCAGTTCCAGGGTCGTCCCCTCCCTCCCTCCCTCCCTCTCTCCGTGTGTCAGGGTCATCCCCTCCCTCCCTCCGAGTTTCAGGGGCGGGCCTGTTGGGTACTCGGCTACCGGGCTATAACCTAGGACGCCCCCAGGGAACGGGTTGAGTGCGGCCAGTCCTGTGCTATAGGTAGTGTGGCTCCACTCTTCTCGGGGAGCGTTGTAGGGAGAGAGCCAGGCTGGGGATCCCGAGGTGGAAGCAGCAGTGTCCAAGCTCAGGCTGTGGTAGCCTTCGTAATCGGGATACTGGGCAGTGCTGGGATAGATCTGCAGGGAGGGGTGGGGTTGCACAGAGCCCGGGTACATGCCAACATCCTTCTCCAGCAGATAACTCACGTACATGGTGCCAGCCAGGGTGGGCCAGCCAGCAGCATACTGCAGAGGCCCTTGGGGCTGTTGCCGACGCCAATCTTATCAGATCCCTTTGCAAGATTCTCTCTCTCTCTCTCTCTTTCTCTTTTGCAAGGCCACTGCCCTCACCAGCGATTCGAGTTTGATGCGCTCGGGGGGGGGGGTTGATGCGCCGAGGAGGGCTCCTGTTCGCCGCGGCCTGGCTGCTGCTGGCCGCCCTGCTCTTTCCCATTTCCCGTGATCCGCGTCCACGTCACGCGCCCCGCCCCCTCCCAGGTCAGCCACGCTCCCAGAGGTGTGGCCACAATGGCAACGGTGACGTCAGCCTGGGCTTCGGAGCCTAGCAGACCAACTCTGAAGAAGTCACGGACACAGGCAGCAAGACGTATAGAACGTTGGAGGTGAGAATTATTATATAGGATATATATGCTGAAAAAAATAATTGCACATAATTATGCGTAAGTAATTGCAACCATCCATTTCTCCTATGTTATATCCTCTTCCCAAACTTTCCAGCCGTTGAAGTAAGTCCTTCCAGTTATGGGCCTTAAGTCTGTGTTGCTATTGGAGTCCTTCCCCACCTGCACAGCATCCCTGGCTCAATTCCAAATGCAAATCACACCCTGGAAAAAGAAATCAGGTCCTGAAATTGAACCTGGGTTCTCCATAATACAGTGTGCAGCACCACTATTAAGTCGTCCGTCTGGCATTTCGTTTTTACAGAATATATTAAACAGCACAGTATTTGGTTATTCATAGAAATACAGGCAGGTACTTTAAATATCACAGCAATGTAATAATGCTTATATTATTCCAAAAGAGCAAAAAAAATACTTCTAGGATAAAATGTCTCAGAACTGTTACTCCCTCACATATGCATGCAAAAACATGTATAAAAACAGCTGCTGCGCAAATTCCGCATTCATATGGAGGCATGGTACTCTTTCACTTCAACATAAGCAGGGCCGTGCCAAGGGTCTGTGGCGCCCCCCCCCCCTGCAGGGGATCGGGAGGCGCCCCCCCCCCCCCCCGCAGACAAGCGGTTGGAGCGCGCCCCCCCCCCCCCCGTGAAGATGATCGCTGTCCTCTCTCCCCTGCCCTCCCGCTCCCATGTCCCAACTGCCCGCCCTCTTCTCCCCCCATAAAAATCTCTTTTAAATTTACCTCTGTCCGGCTCACAGGGCAGCGAACGGCGCAGCGTCAGTGAAGGAGGCGCCGCTTCCCGACGTCTCTACTAGTCTTCCCTTCGCTCAATGTCCCGCCTTCTTCTGACGTCATTTCCTTGACGTCAGAAGAAGGCGGGACATTGAGCGAAGGGAAGAGTAGTAGAGACGTCGGGAGCGCCGCCTCCTTCACTGACGCTGCGCCGTTCGCTGCCCTGCCAGCTGGACGGAGGTAAATTTAAAAGAGATTTTGTTGGGGGGAGAAGAGGGCGGGCAGTTGGGACATGGGAGCGGGAGGGCGAGGCAAGCATGGCGCGGCGGGGTGCCCCCCATAGGACGGCACCCCCTCCCACGCTTACCTCGTTTACCGCGTTGGCACGGCCCTGAACATAAGCATAGTCATTTTATGTAGCTATGAGTGAAAATTGTATAACACATTTAGGGCCGGATTCTATATATGGTGCCTGAATAATCCGTGATGAAAACATTTCTGCTAAGCGTATTCTGTAAGCAGTAGCGAGATTTAGGCGCAGTGTATAGAATATGCATAGTTATCACAGCGCCTAAAACTATGCGCATCCATTTACACCAAGGGAAACGTGGCATAAATGCCAGTGTGTAGATTTAGGTGCACTGGGGCATATTCTATAACAGTGCGCATAAATTTTGGAATGCCCACGAAATTCCCATTTCCCGACCCATAACCATGCCCCTTTTTGGCTGCACGCATTAGAATTTGGGTGCAGTGCATTACAGAATATGCTTAGCAAGTTGTGCGTGTAAATTCTAACTATTGCCAATTAGTGCTCATTATTGCTCGTTAAGACCTGTTATCGATGCTGATTAGCTTATTAATCCAATTAAGTTGTGCACATTGTTATAGAATATGCTTGGATTTTGGCGCAGAATGCTAGGCGCGCTGTGTAGAATCCAGGGGTTAGGGGCCCTTTTACTAAGCTGCATTAGGTGCTAACATGTGCCGAATGTAGCTTGTGACCTATTCATGGTTGAAGACAATGCAGTGTGGAAGACAGAGCCACCCTGAAGTCCGGTTTTCTATTTTATTGGCTACTAGCCTCCTGAAATGTAAACTGTTCAGGCTCGCTGAATACTAGCCATTTGGTGAATGTATTTTGTCCCCCCCCCCCCCCCCCCAAGCTACTGTCCTCCTCAAGCCTTCTCCCTCTTCCCCATCAGGCACATGCTTTCTAACCTTACCTAACAGATACCCCTCAAATCTCCTTTCTTTCCCTTCTCTCTGTCTTGTCTCCTTTTTCAAATCAGACATTCTTTTTCTCCTTTTCTTCCTCTATACCCTGTTCTCATCAGGCACCCCTCTTTTTTTCTTGTCCTTCCTCCTACTATCATCTATATCAGGCACCCCTCTTCGAATCAGGGCTATCTTCCATATCACCCCCCCCCCCACACACACACACACACACACACCTTCTTCCACCTCCCTCATAAGAGACCATTCTCTCCTTCTCCTTGAGGCACTATTACTCTGCTTCTTGTTTGTATCTGGTATCTCCATCTTATTTTTTCCATCCATACTCTCTATTCCAATGGCCACCATTCTTTGTCTTTTCCCCCTCTCTACATTTGGTACCCTCTCCTATTGGATAATCCCTTCTTCCTTTCTCCTCCTCACCAGGAACCCCTTCCAAATGTATGAGAGCCCATGCTCTCTCCCCCCCCCCCCCCCCCACATCTCCGTTCATGCTGCTTCTTGTCCATCACCTCCCCTTTTTGTGTTCGAGAACTACAGTTCTCAGTGGCTCCTCTAGTTGCTGGTTCTGCTGCTTCCTCTCCCACACTATTCACTGATCTAGTGCGATCCAGTGCAGTTCAAAAAGATCAGTTAACCATGTGGTATGGGGAAGTGGGAAGCTAGCAGCTAGAGGAGTCACAGAGGAGGGAGAGATAAGAGCAGAACTTGGGGCTACACTTGAGAATCCCCATTGCTGGCCAGCCTAGTCTTTACAGCTCCAGGTCCTACCTCCTTAATGTTTTCTCTAGTACAGCTTTCTTTTTACTTCTAGTCTGATGAAATAGCTGCAGTTAAGATCAACTTTCAAATATTTCTACTGGGAGATTTTCTTTCCCTGCAGGCCATTTAGATTGTTACTATATTGATCCTGATGCTTTCAGTATACTAATCAGTCCACGCTTAACTTAGGTTCTGCATTTGTACTTGGCGTAACTGCCAGTGACTAAATTTAGTTGCATGGACCAGCGCTCAGCATATTCTATAAACCGCGTGGAAATTTATGCATATTCTATAAAGTACGCCTAAATTAAGATGTACTTTATAGAATGCGCTTAGGCAAATTTTATTTCAGCACTGAATTTTTAGGCGTGTTACATAGAATCTAGTTTTAAATCTTTATTATGCTGCCTTCAGATGCTCCAAAATTCAATGGTCAAGACTGCAGTGCAAGGCCCGTAAATATGACCATGCTACTCCTCTTTTGGGTAAATTCTACTGGCTTCCCGTGCAATATCGCTCAATCTTAAAAATCTTATGTTTAACACATAAGGCTCTTCATAATGGTTCCCCTCTGTATCTCTCCTTATACTCCTAATTGTAAACTGAGATCTCTGGATGCGAATCGCTTGACTACTCCCTCTACCCATTTTGCCCACTACAAATCTACATGCTCCTCAGTTTTTTTTTTTTTTCTTTCTAGCTCTAAAGTCAAAGAATGATCTTCCCTCAAATCAGAGCTGAACCTTCTTTTTTTTTTTAATTCATGCAATTGTTAAAAACAAAATGTTTTCCACATAGCCTTTGGATATATTGGCTAGCAAGCTAAGGCTTGTGATTGAGAGAAGGGGAATAGTCAGGGGAAAAGTCAAAGGTGCCCAGTTCCTTCAATATTTCTTCTTCCTCCTGGAATGTAATTATGGCGTTCTTTTCTGAAATGTCTCCTTTTATATAATTTTAGTCTGCAAACCGCTTAGGCAAACTTTGTTGTTTTAGCGGTCATGTTTTAATAAACTGTAACTGTAAACTGATTGTATATCGGTCTACTGCTTTCAAGGTTATGATGTCAGAAGGTAAAAGGGCAAAAGCTTAACAGGATGATTAAGTTTGAAACTAGTGTACAGATCCTGCTGTACATAAAGGATTTAAATTGTATGAACTTTAGGTCAGATTTAAGTCATAACAGTAATCGGTTGTAAACTGTTATTGGAGTAGCAGGAAGAGGGGGGGGGGGAAGGTTGAAGACACGTCTGACTATTATATTTGATTTTTGTTAAATGATTTGCACATTGGATGGCATAGGAAGTGCTTTCGTCTATAAAGTTTGTGGAGGCAGGTGTATCATGGTTTCCCAATCTATAAATAAGACTAAATTGTACAGCAGTAATTAAGTAATGAGCCCTGATGAGCAAGGGCACTCACTGGCAATTAATACACTTAACTAGAGGGTAAACTCGAGCCAGAGCATTAATTGAGAGTTAATGCCCCATATACAGGAAATGTTATCATAGGATGCATTTTGCTAATTTCAGTTTGAATTGTAGAATTCTCATGGCATATATACCAGATCTTCTAAATATACATTTCCAAAAACACAGTGATACCTTATTTGAGAGTCACTGTATTCTTTAGAAATACCAAAGCAAGATCACTTTATAATTGAATATCCATTGGTACTAAGCAAACTATATCCTGAAATTCTTCTTACCCCCTCCCCCATCCTTCCCCAGAAGTTTCCTTGTACTCCTTGAGCGCCAAATTAAATTAAATTGGAATCTCTCCTGGGACACAACATTGTGGGCTACCATTTTAAATCATTCAGATTTGTTTCTCCTGTTTTATATTCCTCTCTCAGACTCAGTCTAGCCATTGCAGTGTCAGCCTTTGGCTAAGGGCAATGCACTAGGTGGGCAATTCTATAATACAGTACAGGGTAGTCTTATAGTCCGCACATACTGCACATGTCAATGCGGATAACAATATAAGAAGCCGAACAAATAAGCACCTTCCCCCTGATATTCAAAACCATTTTACCGGCCAGGAACGGCACCTGGCTGAATGATACTTAGCCGGCTATCTGCAAATTTTCAGCGTGACTTTGGCAGCCATGTTTGGCTATGTGCACACCTGGCATATCTTTGGCGAGTTTGAACTTGACTGGCTAGCGCCGCCTATTGGCATGGCTGGTTAAGTTCAAACCAGCCAAAAATAAACCAGTTATTCAATGCTAGTCTAAATATCAGCCTCCTTATGACATACCAAAATAGTGAAAAATTAAATATCTTGGTTTAAATATTTCCAAAAAGAACCTATTTTCCTTATGGCAATCGGTACAGAATTCCAAATGTGTACCACTTGATAATGAAGAGTTGCGTAGTAAACTGTTTTAGTACGATAGGGCTTTGGTTTAGGTATAAAACCAGTAAAAGTATTTCTGATACCCTTCTCCGAAGAAAATAAAGTATAACTGAGTGCCGCAAGATAGACACCTAGATGCAGCGTGCTAATGCTATAACGGTACCAAGATTCCCTTATAGAATAGTAGCAAGCAGTATTTACATTCAGAAGCTCCCACTTATGCCATATTAATTGCAGGTGTAAGTGGTCGCGCCTAAATGTAGCACTTATAACTTATAGTATTCCATAAGTTATGTGAGTAAATGTTTGACCCGTCCCTGTCCTTTGTGAACGCCATTGTGCATTTTCGTGCTGAACGAGTTGTGTACACGAAATGTAGACTAGCGCTTAGGGCAACATTCTATATATAGTGCCTAAAAAATCCACGTAGAATACATTTCCGCTTAGGTGTATTCTATAAGTGGTGCCTTGATTTAGGCACAGTATATAGGATACGCTTAGTTGATATCCCAGTACCTAGAACTACATGCAACCATTTACACCAAAGAAAATGTTGCGTAAATATGGGCATGTAGAATTTAGGCACAGAGGGGCATATTCCATAACAGTGCGTATAAATTTTGGAACCCTCATGAAACGCCCATTTTCCCGCCTATTACCATGCCCCTTTTTGGCTCCATGCATTAGAATTTAGACGCTGTGTGTTACAGAATATTCTAATTATTGCCAATTATTGCTTGCTAAGTGCTGTGGAAAATGCTGAGTTACATGTGTTATAGAATACACTTGGATTTCGGCACAGAACGCTAGGCGTGATATCTAGAATACTGACGTTTATAAATGTGCATGTACCCTTGTGAATTCTATAAATTCACTCATGCGATCGATGTGTAGATCTGGGTGCCAAGTTATCGTATGAAGAGTATACAGTGGGGGAAATAAGTATTTGATCCCTTGCTGATTTTGTAAGTTTGCCCACTGACAAAGACATGAGCAGCCCATAATTGAAGGGTAGGTTATTGGTAACAGTGAGAGATAGCACATCACAAATTAAATCCGGAAAATCACATTGTGGAAAGTATATGAATTTATTTGCATTCTGCAGAGGGAAATAAGTATTTGATCCCCCACCAACCAGTAAGAGATCTGGCCCCTACAGACCAGGTAGATGCTCCAAATCAACTCGTTACCTGCATGACAGACAGCTGTCGGCAATGGTCACCTGTATGAAAGACACCTGTCCACAGACTCAGTGAATCAGTCAGACTCTAACCTCTACAAAATGGCCAAGAGCAAGGAGCTGTCTAAGGATGTCAGGGACAAGATCATACACCTGCACAAGGCTGGAATGGGCTACAAAACCATCAGTAAGACGCTGGGCGAGAAGGAGACAACTGTTGGTGCCATAGTAAGAAAATGGAAGAAGTACAAAATGACTGTCAATCGACAAAGATCTGGGGCTCCACGCAAAATCTCACCTCGTGGGGTATCCTTGATCATGAGGAAGGTTAGAAATCAGCCTACAACTACAAGGGGGGAACTTGTCAATGATCTCAAGGCAGCTGGGACCACTGTCACCACGAAAACCATTGGTAACACATTACGACATAACGGATTGCAATCCTGCAGTGCCCGCAAGGTCCCCCTGCTCCGGAAGGCACATGTGACGGCCCGTCTGAAGTTTGCCAGTGAACACCTGGATGATGCCGAGAGTGATTGGGAGAAGGTGCTGTGGTCAGATGAGACAAAAATTGAGCTCTTTGGCATGAACTCAACTCGCCGTGTTTGGAGGAAGAGAAATGCTGCCTATGACCCAAAGAACACCGTCCCCACTGTCAAGCATGGAGGTGGAAATGTTATGTTTTGGGGGTGTTTCTCTGCTAAGGGCACAGGACTACTTCACCGCATCAATGGGAGAATGGATGGGGCCATGTACCGTACAATTCTGAGTGACAACCTCCTTCCCTCCGCCAGGGCCTTAAAAATGGGTCGTGGCTGGGTCTTCCAGCACGACAATGACCCAAAACATACAGCCAAGGCAACAAAGGAGTGGCTCAGGAAGAAGCACATTAGGGTCATGGAGTGGCCTAGCCAGTCACCAGACCTTAATCCCATTGAAAACTTATGGAGGGAGCTGAAGATGCGAGTTGCCAAGCGACAGCCCAGAACTCTTAATGATTTAGAGATGATCTGCAAAGAGGAGTGGACCAAAATTCGTCCTGACATGTGTGCAAACCTCATCATCAACTACAGAAGACGTCTGACCGCTGTGCTTGCCAACAAGGGTTTTGCCACCAAGTATTAGGTCTTGTTTGCCAGAGGGATTAAATACTTATTTCCCTCTGCAGAATGCAAATAAATTCATATACTTTCCACAATGTGATTTTCCGGATTTAATTTGTGATGTGCTATCTCTCACTGTTACCAATAACCTACCCTTCAATTATGGGCTGCTCATGTCTTTGTCAGTGGGCAAACTTACAAAATCAGCAAGGGATCAAATACTTATTTCCCCCACTGTAGGTGTGTCTGCAGGTCTTGAAAATGAATCCACCCCTAAGTCATCGATCTGCTGTTTAGAATTTGGTGATCGATAAATCTTGTGGAGTCTGTATAGAACAGGGAATGTGTGTATGTGTTTGTCTTTAAACATTTTGACTGACAGACATGCAAATGTAATTTGTTTATTAATATTTATTAATCACCTTTATGAAGAGATTCCTCCAAGGCTGAGTAAAACAAGCGTAGGTTGGCATAAGCAAAAGTAAGTTTACTAGCCTATATTTCTGCCCACAGCTTTGTCAGTACCCACAAAATATAGATGATAATAGCAAAGCCATTTAATGCCAATAAATTGCAATGGCTACAGAGTCTTCAGGCGATTTGTAGTCATTGTTATCAAAAGCCCTGTTCTCATTTAGAACAGCTCTATTCAGTGTATTTAAATATAGATTACTAATGAAATGCCTTTTATTTTTTTGCAGTGAATACATTCGGTCTAAAGTTAATTTGCAGTGTTATGTAAATTCTGTTTAACTTCAATCAAGTTTTAATTATGTTTTTACTGCAGTAATTCCCATTTGATTTGTCATCTCCTGTTAAGTATTTAACATTTGCAGTTGTTCCCCCCCCCCCCCCCCCCCCCTCTTCTTGGCATCATTTGAATTGAAATCTTCATTGGGAAGCAATATAATTTTATATTTCTTTCTTGCCATGTCTTCCATAGCAAAATTTTAAGAGATATGGCATATACAAATATATATATTACATCCACATGCTTAGTCATTGAAAGGTCTAAAATGCAGCAACAGATGGCAAACCTGGTAGTAGAACTGCCTGTTGGTGTCTATGAGGAAGGGCCTTGAGGATGAGATGGAGGGATAGCTTGACAGTCGAACCCAAGGGACCACAGTTGCGGAGTCTAAAAATGCAACCTAAAGAGAACTGCTATACTACACATTTTCAAAACATCCTTATTGGTACAGATGTTCTCACGCGTGTTTTATTTCTATATTACTATGTGGCAGAACCAACATTTGTATATTTATAAGTATTCAGTTTGGAGATTCTTTTTACTAATATCCAGACCAATGAATGATTCAGACACTGAATTATTCTAAAATACCGCTCATTATGCATGCTCCATATGGACCCCTATATCCTTTCCCTGCACTTTTTCCACCCCTTGACAATCTTCACTAAATGCACTGCAGCACCGATAGAATCTCAAAGCTGCTTTAGAAGCTGTCTGCCCCTTTTCACCAGATTTAAGTCTCTGGTTCATCATGCAATGAATGAATATCAGTTTCCCCTTTCTAAGATAACAATGCCTAAATTGAAGCCTTTTAAATCTTGTTGAGAAGTTGTTAGGTTAAATTTCATCCTTATCTCTTAAAGGGTCATATGCTGTTTTCATTTTGATAGCTTAGTCAATGTTCTTATATTCTGTTTTTGCCACCCAGGATGATAACTGGAGCAATTTTTAATTTTAAAATATTGGGTTAAATCCAAGAATCATTTTACTAGTGTTTTCATTTCATTTTCAATGAGTTATATCATTTCTGAAATGCTCTACACATTGACATTAATATTAAAAATTTTTTACAATTTTTTCTAGAAACCATCCTGGAATAGGACAAAGGGGGAAAAAAGAAATGATTTGATGCTTTTTCCCATCTTCAACATCTAAGTCTGCTTTATCTGTGACATCATCTAGGGCCCTGTTTACTGCAGTGTGTTAGTGTTTTTAGCGTGCGTGTTAACCATGTAGGCGCCTATAGGGATATTGTAGTCACGTACATGGTTAGTGCGCGTACATGGTTAGCGCGCATTAAAAACGTTAATGCGCCTATAACACTGCTTAGTAAACAGGGCCCCTAGTCCTTCAACTTTGATTACTAACTATTTGCAGATAATCAAATACACGTATAAAAGGGGTCCAAACAATTTGTGGCCATCTCAAATATAAGCAAATTTCTTACAGATGCAACTCGTTGGCTCGACACATTTAAGTTTAAGCGTACCCTTTCCAATTCCAAAATCCTTTGGATTAGTATATAAGGATGATTCCTGTCAGCTTTACCTTCTTTAATTTACACTCAGCACATGGTTTAGGAGTATAATTTGGCTGCCTTTTTCTCAGTGGGAACCCACATCTCAGTGGAAATTAACTCATTTTAAGTACTTGCACCAGATTCATAAATTCCACAATTCTTTTGAGAACTGCAACCAGTTGCCATTATTCGCTTGTTGATCACCAACTGCATAGACACATAGACTATCACAACTCCTTTTTCCACAGTAGCTCAAAACAGCCTGAAGTGCCTCCAGCATCCACAGAACACAGCAACAAGATTTGAAAATGTGTGTGTGTGTGTGGGGGAGGGGGGGAGAGAACCAGATCCTTTAACCTGTGAAACAGATGTAGCCACAATGGGCCTGGATGGGCTGTGGCCTCACCATCTTGGAGCCAGGTCCAACCAGTCAGTATCCAGAATTATAACCTAGTGAGAGGAGAAGGGAGCCCCTCCCAATTTAGCGGGTGGGGCAGATAACATTGACTGAACAACCTGGAGCCAGCCAGATAATGGTAGGGATGTGGGTTACGGTATAGGTAAAATAGTTGAAGGGGAGTGAATATAGGGAGGGCTAAAAGAAGGAAGAAGTATTGTTATCCTGAGAATTTTTGATTAAGATGGGCTGTAAAGTGGCTATGTGGAGAATTAGGGATCTACAATGCGGAAGGGTTTGTGGGATAGGAATGTTGGGGGGGGGGTGTTGTTTGAGCGGGAAGGAGGCAGTGCGAGGATGAGAGCGGGTGGTAGAGAGCGGTTGGTTGGAGTGTGTTTGTCCCACCCTGCCCATCCCATAGGACGGTGGAAGGCTAAAGTGGCTAGGGTGGTGGGAGTATTGTGGTAATGAAATTTGGTAGGATAGTTAGGGGGAAGGGAGATGAGGGATGGGTGCGGTTGTAGCTAAGGCTTTGGGAAAAAAGGGGATGATACAGTATAAAGGGTTGTGTACATATTGTTCAATAAGTTTGGCTCAGAGCGAACCTTAGGGTATTTGAAATTTAAAGTGTTCTAACAGAGGGAGTGGCTAGTTTGATACTGACTAGATGCGAGGGATGGGGTAAATAAGTTACATTTGGGTATTGTATAAGAAGTTTAGGTTGTGTGACTTTAAATAATAAAGCTACGGCCAGTGTTGATTAAATTATTATATATACTGTTGATGTGTTGTAAGAATGGAGAAAGGCTATTCGAGTGCCAATGTTAGTAATATGTAACCTGCTGTTAGTAATATGTAACCTGTCGTTAAAATCATCTGTAGTACCTGAAGATTGAAGGGTGGCCAATGTGACGCCGATTTTTAAAAAGGGTTCTAGGGGTGATCCGGGAAATTATAGACCGGTAAGCCTGACATTGGTGCCAGGCAAAATAGTGGAAACTATTACAAAGAATAAAATTACAGAACACATAGACAAACATGGTTTAATGGGACAGAGTCAGCATGGGTTCAGTCGAGGGAAGTCTTGCCTCACCAATTTGCTTAATTTCTTTGAAGACGTGGATAAAGGTGAGCCAGTTGATGTAGTGTATCTAGATTTTCAGAAAGCTTTTGATAATGTTCCTCATGAGAGACTCCTGAGAAAATTAGAGAGTCATGGGATAGGAGACAATGTTCTGGTGTGGATTAGGAATTGGTTATTGGACAGAAAGCAAGAGGGTACGGTTAAATGGTAATTTCTCTCAATGGAGGAGGGTGAACATTGGCAGAAACCCAAATCGTGGCAACATTCCATACTACAAATCCAGGCACTTGTGACCTGGCTTGGCCACTGTTTGGAAAACAGGATACTGGGCTAGATGGACCATTGGTCTGACCTAGTATGGCTACTCTTATGTTATGTTATTACGAGTAGTGCCAACATCCAAACTGCATAGTGCACCTTCATGTTAATTTCAGGCCCCTCTAAAATGTGAAACCAGCCTAAACCACTGCTGTGAAACCAGATTTTGCAAGAGCTGTAGAGGGTAAGATAAAATTCAATGCACTGTGCATTGACCCAGCTGTTGCTTGCCTACTCTCATGCAAAGGAAAGTTTATCCTCCCAACGGGAGTGAAAAAAGTGCACACAAAATAGATTTAATTCACTGTAACGTGCAAATTAATGTGCTTAACGATTTCTATCTGTAAATTTACCTGCATCTAAAAGCTTTTATATATGAAAACCCTAGAAAAGTTGATTTCTCTTGGGGGAGGGGGGGTCCCATACAATTCAACAACCCTAAAAAATAAATAAATCTGAAAGCAGCCCAGAAATTTTTTGATGTGCATATCTTAGTTCTCCCATCAGCTGGTATCAGCAAGATTAATATACAAGAAGCTTTGTGTGTTCAGCTGCTTTGCATTCAAACTATAGAATAAAATTCCACTAGAACTGTACTTGTAAACTAGCTACAGTACTTTACCTTCTGCAAGCAGATTAGGCATTCCCTTAGACACTGTTTTCTCATTTCCTTCCCTGTCTGTGTTCTAATTGTTGTAATTATGAACTCTTTTTTTATGACTTGGCTGTTTTACTTGTTTATTTTCCCCTTGTAGTGTTTAATATCATTGCATCTGGTACCATTAGCCTTTATTCCTAAGTATTTGTTCTCCGTATTATTAGTTGTCTACTCGCCTTTTATTGTGTGTAATGTACTTAGTGTCTCCCCCCTTGCTCATTGTATCTCATATTATTTTCATGTAATCTTCCTCCTGCCTTACCCTAGGAAGAGAATATAAAGAAATACAAGTTCTCTTTCTGTATTCAAATGTCATAGTTTTGATTAGACTTTCATTATTTTGCCACACAAAGCACAAGAATACTTAAGAGGAATAATTGGTTATAAAAAGACTAACTTTTTACATTTTTCTTTTATTTTTTACAAATTGATTTATTATCACTTTATTGGTCTGAATTAATATAGGATGACCTGATCGGTGTAATTTGTTTTCCTATTTTTGGATGAAGAAATAGATTAGAGTGTTTGCAGTCCAGAAAGCTAACAGGCCCTAGGCATAAAAATAATTTTAAATTTTTTTTTTATTTTTAAGCAATTTTACAATAATTTCCAAGAATAAATCGTGATATAGAAATATGAATACTATAATATTTTACCTTTTTATAATTTGCTGCAAGTTTGCTTTATATTATCCAATCTTAGTCCACTATTAGAGAGGGGAACAAGGCACAATACCAAGGAATAATAACAATCATTAATCAAAATTAGAGACAAGGAGGGAGCAACCAAAACAGATTAAGGAGTAGATGATAATACCACTCCTGGGTGCGAAAGTGGAGTTACTACCATCTTAGATTCCAGAAAGGAACTCAAATGTGAAGGATCATAAGAAACATATATCACTGAATTCAATTTCAATACACATTTACATGGAAAGTTCAACCAGAAAACACCGCCCAGCTGAAAAACACAAGGGCGAAGTTTAAGGAAAAGTTGGCGGCTCTTTTGGGTTGCTCTAGATACATCTGGAAATATTCTAATCTTACAGGTCAAGAAAGTCTCTTCTCTATGATGAAAAAATTATTTTAATATCCAATCTCAGGTTGTAATAACAAAAGTCACAATTAGTGTTGCTGGTTTTACACCCAAATTATCATCTTCAAGTTTTTGTGTAAGATTTAAAGTCTCAAAACATACTTCGGCTCCTTCAGCTACAAGCTGATCAGTTGTCTTCTTGTTATACGGCTGCAAATAATACATTTTTGAAACTGGAGGATATGCTTTCTCTGGAATCTTCAATATTTCAGATATATATCTTTTAAAGGTTATAAGAGGTGCAACAGCGTTTTTGACCTTTGTTGATTTTCTACATTTTCAATCTTATTTTGCAACCACAAATTTTCTTTAATCATATTTGCTTGGATTTGTTGACAAGATTGTATATGTTTACTATTACGCAGTCGTGAATTTTCTAGTATATATATTGAAAAAAAACAGCTCAACTGAATAAACCAGAAAAATGTGCTGACATACGTCGGACACTCTCTTGATTCTGGTAATGCTTTTTTCAGCATTACCAGAATCAAGAGAGTGTCCGACATATCATCTTATGTTTGCACATTTTTCTGGTTTATTCGGTTGAGCTGTTTTTTTCAATATATATATTAGAAGATTCATGACTGCGGTCTTCAGTACATTTGGTTTCATCAAATCTACCATATTTTGACAGTAGAGGATCATTGTGTAGCCCCTGAAGCTGCCCTGCTGGGCGAAACACGGCCTGTGTCGGGCTGTACTGTATATAATTTTTAATATCTATTAATAAATTACATTTTTTCATAACGATCTGCTTTGTTGATTTTCCGTCTTGGAGTTTGCAGACCGTCTGCCCTTTTGCTTTCTTGGACCCTATGTTTACTATTAGTCTCAATCTTTTTCTCTGTTGAGATTTTATTTTCCATTATAGAGACCTTTTCTAAGGGAGTTTGAACTTGCTGAAATACAGACACCAATTTTTGAGAAAAAGATGTCTCTAGACCCAGAAGGGCCTTCCATATAGCGTCCAATGTTATAGTTGATGGTTTAATTGGAAGAAAAGACTTACTTAGTGAAATGGATTCAGTCAAGGAGTCTCCAGATCGCTGTATCTCCTTCTCCGCAGCTGCCTTGCCAGAAGCGCTGACGCCATGCTGTGCCACGCCCATCCATGTGGTAGTGTTCAGCAGTCCATTGCTAGAGTCTGACCCTGCTACAGGAAGTACTACCGCCTCCGGATCGTAGAGATCCCTGCTCTGATTTTTGCCCGACTGCCAGCATAAGCAGCGGAATCCTAATCTCAGGGCTTAAAAATGTATCAACTTCAAGCTGAGGGAGAGGTTCACCTCCTGCCGCTCCCTCATGCAGCGAAGGTTCAAGTCGTCCTGCAATTTCTGGAGTAGCAAAGCAATCCATGGGCCCCACTACCAGGGCCGCCGAGAGGGGGGGGGGGGGACAGGGGGACAAAATTTTGAAAGCGCAGCAAGCAGCGGCAGACCACTCCTTCCTTCCGTGTCCCGCCCTCGCCTGACATAACTTCCGCGAGGGCGGGACACGGAAGGAAGGAGTGGTCTGCTGCTGCTTGTTGCGCTTTCGAAGGTGAGGCGCTTAAGGTCAGTGCAGAGGGCCCGGTGGAGGGGGGGCCCGGCGACCTCGGGTGGGGGGGCCCCAGGGTCACCCTTGTGCGGGCCTGGCCCAGTCTCTCAGTGGCCCTGCCCACTACCAGTAAAACAGGTGTAGCCGGGCTTACATGCTGTCTACCTCTCCTTTTAGGCATAAAAAAAGTGAAGTGTAATAACAAAGAGTCAGAGTAGGACCGGAGTGACTTCACTGTGCTCCCTTCAAGCCGCCATCTTGTTCCCTCCCTAAATATATTTTCTTATAGAGTCACTAAGAAATATTATAGGTATTCTGTGTAGCATAATAGTTCCAAAAATATTATGCTATTTTTTCTTACGTTTCCTTAAACTCATTCCCAATACAAATTTGTAGTTTTTCAGAGATGCTGATGCAGCCATCACAGCATACAGTCTATAGCGGTGCTTTCCAGGGGAGGGATGACAGCTGATGTTCACCAGTCTCTTGAAGAAGGGTGAGCTTTTGCATTATGGGTCTTGGCCCCTCTGGACCAGCCTCCACATCTCTGGGGGCTTCAGGGGACTGCAGAATGTCTGTTTCTTAGTGCCAAACAGCTAAGAGGCTTAAGGGCCCTGGGCCCTCTGTGTCCCTGTTGGGTGATCCATGGACCCAGATGAGGGGGCCATGGAGGTATCCCCCTTGGAAGAGGCACACCCTAGTCAAGGGGATTTGTCACTAGTAGAGGAGGATGACACCCCAGTTGTTTAGAAGGGAGTAGCTGTGCCAGCTCATTGATTTAGCTATGGGTGCCTTTCAAATCCTAGCTCTGCCCCTGTTGGACCCCACTACAGTATCCAAGTGCATAAAGAGGTTATAGCATGCATAATCCCAAATCAAGAAACTTCCTGTATCATGGGAGCTACGATTAAAATACTTGATCAGAAAAGTTCTTTTCTTGGACACAATAATTTCAACTAGAAAAGTCAGTGAGCTTTGTACAGCCTTTTCCTATTCCCCATGTCTTCAATTCTTTAATAATAGAGTAATTCTATGAACTCATCCTAAGTTCTTATTAAAGGTGGGGTCAGTCTTTTACATCCATGCATAATGCTGCTTCTTTTTCCCCAAGGCCTCCTACCCATTAGGGTGAACAGGCTGTGCTTTTTCTGGATTGTAAAAAGAACACTGACTGATTATCTTTATTTATTTAAAATATTTCTAGCCTTCCTGTTTCACAGTTCAAAGTGAGGTGCAATATACATACATAATATATTAAAACAGTGCAAAATAATGTCATCATTATTTCCTTTGCCATATACATGATACACAGTCTGTTTTCCTTTCAGTTAACAAATGTAATCAGGCTCTAGCATCTATCCATAGTTTAGAGCACCTTAAATCACTTTGGGCGCCTTTATGAAGCTGCGGCAAAAGGAGGCCTGCGCTGGCATTGGCGCGTGTTTTTAATGCATGCCAAGGCCCCCTTTTACCACAGTGGGTCTTTGTTGTTGTTGTTTTTTTTTTTTTTTTTTCAGAAAATGGCCATATGGCAAGTGAAGCACTTGCTGCATGGCAATTTTTTTTGTTACATTTGTACCCCGCGCTTTCCCACTCATGGCAGGCTCAATGCAGCTTACATGGGGCAATGGAGGGTTAAGTGACTCGCCCAGAGTCACAAGGAGCTGCCTGTGCCTGAAGTGGGAATCAAACTCAGTTCCTCAGTTCCCCAGGACCAAAGTCCACCACCCTAACCACTAGACCACTCCTCCACTCCAATTTCTGGGGGAGGGGCACTTACCACCACCCATTGAGGTGGCGGTCAGGGCTTCGGTGGTAACTGCTGGGAACACACTGGCACTACAAAATAAAAATATGACACTCGCTGGGGGTGGGAACTACCATCAGGCTGCTGCAGTAGCCCGGCGGTTCTTGCTTTTCAGCGAGAGTTAATCCCACATTGGGCTTACTGCCACTTTGTAAAAGGAGCCCCCCCCAGCTGCACAATTATTTTTAAGGCTGACTAAGAAACTGAATATGCAGTAACAAATGAACATCCCATTAGATATGTTATGAAATTGGTACTTTGTGTGTAAAGACGATTCACAGCAGAGAATCTTATTGGTCACATGAATAGAATAACAGTTATGGAAGATGCTACCTTGCACAGTATTATGAGAATGTTTTTGTCTACTAGTTCTACTAAATTCTGTTTAGGGTGTTGTCACTGGCCTCAAAAAGTACAGCCTTTTATATAATACTTTATCACCTGCCTGCCACACAATGTTTGCTCTAAACCATTTTTAAAACAGCTCTTAATATACTCCATGCTGATCTAAGGCAGTTCGGTGTGGAGTATCAGACTGGTTTCTAAGTGCATTTATGTAACTACATGCTATATATTGCTGTGTCCAGTTGCTTAGGTAGGATCCATGTTCAGACTTAATTTTATATTTAAGTGAAAGCACTTGACATGCAACTGCAAGCATTTCAATCCAAATTTAACTTTATGGGCAAAATACTTCCACACTTTGGAGTTCCTCCAGAAGATTCCGCCTTTCACCCAGTTTTGTTTGGTGGTAATTTAATTGTTCATTTGTTAATGCAGGTGTTTGGCATTTGTACGTTGTTTCTCCTGAATTATCTCCAGGTGTAATGATATGTCATGTTAATGATATTTCCTCTTGCTGTGAGAGTAACTCTTCTAATGGATTGCGCCAGCAACAAATTTTCAACTCTACAATTAGCTGCCAACCACAAGGAAAGTATTAACTTGGTGAAATGCTTGAGACATTTTGGACAAATGATTTTAATGTTGAAACCCATGTAGTTCTTAAAAGCTATGTGGTGGTTTCTTTCTGGAAGCTTTAATGCTGTATATTTTCATATTATATGGATCTATATTGCATAGCTGTGATAACTACTAGCAGCTAGCTAGTGTGTGTGTTTTAAAGAAAAGTTCTGCCATCTTAATATTTCCAGCCTTATTTATTTATTTATTTATTCTGTTCAAGTTATTTTTGCTCTGCTAGATGTCAGGTCCTGTCGCATACCTTCAGTCGCAGCTGTGCTAGTCAGTAGATGACAGCGAATGCTTTCCTTTGTTAAAGCACTAAGCACCAGCCGGGGTCTCTGCTTATCACATGAGTCTGCAAGGTTGTCTTTTGTGTCCTGTTAAAGGAACTTCATTCGCCATGCTTATTTGCATCTCGAATTTCAAATAAATAGAACCAATGCTCTGAGTCATCAATCAAAGCTTTATTTCAACTTGACTTTGGAGTCCTGTGCAGCTGGCAGAGGCTTAGAAGCACTGTGGGTATAATGTGATTGATCCCAGGGAAGCAAGAAAATGGCCACTGTGGCTGCTGTTGTGACCTTTGCCATCTGAAGGAGTGATGCTGATGGTATGTCTCATAGAACAGTGGTTCTTAACCAGTCCTCGCGGACCCTTTGCTCATTGTGATTGTTGCTTCTGCTGTATGGAAATATCTCATGCGTAGTCTGGATATCCTGAGATTCAGACTGGCTGGATTATCCTTGAAAGCGAATATTTTCTAAAAGACTTTCTGGCAGCCCACATAGGTGAGAGAACAGAAGGATGCATATAGAGGCAGGAATCCTTTTAAGTAAGCAAACTGGAGATGGCAAATAAATTGCCAGATGGTTTAGTTGCACTGGGGATGGCCAAACTAAACTTCTGTTTTGTAATGTTCTGGGACGTATAGTCCTGGTGTTCTGAAGAAAACATATCAGATTACAATGGAATTAGTTTTCAAAAACGTGTTCCCTGAGCTCTGGTAGTGAGGGAGTGTTTAGTAATCTGACATTCTTAATTTATATAGTGTTAGCTTTTCTTGTAAAAAGCATTTAATAAAATCTCCTTACGAACAAGGATACCGGAGCCTACAGGTTCTTAGATGTAGACACTCAGAATTTGTAGGAGGAGAGAGAGAAAGCTAAGTAGCACATAAATATATTGGATCTTCTTGGCTTGCCTCATGTCAGTTTTACAACTTAAGACCTGATTTATAATGGCTTTTCTCCCCATTCCTTGATATGGGGGGACAAAAAAGCTTAGTAAATCAGGGTCTCAGTGGCATGTTTGGTACTGGAATTTGCTTGCACAGCTCTAGATAAGAAGATATCTACACAAGCAAAATAGGTGCTTTGAACTCTTCAAAGATACTCCTACAGAAGCAACCTGGCGTTTGCAGCCATTTGTCTTAAAGCTGCTCAGAGGTAATAGTTAAGAGCAGAAATAAATTCACAGACACCTAAAAATGTAACCAGTAATGCTTTTTATAATAAAATATATATCCTTTATATGTGTTGGGGTGGGGGAGATAAAACTGCAATCTGGTGAGTTTTTCTGGTGTTACAGTCCTAAGTTACATGGCACAGTTGTACCCATGGACCTGAAATAATTGTATCAAACAAATCTTATGGAGCAGATCTCTTGCGCAGTCCTGAGTGTGTCTGTTATGATCTGTCTAAAGCAGCACAAAAAAGCACAAAAGGGCCTTCAGAACTGGAACAGTGGTACAATCTTTAATGAGGTGGACCAGACACGGACCGTGTTTGGGCACTGAATAGCGCCTGCCTCAGGGGTCTGACAGAATGAAAAATATACAGAATCAACATATACAGAGGGTAATGTATTTAATATATACCGTATATAATATGTTACCTCTGTATATGTTGATTTTGTATATTTTTCATTCTGTCGGGTCCATCTCATCAAAGATTGTACCACTGTTTCAGTTCTGAAGGCCCTTTTATGCTTTTTTCGTGCTGCTTTGCTTTGTGTACTTTTGGATCCTCTTTTTTATGATCTGTGTAAAACCACAGTGACAAGTAAGATGCTGGGGTGGCACATGATTGACCAGATGAGTTCCAAGTGAATGTAATTTTACCTGCTCATGTGATTTTGTCTCTCATCTGCTTAGGTAGGCCGTTCTGCCTAAACTGGAGATAAAATAGCTGTGGTGTTTAAAAAAAAAAAAAAAGTGGACTGTGAAAGGGTATACCTTCAACAGCACCAGTGAAACACGAGCAGTGATATTCAACAGCTGCACGTGTATCGTCATATACTTCTGCCCTTGTCATTAAGTTATTTCTGTCTGCTGTGCACTGGCTACACTATTAGAGCCAGCGCTGAGACTCCTTTTTGCTATCTTGTGTGTCCTCACTTTTGAAACAGAGGACTCCAACTATATTTAGCAGTCAAAATGATCTGCAATCATTCTACAGAAGCAGATTGTTGCAAACTTGATAAAAACTAATACATTTAACAGTATCTGCTGCAGACTGGTATTTGGATATTGGGTTTAACTTCAGAATCCTGTTTCTTAAGGTGACACCTAAAATACTGCTCCCTACCTGGGGTCTCATTAACTATCTGAACTTTTTTTAATTGAAAATGGACCCTGTACCTGATACCTTGATTTGTGTTTCTTAATTAGATTTTCTGTAATTAAGTGTTTATAAATGATAAAGGCAACTTTTTATTAAGCTGCAGTAAGAAACAGCTTTAGTGCTCTCTTACTCGGGTCTTTCCTGTACACTTAGGCTGTTTTTACTTCAGCCATAAAAAGCCTGTTTTTCTAAAGAGATGTAAATCTTCTGCACCGGATGGCATACATCCAAGGGTACTCAAAGAACTCAAGCATGAAATTGCTGATCTGCTATTAGTAATATGTAACCTGTTGTTAAATCGTCCATAGTACCTGAAGATTAAAGCGTGACCAATGTGATGCTGATTTTTAAAAGGGTTGCAGGGGTGATCCGGGAAATTACAGACCAGTAAGCCTGATGTCAGTGCCAGAAAAATAGTGGAAACTACTATTCAGAATAAAATTACAGAACACATAGACAAACATGGTTTAATGGGATAGAGTCAGCATGGGTTCAACCAAGGGAAGTCTTGCTCATCAATTTGCTTCATTTCTTTGAAGGTGTTAATAAACATGTGGATAAAGGTAAGCCGGTTGATGTGTATCTAGATTTTCAGAAATCTTTTGATAAAGTTCCTCATGAGAGACTCCTGAGAAAATTAGAGTCATAGGATAACAGGCAATATTCTGGTGTGGATTAGGAATTAGTTATTGGACAGAAAACAGAGGGAAGGGTTAAATGGTCATTTCTCTCAATGGAGAAGGGTTGAACAGTGGAGTGCCGCAGGGATCAGTACTGGGACCGGTGATATTTAACATATTATAAATTATATGGAAATTGGAATGACGAGTGAGGTGATTAAATTTGCAGATGACACAAAACTATTCAAAGTTGTTAAATATGTGCGGACTGTGAAATATTGCAGGCAGACCTTAGGTAATTGGAAGACTGGGCATCCAAATGGCAGATGAAATTTAATATGGACAAATGCAAGGTGGTGCACACTGGAAAGAATAATCTGAATCATAGTTACCTGATGCTAGGGTCCACCTTCGGGGTCAGCACTCAAGAAAACAATCTAGGTGTCATTGTAGATAATTCACTGAAATCTTCTTCTCAATGTGCAGCGGTGGCCAAAAAAGCAAACAGGAAGGGATGGTTATTAAGACTGAAAAAACTATAATGCATCTGCATTGCTCCATGGTGCAACCCACCTTGAGTACTGCGTTCAGTTCTGGTCGCCATGTCTCAAAAAAGATATAGCAGAATCAGAAAAGGTTCAAGGAAGAGTGACCAAAATGATGAAGTAGACAGAATTCCTCTCGTGTGAGGAAAGGCTAAAGAGGTTAGGGCTCTTCAGCTTGGAAGAGAGACTGATGAGGGGAGATATGATTGAGGTCTACAAAATCCTGAGTGGTGTAGAATGAGTAGAAGTAAATCAATTATTTTACTCGTACCAAAACCACAAAGACTAGGGAACACTCAAAGAAGTTACATGGAAATACTTTTAAAACAAATAAGAGGAAATATTTTTTCATTCAACAAATAGTTAAGCAGTGGAACTCTTTGCCAGAGAATGTAGTAACAGCGGTTAGCATATCTGGGTTTAAAAAAGGTTTGGATAAGTTCCTGAAGGAAAGTTCCATACTCTGCTATTGAGACAGACATGGGAAGCAACTGCTTGCCCTGGGATTGGTAGCATGAAGTGTTGCCATGCTTTGGGTTTCTGCCAGGTACTTATGACCTGGCTTGGCCATTGTTTGGAAAACAGGATACTGGGCTAGGCGAACCATTGGTCTGATCCTTTATAGCTACTCTTATGCTCTTATTATGTTCACTATTGGTTGTGCACTAATGTTAGAAACAATTACTACAAGAGAACTTACCACCACCTATTTTGGAGGCATAAGGGCTCCTGCATTAACCATGTGCTAACCAATGTAGAGCAACACCCACTCTCTGCCCCTGACACGCCCCCTCAGAAATTGCTTTATCATACGATTAGCATATGCACATGCCAAAACTAACCATGGAATGCTTCATGGCATGTACTGCGTTAGGGTATTTTTGCTGCTTTAGGTGCACATTAGTACCTAACACAGCTTAGTAAAAGGACCCTAAATTTAGGTGTTTATTTTCCAGCTAATTAAGAGGCTCATTTTCAAAGCATGTAGACTTTACAAAATTGCATAAGTTACAATGGAGCCCATTTTCCAAAGAGAAAAATGGCCTAAAAGGCACATGGATATATTTCTCATAGAAAAAAGTGCTAGTTTGAGAGAAAGTTTAGAGCATTCCTGTGGCAAGCATGCCTTGGAAGACTACACTTTTTGAGTTTTTGGTGAATGAGCAGTTTCAAAGATTTTATAGAGTCCGATTATAATTCATAAAATACACCATAGCTTTAGATCATATCATATAGTATGGAAACATTGTGGGGCCCATTCCTTAAGGTGTGGGTGGGCTAGTGCACTGGTTGTGCTCGCCAAATTGACACTACCGCCAGGCGCAATTCTGAGTTTGGCGAGCGCTAAATCCCATGATAGAAAATAAATTTCTACCGCGAGGGGCGTTGCCAGCAGTAATCAGCAGTTGTCGCACACTTCATGTTACCGCCCAAATAGCGTGTGAGCCCTTACTGTGCTAGGTTAATGAATGGCGGTAAGGGCGCAGGCTGTAAATAGGTATGCACTAGTTTTAATTACAACGCACGCCCATTTCCTGGCCCATTTTAAAAAAAAGGGCCTTTTTTCCAGCTATGGTAAAAATATTATCCAGCATGCGCCCAGAACATGCATCCACACTACTGCAGGTCACTTTTTACTGCGGCTTAGTAAATGGACCTCTGTTTTTTGTTCTTACCACAAAAGAAAGACACTTTCTGGGAATGGGAAAACAAGTCTTTTTGCTGCAGTTTGATGTTTCCGTGGCATTTGATTCTGTGGATCATTCAATTTATACTTTTCAAACTGAATGAATTAGGAATCTCTTGATGTGTACTTATGAACATCTAAATCCTGAACACAATACATAGTGGGGTGTCAGTAAAAATGAGGTTGCAGAATTTCAGGAACATTAAGAACTATGGGGTCTTTTACTAAAGATTAGCTCAAGTTATCTTCAGCAGGGTCTGTAGGAATAAAATGGAATCTGCTGCAGATAACTCAAGCTAACCTTTAGTAAAAGACGCCCTAAGTTCTATAACTGGTGCCTAAAATTTAGCGTTGAAATAATTAGTGCTTATCAGTATTCTATAAATAGTGCTTAAAATTAGGCACCATTTATAGAATAGCACTTAGCGACTACATTTAGGCACCACCATTTACACTAATGAAACCTTGGTTAGGTATGGGTCCCTCTTTATTCTATAACATTGTTTCCCAAGTTGGTTCTGGAGTACCCCCTTGTCAGTCACACTTTTAGGATATCCACAATGAATGTGCATAAAAGAGATTTGCATAAAGTGGAGGCAGTGTATGCAAATCAATCTCATACATATTCATTGTGGATATCCTGAAAACCTGACTGGTAAGGGGGTACTATAGGACTGACTTGGGAAACACTGCTCTACAACAACATGCATAAATTAAAGTAATGCCCCTGATCCACCCCGACCCTCCCATGGCTCTGCCCCCTTTTTGGGTCCGTGCATAAATTTTAATTAATGCCAATTAGCACTGATAATTTATAGCATTCAATTATCAGCACTAATTGGCTTGTTGAATTAAATTGCACATACAATTTTTAACAAGACTTAAAGAATTTGGGAGTACATGACTTACTCTGGAAGATTTGGGTGTGGGATACCAGTGCCAGAAATGGTATTTGAAGCTGACAAGTCGGAGAAACTTAATGAATTCTCTGTAAACCTGGAGGATGTAATGGGGCAGTTCTAGCAGTACTCTGGGATGAATACCATCCGGTCCAGATTTGCTATTCTTCAGTTTGTAGAACTGAAAAATGAGCTTGCGGAGCTATTAGTAATATGTAATTTATCCTTAAAATCGAGTGTGGTACTGGTAGATTGGAGGGTGGATAATGTAACGCCAATTTTTTAAAAAAGGTTCCAGAGGAGATCCGGGAAATTATAAACCAGTGAGTCTGATTTTGGTGCCGGGCAAAATGGTAGAGACTATTATTAAGAACAAAATTACAGAGCATATTCAAAAGCATGGATTAATAAGACAAAGTCAACATGGATTTAGTGAAGGGAAATCTTGCCTCAGCAATCTACTACATTTCTTTGAAGGGGTGAACAAACATGTGGATAAAGGTGAGCTGGTTGATATTGTGTATCTGGATGTTCGGAAGGCGTTTGACAGAGTACCTCATGAAAGACTCCAGAGGAAATTGGAGAGTCATGGGATAAGAAGTAGTGTTCTTTTTGTGGATTAAAAACTGGTTAAAAGATAGAAAACATAGAGTAGGGTTAAATGGTCAGTATTCTCAATGGAGAAAGGGTAGTTAGTAGGGTTCCCCAGGGGGTCTGTGCGGGGACCGATGCTTTTTAACATATTTATAAATGACCTAGAGATGGGAGTAACTAGTGAGGTAATTTGCTGATGACACAAAGTTATTCAAAGTCGTTAAATCGCGGGAGGATTGTGAAAAATTACAAGAGGACATTACGAGACTGGGAGACTGAGCGTCTAAATGGCAGATGACTTTTGTTGAGAGCAACTGCACAGTGATGCATGTGGAAAGAGGAACCCGAATTATAGCTACGTCATGCAAGGTTCCACGTTAGGAGTCACAGACCAAGAAAGGGATCTAGGTGTCGTCGTTGATGATACGTTGAAACCTTCTGCTCAGTGTGCTGCTGTGGCTAAGAAAGCAAATAGAATGTTAGGTATTATTAGGAAGGAATGGAAAACAAAAATGAGGATGTTATAATGCCTTTGTATCGCTCCATGATGCGACTGCACCTCGAATATTGTGTTCAAATCTGGTCGCTGCATCTCAAAAAGATATAGTGGAATTAGAAAAGGTGCAGAGAAGGACGACGAAAATGATAAAGGGTATGGGATGATTTCCCTATGAAAAAAGGCTAAAGTGGCTAGGGCTCTTCAGCTTGGAGAAAAGGCGGCTGAGGGGAGATATGATAGAGGTCTATAAAATAATGAGTGGAGTTGAACGGGTAGATGTGAAGCGTCTGTTTACGCTTTACAAAAATACTAGGACTAGGGGGCATGCGATGAAGCTACACTGTAGTAAATTTAAAACGAATTGGAGAAAAGATTTCTTCACTCAATGTGTAATTAAATTCTGGAATTGTTGCCAGAGAATGTGGTAAAGACGGTTAGCTTAGCAAAGTTTAAAAAAGGTTTGGACGGCTTCCTAAAGGAAAAGTCGATAGACCTTTATTAAATGGACTTGGGGAAAATCCACTATTTCTGGGATAAGCAGTTTAAAATATTTTGTACTTTTTTGGGATCTTGCCAGGTATTTGTGACCTGGATTGGCCACTGTTGGAAACAGGATGCTGGGCTCGATTGACCTTTGGTCTTTCCCAGTATGGCAATACTTATGTACTTATTATTGACCCTGTTCCTGTGAATAATTGCCCATTTAGTTCTACTGTTTTCAGTTCTTTTTTTTCACTAGTGTGCAATCCATAAAAGTATATGGCCTTTTATCCCATGATTCTTTAATTTCACAAGGAGTCTTTTATGAGAGGCTTTGTCAAATGCCTTCCAAAAATGTAAATGTAATATATCTACTGGCTGACCGTTATCCACTTGTTTATACCTTCAAAAAATATTGGTAAGGCAAGACATTCCTTTTGGTGAACCTATTCTGACTCATTCCTATTAAGCTGCTACTATCTACATGTAAATTTTGTTTGTTAGCATAGCATGAAATATTTTGCCCAGCACAGAAAATCAGCAACCCACTTTGAACTATTGAGAAAGGTATGAACTTACTGGTCTATAGTTTCCTGGATCATCCTGGAGCCTCTTTTTTTTTTTTTTTTTTTTAATTGTCATTACATTGGCTACTCTCCCAAATTCCAATCCTCGAGTATCAGGGCCTTTTTGGATTATAAGGATATAGATTGTTGCTAACAAGTTAGCAGTTTCATGTTTGAATTCTTTTTGGGATGAGTCTTTTGGTTTGAATGTATTTAGTATTAGTTCCTACCTTTACAGCAAGTTTCTTTTTAAAGGGGTCCTTTTACTAAGGTGCGCTGAAAAATGGTTTGCAGTATTGTAGGTAAGTGTTTTGGACTTGTGCAGAATCATTTTTCAGCGCACCTGCAAAATATGCCTTTTTTAGTTTTTTGTCGAAAATGGACATGCGGCAAAATGAAAATTTCCGCATGTCCATTTTGGGTCTGAGATCTTACCTCTAGCCATTGACTTAGCGGTAAAGTCTCGCATGGTAACCAGGAGGTAATGACCTACGTGTGTCAAATGCCACTTGGCGCGCATCCAATATGCACGTCTGAAAATAAAAATTAATTTTTGGACATGCACCAAAAATGAAATTACCACAAGAGCCATGCAGTAGCAGCTCCATTGTGGTGCACGTTGGGCGTGCGTAGATGCTTACGTGGCTTAGTAAAAGGGCCCCAAAGTTTCTCATGTCTTGCATTATAACTTTTTCACATTTACATTACTGGTGTTTGAACTCATCCCTTTCTTGATTAGAATCTGTAATATACTCTCTTGGCTTTCATAGCCTCTTCCTGCAGGTCATTGTTTGGACTTCAGTTTTTATTGATGCATTTAATATTTTATTTTATTTATTTATTTGTTGCATTTATACCCCACTCTTTCCCGCTCAATAGCAAGTTCAGTGCGGCTTACATAGTATGGGTTGCAAAGTATCACAAAAAGAACATAGCTGTAGCAATAGTAAAGGAATGATGTGGTTGTTAAGAATAGGTTGAGATGGTGAAATGGGTAGGGGAGGGAGAGGTAGGAGTAGTGTAGATTGGGTTCATAGGTTAAGTCGGGTCATTTGGGTAGGCTTGCTTGACGAGGTAAGTTTTTAGCAACTTCTGGAAGGGTAGATGGTCGCTAACTGTTCGAATGGGTCTTGGTAAGGCATTCCAGAGTTGGCTGCCTATAACGGAGAAGTTGGATGCATAGTAATTTTTGTACTTGAGGCCTTTGCAGTTGGGAAGGTGTAGATTGAGATATGTTCGAGAAGAATATGCTTTATCTGGGATTCCAATTGGTCTTTTAAAATCATATATGCTAGAAAAAGCAGACTAGAGAGAACTGTGCTTTGCAATCGTAAAGGCTAAATTTGAAAATAAATGAGACCGCAGATCTCCAAGGGACACCCTAATGCAATGAAATGCAATCATTACATTATATTACGTTCAGTGGTGTGCTGGAGTCTGGATGGAGTTGCAGTTCCAGTCAAGATGCTGAGTCTGGATGGAGTTGCAGTTCCAGTCAAGATGCTGAGTCTGGATCGAGTTATAGTTCCAGACAAGATGCTGAGTCTGGATCGAGTTATAGTTCCAGACAAGATGCTGAGTCTGGATCGAGTTATAGTTCCAGACAAGATGCTGAGTCTGGATCGAGTTGTAGTTCCAGTCAAGAGGCTGAGTCTGGATCGAGTTGCAGTTCCAGTCAAGATGCTGAGTCTGGAGCGAGTGGTAGTTCCAGTCAAGATGCTGAGTCTGGAGCGAGTTGCAGTCCCAGCCGGGATGCTGAGTCTACACCGAGTGATGAGTCCACGATGAGTGCTGAGTCTACACCGGGTGCAGAGCCCATCCAAGATAATGAGTCCACGATGAGTGCTGAGTCCGGGTCAAGTTACAGCCCCGGCCAAGATGCTGAGTCCGGTGAGAGTTGCCGTCCCGGTCAAGATGCTGAGTCCTGGTCAAGTTGGAGTTCCAGTCCCGGTCAAGTTGCAGTCCCGGCCAAGATGCTGAGTCCGGGTCAAGTTGGAGTTCCAGTTCCAAGCAAGTTGCTGAGTCTACGCTGAGTACTGAGTCCAGCCAGGATGCTGAGTCCGAGTTGAGTGGCAGTTCCAGCCAAGATGCTGAGGCCGGACCAGGTTGCAGTCTCAGGCAAGATGCTGAGTCTACTTCGAGTTCCCATTTCAGCCAAGATGTTGAACTCCTTCTGAGTTCCAGCTCCAGCCAAGGGGCAAGGTCGAGTCTGAAGTCCAGTTCGAGTTCTTGCCTGGCTTCAGATTCCAGGATGGGTGTTGGCTCTAGCCCAGTTCTGGTTGCTACAGTGGAGTGCCAGGAGATCAAGGAAGTTGTGGACTCCTTAGGGAGAGGGTTCCTGTTGAATTGGACGCCACTTGTTGCATCCAAGACTCTGATCCTGCCTAGCAGCCGTTCTAAAGAGCCTCGTGGCGGCCAAAGCCATTCTGGTTTCCTAGTTCCAGATGTACTTGTCACGTCCTGCCCAGCCGCCCAGATTTATGTTGTGAAACCCTTTGGGAGATTTCATCACAGCTACCCATGGAGACCTAAATTGTCTTTTGAGACCTGGAGCTCCCGTGGGGACACGGGAGCCTTGAGGGGGAGGTGCTGTTATGATTGGGGTCAGAACCCCTCTCAAACTTACCTCTTTCCTGGGGGTCAGCTTCTTAGCTGGCTCCTGTTTCTTTTGTCTGTCCTTTCTGAGCTGGCTCTGTCTCTCTGTGCTGGCAGTTTCCAGCAGCATGGGGTTAATTGTTTTACTTTACTACAGCTGTGTGGGTGGACTGAGTTAGCTCTACCTCTCTTTGGGTGTACTGGCTTCAAGTGCTTCACGGTGTTGCATTGGTATGGGTTGGGCCTCTATGGGTTTCAGTGTGCTCTCTGGGTCAGTGTGTTGTTGCCTGGGTCTAGGGAGTGTGACATCATCAGGGAGGGCCTTGATAAGGAAGTGGTGTTGTTTCCTTCAGAGCCTTTGCAATGGTTGTGTTTGCTTTAGGTAGGGTGGTGCAGTGTGCACTTCTGACTTTGTGTCTAGTTTCCCTGCTTGCTTTTGCTAAGGGCCAGGTTAGTGTTAGTGCAGTGTGCACTGGTGACTGTGTGTTTAGCTTTCCTGCTTTTCCCTTATGGTTCCTCTGCTTTTCCCTCTTGGTTTTGGAAGCATTGCTGTGTGTAGGGCTTTGGAAGCTCTGTTACTGTTAGAAGTACTTCAGGGTTTGGTGTTGTTAGGAACACTACAGATTTTGCTGTTAGAAGTACTCCTGGTATTTGTGCTATTGGGAGCATTGCAGTCTTTGCTGTTTGGGTTTTGGTGCTGTAGGAAGCACCTTGTTAGTTTGGTGTCTAGCTTGCCAGATTAGTGCTTAGGAAGCCCCTTGTTAGTTTTGTGTCTAGCTTGCCAGATTAGTGCTTAGGAAGCCCCTTGTTAGTTTTGTGTCTCGCTTGCTAGGGTAGGGCTTAGGAAACTCCTTGTTAGTTTTGTATCTAGCTTGCTAGAGCAGTGCTTAGGTAGCTTGTTAGTTTTGTGTTCAGCTTACAGTTGTAGAGCACTGCTTGTAGCTTGGTGCTTAGTAGCACCTGTGTTAGCTTGTGTATTTAGTTCCCTGCTCTGTTGGTTTAGGGCTTAGGAAGTCCCTTTGTTGAGCAGGGCTTAGGAACTCCTGTTTAGTATAGGGCTTAGGAAGTCCTTTTGTCAGTTTACTGTTAGGAACACTCCTACTGGTTTAGGGCTTGGGAGCATGTAGATCAGTTTAGGTTTAGGAGTACTTCTGTTTCCAGTCCTGGTCCCTGTGTCATCCGGTATCCAGTAAGTCCTGCCGGCTACTCGAACCCAGGAGCTCAACTCCTGGGGGGCTTAGTAGCTAAGTGCAGGTGAAGCTGTGTGGACCAGTCCAGTGTTCCAGTCCTGTGTCCTCTAGTCCGGGGGATTCCAGTCCAGTGTTCCAGTCCGGGGGTTCCAGTCCTGTGTCCCCAGTCTGGGGGATTCCAGTCCATGTGTTCCGGTTCGCTGGGCAGTGCCTGCAGTCCCTGCCGGTGTGCTTGCCCAGTGTTGGTGGGTTTTGCCTGCTGTGTCGCTCCTCGGCAGCAGCCCAAGGGCTCACGTTTGCTCTAGAGCCCGGCCCTGCGGGCTCTGAACCTGAGAACCTGACAAACAGCCTTCAAATTATATTTAGCAAAGAACAGCAGTCCCACAGAGTGCCACCAAAAATATAGAATTACTACATTCTCAACAAAAACTGTGCACAGAAAAAAAAATCCAAGTTCTTTATCTTCAAACAACTGCAGATTCCATTTCAATTTGTACAGTATTCATGGGCACAGTACTCCAAAACCCTGACAAGGAACACTTGTTTCGCTAGAAGCTGTGTCAGGAAGAGCAACTTCACTCTTTCATACCTCATGTAAACTGTAGACTCTGGCAACTGCTCCTTTTATTTTATTTATTTTTTATTTTTATTACATTTGTACCCCGCGCTTTCCTACTCATGGCAGGCTCAATGCGGCTTACATATTATATACAGGTACTTATTTGTACCTGGGGCAATGGAGGGTTAAGTGACTTGCCCAGAGTCACAAGGAGCTGCCAGTGCCTGCAGTGGGAATCGAACCCACTTCCCCAAGACCAAAGTCCACCACTCTAACCACTAGGCCACTCCTCCTAGTGCTCTCTCTCCCCTCCCACCCCCCACCCCCCAAATGGGAGGCACTGCTGCAAGAAAGCTGTTAACTGAGATATATGTTCCACTGATTCGGCTGTTAAGATTGGGCAGTTTGATAATTGCCTTCTACTCTACTTCTCTTGGGAATGAACATGATTCTTTCATACTTGAAGGGCAATACGATCTGCCAATAAGATGTTTTTGCACCAGTGTTTGAGGGCAGAGATGCTTAAGTATCTTCATTTCAGTGTGACTAATTCAGCAGCAGAAGTTATGCCTACACATCAGTGTTCCAAGATATTTATCTTGTGACATTCATTCATTTAGAGACTTTACTTAAATATCTTCAATTAATTTTATTTTGTTGTTACATTTGTACTCCGCGTTTTCCCACTCATGGCAGGCTCAATACGGCGGGCAATGGAGGGTTAAGTGACTTGCCCAGAGTCACAAGGAGCTGCCTGTGCCGGGATCTGAATGAATAAGACAGGGCACATGTTGATACAAAGACAAAACCCCTAAAAATCAGCTGAGGAGCATTAATGGCCTGTATAAAGCAATAGGCAGCAGGACTACATAGTACCTATTCTCTGGATATATTTTTACTTTGTCCAGGACACAACTCCTATGATGATATATTTGTAAGCTTAAGAGAAAATATCTCGCAGATAAGATTCCTGGTCCCCAGAATTTTTTTAAGTTAAACAAATACTAAGATCTTGTGGTTTGGAGATTGAGTCAGTGCCAGTTAAAGAATTGACATTGACATCAGGCAAATTTTTGAAAATCGAAAAAGAGACAAGAATTCTGGGAGTTCTTTTGGACTCGGGATTGCCTTTTGAGTCACAGGTTATTAATTTATTGAAAAAATTCTTTTTTAAGTTTCATCAGCTTAGGGCGATTAGATCCTCAGTAAAAAAAATTAATTTCAGGATTGTTGCTCAATCTATTCTGGTTCCACAATTGGACAATTTCAATTCGTTATATAGGACTATATCCTGTAGATTTTAGGGAAAGCTTCAACTTCTACAGAATGCAGCTGCAAGGTTGATAATTTCTTTTGGCAAGTTTGAGCGTGCATCTCCATTGTTAATCGCCTTGCACTGGCTCCCAGTAGATAAGAAAGTTGAGTTCTAAATTGCTTGTTTAATTTACAAAGCCTTTTTTGGTTTAAATTCTGAAGGCTTGACTGAGCTGTTATCTTTGCCAAATAATTGGCTAATATCAAGGAACACCCAGAAGTTGAAGCTTAACTATCCAGCAGTGAAAGGGCATTAGGAAATGATGATTCTAAATGTATTTTATACTTTTCTATGGTATAAGAATTTGGAATAATCCATTTCAGATTAGAATGCTGCCATCTTACTATCTTTTTCGCAAAGCTTTAAAAACATATTTGTTTTTCTGGACATAACTTCGCCTGAGTAATGTAATTTTATTGTTAAAATTATATATTATGTTTTCTTCCCTCAATTGAATAAGTTATCTTGGTGTAATCCACTTAGAATTGTATTTGAAATAAACAAAATATATGCCTGTATGTAGTATTCTATAGTATAGTATGTACTGCCTTGTTCGTAGATACCTACCATGAGTTTTTGTCTGGCATATTTGCATGCTTTTAGTCTATAGCCCCCCTGTTTACTAAAGCTTAGTTTGAGTTATCTGCAGCAGGGCCCATTTTATTCCTTTGGGCCCTGCTGCAGATAACTCCAGCTAAAATCAGTTTAGTTGCAACTGTCTGGTTAGTCATAAATACAGACCTATGCACAACCTTTGAAGGCCAGGGCTATGTGCTATAGGTGATGTTGGTCTATAAATACTACTTTAGCGCGCATTTACGTGAGTCGTGCGCTAAGGCCATTTTTAGTGCTGCAAGAAAATGGCCGACTTTCTGTTATTGGTGCTAATCTTGCTCTAATCGGCACGTGGCAATGCCGATACACTAACTGATTAACATAGACATGCCCATTCTCCCCATTCCCCCAGATATGCCCCCGCAGCAAAAAAATTCAAATTAGTGTTAGCACGTGGGTAGCATGCACACATTTGAATGTTACCACGCGACGCCTCAGCGTGTTCTGCAATAAGCACATGTTAGAGCTTTCCGCAGCTTAGTAAAAGGGCTACTAAAGGTATAATTCGCAAGCACCTGAGAAGCTGTAGTTACAATTGTTTGTTCTCATAACTCACTGTGCACTAACAAATAGGAAAAATCTAATAGTTCACTATTCTTTTTGTATTTCCTAGCTGTTGTATTCTTCTGGCACTAATGTCCATAGGTTGTGGATACTCTGGGCATTAATTGCTGATAAATTATTCAAAAGCATTGCTATGGTCGATGATACTGACCATATAAGTGCTTTAAAAAGGGTGTGGTTGAGGAGGGGGTTTGAAGCAATGGCTGTGAAAAATATTATACATTCAGCAGGTTTTATCTTTGTAAATCTTTATCTGCTATTTATCTGTCACCATTTACCATATATAAGTTATAGGTTCAGCAGCTGAATTTTACTGCTGAACCCCTGGGGGTGCCTTAAAATGGTTGATCCACCCCAGAAGTACCCTTCCCCTGCCTCCTTTTTGGTTTGTGGCTAGGGAAAGGGGGATGGAAGTGTTATGCTGCACTGTGTAGAAGAATTTAGCTGGAGGCTGGTAGTGAGGGGGGTTTGGTGAACAGACCATCTCATACACCAATCAAAGCAAGGATTTAGAAGGTTGCTGGCTTTGGTGGACATTCCCATGAAGGCTTGATAGAAAAATATTTTTGACCCTCTCACCCACCCTTGGAGGGTTTTTTTTTGAGTATTGTAGAGAGGGAGGGCTATGAAAAGGAAGGAAGTTTATGGGAACAGAGGGCCACTTACATATTTTGTTTAGACATCCTACCTAAGTTGGCCTAATGAAGGTTTGGAATTTATCAATTTAATTGGAAGGTTGGTGGTTGCGTAGGTCCATGGATGTCACCTTCATGGGCTCCGAGGGGTCAGGTATGGTTTGATGTTACCACAGACCTTTGGAAACAGCATCCATAGGGTGCTTTTTATGCATTAACCATGGTTAGTTCATCACCAACTGACCAGGTGTCTGGTGTGGATAGTGGGGGAAGTTAAGCATATGGAGTAAGTGAAGATTTATAATTGTTTTAAGTTTTTGGGCCCAGTAGGATTGGCTTTATTGAGTTTATAGTTCAAATGATGCTTGCTGTGTGTTATTAATAAAGCTGCAGCAGTTTTTTCCACACAATTGGATTGCAAGAATGGGGCAAGCCAGTGTTAAGAATTGAAGATCAGCATCCTGTCATCCAGTTCCAATGGGGACATAAAAATGTGCCCTGACTAAAACCAGGAAAATTAAATTTCATTTCTGTAAAAAGACAAACTTGGCTATAAGGAAAAATCTCACTGTATCTCAGAGTAACTGCTTCAGTGAGGCTGCAATAGAACAGATTCAAACTGAAGCTTTTGATCTTAAAGAGCATTCTAAAATCTGGTATTTGCAGTGCAATCCTTCAGCAGCTGACTAGGTTATTTTATATCTGTATGTATATTATAAATAGAATTAAACAGGCGGGTGTGGTTTTTACTGTAGTAACTCTTCCCAGGTGTTCAAAAACACTCGATTTCTTTTTATGACTCATAAGTGTCTAAGAGGTATAGCTATATCACCCACACACTAAAGTATCTTATTGGAGACGGAATGAGTTGATGGTAGGTTAGCATATCTGTCATCGTTTAGGGAATTAAGTGTTCAAAACTATGAGTGAATTATGATGTTACTGTGATTTAAAATAGATGAAACATGGCATCCTGTTGCGTTCGTTTGTTTTCTTCCTTACGTAGCTTTCAGTCTGAGAGAAGGAGAATTTCCTCTGCGAGAGTAAAGCAGTAGAAATGCATGAATGGTCCAAAGCAATGTCTCAGAGTCAGCTGTGAGTTACTGCTGGCTGGTCTGTGTGGTAACTTGGAGTGGTCTTGAATACTAAATCTGCTTTTTTAGCTGAGTAGTAATTGGAGTAGGGTTCTCTGAAGCAGGAGACCCTGGTTCATATTGCCAGACTTGTGTTTGTGTCCCCTCATTTTTACATCTTGAATAATTTACTAACAATTCCCTTTTTTTCACAAGGAAGTTAAAACCTGTTGACTAGAAACTTACTGTGTACACTAACGCTGCTATGTAAATAATTATTATAAATGAAGTTGATGGAGCCATACTACTACTACTTACTACTACTACTTATCATTTCTATAGCGCTACAAGGCATACACAGCGCTGTACACCATACACAAAAAGACAGTCCCTGCTTAAAGAGCTTACAATCTAGATAAGACAGGAGACAGATGGGGGTAGGACTCAAACATGAGCACATCGAGGCCAATATTCAAACTGCGGAAGGCATCCCGGCTAACTCCTGTGGTTGGTGGTGAGACTGGATAGTCATTGCCAGGCCATTTCCAGTGACTGGCATTGAATATCTGGTTTATTTCTGGCCAGTTGAACTTACCCGGCCAAGCTAATATTCAGCACTGGCTGGTTAAGTTTAAACTGGCTAAAGATAGGCTTCTATTTTGGCAGTCTGATTTGGCCGCCAAACTTAGTTGGTGATGTGCTGAATATTCGCAGATAACCGGTTATATCACATGATATAACCGGTTACTGCTAAGCGCTGACCACAAATATCCAGTGGAAGATAACCGGCTGTCTCCCACTGAATATTCACAGATAGCTGGTTAAGCGCTATTTAAGGAGCCGTTTCTGGCCAGTTAAGTAGCGCTGAATATTGGGGGGAATCTTTCCAATGACCACACAGGGAGGATAATTTTGTAACAAGCTGCATAACTGGTGAAGCAACTTTGCACCTTCCCTTTGAAAATGATCCCACTTAGACTGCATGCACATATTTACACATTCATGACGTCAATTAGCACGCCTATGGATAAATAGTGTGCATTTATGAGCAATAGTTAACAACACAGCAAAAAAAATAATATTTGAAATGACATGAGAAAATGTAATTTACTTTCCCCATGTTTCAAACAAATGGACATCCCATCTAAATACATGTGCATTACCTATTGCATTTTTTTAGCTGTGTAAACTTGGGCACCCTCTTGTGCAAGTCAGAAACTGTAGAAAGCAGTGTGTGTGTAAGGGGGGGGTTAGATCAGGGTTCTCAACCCAGTCCTAGGGACACATCCAACCAGTTAAGTTGGATGTGTATGAGATAAATTTGCATACACTGCCTCCATTGTATGTAAATCTATCTCATGCCTATTCTTTGCAGATACCTTGAAAGCTAGACTGGATTGGTGTGTCTCAAGGATTGGATTGAGATCCCCTGGGTTAGATGGAGGTAAAGCAGTGAGGTTAAGATGTTTTAAGTGGAAAGAATAAGAAAGCTGTGGATGGTAAGGGCGGTAGCAGGTGATAGCTGAATTGATGGATTTTACTATAATTTAGGTGAAGTGGAATTATTATGTCATTGATGAGGGTGAAGCAAAAAAAAAAAGTAATCCCCTGGAATGTTTTGCCATTTTCTCAGCACCCGCTTTGAATTTCACAAGAAATTATACATACTTTACATATTACTATTAAATATCATTTAATTATCTTAAGCTATGTTGATGTTAATGATACTTTAGTGTTACTATCTAGCAGTTTTTAGGCATTAAAAATGTTCAAGCTAAGACACAATAAAATAACATCATTCAAATGATTCAATTAACAATGCGTCAGAATTTGCAGTCTCTGTGTTTGCTCAAAGTATCCATCCCCAGCTTTAAACAGGCCATCAGTTGCTTTGGGAAATTCTAACAGCCTTGCCAATCGGTTCCTGTGGCAGGCTGTCCCAGATCCTTTGGGTGGAACTTGTCATAAGCCTCCAACATTGCCCCCCATTACAAAAGCCCACATCACAGTAACATCATTAACAGTAAGCTGGCACCCTGTTTTTAGGTGGATTTTTGGTTTCTAAATAATGGTAGTTTTACAGTGCAAACATTTTTGAATGTGAGAAAATCGCTGGGTAGTCATGCTAAAAATACTGTAACTTCGCTTTGTTTAACGTTAATCTAATTATATTTGGCACATAAATATAGATAGCAACAAGAAATAAAGCTAGAAAATTGCATTGAAATTCCAAGCAGTTGCTGAGAAAACAGCAAAAAAAAACCCTCTGAGATTACTTTTTTTTTTGCTTCACCTTCTATATTTGAAGTTTTTATGGAAAAAATTTTAATAATGTGTAATCAAAGATGAAAAAGCCTTCTTCTGGCCAGTCAGTTATGACGGTTATCACAGAGGTAAATCCAGAAGTATCATACAAGTCCAAACCCTGCCCCCCCCAACTCCTTGCTTAGCAGTGCCTCTTCTCATTGTCGATAAAGGTGATGTGTGAAATGACATCACTGGTACAATTTTACAAATTGGTGTCTCAGTTTAGGTACCCCACTGCTGTGTGGGTACCTAAACTGGCTTAGCGCCAATTGTATAACGGCATCTTGGCACCATATTCTATTTGGTGCCCCCAAGTACACCTAGTGAAGTGCATAATGGGCCAGATTCTATATATATGACATCTAAAAAAAAGCCATGCAGTAAACATTTCCGCCTAAGCGTATTCTATAAGCAGCTCTTAGATTTAGGCACGGTATATAGAATACGCTTAGTTGATATTCCATTGCCTAAAACTACATGCGTCCATTTACTTCAATGAAAACGTGATGTAAATCCCTGCATGTAGATTTACACGCACTGAGCCATATTCTATAACTATGTGGGTAAATTTTGGAAATCGCATTTCCCCGCCCATAGCCATGCCCCTTCTGAACTGTGCACTTTGGAATTTAGGCGCAATTCATTACAGAATGTGCTTAGTGAGTTGTGCGCATACATTCAAATTATTGCCAATTAGTGCTCGTTAGTGCTTAAGAGCTGTTATCAATGCTGATTAGCTTGTTAAGCCAATTAAGTTACGCACATTAACAGAATATGCCTGGATTTTGGTGTAGATCTCTAGGCACACTTAAGTGGTGCAATACCTCTGCATGCCAGCTTATAGAATTGTCCTGCACGTGCATAACCTTATTGGCATATACTCCAGGAAATGTTATAACTGTTTTTGCTCAATGACCTGTTTTTTTTAATGTAATTATGTTTTAAAATTATCCTCAGAATGACCAAAATACATGCATATATTTCCAGGATTGTAAAATCCCAGCTGATATTACTGCAAAGCACTTTTAAATCGCTCTTGTCTGTGCAGTTACTGTTCAGCACAGTCAAGGTCTTGCAGTGGGACTGGCAAAATTAAAGAAAATTGGTTTAATTTTGAAGTTCTTAGTATAACTAGTGTTGTACTTCCAGCAGGAAACTCATGGAAACATGAAGGGCCTGTTTACTAAGCCACACTGTAGGCGCTTGTACTGCTATGGATTTACAGCCTGTCTCACTAACACAGACTACTCAATAATTACCGTAGATTCTTTTTGGATTTGTACTAGATTAATTAAACCTTTATTAGAGGAGCTAAAATCTACAATGGTTAAGATATATATACAATGATTAAATCATCTAACTGAAAGGAGACAATACCTATCTATAAACAATCATTACATCATTGGTCTCTACATCTAAGCAATGCTAAGAGTTCTTAGACCAGGAAAAGAAGCAATAATACAGATAAACATACAATCATCACTGGTCCTTACATCATCCAGGCTCTTAACATCAGTTGGGGGGGTCCGTTACAGCGAAAGTCAGGAGCTTTTTAGGCCAGGAACAGATCCTCTGCACAGTGCGTCCACTCACAGATGAGTCCCCGATTTCAAAGAAAGAAACTCCCCTTTTTATTAGGCTCAGAACCCATGTTCAGAGCTAGGGAAAATTACAGAATGCTTCTCTGTCTAGGTATACAAGCCATACTGTGGGAACGTGGTCACATATTCTCCAAGCCCAGGTGGCCAGGCTAAACTTCCAAAAACAAATGCCATCCTCCCCTTCACATACCAAATTAATTAGAGCTGTGTCTTATCTTCTGCATTCCAACTTATTCTCACACAATCAAAGTTAAACAATCATTTTTTAAACAGAATTACTTCTAATCAACAATACAGACCCCGAGTGCACTGGTCAATCAAGACAGAGTTGAAAAGCAATCTTTAAAATTCACTTCCATTACAGTGTGCTACAGTTTTTAGCGCGTACTAACTCTAGAGATACCCATAGGAATGAATGGGTGTCTCTAGCGTTAGCGCACACTAACTTTTAGCATGTGTTAAAAACACTAGTGCGCCTTAGTAAACAGGGCCTGAAGTTAGCATTCTCTGAAGGATTACTATTCAAATACTTCTTTTTCTGAATATGTTTGCCATGTTTTATAACATTTCATGTTATGCTTATTTTTTTCCAGTTTTTGCTGCACAAAAGGTCTCTTAGCAGACACTGTTCGGTTAATGTCATTACACCAATGTGAATTTCAAGGGTGTCTTCGTATATCCTAAAGAATTTGTCTGGGCATCATTAAGATATTATCCATTTCCTTTATCTATCTGTCTATGGGATGTAACTGTAGTTCCATTCAGACTTTACTGTAGATTTCATACCATTATTCACATACCGATGCTTTTTGGCTTTATAGTTTATATATATTGTTTTGTTCTTCTTTATCATGTTCATTTTTCATCTCCCATTTAGAGTAAAATAATGTGCATGTGCTGAATTTGAAAGTAGAGCCTTCTGGCACTGGTGGAAGAACTAAAAATGGAAAATCAACAAAGCAGATCGTTATAAAAAATGTAATTTATTAATAGATATTAAAAATTATATACAGTACAGCCCGATACAGGCCGTGTTTCGCCCAGCAGGGCTGCTTCAGGGGCTACAAAACAGATAAAATGACATCTTAAAACACAATGCAGATATGACAAAAATAGTAATTATTTGACACTGGTGGAAGAACTTGCATTGGTATTTCTGTAGTTGTGCAGTTGGTATTGACACGTTTCCATTCAGTGGGGATAACGTAACAATACTTGATCTTGCAAGCATGTTTGTGGAAGTGCTTCTAATCATGAGGATTTTTTTCCAGCAGTGGTGTTTTTATTGAAATTTTGTTTTGTATTTTTTCAGTTTTTATTGTAACCCTTTAGGGACCAGACTTGAAAACCAGTTGTATTAATATGGTTGTAGCCTCTCATTGGAAAGTGTTGAGTTGTCTTAGCCTCTCCTTTAGGTGAAATTGAATTTAAGAGATGTGGAGGTCCCTTGGTCTAGTGCAGAACTCTGAAACAAGAGGGACTGTGCCCTGGGACCCTTCCTTCCAATCACCTACCCTAATGATTCTCAAACCTGTCCTGGATGTCCACAATAAATATGCATGAGACAGATGTGCATTCAATGGAGACATATTCAAATTGATCTCAGGACAGGTTTGGGAATCACTGATCTACCTAGTATCGAGCTGAACATCCTGTCTCCAGCAATGGCCAGTCTAGGTCACAACTACTGTATCTGGCAAAAGTCAAAAAGTCAATCAGATTGCTTGAGAAGTCAATGTTTCCTGAATCGAATTGACTAATAATTTTAAATTAATTCCCCCTGCAGTGTTGGTCGTCTTGATCATATCTTCCAGCAATGGATTCCACAGCATACTAGTGTGCTGTATGAAACATTACTTTCCAGGGTTTGTTAGTGTTATAGAGTGTCCTGTGATTTTAATATTATTTGAACAGTTAAAACAAGTGTCGCCTATTTAACTGTTCCACCCCACTCATGGTTTTATAAAATTCTGCTGTATTTCCTCTTTTCTGAGCTGAAGAGCCCTAACCTCTTTAGCCTCTCTTTGTGAAGGAGGTCTTCCACCCCATCTGTCATTTTTGTTGAAGCTTTTCTGAACACTTATTTGGACACATTGAAAAAAAAATTTAACCTTGGTTTGACAATATTAAAAAAAGAAACCTCTGAAAAATGTTAAGATGTGTAGATATTCTATTTTTAAAGGGGTGTATTGTAATACAAAGTTACAGGATGTAACTTTATATAGAAAGCAAATAAATCCCTATATTTGTGAAGTATAAAAAAACTCCATCTTGGTATGTATCTAAGACTTGCACATGTCAAAGTGCTTAGCCACCTGTGCACATGTTAGAATCATTTGGATGTATGCATTGATAATTTTGTGGTAGACTGGCAGAGTCTCTGGGTTTGAGCCAAGTGCTGGTGATTGGGAGGTTTGGCAGCCAGAATGTCTAAAATACAGTTGTGTATAAAGAGGCCTTGTGCTCTTCATTATGCCTTTGGAAAATCTGGATGGCAAAGAAATATGTTGAAAAATATGAAACAGAGTTCTAAGTCTTCCTATCCTCCCCTTTAATTTAAAGAAAACAAAACAAAATTTTAAAAGCTTGTCATTGTTTAATTTGTGGTTATGTTTCGTTCACAAAAAAATCATACGTGCTTTTGTATATCTGGAGTGCAGATTATGTTCTTTTGTCCCAAAGGTTATAAAATGTGGAACAGTATAACTTTGAAAGTTAAACTAGAAGAGTGAATCTCACTTAGGGATCTTTTTACTAAGCTGCAGTAAAAGGGAGCCTCCGAGTTTTTGATGCGTGCTGAGGCCCCCTTTTACTGCAGCGGGTAAAAGGCTACCTTTTTTCTCAAAAAAGAAATGGCTGTGGGGTAGATGAACCACTTATCATGTGGCCATTTTGGGGGGGGGGGGAGCACTTACTGTCACCCATTGAGGTGGCGGTAAGGGCTCCCACGCTAACCCAGCGGTAACCACTGCCTCACCGCTGGGTAAGCACTAGCGCTACAAAAATAGAAAATAATTTTGTAGAGCCAGAAATGACACACGTTGGCGGTGGGAACTACTGCCGGGCTCCTGCGGTAGCCTGGTTGTACTTCCAGATTGGCCCACGGCATGCCTGTTGCCATTCACCAACCCTTTAGCAGAAAGGGCCCCTTACTGCAGTGTTTCAACAGGTCACTGAGGGACCCTTTTTACTAAGCAATGATAAGCACTAACGCATGCTAACCGCAGGTTAAAAAGCACTACCACGGGTCATGTTTGGGCATCCCACAGTAGTTTTGGGATCTGCGCATTTCCCATGTGCTAAAAAATAAAATTAGTTTTTTAGTGCTGCAGGCATGTTTGGGGGAAGAGAGTAGGCATGTAATGTGCTAATTGGTTAGTGCAGCTAGATTGCTGCTCAATAGCCGATTAGTGCGTGGTTAGCATGTGAGCGCTTACCGCCTAGAAAATAGATGTTGGTAAGTGCTCATACGCTAATGGCTACACAGTAATGGGGAAATGAGCATGTTGCCATTAATGGGAATGATGGAAAATGGGTCCATTTTACTGTCGCGCTAAATGTGGCCTCAGCACATAGGAAAGACTCACACTTGGGATGGCACTGCTTAGGACAAGGGCCTCTGAATAAGTAAGAGTACTCATCCTCTATAAAACTAATGCGATAACTAGAAATAAAACCAAAAATGGAAAATCACCTTTTTATTGATCTAACTTAATACACGTTTGTTCTGGTCTTCAAAAGCTAGTCAAAAAATGCATTGTTAGTCCCAGAAAAAAGGTATCATTTTCCTTTTATTTCTGTTTATTACCTTTAAAATGGGCTAACACAGCAACCATAATATTTTATCCATAAAACCTGGCTAAATGACTTCAAAGGTGTTTCAGAAACCGTCAGCAACTATCTTATTTGCTGCTTTGAGGACCTGGCCCGTTACACAGAAACATAGGGGGTCAATATTCAAAGGAGTTCTGCCTGGTTAAAACCCAGTGAACTGAATCAACACCATATTCAGCAAAACTTAACCTGGTAGTGCCACTGAATATCGGCTCTAACCGGCTACGTAAACTGGCTAGTTAGGGGCAGTCTGGGGGTGGAGTTTGGAAAGAGCTGCTGCTTAGCCTCTAACCAGCTAAGTAAGTGGATAAGTGATTATCTTCCAAGTTGCTGCGATAAACCAGATATTCATGTCAGAGGTTGGACATGCCCGAGCATTGAATATCCGGAGTTAATTCAGCCTGCAACTCTGAGCAGCTACAAGTTACTTACTGTGACAGGCTGAATATCGGGCCTATAGAATATTGTAGAGCCTTTCAGAGAATCACAGAAGCCCGGGCCAGTGCAAATTAGGAGGTCGTAGAGACCTGTCATATGCTGAAATCATGTTCACCTGAAGCCACCGATGCAGGCAAACAGAGGCACCTTTTCTGTGTGAGGCCTGAGCCAGATGGCCCTGCTGTCCCTGACAGACCCTGCTTAGATGACCAGGCCCATTTACTTTGTCCAATTTTATTTCATAGACCTTAGGTTGATGTGGTCCTCTTTTACCACATCCTCTCTGCTTGTTCCAAGTTTTCTTCATTTGTTAGTATTTTTGTCACCACCATCACCATTGGGGAGGTTTCATTCCTTTTTTCTTTTTTTTCCAAAATATTTTCTGTTTTATGGCCAGTAAGGGAACTCAGTATAAACAGAAAGCTTTTTTAGCCTCATGTCAGAAAGTGGTGGATTTTGAAGCTGATTTCTTTCTAAAGTCTCCTGCCAAATGTATTATAAAGTTAGAGGGGGTGCAGTATGCTGTACTTTTTTTGATCCATCGCAAGTGATAGTTTGTTCAGCTCAGAACAAATGTTCCAGAGATTTTTATTTGAATGTCTTTTAAAATTTAGGAACACATTTTGGAGATACACACAAAACACGGCCCCCCCCCTTACACACACACACACACACACACACACACACACACACACACACACACACACACAGCTCACTAATTGTTAGCATACACAAAGACAAGTATCACATGATATCTGCCACAGAACCTGCAGTAATTAATGTAGCCCTTTTTACTAACCTGTGGTAAGCGCTAACATGTGCTTACTGTAGGTTAAAAAACACTCTCGTGGGGCGTGCTCAGGTGTCCTGCAATAGTTTTGGGATTGGCAAGTGCTTCCCACGTTCTAAAAAAATAGAATTTATTTTTTAGTGCTAGGGGTGGAAAGTAGGCATGTACTAAACTTATTGCTTAACGCAGCTACATCACCGCATGCTGATTAGTGTGTGGCTAGTGTGTGAGCCCGTATCGCCTAGAAAATAGGGGCCCTATTTACAAAGCCATGTTATAGGTGCATTAACGTTTTAAATGTGCATTAACCATGTACACGCCTACAGTATCCCTATAGGCGCCTACACGGTTAGCGCTCGCGCTAATTGTAGGTGTGTTAAAAACACTAGCCCACCTTAGTAAACAGGTTTCGTAAATTCTCACACCCTAATGGCCATACGTTGATAGGGAGATGTGGAGCGTCTGTTCACTCTTTCCAAAAATACTAGGACTAGGGGGCATGCGATGAAACTACAGTGTAGCAAATTTAAAACAAATCAGAGAAAAGTTTTCTTCACCCAAAGCATAATTAAACTCTGGAATTCGTTGCCGGAGAACGTGGTGAAGGCGGTTAGCTTGGCAGAGTTTAAAAAGGGGTTAGATGGTTTCCTAAAGGACAAGTCCATAAACCACTACTAAGTGGACTTGGGAAAAATCCACAATTCCAGGAATAACATGTATAGAATGTTCGTATGTTTGGGAAGCTTGCCAGGTGCCCTTGGCCTGGATTGGCCGCTGTCGGGGACAGGATGCTGGGCTCGATGGACCCTTGGTCTTTTCCCAGTGTGGCATTACTTACATGGCCATTAATGGGAATAATGGAAAATGGGCCATTTTGCGCTAAAGGAGCCTTAGCGCACGGGAAAGACCCACACTGGGGATAACTCTGGCCATTGTTTTAGTGCTGCTTAGTAAAAGGGCCCCAGTGTGTTAGCCGAGTTAGCATGTGCTCAGTGTTAGTAAATGATCCCTTAAATATTTATGTAAAGAATGGAATGTTCTATAACTATATACAAAATCAGTGTGCAGCTATTTTCCAAAGATTTCTCAAGTCTAACTTGTGGATTTGCATTGCTTTGATCTATGCTGCACTAGTAAGGAATTCTAAATGAATATTTCAGATTGACCTTGAGGTGTTATTCTGGATACACCAAAAGAAACTAATAAGCTGCTGTTCTGAGATGAGTAGCATTTGTTATTAATTAGGAATTCCTCTGGGTTATCCTTAGGTTTACTGTTCCAAATACTGGAAAATTTTGATTCGTTTTTAAGCCCACACAAAATGTATTCTTTTCTACAAATAATGGCTCTCAGAACACTTACATTGCAGTAGTAAAGGCAAATATTGTGAAATAGTCAAGAGCTGTACTGATTTGGGGGATTTTGTTTTCCTGAGCTTTACATAGTGATACAAATCAGTGAAAACACACTGAGAGATCCTCTTACAAAGGCGTGCTAGCGTTTTTAGCATGTGTGTTAAATATGCATGCACTAAACGCTAGAGATGCCCATATATTCCTATAGGTGTCTCTAGCATTTAGCGCACACTAATCATTAGCACATGCCTTTGTAAAAGATCCCCCCCCCCAAAAAAAAAAAAGAATTGAGCATTTATTTAGAGCATAAGAACATAAGAATGATCCACCTAGCACAGTATCCTGTTTCCAGTAGTGGCCACTCCAGATCACATGTACCTGGCAGAAATCCAAATAGTAGCAACAGTCGATGCTACCAATCCCAGGGCAAGCAGTGGCTTCCCCATGTCTGTTTCAATAGCAGACTGTGGACTTTTCCTCCAGGAACTTGTCTAAACCTTTTTTAAAGCCACATATGCTAACCATTGTTAGTGTCTTTTGGTAAAGCGTTCCAGAGCTTTCTTCTGTCTTTTTTATTGAAAACAGCAGTATTAGCTCTCCTATTTCTGAGCTCTGATTTTTCCTTTCTTTGGCACATTCATATTTTTCTGTCTTTTTTTTTTGTCTTGTTCTTTTTCCTTATATTTTATTCTTCTTGGGTTAAAAGGTATGCAATTTTTTTAAATTTTATTGACCATTTATGCTGTTTTCATTTAAGATAACATCTTTTAGAAAATATATTGGGGGGGAGGAGTTAATTTGGTGAATTTAAGCATAACATCAAAATAATACAATTTAATTATTTATTGATGCTTCCATTTGTACAGTATGCCCTAAAAATCGCATCAACGGGTCTAATTGCTCTAGCACTCCACAGTGAAGAAAAAAAACCCACCCTACAAATCCAGATCCGATTCTGTTGTGGGATTTCCAACTCTCCAGTTCATGCATTCACAAAGCAACCAAGCTCCAAAAATATGACTGCTTTTATTCAGCAAAAAGAATCAAATTCAATAATCAGAGTTAAGTCTCAAAACACAGCACAAGTCCTTAAAACATGTTGGCTCAGAGGAAAAAGCCCAAAAATGTTTATAATAGGAAATTCATTATTAAGCACTCACTCACTGCTTTCATTCAGCTTTGCCACCTAAAGGATTTTTGCAAAACACAGGAAGGGTTTAACTTTTCTTCCCACACACCAGGGGCGTAGCTAGACAACAGATTTTGGGTGGGCCTAGGCAAGAATGTGGTGGGCACCAAGTGTTCTCCCCCCCCCAAAAAAAATTATCTCAGCTAGTGGGAAAATGCTTATTTTCACCTTGGCAGCAGGCATGCACTGAAAACTGAGCATGCACAGGTGCCAGTGTCGTGGAGAGTAGCATTTTCGTTACTATCAGGGGAAAATCTTCAGCTGGCGGAGCTTGGGATTCCCACCAGTTACCACTAAACATGTGCTACTGTTGGGTGGGCCTGAGCCATAAATGCCACCTGTGGCTACGCCACTGCCACACACCAAACTTTCAGTTTGAGTCCATGACAGTAGTTCAAACATATGGGAAGTGTGAACTGTTTCCAGGATGTAGTCTAGCTGTATCCTTAGTGTACATCCTACTGACCAGTTATTCTCACTAACCTCATCCCAGCCACTGGCCATCCCCAGGGCTTCCCAGCTCCCTCCCTTCCTCCTAGCTCCAAGGCCCCCTCCCAGTTCCAAGGCTGGCTGGCCGGTCTCTGTCTCTCTCCCTCCCACCCACCAGCTCCAAGACACCCCTCCCTCCCCGCTTCAAGGCCTGTCTCTCTCTCTCTCCCTGCCCCCCACCCAGCTACCACCCAGCTCCAAGGCCCCCCTCCCTCCCTCCCAGCTCCAGGGCCCCCCTCCCTCCCAGCTCCAAGGCCGGCTGGCTAGTCTCTCTCTCTCTCTCCCTCCCACCCACCAGCTCCAAGGCCCCCCTCCCTCCCCGCTCCAAGGCCTCTCTCTCTCTCTCTCTCCCCCTCCCACCCACCAGCTCCAAGGCCCCCTCCCTCCCACCCATCAGCTCTAAGGCCCCCCCACCCAGCTCTCACCCAGCTCCAAGGCCCCCCTCCCTCTGAATTTTAAGTTACCTCGTCTTCGACGTCGGAGCAGCCGGCAGGTAGCAGCAGCCATGAAAAGCGTGCAAGCTGCTGGGTGGTGCTTCGGGAGCCTTCCTTTCCCTCGCTCAGCTCTGGCCCGGCCCTCAAAATGAAGGCGGGACCAGAGCTGAACAAGGGAAGGGAAAGGAAGGCTCCCGAAGTGCCGCCCAGCAGCTCGCACGCTTTTCACGGCTGCTGCTACCTGCCGGCTGCTCCGATGACGACGAGGTAACTTAAAATTTAGAGGGCGGGGGGGCTGGAGCTTGGGTGGTCAGGCCGGGGCGACTTCAGGTGCGCCGCACGGGGCCCCCTTGAGCGCGAGGCCTTATGCGGTCGCCTCGCCCTAAGATCGGCCCTGGGGTCCTGCAAAGTTCTCTCCTTGCACCTGTTTTATTCAATATTTTTGTCACCTTTGGCTTTTCTGATATTAAACTTGGGATTAATACTGTAGTTATACACTGACGATGTACAGATTCTTGTGCCTTTGAATAGGCTTTATGATCTTTCCATTGCAGACATTTTGAGTAAGCTTAAACAGATCGAGTCATGGCTTGTTACGAACAAATTAGTACTTAATTTATGAAATACATAGTTCCAGATATTTCATAAATCCTGATTACCATCTCCATCACTCACTTTGGATTTTGGTGATTTGTCTTTACGGCCTAGTGACACGGTTAGAGTCTTGGGCATGCTGCTGGACCCTTTCTTTTACAGCTCATATTTCTGCAGTGGTTAAAGCATGTTTCTTTAAGCTATGACAGATACGCTCTGTATAGCATCTGATAAAAAGGCTTTGCATATTGTAATTCATGCTTTAGTTATGTTCTTTTCAAGGGCATAGGTCAGAGGGAGACCAGGCGACTGCAACTGGTGCAGAATTTAGCTGTAAAGTTACTTTTTCATGCTACAAAATATGATCATGTGACTCCATTGTTAAAAACTGAACACTGTTTACCAGTGGAATACCATATTACCTATAAAAGTTTGCTTCTGGTATTCAAAATTTTTCACAAAAAGTTGCTTGTATTCTTGTTACCTTGCTTGCTGTCTTATGTGCCTGGACAGTCCCTCCGCTCTAGCCAAAAATCACTGCTGTCTGTCCCTTTATTGAGTAGAATGCCATCTTTTACATTTCGAAAAGTGATGTTTAATGTAGTGGGACTGTCCCTTTGGAACAACTTATCCATCCGTTTGCATACTGAGATCTTTCTCCCTTCATTTAAGGCTATGCTTAAAACTCATCCAGTTGGCCTTTTCCGATTAAATTTTGGTCTTCCATTGTTAATTTGCTCTGGCCTTAGAATACTGAGAGATACAGCAGGACTGTTTGCTTGCCTCTGCCTGTATCTGCTAATATTTGCTTATCTATATTTGCTTTATTACTGTTTTATTTTATGTGTACTGCTATATTTGTTTATATTGTAAAATTTTAAAAATGTGATGTACTGTATATGGAATTTTACTTTATGTAAATCGCTTTGATGTCTTCAGCCTTAAGCAATCAATCAAATACATATAATCCTTGAACCCTTGATTGCTTGCCAGTAGGATTGCCAACTGGATACAGATTCGTCCAACAGGGTTGATCCAGTCCTAGGTTCATTCCTTTGCATGTAGGGACTTGTACTTCTGATTTCCCCATTGCATTGCCTAAGAAGACCAAGACTACAAGTCCCTGCATGCAGTGGGGTCAACCTAGGACTGGATCAACCCTGTCAGACAAATCTGATCCAGTTGGCAACCTTACTTGCCAGGCACATGAAGAATTTCAGTATTCCCTTCTGTAGTGGAATTAAACACCCAAATTACCCTTCAGAAGAGGGATGTGAAAGAATTGGTACCATACTACTACTACTATTTAGCATTTCTATAGCGCTACAAGGCATATGCAGCGCTGCACAAACATAGAAGAAAGACAGTCCCTGCTCAAAGAGCTTACAACCTTCCAACTATCATCAGGATGATGCTGGCATAGAGTATTACTGAGTATTGCTTTATTCTGCTTTGCATATTAAGGCTACATAAGGTCAAGGAGAAGCTGCAGTCTAAAAACAAGGAGATAGAATGAGCAAGTTTTAATGGTTTTATTCGGTTTTAAGTGTCACATGATTTCAACTGGTATCTCAATGTATTTTGAATATCAGTACTACCAAACGTTTTTCAGACAGTTCATCTATCAATTCAGCTCAACAACAAGCTTGGCCTGTGAGATGTTGAGTTCATTAGTCATCATTTGCATACCTGTGGCTTTTATGAAAGACACTTAAATTACCCCATGAGGTCATTCATTGTGGTTAATCCTGCCTGCATTGTCTTTGTGAGTTTTCTGCTGACCTGCTCCTAGACATTGTTCATATAAGAGAGTGGAACTGAAAGGGATTGTGTCATCTCATATAAAACTCATGTTTGGTTGGGTACCGAACTTGGCAGTGGCACGTTTCAATAATTTATTGTAGGGAAGGTTGTGAGTAGGCATAAAAGTGGAGAAATGTAAGGCATGTGATGAGAATCTGCTCTGGGCAAAATAGCTACCATTCGTTGTCTGGTTAAACCAGCATACGAACAGACAAAGGCTTTAGTAGGAAGAGCATTGCCTCGTAGAATTTATCGGAAAGCTCAGATTCTATCTAATGGAGTTTCTAAGGAGATTGTCCTCTTTCTTTTTGGTATGTGGTTTCAAACGTGCTTAAATTCATTTGTTTTCAGTTGCTAAATTTTGAAAGGCCACGCTAAGCTGCTGTTCTGTTTTCTGTCTCAGTCTTGTGAAAATGGAATGCATATCTCAATATACTTAACTAGTAAATCGGTTTTAAAAGATTAGGTTAATAAGTAAACTTTTTCTTTAGAATGGTGCTTCTCAAGCCTCTATTTAAAGCCTATCGTATGTCATGCATATTCATTATGGATATGCTGAAGACCAAACTAGCTAGGGGTACTCCAGGACTGTCTTGAGAAACATTAACTTGGATTCTTTCCTTCAGCCTGCATTTTGGACAGTGTTGAAATTCTGTGTCAATGGAAATTACAAAGGAATGGAGGAAAAAATGGCATCTATAAACTTTCTGTGATCAGAAAACCCGGAGTTCAAGCTATCACATCCACATAACTGTCCAGCATTGCAGACAAAAAAGTATTCTGAAGAGTTATCTGGTTAATTGCATGTGTTGAAAACCCTCTTTTTCTCTGGCACTTTAAGATTATGCAGCAGAGGATTTTCCTCTAGAGGCAGTGAAGAATGATGGATTTTCCTTTAAATGATGAATTACTTTACTAATTTCCTCCTTGTTGGTTTGCCAAAGAAGAGCTTTGCAGAACTCCAGGCTGAACAAAATAATGCAGTACGCCTTGTCACCTGCAGTAAATAAAGGGACAGAGAAGTGTCTCGTCCATCTCCACTGGCTTCCAGGAGCATACCAGTTGCAGTTCAAAGTGCTGTGTCTAATATTCAACACTGTCACTGACTTGGGCCCTAGATGTTTTGATGGCTTAGGGGCCCCTTTTACGAAGCGGTGATAAGCCTAATGTGGGCTTACTGAAGTACTGCCAGGCTACTGCAGCAGCCCAGCAGTAGTTCCCTCCTCCAATGTGAACTATTTCCAGCGTTGCAAAAAATATTTCAATTTTTGTAGCACTGGTGTGTACCCGGCGGCAATCGGGCAGTGCCCCGTGCTGCCTAGTTACCACCGGCTTAGCACGGGAGCCCTTACTGCCACCTCAATGGGTGGCAATAAGTGCACCTCCCCCCCACCCCCCGAAATGACCGTGCAGCAAGTGGTTCACTTGCCTCATGAGCATTTCTTTAAGAAAAGGGAAACCTGCCTTTTACCCGCTGTGGTAAAATGGGGCCTCGGTGCACGTAAAAAAACACGCACCAGTGCCATCAGCTTCATGAAAAGAACCCATTGTAAATTGGTACCAATTCAAGATAATCACAGGAAGCTTTGCCACCAGTCCCCTTTTTCAAAGAGGTAAAGTTGACCACAGTAAAAGAGCAGGCTTTTCTTTGTTCTGTTCTGGAATGTTCTACATGTGAGACCAATTTTTTTGTGTTGAAAGATAAAAACCTTGCCTTATATACATGCATGCAGATGGATTTATTTAGAGAATTTTGGCTTGGGATATTCTAGTCTCAGACTAGGTTAATGGCAGAATTCTTTTAGGGGGGGGAGGGAACTGTTCTTACTATCATCATATAAAAATATTCAACCCTATTTTAGACAGGTCATGGAAATCTGAATTGAGACATGCAGAGGTCTGTGTGTCTCAGGTCTCACTAGATTTTAGAACAGAATCTTCTTACATAGATCCTGTTCTAAAATACGTTAATTGCATAATGTAGTTTAATAATAGACATCTTAAATAGGGTTTTAACAGTTAAAACATCAGTTTTCTTAATTTGAACTGGGAATTTTGTTCATTCTTACTCCATTGTGGGCCATCCTTGTTTTCAGTCTCAAGTCCAATCTGGAAATTTTTGCCCTGTGCATTTCACTAGTATTCATTCTTTAAAATTTTAGACCTGTGTTGTCTTTGCCTATGATGGCACGAATTTTGGAGAAAGTAGTTTTAAGACAATTGGAACAATATTTAGAAACTGTAAAGATTCTAGATCCAGTACAGATTCTGTAGAGTTCATAGTATGGAATCCTTACTGATTTCTACTTTGGATGTCTTGAGACAGGGTCTTGATCACTCTTCTTAATAAATGTTGGATTTATCTGTGGCCTTCAATACAGTGAATTATGACATTCTGATACAGAGGATTAGCGCATTTGGTATCACAGGTAATGTTCTCAATTGGTTTGTGTAATTTTTGAGTAATTGAAAATTAGAGAGAAAAATAGGGGATCAGTTTTCACAAAAAAAAAAAAAAGAGAGAGAGAGAGATTGGTGACGGAGGTACCACAGGGTTCATCTCTTTCCTCAGTCCTTTTTAATATCTATCTGATACCACTTTGTCATCTGATGAGCTCTCAACATCCACTATAGAGTTTTTCTTTCCCGATTGTAAGCTCTTTGAGCAGGGACTGTCTTTCTTCTATGTTTGTGCAGCGCTGCATACGCCTTGTAGCGCTATAAAAATGCTAAATAGTAGTAGTAGTAGTAGATGCAGTTGTATGACTGCAGTTGATTTTTAGTGTATTAGCAAAATGGCTGACAGATAATAAATTGGCCTTAAATGTTGATAAAACTGACATATCTTTTGGTGGCTGTGGTGAGGAACAGATTCCAGACGGGATTAAACTCTGTGAAAATGAGGTTCGTCTGACATATGAGGTTCGTAATTTGGGAGTTATTTTAGATGTTCATTTGAATTTTAAACCACGTACTAGAAAGATAGTTCAGAGTTCATATTTTACGTTTAAGATGTTAAGTACAGTGGTGGAAATAAGTATTTGATCCCTTGCTGATTTTGTAAGTTTGCCCACTGACAAAGACATGAGCAGCCCATAATTGAAGGGTAGGTTATTGGTAACAGTGAGAGATAGCACATCACAAATTAAATCCGGAAAATCACATTGTGGAAAGTATATGAATTTATTTGCATTCTGCAGAGGGAAATAAGTATTTAATCCCTCTGGCAAACAAGACCTAATACTTGGTGGCAAAACCCTTGTTGGCAAGCACAGCGGTCAGACGTCTTCTGTAGTTGATGATGAGGTTTGCACACATGTCAGGAGGAATTTTGGTCCACTCCTCTTTGCAGATCATCTCTAAATCATTAAGAGTTCTGGGCTGTCGCTTGGCAAGTCGCATCTTCAGCTCCCTCCATAAGTTTTCAATGGGATTAAGGTCTGGTGACTGGCTAGGCCACTCCATGACCCTAATGTGCTTCTTCCTGAGCCACTCCTTTGTTGCCTTGGCTGTATGTTTTGGGTCATTGTCGTGCTGGAAGACCCAGCCACGACCCATTTTTAAGGCCCTGGCGGAGGGAAGGAGGTTGTCACTCAGAATTGTACGGTACATGGCCCCATCCATTCTCCCATTGATGCGGTGAAGTAGTCCTGTGCCCTTAGCAGAGAAACACCCCCAAAACATAACATTTCCACCTCCATGCTTGACAGTGGGGACGGTGTTCTTTGGGTCATAGGCAGCATTTCTCTTCCTCCAAACACGGCGAGTTGAGTTCATGCCAAAGAGCTCAATTTTTGTCTCATCTGACCACAGCACCTTCTCCCAATCACTCTCGGCATCATCCAGGTGTTCACTGGCAAACTTCAGACGGGCCGTCACATGTGCCTTCCGGAGCAGGGGGACCTTGCGGGCACTGCAGGATTGCAATCCGTTATGTCGTAATGTGTTACCAATGGTTTTCGTGGTGACAGTGGTCCCAGCTGCCTTGAGATCATTGACAAGTTCCCCCCTTGTAGTTGTAGGCTGATTTCTAACCTTCCTCATGATCAAGGATACCCCACGAGGTGAGATTTTGCGTGGAGCCCCAGATCTTTGTCGATTGACAGTCATTTTGTACTTCTTCCATTTTCTTACTATGGCACCAACAGTTGTCTCCTTCTCGCCCAGCGTCTTACTGATGGTTTTGTAGCCCATTCCAGCCTTGTGCAGGTGTATGATCTTGTCCCTGACATCCTTAGACAGCTCCTTGCTCTTGGCCATTTTGTAGAGGTTAGAGTCTGACTGATTCACTGAGTCTGTGGACAGGTGTCTTTCATACTGGTGACCATTGCCGACAGCTGTCTGTCATGCAGGTAACGAGTTGATTTGGAGCATCTACCTGGTCTGTAGGGGCCAGATCTCTTACTGGTTGGTGGGGGATCAAATACTTATTTCCCTCTGCAGAATGCAAATAAATTCATATACTTTCCACAATGTGATTTTCCGGATTTAATTTGTGATGTGCTATCTCTCACTGTTACCAATAACCTACCCTTCAATTATGGGCTGCTCATGTCTTTGTCAGTGGGCAAACTTACAAAATCAGCAAGGGATCAAATACTTATTTCCACCACTGTAGGTTGAAGTGTTGTATCCCAAAGGAAGATTTTAAATTGGTTGTTCAGAGTCTGGTTATGAGCGGTCTGGACTACTGAAATGCCCTACTTGGGTTTAGCAAATTCCAGTATGAAGGCATTGAAATCTGAAGCTATTATCTGATTTATGAAGAACAAGAAAAAAGCAACACTGGGCCTTCAGGTTGGAGATAAATACTGTTCTTTTATTGAGAAGTGACCCGGCACGGGCCGTGTTTTGGCGTACAAACGCCTGCCTCAGGGGTCTAACATAAAAACATATAAATATAATCATGAATAAATATTACATATATATCAAGGAAAACATCCACATGATTTTAATGTTTAAATAAAAGCAACCAATTTAACAGTACAACAATAAAAACTATAGCAATAAAATATATATGTACAAGAAACATTTACATAAAAATGGTTGATTAAATCAGGTAAATTGTAAAAAAAGTAGGACAGAAGAGGACCAGATACAGAACAAAAAGTGACATCAATATCATCCCATAAAATCATAGTGGGGCAAAATCTTACAAAACAAGAGACAGCTGCCATATCAAAAAAATTATTTTGAATTTAAAAAAAATCATAATTAAAAAAACGCACGTACTTCAAAAAGGAGAAACATCACCATCTCAAATAATAGAAAAAATGTGTCAATATTTGCAAATACTGTATGTAAAAGAACACAACATTACATTATATATAAGACATAATATATAAAAGATATATAAGACATAATATATAAAAAAACATATTAAAATTTCAAATGGTCTTACCAAAAGTGTTCTTATGGATTTGATCACAATATATTGGAATAAACCAGGTGATCAGGGTATTTTGCCTAATGCGGGGAAATAAAGGAAGAGAGTAGTGTGATATCCACAGAATACCACAGACATTTTATCACAACCTTTTTTGTGGTATTCCATAAGAAATCCAACAATATTTGGGAATGAAAGTTGCGTTAAACGTAAGACTAAAATGTAACAGTACAGTGACTCCCTAAATGCATTTTATCACAACCTTTTTTTTGGATATCACTACCCCTGACATTCCCCTCCAAAAAATAAATACAAAAATATAAATAATGCATACTTAGCACATGCAAAAGGGTTATTTACCACATAACACTTTAACATGCTTTGAGGTAAGTAGTTTCACATGTGCTAAGTATACACTTGAGTAGATATACCCCTGCATTTTTGAAGGTGTGCTACCAAATGCCCATCTCTTCTGACTACAGACTCCTTTCAAATGTTATGTTATGATGATGAAACCAGAGTACTTATTTTTTTGTTCCGGGCTCTTATCTCAGCCTCTGCACTATTGGTTTCTAAATTCACTCTGATTTTATGTTTCTTTGCAGAGCAGTAAAACAGCAATAAAACTTGCCGCTCCTCTTGTTGACACATCCTGGGGACTCCCTTGGCTATTTTTGCATTCATATTTGCTTTTATTTTCCTTTAAACACTAGAAAGTGTTCTGTTTTGTGTTTTATTTTTCCTGTATTAAAAGGTTTGGCCTTGCTCAGAAGTGTTATCATTCTAGAGCAAATGTGCTGTTATACAAAGGTAATGATTTCTATATAGTGATGCTGAGCTGATGGGCAATTCTTGTTTTTGTCACTTAAAAAAATAGATCTAGACATGGGGAAAGCCAGTGCTTGTCCCTGGGATCAGTAGCATGAATGTTGTCACTATTTGGGATTCTGTCAGGTACCTATGACCTGAATTGGCTAGTGCTGGAAGCAAGATATACCCAGTATGGTTATTTTTATGTTCTTATACTGAGATTGCAAATGTTGATGGTAATCGGCCCATAGTTTGGACTTAATGAATTTAGGAACATTTGGTCTGACCTCTTTTTGTGAGTTGCTTGCCTGAGTAATTTAAAACAAAAACCAAGGAAGGCACACTCTGCAGTACAGCAAAATCAAACAAAACCAGCGAAGTGGACAATAGGTGGCAGAAGATTCTTTATTGAACATACAGATGACTCATTTGTATGTTACTCAAAAATCAAAGATCTGTTGAGTGAATGTGATCTAAGAAACTAACATAATAATCACTCCATCAATGTGTTAGATTCAGCACTAGGATCTAAAACCTAAAATGTCTTTATCAAATATAAAAATAGCCTCAAAAGCCCAGGGAACCTAAACATAGGACTCCACTGCAATGGCTATCATCATGGGCTCCTACCTCCTTCCGAAAAAAAACACAGAAAGCAAAAACTTCCAATTATAGCCAATCTTAGGAAGAAAAATTCTGTGATCAAAAAACGGAAGAGGGGGGTGTATTATACTTATCAATATAATGATCCAAGTGCACAAATGTAACAACTATATCTAGTATAGGATGTGAAAAACACAACACAAAAAAACGACACACCGTAGTGGAAGTCACTCACAGTATCTAGCCCAACCGAGAGCCAGCACACATATCTCAATATCAAAGTATGTTTAAACAGAACACTTCAAAGTAATCCCATATATAGCTTATAATCTTTCAACTTAGCTTGGGACGTTAGTTCTGAAAACTCCACAGCCTCTTGATGATCTTGGCTTCTGTTGAAGACTGTGACAATTCTGATATCTCATGTAGCTAAAAAGGCTCCTTTGGCTTTGCTCATTCGTGAGGGCTCCATACAACTACTGATGTCGTAATTCCTCAATAGAGTCTAAATGTAGATTTGTTGATGCAAATTCCTTGCACATTTGTACCAAACCATCTAACATGGGTATTCCATTTCTAACTCGCAATGTCTCTTAAACTTCTTGACAGCAAGGGACCCATCTGTTTCGCTACTTCATCAGGAGAAATGTAACAACGCCAAGAAACTGTTTTTCATTTCAATCCATTACAAACAACAGGCTCAAAATGGCGGACGTTTATATAGGACGCCTTCATCATTACTCCTCCTCTTGACCGCACAGCTATCAAGAGCACCCAATCAAAACAGCAAGAGGGAAAACGCAACCCAAATCGAGCTTCGGCTCCTAGTTCTTCTTAGAAATTAATAAAATGCTTCCCACTCAATAGGTCCATTAAGTCCTTTTGGTATTACAGTTTGTAAATAATAGATCCATTTCTGTTCTTTTTGATGAAGAACACGTGAGATATCACCTCTTCTCCCATTGCTCCTCAGCTGTTCAATAATTATGCACCATAATTCAAAATAAATGCATGATTTTTTTCGACACAATGTTTGGCTAAGGGCATATGTGTTTTGGCCGATGAAATCCTATGTTTATGTTCCGACAACCTTGTCTTAAGCATGCGTTTCGTCTGTCCTATGTAGCATTTCCCCTTTTGCTGTTTACTGTTGGGGCAATCTCAATCTGAAATACTCTTCCCTTGCTTATCCGATCTGTGACGAATTATATGCAACTACGTAAGAGTTTGAAAACATTTTTGTTTGATAAATTTTAAAGATGTTTTAGGTATTCCCTCATGTTATTTTGAGGTTTTTGTTTTGTAAATTGCCTTGAACCTCCAGATGGGATTAGTGTGGTATACAGGCTTAGCTTAGATTCTATTCAGATTTGGTATGTTTAGCTGAAAGCGTCCAAAGTACAACATAGATGTCATATTGAAAATGCCCCTCCATGAGAGTAAGTGTGGATTCTACACTAGTCAGTAATGAGCAGTAATATATTACTTTTTAAAGTAACAAATAATTGTAATGATTACTTTTATGCAAATGTAATGAAAAAATTCTACTCATTGCTTTTTCCACAAACGAGTAATATAATGTTTCATTACTTTATATAGGCACATTAACTTACAATTACGATTTTTTTCGGTGCCCATTTTTGAGTACCATTTATAGAATTTTCCCCAGTTTGTATAAGTGTTCCCTTAGCCGTGAAAGTTCTGGTGTTTTGTAAGTTTATGTGGACAAGGGGGCGTGTAAATTCAGGCTCCTAGTAATAGAATTGCCCTTTAAATTTCAAAGCCTATTTGATATCTGGGGACAATCCTAGCATATTCCTATACAATTACTCCACAGAAAAGATCTGTACTGAGTTGTTCGCACAGTGTTTCCCAAACTGTGCGCTGGTGCCGCAACGAGCTCACAGGAATTCCACGGAGGGAGACGCATATTAATGGCTTTCTCACGCCACTGCTGTGTTTCCTGTCCATTTTCAGCATGCAGCCTCTAGCAGGGGAAGCAGCCACACCATGAGAGCTGACATCTCTTGGGGCAGCGAATCCCAGGCCCCGCTGCTGCTGCAGGGTGAGGCTCGGCGAAAGCCGCAAATGGAGCAGCTGTGACCCCACCCACCTGGGGATGACATGAGGAGGGGTGGAGCAGGGTGTGCGAGGAGCTAAGGGCCCAGCATAGGCTACAGGCCAGACATGGAGAAAGAGGCTTGGCTGTCATTGGAGCCACAGGGGAAGTGAGATACTCTGACCCCAGCATGGGATCTTTGCCTCTCGGCGATTTTCAGCTCAGGCAGCAAGAAGTCGGTAAAGGGTTGGACTTCATGCTGCGGAGTGTGTGTATGTGTGTGGGGGGGGGGGGGGGGGGGAGACCTGTGAGGAAATGTGTGGCCAGAGGCGACCTGTGTCTAAGGGCAGCGTGAAAAAATTACTAAGGGCGCCATGAAGTGAAAACCTTTGGGAACCACTGTGTTAGCATGTTAATAACACAAATGTACTAACCACCTCCTATTTCAGAAGCAGTGAGAGCGTTTGCATATCTGCTCCAGTGACAGACTGGCTAGGGTTCCCCAGAACAGTGTACAGGTTACTGTACACTGTTCTGGGGAACCCTAGCCAGTCTGGTTTTCAGAATATCCACAATGAATATTCATGAGATTGATTTGCATATACTGCCTCCTCGTTATGCAAATTGATCTCATGCATGTTCACTGTGGATATCATGAAAACCTGACTGACTGGTTTGGGAACCCCTGCCCTAGGAACTGGGCTGTTTGTGTCCCATGTTGTTGTATGTTAGAACCTGAAAACGAGCAAAACATGAGCAGTAAAAACACAAAAATGGAGTTTATTAGGGATGGACTGTCAAAAGTTTTGTTTTGAGTCATTTCTGGAATTCTTAATTTTGATTGTTTTCCTTTGGCTATTTTTTTAGTCATGGGAGCAAAGTCGTATTTGGAGAAAAGGGCACACTCTTTTCCCAAAAGTGCACCATTGCACACGTGCAAAGTACTGCTTATATATAAATAGTGCTTGCATGCACATATTATCAGGTAAAGAATATGCGCTCTTGTGGAAAAAGTGCTCTGTTTTTCTAAATAGGGCGCTCTAATTGGAAAGAGTGCGTGCCGTACAACTTTGCTCCTGTGACAAAAAGAAATGGGCAAATGAAAACGATCAAAACATTATTGGAAACGACGAGAAATAAAAATGATCTGGCTGCTCCTCCCTAGTAATCACCATGCACTAACTGCAGTACTTTGTTCATGCCCATTACTTGCCCATAAGAGATTATGCTGTTAGTCTGTGAACTAGCAAGTGCGGTTGCCCAGCATGGTATCGGTTACTGCAGTCATGCACTAACAGTTACTGCATGTTAATTCACTCCCTGATTCCGTAAATGATGTGCTAATTGCCGCGTGCAAAATTGCACCTGAAATCTGCGCGTAACTACTCCCCCCTTTTACAAAGCCATGTTAGTGGCTGCCGGTGCAGTAATGCCGACACAGCCCGTTCAAAGTGAATGGGCTGTGTCAGCATTACCATGCAGCAGCTGCCAGCGCAGCTTTATAAAAGGGGAGGAGGAACTGGTCAACAAGCCAATTAGCATCAATAATTGGGTTCTAACAATCAATTATTGGCATAAACTGGCAACAGTTTGGATTTGCTCACCCATCTTGCTAAGCGCTATTCTGTAAAGATCTGTGTGCAAATCTTATAGTATGCAACTGACTAGGGGGTGTGGCCAAGGAAGGGGCCAGTTCAGGGGCGTTCATTAAACATGCGCAATATTACTGAACCGAGAATACACGCCTAAATTACGCACCAGGATTTACACCAGATATCAGTTGGTGTGAATCCTCACTCCCAAAGTTTGGTACGGAATTTGGCTCTATGCTCTATTGTATAATGGGTTCCCAACTCAGAGCACCGTGCCGAAATTGAGCGCCATTTACTGAATCTAGTCCTAAGTGCTTAGTACACTTTCTGTAATGCCTATGAGAATGTTTATTAAGAGATATATTGTTATATCAGGATGTTTTCCAGCACCCTCCCCCCCACCACCCAAAGTCTTTCCACTTTTGAAATCACAGTAAGAGACTTGATTTGCCTCCTTCACAGTAGCTTAACAGACTCAAACACACACTACCAGCCTCCCAGCAGCGTTCAGGCAGTTTCTTTGTTTACCTATAACATTTCTCACACAATAGGCAAACAAAAACAGTGAAATAATCCTCAGAGCTGCACAGTATCTCACTGTGAACTCTTCCTGATCCCAAGAAAGCAGGTTTCTCTCCTAGGGTTCCATGTTTTCTACTTGTAGCACCTCCAGTTGTTTATATTATATAGCTCATTTTGGTTTGGCTAGGGAAAACTTGTCTTCCTTTGGCTGCAAGCATATTATAGAGAAAAACTCCTCCCAGGGAAAAACCTATTTTTTCTTGGCGCTTTTCCTCCTAACGACCTCATTGGACTTTGTCCCATTGATTTATGGGAGCTGGAGCCCCTCTTGGTGACCATGTTGAAGTTTTCCTGTTCAGACCGCTGCTGCTAAGCTAATTCTTGGTGGCAGATCTACTGATCATGCCATCCCTTACCTAATCAAATTGCATTGGCTTCCAGCACAAGCCAGAATTCACTTTAAATTACTACTGTTTGTGTGTAAAATTTTAAACAACCAGGTACCAGATAATCTTTCTGATGCGGTTTCCATGTATTCTGCTTCTAGAAGTCTCCGTTCTTTGCAGGAGATTAGATTGGCAGTGCTCTCTGTGTTGAAGTGTCGCAGGATGACCAGTAGAAATAAATCTATAACTGGCTGGGACCCTGAGCTTTGGAACAAGTTACCCAAGATGATCAGAGATCATAGTTAGAAAGGCAATACAATTTTTTTTGTTTTACCAATATTTAATGGATCCATTGGATGATAGGTCTTTCCTGGCTAATCTATTGTTATTCTATGGGTTTTGTTCACCTATTTCTTGGTTCTGGGATCTGCCTTGAGCCTTTATAGGTAAAGCGGAATATAAAGTCCAGATTAGATTTGAGGAAGTAATGATCACTAAACTTAGGTTTCCCGTTAAGGTGGTTCTTGTCAGCATCCTCAAGCATTCTGAACATTTGTTGTGGTCTCACTTGCTGTCTCCACATCTCATTATATAAAAATAACCCTATTATAGAGGTTTCTTTCCCCCTTCTTTGCCATTTCTTTTCTTTATAGTCATATTTGTGTCCTTGATTTTTTTTTTTCTCTTTTTCATTCCCTTTTGTGTCTGCAGGTGCCTTTAATTTTTTTGTCATTTCTGGTGTGTTAAGCTTTTTTCGTCCATGCCTTGTTTTGCCTTATTGTATCCTTTTAAGAGTTGGGGAAGGGGGAAATCACTTTTTTGTCAGAGTATAGTGAAGGTAAATTTTATTTTCAAAATATCTCTGCACCTGAAGAAACTGTGAGCTCTAATGGATACCCAGAATTAGGGTTATAAATCTTTTAACACTGACTTAGGGGGGTTCCCAGTAGGAATGCGCATGACTTTAAAAAAGAATTGGTTTGTACTCATTTTAAACAAAACTTTCCTAGTTTTTCTGCATTTTTTCCACCTATTCACACTTTCCGCACACATTGTACATACATGAGAAGTTTTTAAAGCATGTAAATCAGTTGTACACGTTGTTTGTTGGTATGCACATGCACTTCAAATGTTTAGATACCAAAATTAAGGGCTTCTTTTATAAAGCCGCGCTTGCGATTCCCGCGCGGCAAATAAGAGGAAGCCCGTAGGATTTGAATGGGCTTCCTCTCATTTGCCACAACAAGAATCAGTAGCGCGGCTTTTGTAAAAGAGGCCCCAACTGAGAAATCTCTAGTTTTGACAACAAGATGGAGGAGACAGTTGGGTAAAAAAATTATAGACTGAAGTTGGTGTTATGGTTCATTCCCTGCTGTTTTTGATTCTCTTCATTGTTAGTGGCACTTCTATCCCAAAATCATTGTTTTTATTTATCACAACTTCCACCTCCCCAGGAGCCAGCGTGACATTTCCCTTCACAGTATTTGGGCTGATTATGCAGCATGCATGTGTGTAAATTGTTTGTGTAGGAGGTTGTTCTCAGAAATTTGCTAAAGTCGATAATTCTGTTTGCTTAAATAAATTTGGGGAACGTATTGTGTGGCAGCATCTCTTCTGAGTCTCTGGAGATTGTGGCTGCATTTATAGCTCTCTGTTTTTTTTTTGTTTTTGTTTTTTTAATATTACTTGAGACCACACACATGTGTAAATAAAAGTTCCTTGACCAATCCGAACTGCCAGGTTTAGCAGTTGTCATGTCTTTGTGCAATAGAAAATATTTTTATAATCATGTGAAGTATCTTTTGTAAACTTTCCTTTGGATTAACAGATATATTTAACTTATCATAAAAAATTTGAAAGACATTTTCTTTGAATCTAGAAACATTTAACTGAGGACTGTGCAGCAGTTTACTTCAAAAATGATCTAAAAACATCCAAGAATTGAGGAATAAAAATACTGGCAAAATTTTTGGTTTCAGTATTATTTAAAAGATAAGACAATACTCCAGAATTTGAATATATGAGTTTTTCAGGATCTAAAAATTAGTTTTAGATTTTGGAGCACATAGATTAATAATTCCTGGAAGAAAATTAGCTGCAAATTAGCTTATGTAGGGGGATGGGAAGGGGTTCTGGAGGAAATATTTTTTCACTCAAGTAGTTACGCTCTGGAACTCGTTGCCAGAGGATGTGGTAACAGTGTTTAGTGTATCTGGGTTTAAAAAAGGTTTGGACAAGTTCCTGGAGAAGAAGTCCATAGTCTGCTATTGAGATAGACACGGGGAAGCAACTGCTTGCCCTGGGATCGGTAGCATGAATCTTGCAACTATTTGGGATTCTGTCAGGAACTTGTGATCTAAATTGGCCACTGCTGGAAGCATTGATCTGAGCCAGTATGGCTGCTGTTATGTTCTGGCCAATGCTCAGCTTGGACCCAAATAAGTCTTTTTTTTTTTTTTTTTTTTTTTTTTGCAGATTCTGGCTGAATGTATAAGAACTGTTGGCCTGATCATGTCTAGTTAGACGCTGATATTTAAAAAAAATAAAATAAAAATGATGACTTGTAGAATTTTTCAGTATTATCTCGTATATACTGGAGTCATGGTTAGTTTATTTCCATTGTTTTGTCTGCTCTAAGGGGTCCTTTTACTGATCTATGGTAAAAAGAGGCATACGGTAGTGTGAGTGTGTTGGGCGTGCATTGGGAATTTTTTACCGCAGCTGGGAAAAAGTGCTTTTTTTAATGGGCTGGGAAATGGGCGTGCGCTGAAATTAAAATTAGTGTGCACCTATTTACAACCTGAGTCCTTACTGCCACCCATTGATTTAGCAGTAAGGGCTCATGCGCTACCCACGCAGTAACCATGTAGCATGCGCCAACTGCTGATTACTACTGGGAACGCCTCCACAGTAGAAAATAGAATATTATTTTCTACCGTGGGATTCGGTATGCACCAGACTCAGAATTACCGCTGGGTGCATGCACTAGCCCAGCAGTAGCGCTGATTTGGCGCACGCTACCCGCGCGTTATCCCTTCTGCACCTTAGTAAAAGAGCCCCTAAGTTAGTGTTCACCAGGAATATGATAGTTGTTATCACTCTGACTGGAACTAGTTCAGAAGTAGAACAATGCAGAGGACTGAATCTTGAGAAGTTACCTAGTACTGTTTTAGGGAAAGGGGATGGGACTTGAAATATCGCCTTTCTGTGGTTACAATCAAAGCGGTTTACATATTATATACAGGTACTTATTTTGTACCTGGGGCAATAGAGAGTTAAGTGACTTAATGCTGTGCAGAAATACAACAGATGTACTGGATAGGAGGGGAGAGATTGGTAAGCTTGGCTCAGGACAGGGACCTTGGGGTGATGGTGTCTGAAGATCTCAAGATGATGAAACAGTGCGACAAGGCGGTGGCCGCAGCCAGAAGGATGCTAGGCTGCAGAGAGAGGGGTATAACCAGCAGAAGAACGGAGGTGTTGATGCCCCTGTACAAGTCGTTGGTGAGGCCTCACTTGGAGTATTGTGTTCAGTTTTGGAGGCCTTAACTTGCTAATGATGTAAAAAGACTTGAAGTGGTTCAGAGAAAATTGATGAAAATGGTAGGGGATTTAGGCAGCAAGACGTACATGGAGAGACTTGCTAACCTAAACAGTTAAACACTGGAGGAAAGGAGAAACAGGGATGATATGATGCAGATGTTCAAATATTTGAAAGGTATTAATTTGCCAACAAACGTTTTCCAGAGACGGGAAGGTGGTAGAACTAGAGGCATGAATTGAAATTGAAAGAGGACAGACTCAGGAATAATGTCAGGAAGAATTTTTTTTTACTGAGAGAGTGACAAATACCTGGAATGCCCTCCCGTGGGAGGTGGAGATGAAAATGGTAATGGAATTCAAAAATGCGTGGGACAAACACAAAGGAATCCTGTTTAGAAGGATCGTATCCAAAGAAGCTTAAGGGGGAGAGTATGTAGGAAACCCGTTGCTGGGCTGACTTCTGTGGTCTGTGCCCTGATGGAGGCTAAGCAGATTTGGATGGGCTAGAGTGGACCTTTTTGGGTACTTTGACAACTTCAGAAATTTTAGAACAAGACCAGTGCTGGGCAGACTGCTATGCTTTAAAAATGGCAAGGATAAATCAAGAACAGGTATACATAATATTGAACATTTCATACCATATGTAATGAGTTTATATTGTTGGGCAGATTGGACAGAACGTACAGGTCATTATCTGCCACCATCAACTATGTTACTATGACTTGCCCACAGTCACAAGGAGCTGCAGAGGGAATCAAACCCAGCTCACTAGGATCAAAGCCCACTGCACTAGCACCAGACTACTCTGGTCAGTTGTCTTTAAAGTATGTTATGGGAACTGTTTCCAGTTCAGTTGTAACATTCACAGTAAGTTGGTTGATGTACCATGGCGGTTCTAATTGGGCTTGTCATATATGCTGGTGCTGAAGCTAACTTGGAAAAACATTCTCATGTGAAATTGTCAGTGTGCAGATTTTTTGAATACAATTTCTTTATGCAAAATTCTTCTATACCTCCTATAAGTTTTAGCTGAGGAAATTGAAGTGGTATGCAATAATTAAAAATAATAAAGAGACAAAAAATACTCCCATCCTACAAAACCCAACCACTAATACTCCAACACGACAGCAGCAGAACTAACCCCCCCCCCCCCCCACACACACACAATATGTCTGAAGCCACAACTGAGAATGCCCTAGACCTCAAATTCACGTGTTGCATTCTCCCTGAGGGCGTCTCTAAGAATGTCTCTGTCTTGAGTATAACTGGCTGCTTGAAATATAAGGAACCCGGTTTCTAAAACCAATACACTTTTTAAAATTTTTATTTATAAGGAACCGGTTTCTAAGACTAATACACTTTTTTTTAAATATATTTATTGGGAGATTCACCCAAGGTGGTGTACAGCAACTGGTCCCTCTCCATGCAGAGCCTGTAAAGCCAAACACAAAAGTTTAATCCTTATTTGAGCTGATACTAAACATCAGATTTGCATCAATTATGAGCTACTAGTGACTGAGACTCGTGTGTGTGTGAAGGAGCATAGCATAGTTTACATGTATGTTAGGAGGCCATAGCCTAGTTTATACAGGTTATGTAATGCTGGTAAATAAATGTCCCAATTTTGACTTGGATGTTCTTTCAAAAATGCCCTCCCCATGTTTGTAATGTGACTCATACACATTTAGTGCCGTTATACTAAGCTGCGCTAGCATTTATAGTGCATGCTACCGCTAGAGACACTCATAGGAATATATGGGTGTTTCTAGCAGTGTGTGCTAAATTTTAGCACACGCTAAAAATGCTAGCATGCCTTAGTAAACAGGGCTCTTATTATTCAATATATGGATGAACGTAAGTCGTTATTAGTGGTTATGAAAAAAGCACAAAGGACTCTCAAGAATGGAACAAGTGTGCTTTATTAATGACCTGGCATGGGCTGTGTTTCGGCATAAGTAATGCCTGCTTCAGGTGTCAATTCAAGCAACACTGGATACGTGATTTGTTGCTCAAATAATAGATATACTGATTCGTTAATTCATTACTCCACTGCAATTTCTTGGCATTTGGATCTGCTGCTGACAATCAGGGCCACCGAGAGGGGGGGCAGAATTCCCCGGGCCTCCGAGTGATCGCATCCCAACAGGAGCAGGAGAGAGAAAACTCCAGCGCCGCGGCCAGATCCTCCCCCTTGGAGGCTGGGGAGGACCCGGAGAAGCAGACCCTGCAGGTCTTCCTCCAGCGCTGCTCTTCTGTCCAGCTGAGCGGCTGCTCCTCTTAGGTGTGCATGCTCGGTTCAGCCTGTCGGCGGCCCTGCTGACAATAACTGTTTTTCTCCAGAGCGGACTACTTATGTATTGAGCCCAGTATATCTATAAAAATGACCAAATACTAAATCTGTCAATGAAAATTGCTTACAGTAACATATGATTAGAAACACATTGCAAAATGCACATCAGTTTTTATAAATGCCACATTTACATTTCCTTTATGAAATTCAGGGTTCCTTCTAGTAAAGTGCACTAAGCAGGTAGTAGGTGAATTAGCATGTGGTTTGTAATAGTCATTCCCATATGGCATGAGAGCATGCACTAATCCTCTCCCTGAGCGAGGATTGAGGGTGGGCCTATGAAATAACACAGCCGGACAAAGGGATATAAATGAAAACAAGTGCTTATTTAATTGAATCCTGAGACCTGTTACGTCACAGGACCAGGAACAAAAGATAGAACACCTCTGTAGTTCAGTAAGCAGTCTTAAGCAGGCCTCAGGCTGAGGAGGCTTGTCAGTCTGAAACAAAAAGCAATAGCGGCTTATCTCAGTCAGGTCACAATCCTTAACCATAGGTGGTGGTGGTGTTCACTGGGGCTTCGATTCCTTCTTCCCTCTGGGCCTGCTTAACCTATCAGGCCCTGTCTTATATGCTTCCTGATTTAGGCCCCACCCCTCTCGGCTCACTTCCTCCTGAGTGAGACTAGTGCTCTTAAGGTGGCTCAGGCAGTCTAAGGGACTGTTCTTAAGGGTGAGGGGCAAAGTTCTACAAACTCCCTCACACCCTGGCACATAAATTCTTTACCTCCTAATTCTATAAAAGTTGCCAAACTTGTATGCACAAATTTGTGTGTGCATCCAATTTGCATATACAATTTAAATGAATAATGAGCTAATTAGCACCATGTATTATTTATTAGGATTTATTTACTGCGTTTTTGAAGGAATTCACTCAAGGCGGCAATGTACAGTATAATTGGCTTGTTAAGAAGCAATGATTGACACTAATTAGATTTAATTGGACTATATGCGCCTAAATCTTACACAATGGGGGCACGGAAATGGGAGGGTTATGGGGTGAATGAGGGCATTCCTAAAATTAACGTGCATAGTTATAGAATAAGGAAAAAACATGCCTTATTTAGGCACAAGGATTTGCACCATGTTTCGCGGCCACTAAGAGACATAGCTGGGCTTGGGGCAGAGCCGGACCGCTGCAAGCTGCCCCACCACTTGCATCATCGCTCCCACGCACCCACCCCCTTTCCTTTCTGTCTTTGCCTCCAAGGGGGCAGGCCCGGCAAGCCGCTTCCTGCATTCCTGCTCCCACAGTCTGCCCTCCTGCTCCTGTCCGTGCCGGGAGTCAGGACCCGGATGATTGCATAAACGCAATATCGTGCTAGTGCAATCATCCGGGTCCTGGGCGGCACACAGGAGTAGGTGAGGACAAACCTGAAAGCAGGCAGCAAGAAGAAGCTTGCCAGTGTCTGGGCCCCACCTTGGAGGCCAGGCCCGGGTAAATTTGCCTCCCCCCTTTCGGCGGCCTTGCTATGTTCAGTTGGTGCTTAAGGCTGCACCTAAAGTTAGGCACGATTCCTGGGTTTGAGCACTATACTATAAACCATGCTGAATTTTAAGTGCGGCATATGGAATAGTGCTTTTTTCTGGCTCCGTATATAGACTTCACCCCTCTACTGCACTTTAGAAAAAGGGCCCCTCAGTATTGTATTTTCCTTTAAAAAGTAAAAAATGAAGTCTAAAATCTCTAGCCCCTATAAGCCATGTGTGTAAAAGCACTGGCCTGTGTACACAGCATCCACCATCTGTTGGCTGTCTAATAAGTCTGATAGACTAACAGTCTCCCCTCCACAGTGTAATAAAAAATCAAGTGGGGTTGTTTTTAGCAGATGATTTTTTTTTCTATTCAGTTATGGTAACTTTACAATTCTTTTCTTTTAAGGGAAGATGGATCTTGTGAAGTGAGAATATTGAGCAACTATAGATCAGCTTCTCCTGGGATAAACCTTATTGGACTCTTAAGGTAAGACACGCTCTATTCCTTCTGTTTCCCCTATAGACATCATAGTTTTTTACTTTGTGACTAAACAGCATGGAATTAGTGTGGCTCCTGTGTTAGCTCAGTTGAATACACGGAAATAAAGGGGTCCTTTTGCTAAGCGGTGGTAAGCACTACCGTATTCTTCCCATGCATCAAAATGCACTACTGTAGGACGCATCTGCACACACTTTCCTGGTGCTAAAAAATACATTTTTTAGCACCGGGGCGGGGTTGCAGAGAGTAGGCTTGCCTAGCTCTAATTGGTTAGCTCAACTACATTGAAGCATTAGCGTGTGGTTAGTGCGTGAGCCCTTCCCCCCTACTAAATAGGTGTCAGTAAGGGCTCGCATGCTAATGGCAATTCGCTAATTTGGAAATCAGCACCTGGCTATTAATAGAAAACATGGAAATGTGGCCATTTTACAGCCATGTTAAAAGTGGCCTCAGAATGTGGGGAATCCCATGTGTTAATCATAATGCATGGCCATTTTTAGCATAGCTTAATAAAAGGGGTCCTAAGGTGTTTTAAAATAAAAGTGTAATACATGTTTATCGGACTACCTTAATACATTTCTTGACTATCCTTTTGGAGCCAAAACCCCTTTATTCAGGTTAGAATCGATTGAACAAGAGGTGACCTTAGCAGAAAATATAAGTGAATCAGAGAACATTCCAGTAATGTTTTGATGGTTTTGCCTTTAGCAGTTAACAGAAACTTTAACCTTGATTAGTCTGAAGGGCAAATTTGGGTGTTGGGTGGGAACTGGAGGTTGATGGGTGATTAGAAGTTTATGGCGGTGGAACTGTATGTCTCGTAATGGGGTACTTTAAAAGTGCATAAGGTTTTACATTTACTGCGGCTTAATGCAGAAAAGTAACACATGGTAGCTGAAAATCTAACGCAGCAACTATTGGGTGCAAGCCTAGTATTTTCCATTGCAGGTCGTGCATTAATAGTTGCATTAGTGCATGTTAATCTAAATGTGGTAAGTGCCTGTGTATCGCTCCATGGTGCGCCTGCACCTTGAGTATTGCATTCAGTTCTGGTTGCTGTATCTCAAAAAAGATATAGCGGAATTAGAAGAGGTTCAAGAAAGAGCAACCAAAATGATAAAGGGGATGGAACTCCTCTCGTATGATGAAAGGCTAAAGAGGTTAGGGCTCTTCAGCTTGGAAAAGAGACGGATGACGGGAGATATGATTGAGGTGTACAAAATCCTGAGTGGTGTAGAACAAGTAGAAGTAAATTGATTTTTTACAAAGAGAAATCCATGCTAATAATTAAAAAAAAAAAAAAATATATATATATGTTAACCCCCCCAATGCATTACGCTAATGGCGTGCAGAGGGCTTTTAATTATCCATAGTGACAAAAAAGAAACAAAAAACTTTAAACATGAGAAAAATGTGTGCTAGACTTGGCACATATTTTTATATGGGTTTTTGTGGCAAAACCAGTCATAAAATTAAGGCTTCATGATCATTTAAAAATCTTTCAAAACAAATTTCAAAGTGAATGGGTGTGCCTTCAAATTCCTGGTGGCACAGCGGGCTTCACTGAGATCCCCTTAGGCCCCCCCTACTGTGTCAAAGTTCCAAAAAGAGATTTTCTGTATTAATTTCCTCTCCAATTTTCAAAATTGTTTAACTGGCCAGGATGGTTAAATAGGGTTTTAAGTGCCTAACCGCAGATATTCAGCAGGAGATAACTGGTTAGGCGTGGATATTCGGCACCTAGTTGGCTATGTTGAGCAGTCAAAATAGGCCGCTTAAGTAGCAGGCCTACCTTTGAGTGCTAAAAAGTTAACCAGTTAGCATTGAGTATCAGCATACCGGTTAACTTTTTAGCAGCCAAAATAAACCCGGACATTCAATGCCGATTGCTGCATATGGCCCAGCATTGAATATCCAGGTTTAACGCTGATGGCAGACAGCAAGTGCGCTGCCCACCACCAGCTGAATATCGAACCCTTAGAATCTATAAAGAAAACAATGAAAACAATAACAACAAAACAAAAAACCTTTGTGGATGGCTATCTTTTTCTCCCCCCCCCCCCTTGCATAACAACTCATCCCCAAGTTGGTGGCAGGAGCAAGCCCCAATCACTTTTGTACCTTGATGAAGTTACATGGTAGTATTTTATTTTTTAAACAAATAGGAGGAAATATTTTCACTCAATGAATAGTTAAGCTCTGGGATTCGTTACCAGAGGATGTGGTAAAAGCAATTAGTGTATCTGGGATTAGAAAAGATTTGGACAAGTTCCTGGAGGAAAAGTCTGTAGTCTGCTATTGAAACAGGCATGGGATCAGTAGCATAGAATGTTGCTACTATTTGGGTTCCTGCCAGGTACTTGTCACCTGGATTGGCCACTGTTGGAAGCAGGATACTGGGCTAGATGGACCATCAGTCTGACCCAGTATGGCTATTCTTATTTTTATTTATTTAGATTTTGCTCACACCTTTTTCAGTAGTAGCTCAAGGTGAGTTACATTCAGGTCCTCTGGATATTTCTCTGTCCCAAGAGGGCTCACAATCTAAGTTTGTACCTGAGGCAATGGAGGGTTAAGTGCTTGCCCAAGATCACAAGGAGCAGCAGCGGGATTTGAACCACCCACCTCTGCTCTAACCACTAGGCCACTCCTCCACTCCATCTTATGTTCTTATGCTTGGATAACCAAAGTCTAGGGATAAAAAAAAAACAATCTCCATTTACTTTAGTAGGATTAAATGGAAATTAAAAACAAAATTACTACAACTCTTGGGCTGAGTTGTTTAGCAAACACATGCTTTTAAATCGGAAGTTGTTCCATATGCAGTTCATTTTCAGGCATTTACATGGGACATGCACCAGGCTAAAAGCACCTTTTAATGCACATTTTTCCATGTGGAAAGCTGTATTAAGTATGCAAGTAGAATTTGAGTGAAAAATTGTGTTCTAAAACCAAAGTAAATGAAGCAGTCTTTTTACTAAATTTTAGCGCATTAATAGACATTAGCATGCGCTAAGTGCCAGGTGGCCCATAGGAAGAAAATAAAACATGTAGCATTAGATGGTAAATGGAAGCCCATTATCTGCAGAGCAGGGTATATTTCTTTCAATGGCTCATTCTCCTGGGGTAGTAACTGAAGATTTTTTATTTTTTTGTCTCAGTTTTTCAGCTCTGGACTGTGTATAAATAAAAGGATCATCTTTTTCAGCTTTCTTTCTCTCCCCCCCTCCCCCACCTCTTTACTCTGCAGTAAGTTTGCCCTGGGTGGTAAAGTGAAGAAGGAAATTTCATAGCTATGATTTTGGTGTTGAAGTTTTTTTGTTTGAAAAATTCATTCAGGACTCTGTTTACTCTGACCAAAGAGACAGAGATGTATATGGCGATACCATGTTTCTGATCTCTTTGTGGTGAACTTTTTTTTTTTAATATGTAAGGGAGGAAGCTGGAATTGTGAAAATAGCTGCATGTGTCAGTCTGTTATGTACAAATGTTCCTAGATGGACGCTGATTAAAAGCTGTAATGCTTCCTGTTTTGTAGTACATTTTGAATCCAACTGAAGAACTGGATGCATTAAGAATTGTGAAATCGTTTTGAGTCTCTGTTCCAGTTCTTTCATGAAAGGTTGGCTGGTAGGTCTTAGTGCCTGTGATCTGTAGATAGATGATTTTTTTTTTTTAAGTGAAAGAAGTTGTAGGTTAGGATCAATTTAATTATTTTATAATAGTTTCTAGTGTGTATTGATAGTCCAGGGTCGAAGTCTTTAGAAATTTGTCTCATGCTGTGGGAATGTAGCTGTGCAGCCGGGCTGGATTTAGTAAACGGCACAGAAAAGTATGTGGAAAGAGAAATTCGTGTTCTCCATGATTCTCCAGATTGAGCATTCTTTTTAGAATAGCGCTTAGAACTAAATTCTAAAAATGGTGTCTAAAAATTTGGCACCAAAAAAATAGTGCATAACGCTATTCTGTAAACGGCGCTTAAATCTAGGCACCATTTACAGAAAAGCACATAGCACTGCAACTACATTTAGGTGCCAATGAAGCCTTGGTATAACTCCTCTCGCCTATCCCCTTTATTCTATAACAATGTGCATAAATTATAGAAATGCCCTTGATAAGCACATGGCTATGCCCCCTTTTTGGACACAAGCGTAAATTTTAATAATGCCAATTAGCACTGATAATTGATTGTTAGGACCCAATTATTGGCACTAATTGACGCATTTTAAGTTGTGTGCGCCAAATTGCATATGCAACTCATAGCGCCATATGTAGAATTCAGGTGTTAAAGTTGAATTCTATAAATGCTGCCTAAAAAATCAATGCCGAAAAAATAGCAGTAAGCGCTATTATATAAATGGTGTTTAAATTTAGGTGCCATGTATAGAATAGCGCTTAGCACCTGGAACCACACCTGCGTTTAGGTGTGACCATGTACACCAATGAAACCTTGGTGTAAATCGCTGCACCTATATTAGGCGCTCATCCCCCTAAGTCTATAACAATGTTTGTAAATTGTAGGAATGACCCTCCCATGGCTGCACCCCCTTTTTCAACTCGCACCTAGAATTGCACATGTACATTTTAATTCCAGTTAGCACCAATAATTGCTAGTTAAGATCTCAATTATTGACACTAATTGGCTTATTATTCAATTAAATTGTGCACGCAGATTGGGAGCATGTGAAGAAACAACACTGGCTACCAGTACATTACAGGGCTAAATTTATAACTCTTTGATTTTCCAAGATCCCCATGCAAAATGGGCCAAATAACTTATAAGTTAGATCTCTACACACTGTTGAGACCTCTAAGATCCTCCCAAAGAGCACTGATATCTCATACCCTCATCAGAAGAAATCACACAATGTGATACCTGCCAGCGAGCTTTCTGAGGTGTAGCCTCCACATTCTGGAACCTACTCTCAGAGGAGCTACATCTAACTCTATTACAGGAAGTAGGAGAAAGCCTGGTTCTTCTCCTAAGTCTTTAATACATGAGGTGACTAGCTGTTCACTCACTCTGAACTTGGATTAGCTTGCCACACATGCTGTAATTTAGACTAACCCCTCATATCTTATTTAACTGTACATATAATTTGCCTTCAGTTTAGCCTTACATCTGTTTATTCAGATAGATTCAAGCAGGAAAAGAGGAGGAAAAATCCCTCACGTAAACGTGAGCGACAAACAAAAAAGAGAGGTGGACTCAAGTATGATGTCAAGAAGTCTTTAATTCTAAAAAGCATAAAAATGACCCTCTTGACATCCTCCTTGAATCCACCTCACTTTTTTGTTTGTCTTATCCAAATTGATTCTGCACTACCCATCTTGTCCTTTTCTATATGTTGGCACTTGACCCCTCAGCTACATAATAAAATGTTTCATTGTTTCTTATCAACAGCACTGGCATCATATCTATATTATCCGGATGTTCTAATGTGTGCTTATTAGGTGTTTCATTGGTATTATGCTGAGTTCATATATCTATATTATTTGAATTTTCTTCCTTGCTATGATGGTATCATTTGTATTCTACTGACATTTTTTATATTTCTGTTATATGATTGTTCTGCAGCAATATTAACTGTGTATATTTCTGATATTGTTTCATGCTAGTCCTATTACTAGATTTCAATTTGCCATTTCCAAGTTTATCTTATTGACTGTATTCTTATATTTGGTCATTTTACTGTTATGCTATTAACAAAACTGTAAGCTGTATGTCTTTGTAAAGGCAGTTAATAAATCCCAATCAATAAATAAATAACTTGATAGGTGTAAGCTGCACAAAGCAAGAGATACAACTCTGGCTGCATTGTTAGGCAGACTGGATAAACCATACATGCCTTCATCTGTAATAATTTGCTATGAATGCTACTGTGTAGTATATAGAATTGCGTAAATTATTATTTTAAGTGCTTTTGAGTTAAGTATCTTTTTTTAACCTGTAACTAGTTCATTTGAAGTGTTGTCTCTCTCTTTTGGAATTTACTTCCAGGAGGAAGTTCCTAAAATCAATATTCTAGATTTAAGTGTAGTTGAATTTCATCCCTTCTCTAGAAGGGGAAAAGTGAAGGTCCTTTAAATAGTATGTGCACCGTCACATCTGCCGGCTGTTGTATGTCAGTCACAAAGTAAACCTCACAGTCTGCTTACAAGTTTGTGTGAATTTTATAGCTAATGATGGCAAATGAATTATGGAAGCTTTTACCCAAATTTCATTGGTGTCCCCATCTCATCATCATTCCCACTTGAGCTCTTTCTGCACATTTCAGAAAAAAAAAGATGGATATCAGCAGTCATAAGGTATTTTACTTGACCTTGGATGCTCCCCCCCCCCCCCCCAACCTGTGATGACTGTTCTCCTTATGCTGATTGGATAAGCTCTCTTAACCCTTTATTTTACTACCGTTACAAACCATTTCTAGTGTACGCAGATGTATGTAGTGCTGTACGTAGACACATAAGAGACAGTCCCTGCTTCTTGCAACCTGTTTAAGACAAACGGGACAAATAAGAGATTAGGGAGCACATTTATTTTAAGAATGATTACAATAATATGAGTTTTGAATAGGTGGATAAGAAGTTAAGAATGCAGCCTTAAAAGGTGGGTGTTTAGCCTGGATTTGAATAGGGCTAGGTATGGAGCATGATGTAGCAATTCAAGAAGCGTATTCCAGGCATATGGTGCAGCAAGATGGAAGGAACAGAGTCTGGAGCTGGCGGTGGAGAGAAGGGTACTGACAAGAGTAACCTGATGAATACAGTTTCCAGGGAGTGGTGTAGGGAGAGATTTGCAGCATAAATGCACTTCTAAGTCAGTAGGAGGAATTTGAACTGTACATGGAAATGGATAGAGATCCAATTAAGTGACTTGAGAGTTCTGCAGCAGAATTTTGAAGAGATTGGAAAAGAGAGAGATGGTTTAGTGGGAGACCTGTCGGGAGCAATTTACAGTAATCTAAGTGGGAGGTGATGAGTGCATGGATGTACTCAGAAAGGAAGGGACCAATTTTGGTCATGCTGTAGACAGAGACTAACTATAGATTCTGACAGTCAATTGGATGTGAGCAGAGAGAAAGAGAGAGGGGTCAAATATGACCCTAAGGCTTGAAACTTCTTCTTATTCATCTCGAGTCCTTTTGAAAAACATTTCTGTCAGCGTTACCCAACCCTGAAAAATCACAAGCAGTTCTTTTTTTCGATTAAACCACAGGTGCTGACAATCCTATTCTATTGAATACATCCGCCATTACTCTGGTTGATACCATTAAGGTCCTGGGAGTCACCCTTAATAATACTCTCACTTTTGTTCCACAAATTTCTTCATTATTGTGCTGCTCTTTTTTTCCATCTAAGGCGTAATTGGTCAATGAAATCCTTTTTATTTTCTACAGCCATTAACATACTTGTCCATTCCATTATTGTTTCCCAGCTGGATTACTGTAATTCACTTTTCTTGGGTCTTCCGCAACGTCAACTATACTGTTTAGAACTCATCCAACATACTGCTATTAAACTTATAACGGGACATAAAGAATTCGATCATGTTACTCCTTTGCTAAAAGAAGCCCATTGGTTACTCTGTTCACTGTCAAATTCAGCACAGATTACTTTTCTTTGTATTCAAAGTTCGTACTACTCAAGAACCTTCTTTTCTTTTTGATCTTTTGGAATAATATCACTCTCCTCACCTGCTGCTCTCATCTCAGTGGGACCTTTTAGTCATCCCGTCTCTTCATGATGTTCCTCCAAGTTCAGCACGCCATTTCCTTTTCTCAGTACAGGTCCCTGTATTGTGGAACTCCATGCCTGAGTGCCTGAAGACATCACCATCAATCACTCAGTTCAAAATGGATTTTTAACTTACCTCTTTTTAGACGCATTTCACCATAGCCAGAAGAATTTGCATGAAAAGTCAGTCTTTCCCCTCACTCCTTCTGTTTTACCTATGCCCCTTCTCCTGCTTTTCTATTAACTATTGTATTTCCATCCAGGCTCCTATTGTATCTACCCTTTTGTCAATTCTATGCCTGTCTATATAATTTCACTGTTACTAGATTGTATGCCGCTCAGACATTTGTTTGATGGGTGGGATAGAAAGTCCTTTAATAAACTTGAATCAGACTGATAGAGAGATAGCAGTGGAGAAGGATCCACCAGAGCATGTGCTAAAAGTATGATGGGAGAGAAGAAGAAAACTAAGACAGAACAGAGCCTCAAAATTCAAATGAGGACATCATATCAAGCAGCAGCTGATGATCAACAGTGTCCAAAGTAGCAGATAGGTCAAAAAGAATGAGGACAGAGTAAGAGCCATTGGATCTGGCCAGGAACAGATCACTGAATATTTGGCAAGGGTTGTATCTGTGTGGCGGGGGGGGGGGGGGGGGGGGGGGGACGGGGACGGACTACCATTGAATTTTATGTGGAGCATGAGACAATGGAAAGTATACACAGAAAATGTCAATAACCAGAGTTTTGACTATTTTAAATACTGTATTTTGCAAATATTTTCAGAATAGCCATTCTAAATTTATTTCCATCATTTTTATTTACATTTTTACTTTATCACAGAAGGTCGATGCAGCTCTTCGCATTTCCGGTTCCACCATTATGTAATGTTGCAGGAAACTAGGGATAGTACTGACTTTCATGCAGCCCTCTGTGTATAAATATTGCCAACCCCTGCTGTAGAATGTAGAGGGTGAAAGCCATATTGGAATGAATCAAGAATAGCTGGATATGACAGAAATTCAAGACAGCAGCGGTGAACAGCACATTCAAGTACCTTGGATAAGAAAAGGAGGAGGGAGTTGAGACAGTAGTTTGAACGGCTGGTAGGGTCTAGTAAAGGGGGGTTTTGAGGGGTGGTATAACCACAGTATATTTGAAGGCAACAGAAATATTGGAGGGCGGTCAATGTAATGCCGATTTTTAAAAAGGGTTCCAGGAGTCATCTGGGAAATTAAAGACTGGTAAGCTTGACTTCAGTGCTGGGCAAAATAGTGGAAACTATTATATGAATACAATTACAGAACACATAGACAAACATGGTTTAATGGGACAGAGTCAGCATGGGTTCAGCCAAGGGAAGTCTTGCCTCACCAATTAGTTTAATTTCTTTGAAGGTGTAAATAAACATGTGGATAAAGGTGAGTCAGTTGATGTAATGTATCTAGATTTTCAGAAAGCTTTTGACAAAGTTCTTCATGAGAGACTCCTGAGAAAATTAAAAAGTCATAGGATAGAAGGCAATAACCTTCTGTGGATTAGGATTTGATTACTGAACAGAAAACAGAGGGCATGGTGAATAGTGGAGTGCCACAGGGATTTGCACTGGGACCGGTGCTATTTAATATTTATAAATGATCTGGAAATCAGAATGATGAGTAAGGTGATTAAATTTGCAGATGACACAAACTATTCAAAGTTGTCAACACACTTGTAGACTGTGAAACATTGCAGGAAAACCTTAGGAAACGAGAAGACTGGACATTCAAATGGCAGATGAAATTTAATGTGGACAAATGCAAAGTGATGTACAATGGGAAGAAAAATGCAAATCATAGTTACCTGATGCTAGAGTCCACCATAGGAGTCAGCACCCGAGAAAAAGATCTATGTGTCATCGTAGACAATTTGCTGAAATCATGTACCCAGTGTGCAGCAGCAGCAGCCAAAAAAGCAAACAGGATGCTAGGAATTATTAGGAAAGGGATGATAAAAAAGACCAAAAATATTATACTGCTTCTGTATTGCTCCATTGTGCAACCTCACCTTAAGTATTATGTTCAATTTTTGTCACGGTATTAGAAAAGGTTCAAAGAAGAACAACCAAAATAATAAAGGTTCTCAAAAGAGACAGCTGAGGGGGGGAGGGGGATATGACTGAGATCTACAAAATCCAGAGTGCTGTAGAACGGGTAAAGATGGAATTGATTTTTCACTCTTTCAAAAAGTACAAACCAAGGGACACTCAATGAAATTACATAGGAATACTTTTAAACAAATTGGGGGAAATATTTTTTAACTTAATGAATAGTTAAGCTCTGGAACTTGTTACTGGAGGATATGGTAACATTGGTTAGCATATCTGGATTTAAACAAGGTTTGGACAAGTTCCTGGAGGAAAAGTCCATAGTCTATCATTGAGATAGACATGGGGAAGCCACTGCTTGCCCTGGGATTGATAGCATAGAATGTTGCTACTGTTTGGGTTTGTACCAGGTACTTGTCATCTGGATTGGCCTGGGAGGATGCTAGGATCAACAACTAACAGAAGCATATAAATCAAACATATCTGTCAAAAAAGGAGGTGTCTGACCATAAAATGCCTTATGAACTATTGTCAAAATTTTAAACACCACCCAAGAATAGCTGAAGATTCCTAAATGTGTTGGTGGTGATTGGGCAAGACTTTGGGGGAGAGTTGATTAAGTGTAAAGGTTATCAGATGATGGTCATGGAGGGGAAACATGGAGGTGGAGAAATTAGAATGTGCAGTCAGAGAAGAAAAGTACAGTAACAGGTAATCGACATAATCCGTGACTAAGTGGGAAGCTAACAATGGTTTGAGTCTGACTTTCACGCATTCTGGCATTTTCATCTGTGGCTGGTGATGAATGGAAAGCATGGCACCGGTAACCAGATAAAGGAAACAAATACTCTGACTAACTTAGTGGTATTTAAGAAATAATTGTCTAATTTTATGTAAGGTTTTAAAGAGTTTCATGGATGGATGTGATGCCACTGTAAGTTTCAGATTCTTTAAAGAATTAGGGGTTGTTTACTAAAGCTTAGCTCGAGTTAGCTGCAGCAGGGCCCATAGGAATAAAATTGGCCCTGCTGCAGATAACTCGAGCTAAGCTTTTGTAAACAGGTTGTTAGTCTTCTATTCACATTGGTTATTTTAGAATGAACTCTAGTCATTTCAACATTCTTCACATGGAATACTTCCTTGGAAAAATCCTACAGTTAAACTCATCGAACATGCCAAAATATGCTCAATTTATTTGAAATCAGTTGCTTAGTGGCATATATAATTCATTCTAAATACCTCTTATTCACACTAAGATCCTGCTGTTTGTGCTACTTTATTCATACCATTCAAAAATTATTAATATTTGGGGTGGAGAAGGATTTTTTTTCATTGCTCTATAACTGACTATAGATGCATGATGTATGAAGTAGTCAGAACTATTAAGCAATCAGAAGGTATTTCAATTCAATGAACCTCAGTTCTCTTTTCATTGAGCCAACTATTTAACCATGTACCCTGCAATTAACTGTTTTGAATGTGTCTGTCTGAAGTAAGTCACTCTTGGTGTCAATGATGTATCATAGTCGTGTGTGTGTCTGTGTGTGCGCGCGCATTCTACCTTAATACCACTTGAAGAAAGCATGTAGAAATCCAGAAAATGTTTCAGGTTTTTGCAAATTTTAGTTGTAGTAGTCTTTCATGTTTATTTTAAAAAAATAACATTAGCCTACAATCTGTAGCAGAATTCTTTCATATTGAGCCTTGTGATGTTATGAATCATGCTTGGATCACTTCAGTTACTACATAGCTGCTGAATCTTGTTCTCTTCCTTGTTAGGCTCAGTGTTGGTGAGAGGATAGAAGGGTGCCTGGCCATCAGAAGAAACATGCCTAATTACAGAGGAAAATAGCTCTTAGAAAGTTTCTTTCTGTTACCTGCTTCTGCATAGATGCATGTCAGTTTAGCAGACTGTAAGTGAGCTAAACTTGAAGTGCTGCTTGAAAGAACCATTATTCACTAATGTCTGCAAAATATGAACTTGACTGTTTTTGGGCTCTCATCCATATTGTGCAGCCCTGACCCTGAAACCTAATTTCAAAGTGCCCCTTCCTTGCATCTGCTCCTCTGCTCTTGATGCTGTATCCACACATTACATGTATCAGCCTGATATCAGCATGGGGTCATGCTGAAGGTTCACACAGCTGCTCCCTGTTTACTTAGTTTGTAGTAGTGGGAGTGACTACAGAGGAAATCTCACAATTTTAAAATATCTCTTCAGCAATGAGAGCAGAACTGGAAGAAATCTAATGAATTAGAGAGTTTTTGTTTATTGTAACTGCCAATGCCTTCGTCTGCAGGATTTTTTTTTTTTTACTTAATCTGGTGCTTTCTCAGAAATTTCCATCTGAATTCATTCCATTTTTGTCAGCAATCTAAACTGATTGTTTTATGGATCAGGTCAGTGGTTGATAGCAAAATGTAATGTTTCAACATAGGATAAAAATGTATTTTTGATTACAAGAATTACACAGCTTTTTATCATTGTTCTTTAAGTCCTTGGAAACACCAAAACCAAACAGTGAAAAATATCTCTGTTTAAAGGCAGGCATCTGGAAAACCAAACCTTGACCTTTTTGTCTTGTTTTTGGCTCGAAGAATTTTTCCTTTTGCATTCCATGAGGAAACTAAGCAATAAAAAAAAAACCCAAAACAGACCCAAGCTATGCCTTGAGGTCACATGGGTTCTCACTGCTGTAGAGCTGGAATGTTTGCTGTGGTATTTCCTGAGGCACCACAAACACAGAGAAAGAGGGGGCTTTTATTTCACCAGTGCAAAAACATTACATCTGGGTGTGCTCTCATCACAGCTTGTTTTCAGTATTTGAAATAATTATTTGCAGGGAGGTGAAAAATATGTGCATACACAAATCGTTCTGTTCCTTTTCAGAAGATAAAGCACTGAGGACCCGATGCTCAGAAGGAAATGCGGGCACTTGAGGCCGTTAATGCCGGACTAGCGCCTGCGTTTACTGGTGCACAATGCTGAAAGAACCCTACCTCGGGAAACAATGAGCATGCCCATCATTAGCCTAAGTAGCTTGCTAATGTAGTCAAAACCATGCAAATAGGGGTCATTTCCTATTCCCTCTGATGCTTACAGAACAGCGCACTCCACAAGGGCATCCTTACCGCTACAAACCCTACTACTACAGCTGTGAGCTGGCATTAGGGTGTTGTGAAGCCGCCCCACGTATTGTAAGTTGATTCATTTCTACATAAATAAATCCTTTCTGCTTTTACAGTATGTAGTGTTTACATTTGTCAGAAAACTTTCTTTGAAAGGGCTAAGAGCTGCTCTGACTTCCAGATGTGCACTCATCTTTCAAAAATGCTTTATCTTGCATTAGCCTATGCAATCTTCACATCATTATATTTTTTTGTAAACAAAAATATATATCAAATAATTGTACCACCGCCTTGAAGTCCAGAATTGTATCACGAAGAGCTGGGACGGCACCTCTTCCTCCTCCTTCCCTCCTCTGATGTTCTGGGCATGAGCTCAAGAGCTGTGTTTAATGCTCAACTCTTGAGTACATACACCAAGCATCATCCTTCCCTTTAACTTCCAGACAACTTCCTAATGCTCAGTGCTAACAGTGCGCCTCTATTTTCATCTCACTAGCGTTGAGCATTAGGGCTGCACTGTTTTGGCACTATTTCTCTGGTGCTGTTCAGTACAGTGCCAGAGTTTTGAGCACTGAGGCCATATTCTGCAGTAACTCAAACCCATTGAGTTGCTTCCTAGGAAGGCCTGTGAAAGTCTTTAAAGTGGACACCCTAAGAAGCTGATTTTAACTCAAGAAATGCTATCCAGGGCTTATTTGACCTGGGCAAGAGGAAACCAGGCCTCACCATCGTGAACAAAGGAACTCCGAGTGCTACAGAGTGAAAACCAAGAAGAGAACTAGAGGAGACAGATAGAATGTCAGTCTATAACCTAGAAGAGCTTCTTCTGTGTGTGTGTGTGTGTGTGTGTGTGAGAGAGAGAGAGAGATTGAGAATTTTAGGGAACAGTAGACTCTTTGTAATATCATACACTGGAGTACTCTGCATCATGGAAGATGACTACGGATTATATCAGTTGGAAATTCTTCCAAATCTCCCACCCAGATAAAAGCAGTAAACCTTTTTTTGACATATGAACCATCTATTGTAAGTTTGGAATTCTTCTCTTTTGCAAGTCAGAACAGTCAAACCAGTTCTGCAATGGTAGAGAAGTCTGGCTGGGACCTTACTTATAGCATTTCCTGTTTTCTAGAAAGAAGAGTTGAATCCAATTCTAGGGCTGAGGTCTAGAAATAAATTATTGAATAAGGAAAAATCAAAGAGTTTTTGCATTCTACTTCAATTCAGCAAAATTTATTAGTGATTTCATCATTTCAATTTGCTAATATCTGTTCCTCAATGTTTAGTGTTATTGGACCTACACTTTGGAGCAATAATCATTTGCATTTTGAGACCATCTATTAAAAACTTAAAGCAGGACTTAAAACTTTTTTTTTTTTTTAGAAAGCATTTAGTAGTTAAGGTCTTACTACATTAATCTGTGAGAGGACGGAGGTGTCTGGATTACGATGTTTAGGATTGCTGTTAATCTGCTTATTCTATCCTATCAATAAAATGACATTGTTTTTCTTTTAAATTTTAAATTATTGTAAACCACATAAATGGTTTTGATATGTGGCATATCAAGTATTAATAAATTTGAAGCGTGGGGTCTGTAATTCCTTTTTGCAACAGAACAGACTTAATGTATTTCTTCGATCTAGAGTAGGCATGCAACCTGATTTTCAAATAATCATCTAGTAAATTCTGAACACAAAAAAAATAAAACAACAAAAAAGAGACATTAATAATCTGTCAAGATACTTCTTGTGCTATTCCTGACCCCATTAGGATGATCTTTCTGTCCCACAGCCACCTAAGGCTGCCGAGAAGGGGGGCAAGATTCCCCGGGCCCGGCCTCCAAGAAGAGCCCAGCACCAGGGTCTGTATCTCTCCTGCTCCTGTGTGTCAGAACCTAGGTGATTGTATTAACGTGATAACCCAGTCCCGGTACACATGAACAGGTGAGTGACGGACCGAAGGAGGAACAGACGCAGGAAATTAGGGAGCAAGGTGCAGTGGCAGCTCGAGTGGGGGGGGGGGGGCAGCGGGGGCCTGAGCTGGGAGGCAGGAACAGCAGCAGCCCGAGTGGGGGGGGGGGGGGGCGGCAGCGGTTGCAATGTCTTTGCCCCGAGCCCTGCAGGTACCACTGATATCTGCTGTCTGGGTACATTCTTGGACAGTAAACTTGAGAGGTTAGATCAAGAAAGTTGTTGAAGCTGTATTCTATGAACTGCTAATTTAGTGATATACTAAGTCTTTTCTACTACCAGCAAACATTGGTACAATTTGAAGAATTTAGGTTTCCTTATTGATTATTATTCATTGTACTTTGTTCATCTTTTGTCTTAGCTGTTAAGGCCCTACAGCTAGATCAGAACCTGGCAATCCATTTATTAGTGGGCTGCAGGCACATTGAGCATGTTAGCCTAAGCCTCTACTCGCTGCACTGGTTATAAGTGCAGCACATATCATTTTTTAAACATAACATTTTTGTGCAGGGCTATATATGAGTTCAAGCGTCTCTTACACATACAAACAATAGCTCCTGATTACCTCCATTCTCTGTCTCTACATCATTCCTTGTGATCTCTGTTTACTGGGTAAGTTGTTCTTATCCCTATAGATCTCCTTCATTGCCATCTCCTGAGTCTGCTCTGCCAGAGGGGCAGCGGGGTAAGAAACTGAAGCACCATGCAGTGACTGTCCCTGCTTAAGTAAGTAGGCCTGGTGTAAGAGCAATATAATCTCCAGAGAAAACAAGATCCCAATGCAGCTGAATGCTCTGTTGGGCCCTGAGGCTGTAAAATGGCAGCTGTGCATTGTGCATGATCACATGGAGTTTGCTCCTCACTGCCAGTCAGCTCCAACAAAATGACGCCTGGTCTCACACTGTCCTTCATCAGACTGCGCACTCGCCCTGCTGGAGAGCCTGAAGACTACAAAACATGAATGCCAACGCTGCAACTCAGAGGCTGTAATTCCATAAACAAGGTGCTCACACTTACACACCAAGGACTAGTGTAAATGGTGCTCAAATTATGGTGATGAAAAACATGAGTGCTGAGCACTATTCTGTAAACTGTGCTCCAAGTTGAGCGCCATTTGTAGAATAGTGTATAGCGCCGGGATACACATCCAACTTTGGATGTGAGGATTTACACCAACTGAAACCTGGTGGAAACCCTTGCACATAAATTAAACGCAAATCCCCTGAATTCTATGCATCTTTAGTGAACGCCCTTGACACCATGCCCCTCCAATAGCCATGCCCCCTTTCAGTTGCACGCTAAAAGATTTAAGCGAGCATCTTCCTCTACAGATTAATTGATTTGCTTGCTTTATTTTTGTCTATTAGATTGTAAGCTCTTTGAGCAGGGACTGTCTTTCTTCTATGTTTGTGCAGCACTGCGTACACTTTGTAGCGCTATAAAAATGCTAAATAGTAGCAGTAATAGCAATAAGCAAGATGCACATGTAAATCCAAATTGTTGCCAATTAACGCCAGTAATAGATTGCTAGTACCAATTATTGGTGTTAATTGGCTCATTACTCAGCTAAATTGCACACACAATTTTGAGTGCCATGTATAGAGTCCGGGGGCAAATACATGCATAAATGACTTGAATACCAGAATACAAGCGCTTATGTATGCTGACCTGAACGCGTATACCCTGGAGGAAAGGAGAAACGGGTGATATGATACAGACGTTCAAATATTTGAAAGGTATTAATCCGCAAACGAACCGTTTCCGTAGATGGGAAGGCGGTAGAACTAGAGGTCATGAAATGAGATTGAAGGGGGGCAGACTCAAGAAAAATGTCAGGAAGTATTTTTTCACGGAGAGAGTTGTGGATATTTGGAATGCTCTACCGCGGGAGGTGGTGGAGATGAAAATGGTAACAGAATTAAAAAATACGTGGGATAAACATAAAGGAATCCTATTCAGAAGGAATGGATCCTCAGAAGCTTAGCAGAGATAGGGTGGCAGCATAGGAGCCAACTTTTCAAAATTATTGGGGGTGCTAAGCCCTATGAAAATAACCCCTCCCTGGACACACACAAGGAATTTTCTCAATATTGGGGGTGCTCAAGCACCCACAGAGTCGGCTCCAATGGGTGGCAGTACTGGTGGTTGGGAGGCGGGGCTAGTGCTGGGCAGACTTCTACGGTCTGTGCCCTGAAAATGGCAGGGACAAATCAAGGTCAGGTATACATATAAAGTAGCACATATGAGTTTATCTTGTTGGGCAGACTGGATGGACCACACAGGTCTTTTTCTTCCGTCATCTACTATGTTACTATGTTATATGGGTGTAAATGTGGAAAATCTGCTTACGTACAATTCTGTAACCAGTGGAGTGTAGGTGAAGTATGGGTGGGACTTGTGTTTATGCATATAATTTATAAAATAATATAATTTACATGTGTATATCTGGAATTTAAGCATGGCTATTTATCACCAGCTTTATAGCTGGCGTAAGCGCTTGCACCTTACCACATACACACACATATATACTGTTGTGCTTGTATTCTGTAAAGGAACGTAGGCTTCCAGTAGATGCCCTCTGGATGTCCCTTAACAGAATTATCTCCACAATGCCTCTTATACATAGAAAATGTCAGTATTTTGTGGATAATCAATTTGGGGCTCTTTTTGCAAAGTTGCAGTAAGCACTAATGCATTCCTATCGCAGGTTAAAGAGCACTACCACAGGGCGTGTTCAGGCATCTCGCTGTAATTTTGTGATCAGTATGTGCTTCCCATGTGCTAAAAAATAGAATTTATTTTTTAGCGCTGGGACGTATTGGGGGGGGGGGGGGTGGAGAGTAGGCATGTTCTCGGCTAATTGGTTAATGCAGCTACATCACTACGCACTAACCGATTAGTGCAGGGTTAGTGTGTACGCCCTTGCCGTCTAGAAAAATAGGTTTTGGTAAGTGCTCACTTGTTAATGGCCACTCGCTAATAGGGAAATTAGCGCATGGCTATTAATAAGAATAATGTAAAATGGGGTCATTTTACTGCCACGCTAAAAGTGGCCTCAGTGTGCAGGAAAGACCCACGCAGGGGATAGCGCTGGCCACTTTTTAGCGCAGCTTAGTAAAAGGGCCTTTTATCCCATTTGCATACTAAAATGCTTATTTGTATCTGGCACTTGTTGCTTTATGATGATGTCATCAGTGCTTTTGTAGTGAAGGGTTTTATTGTTATATTTAAAGTTCTGATTATTTGGAATAGAATAGTGTTTCTAGTTCAGTAACATTAATGTAGAAGTGGGAGGAGGGTATTGTCATTAACATACGGAAACGTTTCATAGTGTCATGTTGCTATCTCTTTAGTCTCACACAGAAAAAAGCAAATTCAACTCCCTTTCCCAGTGTCAGTTTTGTTATTTATCAGATATTATATAACACATGCTGTTCCTCTTCTGCCTTCCTTTGTTAGTGGTTGCAGCAGGAAATAAACTATCATACAGTTTTAATACAGATAGTCACATATTAAAGAAGAAACTCAAATTGTACATTGGGAAAATTACTGAAGCAGGCTTGCTTTTCAGCCTGTTTTAATACTCCAGAAATATCCCAAGTGAGATTGGGTGAGCAAAAAGTTTTAGTTAGCTGAGAATACAAAGCCTCATGCTTGTAAGTACTTTTGAATGTCAATAAGTAATGGAGATTGCTAAAACTGCAGGTCATGTTTTAGCTCCTTGAAGGGCAACCTTCTAGGTGTTATATGCAAAGTATTTCTTTTAGTAGAAGGGTTTTCCATTCACATAAAATTATTTTCCATAAAATCAGCATATCATCTGTAGTATTTTCCTAATAGTTGGAGTGTATTTGGGACCTTTGTCTTGGTCTAAAATGGTGTATCATTAGATACTTTAAGGGCATATGTGCCAGTTTACTTGATCATTTTGCCACTCTGTTGTGCTCAAAGCACACAGACTTCACCACCACTGCCACAGAGAATGCAACAACAGAGGAATAGATGGGTCACAGTAGGCTCAGGTAAACTAAGATCTGTGACACAGAAGCTCTCAACTTCCCAACCTTTGCCCCTGTCAAATTCTTTTGCTGCGCTGCATCATTATGATGCTGAAAAAAAGAAGTACTGTGGTGGAACCAGAGGCTATGAAAGTAGCACAACCCAAGAATCATCCCCCCAAAAATGACAGGTTGGTGAAAAGCCAGAAAACTCTTACTGCTCGGAGACTCCATTATCAGAGGCATTAACTTAGGAACACAGTTCAAGTGTTCCAACCTAGTGAAATGCCTTCCAGGATCTTCAGCTACCAGATGTACCGACCAAATTCTGAAAGTGATCCGAGAAGAGAGTGAGGCTTCGAATATTGATGTTGTAATTCATCTGGGGACAAATGACCTGGCCAGCAATAGCAAATTTACAGCATAGAGAGCATTCCAGAAGCTTGGGAAGGGACTGAAATCTTTGCTTCAGACTGTGGCTTTTTCTGAAGTAATTCCCACGTGGGGGAAGGGAGAAAAAACAGTGGAGTTCAATAAGTGGCTTGAGTCTTGGTGTGAAGAAGAAGGTTTTAGTCACATAGGGGCGTAGGGTAATACGTGGAAAAATAATAGGTTGTACTGTAATGATGGGCTGCATCTTTCGGTGACGGGAAAAAGGATCCTTGGGGAGAAATTCAGACAGTATGTTTCTAGACATTTAAACTAGAAGGCGGGGTTGACAAAAGGAAACAAGAGAATTCCGAAAGTCACCCCCAGAATAAACTTGATTGCAGAGGGAAAGGTCATCTAAATACAGAAAACCACCTAAACTCTCTATGCAGATGGAAAGCAATGAGCACAAATGCTCATAGTCTAGGTAAAAAGGTTCAAGACTTGCAAGCCCTGATGTTTGAAGAAAACTTGGATATTGTTGCTATTACAGAGACGTGGTTCAATGATTCCCATGAATGGGATGTGACTATACCGGGCTATAATCTTTTTAGAAAGGATAGAGAGGGCCGAAGGGGTGGAGGAGTGGTTCTGTATGTGAGAGACAGTATCAGAGCGGCTGAAATGCGGGGCACCTGGGGAAAGGAAGAAGCTTTATGGATCGTCCTGGAAAGAGAAGATGGAGCCTGTATCCACATGGGGGTTATCTATAGACCTCAGGCACAAATAGAGAAGCTAGACAAGGATCTGATAGAGGATATTTAAAAGATTGGTATGAAAGGGGAGGTGCTACTGTTGGGAGATTTCAACTTGTTTGTTGTGGATTGGAACATCCTGTCTGCGGAATCGGAAAGAAGTAGGGAAATTGTGGATGCCTGTCAAAGTGCCTTGCTCAGACAAATGGTGACGGAACCCACGAGGGAAGGGTCGATGCTGGATCTAGTGTTTCTAATGTCCAGGTGGGTGCCCACCTACAGTGGGGGAAATAAGTATTTGATCCCTTGCTGATTTTGTAAGTTTGCCCACTGACAAAGACATGAGCAGCCCATAATTGAAGGGTAGGTTATTGGTAACAGTGAGAGATAGCACATCACAAATTAAATCCGGAAAATCACATTGTGGAAAGTATATGAATTTATTTGCATTCTGCAGAGGGAAATAAGTATTTGATCCCCCACCAACCAGTAAGAGATCTGGCCCCTACAGACCAGGTAGATGCTCCAAATCAACTCGTTACCTGCATGACAGACAGCTGTCGGCAATGGTCACCTGTATGAAAGACACCTGTCCACAGACTCAGTGAATCAGTCAGACTCTAACCTCTACAAAATGGCCAAGAGCAAGGAGCTGTCTAAGGATGTCAGGGACAAGATCATACACCTGCACAAGGCTGGAATGGGCTACAAAACCATCAGTAAGACGCTGGGCGAGAAGGAGACAACTGTTGGTGCCATAGTAAGAAAATGGAAGAAGTACAAAATGACTGTCAATCGACAAAGATCTGGGGCTCCACGCAAAATCTCACCTCGTGGGGTATCCTTGATCATGAGGAAGGTTAGAAATCAGCCTACAACTACAAGGGGGGAACTTGTCAATGATCTCAAGGCAGCTGGGACCACTGTCACCACGAAAACCATTGGTAACACATTACGACATAACGGATTGCAATCCTGCAGTGCCCGCAAGGTCCCCCTGCTCCGGAAGGCACATGTGACGGCCCGTCTGAAGTTTGCCAGTGAACACCTGGATGATGCCGAGAGTGATTGGGAGAAGGTGCTGTGGTCAGATGAGACAAAAATTGAGCTCTTTGGCATGAACTCAACTCGCCGTGTTTGGAGGAAGAGAAATGCTGCCTATGACCCAAAGAACACCGTCCCCACTGTCAAGCATGGAGGTGGAAATGTTATGTTTTGGGGGTGTTTCTCTGCTAAGGGCACAGGACTACTTCACCGCATCAATGGGAGAATGGATGGGGCCATGTACCGTACAATTCTGAGTGACAACCTCCTTCCCTCCGCCAGGGCCTTAAAAATGGGTCGTGGCTGGGTCTTCCAGCACGACAATGACCCAAAACATACAGCCAAGGCAACAAAGGAGTGGCTCAGGAAGAAGCACATTAGGGTCATGGAGTGGCCTAGCCAGTCACCAGACCTTAATCCCATTGAAAACTTATGGAGGGAGCTGAAGCTGCGAGTTGCCAAGCGACAGCCCAGAACTCTTAATGATTTAGAGATGATCTGCAAAGAGGAGTGGACCAAAATTCCTCCTGACATGTGTGCAAACCTCATCATCAACTACAGAAGACGTCTGACTGCTGTGCTTGCCAACAAGGGTTTTGCCACCAAGTATTAGGTCTTGTTTGCCAGAGGGATTAAATACTTATTTCCCTCTGCAGAATGCAAATAAATTCATATACTTTCCACAATGTGATTTTCCGGATTTAATTTGTGATGTGCTATCTCTCACTGTTACCAATAACCTACCCTTCAACTATGGGCTGCTCATGTCTTTGTCAGTGGGCAAACTTACAAAATCAGCAAGGGATCAAATACTTATTTCCCCCACTGTATGTAATAGTGATCATCACACCATATGGCTTGATATAAGGGCGAAGGTGCAGTGTGGATGCACAAAACGAAAAGTACTGGATTTCAGACATACTGATTTTGATAAAATGGGGAAATACCTGAAAAAGGAGCTATTGAAGTGAGGAGGCTAAGAAGTGGAACATCAGTGGTCAAAGCTGAAGGCTGCTATAAATATGGCGACTGATCTTTATGCGAGGAAAGTAAAACCAAGAGAAAGAGGAAGCCTATATGGTTTTCCAACCAAGTAGCTGAAAAAATAAGAGCAAAAGAGGCTTTGTTCAAGAAATACAAAAGAACGCAATGAGAGGATCACGGAAAAGATTATCGGATTAAACTCAAAGAAGCGAAGAGGGAAATATGGCTAGCGAAAGCAAAAATGGCTAAAGATGTAAAGAGAGGTGACAAGACCTTTTTCAGATATATTGGAGAAAGGAGAAAAGATAGGAATGGAATTGCGAGACTGAAAGATAATGAGAATGGTTATGTGGAAAGTGAGGAGGATAAAGCGAATGTGCTAAACAATTATTTCTCTTCGGTGTTCATGGAGGAAAATCCTGGTGAAGGACCGTGGTTGGCTGCTGAAGGAATATTTGGAAATGGAGTGGATACTGCACCATTTATGGAAGAAAGAGTTTATAAACAGCTGGAGAATCTGAAGGTGGACAAAGCTATAGGGTCGGATGGGTTACATCCCAGGATACTGAGGGAGCTCAGGGAGGTCCTGGCGGGACCTCTTAAAGATTTATTTAATAGGTCTTTAGAGACGGGAGAGGTTCTGCGAGATTGGAGACGAGCGGATATGGTCCCTCTTTACAAAAGTGGAGACAGGGAAGAAGTGGGAAACTACACACCGGTATGTCTCACGTCGGTAGTAGGAAAAATAATGGAGTCGCTGCTGAAAGAAAGGATAGTTACCTTTCTAGAAGACAACGGGTTACAGGATCTGAGGCAACATGGCTTTACCAAAGGAAAATCCTGCCAAATGAATCTCATTGAGTTCTTTGACTGGGTGACAAAAGAAATGGATGAAGGCCGTGCACTAGATGTAATCTACTTGGATTTCAGCAAAGCCTTTGATACGGTCCCCCACAGAAGACTCATGAATAAGCTGAAAGGGCTGAATTTAGGACCAAAAGTGGTGAACTGGATAGAAAACTGGTTGACCGACAGGTGGCAGAGGGTGATGGTAAATGGAATCCGTTCGGAGGAAAGGATGGTGAGCAGTGGGGTTCCTCAGGGGTCAGTTCTGGGGCCCATTTTGTTTAATATATTTGTGAGAGATATTGCTGAAGGGTTGGAAGGAAAGGTTTGCCTTTTTGCAGATGACACAAAGATAGCCAATAGAGTGGATACCCTGGAAGGAGTAGAAACGATGAGAAGGGATCTCCGAAAGTTAGAAGAATGGTCGAGGGTCTGGCAGTTAAAATTTAATATAATAGTATCAATATAGGGTTTAAGGTCTATCACCAGAGTACAGACTCAATTATTGCATACACTTATAAAGTACTCCTTACAACATTAATTTCTTCAAATTATTTATTAAATCGCATATGCCTATATCCTTCTGCATTCCTCGGAACTCACAATCACTCACCTCTTTCACTCATAACATTCCATTCTCTAATATCGCTTATAGTGACTTAATACAGAAACCTTCATTTACTTGTATCAATAAACACATGCTCAAAAAACATGATTAAATCATTTACTATACACGGACTCCCGTGATAGTAATATAGCTGTTTAGTCCAATGTCCAATGCTCAAAAATAGTCTTTAAATGCAAGTTCATATATTGTGGAAGAGTCTGTTTCTCACCACTCCCAGAGATGTATGTTATGAGGAACAACGCAGCCAGGGAAAAGCTATCGAGGAGCCTTGTGCTAATCAATCACTTCAGTTGAAAGCCCACATTAATCCTCCAATGTATATTACAAACATACAAAAACAAAAATAGGCAATGCCTTATTTATACACATACTTTCTCAATCACCATATATCAAATTTGGCTGCTTACCATCGGGACTGCATTCCAAGTCAGGGTTTATGAAACCCGCCCATTGACGCTGTACCGTTATTCACGCTACTAGGGATTGACTAGCGGTCAATCATTTCCTAGATAAAAAACATAGTATTGAAGAGTTGAAATCCTGTTTAGAAGGAATGGATCTATGGAATCTTGGCGGACTTTGGGTGGCGACGCCGGTATTTGGAGAATAAAACCAGTGCAGAGCGGACTTCTATGGTCTGTGCCCTGAGAAAGGCAGTGACAAATCAAACTCGGATATACATATAAAGTATTACATACCATGTAAAATGAGTTTATCTTGTTGGGCAGACTGGATAGGACCGTTCAGGTATTTATTTACCGTCATTTACTATGTTACTATATTGTCTGTTTTTCTAATTTGAATAATTTTCATATGCATTCAAAAAAATTCCAATTAAATATTTTTATCTGCTTTTAGGGAATTTCACTAATCCTTAAACTCAGAGTTCATGTCAAGTAAAAAAGTGCAAAGCTAGCTTTTTCCACAAAACGTTACCCCACCATATAATTGTACATCAGTTAGATAAATGCAGATATGTCTGTATATGTATCTCTCTCTGTATTAACCACTGTATTCTTTTGATTTAGGCCCACAGCACTGTCAGATTAAATATGAAAGGAAAATAATTTTGACTTTAAACATAGTAACATAGTAGATAACGGCAGAAAAAGACCTGCACGGTCCATCCAGTCTGCCCAACAAGATAACTCACATGTGCCATTTTTTGTGTATACCTTACCTTGATTTGTACCTGTCTTTTTCAGGGCACAGACCGTATAAGTCTGCCCAGCACTATCCCCGCCCCCCCAACCACCCACCCCGCCTCCCATCACCGGCTCTGGCACAGACCATATAAGTCTGCCCAGCACTATCCACGCCTCCCAACCTCCAGCCCCGCCTCCCACCACCGGCTCTGTCACAGACCGTATAAGTCTGCGCAGCACTATCCCCACCTCCCAACCACCAGCCCTGCCTCCCACCACCGGCTGAGCTTCTGAGCAGGATTCTTTTATGTTTATCCCACGCATGTTTGAATTCCGTTACCGTTTTCCTCTCCACCACCTCCCGTGGGAGGTATATCACACACATGAAAATAAACAAACATACTTAGTTACTTTGAGCACGTAACCCTTTGCTAATCTAGAGGGAACTTTTAATTCCTTGTGGGCCCCTTTTACAAAGCGGCAGTAAGCCCAATGCAGGAAGTACTGCCGGACAATCGCAGCAGCCTGATGGTAGTTCCCACCCCCATGCCATCGTATCTGGTGCTACAAAAATATATTTATTTTTGTAGCGCCGGTGTATACCAGGTGGTAATCGGGCAGTGCCGTGCACTGCCTGGTTAACGCTGAGTTAGCGCAGGAACCCTTACCGCCACTTCAGTGGGTGGTGGTAAGAGCTTCCCCCAAAATAGCCGTGCAGCAAGTGCTTCATTTGCCACACAACCATATCCTGAAAAAAAGACAAACCTACCTTTTATCTGCTGCGGTAAAAGGGGGCCTCGGTGTGCATCAAAAACACACACTGACACCAGCACAGGCCCCCTTTTGCCATAGCTTGGTAAAGGGGTCCCTGAGTTCATTACCGTGGAAATACTGAACAAAATAACTTTCTAAGACCACATATAACTCTTCAATATATCACTTTACACCTATGTGTAGTTAAGCCACAAAATCAATTACTTTGAAATGCTACTTTAAGAAAATCAGGAAACTCCTGTGCAAACTGGACTAAAATGAGTCCTTCAAAACTGATTTTACATCTCAGGAGCTCAGTTATTTTACTGCTATCCTACTCTTACCAGCTTAGTTTATTGGGTCTTGATATACCACCTTTTGTAAAATTAAAGTCGTTTACAAACAAATATAAAACCAGAAAAATATAGAAACAATAAAAGGAACACCAACTATAAAGGAAAGGAGAAAATAGAAAAGCAAGAAAGAGAACCAAGGTAGGTAATCGGGAAGAGATAGACAAGGAACCCATAACTGCTTATCATCCTGCCAAACCACAACACTCAATAGTCAGAAGGAAAGGCATTAGAGAAAAGATGAGTCTTCAATGCAGCTTTGAAGTGTCAGTAGGGCTGTTCTATACTGAGGGAAAAAGGCAAAGAGCTCCATAAAGATGGGCCGAGGAAGAAAAAAGTGGAATGGCAAGTAGTTAAAGCCCACCTCTTCAATGCTGCGTTCGGCACCTAACTCTTACCTTTCAGGAAATCCAGACTGCCCCAATTTGACTGCCCCTATCAGACTGACTGTTCGCGTGTCCTTTAGATTGTAAGCTCTTTGAGCAGGGACTGGCCTTCTATGTTAAATTGTACAGCGCTGCGTAACCCTAGTAGCGCTTTAGAAATGTTAAGTAGTAGTAAGTAGTAGTAGTTTATAATCTAGAATGAGCTACAGCGGGAGTAGTCAACTGGTGTAGATTAGCAGAGTGTAAAGAACAGGTGGGTTGGACAATTAAGGATGACAAATAGCGCGGAATCTTGGAATAAAGTACTTTCTGAGTTAAGATTAAGATATTGTATTGAATACGAAAAGTAATTGGGAGCCAATGAAGCTGTCTAAATGAAGGGGAAATATGGTCAAAATGCCGGATACCTGATAGAATATGAATAGCCGTGTTCTGGACTGACTGCAACTTTTTGATGGGAGACCAGCATATATAACATTACTGTAATCGAGCTTAGAAATGACTAGGGCATGGAGGAGTTTGGCACAAGCATCATCATCATCATCTAGAAAAGAACAGAGAGCACTAATAGAGCAGAGGCAGGAAAAACAGGAGTGTACAACCGATGAAATTTGGGGGTCAAGTGTAAGTTGGGAATCTATATGACTCCTAGATTTACTAGATCTGCAATCATTGTTTCCGCATGGAAATTTCACTTATAAATTAATAATTTGGTATTAAATACTATCATTAACATATTTTGTAGGATTGAGATTTTGTTAGAAAGTTGGGGTGAACAGTATAATGTAAATATATTTGATTATGCAGTGTTCAAATTAGAAGCTTATATTAGGGAGGGATTGACACACCAACCTGTTAGAACGAGTTTTCCTCCAGCGTGCATTTCAATCATGCATTTTGGGAATGCACAAAGGTACAGTTTTTTTAGAGAAGGCCTTTTTGAATTCAATCACATCACGTAACATAGTAGGCACCCCACTGCAATTACTATTGGACTGCCCAGGGGCATTCCGAGGCCTTTCGGCAGATGAGATATTGCTATGTCGCAAGTTATGTTTACTGACAAAAAAATGCACTAAATCCCCCGAATACTGGCATTGGCGAAACCAAGTGCATCTTTTAATGACATGGGAAGCAAGAGATGCAAAAGGATTTTGTCGTCGAAAAAATGTTTCCTTAAAATCTGGGGGCCTATGTTGGGTATATTATCACAGAGAGGCCGGAGTCTCATACTCAACACGCTCTGATAAGACTATAGAATAATGGTACACATACATGAACCCATAAGTACAAATATGCTTTCAGTGAAACATCAGGAAGGGGAAGAGTGGGGGAGATACTGAAGGGGAGAAAGGTGGGTAAAAATGTATACGTTGAATGTGATGTTTATTTAACAAAAACTCCATAAATGTTTGGATGATAATGAGAATGTTTGGAAGGGTAGGAAGGGGAAGGGGGGGGGGGGGGAATGACAAAAACATTAATGATAGAAATTATTGATGTATATACGTTAGTATGCTGTATTATTTATAATGTCAAATGTTAGACTTAATGGCAATGTTTAAAATGTTGAATGATCAATAAAAACGGTTGAAACATAGAAGCTTATATTAACAGTTACACTTGCCTGATGTTTATTTTTGGGTGTTTATATCTGAATGGCAACATGAAAATTAGCTTATTATATTTATTGAACTTGAATGCTTTAATGCAGGTATAATGTAAGGTCAGAGTTAGAAGTGCCTGGATAGTAAGGGGATGTTGGTAGGGTTTGGTTTATTTGGAGGAAAAGTCCATAAGCCGTTATTAAAGTATACCTGGGGAAAGCTACTGCTTATCCCTGGTGTTACGTAACATGGAATCTTGCTACTTTTGGGGGGACTGCCAGGTACTTCTGACCTGGACTGGCTACTGTTGGAAGCAGGATACTGGGCAAAAAGTACCTTTGTCTGCCTGAATCCTTGCAACAGTTGGAATCTTTTAAATCTCACTTGGATACTATTGAATCGCGTACGGAGGAACTCAAAACTCGAGTGTTCTTGCTGGAGGATACTGACCACGAGGTACGCCCTAAGATAATGAAACTGAATAAGTTGCTGCGTGAACATGTGGACAAATTGGACAATCAGGAAAATTGTTCTAGTCCAAATAATTTAAGAATTACAGGCCTACCGGAAAACCTTCCAAATGGACTTTGCCAACGTTGTTGGAAAAATAGTTGCGCAGAGACTGCTCCCTTTCCAATAACGCAGGCTCACTGGTGCTAGAACACACTCAAAGAATCCTTTATTCAAAGCATCAGTAACTGGACCCGACGCGGTCCTTGTTGTGGTGGTAAAACCACTTGCTTCAGGGGTCACAATGCAACTTGCCAAGCAAAGATTAAAAAAAACAGGAAAACCTTGTGGAAAACACTAGCACAAACAAGTAAATCCATCTGTAGTATCAGACGGATGCAGAAGTGACAAACAAACAGCAATCCTGTTGGCTGGTTGTGTTTTGTGGCATCCTCTACTCTTGCTTTGAACTTTGGACTACACGTAGAGGTTTCTACCTGTTTTGTGTCTTGGGCTTTGCTAGAATGCGCTCACTATGTGGGGAAGCAGTCGCAGCTAAATGGTGACTGAGGGTTGTAGTGGTAAAAAATGTTAAATTATTGCCACAAAATGAGAATAGTGTGCACATACCGTTTGAAAAGAGATTCTTTCACTCACGATGGCGTGCCGATAAAGATTTTCCAAGACTCTTCTCCAGGGCTGCAAGCACAGAAGAAACAATTTCACCCAATTTAAGCTGATTTAGCTGCCAAAGGGTTAATTTTTTCCTCATATACCCTGCTATCCTTAAAGTCTACACAGAAGGACGCTGGAAATCTTATGACTCGGTTGAAATGGCTTGGGCATTGCTTGGCCCAGGTGCTCAATATGATGGACCAACTTGAAATTGCTTTGAAGTTGGATTATATATCATATATACTAAATATAAAGTGTTACATTGTTTGGAATGGCTAATTTCTAGAATTTTATTTTCCTGCCCAGGGTCTTCCCCCAAGGAGCTTACAGCTAGGGACTTGATCCTCCTTCTCTCCTGGTGCAACTCTGGTCACTTTGAGCTTTCTCCTCTTTTCCAGCCTTGCTAGGGTCCAGAGGCTCAGCAGCAGAGAGCTTCGGGCTTTCCTCCCTTGGGTAAAATCCTGTGCCATAGGCGTGGCAGCACAGGCACACCGGAGTCGGGTTGTTCTGGTATTGGCATCCCCAGCAGTTGATACAGCTCATGTTGACTCCATCCTCCACCGTCAGTTCGATAAGTCGCATAGAGCCAATAACCTATCTCGCCAACACTGCTAGTCTGGTTGCCCAATGAAATCTCCAACTCCTCTCTATGATCTATGAACTCCGCTCTGGTTTTTATGCCTCCATGTGCCACCCCCTCAGTCCTTGTACTCGACCTCTGCCTTTGTGCACAGCGGGAGACATCATGCGAGTCAGCCATCCAATAGAAACTCGTTCCCAGTATTTTTGTTTTTGTTACATTTCTACCCCGCGCTTTCCCACTCATGGCAGGCTCAATGCAGCAGGCAATGGAGGGTTAAGTGACTTGCCCAGAGTCACAAGGAGCTGCCTGTGCCGGGAATCGAACTCAGTTTCTCAGTTCTCCAGGACCAAAGTCCACCACCCTAACCACTAGGCCACTCCTCCACACACCATGATTAACAATTTGGCACACTATCCTCCTTCCCCCTCATTACAGGCGTGTGAACCGGGCCAGGATGGAGTCCCTGATCTTTTCTGCCACTTCCCCAGGTTCTCACAGTTCAGATGTTATCTTTCCGGTCCGTTCTGGCAGTTGGTATGGCCAATTTGCACAGTTCTGTGCGGGACATTTTTTAAACTTTGTTCTCAATCAAGTAGTTCTCCTTTTGGCTGCTTTCTAACAATCTGTCCATTTCTTGGCAGGTTTTCTCTGTATGCTGAATTTTATTGTTTAACATTGTAAGGTTGGCTCAAGTTAAGCAAAATATTGCATCTCTAGGACAGTTATGCCCTAGTTCAGACCTAGTTATATTGTAGATCTGAGACGCTGCAGTTAATGCTTTCTGCTATGACTGAAGTCCTGTAATTTGTGCCTTAATGGTACTGATTGGCTTGACTGTTTTCCCATTGCTTCATTAGAGATGTCTGTGAGAAATGGAGTCTTACCAGTGATAACAAAATTGTCCATGAGCCTGGTTGTTTAAATGAATTAATTTTGAACCACTATGCCTGGTATTTTATCTGGAAGCTTGCCACTGTCCTTCAGTTTCCTAATATATTCCTGTAAGTATTAAATTGCATTTTGCATGAAGATACCTCAGTGTGTATGAATGTCATACAGTATGATATGGCACATAGAGCAAAAAAAGATAATTATAAGATGATTCCGTATGAATCAGATCCATACTTGTTTTGAATCCCATGTTTTCTCTTGGTTATGAGCTTAGGCTGAAAAAGGAAAGTGCAGCACACTACCCTATGACAAACATAATTTTTAATTGGTTGTAATTTGATTCTTTGTGTAACTGGTGTTCTGTTTTTCTTTAGCACAGGTTTCTTTTCATAGTAGGCTGTAAAGATGTAGGCCTGGACCTGCAGTGAAGAGCAGCAACTAACTCTTAACCCCCTTTGAACAAATAGTATTCCACACAAAGCTTTGTTTCCCGAAGACATGCAATTTCTTTTTCAGAGGTAGGCCTACATATTTACAGTAGTTTGAGGAAAGCACACTGGTTATATTCAGGTTATTAGAACTGGTATATTCTCTTCTCTCTTTTTTACTCTGTGTTAGATGTGAGGGGTGTTAGTTAAAGGTTTGGGCAGGGGCACCAGGCACGAGTGATACTGCTTTTGTTTCAGGCAGAAAAGATTCTGGTGGTGTCCAGAAGTGTGCTACTGACTTGAGCACCATGCCAAGAAGAGGGGTTTGTCATTGCGCCCTCATTTGAGTATGACCAAAGACTGATCAAGGATGCCAGTGCCCAGATGGTATCTATTCACAGATACCAGTATCTTGGATCATACTTCCATGGCAAGACATGACTGCTGAATAATGGGCAACCTATCCGCCTGCCAGTCTGCATAGGCCTGAACTTGGTTAGATGATCTTGCATAGAAGACAGAGTTTTAGCATTATCCCTTTAGTGCCCTTTTTTGGCTCCTGAACCCCTTTAACTAATCAGTGAAACTCTCTAACCCCCTTCCTAAACTGTGTATTTACTAGTGATTTTTTCTGCAGGAAGTTGAGTTGGCGTCCCTCTTTGGCCCACCATCTTTGAGCGCATTAGACTTCGTAGCTTGCACTTCTGTTTTGTTAAAAAAAATTCAGCATTTGGGGTTCCCGAAGAAGGATTTTCATCCGAAATGGAACTCTGTAGAACCTCACCGCATGAAAATGACTGACTATGAGAGAAGTTGTGAAAATATCATGCTGGAGATTGTTTTTGGGACATTGTTCATCATATGGCACGCAATTGGAGTGACACTATCTGTTTATTTAAATCATAATTATTATTTGGTCACAAAACACACATTCAAGTGGTCAACTTGAGATTGTGTTTGGGAGCTTAAATGATAGCTGAAATTTGGCTTATTAATTTAAATCTAGATGCCCCATAATACTGAGGGCATAAATGTCACGGTTTTACTACTGAGTGTGACCACTCGCATATTAATTATAGTCATATTCACTTTCACTCCCTGGAAGTTCATACTAGTTCTCAGAAAATGTTTATGGTACTTAATACACATTAGTGACTACTGACAGGTACATATGTTACTAACCGACTCCTAATGAGGGTCATTTTCGATATGACGACTAAATCCAACTAAAGTCTAAAAATGTCCAAAATTCAAGTGGGGAATACAGCCATTTTCAAAACAGAAAAATGTCTATCTTTTCTTTTTGAAAATGGCTATTTGCTAGATGTTGTGCTTTGTGTGTTTATCTCGTCGGTTCATAAAAAAAAAAAAAAAGCAACAGTCTAAGTGAAAAACGCACAAAATCAAGCCATTGGGATGTAGGAGAAGCCACTACCGCCAACTGTACACCAATAGAATAGCTCTTATGAGTGAAGGGGGCACCTACTACTACTTAGCATTTCTATAGCGCTACTAGGGTTACGCAGCGCTGTACAAGTTAAAACATGGGGAAGGGACTCTATGTGGGTACAATAGGGTTTGGGTGAGTTTTGGAGGGCTTACAGTTTCCACCACAAGTGTAACAGGTAGAGGGAAGTATGGGTCCACCTGTCTGTAGTGCACTGCACCCACCACTGTCATAGAGGCTGGAAAGTAATGTTTTAAATCACATTTTTGTGGGGGTGAGAGAGGGTCCGTGACCACTGGGGAGTAAGGGGAGGTCTTCCCTGATTCCCTACAGTGGTCATCTGGTCATTTAGGGCACCTTGTTGTGCCTTATTTGTTGTAAAAAAAAAAAAAAAGTATAACTCAAAATTGCTTAGTTTTAGTCCTGGACGGTTTTGTTTTGTTCTGTTATGCCTGAAAATGTCCACAATGTTAGGAACGCCCAGATCCCACTCTTAACATGCCCCTATAACAACCCTGTTGTGATTTGAATGCACTTCTGTCGAACCTCATAGAAAAAAACGTTTAAAAATTTAGTTTTGAAAATACCAATTTGGACGTTTTTGTTAGAAAAAATTTCAAAATGCAGATTTATGCCTCTTTTTGGATGTTTTTCTCTTTTGAAAATGAGCTCCAATGTGTCACTAAAATTACAGTAGAACACAGTTATACTACCAAAGAAGTCACAATTAAAGCTTCAGTGCTACATAAATAGTATATATAGTGTTGTTGATTAAAAATGACCCTTTACAAATGGCATGTACTAGATTTTAAGATCCTTTTCTGCACCCTGTTTGACCTCTTCCTACGGGCACCCCTGCTCTAGATTCTTCTATCATCCTTATACTCTGCAAGCAAAGCAGCCTTCTCCCTCTCAATGAGACACTAGAAACCATTCTTTACCTTTTTGATGGAGAAGCTCTTGAATTTTCTCAGGGATCGTACTTTATACTCCCTATTGGACAAGATTATCACTTGCCCAGTTGAAAAGGGTGACCCAATCACACTGTTTCCCTGGTCTTATATTAAATGACTCATTTAGGTATAGAGCAGAAGGGGCCTTACACTTTGATTCAGAATCATTAGAGGAGTATTGTTTCATGACATAGAGAGGTGTTCATTCCTATTAACAACAAGATGGCTCTCCCATGCTTATCCTGGTGACACCAGAGCCACTAATAATATACATACACAACTCTGTTGTGGATTTCCTGAAAACATCATTGGCTTTGGGATCACCAGGGCAGATTTAGGAAGCCCTGCATTAGAAAGATAGGGAGTAGTCTTCTCACATCTTGGTATTTCTCAGCTTTGAAAGTTGTTTCTTTTTTTTTGAGCAGGGCCAGAGTCCTTTGTTTCCAGGAGTTCAAACTTATCTGTTACTTCTCCAGAACAAGCTATGTCTGTAATGTTCCCTTGTTCAGTGCTTCACATTCATCTTTGCCTCTTTTAGCACAGAACTGTATGTCATTATTATCCTCTGCTGTCCATCATGGACGTTTGCGACTTTTGAAAACTGAGATGACTACCTTCCTGTCCCCATCTCATTGCTTTTTAAATTGTAACTGTTTTTTGTTAAAAGCGGCATTGGAAAATTATCAGAATACTTGAGAGAAAACAGTCATGTAAAACAGTGTAAGGATGTGTATTTTTAGGGTTTACAAATTGAAAGGCTTTCGTTCAACACATGGTTACTCTAGTTCAGCAGCGGTTAAATCCAATAAATCCATAGACAATGTTTAATAGAATTATGGTTAAAGGAGTGCAGACGCTTAGATTTTTTTTCAGCCTGTTGGATTATAGTACTCTGTGCATCTTCTCCTAGGGTGACTTAAAATTTGGAAGCAGTGATTACAGAAAGATTAATTGGAATAAGATTGTATGAGGAACAATAACCACAGTGTAAAAACAAATAGAAAAACAGTGATCACTAGCTGTAGTTAGTAAATGATGGCAGAAAAAGATCATCCTGGTCATCTAATATGCCTTCTTATTCTGCTCATTCTGCCAAAGATACATCCCAGCTGCATCTTTGGTGGAACATGATCGCCTGAAATATTTCTGTTTATCCTGGATACTTTTTTTGTCTTTCTCTTTCTCTCTCTCTCTTTCTTTTTTTTTTTTTTTTTACTGTCTTGGGTAGAAGAGCATAAACGATCCCCATTCAATTACATCCAGCACCCGCTTCCCATGCTTAACCCATTAGTGCCCAATGTTCCCATATGGGCACTTATTATGGGAACAATGGGTACTAGTAAATGCTCCTGCCCATCATATGCTAGATCACCAGGACAACCTTCTTTTGGGGAGGCCTACAGGAAGGGGGGATCCTTTGGAGAGGTGGATTCTCTTGGGGGTAGAGGCTCTTCAGGATGGGAATGGTCTATGGAAGGTCTTTACAAGGGAGAATCTTTGGGGGTACATCAGGTAGAAGTAGTTGCTCTGGGGAAGGTGTTTTAAAAGGGGTGGATGCTCTGGGGGTGGGCTTTGGGAGAGGGGATAAAAACATTATCCCTATCCCACGACATTCAGACCACTAGCTTGTTGGTTAAATTAACTCAGGGCCCCTTTTACTAAGCGGTGGTAAGCCCAGTACTACCGGGCTTCTGCAGCAGCTGGCAGTACTTCTCACCCCTAGTGCGCTGTCATATCTGGCGCTACAAAAATATATTCATTTTTATAGTGCCAGAGTGTACCTGGTGGTAATCAGGCAGTGCTGCACACTGCCGGTTGCTGCCAGGTTAGCATGGGAGCCCTTACCGCTACCTCAATGAGTGACAGTAAGGGCTCTCCTCAAAGTGGCTACTTAGCAAGTGCTTTACTTGCTGCACAGCCATTTCCTGCAGGAAAGAGAGATTTCCCTTTTACCCTTCAGTAAAAGCTGACCTCGGTGAGCGTGAAAAACACGTGCCGACGCCAGCACAGGTCCCGTTTTGCGACAGCTTGGTAAAAGGTGCCCCCCAGTTAGCCTACAGGTAGCGGGCTGAATAATACCACTATCTGGTTAATAGCCTGGGTAGTGCCATAGTGGTCAGAGGATATAATTCAGCAGCATTATCCAGGCAGTAATTAAAAATGTGATTCATTTATCAACATTTTTTAATTGGTTGATTAATTTCAATTATTTTTATAGAACTCTGGATTTTAGGAAATCAGATCAGCCTCTGAATTGATAAAGAAAATGAAAAAAGGACAATCTCTCCCAAATTCTATAAATGGCACTCAAAATCTCGTGCATGTGCCCAATTTGCATGTGCAATTGAGCCAATTAGCGCCAATAATTGGGCACTAAGAATCGATACTGGTATTAATTGGCAACAATTTGGATTTATGCACACATCTTGCTAAGCGCTGTTCTATAAAGTTGTGCGTGCAAATTTTTTAGCGTACAACTGAAAAGGGGGTGTGGCCATGGAAGGGGCATGGCTGAGTCAGGAGCAATTCACTAAAGATGTGCACAGTATTATGGAATTTGGGGGATATACGCCAGGTTTCAGTTGGTGGCGCTATGTGCTGTTGCATAAATGGCGCCCAACTTGGAGCACCATTTATAGAGTAGCATTCAGTGTTCACTTTCTAGTCCTCTGTGTCAAAATCAGTAATTGGAATGGATTAGAAATTGCATTGTAGAAATTTATTACAGATTTTAATAATCCAGTTTCTTGCTTTTGTTAGAGCTTGTATCACAGTGTCATCATTGTTTATTGTAAAGATTTGATTTCATGTCTCTTCATTCAATTTGAAGCATCATTGCTTCCTTTGCAGAAAAGACTCAAAACACCAGTAGAAGAGTTTTCCAAGCTGTTACCTATAGCTCACGCCACACTTCCATAATGGATTGCAAAATCGACAATCATTATTGAAAGGAGGCCACATCTAGATCAACGGTATTCCAAGATGCAGTGACTTCTACTTCTTAGGTACTGCTTAGTCTTTACATTTTCAATCTGATATGCTGTGTTGCAACAGAATACCAATTACTTTACTGTATGAAATCCTATTGTACTATCTGGATTTCTTGTGTAAACCGACCCCCCCCCCCCCCCAATAGAATGTTTTGTGTATATATTTTGTGTGTATGCATATACACAAAATATGTCTGAATATTCATACTACAATAAGTTACACTAAACTGGGAAAACTTTCATCCTGTCTTCAATTTTTATTGATTTAATTAATTAAATAAAATTCCTTGGATCATCATTGCCTATAACAAAAAGCACCTGGCATTAATGTTCTTAGTCATCTCTGACATCCAGTGCTTAATTCTCTGCCTTTCTGAAATATACTTCCTTCATAGCTTTTTTAATATCCATATATGTCTGTCTATCTATCTATCTATCTATCTATCTATCTATCTATCTATCTATCTATCTATCTATCTATCTATCTATCTATCTATACGTTGGATATAGAAGGATGATGGGAACAAATGGTCTAATAAGACGTTAGAGGGAGCTTGTATAAACATATTGGGATTATGGGGGAACCAGCTGCTAGGCAGAAAGGCTGAAGTTTATGAAAATAAGATGCAACACAGAAAGCCATGATACAGCAGAGTAGAAATAGTATTGTAGAGGGTGAGCTATGCTAGTACAATCTTACCCAGTAAGTGCTGTATTGTGTTTGCAAAATGAGTTCTATGTATGCATTAATTGTCATTACAACAGGCTCAATCGAGTCAGGCAACGAGTTTTTTTTAATTATTTAATTATTTACTTAGTGTTCTCTAGAAAATACGGTTTTACTTTAATACATAGTTACCTTTTGTACATAGTAAACTAACATTTATCAGACACATTTAAACACCTGAAAACAGTGCTTCCTTCTATTGGGGGAAATTCAGTTTGTGAAACTAGCTTTAACAGCTTGATCAGACTCTGCTACCAATGGATAGGCATTATGGGGTGAATTCTATATATGGCGCCGAAAAAAAGCACTATTCTATAAGCCACACTTAAAGTTAGGCGCAGTTTATAGAATAGCACTTATGGCTGGGAATCGTGCCTAACTTTAGGTGTGGCCATTTTTGGCACAAATCTTTGCGCTTAAATTAGGCACGTTTCCCCATATTCTATAACTGTGTGTGTTAATTTTGGGAGCGCCCCATTTTGCTTATGACTCTCCTATTTCCACACTCCCTTTTTGAATTAGGTGCATGTCCTGAGCCTAAATTTATGCACATATAGTCCAATTAAATCTAATTAATTCCAGTAATTGCTTGTTAACAAGCCAATTGTCGGCACTAATTACCTCGTTCAATTCAATTGAGTACCCGAATTTACACATGCAATTTTTAGTGACTTTATAGAATTTGGGGGTTTATGGTTCTGAGCTGCTCTACTGGGCCAGTGATTCCGTATTAGGACTGTTATTCCGTATTAGGAATAACTGGTGGCTTGGACAGGGGCCAAAATATGGGTATGTTTGTGAAATTCAAACCCCCTTTTAGAGCTCCTTATTGAGAACAGGTCTATAGACAGGTCCCAAGTGCAATTAAGAGGCCCTGTTGCATAGAAAATAGAATCTACAAACTGCCCAGACTATTCTAATTGCATGAGAGCCTGAACTAGGTTCACATCTGTGCCTTTTGAGAGGGAACAGCTCTGTTTTTGTGTTACCAGCCTTGGCATTGGCTATTTCAGTTTTTTGTGCCCAGGGACCTTGGCTTAGCTTTTTCTTTCTGTGAGGCAGTGGATGACAGCTGCTGTTGCTGTCTTGCAATTCTTCAATCTCAGATCACAGGGGACGAGAAGGAGATTGTCAATAGCCTACCAGCTGCTACTACAGTGTATAAATATGTAAATTTGCAAATGATGGTGCTTAATTCTGTTTTGTAGTTAGAATGAAAACCAGGGTATACCACCACCAGCATCGCTGATTAATAAAAATGTGCTTTTGTGAAGTTTTAAGTTTCCTACTTAGCTTTGAGCACCAATTTATAAGGACTAGAAAAGTTCTTAAAAACAAACAAACAATTTTTCTTGGGACAGTAATGCTCAGTAAAATGTCTCTGTACATTAAATGCTAGATCAAAACTGCAGCAAGGGTGACATCAATCAATAAAGTTAATACTCCAGAACAAACAAGAATGCATGAAAATTTTATTCATCGCTTGCTACTCATCCTGTCTCATTTGCTACTGAGTTAGAGAACTAAGTAAAAGTTTGTGACCGCTTTGGATATTCTGCATTTCAGCGCAGCTAATACGGCGTATTGAATCCTAATCTAAATCCTGATGAGAGGGGAAGATAATGCAACTGAAAACATAAGTCAGATAAAAGAGTGATTTTTTTGTTATATAACAAAAAGACTCAAAAGTAAGAGGGCAGTTCCATACTAGGAAAGAGGATATGCAGGCACCCATTTCAAGCCAATTCTATAGAGCATGCTTTAAAGAATAGTAGCAAAAAAAGAAGGGGGTGGACCAGTGGTTCCAATGAATGATATTTATTAAATAATCAGTAAAATGTCATTTTCTTGAATTTTGAGTCATTACCAATGGCTGAATGTAGTCTGTGTTTCAGTGCCACAATGCGCCTCCATCAGGAGTCAACACAATTTCAATGAATGAGTCCAAAAATGCTGAGTACGTTGACGAGGCTTGGCTTGTGCTTCACTTGCACTACATTTTGGTGTTTTTAATGTAGTATTATTTGTTTACTGGACATTGTACTTAGCATTTTTGGAATCATAATATTCATTGAAATTGTGTTGACTCCTGATGGAGGTGCACTGTGGTGCCAAAACGCAGACTGTGTCTTGTCAATGTCATTTTACTGAATTTTGAGTCGTAATTTTACTGATTTTTAAAAAAATAAATATCCTTTGTTGGAATCACTGGTCTATCTTCTTATTTTTTGGTTGTGTTTTGTGGTTTTTCGACTAGGGTTTTCTTCCCCTTTCCTTTGGATTATAGAGTGCATGTGAAAGAAATTGTGCCTACAGCAGCCCTATGGCACTGTTTATAGAATAGTGCTTAGTGTGTTATTTTTTTGGCACTATTTATAAAATTTGGTTCATAATGTGTGCTCTTCAACCAGGCCTTTAATGGAAGAAGTAAATGACACCGGCTGCACATATTATAGCAGGACATGTTTATCCACTCCTACCCTAGGCAATATAATGTTCGAACACCTATCTGACCTCATTTGCAACTCTCTTTTAACTAGTCCCTTATTTTCTTACCTCTGTTACTCTATCTTTTCTATCTAATGTTCCATCTTTGCTTACACCCTGTGCTGTCTATTAAAATGTTTTTTTGTGTATTGTATTGAGATTGTAATGTAGCATACTATGCCATGCTTTGTATTGTTGTTTGAATATTTTTACTGTTGTAATTGTCTATTGCTTATGTTTGACTTACTTTTGCTGTACACCGCCTTGAGTGAATTCCTTCAAAAATGTGGTAAATAAATCCTAATCCTATATAATAATTCTCACCTCCAACATTCTATGCGTCTGCCTGCCCGTGTCCGTAACTTTCTTCACAGGTGGGCTCCGAAGCCCTAGCTGATGTCACTAGACCCATTATGATGCATCCTATATAATAATTCTCACCTCCAATGTTCTGACTTGCCTGGGACCATGGCTCATTCCGAGTTGGTCTGCTAGGCTCCGTAGATCAGGCTGACATCACCGTAGCCATTATGATGTCAACTTCAGAACCCGGGGGGGAAAAAAACATACCTCACAGCTGATCCATGTCCAGAGGACGGTTGCTGGACATGGGTGGCTGGAGGGGGGGCAGGGGAGAGAGGAGGGTCGCTGGACATGGGTGGCTGGAGGGGGGAGAGGAGAGAGGAGGGTTGCTGGACATAGGTGGCTGGAGGGGGGGCAGGGGAGAGAGGAGGGTCGCTGGACATGGGTGGCTGGAGGGGGGCAGGGGAGAGAGGAGGGTCGCTGGACATGGGTGGCTGGAGGGGGGGCAGGGGAGAGAGGAGGGTCGCTGGACATGGGTGGCTGGAGGGGGGGCAGGCAAGAGAGGAGGTTCGCTGGACATGGGTGGCTGCAGTGGGCGCAGGGGGAGAGTAGGGTTGCTGGACATGGGTAGCTGCAGGGGAGCCGAGGAAAACCTTGCTAGCGCCTGTTTCATTTGTGTCAGAAACGGGCCTTTTTTACTAGTAAATAAATAAAATAAATGCTCATGCCTAGATGTTAGCCAGAACATTTGTAAATTATAGAACACTCTAATTTACACATGGATTTCTATGTTCCACCCATATGCACAACCACTGGCAAAGTACACACCATGAAAGCATGTTAGTATTCTGTAAGAGGTCTTTTATACCCATTCCTGTTGCCTAAAACTGGGCTTTGTGGAATTATCGACTAACCTGAATTGGAGTGTTAGGTATTTTTTGGAAAAGAATGGAAAACAAAAATGAGGATGTTATAATGCCTTTGTATTGCTCCATGGTGCGACCGCACCTCGAATATTGTGTTCAATTCTGGTCGCCGCATCTCAAAAAAGATATAGTGGAATTAGAAAAGGTGCAGAGAAGGGTGACGAAAATGATAAAGGGGATGGGACGACTTCCCTATGAGACGTCTTGCCCCATCCTTGGCCACCTTTAAATCTAGACTGAAAACCCACCTCTTTAACATTGCTTTTGACTCGTAACCACTTGTAACCACTCGCCTCCACCTACCCTCCTCTCTTCCTTCCCGTTCACATTAATTGATTTGATTTGCTTACTTTATTTATTTTTTGTCTATTAGATTGTAAGCTCTTTGAGCAGGGACTGTCTTTCTTCTATGTTTGTACAGCGCTGCGTATGCCTTGTAGCGCTATAGAAATGCTAAATAGTAGTAGTAGTAGGAAAGGCTAAAGCAGCTAGGGCTCTTCAGCTTGGAGAAAAGGCAGCTGAAGGGAGATATGATAGAGGTCTATAAAATAATGAGTGAAGTTGAATGGGTAGATGTGAAGCGTCTGTTCACCCTTTCCAAAAATACTAGGACTAGGGGGCATGCAATGAAGCTATAATGTAGTAAATTTAAAACTAATCGGAGAAAATGTTTCTTCACTCAACGTGTAATTAAACTCTGGAATTCGTTGCCAGAGAATGTGGTAAAGGCGGTTAGCTTAGCGGAGTTTTAAAAAGGTTTGGACGGCTTCCTAAAGAAAAGTTCATAGACCGTTATTAAATGGACTTGGGGAAAATCCACTATTTCTGCTTTTCCTACATGAGCACGCAACTCTGGAATGCATTACCACTTAACTTAAAAACAAATTACGAATTAATCAACTTCCGTAAATCTCTGAAGACCTATCTATTCAACAAGGCTTACCACAACGAGCAATAATTTAATGAAAACACAATACCACTCCAACTGCACTCTTTACACTCTCTCGCTATACCCATATGCTTAATTCTATATTGCTATCCATGTACTCCATGCAACTCCATTGTATCACTTACTCCAGAATGGCGATTGCCATAACGGAACTTTGTAAGTTAATTCGATATTGTCATCCATGTATTTCATGTAACACCAATTGTGTCACTCTGGAATGGCGAATGCCATAACGGAATATTGTAAGCCACATTGAGCCTGCAAATAGGTGGGAAAATGTGGGATACAAATACAACAAATAAATGAATAAATAAAATGTTTTGTACATTTTTGGGATCTTGCCGGGTATTTGTGACCTGAATTGGCCACTGTTGGAAACAGGATGCTGGGCTCGATGGATCTTTGGTCTTTCCCAGTATGGCAATACTTATGTACTTATCCCAGATCCATGTGCAAAATAATTAGTTAATGAGCTCCAATGATTTAATTATTGGAGTGAAGAAAAACGTAATTGTCACTAATTTTGATTTGCACGTGGATCTAGGTGTACACTATTCTATAACAATGGACGCCTAAATTGGATTGTGGGCAACTCAGAAGGGGGCTTGCTCATGGGCAGGTCAGGGATGTGCATAATATTTAGGTACAGTGTTACAGAATACCAGGGTTCTGCGTCCATCTTATGTGCCAGGATTTACACCAAGTTTCAGCAAGCGTAAATCCTTGTGTCCAAAGTTGGGCGCAGAAGTCTGTGCTAAGTGCTATTCGGTAAGGGTGCTCTTACATAAGAGTAGCCATACTGGGTCAGACCAGTGATCCATCTAGCCCAGTATCCTGTTTTCAAAACAGTGGCCAACCCAGGTCACTACAAATCCCAGGGCAAGCAGTTGCTTGCCATGTCTGTCTCAATAGCAGACTATGGACTTTTCCTCCAGGAATTAGTCGAAACCTTTTTTAAACCTAGATACACTAACTGTTGTTACCACATCCTCTGGCAAAGAGTTCCAGAGCTTAACTATTTGTTGAGTGAAAAAATATTTCCTCCTATTTGTTTTAAACGATTTTCCATGTAACTTCCTTGAGTGTCCCCTAGTCTTTGTACTTTTGGAATAAATAAAAATAGATTTACCTCTACTCATTCTACACCACTCAGGATTTTGTAGACCTAAATCATATCTCCCCTCATCTGCCTCTTTTCCAAGATGAAGAGCCTTAACCTCTTTAGCCTTTCCTCATACGAGAGGAGTTCCATCCCCTTTGAACCTTTTCTCCGCTATATCTGTTTTGAGATACGGCAACCAGAACTGAACGCAATACTCAAAGTGCAGATGCACCATGGAGCGATACAATGGGCATTATAGTATTTTTGGTCTTATTCACCATCCCTGTCCTAATAATTCCTAGCATCTTGTTTGCTTTTTTGTATGCTGATACACTCTGAGCAGGCATTTTCAATATGTTGCCCATGATGATACCTAGAATGGTTTCCTGGGTGGTGACTCCTAAGGTGGAACCTAGCATTGTGTAGCTATAATTTGGATTTTTCTTCCCTATGTGCATCATTTTGCACTTGGTCATATTAAATTTCATGTGCCATTAGGATGCCTAGTCCTCCTGCAATTTTTACAATCAGCATATGATTTCACAACTTTGAGTAATTTTATGTCATCTGTAAATCTATGACCATATCCATTTATAAATGACCTGGAAATGGGAATAAGTTACAAATTATCAATCCTAGTACAGATCCAAGGGGTATTCAAATTTTCATCTTCCTCCATTGGGAGAATTGGCCATTTGACTCTACTCTCTGCTTTTAATCTTTTATCGTTTATTTATTTACTATACCGTCACTTCTTGCATAGCAAATCATAACAGTTTACATCTTCAGATTAGGACGCAGTGGCATACCAAGGGCAGTGAGTGAGGTCTCCCTCAGGTATAGGCAGTAAAAGGGTGCATTGAGCAGTTACAGAGCTGTAATCTACATGCGGATGGCCATCAGCCCTGCTGATCCTCTGCCCCTTCTGACTGTTCTGGGATAGGGGACCGGCAGAGCCGACAGCCACACACAAATAGGCAGAGGCCCCACAACCGCTCAGTGCACTTCCCTGCTGCCTGGGGGTGAGAGGGGTGATGCACCTGGAGGTAGATTATATAAACAGCACCAACAAAAATCTGACTCTAAATGTACGTGTATGGGAAGTATGGTATGCCACCAGCTACTTATTTAAAGCTAAACTTTTCATGTAACAGTCAGTCTCTCATGTTGCCTGTGAGGAATTTTGGCTCATTCTTCCATATGAACTGGTTCAATTCTGTTACATGTCAGAGCTTCTTTGCCTCAGTAATTCAGTAGGGTTAGGTTTGGAATTTGAGTTGGAGAATCCAAAACACAAAATTTCTTTTTCTTCAGTTACTCTGTAGTAGATTAACTTGAATGTTTAAGGTCATTGTCGTGAAACATGACTCGCCTTTAGTTTGGGTTGATGTTCTCTGGAATTTTCTGATTAAAAAAACATGGTATTTTAAAATTATTCCATGCATGTGCATCGCCACTCTGCCCAAACTACACTCCTGTTTAATTTAAAAGTAAAAACAGTTTAGGATTATAGAGTTGGAATCCTTACCTGGGAATACATGTGATCTGCTGAAGATAGTACAATACTAAGGGAGAAAGTTTTCAAGGTGCGGTGAAAGACAGGCTCTTACCACACCTTGATTTATCAAGGGAGTCTCCAACCTGCAGCACCTCAGGTTGCTGCAGGTTCCTGAACTGGTATCCATAACAATACTGTGCAGAGATGAATCTCTCCGTGTTCTTACTCTGAGTAAGATTTCTCGTTAGTACATTGCGTAAGTTATCCGTGTTATCCTGAACCTGTCATATAGCCAAAATTGGGCATTTTGTTAGACATTGTCATCTCTTTAATCAAAACTATCTTTCAAACTGTAATTATACCATTAGTAGATGATTAAGAAGAATATTCATGATTTTATTCTTTCAAAGATATGCATGTTGTACTTCCATAATTATACTGAAGGAAAAACTTTTTCAGTAATAATGAAAAAAGCATAAATATGAAAAATATATTTTCCTTCCTGTATTTGTTGTATTCTGTCAAAATAAAGTTATAAGCAACATCCTTCCCTCTTCTACAATAATATACCGAATATCACTGGAAATGGCCCAGCATTGAATATTCGGGCTCAGCGCCGACTGCAGGAGGCAGTTCAGCTAACTCCCGCGGTCTGAATATCAGCCCAGTTGTGTTTAATCCTGGAGACACTATCAGGTCCATTATTGTAAAGTAGAAACATCTTGGCACAACCAAGACATGTAAAATGAGACCATCCTTAGAAAGTAAGTAGGAAGCTCATGCTGATACAACGGGGTCTCTGGTTCAGCTTCGGAAGTGTTTCCTGTTGAGCAAGTTCAAGATTATTATGCAAACATGGCCTATATGGAAGGGGTAGCAAGAAGAAAGCCACTGTTGAATAAAAGCCAAATGCAGTGCAATTCTATAAATTGCCTGTGAACAGGTGTGCACTGATTGCACGCATATGTCATTAGAGTGATGTGTGCACATATGCAAGTATATACCAAAATTCCACCCAAACACATACCTTCTGTAGAAGGAGGAGTAGCCTAGTGGTTAGTGCAGTGGCCTGAGAACCAGTGGGAACTGGGTTTGATTCCCACTGCAGCTCCTTGTGACTCTGGTCAAGCCGCTTAATCTTCCACTGCCCCAGGTACAAATAAGTACCTGTATATAATATGTAAACCACTTTCATTGTAACCACAGAAAGACAGTATATCAAATCCCATCCCCTTTTCCATAATATGTATTTTACAGGTATGTGTATACATAGGCGCAATCTGAGAAATATGCTTAGCAAGAAGATGTGTTATTTTACTGATAATCTTAGTTATTATTAACTATCATTGTATAAAATGGGACCTATGCTAAAGTGGCACACGTTAGTGGTAAAATAACATGCCTTAACAGTAGCCCACATTGAGAACTATGCCCTTATTGATGTAAGTTACTTGTGTATCTATGGCACTTAGACACATGCATGCTGCTCTATGACTGGTCAAAGCACTCATGCCTAAAACATAGATATGCATTTTCGCTGTTACGTTAGCATTCTATAAAGGAAGGTAGGGAGCCTATGTTCTTTATAGAATAGGCTCTTACCAGGCCTCGTCTAGATGCTTATTTATAGGTGACCAGTTATAGAACTGCCCCTGTGATGCTCTGCATTGAGTTTACAGAGGAATACTTTAGGGGACACTGAAGACTTGGAGGAAGTTTTATAGTCTTGGTATAAAACACTACAGACTGCCCTGCTAACATTATCCCTAAAGTATGGCAAGGAGGCAGCTGTATTGTGTTGTAGAGAAATTTTACAGTACTGGGAGGCTTGTGAATGTTGAGAGGAAGATGGATGATTAAACGTACAGACAAATTCTGGGGAAAAACTGACCTTGGACTGTGGAGAAGTCAGTTTTCAGCAGGGTACCAATCCTAACCATATAGCAAAAGCCATAATAGAGTGGTTCAACAAGAGGAATATGAATGACCTCAGGAGCCCTGTCTAGACCTGAATCCAATTGAAAATATCTGGGCAGACTTGAAGACTACTGTCTTTAGACAATCACCAGCTAATTTGTAAGAGCTTGAACTGCCAAATTGAATGGGCAAGCATCGCACCATCCCTCTCTGCAAAGTTGATAGACGTATCCTAAATAATTCATTTTCAAGGGATGTAACGACTTATACACTCAGTATTTTGATTTCTTTTATTTATTTTTTAAAATATTTATTCAATTTTATAACACGAACAGCTTGTACAATAAAATCATATGGCCAGCAAACGTTTTGACTAAAATATAAGCAGTAAACAAATAAACAGAAACCTCCCCCCCTCCACCCCTTGTGGCTGTGGCAAAACAAAAACCTCATACTAGCATCCACATAAATATCAAATCCAGTAAGTTCAAAAGCACATGGTCTCTCATCCAGATTCCGGTGCAGTTTTCCAAATACGGTAAATATCCCATATCTTATGAAATTTCACTAAATACCTATTACAAACAGCTGTCAGATGCAACATTTGGTAGATGTAGTCCAGTTTGCACAGCACTGTAGACATCGGGGGCATCACTGGTTGTTTCCAGGCTGCCACTATTGATAATTTGCTATCCGCAAAAACATTAATTGCAAACTGATCGATTTCTTTCTTAATTCCCTTGGGTTTAAAGTACAATAAACAATGTGCTGCATTCTGAGGATAGCTAGACTTGATCATTTGGTGAAAAAACTGTAATACTACAGACCAAAACTTCTGAGCAAGCGGGCAAGCCCACCAAAAGTGGTACATATCCCCAAACTCCACACAGCTCCGCAAGCACAGGCTGGAGCCCCTGCTGAAGATATGATGCAGACGCATGGGGATATAGTACTTATGATATGATATCTTGTACTTATTTTCAATTAAGTTAGCTGATGCTGATTCCTTCAGAAGGTATTTAAATCAAGAATCCCATTGTGCAAACTCAAAGGTGGATCCCAACACCTTTTCCCATGTAGTGGGTATAATAGAGTACCGACTCATCTAGCATATAATTAAAGCTCCATATAAGCGAGAGATACATCTCTATCCTCCCAACGTCTGCTCTAGTGAGGTCTCCGTGAGTTGCAGCTCTCCCAAAGCACGTCTATGGAGATAATCCTGTAACTGATAGTAATAAAATTCATTGGGAAGGCCAGATTCATCCTGCAACTCTGAGATGGACAATGGGGAGCCGGTTGATATTGTATATCTGGATTTTCAGAAGGCGTTTGACAAAGTGCCGCACGAAAGACTCCTGAAGAAATTGCAGAGTCATGGAATCGGAGGTAGGGTATTATTATGGATTAAGAACTGGTTGAAAGATAGGAAGCAGAGAGTAGGATTGCGTGGCCAGTATTCTCAGTGGAGGAGGGTAGTTAGTGGGGTCCCGCAGGGGTCTGTGCTGGGTCCGTTGCTTTTTAATGTATTTATAAATGACCTAGAGATGGGAATAACTAGTGAGGTAATTAAATTCGCCGATGACACAAAATTATTCAGGGTCGTCAAGTCGCAGGAGGAATGTGAACGATTACAGGAGGACCTTGCGAGACTGGGAGAATGGGCGTGCAAGTGGCAGATGAAGTTCAATGTTGACAAGTGCAAAGTGATGCATGTGGGTAAGAGGAACCCGAATTATAGCTACGTCTTGCAAGGTTCCGCGTTAGGAGTTATGGATCAAGAAAGGGATCTGGGTGTCGTCGTCGATGATACGCTGAAACCTTCTGCTCAGTGTGCTGCTGCGGCTAGGAAAGCGAATAGAATGTTGGGTGTTATTAGGAAGGGTATGGAGTCCAGGTGTGCGGATGTTATAATGCCGTTGTATCGCTCCATGGTGCGACCGCACCTGGAGTATTGTGTTCAGTACTGGTCTCCGTATCTCAAAAAAGATATAGTAGAATTGGAAAAGGTACAGCGAAGGGCGACGAAAATGATAGTGGGGATGGGACGACTTTCCTATGAAGAGAGGCTGAGAAGGCTAGGGCTTTTCAGCTTGGAGAAGAGACGGCTGAGGGGAGATATGATAGAAGTGTATAAAATAATGAGTGGAATGGATCGGGTGGATGTGAAGCGACTGTTCACGCTATCCAAAAATACTAGGACTAGAGGGCATGAGTTGAAGCTACAGTGTGGTAAATTTAAAACGAATCGGAGAAAATTTTTCTTCACCCAACGTGTAATTAGACTCTGGAATTCGTTGCCGGAGAACGTGGTACGGGCGGTTAGCTTGACGGAGTTTAAAAAGGGGTTAGATAGATTCCTAAAGGACAAGTCCATAGACCGCTATTAAATGGACTTGGAAAAATTCCGCATTTTTAGGTATAACTTGTCTGGAATGTTTTTACGTTTGGGGAGCGTGCCAGGTGCCCTTGACCTGGATTGGCCACTGTCGGTGACAGGATGCTGGGCTAGATGGACCTTTGGTCTTTCCCAGTATGGCACTACTTATGTACTTATTCCCCATCTCCCCATATCTGGTTTAGTGTATAGATACCCTACAGCTCCCAATGACGACACAGTGAATCCAGTTGCCCCAGACGAAACTCAGGAGCAAAACGGATTGCTCTTTGCAAAAAGTGCTGACATCCAGGGAAGAACCGGCACCGCACCGCAAAGTGGGAACCCTACGCAAACCTGGAGCAACTGAGGTCTGGGTAGCCATGCTATCTCCCAAAGGGTCATAGATTTCATCTCTATCTGCTCCAATTGCACCCAGGCCTTGCCAGAGTGACCTCCCCACTCTGCTATAATATGTAAAGTAGCCGCCTGAAAGTATGCTAAAAACTTTTGAACTACCATGCCTCCCTTTTGCCTAGGTTGAAAAAACATTGATTAATGGACCCTTGGTGGGCGCTTCCTCCAAATAAAGGAGAAGGATTTACGATGGAATGTAACAAAGAACTTCTTGGGCGGTGGCAATGGTAGAGCCATAAACAGATAAAGGAGCTTAGATAGTATCATTTTTACAGCTGAAATTCTACCCATCCACGAGAGCCCAAGCCCCTCCCAGCTTTCCAGTTCTGAAAACAGTTCCTTCACTTTCAAAGGAAAACTAGCTGCATAAAGATCCTGCAAGGTTTTAGTGATATTAATCCCCAGATATCAGATAAAACATGGGAGTCCATTGAAAGGAAAATTGCATCCGCAGCTCCACCTCCTGGTCCAAAGCCAAAGTCACGTTGAGTATCTCTAAATTGTTCATATTTATTTTAAATCCGGAAACCAAGCCAAGCAGTTGCAACTCCTGCAAGATTCCAGTGAGAGAGCTATGGGGATCAACAAGCATAAGCAAAACATTGTCTGCAAAGAGCATGATTTTTGATGTAATGCAACCCCAGGTAATCCCTTTAATGTCCTGATTAGCCCGAATGACGCATGCTAAAGGTTCAAAGATCAAAGCAAATAGTAAGGGTGACAGAACACAACCCTGTCACATGCCACAATGCAATGTAAATGTTTCTGAGTGACTACCATTGATCTTTAGACAGGCCTGGGGACATGTATAGATCAGCTGAAGCCAGGAAATAAAACGACCATGTAAGTCAAAATTTTCTATAACCAAGAACATAAATGGCCATTGTACCCGGTCAAAGGCTTTCTGTACATCAAGGGAAAGAAGTAACATGGGAATATGACCCACTCTAGCATGATGGATAAGATGTAAAGCCTTTCTGATATTATTAAAGGTTTGTCTGCCAGCAATAAACCCAGCTTGGTCCTCATGAATGAGGACCGGCATTACTCACTGGAGTTGATTCACTAAAGTTTTTGTGAAAAGTTTATGATCAGTATTAAGTAGCAAGAGTGGCCTGTATGAGCCGCATTGAAGAGGGTCGTTTCCTGGCTTCAATAATAAAGTGATCATAGCCAGTCACCACATAGCTGGCAAATCCCCAGACTCATCTAGATCACTAAATACTCTAATAGCAAGGCTAATATTGCTCTAAAGTTCCTATAGAATTTATTTGTAAAACCACCAGGGCCTGGTGATTTGCCATTAGGTAATCCCTTAATTGCTTCCTCCACTTCCTCTAGAAAGCGCCTCCCTTACCGCCTGAGATAACATAGGCAACTGTATCCCATCCAAATAAGCTGGAATCTCTAAAGGGCCAGGGATTGCAGCAGGAGTGTATAAACATTGATAAAATTATACAAAAAGCTTTTTCAACTTAAAGGCCAGGAGACAGCTCGAGCGATTGCCAAATTCAAAATGAGCTTGGCGCACCCGCTGTAATTGTTCAGTTATGATTGCCAGCTGTAAATCATGAATCTCCATATGAAGCTGCTGGCACACTCACTCTTCCAGCTCCACTATACCCCCTCCCTGCTTTGATTCATCTTCTACCCGAGCCAATCGGGACCTCAGGGTGCTTTTCCTCTGTCTCTGAGCTCTCGTGACATGGACCTGTAATGCTATCAATTTCCCCCACATTACTGCCTTCATGCCTTCCCATAAGATCATAGATGACACTTCTCCAGTATCATTTAAGTGACAATAATCTTTCAAATCTTGTTCCAATTGTGTCAGATGCTCAAGAAGGGACAACAGAACGTTGTTAAGTCTCCAGTGTCTAGATGGTCTGCCCTGCTCAGAAGGCCCCAAGCAGAGAATCACAGGGGCATGATCAGACTATGTATGAGGGGCAATACTGTGCAAGTCTATCTTTTGTAACATCACTGGGATCCCCAGCCAAAAATCAATACGGGAATATCTGGCGTGTGTCTGGGAATAATATGTATAATCTCTAGCAAGGGAATTGGCACATCGCCAGAGATCCAACAGATTCCACCAGGAAAGAAATTAGAGCAACAAGGCTTGGTCTCGATGAGCATATTGAATTTCCAGAGATGAACTGTCTAGGCTAGCATTCAATGTCCGATTAAAGTCCCCTCCCAACAAAAGAGTTCCCTCCGCATTTCTTAGGAGCAAGGGATCCAAGCACTGCACATACTCCTCATAGTCTGCATTTGGAGCATATACATTTACAATAGTTTAAGAATGATTATTAAAGAGGAGCACTAGCAATATGTATTGGCCCCCTGGGTCCATGACCACCCGCTTCACTTGCCAGCTCCTAGAGGCAACACTGCCTTAGTTTTATTATGCAAGGTATTAGAAGTAAAATACATGAAGGGATACTTAACATGTCTGCAATATCTTTCATGGTCCTGTCTCAAGTGCGTTTCCTGTATAAGTGCAATGTCCACTTTTAAGTGCAGTAACTCCCGAAAGAGGAGACTATGTTTGTTGGCGAGTTAAGCCCCCGCACATTGAGGGACATCATAACACAGTCACCCATCCATGTACTGTACGTAGACTGTCGCACACGGCCTAAACACAAAAACAATCATACAAATTGAGCACATTTGAATGACAGTATCCCCCGATTTCCTAGATGCCACAGCCCCCTTATCACCCCAATCCCAACCCCCCCTTCCCACCCATCACCCATATAGGAGCAAATCTACAGAAAGAGGAAGAGTGTCCCGAACACAGGCCATATAACACCCCCAGCACCAATCGCAGCAAAAAGTATTTCTGAGCTGTGGGAATTATAGCAAAGTCCCTACTAATACAGGAGCTAAGGCCATCTCACCAAACAAAAGTAGGGAGCCTCTGTCATAGCATTTACATAGCTGACGAGATGCAGCCAGGGTCACTACCGATTCTGGTAGAATTTCTTTGGCCTCTGTCACCGATCGAACTTGATGGGGCTTACTGTCTTTATAAAACACCAGTTTAAACTGATGCCTCCATTTGTATTTTATGCCCTGTTCTCTAAAATATGTGGTAAGAGGACGCAGTTCTGCCCATCTCTGCATCATCGCAGCTTCTAAGTCCTGGTATACTTCAACTTGATAGGATCCCCATTTGAAGTTCTCTGACTTGTGAGCCGCTTGCAGGGTCTGTTCCTTCAGTTTGTTATCTGAGAAGCAGGTTGTGATATCTTTGGGTTTGTTCTTGTTAGGTGGCCCCAGAGCTTGTGCGCTTGCTCTAACTGTACTGTAGTAGGATTTAATGGTTGTCCGCATAAGTAGGAGTTTCGGGTATGCACCGAAATCGCAGATTATGGCGCCACCCTCTGTTTTCCAAATCCTCCAGTTTATCTAATATACGTTCAGCTTGTGTTTGTGTTAGCTTCAGATCTTTATCAAGGGCCCCCATAGTCTCCGCATGCTCATCCAATCTTAGTTCTGCTTCTTCTAACCTGCGGCCCAGCTCACCAATCTCGCCCCTTAGGTCAGCTCCTAGCATCGTGATCTATGTCCGAAGAACCTTGACATCTGCCTTAATTTCTTGGAGCCACAGATGAATCTTTCCAAGGAGGTTTGAATCCAGTTCCTCTTTTTGCTCCTCCAATGGTGTTATATCTGATCGCAGGGATACATGACCAGATGAAACCCCCGATACTGCAATTGAGCGTGCCAAGTGGTCTCCCGCTGATGCGCCGCTGTAAGCAAACAGCTAAGTTTCTGGTGTTTAGTTTTTGAGACATCTCTGTCAGCTTGTTGAGTCTCTATGCTGATGAAAATTATATATTTGAATAAAGATGACTCCCGAGTGTTTCCACGATTCTAATTATTGCAACAGCTTGCTTGGAACGCAACTCTCAAGCGGCCATTTTGCTCAGTGACATCACTTCCTCCCTCAGTATTTTGGTTTCTTACAATTTTTTACTTTTCAAATCTGTTCTTTTACATATGATATGTTAAAGGTGTATAAAATACAGAGTGGAGTGGAACGAATCGTTTGTTTACTTTGTTTCCAAAAACAGAAAGACTATGTAATGAAGGTGCTAAGTATTAAATTTATCACAAATCAGAGAATATGTTTTTTCACTCAACATGTAACTAAACTCTGGAATTCATTGCCAGAGAATGTGGTAGAAGCAGTTAGCTTAGCAGGGTTTTAAAAAGGTTTGGACTTTGATAGCATAACAGTTCATCTCCAGTTGTCTCCCATTTATTGCTGACTTCAGCTGAGCTGAGTTTCATTCTTGTCCTTTTCTGTATTTAGTAGGCCGCAGTGGTGCATTTGTTTTACTCAGTGAACTGCATGTTGGCAATTACAGAATTTTTTCCATGGCAGAAGCTGTTGCTATCACTGTTTTCAAGACAAACAGCTACATTTTGTGATCTCAATTGATGAGAAGGCCCTTTTCCTCAGTGTTGGTCTATTGACAGCAAGTAAACGTGTTGATTTAACTAAAGCCCTTACCCCTGGTGACATCTCAGTGCAGGGGCCTTTTTAAGAGATGCTGTCACCAGTGCAGATTGTTTCCCAAGGGGTCTGTCTATTTGGGAGACATTATTGGCTTTTCTTTGGATTTTGTGTGTCCAACCATCTAGGAACTGTTGCTTTTTAGCATATTTATAAATTATTCAAAGTTGTTAAATATGTGAGCAGATTGTGAGGAAATTGCAGAAGACTGGGACATTGGGCACTAAATGACAGATGAAATTCAAAATGATACATATAAAAAAACATAGTCCTAACTATAGTTACATGATGCTGGGTTCCATATTAGGTATCACTACCCAGGAAAAGGGGTTTTGTGGAAAATACATTGAAATTCTGGGCTCAATAAGTTATGTAACATTGAAAAGCAAACTGAGTGTTGGGAATTATTTGGAAATGGATGGAGAATAAACACTGTTACAATAATTCTGTGTTGATCCACTGGTGTACTGTACTCTGCCCCATCTCAAAATAGTATAATGGAATTAAAAGAGATACAGAGGAGGAAGAACAAAAAGATAAAGGGGATACAGTGGCTTCCCTGTGAAAAAAAAGGTTAGAGAAGATCGAGAAGAGGCAACAGAAAGGATACATAATAGAAATCTTGAAAATTATGAGCAGGGTGGAACAGGTAAATAGTATATGTACCCATTCTAATAATAGCAAGATGAGGGGACACTTCCTGAAATTCGCAAGTAGAACATTTAAGACAAATTAGAGAAAGTATTTTTTTTCATTTAATAGCAGAAGATATGGTGAATATCCATTATGAGGAACAGAAGGGATGGGCAGAGATTACTTGGGGGCTGTGTCTTTGTACCAGGAGGTAATATAGCTAGACTAGATGGGCTTTGAGGCCCTTAACTGCCATCATATTCTATGTTTCTGTATGTCTGAAAATTCCAGAGAGCTGTAACTTTAATCCCAACCAATATGATAACTTCAAAGTCTTCTGTGGACTATTAGAACTAGCAGCTGTTTTTCTGTATAGGAATATTCCAGCTCCTTGAACTAGGAGGTTGTTTTGGGTTTTGTTTGTTTGTTTGGGTGGTTTTTTATGACAGTTTGCATCCTTTAGCATGCCAGAATTCTTCTGAAACAACATTAAGATTATTAAGCCTTAAACTCCAGTTTTACCCAAAATTGTTATTTGGCTCACTTTCATTATTGTCTCCAGTGAACTATATTTTCCTTTTCTATCCTTGCTACTTTCAAGTATTCACACTCTCCTCACTTTCACACTTTAGCAGAAAGGAAACTAACAGAATAAACTGCTGGCAATTGATGGTTGCTTAGCAACCAGAAGTCAACAGTAGGACTCTCAGATTGGGAGGTCCTTTGAAGCAGAGATATGGCCCATAAATACAATAAAATGTTATCTTTCGAGAATAAGCATTACAGGTAAATCATTTATCTTATATTTTATTTATTAAGATTTATTAACCACCTTTATGAAGAGACTCACACAAGGCAGGGCTGGCTCAACCTGTGGACCAGAACTTGTAGTTCTGATTTCCCCATTGCATTCCCTAAGAAAAGCAAGATGTTGGGTCCTATCTTTAAACTTGACAGGATGAAGATAGGACCCAATGTGGTCAACTGGATTAAGAACTGGTTGACAGACAGACACCAGAAGGTGGTGGTTAATGGAATTCACTTGGATGAGGGAAAGGTGAGTAGTGGAGTGCCTCAGGGATCGGTGCTGGGGCCGATTCTGTTCAGTATATTTGTGAGTGACATTGCCGAAGGGTTAGAAGGTAAAGTTTGCCTTTTTGTGGATGATACTAAGATTTGTAACAGAGTGGACACCCCAGAGGGAGTGGAAAACATGAAAAAGGATCTACAGAAGCTAGAAGAATGGTCTAATGTTTGGCAATTAAAATTAAAATTCAATGCAAAGTGATGCACTTAGGGAGTAGAAATCCACGGAAGACTTATGTGGTAGGCACTGATAGTCTGAAATGTACAGACAGGGAGAGGGATCTTGGGGTGGTAGTATCTGAGTATCTGAAGGTGACGAAACAGTGTAACAAGGGTGGCTGTAGCCAGAAGGTTGCTAGGCTGTATAGAGAGAGGTGTGATGAGCAGAAGAAAGGAGGTGTTGATGCCTTTGTACAAGTCGTTGGTGAGGCCCCACCTGTGTTCAGTTTTGGAGGACATATCTTGCTAAGGATGTAAAAAGAATTGAAGCAGTGCAAAGAAAAACTACAAAAATGGTATGGGATTTGCGTTACATGTCTTATGAGGAGAGACCTGCTGACCTGAACATGTATACCCTGGACGAAAGGAGAAACGGGTCATATGATACAGACGTTCAAATATTTGAAAGGTATTCACCTGCAAACAAACCTTTTCCGGAGACGGGAAGGCGGTAGAACTAGAGGACATGAAATGAGGTTGAAGGGGGGGCAGGCTCAAGGAAAATGTCAGGAATGGGAGGCGGGGCTAGTGCTGGGCAGACTTCTACGATCTGTGCCCTGAAAATGGCAGGGACAAATCAAGGTCAGGTATACATATAAAGTAGTACATATGAGTTTATCTTGTTGGGCAGACTGGATGGACCGTACAGGTCTTTCTCTGTCGTCATTTACTATGTTACTATGCAAATCCCAGCATACATTGGGGCAGTGGTGTTCCTAGGGGGGCGGACACCCGGGGCGGCGCCCCGCCCCCCCCCCGGGTGCAGCACCCCCCCCCCGATGCAGCGCAGACCCCCCCCCCCGTGAAAGAACCCCCCCCCCGGGTGCATGCCGCTGGGGGGGTTGCCGCAGCACGCGCCTGCTGCGAGTTTACTAACTTTGCTCGTTTGCTGCAGCTCCCTCTGCCCCGGAACAGGAAGTAACCTGTTCCGGGGCAGAGGGAGCTGCAGCGAACGAGAGAAGTTAGCGAACTCTCGCAGTAGGCGCGCGCCTGCTGCACCCCCCAGCGGCGTGCACCCGGGGCGGACCGCCCCCACCGCCCCCCCCCCCCTTGGTACGCCACTGCATTGGGGTAAACCCAGGACTGGATCAACCATGTTCTGTGAATCTGGATCTAGTTGGCAGCCTCGGTTAAATGTTCTCATCATTTGTAAAAATAATGCAGTAACAGTTTTTCTGCCACACAGTTGTACTTACAGCAATTAAATCCTCATAGAACGTAAAGACCCTAGCATATTAAGGGGCTTCTTTTGTATCTCTGTAAACATGTTTAGTACATCTTTCCCAAAACCATGCAGATTGCTTTTCATATACAGTCACCTCAAATCGTGAGTTAAAATTGTGGTGTTAATCAGTATGTAGAAATTTTCTGATACTGTAGCAGATAAAATGACCTGTCATTTTTATGTGTGTTTCATGAGGACACTTGTCAAGAATTTGTCATTGTGTCTATCCTTATGCTTTTTGGAGGAGCTTTGTTTGTGGTGGATTATTTCAGCTGAAATTTGGTAGGAGAGTGCCTTGCAGACACTTCACTGCCTATGCCAAATTTCAGCAAAGGGCCACTAGGGTGTCTGGATGATCAGGCCAGCAGTGATCCCTCAGGAGGAGGGAAACCAAAGACACAAAAAGTGGAAGAAGGTAAAACCTGGCTTAGCATGTGTTACACTGTCAGTGTATGTGTTTACTATTACTTGTGATGTAACTATTGCTTAATGTTGCTGTTAAAAAAGAGGAGGTGGAAGAATGGCTCTGATATAGCAGGATCTATTGTGGCGGGCCAGCCCCTCTACCTTCACCATTCCTGTGATCATGATGACAGTATTTCCTTCCCTTTTAGCAGATTCTTCTGTTCAAAATAGGAAGCCTCTGAGAGCAGGAATAGTCATGGGGTTCAGGAACATGACTATCCTGCATTTCCCCACTTTAGGCCTGGAAACAACCCTACATGCTTAGTACAGCTGCCGCCACCATTCTACACCTTCCCCAGTACTGACCTTGCTGTTCTTGCTCACTGTACCATAGCTTCACTCGCATTCTTTCCTTCCTCACCTTGCCCCATAAGCTGTGTTCCTAATGCTCTTGCATTCCACCCAGCCACACTACCACTCTCATCTTATTTCTCCCCACAACCTGGTACTGCCTCTACTGTTGCTCTCTCTGTAAATCAAAAGCGGAGAATAGTCAAGCAGCCCCCTTTGCTTTTCTATGACTCAAAACTAGTAGGCTTCATTTCGGAAACTACAGCGCTTATAGGAGTTTTGCTTATTTCCTGATGATCATGAGGAAGATTTCTTAAAACCATTTGTGGGTGGTAACATACAACAGTATTTCAGTTACACATTTATGGACCTGGGTTTATACCAGTGTTCCTACGGTGCCTGTTTCCTAAAGGAACATTGATATCTATGTTTCTTTATAAAATAGACTCCCCAGATGGAGCCTCAACAGCAAACAAATGTCCACACATAGCATTATACCAGCTCTGAGGCAGGTGTAATTGTGTGTACACTCATGTATTCTAGGCATATATCACAGCTAAATGTCCGCCCCTCCTCAGGAATATCTCTATGCATATATACTGCTGTGCAACTTTATAAAAGACTTTTCTCTGTAATAAAAAAGCCTTTATATGTGGAAAAACCTTTATAAAATTATCCTACCCCTTAATAAGACTTTCTCACAGACAGAATTTTTAATTGGCAGTGCATAGGGGAGTACCCTGTTATGCAAATAGGTTGGATTCAAACCTCATCACAGAACACCTTGAACAATGGTGGCTGAGAAGGCTTTCACATTCCATTGGAATTAAATGTCTCTCCATAGCTATTTTGTGCTTGAGAAAGATCTTGATTAGAAAGGGAAAGGGGATGAGACTTGATATACCACCTTTCTATGGTTAAATGGTTTACATATTATATACAGGTACTTATTTTGTACCTGGGGCAGTGGATGGTTAAGGGCTTCTTTTACAAAGCTGCGCTAGCAATTCCCATGCAGTAAATGAAAGGAAGCCCATAGGAATTGAATGGTCTTCCTCTCATTTGCTGCACCGGGAATTGATATACCACTCTTCAGATTAATATCAAATAACTTTCCTGCAGTTTTCGACATTGAGAACTGCTTTGGAAGTAAGGAACTTTGATACATAACTGAGTGAATAACTGTGGAACCCAAAGCGTTTTGCATAAAATGATGGTATGTAACCTGTATTGGTCATGTCAGGCAATGGAGCTATCTTACAACATGCGATAGTGTCACAGTTCAATTCTGGTCTTTGATTAACAAGGCAGTGGCGTTCTGCCACACTGCCACAGTCATTATGAGGGCTGGGGAGGTAAGCTCCTGTGATGCTATGACATCTGAACACACTCATTCTGGTCAGCAACAACATCAAAGGATAATCCCTCAACAACTTGGGGTACTGTTTTACCAGCCACAGTCCTATATATTATGCAAATTAGATGTGTGCCCATGGGCAGAAAACATATATTTTTCACATGGCATTAACCGAAACTGGTTCGCCACCTCAAATAATGTAGACAGCTATAATTTTATCAGGTAACTGCATTTAACTTGAATTGATTTCATCAGTGCTTTCCAACTTTGAGAAGGCAGTGCATCCCAGGGAGCAAACCTACCTTCTGTGGAAATCAATGACTAGTAAGGGTTGATTGCTTTGAGGGCACTTACATTGTAACAAGATTAACTGAAGGTTAAGGAGATGACCTCAGCATTGACTTCAGTAGCTGTTCTGCTGCAAGTACGTTCAGGAGTGTATCTGTGTGTTCAGCGATGAAGCACAGCTTCTGATTATGCCGGAATCCTGACCTTTGTTAGAGTATTTTAATATGTTTCTTGAGCATTGATGTTTCTTATACTCGGGCATGATCCTGTGCACTTTTGTAGAAGGGCAATCAAATAGATCATGACATAATATTATTTACAGGTCACACTTCTGTCGAGTGGAATGTTTTAGAACATATGTGCTTGAACATATCTCCAAAAGCTTAATATTTATTCAGTAAGTTAAAAGTAAATAAAACTCTGGTTGCAAGTTGTCATATTGGGCTACTTTTCTTTTGAGCCCATCTTGTTAGTGTAACCCTATGGGTTAAATTTTAAAAGATTACCTGGCTCATTCTGAATCTGGTATGGAGACAGTGAGCAGTGCAGTTAAACTGAGTGGTCTGTGTGCATGCGCTGAATGTTCTGCATGCTGATGGAACTCTCAGGAGAGTGACAAACAGCTCAGGCTGGCAGTTGGGATGGAGCTGTATTGATGAGAAGATGTTACTAGGAAAAGACTGGAAGAAAGTTTATGCTGGAGATCATCACCTGAAAGAAAAGGCGCCCACCATTCAAGAGAGAGAGAGAGAAAACAGAGAGAGCAGCTAAGTGACTGAGACTATTTTAAAAAGTGCACAAAAGAGAAAATAGTAAAGGAAACCTGAACAATAAATGAGAGATAACTAAGGAAAAAAAGAGTAGAGTTACATGTTGAGATCCTTGAGGGTCTATGGAAATCTGAAATACAGGAGAAAAGAAATGTTAAAGAATCTAGTGTTTTGTAAAATTGAATGTGCTTACATGATTTATGTACCTAATATTTATAGTTATCTGAAAATGCTCCCAATGTTTAAACCTGTAATTGAAATACATATGTTGAATGTGCAAGTTGGTAAAATTTAATTAACATTTAAATATAATTCAAATAATAAAAAAATATTTTCTTTTTATTGTTAAACTCCCTGGTTGGTGTTGAGTCATTTTGGGGAAACACTGTGACATATTTGGTACCATCATTGTAATACCTTGCTCTGCCACCAGGGGGTTTACAATTGGCATCATGGACAGGATAAATCACCCCACTTAACATCCTGGGGGTGTCCTTGCCTGTAAATTTAAAGTGTATTGTGGAATGTGTATCAGTGGGTTCTTTCTGGCTAATTTTTAGGTCCCCCAAGGGTCTGAGTTCACTCCCAGCCACAAAATGGAGAAACAGAGAAGATTTTGGGATCGAGGAGCAGATTATAATAGAGGAGATTACTGGGAAGAAGAAGAATACTATACAAAAAATGCAGCGTGGCATCATGGACAGTCGAAGCACGCGCCATTTAAAGCCCTGCTGCGTGCTGGCCGTCTCCAGGCTTCCCCTGCCCTGCTTGCTTCGGATGATGTTCGTGCCTTAGTCCCGCCTTCGCAAAAAAAGGAAATGACGTCAGAATGAAGGCGGGACTAAGGCATGAACATCATCCGAAGCAAGCAGGGGAAGCCTGGAGACGGCCAGCACGCAGCAGGGCTTTAAATGGCGCGTGCTTCGACGGAGGTAATTTAAAAAAAGACGGAGGGGAGCAGGAGGGGAGGGTGGGAGCGAAGGACATGGTTGGGTATGCTTCGGAGCGGCAGGGGAGGTAAGCATGGCCTGTGATGGCACCCTCCTGCCATGCTTACCTCCCGCAATGGAGCCAGCTCGCCCCCAACAACAACCGGCTCGCAAGAGCTGTCAAAATTTAACAAGCGGCTCTTGCAAGCCGGTGCGAGCCGGCTCCAGCACACCACTGGACAGAGGTAATATTTGGTGCATAGGCCTCAGAGTCGTGATGGTCATTTCAGAAGCATGGACCATGAGGTGAGTAAATCAGACCTATCCATATTATCTCCTTTAATATTTACATGGTGAACGGAGTAAAAAGGGAACCTGCACATTTACCTCATAACATGAGTTATTGTGCACCTATTTAAGTCAGATTTTCAGTAAACATGCAGAAATGTCTTGAAAACATAGCAATAACAGTACATGTTACTACACCGTAATGCTGCTGTTACATACCTTGTAAAATGCAAGACTCAGAAATTTGAATGAAACAAAAGAGTTGTCCAACATTTATCTGGCAAAAATGTATGTAACCTTTTTCAGGGGCCCTTTTACGAAGCAGCAGTAAGCCCAACGCGGGCTTACCAAACACTATTCCAAGACTATCACTGGCCCAACGCAGCCGCCAACGGTAGCTCCGGGTCAAGCGTGCACCGTTTCTGTGTAAAAAAAAAAAAAAAAATGAAAACCCCTGAAATGATTAGTGCGGCTGTAACCTAGCGATAATTGGGCATCACTACCCTTTTGACATTCTGTTGTACTGGTTTCAGAAGCTTATTTAAGCCTCCTGATGTCCAATTCTTTGTCAGAAATTCAGCAATAAATCGTTTTGTAACCTAACGTTTAGTTTGTCACAAGAACTTGATGAGAACTGTCTTCAGTAAACACCATTCTCATAATTAGAAACATAGAACACGATGGCAGATAAGGGCCAAATGGCCCATCCAGTCTGCCTATCCTCAGTAACCACTAACTCTTCCTTTCCTAAGGAATCCCACATGCCTGTCCCACACGTTCTTAAATTCTGACACAGCCCTCATTTCCACGACCTCCATTGGGAGGCCATTCCACACATCCACCACCCTTTCGGTGAAAGAATATTTTCTTAGATTCCTCCTAAGTCTATTTACTCTTAACTTCATTGTATGCCCCCTCATTCCAGAGTTTTCCTTCGTTTGAAAAAGGCTCGCCTCCTGTATGTTGACGCCACTGAAGTATTTAAATGTCTCTGTCATATTCTCTCTCTCTCGCGCCTCTCTTCCAGCATATACATGTTGGGGTTTCTAAGTCTGTCCCTATATGTTTTATGACAGAGACCCCCATTTTTTCTAGTACCATCTACATTTGCAAACTTTGACTGCCCTTCTCTTGTTCAGTCTATTTCTGAATGTGATCTTGCTTCTTCAGTTGCAGTCAGCTACATAAAGAGGATTTGATTACTGTGGCACAAGTATTCCATCTAGGATAACATCGAGAATAAATTATTACAATATAAATATATGGGGCTTCCACAAAAAAATGTTAAGATAGTTGCAGTTAGCTCTACATACAGTGGTTTGGATTTTAGATGATCTATGGCTGAAGGATTCTGTATCGCTGGTGCTGCAGTCTTTATACTATCTACACACAGTGCTTTTTTTGTGCCGGTACGCAACGGTACGGCGTACCGGCACCTTTTTTTGCCCGCCCCGCCCCCCGCGACACTCCGGGCGAGTCCTGCCCTTAGGTTTTTTTTTTTTTTGTTTTTTTTTTTTTAAAGACTCAAAACGCGCGAACGATGCAGCCGGCAGTGATTGAAAGAGGCTGTTTGAGCTGGCGTCTGCGTCGGAGCTTCCCTCACCCTCTGCGAGTCCCACGAAACAGGAAGTTGTAACAACGAAGGCGGGACTCGCAGAGGGTGAGGGAAGCTCCGACGCAGACGCCAGCCCAGACAGCCTCTTTCAATCGCTGCCAGCTGCGTCGTTCGCACGTTCTGAGTCTTAAAAAAAAAAACTAAGTGCAGGACTCGCCCGGAGTGTCGCGGGGGGGGGGGGGGGAAGGATTGGGGAGAGAAAGAGGGAAACCAACAGAGGGAAGGATTGGGGAGAGACAGAAAGAGGGAAACCAACAGAGGGAAGGATTGGGGAGAGAGGGAAAGAGGGAAACCAACAGAGGGAAGGATTGGGGAGAGAGGGAAAGAAGTAAACCAACAGAGGGAAGGATTGGGGAGAGAGGGAAACCAACAGAGGGAAGGATTGGGGAGAGAGGGAAAGAGGGAAACCAACAGAGGGAAGGATTGGGGAGAGAGGGAAAGAGGGAAACCAACAGAGGGAAGGATTGGGGAGAGAGGGAAAGAGGGAAACCAACAGAGGGAAGGATTGGGGAGAGAGGGAAAGAGGGAAACCAACAGAGGGAAGGATTGGGGAGAGAGGGAAAGAGGGAAACCAACAGAGGGAAGGATTGGGGAGAGAGGGAAACCAACAGAGGGAAGGATTGGGGAGCGAGGGAAACCAACAGAGGGAAGGATTGGGGAGAGAGGGAAAGAGGGAAACCAACAGAGGGAAGGATTGGGGAGAGAGAGAAAGAGGGAAACCAACAGAGGGAAGGATTGGGGAGAGAGGGAAACCAACAGAGGGAAGGATTGGGGAGAGAGAGGGAAACCAACAGAGGGAAGGATTGGGGAGAGAGAGGGAAAAACAGATGGAAGGATTGGGGAGAGAGGGGAAAAACAGATGGAAGGATTGGGGAGAGAGAGGGAAAACAGATGGAAGGATGGGGAGAGAGAGGGGGAAAAACAGATGGAAGGATGGGGAGAGAGAGGGGGAAAACGGAAGGATGGGGAGAGAAAGAGGGAAGACGCTGGATGGAAGAATGCAGAAAGAAATAGGGGAGACACTGGAAGGATGGGGAGAGAAAGCAGAGCTGCTGGATGGAAAAGGGGAATAGAGAAAGACTGGAGAATAAGAGGAAGGGGCATGGGGAGAACAAGGGTGAGGAAAAGATGAAAAGCCACAGGTAGATGAAGGAAATTAAAGAATGGATAGTAAGAATGAATTAAATCTGGACAGAGAGAGAGCCTGAAAAATATTGAAGAAAGCAAAGAAAAAGGAGACAAAAATGACAAATGGCACAGAAGAGTTAAGCGAAAACAAAGGAAAGCAGAATCACAGACTGGGACCAATATGGAAAGAAAAACAGTCACCAGACAACAAAGGTAGAAAAAAATCATTTTATTTTCATTTTAGTGTTTGTAATATGTCCAATTTGAGAATTTACATTGGCTGTCTTATTTTGCACTGGGTATACTGGAGCTGTAAGAGCTTACAGAGATTATTTATCATGAAAAAAAATCACGTTATTTTTTTCTCCTATAGTACTATAATATTTTCAATGATGTCTGTTTATATGCGCCATGGCTGGTATAGGGGGTGTGGTTAATGTGGGTGTGGCTATCATAGGGGTGGAGCCATATGTGGTGACCCCGCCCATAATGAGTACCGGCACCTTTTTTTCTACAAAAAAAGCACTGTCTACACATATCCTTAGATTCTATATATGACGCCTTGGGTTACATGCACAAATCTGGGCATATTCTGATTTGCACACATAATTTGATAGTGAGTTAATCAGTGCCGATGATTGGATGCTAACAAGCAATTAGCACTAATTGGCAATCATTAGAATTTACATGCACTATTCACTAAGCGTACTCTATAACGTAGTCCATGTAAATTCTAGCACATGGATCCCCAAAGGGGACATGGCTAGAGCATGGGTGGGTCATGGGCATTCCAAACATTTACATGCAGTGTTATAGAATAACCCGTTCTGCACCTAAAATTAGGTTACACCAGGTTTTCATTAGCATAAATGGCTGCACCTAAATTCTAGTTGTATGGATGGTCTTAGCACATTCTGTAAACCATGCCTTCAGAATATGCCTATGCATATTTTCCTTCAGCAGAAAGTTTTTTAGGCGACGTACATAGAATTAGGTCAATGTGTTGTGTGCACTTTAGAATCGTCAGAGTATTAAATGTCTCTGCACCAACGTGTTTAGCCACATGAATAGATTGTCTGGAAAGGGGTCGTTGACTCTTCCAGGGGTGAAAGAAGCTGGGCTGAAATACACATGATCAAACCCTTATCGATTATGGTGTCAACCATCTAAAACTCCACTCTAGATGTGGTTAAGGGTTGTAAAGACTAGCTACAGTTTCATAATCTAAGTTCATAATCTGGTTGTTTAAGAAGGCACTTTTAGGGGGTGATGTTTTGGAATTATAGGGGGCAGTGGAGTGTGGAAACCTTTGTCAGTGTGAGGAGAGGATGATTATTGTATAGAATTTTCAGATTTTATATTTTTGGAAGATTGTGGTCTTAACTGTATTTTACTGTAAACAATCTTAGGTTGTCCAAATAGGGACAGTCAAATGAAAGTATAACAACAATAGTTTCTTTCCATTGGTCCTGCACTATGTCAGTCTAGGACCACTTGAAAAGAAACAGTCTGCTTCCATTGGAACAAAAAGGAAACAATTGAAACACCATAGGCATGAAAGATCAGTTTCTGATTGATAAAATGATCCTGGAAAACTGCAAACCTCAAATGAACTTGAATGTATAGCTTGAATTGATTACAAGCAGGCCTTTGACTCATTGCCACACAGTTGGCTTTTGAAATGCCTGGAAATAACTGGAGTGAGTGAAAATATCAAAAAAATTCTGCAGAAAGCAATGAGTCATTGGAAAACAGAACTGACAGTTTGGCATGAAGAAGTGGATTGGGTAAACTTCAAGAGAGAAGTATTTCAGGGAGAATCACTCTCACCTTTATCACTCTAATTCTACTGTCACTTACACTAAGAAAGACAGTTTTAGGCTACCAAACTGGAAAGACATTTCAAAAAATTTTCACAGCTACTGCACATGGATGATTTGAAGCTTTATGGAACATCACTACTGGAATCCAAATCACACATAAATACCATCTGAATATTCAGTAAAACAATTGCCATGGAATTTGGATTCCATGTGCCACCCTAGCTATAAAAGAAAAGGGGGAAATGGTTGATATTGAAGGCATAGAAATGCCCCAAGGGACTGGATTGTGAAGGAGCCTACAAATATCTGGGCATCGTACAGGTGCGTAACATCACACATACCATGGCTAAGAACCAGTGGCGTAGTTACGTGGGGCCAGGGGGGCCTGGGCCCCTGTAGAATTTTCCCTGGACCCCCCCCCCTGCCGATGCCAACCCGCCATCGTCTGCCTTTGCTAGCGGGGGACCCCAATCCCCACCAGCCGAGGTCCTCTTCTTCTCGCAAAAGGCTTCCTTCTGTTTCTGACGTCCCCGGCCAGCAAAGGTAGGCGACGGGGGGTTGACGGCGGGAGGGGGGTCGAGAGGGTCGGCAGCAGGGGGGGGGGGCAAAGTTGGTGGTGGCAGCGGTGGGGGGGTTGGCAATGGCGGGGGGGGGGGGTAAAATGTGCCCCCTCACCTCGGGCTCTGGACCTCCCTCCCGCCAAAGTCTGTCTACACCCCTGCTAAGAACACAACCACCCAACCACCAAAGAATATATCAGAATGGTTAAGAAAATCCTAAAGGGTAAACTTAATGGAAATATCTTCAAGGTCACTAACATCTAGGCCAAATGTGTCATTATAGTGTGGGAATTCTGAATTGGACTTGAGCAGAGTTAGAAACTTTCGATCAAAATATGCAAAACTTCATGATCACTGCTCTGCAGTAGTTGACAATCTTTATCTTCTCTACAAGCATAGGTGGAAGAGGATTGTCATAGGTACTACTAACAATAGAAGAAAAGAAATGAGGCCTGGCTACCTACATTAACAATTGTAAAAAAGGTGAACTAAAACTAGTAAATCAACAAAGCTTACTTAAGATCATAGAAGCCAAGGAGGTCTACAGACAGCAAGTAAGAATTTGAAAAGGAATGTGACACAATAAATCATTCCATGGATAATATATAAAAGACACTGAAGGAAAATTTAAGAAAGGAATTAAAGGACTTATGGCATCACAGGAACAAACATTTTAAACAAATGGAGTAAAGGCTAAAATTGATAAAACATATAATGATAGCCTATGCAAAGAAGCCAAAGAGTCTGTGGACCACCTAGTCACTGGCTTCAAAATATCATCCAGACTGACTACAAGGAAAGACCACAACAAGCAGGCATGATATAATGGGATATCTGCTGAATGTATTTGCCAGTAATTACAAATTAGTGGGACCATAAAATCATAACCTGCAGAAAATGAGAGAGCCATTCTCTGGGACTTTAGGCTACAGACTGATAAACACTTGCTGCACAATATACTCATGTAATAGAGTGTATAGGAAGTTGTTGGTTCTGCTTAGTAATATTTCTACACAGAGCCACCTTAACAAGCTAGTATGGAGCAGAGAGGGTGTGGTTCAGGCATCCAGATAAAATTCCTGAGCATAGTCAAGCCAGGGAGGCCTAGGGAAGAGAGAAGCAGCCCTACAGCATATGCACCCAGTACTTATGTATAAGCTATTAGAAACCTGACTAAGGTAGGCCAAACTTTAACTTGAATCTTGTAAGAATCCTGTTTCTTGAGGACTGGCTGGAGCCAGGCTAGGGTTTTTGTAACACTATAGCTAAGCTATGCACACTGTGACCTTAGGCCTGTCATCAACAGGCCTGCATAAAGATTGTGTCTGAATCCCAAGAGATTATTTTTAATTCACTGTATCTGTGTGAAGTAACAGCCTTCAGCATCCTTTGTGTTTCGGGTTCACAATTTTTTGACAACGAAAAACACAACACCTGCCCTGATGCCCCACCTTAAGTCCCTTGCCACACTTAGTGTTGCACCCTTTCCTCACCAACCCCCCTCCCCCACAACAAACTGTCTGTATTAGGGTTGCCATCTCAGCAAAAAACGAAAAACAAAAAAACAAAACCCTGCCACATGTTGTGTACATTCTATGATTATTTCACAAATTTTACATAACAGAAATAGAACTCCAGTAACCAAACCCTACAAAAAACAAGCACATTCCAGATGTTTATAGAAAACTTGTCATAGTAAAGCAGCAGTAATGTCCAGGGATCAAATAACCAACAACCCTACCTATAATAAGGCAGCAGCCTACAATACCAATATAATTCCTTTTGGAAAAAGAACAGGTCAGATTTCTACAGATCCTTACATAGAAACTAAACACTAGCAGAATACTGCACTTTGGTCCACATACATGAATACTGTTCTTTGGTCACAAATATGAAACAAGGGACACAGATCAACAATAAAGATGTGAAGGCGAAGAAACTGAACTGGAAGCCTCAAGAAGTCAGACTCTGCTTGTATAGGTATAGCAATATGAGAGAAACAGAAACTGAAATGCAAGACATCAACGATACACGTTTCCCAGATCTGACATTTTCTAATTAATAAATTAAGAATAAAATATTTTTCTACCTTTGTTATCTGAACATTTTACTTTTTCATTAGCTTTGGTACCAGTGTCTCTTTTGCTTTTTTTGCCCCCTCCTACCCCCCCCCAATTCTCTTCCTATGGTCTCCTATCCATTTGACATTTGTTCTCTTTTCATGTCCACCATCCATCTTCTGTCTGCATCCCTTATCCATCCTGTCCAGCATCTCCACTCTATGTCCCTGTCTCCTCCCATGTTCAGCATTTGCCTTCTGTGTCCCTATCCCTACCCCTTTGTCCAGCATCAACCTTCAGTAACCTTATACCTCCCCTTATCCAGCTTATTCCCTCTGTTCCTCCCTCTGAGTGGAGGAGTAGCCTAGTGGTTAGTGCAGTGGACTTTGATCCTGGGGAACTGAGTTTGATTCCCACTGCAGCGCCTTGTGACTCTGGGCAAGTCACTTAACCCTCCATTGCCCCTGGTACAAAATAAGTACCTGAATATATGTAAATCGCTTTGAATGTAGTTGCAAAAACCTCAGAAAGGCGGTATATTAAGTCCCATTTCCCTCCCATTTCCCTCCTGCATATGTCATCCCAGAGTCGTCATCTCTCCCCTCTCCCACCCTACCGCCATTGGTTCAGCATCTCTCCCTTTCTCTTCCCCCATCTCCTAGTCCAAGCTCTATCTTTTCCCTCCACTCCCCCTCCCAATGAGTCCAGCATCTCTCCCCCTTTCTTCCTTCCCCTGAGGTCGAGCACTTCTCCACTTCTTTCCCTTTCCTTCTCTGGACAGGTCTCTGTTACTCTTTCCTCCACTCCCCTCCCATGTCTAGCATCTTTTCCCCTTTTTCAGTTAGCTCTTCCCTCTCTGCTCTCTTCCTTCTCCCCCCCCCCCCCCCAAAGGTCTGGCATCTCTCCCTTGCGCCCATATCCTGTATCAATACCTATCCATATCCTAGGCTCTTGAGAAGGACTAGATATTTAGAGGTGCCAAATCCAGCCAAGAGCATCTGGCTGGCACTCTACACAAAACTATAATAATAAAATATTCTCCTTCTCAAGTCACTGGCCTTTGCCTCTGTCATTCTCTCTTTCATCCTGGCTTTCAGTTTTCTCTCTCGTTGCAGCATTTCCCACATACCTATGGAGCTCATACCTCCATCAGCACATGACTCTGTTTAGTTTTTAGTGTACCTTACAGTGAAAATAAAATTGCATTTTTTTTGTCAGCAACAGAGAAGAAACCAAGGGGTGGCGGGTGGGCTAGCTGTTCCCTGTGATTCTGTGGAAAAATGGAAATTGAGGCACTTGCTATGGCGCTGTGGGAAAATGGATGCCCTGCTATGCAGGGACTGTGCAACATGTGCAAAATACAGCTGCATGGCTTTTGGTAGCGAAGAAGAAATATGATTCTATCTCTCCCATGTTAATTTAATTTCATTGGCTACCAGTAACTTATTGAGTTAAGTTTACCACAGGGATTTTGATCATTAAGATGTTGAGGTGAGATAGTGCAAGATATTTACAAGAGTTTATTCAACCATATGATACAGTTAGCTACATCATTTTAACTGTGATTTCTGACTTTGAAGGTAACATGTTTGTCTGCTGTGTAAAACTGTGTATTATCTACTGAAGGTCCAGCAATGTGGAACTCCCTCCCCACTTTGCTCCAGTTGGATCAGGAGTATCTTAAGTTCAGGAAGATTTTAGATGTGTTTTTTTTACCATGTGCTTTGTTGATTTGTGTTTTTATAGTTTGTTCTGTTGTACCGTGGGCTGTGTTTGTAATCCATGGAAATCTGTTCTGAGTAGTATTGGTGTATTACAGATCTGGATAAATTATAAATTGCTTGAAGATTTAGATGGTTACACAATTATCACCCTTGTTTGTTTGAATAAGAATGTTACTATAGCATTTGAATGTTATAACTTGTTATTTGTAGCCATATCACCTATTGAACAGGTCCCTGTCACCCAGCAGAGCTGGGATCAACCCTCCAAAAGCTGAATAAAGCAGGAGGTTCAGAGTTTCCACAAGCACGAAGGAGGGAAAGTGGGTTACTAAATGGCCTTGGGTTGGGCTCCCTTGACAGGAGACAGATGCTGGATAGGGAGGGGTATAGTCGTGCTTTTCAATTCTGTGGTAGTCAACAAGTGTCTCTGAGGAAATCATTGACAATAGTGGAAACAAAATGATAGAAGTTTGATTTGTAAATGATATAAGAGGTGTAGCCTAGTGATTAGAATAGCAGGCTATGATCCATGGCTCAAATTTCAAATTCGGACACTCCTTGAGCAAGTCACAACACCTTTCATTGCTACAGGTACAAATTTAGGGGCCCTTTTACAAAATGGCGGTAAGCCCAATGTGGGCTTGCCACATGCTATCCTGGAACTGGGCCAGCAGTATACGCCATTTCAGGTATGCCAGAAATTTATTTTCTTTTAATAGCATAGCGCTAACCCAGCGGTAATCGTGCATTGCTTTGCACTGCCTGGTTACTGCAGGAACCCTTACTACCACCTCAGTGGGTGGCAGTAATGCTCCCCACCGCATGATCACGTTGTAAGAGTACTATTACCACATTGCCAATTTTTTTTATTGGGGGGGGGGGGCATTTTACCCACTGTGGTAAAAAGGGCCCTGGCACATGGGAAAAACAGCCTCCGCTGCTTCCGCAGGGCCCTTTTTCCCCGCAACTTAGTAAAAGGGCCCCTTAATTTATAAGCCTTCTGGGATTGGGAAATACCTTAATGTAACTCACCTTGAACTCTAAATCCAAAACTGCTACTGAAAAAATTATACAGCAACAAAAGAAATGAAAATATCTTCCCCTGGACATCATCCATCCTGATCAGCATTTCAAAATACTGATTGTCAAGATCCTACCTAAACCTACACTACCCAAATTGCAAAGAACTGAAATACAAAACAACTTACTCATCCAGCTTCTTCTACATAAGCGCACAACTATGGAATGGCCTCCCAAAAGCTGTGAAAACAATCCACGACCACCTGAACTTCAGGAAATCACTAAAAAACAACCTCTTCAAAAAGGCCTACTGTCAGGTTCTCAGGTTCAGAGCCCGCGGGGCCGGGCTCTGGAGCAAACGTGAGCCCTTGGGCTGCTGACGAGGAGCGACAGCAGCAGGCAAAACCCACCAACCAACGCTGGGCAAGCACACCGGCACCGGCAGGGACTGCAGGCACCGCCCAGCGAGCCGGAACACATGGATTGGAATCCCCCGGACTGGAGGATACAGGACTGGAACACTGGACTGGAGCACACCAGACTGGTCAACACAGCTTCACCTGCACTTAGCTACTAAGCCCCCCAGGAGTTGAGCTCCTGGGTTCGAGTAGCCGGCAGGACTTACTGGATACCGGATGACACAGGGACCAGGACTGGAAACAGAAGTACTCCTAAACCTAAACTGATCTACGTGCTCCCAAGCCCTAAACCAGCAGGAGTGTTCCTAACAGTAAACTGACAAAAGGACTTCCTAAGCCCTATACTAAACAGGAGCTCCTAAGCCCTGCTCAAGAAAGGGACTTCCTAAGCCCTAAACTAGCAGAGCAGGGAACTAAACACAAAGCTAACACAGGTGCTACTAAGCACCAAGCTACAAGCAGAGCTCTACACTAACAAGCTAAACACAAAACTAACAAGCTACCTAAGCACTGCTCTAGCAAGCTAGATACAAAACTAACAAGGAGCTTCCTAAGCACTACTCTGGCAAGCAACCAGAAGAGCTCCTAGCACTAAAAGGGAAGACAAGGGAGCCACAAGGAAAAAGCAGGGAAGCTAACACATAAGCCAAAAGTGATTCTAAATCACCAAACACCAACAGCAAAGACTGCAATGCTCCCAATAGCACAAACACCAGAAGTACTTCTAACAGCAAACTCTGCAGTGTTCCTAACAACACCAAACCCTGAAGTACTTCTATCAGCAACAGAGCTTCCAAAGCCCTACACATAGCAATGCTTCCAAAACCAAGAGGGAAAAGCAGGGGAACCATAAGGGAAAAGCAGGAAAGCTAAACACACAGTCACCAGTGCACACTGCTTTAGGTAGGGTGGTGCAGTGTGCACTTCTGACTTTGTGTCTAGTTTCCCTGCTTGGTTTTGCTAAGGTCCAGGTTAGTGTTAGTGCAAACACCACCGTTGCAAAGGCTCTGAAGGAAACAACACCACTTCCTTATCAAAGTCCTCCCTGATGATGTCACACTCCCTAGACCCAGGCAACAGCACACTGAAACCCATAGAGGCCCAACCCACACCAATGCAACACTTGAAGCACTTGAAGCCAGTACACCCAAAGAGAGTTAGAGCTAACTCCGTCCACACACACAGCTGTAGTAAAGTGAAACCATTAGCCCTATGCTGCTGGAAGCTGCCAGCACAGGGAGACAGAGCCAGCTCAGAAAAGACAGACAAAAGAAACAGAAGCCAGCTAAGAAGCTGACCCCCAGGAAAAAGAGGTAAGTTTGAGAGGGGTTCTGACCCCAATCATAACACCTACACCAACGACCCAACATAAACCTCTTCACCCAGCAACACAGCATGACTATGTTCGTACTGGACAACACGCAATCTTCATCCCTTCCGACCCTCCACATATACCTCATACGATCACTATACAACTTTGTATTTGTTATCAACTGACTGGGCAAACGCCTTTGACGGTACTATGTAAGCCACATTGAGCCTGCAAATAGGTGGGAAAATGTGGGGTACAAATGCAACAAATAAATAAAATGTGCAAAATTTTGAAAATGGAAGGTTATTGACACCTTTCCTTCCTTCCCTTTCATGTAAAAAAGTAAAACATGCAAGATTATATCTTCAGTTTTTTTCTTGAGGGCAATGACACCAGTGTTAAAAAAGCATACTGTGATAGTAATGAACCTCACTGTTAAGTATGTGGATTATGATCTTCTCCAAAATTTACTGCAAATGTTCACCATAGCACTTTTTTCATGCCAAAGAGAGCTTCCGTCTGGAGTTTATAAGATCTAAGGTGTATAGGCATGCTATCCAGGTGTACTTGAAATTTTTTATTTTAATCGAGCCTCTGGTGCCCAAAATGATAGGAAATTCTATATCTTTGTGATATTTAATGTGTCTAATGCATTTCTTGATACTTGAGGATCTTCTCCACATAATTCACAGAGTAATCACTTGGGACTGACACTTCTATGAATTTCATTCTAGTGTTTTTCATGTACTACTGTGTCCAGTTCCTTTGCATTCAACTTTTTATTAGTTGGAAAGAGAATGTCCCAGGTGATCATAACCTCTTCATTCTCCATAATTCTGTTTAGAGTTATGATCCCAGTGCTTTTCTGGCCCAGTAATGTTGTAGTGTTTACAGAGTTTCTAATGAATGAAACATGCCACCTTGTACTTTTCTGTATATAAATTTTCTGTCTTCAGAACTTTGCCGCCAGCTACAAGATGAATTTCCAGCTCTTAGAATCTACAAATATCTGTTGTACCAATTTTTATATGTTTGCTGTGAACCATCTCATTTGTAATCCACTGTCCTGGACTGCTTGGCTACAACTATCAATCACTCATCCTTCGGTTTCATTTCACCTATCTTTAACCATACATGTGTCTGATTTTCATCAACGAATTGTTCCTGGAGTAGCAATTTGTATTTTCCAATCAGCTTATTCAGTCACTACTTGTTTTTCCTCATTTGCTGATTTAATTCTTTGCAGGGTTTTATTTACTCCTCTTGTGCAGATTCCTTTGCTTCCTTCCCTCTGTATATTGATGGATTCTCAAGTTTAATAGACATGGATCTAGATGTTTACTTTCATATTTCAACACCTTTTGTGAATTTGGGTCTTAAGACACTGTTAAATAAGTCTGGAGTCTAATGATAGTAGCTCTGTATGTCTAATCTATTTCTGTGAGACCTATTCCTCCTTTGGCTTGGCGAATATATAGTCTCTGGATACAAGGTCTTATCAATGACCTTGTGGGCATAAAGGGTTCTCTTAATTATACATCCTTTGTTTAGCTATCATTGCTGCTTCAGAGTATGTTAAAATGGTTTCACATATGAATCTAAGCAAACACCAAAAATGGAGAAAAGGTTCTGTATGAAAAAATACAGAAGAAAAGGAAGTAGAGGAGGACCAACAAAAAGTAGAAAAAGGAAACCATGGAGGCAAAAAATTACAAATACAAAGTTTGTTATAAAAAAAAATAGAAAATAAGCCAACAGGTTTATATAAAGCAAACCCTCAAAATCATGGGGAGTTCAGAAGAGGAACTCAACACGTTGCCGTGTTTCGGGTTTATCGCAACCACCTGCAACAGGATTCACACTAGTCTGAATAGTTCTAGACACGTGTCTATTGTTGGGGGTTAAATAATCCTCAAAAAGGAAATTATTGGCATAAGTGCTTTCCCTGCTAAATGCTCTGAAGGGTGCAAGTCTAATTTGTGTGATGGGCAGTGAAACGGACTGTAACCTTTCTTCTGTGTGCATAAAGATAAATTTGCCAGTTTGTTGTTGCCAGTAAAGTAGTGTGTGTTGTGTTTTGCTTTGATTCTTTTTCATTACCTCCTTGCAGAAGAGACCAATACCAGGTGGAAAACCACCAGCTGTGTTGTACATTATCTGGCTGACAGCAATAACAGAACAGAGGCTTGTGGGCTCTGCTGCTTTACTGGCCAAGGAAATGCAGGGAAAGACAGAGAATTGGGCAGTTCACCTTATGTCACTGGACATTATTTTAAATCTCTAGTCTGGAACGGTTAGCTTACTGTAGCATGACATCAGTTTCTCTGTATTTCAGATGTGCGTGATTATATTTAAGATTCTTGCAAGATGCTGTGGGGAGGGGAAGAGGAGGAACGCTTAGAAATGGTAGAGGTTTTTTTTTCCGCTCTTGCAGGTTCCTTCTGGGTCTGCTTTAAGACTTTCTTTGTCTGTCGTCCAACAGCTGGATCATGTTTTCCCATCTGACCTTAAATGTTCAGAATCAGCAAAGTAAAAACATGACAGATTTCAATGTCTCTGCTATAAGTCACCTCTAGTTCTTGCTTTTAATTTAAAATTATGATTTTACTTTTAAGAAGGTCATGGTTTAAAAGGAAGTGTGTGCAAATCAGTGGAAATCTGTATATATAGTAATAGTTTTAATACATTTTTCATTGTTAGCACTGCAGCTCTGTTTTCACCAGAGAATATCTATCATTTTGGTAAAGAGCAGTGCATTATTAAATAATAATCTCAGATAGAAGCTAACAAAGGTACACGTCTTTACAACAAGGAAGGAACATTCCTCCAGCATGAGCATTTTGTAAGTTGCAAAGCGAGTGAAATGGATTATAAGAGTTGAATGCTGTGAAGGAACTCCATAATGAAAGTCCATATATTATTTATTATTAATACTTGCCCTATAGTAATTAAACATTTTGCTGTTAATCTGTTATAAGTTTAGGAGCCTGATAGTTTCTAAAGTTGTTATCGGGCACACTGTCTCAAAATGTATATTATGGCAAGAAAGAACCTCACTCCTAAACCAGGGTATACAGTCTCTCAGATTTACTGCCAATGCTCACCTTTCCAGTGGGAACAGCCTTGTGGTTCTGTCTGGTCCATGTTGACTGTGATGTCATAAATAAATGGCAGCATGCACTAACCAGATGCCATGCCATGTGAGGTAGTTTGTAATCACTTTCCTGGCATAGATGCAGCACAGATGAAGCACGTAGATCCAAGTTGTTGCCAATTGTTGGCGCTAATTGACAACAATTTAGATTTACTTTCGCATCTTGCTAAACGCTATTCTATAAAGATGCACACATGGATCTTTTAGTGTGCTACTCTTTGGATTTCTTCCAGGTACTTATAACCTGAACTGGCCACTGTTGGAAGTAGGATACCAGGCTAGATGGACCATTGGTCTGACACAGTATGGCTATTCTTATGTTCTTATAAAGGGGGACTGTGAGGAACCTGCTTAAGGACCATCAGAAATTACTTAATGTAGTTCAGTGGCGTACCTAGCTTGGTTGCCATCTGAGACGGATCGTCACTGAGGCCCCCTCCCCCAGCATGTCACACCCCTCCGAGGCACATCACTCCTCTGAGGTGCAACAAACCCACCACCGTGCCTCCTAGCACGGGAGTGCACAGAGCAGTCATGCAGCTGGTGGCTCTACCGGTCCCCTGCCCCAGAACAGAAAGTAATGTCAGAGGGGACAGGGGACCGGCAGAGCCAACACCATGCAACTGTGCCGTGCACCCCCTTGCTGCCTGCACCCGGGGCGGACTGCCCCCACCACCCCGCCCTTGGTATGCTACTGGTATAGTCTATAACTGTGCTATGCAAGCTTCATTTAATGCTGCAGCTTTCTAAATGATGATTCCTTATTGGTCTTTGCATTTATATGACGTGCATGTTCCTCTGTTGTTGTTCTTAGGATTTGGCTTATGCCTTTAACAGTTGTAGCTCACACCTGTTACATGGGAGTCACGTTTCAACTGTATAATATCCAAGACTAGGGAAGACTCCAACGCAGTGAGCCATGAGAGTGATGACATAGGTGCTTCATGGAAGACATCCTGCTTTGTAGTAGGACAACATTTAGGCAGATGATGATGCTGAAGTTCAGAAACATCAGCATAACTCAAAACCTGGAGGGAGGTAATTTTAGACGTCATTTCTGCAGTACCTCGCAACAGATTATCCTCATATAGGCAAATTAAATCCATTTTGTAGCATCTACTTGAAGGCCAGAAACATCATTCCCATTTCTCTGATGCAGTTCTAATTAAACTAAGTTTTCTCAAGGGTTTTACCCCCTCTTAACAATAAAAGTTAAGAAAAGAAAATCCATCCTATTTATAATTTTAAATAGCAACTAAATGCATCTTTAGTGCTTCTAGTTGGGACTGTTAAAATGCAAGGTATATGGGTGGGTTAATCTGAGATTTTTAGTTAAATATAAATTCAGTGAGTGAGTAGGATCTTCAGTTTCTGTGGTTCTCTTTGTGTAAACTTGAACATGTTATTTTGTATGGAACTGGGTGATGGTAAACCTTTCAATATTTATTGTGTTGTGTCATTTATTCAGTGCTACCAAGTATAAACTGTATTTTAATTCCAGCAATGATATACTGAAACCAGTGTGTTGCTGAAATTAAATCTGTTTTGGTGTTACAGCTTCTTCTAATTCTATAGAATTTATACAACACAGAATCCTGAGAGAAACGAAACACAACCAAAATAATCGTGCGATGCACTATATTTTTGCAATAGCTTAAATTGATATTCTTTAACCTATCACACTTTAAAACTAATGGTAAGTTTGGGGGGGGGGGCATGCATGCAGTGAAATTTCAAGGGACATGGGCAAGATGGGAGGTGGATTGTTTAGAGGTCCTTAAGTAAGCCTGGTTAAGATTCCGCCCTATATGAGTTTTGGCATGCCTTCTCAATCAAACTGATAAAGTTGTTTTTATTCACCTAGTTAGAAACAAATCAACCAGAAAGCTCTTACAGATGCTATCCATTAAGATCAGCTTCCGCTGTAGCCAGTCAAATGAATCTAGCTGGTTAGATCTCCCTGCCCCTTCCCCACTGGGGGCCCCCTGAAGACTGATTACCTTCTGCTAACCTTCCTGTGTTGTTCTAGAAAGAGGAGGAGGAGTTCCTTTGGCTGCCGCTTATGGATAAATTCTTTGAGATGTTTTGCAGAGCCTTAGATGTGTACAAGCTTCCGTGTGAGTGCTTTTGTTCTTTCTTCAGCTCAGTCACCAAACTGACATGCAGAATTATGCTGTACTCAACACAAACAGGAAGGCGGGGAGCCTTACTTTAATATACTTTAGCATTATAAATATGATGATCTGTCAGCTCCTTCCCCAGATTTCATTTTAATCTGTGAAATGCTTGTGGATGAATCAAAAGCTAATTAATCTGTTGTTACAATACGTACCTTTGTTGTAAAGTCTGTAATCATTTTGTTCTATGGATGTATAATTTATTGGAACTTCTTTAGGAAATAAAGATGATGCATAGGCCTTTTATTGTACAGGGATTTCTTCTCTGATTAAAGACAGGATACTGGAGACAACAAAAAATAGTACTTAGGGGCCAACATTTATTTTTTCCAAGTCTTTGTCAGTGTTTTGTTCCTTTGTCCATGCCTTTCACTATGCTGGTGCAGCCAGGAAGCAGATCAGTTTTGCTCTGTTTCCAGCAGGTGGGGGACATGCTTGGTGCAGCAAGGCTGAAAAGGTTCTGGCAGGGCAGGCTGATTGTTCTAGGGGCCTGGGGCCTTATGGGGTTCTCTCCAGATATCAGCCAGCAGTGGACTGTTGTTTCCTTCCCATTTCCCTACCTTAAACAAGGTGAACACACTTAGTCTTTAGGGCTTACTGCATAGGGATGACGCTACAATGTAGTAAATTTAAAACGAATCAGAGAAAATCTTTCTTCACTCAACGTGTAATTAAACTCTGGAATTCGTTGGCAGAGAATGTGGTAAAGGCGGTTAGCTTAGCGGAGTTTTAAAAAGGTTTGGACGGCTTCCTAAAGGAAAAGTCCATAGACCGTTATTAAATGGACTTGGGGAAAATCCTCTGTTTCTGGGATAAGCAGTATAAAATGTTTTGTACTTTTTTGGGATCTTGCAAGGTATTTGTGATCTGGATTGGCCACTGTTGGAAACAGGATGCTGGGCTTGATGGACCTTTGGTCTTTCCCAGTGTGGCAATACTTATGTACTTATATAACCCTGGAATTAGGCTGGCACTTGTTTGACTGGAAGTTGTTGATGTTGCAAGGACAGCATTTGTCCCATCAGGTTGGTGCTTATACCACTGGTTATGTTGGATTTCACTGCTTTCTATCAACTATTGTAGTTCTAAATATGATAGTGTTTGTGTGTATTCTGTCTTTTATGTTGTTTTTAAATTATAAACTGATTGTCATTATTACTTTGTAATCCGCCTTGATTGCTATGTAGAAAAGGCAGTACACCAAATTTTAATAAACATAGACCAGGCTTATCAGTCTGGTTGGCTGTTGACTGCACAAAGTGAAAGCATCTGCTCTTCAGTGTCGTTGCTTTGGATGAATCTTTTCATAAAGATGGTAAATAAATCCCACTAAATAAATAACAGCAATGCTTATAAATGACAATCCTGCTGGTAACTGTACTGAATAAAGGCAGGGTTTATCAATCCAGAGGGTTTAGGGGTCCTATTGGAAGCTAATAACTAAGCTTTGTAATCCAGCAAAGCAGACCACTTGTTGAAGTCATTGATTGAGAAGTGGATCAGCGGACTAGATTCACTTCTCATAAGCACCACCTTCTACATGAGAGAGCCAGTGCTGACTGATGTAGTGTCCGCTGAAAGGTCAATTTGTGCCGCAACTGGCAGAGGCACTTATTAGAGTGAATACATAGGGATGGTGGTTCTGCTTGCTAAAAGGCACACTGATGTCAAGAAGTGGTGCTGCTAGTTAGAAATACTGGGTGAAGACTGGCACTAGACAGTAGATAATGACACGGGGGACAAAGTTTGACCCCGTCCCTGTGGGTTCTGTCTCCATCCCCGCTCCATCCCTGTGGAATCTGTTCTCATCTGCAGAAGCCTTGAACACTTATGATTTTATATTTAAATCTTTTTATTAAAGTATAAAAAGGAACAATATGCAGTGTAACTATTGTGTATAAATTACAGATAGAAAACAATAATAAGAATGAGCAGCTATAATAACCTTCCTTCCCACCACCATCCTCTACCCTTCCAACCCCAACAATAGGTGATTTCTACTAAGCCAAGGAATCCTAATTCACACTGTTAAAATGTCCAGGGGTATAAAATACAACCTGTTCTATATGCCCTAGAGGGGAAAATATCCCCTATGAAGCACTGCTATGTTTTCTTAATCTGTGGATAAATAAGAAATCATCAACAATCTCAGGATTCAGTCTAGCTCTCCTGCCTTCCACAGTCCTTCCTGGAATAGAAGTTGTCTTCTTAGAAGATGTGCTGGTAGCAGGATGTACAGGATCCCTCATGCAAATTTTGCTAGTTGTGGCCAGTATGTTTGCTTGTTTTTCCAAAAAATCAAAATATCTTTGTAGGCATCACTCAAACATAAATAACAGTCCAGTTCATTAACAGGCTTCAATGTAGAAAATGACACACTTGTCCCCATCCCCGCCCTATGAGATCTGTCACCGTCCCCACCCCATCCCTTCGAGCTTTGTCCCCATCACCATCCCAGCGGTTACTGTGGTTCCCCGTCCCCATGTCATTCTCTAACGGACAGCACTACTAAGAATACTGTTCGTCAACTGCATGGATCTCTTCAAGAAGAAATCAGCCTTATACTAGTATATGCATGAGGCAAATCTGAATGATCACCAATACCAACAGTTGTTAGTATGCAGTGAAGTGTGTTTTTATTTCTTAACCAGCCTATTTTTGATCATGGCTGGACATGACATACCCTTTGTTGCACTTCCTTTTGAGTCCTGCTTGGCTCAGACTCTACTTTATGGTATCCCAGAGGAAGGTCCTTATTTTCAGTATTTGTTCAGCTCACTTCTGATAGAGTTCAGGGATTCCTCTGTAGACTGTTTTAGAGCCCAGGCTTTCTTGCACAGTTGTGGAAAGTGGTTTAAGGACAGTCTGGAGGCCCTGAGACCATATGCAATGCAGTTTAACCCCCTTTATTTTTTCATATTGGCAATTTACCTGCTCTTTACCCTCTGTCAGCTTCTCCTTGGTTGCTCCTGTTTTCCCTTCTGTAATCTCTTATTTTAGCTACTCTGTACTTTTTTGTAAATCTATTACTGGAACCATTTTCTCCTGTTGTATTATATCGTTTTCTTGTAACTTTGTTAGCCACAGTGAGCCTGCATAAGCTGGGAAAATGTGGGATATGACCAAATAATAATAATAATAATAATGTGCTGTAAAGCCCACCATTCTGGCTGTTCTATTGGAGATCAGCAGGAGCAGGCCTGCATGAAACACAGCATCACCTACTTTCACCAGAAGTAGGGGGCACAAAACTTTGGCAGGTTGGGCTAGAAGCATTTTCTGTGACCTGTTGGTTGCTCTCTTGGACCAGGTCTACTAGGCAAGAAAGGACAATGGTGATGACAGCACAATATAATGAAGGTTTAGCAGTTCACCTAGAGTAGACATCTTGTAAAGAAATTCAGAATATTTTACTTCTGCATCAGAAAGGTAGCATAGAACTAGGATCTGTGACGTAAGGGTCTTATCAAAGTTTCTTGTGGTCTTGTTAGGAAGCATGGCATATTGACTTCTTCACTGGGTTTCTAGACTTTGGCTAGGCTTTCTAGCCTGGTAATTTGGGACCTGTGTGGCACCCTGTAAACCGTCTCAAAAGAGAAGGTCCTGAGACAGAATTCAGGTTTTCTTTTTTGTTGCTGTTTTAATGTTGTGTCTTTTATTCTTCTCCAGTAGTTTCAATGTCATTCTAATATGAAGGAGCAGTTCCACTGCGGGGCCCAGAGATCACACAAGTACTAGCCTGTGCTCGGCCGGTCTTAAGGCGAGGCGACCGAGGTGGCCGCATAGGGCCCTGCGCTCAGTGGGTCCCCGCCCGCGCCTCAGGTCGCCCCGCCCACCCGAGCTCCAGTCCGTCCTCCGTCCCTCCCAACGAATCCGATGTGCAACGGCGGCGTGGTGGGGGCGGTCCGCCCCCCAGATGTCAGCGGGTGGGGGGGTGCTCCGAGTCGCTGCTCTCCTGTCACTCCTGCCTTTAAAAATGCAATTTGGAAGCGCCGAAGACAGTGACAGGCAGCGCCTCGCGTCTGCCCGCCCTGCTACTAAAATCTGTTCGACATCATTGGGCCTTCCCACATTGAGTCCCGCCCTCCTCTGAGGTAACTTCCAGTTACCGCGAGGGCGGGCGGGACTCAATGTGAGGAAGGCCCGAACGACGTTGAAGAGATTTTTAGTAGCAGGGCAGACGCGAGGCGCTGCCTGTCACTGTCTCTCCGACACTTCCAAATTGTTTTTTTAAAGGCAGTGAGGGTGGTGGGTGGCAGAATGGAGCTCAGCTGGTAGGTGGGTCAGGGGGAGGGGGAGGGACTCAGATGGGAGAAGGGTGGGGGGTGGGGGTTCTCAGGTGGGGGAAGGGTAGGGTGGGGGTTCTCAAATGGGGAGGTGGAGAGGGGGTTCACGGATGGGAGAAGGGGGTGGGGAGGGGATTCTTGGATGGTTGAAGGGGACTGGGGTTGGGGAGGGGATTCTCGGATGGGAGAAGGGGACGGGTGGGGTCGGGTGGGGAGGGGACTGGGGTTCTTGAATGGGATAAGGGGACTGAGGTGGGAGGGGTATTTACGGATGGGAGAAGGGGGTGGGAAGGGGGTTATTGGATGGTTGAAGTGGACTGGGGTTGGGGAGGGGATTCTCGGATGGGAGAAGAGGACAGGTGGGGAGGGGACTGGGGTTCTTGAATGGGATGAGGGGACTGAGGTGGGAGGGGTATTCACGGATGGGAGAAGGGGGTGGGGAGGGGGTTCTTGGATGGTTGAAGGGGACTGGGGTTGGGGAGGGGATCACGGATGGGAGAAGGGGGTGGGGAGGGGGTTCTTGGAAGGTTGAAGGGGATGGGTGGGGAGGGGACTGGGGTTCTTGGATGGGAGAAGGGGACTGTCACTGGGGTCTGAGAAGGGGCCATATGGGGCCTGGGGCTGGTGGAAAAATGGGGCATGCGTGGGTCAGGTGGGAGAATGGTTCTGAGAAGGGGGCCCTAATACAAGGCATGTGGATGAAGGGGGCTGAAAAGGAGGGTAGGTGGGATAAGGGGGCTAGTACTGGGACTGGAGGCTGAGACTGGGGGCTGAAAAGGGGACAGGGAGAAGTGGCTGGGGGGCTGAAGCTCGGGACTGGTGGGAGAAAAGGGCTGGGGCTGAAATGGGGGACTGGTGGGATAGTGGGGCTGGAACTGTTGGCTGAAAAAAAGGGGCGGAGAGAGGGGCAGATCCTGGATGGGGGAGCGAGAGGGAGGGCAAACCCTGGATGGATGGCAGAGGGAGGGCAAATGGTGGATTGAAGGGGCAGAGAGAGAGAGGGCAGACAGTGGATGGAAGGGATAGAAAGGGCAGACAGTGAATGGATGGGGGGGAGAGAGAGGGCAGACAGGGGCAGATGGTGGATGGATCATGGAAGGGGCAGAGATAGAGGGCAGATGTGGATGGAAGGAGCAGGGAGAGAGGGCAGACAGTGGATGGAGGGAACAGCAGAGAGGGCAGACACTGGATGGCAGAGAGAGACCGAAGACAGATGCTGGATGGAAGGAAGACAGTGAAAAGAAGATGAGGAAAGGAGAAACCTGAGACAACAAACTGTAAATAAAATATATATTTTTATTTTTTTGCTTTAGGATAAAGTAGTATTGTAGATGTGTTAATAAATGTTTATAATATAGAACATGTAAACAAGGTAATCTTTTGATTGGACTAATTTTAATACATTTTTAATACATTTTGTCTAACTTTCAGAGACCAAAACCCCCTTCTTCAGGTCAGGATAGGATACTGTAACAGTACTATACTATATTGACCCGAGGAAGGATGTTTTGGCCTCTGAAAGCTAAATCTATTAGTCCAATAAAATGGTATTATTTTATTTTCTATATTTGTTTTATTTCTATTTGTTAATTTGTAAAGTGGTGAGTGGTATTTGTTAGTTTTGTTTTCAAATTTACATCTGCTGTCTTTATATTTTGCACAGTACTAGGGGACATTTTCTGTTTCTGTGGTGTTGCATTGTATGCAGAGTCTGGCATCTTGGGGGTTCAGCTTAATTTTTGTCTAAATAGAAAGTTTTAATATTACTACTTATTCTATAGTGGATTAGGGTGTATCTGTGTTTGTGAAAAAGACATGGCTTTCACTTGGCATTGACTGTGCAGGATCGACGACGATCTGTACTATTCTGTCTGGTTTCATTTTACAATAGGTGAATTGATGCTCTAGTGCTCACTGTAGTGTTTTAAGATGTTTTCCTTTTCTTTGTGTGATTAGTAGAAATGACTGCTTATGGTATGGTAGAATTGCTCTATAGGTCCTGAGTGTTTTGTATTCTCGGCATACCTAGTACTGGATTTTGGAGGGGGATGTTAAAAAATGACTGGGAGGGAGGGAGGGGGGCCTTGGAGCTGGGTGGGAGGGAGGCCCTGGAGCTGGGGGCCTTGGAGCTCGGAGGGAGCGGTCTGGGAGCTTGGAGGGAGGGGTGGCCGGCCCTGGAGCTAGGGAGGGGCGGAGCTAGGGGGCGGAGCTAGGGTGGGGCCCCATCAAATTGGTCTGCATAGGGGCCCGCACTTGCTAAGACCGGCCCTGCCTGTACTATACTATCTGATGAAAAATTCTAAGCAGATCACAGTAATGTAAAAGAGAACCTCAACATTTGAGGGAGTATACAAAACGATAATGATGTTCATATAAAGCTAATGGTATAAAATTAATCAAAAATTTTTGAAAATAAAAAAATGTTTTCAAAGCTTTTGGCTAGGCAAATGCCCCTTGCTAGTTCATATATTCCACAGGAATCGAAGGTGCCTCAGAAACCCATTTTCAGAACTACTAAGGTAATTGTATGGCCTACTTTACCAATGGTCAGCAAAAAATAAGGGACTGGTGGATATCACAGTGACATGAAAATCAGGGAACATGTACTTCCAGTACACATCTGTAAGGGTCCCCTCAATTATCACAGCACAAGGGATTGAAATAGTAACCAGAATTGACAGGCAGCGCAGAAGATATGATTGGTGTGTGATGTAGAAGCATAAGCATCGCTACGAGGTGGCATGGGGTGACAAATTCCACCCCCCCCCCCCCCAAAAAAAAAAATGGTTTGCCACCGATTTCGGTCAGTGACCGGGAGAAAGGGGTGATTTGAATTTGGAGACTAAAATTGTTGTGAGATCAGTCAACCTGGGAAGGATTTCATGCCAAGCAGGACTCTGACAGGATTGTTTTCAGCAAGGAGCACATAGAAACAGCATATATGGGAAGATTCTCACCCCACGTTAAAGCTTTATCCATAATTAATGTTCTCAAGGACCTGCACAGGGGAGCACTAAAATCCCAGAATCACACAGTAGCAACCAACTGGACTGTTTGCATACCCTGCAGAGTGGGTTTGTGTGCGAGAGAGTGTATTTAGCCCTGTCAGCTACCAGTTCTATTGTTTTGGGATAATTTTTCCTGGAACTGTACATACAGTCTTATCCTAGCACTTCCTGGTCAGGGTTTGAAACTGCTTTCAACGCTTTATGTTAATTGTCTGTTAAAATGTTTAACTTGATAGCATGTAATAGTTTATTTTCTTGTAAATACCATCTTGTACTGTACAGTTACCAAATAGTAAAGATAATGTACACTATCTTTTCTCTAGTGAAGTTGGGGTTTTAAAGGAGGCATATCACAGAGCTGGGGGAAAATTGTCTCTTCTGATACTGGCCATGCACAGTTTAGCTGGTACAAGTCAAAGAACCCAGATTCCAGATTTTGGAGGGCTTAGTTCAAGGAAAACTTCAGAAGTGTGAAGGTGTAAGTGTACAAGTAGCTGCAGGGCCCCTGGTTATACACATGCACACAGAGAAGTGCTGGTAATATGATACGGTCAATCTGTTGTAATAGCAATAATTATAAGTTATAGGGGAAAGGAAGCTTTGGTGATATAATACCGATCTGTTTCCTGGCTGCACCAGCATAGAAAGGAAAGATGAGCAGATGTGTTCTGTCTGTACCTATTGGAATGAGGGTAAATCAGATTGGTCTGGGCTTTTCTGAATAAGAAATAACTGTACTTGACTATAAAATAAAAATAACTTTGTGAGCCAAAGTAAGAATCTTGAATATTATATCAACATCAATTGGAAGCCAATGATAGTGGTTTAGTAAAGGAGTAATACAATCATATCTCTAGCCCTGTCAATGGACTTTGAAAATTGTGTGGCCCCTTGCACATTTCTAACCCACTCCTATCTCCCCTAAGGGGTTTGAGGCAGCTTACAATCTATAAACAATACCATATATATAAAATATGTCCTACTAATACAGCAATCACTTAGATATATAGTAAAAATAATCTCCAACCAAGATTTACACTATGTACATATTTGTAGTTTCTGTCCACCAAGCTAAATTTATATTTATACAGAAAAATGAGTACTCCCCCACACACACACACACTCATCTCCCATACTGTCAGGCATTCCCACCTATTTATCTTTACTTTATTTATTTGCTGCATTTGTATGCCACATTTTCCCACCTCTTTGCAGGCTCAATGTGGCTTACGTTATGCCGCAATGGCAATCGCCATTAACTGAATGAGAAGAACAGAGTATTATTACAATTAAGATGCATAAGATATCAAGAAAATTAGAAGTAAAGAAATAAATAATTCATATCAGATATGTGAGATCTAGGATAAAGTATAAGGTTCAATAATAACAATGTGATTAAAGTAACCAAATTAAAGAGTTCAATGTTGACTGGTTTTGGTACAGTTTTGATGGTAAGTCTTTTATGAAGGATTCTTTTTATAAGTCTCATTGAACAAGTTAGTCTTCAGTAACTTCCGGAAGGCTGTCAGATTGTGCGTTGTTTTTAAGGCATTCGGTAGTGCGTTCCATAGTTGTGTGCAGATGTAGAAGAAGCTGGATGCATGAGTTGTATTTAAGTCCTCTACAGCTGGGGTAATGGAGGTTTAAGAAAGTGCGTGAAGAACGTTTTGTTCTCTTATTACCTTGCATACCCCAACTTGCTCTTTGTGCTCAGTACGCAATTTTTGTTGTATTTCACCTGATGATGTCCAGGCAAAGCTTGAATCAACAAGGCAGAGCGCCTTCTTTTGTTTGTTATGCTTTGAAATATACATCCTCTGTCCATCCAGCCGGAACTGTCTCTAATGAAATTTAGATCTACCATACAGGTCCACCTTTTAAAACTAGTATTTGGAGAGCTAGGTGAGATGCATTGAGCTGCAGTGACTGATCGAAGCCTAACCTATTATTATTTTAAAGCCAATTTTGCAAGCCCTTTGATTTCTCTTGCCTGTTGTTATCTGCCTTTCATTTCCATTGTGAACTGCTTTGCTTCTCTTTTATGAAAGGTGGTATATATCAAGCTTGCTAATAAACGTAAATGTTGTAATGGACTCTTCCCTAGCATCCCTGCTTTCTCCCAGTACCTTCCCCTCATCGCCTTTCACTCTGCCATGTTTTACAGTCCTTCCTCCCTCTTAGAGCAGTTCTTCTCATATTTCCACCTTCTTTCTCAACAGTGCCTTCCCTTTTTCTTCCTCATTATATAAACATTTTGTGTCTTCCCAGTATTTCCCCTTTTCTCATTCCACCTTATTAATTATTTTATTTATTTTGTTCGTTCTCTCTTTGGCATCTCCCTTTACCACCACTTCCAAGGTATCCTCCTTTATTCCCTGGGCCACCATCAACTGTGGTGGCTCCATTGGCAGCTGTAGCCTTTCTCCCCAGTGGCAACCTACATGCCCATTCTGAATCCGTGCTATTCTGATGCACATATGGCCGAGGCACAGTTCCTTTACATGTTCCACTGTTACTCTTCTGGTGGAAAACATGCTAGAAAGCATCATGGGCTTGCAGCTATGTTTTAAAATTAGGTTGGTAATAATTTTAAAGTGATGCTTTCACATTTGGAGGAGTAGCCTAGTGGTTAGTGTAGTGGGCTTTGATCCTGGGGAACTGGGTTCAATTCCCACTGCATCTCCTTGTGACTCTGGGCAAGTCACTTAACCCTCCATTGCCCCAGGTACAAATTAAGTACTATATAATATGTAAACCACTTTGATCGTAACCACAGGAAGGTGGTACATCAAGTCCCATCCCCTTTCCATTTGCAAAAACCCAGGAATTCACTGGTGAAAGTTGAATTGTATTGATAATGAAGTACCCCAAAAATACTCCAACTTCTGTCTCTCTTTCTGTGAATGGTACAGAAGAATGATGGCTTTAAGAAATCGCTTTATCATTCATAAAACAGTCTTTTAGCAAACAGAGGGATAATTGTGACCCTGGGCGAGTCACGTAACCTTCCATTGCCCCAGGTACAAAAAGCAAACAATCAACCTTAGATTGTGATCCCACTAGGGATAGAGAAAGTACCAGCGTACAATGTGTACAACATTGCATATGTTTAGTAGCACTATAGAAATGATAATTAGTAGTGAATGTGGGACATTTCTGTATCTTCCTGTATTTTCACCTTTTGAAAATGCCCATGGAATGGTATGGATTATGATGTAAACCAGACAGTCTGTGATAGGACACTATTCTCACTCTCCTGGCAGGCAAGTGAGCACAGTAGTGACTTAATAGCAGCCACCTAAGTGTAAGAGCAAGGGGGTATCCAAGTTAACTGGCTGCAGAAGCAGGAAATATAATGGAAACAGTGTATTTCCTTTCTGGATGCTCCAGCATCCAGCATAATGATTTTGGTGATAATGATTTGGCTGGTCTTTTATGCATGCAGCTGGTAACAATGATAGAGATTTCACATGGTCAGTGGAGCATACATCAAGTAGTGTAATATTTATACCTTGGTGTCGATGGAGACAGCAGAGATCATGAAACAGAGGACTGAAGAAGGTAAATGACCCACCCATACCCATAAAGTAGAAATCAATGAACTACAGGTTTGTATCAGGTGAATGACATTGGTAAGGATCATAGCATTTTATGGTTAGGTATGGGACAAGTCTAAAGTCTGTCTGAATCGTGTAGTGGGGTTCCTAAGCCAGGGATAATTATATGCCAAAGATACTATGGATGCAGGATTTCTTCCATCCCCTATGGCATCTAGGAATGGCTAGGGTGAGCCACATATTGCTGACAGCAGGCACAGTGTTGGGTGATCTGTGAGACAATGGTACTCTTGGTGGGTTCATTAACACTGGACAGGATAGCTAAGTTTATTTGGTAATGGCCCAGGCAATAAAAGGAAAGACTTTGCAGAGCTATTGTAATAGTAGATGGCATGAAGAGCATGGGCACATGATAAATGAAAAGAGTGAGGTCAAGGGTATTTAAGGATCTGCTGCATGTTTAATATGATGTTTGGTAAACCAGAAGTTTGTTATCTCCTTAGTCAATATGTTTGAGATTTATTTTGTGGTGGTAGGATGGCAAATGTATAAGTGGCTACACAGCTGAGATGAGGACAGATCGTGAGCCAGACTGAGGTCTGTGTTGCAAATATCAGCCCTTTTACTCTGAGCAGTGCTAAATTTGTGAGATTTCTGCCCACCATTTTTCTTCGACATCTTGTTCCCTTATAAACCACCCCACTGTCTTCACTCTTCCCAGCATAATCTCTTGATTAACCCATCCCATCTTCAGGTATATTCAGATGAGGCATGCCACAGCTGTGTTAGTGTAGTAGCCCCACCTTATGGAACAGTCTCCCACTTTATATTTCTGTTGAAACCACCTTCAATAAATTTAAGAAATCTTTGAAAACATACTTCTTTACTCAGGTCTTTCCACCAATTTAACTGCTGGGTCATCCATGCTGTTTCTGCCCCACTTCTCGCTGTTTGCCTGCATTCTGATCGCAGCATCCCACCATTTTATCCTTCAAATATTATGTCTTCTCACATTTTCCCTGCCCTCCTATGCTATCTTATTCATCATAATAAAAAACTACATTTTCATCTGTTGTAATTATAGCTTCTGTTCACTGAAACATTTTAATCACAATTAATCAACCAATAAATTTTTGATCACAGTTTATCACATTTTAATTGTGGTCCTATACAGTACAATTGCACATTTATTTATTTCTTAAATTTCTATACTGAACAGTGTATCATTCTTGGTGGTATACAATATTGTACACAAATCTTAAAATATATGAAAACATGAAACACATACATTTACAATTAAAAAAACAAACATTCTCCATGTATATTCAGTAGTGTCAATGATGACAAACCTGGATTAATCAAAATGGCATAATCTATTGTCACATTAAGTGCCCGAGACATAAACAAAATGCATACTAAAGTTTTCAGCGTTCTCTTAAACTGACTCAGATATCTGAGTGCTTTCAATGTAGATGGTAAATTATTCCAACATTTTGGTCCTATGATATAAAAAAATTAAGGCGCTATGTTCATCCAGGCATACAACCTGAATAGTGGTGATATTGAGGCCACTGCTTAGTTAGCTAACCAGGAAGTGGGCTGAATGTTGGGGGAGGTGGTTTTGTTTTGCCATTCCCTTCCCTCTGAAGCTCGTCCAGAGCATTACTGTCTCTCAAAGCCTTCTCCCCCCAAGAGCATCCCCAGCTAATGAGCCAACCAAGGAACAACCAACTCTCCTGCTGCCCCTTCCGAAGAGCATCCACCCCTTGCCCAAAACCTCTCTCTTAGAGCATCCCTCTTTCCCAAATGTCCTTCAGAAGACCCCACCCCAAGAACATGCATCTCCTCTTCCCCCCCACCCCCACCATAGGCTCCCACCAGGCATCAGACCTACCTTAAGGATGCCCTGATCTACAGTAGGCTGGGCAGGGGCGATTGCCAGTTGCTCCTGCACATACCCAGCTCTTAGTTCTAAGAAATAAAGACTGTTTACCTTTCTATGATCTTACATGTAAAATGATAAATTAACTTGTGCAATTAATGAAATTGATACTTTACACCCTCTTTATTACCTGAAAGCCCCTCCAGTGTTTCTCACCCTGTCATACATTGCTCTGTTGTTCTCTTTCTGATGGTTTCCATTGCTGCCTTCAATTTTGTCCAGTGGTTTCCAAACTGTGGATCATGGAAGACTTTTAGGTGGATGTGAAGATAATTTGCTATTGGGTGCATGCAACCAGAAAATACAAGAACAAAGGGCTGAATTTGCAGTATAACACTTCATGCTTAAAACTTGAAACCCATGGAAAGCATTATTTGATTAATATTTTTTAAAATTATTTCTTGGTGATCCTGAAGTTTTATGGAGAAAGTAAATTAGATCCTGGCCGAAAACTTTAGAATACACTAATCTATACTTTCCAGTCATACCTGTCTAGAGGGTGCTGATTGAACATGCAAAGAAGTTTGTGAGACTGATTATGGACGCACCAAATAGCAAGCATTTTTGAGTGTGCTGAGCTTCTACATCCTCAGTCAGTACTTGCTTGTAGTTGAGGCCAGTGGCGTAGCCACAGGTGGGCCTGGGTGGGCCGGGGCCCACCTATTCAGGGCTCAGGCCCACCCAACAGTAGCACACGTTTAGTGGTAGCTGGTGGGATCCCAAGCTTAGCCAGCTGAAGACTTTCTCCTGATGGTAATGAAAACGCTACTCTCCACGATACCAGAACCTGCGCATGCTGCTGCTGACTGCCAAGGTGGAAAGAAGCATTTTTCCACCAGCTGAGATATTTTTTGGGTGGTGGTTGGGGGGGAGGGAACACTTGGTGCTCACCCACTTCTTGCCTAGGCCCACCCAAAATCTGTTGTCTGGCTACGCCCTTGGTTGAGGCTCTAGAATTTTTCTCTACCGGTGCTATTGGAGCAGTTCACAAGTTCAGGGAAAGTTCCATTTTTTCAGGAGACCACTACAGCATAGATGACAGTCCAAAGAAATCTGGATCATCTGGATGCCTCAATTGTGTCAGCAAGTGAGCCATCTGAATGACAAAAGTATCAGTGGGGCCAGGAGCTGGGTGGGCTCTTTTGCTTAACTATAAGTATGAACTAATGGGTTCAACCAGCTCACTCAGCACCTCCATACATGCCTTACTTGGTCTGTTATTTTAGACCACCCCTTAGAACTCAGTTTTTCATGTAAATTCAAATATAGTTGGCTTTTTCTGTTTGCTGTAACCATTAGAATATATGAAGAATAAGGCTCAGCATTTTCATTTCTAGATAATAAAATGCTAGTACATATAACATTTCAAGGGTATATTCTAACTTGTATATGGTTACTATGATGAGGCATATTTATTGCAGTCTAATGCTATTCAAGTATGACTAAACAATCAAGCATTCTTGTTAGTGCTGTTACAAACAGCCATCGTTCACAGTGGAAATACTGTATACCTGCTGTGTTACCTGTAATACAGAATGGGTTAATTGTCACAGAATGGATTAGAATATTGGCCAGTCTCTACATGCAGGATCACTATGTGAAATGACCCTAATATCTTAAAGAACATTCCTACCCAAATAGTATTCTTGTGGCCCCATCTTAGGGCTGGAAAATTGACAGCATGCCATGATTTTCTGTTTGAAGAAGAGTTTGTTTTTGAGGCTGCACTGATGCTGCCTTACCTGTTTGAACAAGTTCACTAGTATCATTGAGGACCCTGCCAGAACAGGTATTCAGGACATGGTTTATTTTATTTTTAGCCCTGATAATTAACTGTATTGGAAACAGTTTTGTAATTATAACATGCTTTATTTTTATTGCATCTTTTTGAGCAATATGTGTCTGCAATAAGGAGAAAGCACAATGGAACAGTCATGAAATGAAGGGATAGGCAGAGATCAGCCAGCTTATAATCGAAAGTAATCGCCGGCTATTTCCCGACACAAATCGGGATATGGCCGGCGATTTCGCAAAAGCGGCGAAAAGCGTATAATCAAAAGCTACATTTGTGATAGCTTCGCCGCTTTCCCTTCACCTCGCCGGCGAAAGTTCAAAGGGGCGTGTTGGCGGCGAAGCGAAGGCGGGACATGGGCAGGCTTGGGCGTGGCTACCAGATGGCCGGCTTTCGCGGATAATGGAAAAATAAAACCCGGCGATAAGCAGTATTTCGTCGGGTTTACTTGGTCCTTTTATTTTCACGACCAAGCCTCAAAAAGGTGCCCCAACTGACCAGATGGCCACCGGAGGGAATGGGGGATGACCTCCCCTTACTCCACAATGGTCGCTAACCCCCTCCCACACTAAAATTATTAAAATACAAACCTTTTTTGCCAGCCTGTATGCCAGCCTCACATGTCATACCCAGCACCCTGACAGCAGTATGCAGGTCCCTGGAACAGTTGTTGTTGGTTGCAGTGGACTACAGAAAGGCAGAGCCAGGCCCATCCCCCCCCTACCTGTTCCACTTGTGGTGGGTAATGTTGAGCCCTCCCAAACCACCCAAAACCCACTGTACCCACATGTAGGTGCCCCCCTTTAGCCCTTAGGGCTAGGGTAATGGTGCACACTTGTGGGCAGTGGGTTTTGGGGGGGATTTAGGGGACTCAGCACACAAGGGAAGGGTGCTATGCACCTGGAAGCTAATTTGGTTGTTTATAAAAGATGTTTGAAGTGCCCCCTAGGGTGCCCGGTTGGTGTCCTGGCATGTGAGGGGGACCATTGCACTACAAATGCTGGCTCCTCCCACGGCCAAATGCCTTGGATTTCGCCGGGTTGAGTTCACCGGCAGTTTTTTCCATTATCGCGGAAAAACAAAACTGGCGATCTCAAACCCGGCGAAATCCAAGGCATTTCGCCGGGCCACACCGTATTATCGAAAAAAAAGATGGCCGGCCATCTTTTTTGAAAATACGGTTCCGGCCAGCTGTTGCGCCGCCACCAAAGTAGATCGCCGGCAACCTATTTCGCCGGCGACGTTCGATTATTCCCCTCCAGATGACTTTTTGCTTCTACATAACTTTGCCAACACTGAATTTATACAAAAAAGAAAATTAGGTGTTTATTGGATAATACAGGAAAACCCCTTCTTTCCATAGTACTCGTATGGCCTTCCCCTTACCTTCCCTGAATTCTCTATTCTGTTTACATGCCTTTTCCATGCTGGTGATGTCTTGGCTGTGCAGATACAGTGGGGGAAATAAGTATTTGATCCCTTGCTGATTTTGTAAGTTTGCCCACTGACAAAGACATGAGCAGCCCATAATTGAAGAGTAGGTTATTGGTAACAGTGAGAGATAGCACATCACAAATTAAATCCGGAAAATCACATTGTGGAAAGTATATGAATTTATTTGCATTCTGCAGAGGGAAATAAGTATTTGATCCCCCACCAACCAGTAAGAGATCTGGCCCCTACAGACCAGGTAGATGCTCCAAATCAACTCGTTACCTGCATGACAGACAGCTGTCGGCAATGGTCACCTGTATGAAAGACACCTGTCCACAGACTCAGTGAATCAGTCAGACTCTAACCTCTACAAAATGGCCAAGAGCAAGGAGCTGTCTAAGGATGTCAGGGACAAGATCATACACCTGCACAAGGCTGGAATGGGCTACAAAACCATCAGTAAGACGCTGGGCGAGAAGGAGACAACTGTTGGTGCCATAGTAAGAAAATGGAAGAAGTACAAAATGACTGTCAATCGACAAAGATCTGGGGCTCCACGCAAAATCTCACCTCGTGGGGTATCCTTGATCATGAGGAAGGTTAGAAATCAGCCTACAACTACAAGGGGGGAACTTGTCAATGATCTCAAGGCAGCTGGGACCACTGTCACCACGAAAACCATTGGTAACACATTACGACATAACGGATTGCAATCCTGCAGTGCCCGCAAGGTCCCCCTGCTCCGGAAGGCACATGTGACGGCCCGTCTGAAGTTTGCCAGTGAACACCTGGATGATGCCGAGAGTGATTGGGAGAAGGTGCTGTGGTCAGATGAGACAAAAATTGAGCTCTTTGGCATGAACTCAACTCGCCGTGTTTGGAGGAAGAGAAATGCTGCCTATGACCCAAAGAACACCGTCCCCACTGTCAAGCATGGAGGTGGAAATGTTATGTTTTGGGGGTGTTTCTCTGCTAAGGGCACAGGACTACTTCACCGCATCAATGGGAGAATGGATGGGGCCATGTACCGTACAATTCTGAGTGACAACCTCCTTCCCTCCGCCAGGGCCTTAAAAATGGGTCGTGGCTGGGTCTTCCAGCACGACAATGACCCAAAACATACAGCCAAGGCAACAAAGGAGTGGCTCAGGAAGAAGCACATTAGGGTCATGGAGTGGCCTAGCCAGTCACCAGACCTTAATCCCATTGAAAACTTATGGAGGGAGCTGAAGCTGCGAGTTGCCAAGCGACAGCCCAGAACTCTTAATGATTTAGAGATGATCTGCAAAGAGGAGTGGACCAAAATTCCTCCTGACATGTGTGCAAACCTCATCATCAACTACAGAAGACGTCTGACCGCTGTGCTTGCCAACAAGGGTTTTGCCACCAAGTATTAGGTCTTGTTTGCCAGAGGGATTAAATACTTATTTCCCTCTGCAGAATGCAAATAAATTCATATACTTTCCACAATGTGATTTTCCGGATTTAATTTGTGATGTGCTATCTCTCACTGTTACCAATAACCTACCCTTCAATTATGGGCTGCTCATGTCTTTGTCAGTGGGCAAACTTACAAAATCAGCAAGGGATCAAATACTTATTTCCCCCACTGTATATGCATTTGATTCCACAGGAGAAGGACCCCAGCAATAGCATCTGGTCTGTGAAACCACTGATTTGTTGTGCTGTACTTTCAGACAACCCCTAATTAGCTAGAAAACACCTAAATTTACAATTTATAAAGACCTAAGAGTAGAAGCCCTAATTAGTCTCAAATAAAAAGAGATGAGTTCATTCTATATTCTATCACTCATGGAATGTGATTCTTAGATCTCTTACTAACCATCCTTTGATCTTCAAATGCCTCCTTGTTTCCATATGTTAGATCTGTCATTCCTTCCAGTTCTAATACCTTTTTGCTGTTGGAGACCCAATCTGAATAGCCCTATCCCTTGTTTTTATAGGGCAGTATCCATGTTTAGGAACCAAAAAGAAGAATCCATGTATTTCTTTTGCAGGGTAACTGTTATATTGGTCATCTAAGATAGGAAATATTTGATAGGTCTGTGCATGCAAAATAAATAAATAAAACCAACCAACTAACCCTGTACTATTTTAGAATATCAGCAGACATGGAAACCTTTCTAAAAAAAAAAAAAGAAAAAAAAATATATAAGTACATAAATATACATATAGCACCATCAAAGAAAGCACAATATTTTTCCTGCAAAGTACATCTACTACAACCATTTTTCTAAAAAATAAATAAATTGTAAAAGAATCACTAGGGGATTTGCATGTATAAATAGTGCTACGTGAATGCATACTTGGTGATGTGTTTGCTACTTATGCATTGCATGTAGCAGATTTTGGAAATCCTCACGTCAGTAGGGAGTTGATTAAGGAGTGGAGTCAACTGGAGGTTGCTTTGAACACTGGAGACGTAAGCACAGTTCTTCCCTCAAGTTCTCTTCCAAGCCCTAGGCCCAAATGAACAGTTTGCCAACCACTGTGTAATGGGAAGCAGGTGTAAATGCTAATGGGGGCTTGTTTAAAGTATTCAAAATTGTGTTTTGCCATTCTAAAATATGGAATATACAAATACTTTGAAGGACTGCCCACGCTCTAGATACCTCCTTGAAATTGCTCAGCTTTGAAGAGTCATCTTCTAGTATGCTGACATTATTTTTCATCATTTTACTTTTTTTAAAATTATTTTATTTTTTGTTTGGTTTGTTTGAAGGCTACAGAACCGTGCATGGTACAGGCAAAGCCAGAGTTCAGTTCCTGTCTGACCTGTAGGAGAAAGATATCAAATTATGACTCCCATAGATATGTCATTTTCTTCAGCTCAGATGGTCACCAGGGCTTTTGACTGCAAATGCATGTCTCCATGAGCCTGGAAAAACCACCTCAGTCATCTCATTAGCTATTATGAAGCAGAGAAGAAACTCTTAAGAACAAAGACAATATCTTCTGTGTGCAGATCTTCAGATTCAGCCATGCTAGCTACCCTAGGAAAGTTCAACGATTGAGGATTTCTGGCGTTTATTTAAATAAATTATCAATATTTATTGGTATTATGCCTTGATGCATGTTTTCCTTGATCAGAAAAAACATCACACACTTTTTACAAACAACAACAACAACAACAACCATTTCTAAAGCGCTACTAGGGTTACGCAGCGCTGTACAATTCAAACATAGAAGGACAGTCCCTGCTCAAAGAGCTTACAATCTAAAAGACAAGAGAACAATCTAAAAGACAAGAGAACAATCTAAAGACAAGTGAACAATCTAGAGGATGAGTGAACAGTTAATCTGATAGGGTGGATAGATTGGGGTATTTTATATTTCTCGAGCGGTTAGGCGCCGAAGGCAGCATTGAAGAGGTGAGTTTTAAGCAGAGATTTGAAGATGGGTAGGGAGAGGGCATGGCGTATGGGTAAAGGAAGATTATTCCAGGCATAGGGTGAGGCAAGGCAGAATGAGCGGAGCCTGGAGTTGGCAGTAGTGGAGAAGGGTACTGAGAGAAGGGCTTTGTCCTGTGAGCGGAGGTTGCGGGCGGGAACATAGGGGGAGATGAGGGTGGAGAGGTAGTGAGGAGCCGCAGACTGAGTGCATTTGTAGGTAAGGAGGAGGAGCTTGAATTGTATGCGATATCTGATCGGAAGCCAATGAAGTGATTTAAGGAGAGGGGTGATATGAGTATATCGGTTTTGGCAGAATATAAGACGTGCAGCAGCGTTCTGAACAATAAATAAATTCCTATTCTGTTCTATTGAGTTTTTGTATAACGACTGTTATTCCTGAAATGGATTCACATTGTTTCACAGGAACATAAGTAACATGTTCCATTCACGTGCCCTGAAAAGGAAATGATTTTTCAAGATTAGATTTTAATCTAAATTTTCTAATAGAAGAATAACCTAATGTTAATGTCCGATAATAACAGAGATTTGTTTTGGAAGAGGAAAACTCCAACAAATCCACCAACTCTTCTTCATTCAACCCAAATATTGCTTTAAACATCAGACATATCATTGTAAATCTAATATGCTGTGCAATAGGTAACCAATGTAACTCCCTCGATACAGGTGAAAAGCTATGAAACCGACACAGACCAGAAATCAATCTGGCTGCCGTATTCTGCAAAAGCTGTGGACAGGCTTTCAATTTACAGTTAATCTGAGAATATTATTAAGGCGTTACAATAATCTAACTGGGGAAGAAGAGTGGCCTGTGCCAAAGTTCTAGTCTTTCTGTTAAAAAGACCTAATCACAGGCAGTTGCTAAGCTTAAAAAAACCCCATCTCTTAGAGCACCAGCTGTTTTTCAAATATGAGAAGAATCCAAAATAACTCCCCAAACTCTGGAACAACCCGCTATTTTCAAACTTCACCAGAAGCCAAGACTAAAGAACTATTTGGAATATTTTCCCCAAACCAAAGTACAGAAAATGCCTAGTTGTCCAGTTATCAATAGAAGAAATATAATGTTTAATAATACTCAAAATACTGTCAAAAGTACACCTCACAGGACAAAGAAGGAAAATATCATTTGCATAAGACAATATAGTAATATAAGATATCTTCTGCAAGAAAACAATTACCCAGAGAACTAAGATAAACATTAAATAATGATGGCGAAAGTGGAGAACCCTGGGGAACTCCACAACCAGGGTTCTAACTAGATGGTCGCTCCATATGTACCTTAACACCATATGATCTAATTCTTAAAAATTTCTCAAACCAAGTTAACACTTAACATGATCATTGATTCAGTTCCAGATACCTTTTCTTGATCTGTTACTAAAGTCACTGCTTGAATGCTAAATCTTTCTTCCAAATTTATAATTTAGTTAGTAATACCTTGTATTTTTTTTAGTAATTAAGTTTCTACAAATTTTATATAAATGCAAAAGAATAAGTGCTGTGATACGTCATATTACGTGGGATGATGTGTGTGCAGCTGTAGCAAGTTTGCAGTTTTTAGAGTGGATCATTTCTTTTGCCTCAGATACCAGGTTGATCACAAAGATAGCAACCAATGCAGTCATAAAAACAAAAAAAACAAGAAAACATGAAACTGAATATTTGGTAAACCAAGAACCACACCTTAATTACTCAAGAAACCCAAGCCAGTGTATCTGTCCCCCTTCCCACTAGTACAAGGGAGATGTGTCTCCCAGGCCTCGTCAGCACAACATGCCTCACCAATGTGTTTTTTTCTAGAAAAAAGGTGCCAGTACTCAAATGCCAGGCCATCCTTCAGGGTTGGGGTGATCACTGAGGGACCCACTCCACAATAGCCAGGCCCCCTGCAACCAGTCACAGAATTTATGACAAGGCAGGATTGGTGTGTAGAGTCTGAGCTCTCATTCAAATTTGGGGACCATGGGTCAATTTTAGTAGACAATGGAAAAGATGCTGGTACTCGGTACCCCCAAGAACCCCCTCAAAAAACGCCCTGTGCCTCACAAACTACTATAAAACTTTTAACACCCCTCCCTTGCAGCAGTGAATGCCAAGCACAATCTCCCATCCCCATACTGGCAAGGGCCTTTTCGGTCTAGTTTATTCCCCTACCACACTGGACTATAATTTCTGGTCACCATCTCACATGCAGTGCATGTACATGTCTCGCCAGATTATATCATTGCTTCACTGAGGGCTCTTCCCTAAATTGAGAATAAACTGGCTTGGACTTCCCTCAAGCTGTGAGTTTACATCTGCTGGACAATCCAAGATGAGTGTTCCCACCTCTATTAACAAAAGGCTGGGAGGGTGGGAAGCATACATTGGGCGAACGAGAGCATTCTGTGTAGGATGCTACCTTCACCTTTTATTCTCTAAATGGCATCCCCCCCCCCCACACACACACACACATACACACTGTATTCCAACCCAGTGTTGCTAGGCCAATCAGTGATTGGGAAAGAGGAATTTGAACCGGCTCTGTGAAGAACCATGCCTCCTTTCTCTTCCAACTGAATAGGTCCAAGTGTTCTGGGTTGAGGCTAGGTGCCAAGTTATGGCTGGCATCCTGAATGAGCAGAGCTCTCTCTCTTTTCGCTTCTCTGTTGCAAAGAACGGTAAAAGTAAAAAGGCTCACAAAACTTCCCCAATTAGGATAAGACTGTCTAATTAGAAATGGTATTTGGCTACATTTATGGCATGTTTTAATACTTTTTCATGATTCTAGTTTACTTAGTTGTTTTTTTTATGTTGCACAACAGTAAGAATATAAATATCATTACATCAGGATTGACTGAAGCAGTTTTTCATGAGTTTCAACTGATTCCCTGCTTCAGTTCTTAAGTCTTTGCTGCTACAACACTGTTAAAACAATCATTTTTCATCTCCCTTGTATGGTGGTGCATAAGGAAAGAGAAGACAGGCAGCAGCTACAACAATAAAACTTTCCTTTTCCAATAATAGGGCATCATCCTGCTACGTGGGTGACTTGTAGATGCTGCTATGAACATTATGAGAAACTGAACCTTATTGCTGTTAGTGCAATAAGAAAGGTTAATCACACAAATTCAACAGAGATTGAAAATTCTGACACAGTGTTGCCACCAATGCACTGCTTTCTTTGTGCAAGGATCCAATAAAGTATTAGCTTTGTGCAAGGTACATCAGGACAGTTTGAAGTGAATCGATTTAATAAAAAGCAGCAGCAGTTGGAAGCATTATCGCCTTAAGCCTTTGAGCTGTCTCCATCTTCTGTTTGTAGTATATCATAACATCTAGCAGGCATCTATCATATATTACTTCTAAATCATCAAGACTGCTGTGAGAATTAAAACAAACAAAAGACTAGTGTATTAAGCAGGAGAAACCATATTCCCATGCCATAGGAAGGAAAGGATTATATTTTAAATTCACAAAGGTGTAACTCTTCATAATGATTATCCTCCTCAGAATGAGGATCTATTGTCAAATAGTGATTTACATTGTTTAGTATATGAGGGATGCAGATAGCATATTTCCTCAGTGCAAAATGTTATTTTTTTTATTGTTTTCTGATGTACCTAAATTAGGGGGTCTATTACTAAGTCACAGTGGCGTTTTTAGCTTGCAGTAGAAATCAGGTGGTGGTAAATGCTGAGACACCCTCAGGAATATAATGGGCGTTTCAGCATTTACCACCAGCTGATTTCTACTGCGAGCTAAAAACGCTACTGCGGCTTAGTGAAATACTCCCTTAAACATTAGTAAGAATTGCTACATAGCAACCTATATCTAATAAACTGAGCAGTTAATACTTCTGTAAAAACCTGAGAAATTTGTCTGTGATCAACAGTTTCACTGAAGTTGCACAGGTGGGCCATGTGCCCATGTTTGGCTATGAATATACCCTATTGCTGCTTTCACTTTCTTTTCATCAGCTAAAACAAAACCAGTGTATTATTTTTTAGGCAGGCTTTTGATACTTAAGCTTGTTCTTCTTTGGAAGGGTTCATTGTTGCTGCTTAAAAAACATATTGGATAGTTTTCTTTCACAGAAGGCACCATCCTAAGGGGCCTTTTACTAAAGCTTAGCGTGTCCTAAGACCTATGGGCTTAGCATTTAGCGCACACTAATTCCATTAGCGCAGGCTAATCTCTAGCAAAAGGGCCCCTAAATAACTAGGCCTGGAAATGAACAGACTGAATCTTCCATGTTAGTTTGGGGTACATTGTTCTCCAGGGACCAGTCAAGATCCTTTGGAACAGACTTCCAAAAATCCAAGGAGGACATCAGTTCCTCAGCCATTCACAATCTACTGGAAGAGGTGAAGTTACACAGGAGGAATGAGTCGTCTCTCACTTGGCACATTAAGCACATCGTTTGGTTAATCTTGGTAATATGTTTCTCTCTGCCTAATGTATTGTCAGTCTAGTTTTGGCGTTTGAAGTTCATTTTGGTTCTGTTTGTGCTAAGTGAAAGTTGAGAAGGTTCTCCTGGTTCTTGATAATGGTTCTAATGCACAGCAATACAAGTCGTGGCAAAAGAATATATAAAAATAGTAATAGTAAATGAAGGTGATAACAATCATGACAATTAGTAAAGATAAACCAATGTTATAGAAAGTGGGAGGTCATTTAATAAAAGCATAAGTGAAGTATTAACAAACATCCAAAATGTCATGTTTCAGCTAAGTAGAAAAGGGAGTTGGGAAGACCAGAGCAAGTCAAAGAAGTTTCTCCACAAAGTACACAAATTTATTGTATATCCAACAGGTATTAGTGCAGAAGGATAAAATCAATTAATGTGTATCCAGCAATTGAACATCCTGTCAGCAGAATCGGAAAGAAGTAGAGAGATCATGGATGCCCACGATATGGACTGATATGAGAACAAAAGTGGAGTGCGGACACACAAAACTCAAAGTACTGGATTCCAGACGTACTGATTTTGGTAAAATGGGGGAATGTTTGAAGAAGGATCTGATGGCAGGGGTAGGAAATGGAGAAGTGGAAGTGCAATGATCCAAGCTGAAAACTGTTATAAACATGGCAACCAATCTTTACACAAGGAAAGTAAACAAAAACAAGAGAAACAGGAAGCCTATATAGTTCTTCAAACGACTAGCTGAAAAAATAAGGGCAAAAGAGATTTCATTCAAGAAATACAATAGAACTCAATGAGAAGATCACGGAAAAGATTATCGGATTAAGCTCAAAGAAGGAAATATGGCTAGCGAAAGCGCGGGTGGAAGAAAAAATGGCTAAAGATGTAAAGAAAGGTGATAAGACCTTTTTTTTTAAAGATATATTGGGGAAAAGAGAAAAAGTAGGAATGGAATTGCAAGACTTGAAAGATAATGAGAATATCTATGTGGAGAGTGATGAAGATAAAGTGAAGATGCTAAACAAATACTTCTCTTCGGTGTTCATGGAAGAAAATCCTGGAGAAAGGACCATGGTCAGTGGCAGAGGGTATATCTGGGAATAGAGTAGATATTGCGCTGTTCATGGAAGAAAGCATTTATAAACGGCTTGAAAATCTGAAAGTGGACAAAGCTATGGGGTCAGATGGGGATACATTCCAGGGTACTGAGGTAGCTCAGAGAAGTCCTGGTGGGAGCTTTTAAAGATTTGTTTAGAGATGGGAGAGGTACTGAGGGATTGGAGACAAGTGGATGTGGTCCCTCTTTACAAAAATGGAGACAGGGAAGAAGTGGGAAACTACAGGCCGGTAAGCCTCACGTCGGTGGTAGGAAAAATAATGGAATTTCTTCTAAAGGAAAGAATAGTGGACTTTGTAGAAGCCAACGGGTTACAAGATCCGAGGCAACATGGCTTTTCCAAAGGAAAATCCTGCCGAACGAATCTGATTCACTTCTTTAACTGGGTGACCAAAGAACTGGATGAAGGACGTGCGATAGATGTAATCTACATGGATTTCAGCAAAGCATTGGATACGGTCCCTTACAGAAGATTCGTGAATAAGCTGAGGGCATCTCATATCGCACTCCTGCATAGGGAAAAAAATGGCAGTGAGATGTGAATCTCTTCCCTGAAGAAGGATCTCAAAACTTGGCCGTGTTGACGGAGGTTTGTTCCTGGTGAAAAATCGCTGCCAAAGTTAAGTGCTAATACATGCACATCTCTAATGTTTAAAGCTATTTGGAATATATTTATCTGTGATTGCATTAAGAAAATAAAAAAGATCAAAAAATATAAGAACATGAGTAGATCTATGATGATGTGGGCAACACCATGAGTATATTGGGGCGCTGTTCCCATATGGTGTATGTTGCAAGATACTCTGATGATCCCCGTTAAAAATTGAGAAATGAATGTTATTGGGACTGTAGCTCTGGAAATGTTGAATGTTGACTGTGGATGAAGCATTGTTGTATAACGCATACTTTAATTGCGAGTGTTTGGGACATAACAAATTAAGGATAAAGCAAGAGCAGGTGTACATATGGAGGGGCATAATCGAACAGAAACGCCTATCTCCATGGGCGTTTATCTCCGAGAACGGGTCCGTGAAGGGGCGGACCCAAGCGTATTTTCGAAAAAATTAGACGTCCATGTTTTATTCGCCAAGTTGTGAGCTGGGCGTTTTTGCTTTTCAGCGATAATGGACAATGAAATCGCCCAGCTCAAAAACGAATAAATCCAAGGCATTTGTTCGTGGGAGGGGCCAGGATTCGTAGTGCACTGGTCCCCCTAACATGCCAGGACACCAACCAGGCACCCTAGGGGGCACTTTTACAAAAACAGAACAAAAGGTAAAAGAGCTCCCAGGTGCATAGCACCCTTCCCTTTTGTGTTGAGCCCCCCAAATCCCCCTCAAAACCCACTGCCCACAAGTCTACATCATTACTATAGCCCTAAGGGGTGAAGGGGGGCACCTACATGTGGGTACAGTGGGTTTGGGGGGGTTGGACGACTAAGCAGTAAGATAAAGGAAATCATTAGAGCCAAAAAACAATCCTTCAGAAAGTGGAGAAGAGAACCAACTGAAAGTAACAGGATAGATCATAAGGAATGCCAAGCCAAATGCAAAGCGGAGATAAGGAGGGCAAAAAAGGACTTTGAGAAGAAATTAGCGTTGGAAGCAAAAATACATAGTAAAAACTTTTTTAGATACATTAAAAGCAGGAAACCGGCCAAAGAGTCGGTTGGGCCGCTGGACGAAAATGGTGTTAAAGGGGCGATCAAGGAGGACAAAGCCGTAGCGGAGAAATTAAATGAATTCTTTGCTTCGGTCTTCACCGAGGAGGATTTGGGGGGGACACCGGTGCCGGAAAGAATATTTGAAGCGGGGGAGTCGGAGAAACTAAACAAATTCTCTGTAACCTTGGAGGATGTAATGGGTCAGTTCAGCAAGCTGAAGAGTAGTAAATCACCGGGACCTGATGGTATTCATCCCAGAGTATTAATAGAACTAAAAAATGAACTTGCGGAGCTACTGTTAGAAATATGCAATCTGTCCCTAAAATCAAGTGTAATACCGGAAGACTGGAGGGTAGCCAATGTTACTCCGATTTTTAAGAAAGGTTCCAGAGGAGATCCGGGAAATTATAGACCGGTGAGTCTGACGTCGGTGCCGGGCAAGATGGTGGAGGCTATTATTAAGAATAAAATTGCAGAGCATATACAAAAACATGGACTGATGAGACAAAGTCAGCACGGATTTAGTGAAGGGAAGTCTTGCCTCACCAATCTAATGCATTTTTTTGAGGGGGTAAGCAAACATGTGGACAATGGGGAGCCGGTTGATATTGTATATCTGGATTTTCAGAAGGCGTTTGACAAAGTGCCGCACGAAAGACTCCTGAAGAAATTGCAGAGTCATGGAATCGGAGGTAGGGTATTATTATGGATTAAGAACTGGTTGAAAGATAGGAAGCAGAGAGTAGGATTGCGTGGCCAGTATTCTCAGTGGAGGAGGGTAGTTAGTGGGGTCCCGCAGGAGTCTGTGCTGGGTCCGTTGCTTTTTAATGTATTTATAAATGACCTAGAGATGGGAATAACTAGTGAGGTAATTAAATTCGCCGATGACACAAAATTATTCAGGGTCGTCAAGTCGCAGGAGGAATGTGAACGATTACAGGAGGACCTTGCGAGACTGGGAGAATGGGCGTGCAAGTGGCAGATGAAGTTCAATGTTGACAAGTGCAAAGTGATGCATGTGGGTAAGAGGAACCCGAATTATAGCTACGTCTTGCAAGGTTCCGCGTTAGGAGTTACGGATCAAGAAAGGGATCTGGGTGTCGTCGTCGATGATACGCTGAAACCTTCTGCTCAGTGTGCTGCTGCGGCTAGGAAAGCGAATAGAATGTTGGGTGTTATTAAGAAGGGTATGGAGTCCAGGTGTGCGGATGTTATAATGCCGTTGTATCGCTCCATGGTGCGACCGCACCTGGAGTATTGTGTTCAGTACTGGTCTCCGTATCTCAAAAAAGATATAGTAGAATTGGAAAAGGTACAGCGAAGGGCGACGAAAATGATAGTGGGGATGGGACGACTTTCCTATGAAGAGAGGCTGAGAAGGCTAGGGCTTTTCAGCTTGGAGAAGAGACGGCTGAGGGGAGATATGATAGAAGTGTATAAAATAATGAGTGGAATGGATCGGGTGGATGTGAAGCGACTGTTCACGCTAGCCAAAAATACTAGGACTAGAGGGCATGAGTTGAAGCTACAGTGTGGTAAATTTAAAACGAATCGGAGAAAATTTTTCTTCACCCAACGTGTAATTAGACTCTGGAATTCATTGCCGGAGAACGTGGTACGGGCGGTTAGCTTGACGGAGTTTAAAAAGGGGTTAGATAGATTCCTAAAGGACAAGTCCATAGACCGCTATTAAATGGACTGGAAAAATTCCTAATTTTTAGGTATAACTTGTCTGGAATGTTTTTACGTTTGGGGAGCGTGCCAGGTGCCCTTGACCTGGATTGGCCACTGTCGGTGACAGGATGCTGGGCTAGATGGACCTTTGGTCTTTCCCAGTATGGCACTACTTATGTACTTATGTACTAAGCATTAAGCAGCACAATTGTAACAGGTAGGGGGGGATGGGCCTGGGTCCACCTGCCTGAAGTCCACTGCACCCCCTAACAACTGCTCCAGGGACCTGCATACTGCTGCCAGGGAGGTGGGTATGACATTTGAGGGTCAAAATAAAAAGTTGTGAAACATCATTTTTTGTGGTGGGAGGGGGTTAGTGACCACTGGGGGAGTCAGGGGAGGTCATCCCCGATTCCCTCCAGTGGTCATCTGGTCATTTAGGGCACTTTGTGGGGCCTTATTCGTGAAAAAACAGGGTCCAGGAAAAGTGCCCTAAATTCTAGCTAAAAACGCATACTTTTGTCCCATTATCTGTGAAATGCGCCCATCTCTGTTCGGCAGATAACCACGCCCCAGTTCCGCCTTCGCCACACCTCTGACACGCCCCCATCAACTTTGTCCGCATCCGCGACGGAGTGCAGTTGAAAACGTCCAAAAATCGGCTTTCGATTATACCGCTTTATTCGGTTTTGTGAGATAAACGCCCATCTCCCGATTTAGGTCGGAACTTGGGCGTTTTTCTCGTTCGATTATAAGCAGGTTGATGTAACACTCATTACATGATATGTGCACTTCATACCATATGTAATGACTTTATATTGTTGGGTAGACTGGATGGACCGTACAGGTCTTTATGTGCTGCCATCTATTATGTTACTGTGAAGTCAAGGATGTAATATGGGGCCGTGGTTCAGTAGAATCCCCTGTGTCAGGAGTCACACAGTATGATGGTTTTTAACATAACAACATTTATAGAAGAATTTCATCACAAACATAAGATTTTCAACAGTAAAGAAGAAGAAGCTGAAGTATCAAAAGTCTGCCAAGTTTTCTTTCAGCAGATGAAAAGAAAGACAATAAAAAATGGCCGAATAATAAATATACCACAATATATCAGTCTCAATAGTTTTAAATATACACATTTCAATCTTTCATGCAAGTGAAATATTCAAACAAAAGTTGATTGTTCGTTGAATTGCAAACTGAATATGTTGCCTTTTTCTGTTGTGTGCTGATCACATCCAGGTTGTTCCGATGGCATCAATGCTGTTTTGGACCACACAGTTTGGTGATGGCACTTTGGTCCACAGAATCAGCTATAGGCCCTAATAACTTCCTTATTCCATAGTGCATGACAACTTAGCAGTGCTTTGCATATATCCCAGGTTTTCCTTCCACCTTGTTTAATACAACATTTTTAATTCGGGTCACATTTCCACAAATATGAACAGGTGTTTACATTTTTCTGACTGCAGGAGAACTGTGTTTTTTTTTTTTTTTTTGCTATAATCAGTCAACACCACAGAAAGACTAATATCAGTTGACCAAATAAGGTCAGCCTTCACTGAGGAGATTGTGATGTAGAATCAGTGTATAAATTTCAGTAATGTACCGGAATTGAAAATTTGCAGTTATACCACATATGTGAGCTTAATAACAATCACACAACATTCTTCACAGAACCATTAAACTTTCAGAAAGCATTAACCTCTGTATTAATTTTTAAGCACTACTCTAAAACTGGTGACACAGAGATACATACTTTCATAGGCATATTGATAGTTAACTAGAGCAGAACAACCTGAAATATCAGAGACATCTTACACAAAGTGGAATTCCTACATACTATAACCTTTTGTTACACTTTTTTCCCACTAATTATGCATTTTCATCTTGTTTTGTTTTAGCACACACACTAAATGAAAAGAAAATAGAAAGAGACACACACACAAAAAATAGGAAAATAGAGTTTTCTATCTGTCCATACCTTTACTAAGCCATGCAGCAATGCCGACGCAGCCCATTTAAAGTGAATGGGCTGTGTCGGCATTTGTGTGTGGCAGCCGCTAACGCAGCTTATTAAACAAGGTGGCTAGTATGTTTTTATTTATTTATTTTCCATCCCATAAGCAGGTAGCGATAGGAATTTTCTGGAATGGTGGAGTCCACACCCAAAGATGCCAATGGTCATCCATCCCAAAGATAATGAAGGCCAAATAATTTTTTTTTCCAGACAGTGTGATGGGTATAATTCTAGAACGATTTACCTAGCATGTTGCTTTGGAAATGATAAGAAGCAACATAAAATATTTGCTTTTCCATTGGTGTTAGCGAAGAGGAAATATGAAACAACTTTCAAATGATTTTGCCTAGGTAACTAAGGAGTTGCCTGTGTAAAATGTCCGGACTGAAACATGGGAGTGGAAGAGTAGCCCAGTGATTAGAGCTGTGAGCTGACAATCAGGGAAAAGGAGTTCAAATTCCACAGTGATCTTGGGCAAGTCATTAACCCTTCATTGCCTCAGGTACAAACTTAAATTGTAAGCCTTCCATGGACAGGGAAGTATCCAATGAACTCGAATGTAACACCTCGAACTACTACTGAAAAAAGGTGTGAGCTAAAAACAACTAAAAATATATATAACATAAATGATAGGATGTGATGTAAGAAGCTGATCAAACTGTCTGGACAGTTAGGTAGGACCATTTTCATAGTGAACTAATTAGTATAACATTTACATGACAGATTAACATTAATGGAGTGCACTTTTCACTTTGAGCTCTAAATACTGTCACGTTGTTCACTTAAGTGCATGATTCATTCATTTCTAATCGATTGAGGTTTTGAATGTTGTAAGATTACATCAACAGAGCCTCTCACCCAACATTAACTCTGATACCCATATAGTGCTTTTTTAAAATGTCACTGTTCTTTAGTATGTGCCTTAATCCACTTGTCAGTGGCTAAATATATGTGCATACATTTCAAGTATATGTACAGGAAGGTGTGCTCAGATTTCTTTCTACTAGGTAGGCAGTTGGCTTTTCTCCTGTTATGCCTTCCTTTGATGAAAATACTGATCAAGATGAGTACTAGGGATGGGCAGCCAGAACAGTTTTGTTTTGCGTTGTTTTCCATGTCATTTATGGGAATTTTCATTTTATGTGCGTTTTTCTGGCCATTTTGTCAGTTTCCAATAATGGTGCACACTCTTTGGAAATAGTACGCACTATGCGGAAAGAGGGTATACTGTTTCAGAAAGAGGTGCTCTCTTTTCCCAAGTTTGTGCAGGTGCACTACTTCTGCGTATGCCGTGGTTCACAAACACGTGATGGTTCCACTATCAGGAAAGGGTGGGCACTGTTACCGGTGAATGACTGAGCATAATATTTCACAGTGGCATTCCTAGGGGGGCTGACACCCAGGGCGGATCGCCAATGCGCCCCGCCCCCCCGGGTGCAGCGCCCCCCCCGGAACAGCGCAACACCCCCCCCAGCGGCGGGAACCCCCCCCCCCCGGGTGCATGCTGCTGGGGGGGGGGGGTGCTGCGTGCCTGCCGGCTCTTTGTTTTCATGCTCCCTCTGCCCCGGAACAGGAAGTAACCTGTTCCGGGGCAAAGGAAGCATGAAAACGAAGAGCCGACAGGCGCGCGGCACCCCCCCCAGCGGCGTGCACCCGGGGCGGACCGCCCCCACCGCCTGCCCCCCTTGGTACGCCACTGATATTTCATATTTTTTTCTGCTCATTTTCATCTGGTGATGACCTGCAGCATTGACATTTCCTTTGCCATTGCAAACAACAGCCTATTCCTAATAAGTAGAATGATGCTGAGGCTCTAATGATTGGAAGAAGGGGGGTCAAAGAGTGTGAGAGTGAGAGAGCCTTCAAATGAGTGTGACACACGCCTAATGGGCGAGACTTGGCATCTCTGTGCACCTCTCCCTTTACGCCTGTCTCAAGCATGGGAATTCCTGTGCTGTTGCTCAGTTGAGATAATCTGTCAGTTTATAAATTTTCCTTCTTTTCACAGGTCTTTGTATGTTTTGTTCTTTTGATTTAAAAAAAAGAAAAAAAAATCCCTTATTTATTGCCAGGACTCCCTGTGGCATATCAGAGTGAGGAAACTGGAAAATTAAATATGCTGTTGAATGCCTTCTAAAAGGGTTGTGTCTGATGTGGCAGTCAATTCTGATTCCCTTTCTTGTTCTGTTTTGTTGTGTGCAGCAAAGAAATAGAGGGTTCGATCATTAACACGTTTATTATTACTGACAGCACCAGCTGAGAACTTTGTTCTGTGATGGAATGTTGAAAAGCATCCTCTTGCTGTTTTTCAATGAATTTTGAACCAAAGTTATAATGTATATAGAGGATAGTTTTTATTTGGTTAACTGTAGTAAAACAGTGTTAGATATTTTGCAAGAAGTGGAAGAAATTTGTTACTGAAGGAGAACGCTAAGACTGCTTTTGTCAGTGGAATTGTAAAATGTGCATCAGTTCTTCTCTAGCAAGAATTTTGAGTATTTCATTGTTTACATAAGATGGTTCCTAACCTATAAATGGGTTTCTTTCATGCAGGAGTTGAAAATCAGAAGCAGCTGTGTTACATCTTGCCACTGAGCAACAGAAACTGATTACAAACTTAAAGCATTGTCAGGATCCACAGAGGAGAGGAGACACTGAACAGCTTTAGATGTCAGGGCTTCCATTAGCCCTAACAAAATTGAGGTCAGTTGCCCTCCCACTCATAAACTGATAGAATGTGTATTTTTTCACTCTGTGTTTTTTAATTGTATGGGGTTTTTTTTAAAGGAAACTTGGAGGAGGGCATGGATGATGATAAATATACATTATTAAAACTAGGCATGTTTAATATTATATCATCTTTAGGAAAGTGTTCCGTTCAATGAAACTGATGTAAACAGTTGAGCAACATGGTGAGCATGTGCTAAAAGGATCAGAGAGGACTACCATTGGCCTCACTTAAACTGAGGGGCCTACTGAAGCTTGTGTACATAATTCCAGCAAAGCATTGCTACTTCATGCATTTTTATTTTCTTATCAATGGTGAGCCATACAGTCAAAATTCAGCAAGGGTGTCCTTAAAGTGTGCCATTTGTGAGGGTGTGTGGGCAGCAGCATTTGTTTTTATGTTAACAGGGCCACCGAGGGGGGGGGGGCAGGGGGGACAAAATTCCCTGGGCCCGGGCCTCCAAGGGGGGCCCGGTGCCGCAATCCCCTTCACCCGCCCCTCTCCGTCCACCACCGGGCTGGGCCCCTCTAAATTCAAATCATAGCACCTCACCTCGACCTCGCTCCATACGAAAGAAGCGCGGCAGTCTGTAGATCGCCTCCCTTCGGGCCTTCCCTCCCTATGTCCCACCTTCGTCGAGGGCGGGACACAGGGAGGGAAGACCCGAAGGGAGGCGATCTGCAGACTGCCGCTGCTGCGCTTCTTTCACACGGGGTGAGGTCAAGGTGAGGCGCTATGATTTGAATTCAGGAGGACCCAGCCCGGTGGTGGACGGAGGGGGGTGGGTGGAGGCGACGATGACCTCGGGGGGGGGGGGGGGCAGGGCTCCGGGGGGCGGCTTTGCCCCGGGCCCAGCCCAGTCTCTTGGCAGCCCTGCTTGTTAAATTTTAGTATGTAGAGCTGCTTGGTGTGTTCCCTTCAGTGGAGCAACTTGCCTTCTGTTTGTGACAAGCTTTAGTATATGATATTTCATTTTACTATATGTTAAAACTCAAGACCCTGAGTGAAACAAAAATGGACCCCCAGTTTCTATTTATTTGGGCACCGAAATTTTGGCACAGATTCAAGATGTGCTTGCAAATAAATTGGTTAATGAGCCATTAACTATTAATTAGGGGTGGGAACAATTAAAAATTTTAATCATTCGATTAATCATGGTATTCATCCATGCCCTCCTCCTGAGCCTCTCCCCCAGGTTCTCTCATACTCCCCCCTCCCCAGCCTTCACCCAGATTCTCTCATGCCTATTCCCCAGACTCTCCCCCATTACTGTTCATCCAAGTGGACTTCGGGGTCTTTTATTACAGGGGGTTGAGCCCTAATGTGCACTCAACATGGGAAATACCGTCTACCAAAAAACACGTCAAACTGTTCCTGCTTTTTAATATTTCAAAATTGTTTTTGTAAATTCACCTTCCGTTTGGAAGAAAGAATTGTTGATGACTTGATTTTAGACAGCACTTTAGACTTTTTAGGAATGACTGAAGCATGATTATGTGTAGCTAGGGAAAGGAGGAGGTGTGTTATTTCTATATTGTGTTATGAAGTGAACATTGCACTGTTGGGTATGTTTCAAACAGATTGTTCTGAATCACTGATATCACAACATAAGAAGTTTGCTGTTTAGCATATGTTTCTCTGCGCAGAACATCTTATGGTATAACTTTATTTTTGGATTGGATATTGTTACCATGTCATTTTTTTTCTGTTGTTTTTATAGGGGATTTTAATTTGCATTTTGATGAGATGGATGGATTAGATAGTGTTTTTAAATAATGTATCAACTGTGTTAGGTTTTCGAGAACTTATATGGAGTGCTTCTAATATAAATGACCATATCAGTGATTTGTTGATTTTTCATGAATACACTGAGGGTTTACTTAATACTTCAACTCCACTTTTGGCCCATCGTTAACTTCAATTTACCTTAATCTAGATTAAACCTTGTTAAGTGAAAGTGGTCTACTGTATTTGATTTAGATGCATTTAAGATGGAATGATTTTGTCACTCTCTACCTTTGGCAAATATGAAAACTGGTACTTAGAAACCTCATTCTCCCAATCATTTAACAAAGTCTAGTAATGTCTCTATAAGTCAGAAGAACCCTCAAAGAATACATTTAGCTCTTTGGTTTATAAATGATCTCCCAATAAGCTGCGTAAGAGTCTACACGCGCCAAAATGGAGTTACCGCCCAGCTACCGCGTGGCTTCTGTGGTAATTTCATTTTTGGCGTGCATCTGATACGTATCAAAAAAATAACCTTTATTTTCGGATGCGCACCAAGTGGCATTTGACGCGTGTAGGTCATTATTACCCAGGTACAATGTGAGACTTTACCGCTAGGTCAATGGCTGGCAGTAAGGTCTCGGACCCAAAAGGCATTTTTTGCAGGTGCACTGAAAAATGATTCTGCGCGCGCCTAAAACACATGCCTACACTACCGCAGGCCATTTTTCAGCGTACCTTAGTAATTGGATCCCTCAGAGAGAAAGGAAAGTTCTGAGATCAATAGGCAGAATTATTTAGAAAAATTAGAGTTACAAAACTGTTGTTCTAAATAGTAAAATGAGGGTTTTTTTCAACTAAGATTGACAAGGCTTTATCAAGGCAATCTGAGATGTTCACTGTACTGAAAAATTAAAGTTCCCAGAGCTCTTATTCTCTCAGCTCTTAACTTTGCCACTTATTTTGAACAAAGGTTAGCTCAATGATTCATCAATATCTGCAAGAGTTAGATGTTGCAGCAGTTTAGAGGAGATAGAATGACATTGTTTTGCCTAGTCTGTCAGAAGTTATTGGGGAGAAGAGGTCCTCTTTTCTTAAATGTGTCCAGAGGATTCATAATTGTTCAAACTCTTTGTTTTTTGTTGTTATTGAACATTTTATTAATTCAATGGCATGCTAGTAAAATAGTAATAGAGAACAAGATAACATGATAACGTATACATTCTATGAAATCTTACCTTAAATGAACAAAGGTTGTAAACCTGCTGCCCTCCCCCTCCCCCCCCCCCCCCCAACCAGGCATTAATGTCCACAGTAGAACAAGGATTGTTCAAATCCTTTGGATGTGGTGTTGATTCCCAAGATAAAGCTGCTTAGGGAAATTTTAGCTGAAGTTTTTATTAGTTAATGCAGGATTGCAAGAAGATTTTTTTTTTTACCTGAGAGATTGAAGTATGCCTCATACACCTGGTAATTAATAGTTTGAATGATTCTATATCTGACTGTGAGAATTATCATCCAGTATCAAATTTGTCATTTTTTAGTAGAAGGTACGTATTGTTCGGCAACAGTTGGACAATTTTGTTGAGATAATGTTCACATTTTTGAGGTGGAGTTTTTTGTATGCTGTTTGGCTTTTTTCTCCGCCTGTATTACATTTTGTGCTAGTGACAGGGAGTGGGCTTGTGATAGTTTGTGCTGTTGTCGCTGTTGTTGAGACTTTGTCTTGGAAGAGGCATTTAGGTTTGAGGCTTTACTCCTTGCTTTTTTCTTTTTCCTTTACTGGTGCTGGTTTTTTTTTTTGCACTAGATTTGGTTTTTTGTAGTGGTCACATGTATGTCAGGAAGTTGAGAAGAGTATGCGACAGTAACCCACATTGATAACTCCCCCCCCCCCCCCCCCTCCTTAGAATTGTTTGATAAGTGGTCAAAAAAATCAGTAAATAATAATTATGCCTGCTCCTAAGCTTATAATTTTAGGTTCCTCTTCCTTAAGGAGTCCTTTTACTAAGTGTGGTAAGCATTAGCACTAGCTTACTGCAGCTTGGGGAGTGCGTGCTCTGGTGTCCTGCTGTAAGTTCCGGAATGTGTGCGCGCTATCCATGCACTAAAATTTTTTGTTAAAATTTTTGGCTGAGAGCATTGGGGGGGGGGGGCGGTGAGCAGAAAGTAGGCATTTATGTGTTAATCCATTAGTGCATCTACATTTCTGCACTCTAAACGGATTAGCATGGGATTAGCATATGAACCCTTACTGCCTACAAAATAGGTGGCAGTGAGGGCTCATGTGCAAATGTTTAGTAATGGCCGCACGTTAATGGGAACATTAGCGCATGACCATTAATTCGGAAAATTGGCCATTTTTCCCACTGCGGTAAAATGACCTTTTCCACCTTCTACCATAGCTTTGTAAAAACACCCCTAAGTAACTTACAAAAGCTTGCAAGCAGTAATTCAGTTTTCAAATGTCAGTGCAGTGTTTTAGGTCCTGTCAGCTGCCTGAATAATAAGAGATGCAGTGTACCTGGTCAATTTTAACAGGTACTTTATGGCTGCTAATCTGCAAATGGAAAGCCTTTGTTTTCAAAATTAGCTGCAGTATATGCAAGTTAAAATGTCCATGTTTATGAAAAAGATTGGCTACTGTATATTGTCCTTTAACTGCCGGATTCTATATATGGCGCCTTAATTTCCGTGTGTAAATTGAAGCGTATTCTTTAACAATGCACGTAACTTAATTGGTTAACTAGCTAATCAGCTCTGTCAATTGGATGTTAACAAGCAATTATCAGCACTAATTGGCATTAAGAGTTATACGCAGAACGAGGGAGATCCAAGATGGCGTTGCTCTGCTAGGACGCTTTGAACCTCATTCCCGCTGAGATGCCTAAACGAAGAGGGAGAGTAGCGGGCAGAACTTCCCCGCTTCCACCCCCCATATCGGGTCCAATTGACAGCTACATGAGATCAAGAGCAGCTGTACCTGAAGGCGGAATGCTTCCGGTAGGGAACGCCAGCGAACGAGAGATTTGGCTTCCCCCGGAGTTGAGACAACATTGAGCCCCGCTGCATGCACTCCACCACCTCAACTGCTCGGCGCGAGTTCGTTCCTCCTTGACCCGACGGGGTCTCCCTCGGAAGGAGTAGGAGACCCGGAAGAACTTTGGGGTGAAGTTTCGCTTTCATCGGAGGACGGAATGGAGGGCAGTTTGCCCATATCGACGCCGAGCAACGGGTTGAGAGAAGCTGAGGGACCAAGCGAGACGAACGTAAAGTCTTCAGCAAGGTTTGATTTTCCTACCGAATTAGTGATTAAACCAAAAGACGTGACTTTAGATTCCCTGTGGGATTTGATGTCTAACCTGGGACAATTTTTTCTTAAACAATTTAATGAAGTTTTACCTAAGGTGAATAACATTGAAAGTGGCTTGCAAAAACAAGAGGAAGAGATTAAAGTTTTAAATGAAAAAATGGAGAAAACTGATCAAAAAGTTATGAACTTGGAAACGCAACAAATTATGATGATAAAGGACTTAACAAATCTTAGGCAAAAAATGGAGGTTTTTGATAATTACACTAAGAATCACAATTTGAGATTTGTTAACTTTCCTAGGTTACAAAATGTTCTTCCACTTGAGATGTTGAAACGTTATTTCCTTGAAACTTTGAATATTTTGGAAAAAGATTTTCCACCTTTTTCACAAATTTATTACATCCCAGAAAAAAACACGAATCCAGAATCTGAAAAACCTATTGACGTTTCTCTTTTGCTTGAGACCTCTGATTCGGAATTGGCAACAGCTGCCACCCTGGTGGCAACTGTCACATTGATTCCTGACAAGAATTGGATTTTCCATTTGTTTTTCCGTAATAAGGATAAACCCTTTTTGGGTTTTAAAGTAATGTTATTTCCTGACGTCTCCAAGGAGACGAGACGACGGAGGAAACAATTTTTGCTCCTCAAGCCTGGGGTTCTGCACTTGGGGGGTACCTTTTTTTTAAGATACCCCTGCAAGTGCATAATCAGGCTAGGGGAAAAAAAGTATGTGTTTACTGAACCTGGACATTTGTCTTCGCTAATCACCTCAGCTAAGACGGAGAAGCATTAAAGATAATGTATAGTTCCTAGTAGAGAAGGATTTCCTTGTATTAGTTCCTGAGTTATAGTTCTCTCTAAATTTAAATTCATGGATCTCTAATTATGGACTTGAGTGTCTTATATTGCTGAAAGTGTAAAGATGTATTTGCTCTTTCTTATTTTTTTTCTTTTTCCTGTTTAAAAATTATTTGTCAATTGACTCTTTCTTAAACAAGATGGTTTCTTGTAAAAATTGTTTAAATGAATAAATAATAAATTAACAAAAAAAAGAGTTATACGCAGAACTTGCTAACACCTGGATCCTATATAGCATGCCTAGTGTTCAGTGGCATAGCCACAGGTGGGCCTGGGTGGGCTGGAGCATTTTTAAAATCTACGTGCACTGTTATAGAATACACCAGCTCCGTGCCTAATTTAGGCGTCGGGATTTACGCCAAGTAAAACGTGATGTAAATAACTGCTTCTAAATTTAGTCATGTGGAGAGATGCTCGGCGTATTCTATATACCGCATAGAAATTTAAGCCTATTCTATAAAATTTAGGTGTACTTAATACGCTTAAGCGTATATTTTTTCCGCATGGAATTTTCAGGTGCCATATATAGAATCTAGCCTTAAACCTCAGTTTTAACTTTCTTTGGGAAATACACACATTTATTGTAAGAATTTAAGTTTTCAAAATTAAGCACATTGTTATCAGTAATGTTTTGATCGTCTGCACTCAGATAAAAAAACATTACAAGTCAAACATACAAGCTGAGGTTTTTATTTAAACTTTGCCAACGCAGATATAACTCATATTAAGGATTTGCAAAGTGATGGATTGTATAATTGAGAAATGCTTACATTTCCATTGGATTAGTCTATTTTGTGGTTCTTTCAGTAAATTATCCAGAAGCCATTCATGCGCATCTCTGATAATACAGGTGTTTAAATGATAATAGCTATTGAAATTGGAATGGCAGCAAAATACTAAAGTCATTAGGGTGTTACAACATGAAATTAAACTATTGCCATTACAGAGCAATATTATCCAAAAGTCTGTAGCTCCACACAGAGTTAAGGAATACAATGTAAATTCCTCTGGCTGGTGCATTCAGTTGTATTTTGTTTATCTGTAATTTCTTTCTCTTGCTGATGTACACTAACAGAGAAAACGTGGGCAGTGCAAGGTACTGTTTTCCCAACAAGTTTACCCCTCAGTTTATAGACAGTGGGGTCCTTTTACTAAGTCACAGTAACAAATGGTCTTAGCTCACCCTTATGCGGGCCATTCCCGCACACTAAGGGGGTCTTTTACTAAAGCTTAACTTGAGTTATCTGCAGCAGGGCCCACAGGAATAAAATGGGCCCTGCTGCAGATAACTGAAGCTAAGCTTTAGTAAAAGACTCCCTAAGGCCATTTTTACTGCTGTTGTAAAATAAGCCCCCAATTTCCTATTTATTTCATGTATGGCTGTGCACTGTTATCATTAGTGCATGGTCATTTAAAAAAATGACCATGTGAGCAATTACTGCCACCAGTTATCATGCAGTAATGCAGATGGGCTAACTGGTTAATGTAGGAATGCCCACTCCCTGCCCCTGACATGCCTCCTATAAAAAATACAAGACAATATTTACCACATGGTTAGTGCGTGAGCATGCAAAAGCTAGTGTGATGCTTTAGCAGTCCCAGATTAGGCCATTTTTGCTGTTTTAGATGTGCATTAGCACCTAATGTGGCATAGTAAAAAAAGACTCCAGTGTGTCTGAGAGGAATTTTCAAAGTTTTTGTTTTCTCCCATTGCTCTCTGCTTGTTCAGCAGCTTTGCTTGCAGCATCATAAGACAATTTGAAATGTGAAAACAGGCAGTTTTCCTTTCTTGCAAGAATATAAGAAGCGCCTAATCTTGCGTGTTAAACCATCTTGCAGTTCCAGAACAAAACCATCTAAAGAAACAGAGGGGTGGGTGCTAGTGAATAGGCAATCTTTACACTCTTCCAAATACTGGTTGGTGAACAGTATTCTCCTTGCTAATTTTAGAAGGTATTTAGGGTATGTAATACTCCCATATAGCGATGCAGTTCTTCATAGCAGAAATGTAGGGCCCAGTAGTAGACTTGTAGACAACAGGAGCGGTGCTAGTGCCAAATGTGCCCCGTATGACACGCCCCCAGCTGTCATGGTGCACTGTTGTCCTTCCCACTTTGGTGATATCACTACAAAGGAAGCCAATGGATGGCTTCCTTTATGCCCTGAGGGGCTGCACTGGCTGCCCATAGTAGATAGTTCCTCCTCTACATGTTGTGGAGATTTAAAAAGATAAGAGAACCATCCTGCAGGGCTTCCCAAACCTCTCCTGAGGACCCCACAGCTAGTCAGATTTTCAGGATATCCACATTGAATATGCATGAGATTAGCTTGTGTACTGGACCTCCACTGTCGCCAGGATTCAATATATGATCTACTTTCACAGTCACACCCTCTCCACCATAGATGTCTATAAATGTTGGTAGCTGAGGCCTCAACCCTTGCAGAAACATTGGCCAGATTTACCTTGCAGGGCCCATCAAGGTCATGGCCATGGACTCTTTCATTATACTTACTGGGCATAAAAGGCTGAAAGCTGACAGACCTCACCAAGGTCTATAGCTTTTTCCTGCCCACTAACTAGCATGCATATTGAATAGCTTTGCTTGATTGCAGGACCCTTTTGGCGTCCATACCATTCCCCTCTGGCAGTAGAGTTGGTGGAACAGTTGGCCTTCATTTTGTTGAATCTCACCCTTCCTCACTCCCAAACATCAGTCATTGGTTTCTCCATATTCCTATGTGAACAGATGCTTATGGCATCATTTCATAGTTTTTCTGTTTGGGGTCTTGCCCACTGAACACCAAGATCCTGACCTTTTGCTCCGAGTATTTTGGGATATGAATGTCTCTTTTTTGCTGTACCCCTCTTTCGGTACCTAGAGGGTGTTGAAGCTATTGCTGCTGTTTCCACGCTTCTCTGTGACGCTGATGTTAATTTGCCTCCATGAGTAGTTGAAGACAGCCTCCACCATGCTTCTGGAAGCTGTTCTGCCCCTAATTCAGTGCCTATTGTGATCTGTAGGACGAGGCCTTCAATTTGTGCAAGTTTCATAAAAATTGGAATGAAAACCACAATAATACAGGCAAGAACCACATTCTCATTGCTTTCTGAATTGATTTATATGGAAGTGGACACACACAATGTAAATAATAACAAAACTATAAAACAGGAAGGAAGCAAGAAAATTTGCATTCTAATGGATGCAAATTGGTATTGATATAAAAGAGGTCCCGAAGGAACAAAAATCAAGTTTCCTGTATGAGAGGGAAGGATTGAAAGGAATTTGGGATTTAGCTTCTGCCTTTCCAGTAGTAGTTCAAAGTGAGCTACATTCAGCTTCAGAGGTATTTCCCTGTCCCTGAAGGGCTTACAATCTGAGGCAATGGATGTTTATGTGACTTGCCCAAGACCATAAAGAGCATCAATAGGATTTGAACCCTTGCTTCCCTGGTTCTCGACCCTGCTTCTTCAGCCATTGGGCCACTACTCTACTCCAACTGAGAAAGAACTCACTAAATTATTTGATTCATCAGCGAAAAATCTTTAAAAAAAAGAGGGAAAATCTTGCATTCATAAACTGTATTTGAGATAAAACTGAAAATTTATGCAAGCAGCACATAATCATTTTAATCATGGAGTACCAAAACAAAACTCCTCCTCATATTGAGATGACATTCCTTAAACTCTATATTGTCAATTTATTACAGAAAACCTATTGCAAATATCACCGGTCCAACAATATCAAAATCAGTTGCTCATGAATAATCAAGGGGCCTTTTACTAAGCTAACACAGCTTTAATGGCCTAATGCAGGACGCAGTAAAGCATCCAGGATTAGTTTTTCTGCCTGTGCATGCTAAGCACGTGGTATTTATTTTTAAAAATATTTTTGGGATAGGGTGTGGCATGGGAAAGGAATGAGTATAGAGTGGGCATGGAAGCGGTAACCAGTTATCACGTGCACATGATTAATGTGGAAGCCCTTACCGTAAAGACTCCAGTGGTAATATTTTTAAATGGCCTTACGTTAATGGTAAGCGCATAACCATAAATTAAAAAATACAAAAACAGCCTTTTTAAGGGTGTGCTAGAAATGGGCTTGATGCACATCAAGCCCAATTAATAAAGCAGCTTAGTAAGGAGCACCTGAAGTTGTTAAATGAATCCATAGTGCTGTAGAAGGATTTATAGTGCTCCAATAAGGTACCTTGTTCAGGGAAGCTCATTCACATTTTAGTCTTATTCCCTCGTAATCATTTTGGAGCATTGGGCAGCTAGCAATGAGGAACTGCTCATAGCAAACTTTATATAAACATCTAAAATGCAAACTATATATGGATATGTTGTGAACGTTGCCATAATCAGGGCTTTTTTTGTGCCGGTATGCACCAATACAGTGTACCGGCACCTTTTTTACCTGCTCCCCATTTGGCATTGCTATGGGGTTGATCCTGTTTCCCTCCTGCTGTTGGTAGTAATCAGACAGTACAAGGCCTGGCACCAGTGCTAACTTCAGCACTGAGCAGCCTTCGAGCCTATTCACCCATGGAGGCCCTGTTGGCACCGCCCCTGTGATGCATACATGTCAGAGAGGGTGGAACCAACAGGGCCTTCCCAAGCACATGGACGCAAAGGCTCCTCAGCACTTGAGTTAGCGCTGGTGCTGGGACCTGTGCTGTCTGAATACTGCTGGGGCTGGACTCTCAGATGCCGACAGTGGGAGATGGAGGGAGTTTGAGGAGATATACTGGACTTTGGGAGAAGGAGGGGAAGGGAAGCGAGAAGGGATGATGTTGGTTACACAGAGGGAGGTGAGGAAATAGAGAGAGTGGCTGAGGCTGAATGGATGGATGGGTGGAGGGGAGAGAGGAAAAATGCTGGACATGGATGGAGAAGAGCAGAGAGAGGAAAAATGCTGCACATAGATGGAGAGGAGGGAAGAGAGAGGAAGGAGATGCACATGGATGGAGGGGAGGGGAGAGAGAAATGCTAAACATGGATGGAGAGTAAGGAGGAAGAAGATGCATATGGATGGAGAGGAGGGAAAGATAAGAGAGGACAAAAATTGCATATGGATTGAGAAAATAGGCAAAAGCTGGATGCACTCTATATCTCCTCCAGTCATGTCTGCAGAGGACCCAGCTTTTACTTATGGATGTAGGGCAAGAATTGAAGAAGAGAGGAGGAGAGTAAAGAAATAAATGGATAAGAGGGCCTGGAAACGGTGTTAAGAGGACAGATAGAGAGCATCAGAATCCAGGGACTGGCACCAACATGATCGGAAAAACAAAGTCACCAGACATCAAAGGTAGAAAAAATCATTTTATTTTCATTTTAGTTTTTGGAATAGGTCCAATTTGAGAATTTACAACTGCTGTCTTATTTTGCACTGTATAGGTGGAAATGTGTTTCTTTCTGTTTTCCTGGTATTGTGCTGCATGCAGAGTCTGGCTTCATGGGATTTCAGGTTAATTTTTGCCTCTATTTAAAGAGGGGCTATCTCTGTTCTGCATGTATGACTGTGAGGTAAAGTGTCTGAATAGGGATCTGTTAGGTTCTGAGATTTTGATTGCATATGTACTAAGTCTTATGTACTTATGTATTGTGTTTCAGATTTGGCAAGACTGTTCTCTTAATTCCTGGTTTGTGTCATTTTGGGTGTACTGGAGCTGTAACAGCATACAGAAATTATTTATAATGAAAAAAATCACATTATTTTTCTTCCCCTATACTGATGTAATATTTTCAATGATGCCTTTTTATATGCTCCATGGCTGTTAATAGGGGTGTGGCTACTGTGGGTGAGGCTAAAGGGGTGGAGCCATAGATAGTTATCCTGCCCCTAAGGTTGCTCATAATGAGTACCGGTACCTTTTTTTTCCTACAAGAAAAAGCACTGGTCATGATGCTTATTAAAATATAGCAAGCCGACGATTCAAGATGGCGGCGTAACAGGCAGCGCCGAAAAGTCGCTCTGAGAACCAGCCCGGGAGAAAACTCTTGCGGACAATATGCCCCATACTAAAAGGAAGGGGTTGACGAGCATAGTTCCCCCACCTACCTCGACTCCTTCATTGCCTCGGACGGGACTAGAGCGTTTTTTCAGCCCGATTTCCCAAACAAGTAGAGATGTGGATCCCATAGCGGGGCTCCTTGGGGAAGTGGAGGTCCCGCTGGGAGAGGATGTATCTCTTTCTCCACCATCTACTAGTAAACCTCCCTGCCCAGCATCGATGGCGAGTACCGATGTGGATCAACGCCCTACCGGAAGTGTATCGGGTGAGATCCACGGTGAGGGTCGGGAAGTTCCACAGAAGACGCTGGGAGCAGAGGTCGTAGGAACCTCAAGGAAAACACAGGAGGTAAATCTTGAAATGATTTGGGTAAAGCTGAACAGAATGGATATGACTTTACAACAAACATCGGGTGAAGTCAGTAACTTTAATAAGAGATTTGGTGAGTTAAATGCAAAGGTAGACCTGCTAAAAGAAGAAACAGCTGAAAAACTGACTGTTATTCAAAAGAATGTAAACTCTTAACAAGAATTTAAAATAAATGTGGTGAAAGATAATGTTGAACTTCAGAGACGAATGGAACAAGTTGAAAACTTTAATAGAAGGCTAAATCTACGTTTACTGAATTTTCCCAAACTCCTAGGGATTACTCCTCTAGATCTATTTAAGAGATATTTGAACGAGGTGTTGAAAATGCCTCTGGAAGCTATACCGCCTGTTAATAAGTTATATTATATTCCTACTCCTGAAGGAGAGATTGGGAAAACTCAAGAAGCTCAACTTATGAATATAGATCCTGGAAACATTTCAGCTATACTTGAACAAACACTTGATGAGACAACAGAAAGGTCTACATTGATAGTGTCTTTAATATTCGAACAGGACTTGAATAACATAATGAAACAGTATTTTAAGAATTTAAAAACCTGTTTTGGGGGTATTAAGGTACAGATTTTTCCTGATGTTACAAAATCAACTCAGCAGAGGAGGAAAGCCTTTTTGGCATTGAAATCAAGAACTGTTGAGATAGGAGGGAAGTTTTTCCTGGCCTATCCATGCAAGTGCCTTGTGAGACTGGGTCAGGTTAAATATACATTTTTTTCACCAGAAGCCCTTAAATCTTTTCTAGATTCTAAACAATTGTAATACTACAAGGGAATATTACGCCACCTAATTATTTTTTGTGAATTATTGTTATATTTTCCCCATAACTCTTTTCGTCTCCTTCAAAAATGAGGTCTAAGGAAGCAATAATTATCATAATTAATTAAGAAATTATACTATTTTTGAAGTAGATTTTACTTCTGTAAGAAGTTTTCTTAAGGAATGTTATTATTTCTGTATAAATTTTATTATGGCTGTATTTCAATAACAAGTATATTCTTGTTAAAATGTAAAAATTTAATAAACAAATTGAAACAGGAAAAAAAAAAAAAAAAATTAAAATATAGCAAGCCAACTCTGAAGACTTGCTCAGGACAACATTATATTTAATGGTTGCAAATGTGGAAGCAACTTAAAAAGATTTTGTATGTAAAGTTTATTTGCAATTGTTGTCAATAAAAATCATTGAAACATAAAAAAAATATATAAAGTGTCTAAGTTAAAAATGTAGCAAAAACACATGTTGAAAATGTTAATGGGATAACCTATAGTTACAAATGGGGAGTGACTTGAACAATGCCATGGGTTCAATGCAGAGCAAGGTTGCACTGAAAAACTCATTTCTGTGTAAGCTCCTACTTACAAGGAGTCTACAGCTACCAACCCTATGTTGTAATATAGATAGAAAGATAGATATAGATATATATGCAATTTCAGTATAAAAATCCAAGAAGAAAATTGTGTAGATGGTGCTAAATATTTACCATGGTGTAGAGGTAAGAGGTAGGTATGCCAGAATCAAGAAATCTTTTTATTGTTGCTCTGAACAGAGGTGGCTGTGTTGATACCAGTTAATGTCATTAATGATGTAGCTATTAGGGCTGCTCAGTGAGAGACATGGACATCTAGTTTGCAGTATATTCAGAAAGAATTTATCAGATTAATTTGCTTTAAGAACAAGGCAAATTTGCATAGATGACCCACCCTGATAAGCAGACCTGCTTGGGGCCCTCCCTGTGAATCTCTGTTCTTGGAGACCTGTGGCTACTGGGGACAAAGTTTCTTATGAAAGAGGTAAAAGTTTGAGAATCGAGGAGTCCCCTTTCTCTTGATCCAGTGGTGTGAGGTGCTAATGCTTTGACAAGAGCGAAACCCTTTTTTTCTGGCTCTCAGTTGAAAGATGTACAGAGGATTAAGGAACTAGGAGGCAGAAAGAGAGGTGGGGAGTACAGAAAGAGACACAGGATGTAGAGAAATAGGAGGAATAAAAAGAATATAGATTAGTTGAAGAAGAAAGGAATGAAAGAAATGAGCTTAAAGAACAAAGGGAAGGTGAGAGAGAGAGTGAGCGCACTGCCTGGTCTCTCTCTTTCTCTCTCTCTCTTGTTTTTCTTTAAACAGCAAGCTGTTTGGCATATAAGAAGTGAGAGGCTATAATTTGTCCATTTGGAAATTGAAAGCTAAAAAGGTGGTAGAAATAGCTTCCCAGTCAACACTAAAATGGAAATTAACTTTTACCTTGGTGTTTATTTAGTAAGTTTTAGATCACAACTTTCTGTGAACAAGTGTAAAAATGTACATGTATGCTCAGAATCAGAAAACAGCCAGTCCAAAAGGTCATAACCTTGAAAATTAACTGAGTCATGAAGGAGAGAAGGCTGCAGGAAATGACAACAAACCTGTGTGCTTTGCCTCAACAAGGTTACCTTGATTTATACTGCTATCAGGCTTGCATAACTAATGCCTGACCTCTGGTATTCTGATGCTTAATGGGTACCACTGTGATACAAGACATTTGAAACTGGGTAATAAAAATGTTTCTGAAAAAAAATCTAATACTTGTACATTGTTATGAATCCTGTGTATCTCTCTTTGGAGTTCAGCCAGCTCCTTTGATTTAAGCACAGAAAAGAAAGGGGGAGGGGGCAGAAAGTATTTGCCAACTAGTGCAGCTGTACATTTAAGCTATGCACTGTCTGAAGCTGGGCTGTAGGCTGTTAGCACAGATGAGGAGCCAGAAAAGCACTGACACATGTAAACATGACTGCTTTTTTCAGATGGTGGACCACAGTGGAAAAAAACACACACACACATTTCGACTGGAATCTTGCTCTCTCTCACAGATAGTGCGACAGCATATATTGCCAGGCAGTAAGTTGGAAAACCTATCAAAGACAACTGATAACTAAAATGTGTGTTAACAAATGCAGTAGATCTCATTGAGGTAACTATTTGGAAATGTCACCCTGCAGCAGTGGCGTTCCTAGGGGGGGCGGTGGGGGCGGTCCGCCCCGGGTGCACGCCGCTGGGGGAGGGGGTGCCGCACGCGCCTGTCCTCCGTTGGTCCATGCTTCTTCTCTGCCCTGGAACAGGTTACTTCCTGTTCCGGGGCAGAGAAGAAGCATGGACCAATGGAGGGCAGGCAAGCGCGGCACCCCCCCAGCGGCGTGCACCCGGCGGGGGGGGGGGGTCCTTCACGGGGGTGTCCTTTCTCCGGGGAGGCTGTCCGCGCTGAATCTGGGGGAGCGCTGCACCCGGGGGGCAGGGCGCATCGGTGATCCGCCCCGGGTGCCAGCCCCCCCAGGAACGCCACTGCCCTGCAGATCCAGCCTGGTGGTTCACTAGGACTAACACACATTGTTATGCAAAGGGTTTACTTCTCTGGTCAGGTCTTTCACTCTTGAAATCACCTAGGACTGGGGATATTTCAGGGGGATCATCGTCCCTACTAGCTGGAACGTTCAGGCTTAGTGCAATGGCAACACCTAATGGCTGGATTCAGGGCTCACAGTTGAAAGGTTTTGGAAGGACACTTGGTACATGGCCCCTGGCTGAGCACAAGGAGATATACGTAATAGGTGAAATACCTACTATATCATGGTAGTCCATACAATTCCAGCCTTGGTTTCGACTGAGCTGGATTACCCAAAAAGCAGGAGGAAACTGTTCAACCAAAAAAAACCTTCAGAAATGTCAGCCCTCATTTGAAAGAGGGTCTCTTTCATTGCTTTGCCTAAATTGAAGTAAGTGCCTTAATGTGATGTGGCCCAAAAGAAACCACCCCAGGGGGATTCTTTGAAGGAGCAAGTTAAGAAGGCATTTCTGTGAGGAAAACAATGTTTTACCAGCAGAAATGGTGTTCTATATAATTTTGTCTGAGTATCTGCTTGTTCGGTACACAGACTTTGCATGTGGAGAGATGTATCCAACTTGATTGGAGGTTCTGTGGAGGACAGGGTTGGGGCACGGCTTTCCGTTTCAGAACTAGTGTTCAGTTTTGGAGGCCGTATCTTGCTAAAGATGTAAAAAGACTGGAAGTGGTGCAAAGTAAAGCTACAAAAATGGTATGGGATTTGTATTGCAAACCGTACGAGGAGAGACTTGCTGACCTGAACATGTATACCTTGGAGGAAAGGAGAAACAGGGGTGACATGATACAGACGTTCAAATATTTGAAAGGTATTCATTTGCAAACAAACCTTTTCAGGAGACAAGAAGGTGGTAGAACTAGAGGACATAAATTGAGGTTGAAGGGGGACAGACTCAGGAGTAATGTCAGGAAGTATTTTTTCAAGGAAAGAGTGGTAGATACGTGGAATGCCCTCCCGTGGGAGGTGGTGGAAATGAAAACGGTAATGGGATTCAAACATGCGTTGGATAAACACAAAGGAATCTTGTTTAGAAAGAATGGATCTACGAAATCTTAGCGAAGATTGGGTGGCAACGCCGGTAATTGAGAAGCAAAACTGGTGCTGGGCAGACTTCTACCCTGATCGTAACTGAATAGATATGGATGGGCCGGAGTGTAAATTTAAGGGCTTCAACGTTAGCTTCAGAACTTTTAGTTCAGGAACAGTGCTGGGCAGACTTTTATGGTCTGTGCCCTGAGAAAGGCAGGGACAAATCAAACTCCGATATACATATATAGTATCACATACCATGTAAAATGAGTTTATCTTGTTGGGCAGACTGATGGATCATTCAGGTCTTTATCTGCCGTCATTTACTATGTTACTAAGCATATAGGAGGCAATTCTATAACAGGGTGCTAGTATTTTTATGCCAAAATTAAGCAGGTAGTGCATCTATTCTATAATGACACTTATATGCATAATTGCCATTATAGAATATTCGTGGACGTCAGCATCTACGCACCTACATTTAGGAGGCATGTTAACAAACACTGGCTACCGTTAAGACAGGCTATTTTACCACAAGTTGTGTCATTTTAGCACAGGGTCCCATTTTATGCAGTGAGACCCTGTGCTAAAATAGCATGACTTGTGGTAAAAATAACCCTTAATGGTAGCACACGTTAATAACTCTCCCTCTTAGCCACTAATATTTACACCACGCCTATCACTAGCATAAATGTTTATGCCTAAACATGACATTTACACAAGTAATTTACAGTATTCTGTAAACGTAATTGCCGGCCTTGTGTGTGCCCACCTCCTTTTCTGTGAGCTCCCCCTTGACAGTTGCACACTATAGTGTTATGCACTATTTTGGCACTGATTTTTTGGCATGGAGAAGTGTTAGAACAGAAGCACACAGGTCCATTTTTCAGCGCACCTGCAAAAAAGGCCTTTATTTTGGCCGAAAATGGACTTGCAGCAAAATAAAAATTGGTGCGCGTCCATTTTGGGGCTGAGACCTTACTGCCACCTATTGACTTAGCAGTAAGGTCTTATGCATTAACCGGGCGATAATCGTCAGCGCACTTACACTGCCGATTACCACCTGGTTAGCGCCACACGGTAGAAAATAAAAAATATTTTCTGCCATGCGAATCGGACGCGCGTAAAAAATGGAATTACTGCCCGAGGCTCACAGTAGCCGGGCGGTAGTTCCAAATTGATGCATGTTGGACACGCATAGGCGCCTACGCGCCTTAGTAAAAGGGCCTCCTAATGTGTAATTATAGAATAACAGGCATTTTGCTGCTGTGTACAGGTATACCTACACATTTGAGTGCACAAATGGCAATATTCTATAAATTTAAGCATGCAAATGGTGTTTAAATTTAGGTGACCTGTTACAGAATGAGGTAGATGACCTGTTGTACAAGTTAGGTAGCCTGTTGCAGAGTTATCTTTCTAGTTCTTGGGGTGGTGTTCTGTTACATCTGAAATAAGCATAAGTGAAGTGTGACACAAGATCAAAGAAGAATAGGAGCAGCAGTTGAGCTATATCTGCAGTTTTACATGTACCCTGAAAACACCTCCTGCCATGAATTCTGTTTAAATAAGCAAGTCTCCTCTCAGTTGAGTAACTTGCAGATTGAAGGGACAGTAAGCGTGGAAACTGTAAATTAAAAACATGTAGTTTCCTGTTTGTGGACATAGTTTAAGTTTGGAAAGATGCCTTTCCTCTCAGGAAGCATTGTTCACTGCTGTTTTACAAAAGTAGTGGAAAAGTGACTTGAAATCTTTTCAAGCTGATGTTTCTACTGCCCAGAACAAGAAAAAAAAGTCACAATGAACAATTTCCATTTTCCATATTTTATTTTTATTGAGCAGTCTCTAAGCCTTTCATTTGTTGGACTTATCTTCAAAGTAAGAAGGCCCCCCCCCCCCCCCACCCCGGGTTCAGTACTGTAAATATTAGAAACTAGTAAAAAAAAGGCCCGTTTCTGACACAAATGAAACGGGTGCTAGCAAAGTTTTTCTCAGAGTGTGTATGTTTGAGAGAGTGTGTGTGTGAGAGATGGAGTGTGTGTGTCATAGAGAGAATGAAAGAGAGAGACAGCGTGTGTGTGTGTGTTTGTGTTAGAGAGTGTCTGTGTGTGTGAGGTTGCGTGTGTGTGTGACAGAGAGATAGAGTGTGATAGACAGGGAGTGTGTCAGAGAGAGTGTATATGAGAGTCAGTGAGTGAGTGTGAGCCCCCCTCCCCACCCCCACCTCTCTGGTCTCAGGACCCCCTCCCCACCTCCCTCTCCCCTGCCCCGCCTCCAGCCATCCATGTCCAGCGACCCTCCTCTCCTCCTGCCCCCACTGCAGCTACCCATGTCCAGCGACATTCCCCTCCCCCCCATGCCCAGCGTCATTCCCCTCCCCCCCGGCGCATCAAACCCCCTCGCCACCCGCAGCTGCCACTGCTAACGCTGTCTGGCCGCTGCTGCTTCCCCTGTTGAGCAGCAGCGGTCACTACAAAAAGAAAAGAAGTGATAAATGTTTTTAAACCCAGCCCAAATCATTCGCAAATGCCCGAGTCTTACAATGCAGTCTCTGTAGCTGCTCCTCCTCTCACCTGTCACGTCACTGCGCTCCTCCGGGGTCTTACTCCAGGGGCAGTGACGTGGAGGCGAGAGGAGGAGCGGCTGCAGAGACTGCGTTGTAAGACTTGGGCATTTGCGAATGATTTGGGCTGGGTTTAAAAACATTTATCGCTTCTTTTGTTTTTGTAGTGGCCGCTGCTGCTCAACAGGAGAAGCAGCAGCGGCCGGACAGCGTTACTACTGGCATCAGCGGGTGGCGATGGGGTTTGATGCGCCGGGGGGGTGTTGATGTGCTTTGGGTGGGGGGAGGGGGGTGTTTGATGTGCTTGGGGGGGAGGGGGTGTTTGTGTAGGGGGGGATTGGGTGATGTGCCGAGGGGGGAGGTTCTGTGGTGCCGCGCTTGTAGTTTTTTGATGTGCCACTCCCTGCCACTTGTTCCGAAGTGGCAGGGAGCGGCGCAGTGACAGCTGATTGCCAGGCAGGGGGAGGAGTATGGAAAGGTGCTCCACGGGTTTCCCTACTCCTCCCCCTGCCTGGGAATCAGCTGTTAGTGACGCCATCCTGGCTACGGAGCCTAGCTCATGATCTCCAGGAGCCAGGGACACAGGCAGTCCCACATTAGAACATTGGTGGTGAGAATTATTATATAGGATGGTCTTCATTTGTTTGTCCTTCTGATTTAAGGCATCCAGGTGCAGTGATTCAAAAATATGGTATGTGCATGAATTGTGCAGCTGAAGTTGTGCACATAGGAGGAGCCCTTTAACAAAAGGTTAGTAGAGGTACCACCGGCTTGGTATGTGGTGATTTGGCCCTACCACTGGGCTCCTGGGGGAACCCAGCGGTAGTTCCAGCTCCTGCCATGTGAATCTTTCAGTGCTGGAAAATATTTTTAAATTTTCTAGCACCAGGGGCGGTAAGGGCTCCCCCAGTAAATGGCTGCTTGGCAAGTATTTAACTTACAGCACAGCCATTTCCTTATTTACAAGGAAAAAATAAAAAAAAGCCTTTTACTGGCAGCAGTAAAAGGGGGCCTTGGTGCAAGGCAAACCTGCACACCGACACTGCCACGGGGCCCCTTTTATCGCCTTTTGATAAAAGGGAGTCCATAATGTTATCTGGGTACTCAGTGGAATCATGTGCACAGGGCTGTGACTGACTTTCTCCAGATAAACTTATGTGTCTAACTTCCTCTGGTTAACTTAGGACAGCCTTTCATCAGTACCAGACTTATGCGCATAGCATCATACTCTCTGTACTGATGTTTTGTGCTGAGCAGATAGTTGTAGCTATATCCTGGAACACTGCCAACTCTACCTTTTTGACTCAGCTTTATTTGTGTAAATGAGTCTAATGCATAGCATTTGGTTTCGAAAGGAGTAAGAAATTCATACTTCAGGACTTGTCCAGTTAACTTGGCAAAGTGCTTGAATATCCATGTCCCCTCTTCCTATTAGTGTTTGTAGGTTTAAATGTTAGCTGGAGGTGTTATCAAAATCATGCCAGAATAATGCTCTCTCAGGCTTTCCATGTGCGGTATGGTGCTTATTCTTTCTGTGGCATTTCATTAAGAGGGTGATTCTATAACAGGATTAACTAGGAAGAGAAGGTAAGCAGCTACCTCATTTTCTTTATAGATTGCTAGTGCAGCTGGCAGAAAAAGCGCTTATATCACACCAGCCCTGTAACTGGCATAAATGCCTATACATAGATATTAGCCAGATTGTGTGTCAATTAAAGTATTGTATAATTTATACACCACTTTATATATCAATTTGCGCATTCTGCCTATGTATATGTTCACTGGCAAAGTATGCACCACCAAAACATGGTGGAAAAAAGTCTATAAATTGGTGCTTCCATTTACGTTCACCGATGATGAGTGCTGGGTGCCAATTCTAGAATGGATTCTGTGTGCCAAGATGCCATTATGGCATGCTAGCATACATTGGCATGGTCGCATCTAAGTTTAGGCATGACCATTTATGCCATGTCAGTGGCAGGTGTAAATGGGCACACCTACATGCATCAAGTGATGAGCATAACTGATAGTATTCTGTAAGTGCCTACATCAGGGGTTCAAATCAAATACTTTTCCAACTTGTGTTTGAAGTCGCCCGTTACCAGCCCCACAGTTTTCTTTCACCATTGACCCACCACCTCTGCTCTGGGCACGTCTTTCCAACACAAGTTGGAAGAGTATTTGATTTGAACCCCTGATGTAGGCGCTTGCATGCGTCGAAACATGGCCCGTGTCGAGTCTTTTTATGGTTACAAATAAAGACTGTTGGACTGAAGTCTCCAGTGGTGAATCATCTTTGGTTAGTCTCTACTTTTACCTGTTCAGATTCATCATCGTAGAGAATTCCCCCTGTTTTGTACTTTAGTATTCTGTAAATGACACATGTCGCTCGGAGACAAGCCTGACCCCCTATAGTTTTGCACTATAGCACTTAGGTGCTTCTTTATAAAATAGCTCCTGGTGCACATTTGAATGTAATTACCAGTAATTAGTGCCTATGAAGTGCAAAAGTGGTGGTATGTCTAGGTGCCAGTTTATGATAAAATCATTTTTATTATTCCACTCCAAACAAACAAGAAACAGCTACAATTGATCTTACAGTAATATAGTTTTCCAAAACCAACAACAGAAGGCTCCCTTCCCCCATCCCCGATACCTCCCTCCCCCAATCCCAACCCATGTTGCACACTACTGGATATTCAAAACAAAAATCAAAGTACAATGGCAGGTGTGCTTAAGGGTTTAATAAACAATTATGAGCCCTGGAGGGCAAAGATAACCAAAATTGCTCTTGGTTGTCCAAAGTATATATCCCCTGGCGTTCTGCTCTCATTTGCAAAATTAACAATGAATGCCAGCATTGGATAGTAGGGCCCAATTGGGACATCTAAGAAAGAAGAATAGTCTTGATACCAAACAGAACTGTCTTCTGAAAGAATCTTTTAAATCCCAAAGGAACTGGATCCATGCATATGTAATGGCCAAAGAGAATGTGAGAGTCATATGTTACTGTGCAGTTCCAATACACTGTTGTAGCATGGAGCAAAGCTTTCCAAAACTGAATAATATATGGGTAGTGCCAAAATATGTGGCCCAGTGCCACAAGTGTCCTCCCACACTTAGGACACAGGTTCTTTAAAACAGTGGCGTAGCTATGGGGGCCTGGGCTCCCCAACTTTTCTCTGGGCCCCTGGTTTGGCTGGCAGGGGTCCCCAACCCCTGCCAGCTGAAGCCTTTGTCGGGCGCTGGTCTCCGGCGCCGCCGCATTGCCTGCCCTGCTCTCACTTTCCCTCACATCCAACATGGTCTTTTTAGTGAAATTGATCATGTTCAGTTTCACCAAAAGGAGCGTGCTGGACATGAGGGGAACAGAGAGCAGGGCAGGCAATGTGGCAGCACCAGAGACCAGCACTGGACGAAGGCTTCAGTTGGTGGGGGTTGGGAACCCCTGCCAGCCAAGTTATTTGCAGCGGCGGTGCTTCAGCTGGCGGGGATTTACAGCGGTGGCAGTGGTGGAGCGGCGGACCAAAATGTGCCCCCCCACCTTGGGCTGTGGCCCCCTCTCACCTCGAGGTCTGGCTACGCCCCTGCTTTCAGAGATGTGTAATCGCAAAAGATATGCTTTGAGAGATGTGTATTTGCAAAGTTAATTTGTAAAGGAGTTATTTCAGCACCATGGATACCAAGAGTTTATGGAGCCCCAAAACAAATACCCTGAAACGCTCCATCAGAAGGTCTACATGCCAATTTATAAAAATGCAAAAAAAAAACCACCAAGGGCTGTTCAAGCATGGGATAGTCAGTAGTCCTTTATTAGCAGGCCCAACATGGTTCGTGTTTTGGCATCAAGTGTCTGTGTTAGGTGTCAATAAAAACAATCTATTTGACATGATGAGCTAGAAGCTCATATACCTAGCAAATCTTCAAACATGTCTTTGAGATCGGCATACCATGCACTAAAACATAATTTTTATTTTTCTGCACAGTGGGTGTGTCTGGAGCAGGGATTGAACATCTCTGCGCTTATCAGTTAGCGCGTTGGTATTACCACATGCAGATTAGTGCAGCATTAGCACGTGAGACCATATCGACTACCAAATAGATGTAGGTAGGTGCTCATGTGCTAATGTGAACATTAGTACATAACCATTAATTCTGAAAATAGCCAAATGACCATTTTCCAGCTACACTAAAAATGGCGTCAGGTGTGGAAAGACCCACGTTAAGTGCAAGTTTGTAAAAGGAGCCCTAAGTAAACTAGCTTTATAAATATTTATATAAGAAGAGAATTAATAAAATGCTACAACCAAGGAGAAACTGAACCCAAAAGGGTATGGGCTACTAGACATACCTATTGGTGGCAATTAAATAAACAGGTTGTCCTGGGATGAGGATAAGAATGATTCATCACCTGCTTTCCTCAGATAAGAACCTTTAAACAAAGCTTATTGAAGCCAGTCACCCCCCTCCCCCAAGCACTGTTAATTTACTTGTTAAAATCACTGATTCCCATTTTCAAAGTGATGTTTGTTTAGTACTGGGGGTGAGCAAGCCACAGCCTGTGGGCCAAATATGGTTCGCCAATTAATTTTATGTGGCCTGCGAGACCATAGGAAGAATACACAGAAAACTTCATTAACCAGAGTTTCAGTGATTATACATACTGTGTTTCACAAATATTTTCAGGAAAACCACTCTAGCAGTTTGTTTCCATCATTTTTAGTTAAATTTGTAGCTATTTATTTATCACAGAAAGTTTATGGTGCTTTGTGCATTTCTGGGTCTGAAGTTATGTAATGTTACAGCCCGCCAGAGATAGTACAGACATTTATGAGGCCCTCTGTGTATAAAGTTTCTCACCCCTGGTTTAGTAGGTATTGGTGTCTGCAGATCCTCAAAACCCCCCATGCAGGGTTTGTGCTGGCAGAGTGTACGTAAGGCAGGCTCAACTGACCAGTGGTCTCAGGGGAGAATGTTTTGAATAAATTATGTGGCTAAAATAAAAGGTATATATCAATTTTTTTATTTCAAAACAATGTTAGTACATAAGAAGTGTATGCTAAGCCCTCTCCTTCCAACCAGGAAATCGAGGAAACAATAAAGCCAAGGAATAGGCAAGTTGGTATTTCAAAGCATTTGGATATTAGTACTGCTGTAAAGGAACACATTGATGCGGTCTGGTAAATGTGTTACTGTGTTGTCTAAAGTAGTAAAGTCATTGAAATAATTGGGAGAAAAAAGATATGTTATGACTAATGATTGATGTGGTCGATGCTTTGCAAAATAGGGTAATATTTTTTTCTTTTCTACCAAATCATGCTTTAACTAGTACTGCTAAAATCCTATTATAATACTCCCTGCATTCTAGGAGGCTATTAAGCAGAAGGCTCTTCTCTTTTCCTCTAAAACTCATCTAAATGGAAAGCACATTGTCTTCATTATATGCCAGTATTGAAGGAACACAGTTACCATGGCAACAGCCATCTGAGACCTGGCTGATTTCAGGCCAGTGAATGGAGTAGACAAACAAAGTACCTTCAAAACCAGAAGGGAACAATTGCTATTCATTGAAGCCAGGTTTAAGATCAGCAAATGTCGTTTGCAAGAGAAATGTAGATAAGAAAGCATGGGGCATTGCTGTGGAATAACAACAGAAAATTATCCTGGTCTCAAACTTTCAGCCAGGTACTAGCAATACTATTATTTGAAAAAGGTACTTTTCAAGAAATGTGTTAAATAGTGAAATCAGTCAGAGGGCATTTCCGACTTTGAGATAATAGTTGAACCTTTCTATTCTTTGCACCACTATACTTCTGTGCTTATATAGATTTGTGCTGATATTAATTATGGTTAGACTGTGGTGTACTACCAAGGTATGGTAGAAACCTGACAGCAAGATAGATGATCTTAATAAATGTTTGTCATGTAAGCCACAGAAGATTTTGACCTAGAGAAAGATAATGGCAGTGGTTGCAGTCTGCTACACTATAGGGGTCACCAAGAACATGCAGTCAAAATAAGTTTTCTAACGCCCACCCCCCCCCCCCCACACCACCACCACTTAGCTGTAGCCATTTAAAGCCGGAGCTCGCCAGAGACGGTTGTAATGCCAAACATTTGTGACCCTCAAGTTTGATGCATGCTTTATTTTGAAATTATACAATAAGGAAAAGTTTGATATGGTTTATTGGCTTCTCTCCCTTGAGTATTTTGGTATATGATAACATTTCAGTGCAGCATTTTTTTTAGTGAGTGATGTATTCTTTCCATAATGGGCCTGCCGGCCATGACCTGTGCTAAGCTTAGGTCCTGATTTATCACTAGAGGTTTTTGTCTATGTCTAAGGGAAAACACTCATGAATCGGGCCGTTAGGTTAGGCTGGTTTAGCTTAGATTTCCATTTCGTTTCTTCTTTTAAAGTCAAATCACACAAAACAGGTATTGAAATTTGTGGGTCCAGTTCAGAAATGACTGGGTTATCTTAGTTTACATTTTTAGATACACTTTTCTAGCATTTATCTTGAACCAGCCCAAGTGCATAAAAATAAAATTAGCAATCCAATTTTTAATGACAAGTAGATTGAACAAGAGGTCAGTATTTCAGTACAAGGAGTTATTCAGAAGTATTTTATCCTTCACAAAAAGGATGTTGGACCCATAGAATGGTGGTTATAGTGGTAAAAATAGGAACAGATTTTTTAAAACAGTATGAGAGGAACAGAGGAGACAATCCCCTTCATGAGACTCTAAGGGCCCTTTTACTAAGCTGCTGTAAAAGGGGTCCTGTGTTAGCGGCGAAAGCTGTTTTTTCTGCACACAAAGGCCTCTTTTACCGCAGCAAGTAAAAATGGTCAAAAATGAAATAGCCATGCGGTAAGTTCTCACTTGCCCCACAGTTATTTCAGGGGGGGGGGGCACTTACACCACCCATTGAGGTGGCAGTAAGGGCTTCCATGCTAACCTGGCGGTAACTGGGCAGTGCCTGTGAAAATATTTTTGAAATATTTCTGCTAGCACTGGAAATGCAGCGCACTGGGGGTGGAACTACCATGGGTGCCCATATTGGGCCGGCAGTAGTTCTGGATTGCTGTGAGGCAAGGCCACGGTAGACTAACTGATGCTTAGTAAAAGGGCCCCTAATTGAGTTCCAATAGAAATAGGCTTGACTATGTTTGTAAATACTTTTCAGTTGCAGCAATAATCATCTTACTCCCTCCTCCACCCTTCTCAGTTGACCATTCCTAATAACCCCCTACATGTTTGAATTCCCCTCCAAGTTACTGTATGCCACACAGTGTATCTCCAGTAGTTTTAACCTATTCTAAATATCTGTAAAATAATAGACCTTATAGATAGAACAAAGAAGCATTTGTCATTTTTACTTCAAGCTATGAAAAAACGCCTGCCCAAATAGCCGGGTGTTTTCTGGTGGTGAAGATGTGAAAGGAAAGACAGAAATAAGTAGAACATGTAGAAGCCAATGCATTCTCCAGGGATAAAGTGGGCAGAGTATTTGGTAAAACAATGCAAACCCAGTTTCTCTTTCCCATGTGAGTTTACCTAAATACGTCTTGGTTAGTATAGGTTTGCATACTAAAATCTTTCATTTTGTTTAGTTTTGCAAGTAGTTTGAGACTTTGTTTTTTTTAAATTGAGTTTTGTTTCAGGAGCGGAGCAGTATCATCAGTAATGCATACTATTGAGCAGTATTGCTGATATCCCCAAAGTCCTGTTCCAGATTCAAAATAGTGTGGAACCATTTGGGAAATTTTGTTGACAGTTTCCATGTCATTTCAGACAAATGCATATCCCTGTTGATTAGTTGGAAGAGCTTGCTAGGTAACTAGGAAGATTTTTAATGATTTTAACTAGCTCTTCCCATTTGCTTCCAATATTTGTATATCAAGTGAATAGCTGGCTGCGGCCCAGGATAGACCGGGGCTTGTATCTGATGAGTGCTGTGCTAACAGAGTTTGGAGGTAAGAGAAAGCTGCTACATATGATGTGGGAGAGTAAAGAAGCTGAAGGAACAAGAGGGCAAAGTCCCAAAGTATGAGTAAATACTCAAGCCCACTGCATCCTTTCAAAAATAGACAAAACAATGAAAAAAAAAATTTGAGGAAGTACTCTCCTTTGCTTCTAAATTTCTACACTGACACAAAATTTTCTAAATATTTTTTGCCCTTGATTGAAAGCCACTGTCTTGGGGTTCTTTTTACCAAGGCGTCCTAAACAGTGGCATAGGTAGGAGGGGGGCCTGGGCCCCCCAAATGTACTCTAGGCTGCTGGTTGGCTGGCAGGGGTCCCCAACCCCCACTAGCTGAAGACTTCAGCAATGGACTCTCTCTTCTTCTCACGTCGGGCACCCCCTCATGTCGGGCACGCTCCTTTTAGTGTGCCCGATGTGAGGGGAAGAGAGAACAGGGTAGGCAATGCAGCGGCGCCAGAGACCAGCGCTGGAAGAAGTTTTCAGCTGGCGGGGGTTGGGGACCCCCACCAGCCAAGATGTGCAGCAGTGGGCGGTGGAGAGAGGCGGCAACCAAAATGTGCCCCCCCCCCCCCCCCCACCTTGGGCTCTGGCCCCTTCCCACATTGAGTTCTGGCTACGCCCCTGGCCCTAACAGATTTACACTTGCCAACGATTAGTGTGCACTAAGGGCCAGATTCTGTAAATGACGCCTAGAAAATCCGCGTGGAAAACATTTCCACCTAAGTGTTTTCTATAAGGTGCGCCTTTAGGCAGGGTATATAGAATATGCTTAATTAATTTCCTAGCACCAAAACTACGTGCCTCCATTAACACCAGCGAAAACATTGCATAAACACCAGCACGTACAGTAGGTGTAGGCGCATTGGGCCATATTCTATAACTACATTTTGGAACGCCCATGAAACACTCATTTCCCCGCCTATAACCATGCCCCTTTTTGCCTTCATGCATTAGAATTTAGGCGCAGTGCATTACAGAATATGCTTAGCGAGTTGTGTGCGTAAATTCTAATTATTGCCAGTGCGCTATATAGGTTCCAGGGTTATGTGCCATGCAGCCCATAGGAATATAATGGGCTGTATGGCAATTAGGGCCCCTTTTACAAAGGCGCGCTAGCGTTTTTAACATGCGCTAAAAATAAGTGTGCGCCAAACACTACAGATTCCTATGGGCATTTCTAATGTTTAGCGCACGCTAATGATTAGCACATACTAAAAACACAAATGTGTCTTTGTAAAAGATTCCCTTCGTACGCACTAAATACTTTAGCATACCTTAATAAAAGTACCCCTTTATTTGATTAAATGGCATAAACATGAAAATCTAAAAATAAATAAGAATTAGGAACAATATAGAATTCTGGAAAGGCAGTTAGCCAGTTTGAAAATCAGGTTGGGAAGGTGATGTCACTCTAAGCCAACCCACTTCAAAAGCTAGGCTGAGGCAGAAGGAGTTCTGTTGAGCAAGGCTAAGTGCTATTATTTTCCTTGACTAAATGAAGCCAAATTTAGTAGCAATATTCAAACAAAAAATGTAGGGGTCCTTTTGCAAAGCTGCGGTGAGCACTACTACTACTACTACTTAATGTTTCTAAAGCGCTACTAGGGTTACACAGCGCTGTACAATTTAACAAAGAGGGACGGACCCTGCTCAAAGAGCTTACAGTGTAAGAGACAAGTGAACGGTCAGTCCAATAGGGGCGGTCAAATTGGGGGGCAGTCTGGATTTACTGAAAGGTAAGAGTTAGGTGCCGAACGCAGCATTGAAGAGGTGGGTTTTAAGCAAAGACTTGAAGATGGGCAGGGAGGGGGCTTGGCGTAAGGGCTCAGGAAGGTTGTTCCAAGCATAGGGTGAGGCGAGGCAGAATGAGCGGAGCCTAGAGTTGGCGGTGGTGGAGAAGGGTACAGAGAGGAGGGATTTGTCCTGTGAACGGAGGTTACGGGTGGGAACGTAAGGGGAGATGAGGGTAGAAAGGTGGTGAGGGGCAGCAGACTGAGTGCATTTGTAGGTAAGAAGGAGAAGCTTGAATTGAATGCGGTATCTGATTGGAAGCCAGTGAAGTGACCTGAGGAGAGGGGTGATATGAGTAAATCGGTTTTGGCGGAAAATGAGACGTGCCGCAGAGTTCTGAACAGATTGAAGGGGGGATAGATGGCTAAGTGGGAGGCCAGTGAGGAATAAGTTGCAATAGTCAAGGCGAGAGGTAATGAGAGCGTGGACGAGAGTTCGGGTGGTGTGTTCAGAGAGGAAAGGGCGAATTTTGCTGATGTTAAAGAGGAAGAAGTGACAGGTTTTTGCTATCTGTTGGATATGCGCAGAGAAGGAGAGGGAGGAGTCAAAGATGACTCCGAGGTTGCGGGCAGATGAGACGGGGAGGATGAGGGTGTTATCAACTGAGATAGAAAGTGGAGGAAGAGGAGACGTGGGTTTTGGTGGAAAGACGATGAGCTCAGTCTTGGACATGTTCAGTTTCAGGTGGCGGTTGGACATCCAGGCGGCAATGTCGGATAAGCAGGCTGATACCTTTGCTTGGGTCTCTGCGGTGATGTCTGGTGTGGAGAGATATAGCTGGGTGTCATCGGCATAGAGATGATACTGGAAACCATGAGATGAGATCAGGGAGCCCAGGGAAGAGGTGTAGATTGAGAAGAGAAGGGGTCCAAGGACAGATCCCTGGGGGACACCAACAGATAGAGGGATAGGGGTGGAGGAAGATCCATGAGAGTGAACTCTGAAGGTGCGGTGGGAGAGATAGGAGGAGAACCAGGAGAGGACAGAGCCCTGGAACCCAAATGAGGAGTGTGACAAGAAGTAAGTCATGATTGGCGGTGTCAAAAGCGGCAGATAGATCAAGGAGGATGAGGATGGAGTTAGTGGCCTCTGGATTTGGCAAGGAACAGGTCATTGCAGACTTTAGAGAATGCTGTTTCTGTCGAGTGAAGAGGGCGAAAACCGGATTGAAGTGGATCGAGGATGGCATGAGAGGAGAGAAAATCGAGGCAGGTGCTGTGAACGGCCCGCTCAAGTATTTTGGAGAGGAAGGGTAGGAGGGAGATGGGGCGGTAGTTGGAGGGACAGGTAGGGTCAAGTGATGGTTTTTTGAGGAGAGGTGTGACTACGGCGTGCTTGAAGGTGTCAGGGACAGTTGCAGTGGAGAGAGAGAGGTTGAGGATATGACAGATGGAGGGGGTGACAGTATGAGAGATGATGATAAGTAAGTTGGTGGGGATGGGATCAGAAGAGCAGGTGGTACATTTCGAGGAGGAAAGAAGGTGAGCGGTTTCCTCCTCGGTGATGACAGGGAAGGAGGAGAAAAAGGCCTGGGTTGGTTGGTTAAGGGAGAGGGTTGAAGGGTGAAGAAGAGATGGCTTGGTAGTGAACTCAAGGTTGATCTTTTACACCTTGTCGCGGAAGTAATCAGCCAGTGATTGAGGAGAGAGCGAGGGGGGTGGGTTGGAGCGGAGGGCACTTTGAGGAGGGAGTTAAGGGTGGAGAAGAGACGACGGGGGTTGGAGCTGAGAGAATTGGTTAATTGGGTGTAATAGTCCTGTTTGGCAAGGAGTAGGGAGGAGTGGAAGGAGGATAGCATGAATTTGTAGTGAAGGAAGTCTGAATGGGAGCGAGATTTCCTCCAGAGGCGTTCAGCAGATCGGGCACAGGAGCGAAAGTAATGGATGCAAGGGGTCAGCCATGGCTGGGGAATAGTACGCTTAGTGGGACGGGAGGTGGATGGTGCGAGGGTGTCCAGAGCAGAGGAGAGAGTGGCATTGTAAGTGGAGACAGCCTTGTCGACAGACACGGAGGACATGATGGAGGGGAGGAGATTAGAAATATTAGCGGATAGGGTGGGAGGGTCAATAGCCTGGAGATTCCTGGAGGTAGTGGTTAAAGTTGGACGGGTCTGAGGAGGGGGGGGTGAAGAAGCGTGAAGGTGATTAGGTGATGATCGGAGAGAGGAAGAGCTGAGATGTGGAAGTTGGAGGGAGAGCCGGAAGAGGAGAGGACGAGGTCGAGACAATGGCCGTCTCGGTGAGTAGGGGTAGTGGAGCAAAGCTGGAGGTTGAAGGAGGATGTTAGAGTGAGGAACTGAGAATCGTGAGGGTCGGACTGGTCATCAACGTGTATGTTAAAGTCTCCGAGAATGAGGGACGGAGATGAGGGTTCAAGAAAGACGGAAAGCCAGGCATCGAAGTCGGTGAGGAAGGAAGAGAGGGATTTATTGGGGGGGGGCGGTAAATGACTGCAACTCTGAGTGGTAATGGGTAGAATAGCCGGATGGAGTGAGCTTCAAAGGATGAGAAGCAGTGAGACTGCGGTAGGAGGAGGGGTTGGAAACTACAGGAGGGCGAGAGTAGTAGCCCGACGCCTCCTCCACGGCCAGCTGGGCGGGGAGTGTGGGAGAAGAGATAACCTCCATGACAAAGGGCCGCGATTGAGGCAGAGTCGTCAGGGAGAGCCAGGTTTCAGTTAGGGCGAGCAGTTGAAGGGAACGAGAGATGACAAGATCGCGGGTGAAGGGCAGTTTGTTGCAGACCGAGTGGGCATTCCACAAGGCACATGAGAAGGGGAGGGAAGGGGGGAGGGGAATAGAAATGAGATTGGAGACATCACGGAATCGTTTGCAAGGATAGGAGGAGGACAGGTGAGGGGGGCCTGGATTAGGATTAATGTCTCCCGTGGATAGCAGGAGGAGGAGCAAGAGAGTGCGGAGGAGGGTGGGGGAGGTCGGGCGACGAAGGCGGGGTGCACTTAGGAGGAATGGGGATGGGTTAATGGCAGGAAGGAGGTGTTGAAGGTTAAAAGCTAGGAAGGAGGAGGGGGACAAGAGAGGTGGTGAGGGATGGGAGTGAATAGGGTATTGCCATAGCGAGCAGGACGGGAGGGAACACGGGTGGGCAATGAGTTCCAGTGGTAGACAGCGGTAAGGGGAGGGGAAAAAGATTAGGAAGGGTCAGGGCAAGGAAGAGAATGTGGACAGGGGCCATAAGTAGTGATTGCGGTGTAGCAGGTAGGCAAGTAGATCAATGGGTGACAAGCTAGCAGGCGGGTTGGGGCATGCTGGTGCCGATGGACAGGAACGAGCAGGGAGGAGCTGGAGAGCAGGTAAGTCAAGGGCTGACAAGTTAGCAGGCAGGAAGTAAGTCAATGGCTGACAAGCTAGGAGGCGGGCTGGAGTATACTGGTGTAGATGGACAGGAACGAGCAGGGAGAAACTGGAGAGCAGGTAAGTCAATGGCTGATAAGTTAGCAAGTTAGCAGGCAGGCAAGTAAGTCAATGGCTGACAAGCTAACAGGTTGGCTGGAACAAGCTGGTGCAGATGGGCAGGAACGAGCAGGGAGAAGCTGGAGCAAGTAGGCTGGAGTAGATGGACTGGTACAAGCAGTGATAAAAATGGCCTTAACACACGGGAAAGACCCGCATAAGTGCATGCTAACGCCACTTTTGACTGCAGCTTTGTAAAAGGGCGCCTTGGTTTGCTGCTAATTTTCTTCATTTACTGTACTTTGTTCTGCTAGGTTTTCTTACTTTGAATATTGCTGTTGCATTTTTTTCCCATTTATTATTGTGAGATATAAAGAAGATTTTGCTGTTTAAAATTTCTCCCTCCCACTCCCAGTATTACAGGGCCTTTCATTTTCCGTGTTTCTGCACCTGATGCTTAATGCAAAGCAACAGCCAAGCCACTGTCGCATTCCACCTTTTAGAAGGCAATATTGTGCAGAATCTGCCCTATATACAGTGCTAGACCCCTGATGCAGGCAGACTATACTGAAATGCAGCTGAGTCAGGTCACTGTGATTGCCTTAATACTATTGGATACTACAATAAATCTTTGCAGCGATTTTGCACTATTGGTATTTGTTTCCTTCCTGAGTTGTCACCGCGCCTTTGTCTGTAATCCGGCCACAGCAGACCATCTGGAATCTCAAAACTTGTGTCATTTGCATGAGGTAGGTTAAGGATGAGTTGGCAAAAATTGAGAGACCCCCCATCACCATCACACAACACGCACAGAATTTTTGCCCCCGCTCCACCCACATAAATTAGAAATAAAATCAGAAATTGATGGATTACAGTAAACCCTGATAGGACAAGACTGTTGACAGAGACACCCTTCCCATACGATACCCGTATCTGGATTAGTGAACTATAAAAGCTAGTGAATAAAAAAGCCTTCACAGCATTCAAAGTGGATAATAAAACCAGAAACCACATCTGAAGTTGCATCACTATACTAAAATCTAATTCAGTGTGAAAACATTCCAGAAGAGAAAACTCTTTTCTTGAAGAGACTGTTTTCAAAGGCATTAGCTTGGGGGCTCAGCTGGAGGGAAACAAAAAGGTTAAATGCCTACTGGGAGCTTTGGCTAGCATAATTGCAAACCAAATTCTTAGCATTATCAGAGAAGAAAGAAAGGACTCTGACCTAGATGTTGTTTTCCACATGAGGACCAGTGATCTGTTGGAAATGGAGTAAATTAAGTACAGAGAGTATTCCTAAATTTAGGGAATGATCTTGGTACTTGAGTTTTTGGCAGCTGAGAGTTAGTAAGCATTTGAAAGTATGTTTAACTGCAGACTTTGACCCAGGCTTGTTTATTAACTTATTTAGATTATTGTAATTCTATGTACATGGGAATGGTTTGGATATCTTATTATGTTCGCCTTCTAGAAAATACTGTGGCTAGGATTACTGGGGACTAATGTAGAAATGATCATATTATTCTAATGGGCGGTTGCGCTGTCTCCCCATACAATTTAAGAGTTCAATTTTTTGTAGGGATTAGGTTCAGAAGAGATAAGAAAGGATCGTGATGTGCTTTACTGCCCTGGGGGAGGCTTTATATTGTGTCCCTATGGTTCATGAAGTCCGATTATAATGGAACAGGGAATCAAATGTTCTCAGTGTTGACCCTTTATAGTAGAGTAGATTGCCTCAAGATATTATGATAGAGGAGGATTATATGGGGGCGGGGGGAGGTTAGTAAGGAGTGCTTGATATGTAGTATGTTTTAGAAATCTGGGATGTTTTTTAAAATAGTTTTATAATGTGATGGAGGTTCAAAGGGACTAGACAAATCTAATAGAAGGGGCCGAAAAAAAAATACAGGAAACCTATTTAGCATACAAAAAAGTACAAAGGATCTAAAAACAAATAATGCAGGAAAGAAATTGAGAGCCAAAGCAAGAGTGGAAGAAAAAATAGTTGAAGGGGTAAAGTGAGGTAATAAGGTAGTTTTCAATTATTTTGGTGAAAGAAGATATCAGAGGTGGAATTTCAAGGTTGCAGGCAAGGAACCATGTGTGAAAAGAGATAAAGACATACAGTTGTATGTCAAAGTTTAGACACCCCCGGTCAAATTACTGTGTTTCAATCTCTAAGGGGTCCTTTTACTAAGCTTAACTTGCACTAATTCCATTAGCATGCACTAAATGCTGAGAAGCCCATAGGTATAAAATGGCCCTCTTAGCATTTAGCGCGTGCTAATGGAATTAGCATGCGCTAAGATTTAGTAAAAAGGCCCCTAAGTGAATAGATGCAGATGCAACCCTATATGGTACAAAGTAAAAGACAATGTCTTTCTGCAAATTTTAATACATATTTACTATTGATTTGCTGATTGAAAATAAATAAAACAAGTGAATATGGCAGATGTACAAATTCATTCTATCATTACTACGTTTAAAAAAATTATTGTTAATAAGACCCACAATATTACTGAATCATTGAGAATTCATTCAGATGAAGACATTTCCATGGATGAATAAATAATCTGACCATTCTAAACTTTTGACTTGTGGATTGTTCTGTCCACTTTGAACAACTACAGGCTTCTCTAACTGGCAGCCTTAGCATTTGAAAATGAAGATAAATCACTTTTATAAAGCAAGGGAAGTCTATGAACAAATCTCTAAATTATTTCAGTTAGCATGGAAATTAAATGTTAACTACTTAAGTCAACATAAGATCTGGAAGACCAACAAATATCTTTGCTATAAGCTAAGCAACTGGGGCAGCACTCCTTTAAGAAATCCAAGATGATGTATTGCCAAGTATATGCTTGAGAAGTCCCTTTGGCACCTTGTTAATGTATTTGATATTTCACCTAATAGTCAGGTTTCTTATTTGCCTAAATGGAAGGGGAAGATAAGTGTGACTGGGCCTGGAGCACCAACCCATGTAATGATTGGCCAGATGTCCATTCAGGGATTTCTTCAACCCTTATTTCTTTAGGGCATCTCTGCATTGCCTGCTGCAGAAGGGACTGTCTCAGGTCTTTGTAGTGCGTCATGTAGTTCCTACTCTAGATGGACAGCATGGCTTGGAGATGCCAGGGACAACATCAGTGTTGGTCAGAGTAAGAAAGTAGTTGGCTGATGCTGAAGTTTTAGCTCCCAAAGGAATTACCTGAGAACAGAGTAAACTCTAATGGAGCTGGGGAATTGCATGTCAACTCAGACCAGGGAGAAGACACACCCACAGCAAGATCCTGAGAGGGATTTTAGTGGTAAGTGATGAGCCTTTGCATTTTTCTTTGCCGGCTCCACCTGTGCTGCAAAAACCAGCTGCCCTAGCGTCTGTTCACCAAGCTGTTATCTTGATTGCTACTTTGTCTTAACAGTTTTTTTTTAGAGAGTTCAGATATATGCTCCCTTTGATTGACACCCCTATGCGTAATTCCATCCGTGGATCCAGAGAATTCCTAATTCTCCATCATCCTAATTGTAAAAAGATGGTTTACAAGACAGTCCTCCCTGTTGACTTCTCCTATCAATGTACTAATTGGTGGAATTTTCTTCCAGAGGCTGTTTAATCTGTACATGATTCCAGTTGCTTTCAGAAATTATTAAAAACTTTTCAAGAAGTTCCTGCAGTAGGATAATGGAAGACAGGAATAACCACATTTATGCAAAATGCTGTTTCAAACTTTATCCTGTATGACTGCTTATAATTTGATGTTATTTATTTATTTATTTATTTATTTATTTATTTATTGCATTTGTATCCCACATTTTCCCACCTATTTGCAGGCTCAATGTGGCTTACAGAGTTTTGTTATGACATTGTCATTCCAATACAACTTTGTAAAATCTCATATAGATGATAATAAATCACAAGTAGCCATATACTCAAATTTGTATCTTTATTCAAATGTAATAGATTAATCCAAATATCTCTATATATAAAACCTAATATCACATCAGTCATTCATCATACTTCCTTTCATTCCACCCTAACCTAAAAACATAGTCTCCCACAACTCAAAACCAGACTAGGACATTTCTATTAGCTACATTAAATTTAATGCCTGCTACTCTTTGCTCTCTTAGATCTTCCTTTCTTATTGCATGTAGATATCTCCTTACGTTAACCCGACACAAGTCTGTGTTTCGTTCTTGCCGTCATCAGGATTTTAAGTAAAAAAAAAAATAGGGACCACAATGAATTAGGTTTACATGGAAGAGTAGTGGATATGCCCTCACAGAGTTGGAGATAGAGACAAAAATAGTGAAGGAATAATTAAAAAAAAAGCATAGCTTTATTTATTCTATCCTATTTTTCTTCACATTTATATTCCACTTGATCCAGCTACAGATTGACAGCAGTGAAGTACATTGTTTTATGTTGTTATTTTATGCATGATATTTATTTATTAGGATTTATTTACCACCTTTTTGAAGGAATTCACTCAAGGCAATGTACAGCAAGAATAAGTTGAATTTAAGACATAGACAATTACAGCAGTAAAAATATTCAAACAACAGTGCAAAGTATGGCATAGTATTCTACATTATAATTTTTTTTGTTACATTTGTACCCCGTGCTTTCCCACTCATGACAGGTTCAATGCGACTTACATGGGGCCATGGAAGGTTAAGTGACTTGCCCAAAGTCACAGGGAGCTGCCTGTGCCTGAAGTGGGAATTGAACTTAGTTCCTCAGTTCCACAGGACCAAAGTCCACCACCCTAACCACTAGGCCACTCCTCCACACAATGTCAACACAATGCACAATCAATCATTTTAATAGACTGTATAGGGTATAAGCAAAGATGGAACATATTGATAGATAAGATAGAGTTACAGGAGTAAGACAATAAGGTACTTATTTAAAGAAAGTTGCAAATGAGTAGCTAGGGTATGATTGGGTAGACATGTCCTGCTATAGTACGTGCAGCCGGTGTCTATCTATATATATATATCTATATATATATATATATATATAGATATATATATATATATATAGATATAGTGATATCCCCCTTCTCACTCAGGGTGACCTGGTTCTCAATATGCAAATTAAACAGGTCTCACCAACTGACCAACTGCATATTTCTCAGGCAACTCTTTATTCCAGCCCCTGGGCACACTTCTCCTAGCCTAATACTTTATGCTTTCATAGATCTTCACAATGAGCCTCCCCACACAGATACATGGGCTCAGTACTACACCAATACTTTGGGGACTCTCAACCCCAGGCTTTGCAGCCTGCTTTTCTCAGTACTTTGGACACACAGTCCTCCCTTTGAACACACAGTTCTGGACACACAGTCAAACACTAATGCTTTAGGGACCTCTTATCCCAGGATTTTCAGCCTGCTGATCTCCTTTGAACACACAGTCCACCACACGTCCATAGGGTTAGCCAGTATCTTTCAGGGGCTCTATCTTCTTCTGCCGCTAGCTCCCCTCTCTTCCTTTCACCTCTCAGGTGGGGTATAAAGTGGTTAATTAGCTACACAGGACCCAGCCCATAACCTCCTACACCTGTGGACCTCCCAGGGCTCTCCCCGGTCCTAGCGACCTCCATCTATTGTCCTAGCACCCTCTAGTGGCCTAGCCCCATACTTATCACTATATATATATAAATATATATATATAAATTATCAAACAACCGTTCAGCACTTAATAACCAATTCAATCTTTATTAATTATCAAAATATAATATGGATGACAGCATATTATGTTTAGGTTTTTTGATATTATGTTTAGTTTTTTTGATATTTTGATAATAAAGATTGAATTGGTTATTAAGTGCTGAACGGTTGTTTGATAATTTATAGTTTGATATTTATTTGCAACCATTATCTATATTTGAACCTGAGTTAGAATTGTGTTATATATATATATATATATATATGTGTGTGTGTGTGGCCTGGTTGAAGAGCCAAACTTTCATCTGGTTCCTGAAGTGGCGATAGTCTTGTGTTAAGCAAAGTCTTTCAGGGAGTGCATTCCAGAGTATGGGAGCTAATCCGGAGAAGGCTTGCTTGTGGGTGTCACATCTTGTGATGTTCTCTGGAGAGGGTGTGGTTAGGGATACTCCTTGCTGAGGACCTTAGTGACCTTGGAAGAGTGTAGAGAGAGATCCTGTTTTTCAAGTACTCTGGGTCATTTCCTTTGAGAGCCTTGAAGATCAAGCATTGAGTTTTAAATTTGGCTCTGTGTTATACTGGTAGCCAGAGAAGGTTTTGCAAAACTGGTGTGATGTGGTCACGATGCATGCAACCTTCTGTTAGTCTTGCTGCAGCATTCTGAATCAATTGGAGCTGGTATAGACTCTTTATAGTCAGATAAGTGTAGATTGCATTACGGTAATCCAGTCTTGATGTTACCATGGCATGCGCAACTGAGACAGGATTTGCTTTCTCAATGTAAGGAGACAGGCAGCGTAGTTGTTGAAAGTGATAGAGGCTGCTCTTGAAGGTTGCTTGGATTTGAGGAATACGAGTAGGTATTGAATCTAGCTGTATTCCAAGGTTCCAGACATGTGATTTGAGGGGAGTTCATATTTCCAAAAGAGATTTTGATGTCAGGTATGAGCCCACTTGTGTTAAGGACCCAAAGAAACTCAGTTTTATTTTGGTTTAGGCAAAGTTTATTGTTTTTAGCCCAGTCTTGAATTGATGTTAGACAGGTAGTCAGTTTATTCAGGGCTTGTGAGTCAGTCAGGTTCAGTGGGTATGAGTAGCTGCACGTCATCTGCATAGATGTAGAACTGAGTGTCCATCAACCGAATCAGCTTGGCTAGTGGCTTGAGATAGATATTGAACAGAATAGGTGACAGTATCGATCCCTGTGGTACCCCACAGGTCAGTGCCTATGGTGGCAAAAAGGTGCTGCTAAACTGTTTGGACTGTTGCCTGTCTTAGAGCACGTGATCAGCATTGAACCGAAAGGTATATGGCAGAATATACATTTATTGTTAATTTTAATAATGATAGAATCTGAACTAGGCAAGTACTGTTCCAGTGATACCTGTTTCTGCCAGTTGTTCTAGCATGATATCATGATCTACAGTGTCATAAGCTGCTGAGAAATGTAGCTGTACTAACACCGAGGCAAATCCCCTGTCTCGGTTTCTGTGAAAATCATGTAGTAGGGATACAAGTCTTTCTGTTCCATAACCAGTTCTGAATCCAGATTGACGTGGTTCTTGCCACTTTCTATCTTCTAACCAATCACTGAGTTGATCACAGACTGTTCTGTAAGTTTTCCTAGAAATGGGATGTTAGATACTGGCCGGTAACGTTCAAGGCTTTTGGTAGTTGCCCATTAAAAAGAGAAGAGTTCATGATTTTGTATCATCTTCTATAACCTATAAAATACCATCCTCACTTTGGTCACATAACAGAGACCAATAAGGCTTGACCAAATAATAATTGCTTCTGGACTAGGGGTACTCTGTGTTTTTAAGATGGACGTGTGGAAAATGCACTGCTTATTTCTAGGATAATTGTCAATATCGAAAGGCAATGGTCTACTACAGCTTCACAAATATACAGTACAAAAGGTAGTAGAGATTATAGCGGGCATATCCCATGTCTTGTTGATATATGTATGATTATAAGGGGAAGTCTCATAAAGTCACCAGGATTGTTGTAACACCTGGAAAGATAAGTTAAGCTATGACCTTATATTTGCTATTGGCAAAACAAGTACAGGCTGGTTATATTTTTTTCAAACATCGTCCAACATATGAATCTAAATTGTGGAGGTGTTTGATTCAAGATCTCTATATGCACACTAAACTGATTGCATAATTGCAAAAGAGAAAAAGTGATAAAAAAGATACAAAAAGATACAAAAAATTGAGGTTGAAGGAGGGTTAGTCGATGATTATAACAGTCACAAAGCAGGGGCACGCCGTGATTGGTGTTACAACAACCCTGGTGAATTTATGAGACTTCCTCTTATAATCATACATATATCAACAAGACGTGGGATATGCCCGCTATAATCTCTACTACCTTTTGTATTGTATATTTCTAGGATAAGCAGCATAAAATGTATTGTACTGTTTTGGGATCTTGCCAGGCACTTGTAACCTGGACTGGCCACTGTTGGAAACAGGATTCTGGGCTTGATGGACCTTCGGTCTATCACAGTATGGCAACATTTATGTACTTATGACAAGAAGATGGACATGAATCACTGAGGTAGTCTGCATGGAGTAGCATCCTAATAGTAGTGACTCGATGAAAAATGCTTGGAGCAGCACTAAAAATCAATGAAACTATTTAATAGGTTAGATGAGGGACATAGGAGAAGGTCGTGTGAGCTCAGGGTCCTCATATGAGGATTTCTCTGTGTATCCAGCCAAAGTGGACAAATGCTGCCGGGCAGACTAGCTGGGCCATTTTAGTTATTATCTGCTGTCATTTACTGTTACTATGACAGCAGACAATAACTGCAAGGCTTATCTAATGTGCATGTTTTTCTTTTCTGCTGTGATACTTTACACCATAAGTGAGCACCAAGTTTCACCTTGCTTCCCCATAGCAAATATTTTTCTGTACTTGTCTCATGCTTTTCAGAATTTTTACTGTTTTTTATTCCTCTGTGTCTTCTTTTACGTTATTTTAGAGTCTTCCCTTCTCAAACTTATACTTTGACCACCCCCCCCCCCCCCCCCCCCCCCCCCCCCCCCCCCCCCGTTCTACAGTTTTCACTAAAAAGTGTTAGGTTCATGTGCATCATGTACCACTGAGGTGCTTAAATGTCTCAGTCATATCGTTCCTCTCCACCAGAGTAAATCTACTTAATTCATTAAGGCCTTATTCAAAGGGGACTTTTATCCATTCTCTATTGCTAGAAATAAGTCTTTATTCAACAAAAAAACTCCAAGGGAGGAAATTATCAGTGTGGTCTACGCTTGAGTCAGGTTATTTTAGCATAGGGTCTCATTGCCTAAATTGGGACCTTGTGCTACAATAACACAAATTGTGGTAAAATAATTCCATTTAACTAGCCCTTATTGATAATTTCCCCCCTAAGTCTCACCTCATAGGGTTATGGTTTATGAGACTGACTCTGATCAGCTCTCTGTTTTAAATAGTAATACAGTCTGTTCTCAGTATTTGCGGTGGTATGTACTTATGGGAAATAGGGGTTAGGTTCCAGCTACATCAATTTTTCCTCAAAACTGTGAAATATGAATATATATCCCTATTGGAAATGCAGGGTTTGGTTCCTACACAACACATAGCAAAAACCAGAGAAACATAGGGGCCCTTTTACTAAGACACGTAGGCGCCTTTGCGTGTACAACGAGCGTCAACTTAGAACTAATGCTGCATGCGCGGGTGGTAATTCTAATTTCTATGCTCATCCAAAATGCACAGCAGAAAATAATTCCAATTTTATACTGCGTGGCGCTAAACGGGTGTTAATCTGCAGTGTATGCGCACTGACAATTACTGCCAAGTCAGTGGGTGGTGGTAAGGTCTCAGGCCCCAAATGGATGTGTGCTGATTTTTATTTTGCCGCACGTCCATTTTCAGCAAAAAAGGCCTTTTTTTGCAGGTTCGCTAAAAAATGGCCCTGTGCATGTCTAATACACGTGTCTACACCAGCGCAGGCCATTTTTCAGTGCACCTTAGTAAAAGGGCCCCATAGTGTATTGCAAAAAATAAAATAAAAATTCCTCTTGGCTGTTCTACAATGTTTGGTGGCAGTTTCCAGAAGCAAACAAGCAAACACCAAAAACGTGAAAGCGAAAGGTGCATGTCCGCGAATATGTGAACACAGTACCGCAAATGGCTGACTCTATTTGCATCTCCACGGATAATCGAAATAGTGAATTCCAAATGCGTGAATAATGAAAATGGACTGTATGTATTTCAGATCAGATCATTTGCTGTAAGATCTGTAAAGAGTGCTACTTCTGGAGCAAGTTGTCTTCTGAAGGACAGTGAATTTTGCTTCATGGATAACGTTTGACAACCACTTCTTTCTTAGGGTCTAGTTTACTAAGCCGCACTGTAGGGGGCCAAACCTTTTAGTGCACGCTAACGATAGAGACACCTATTATATTCCTATGGGTGTCTCTAAGTTAGTGCAGCTTAGTAAACAGGTCCCTTAGTTATTTAATAAATTTGTGTTCATCAATACAAAATCAATTTGTATATTCATGAGTTAAAAACACGTGCTTGCATAGCATAAGACAGTTTTGTTGTCATCTTCTAGAGCATTTATTTTTTGGACCTCATGAAGGGAGGATTACCCTTACTGCTACTACTACTACTAATCATTTCTATAGCACTACTAGATGTACGTGTCACGTCTGTGGCCGTGACCACCCTCAGACTTACCTCATTTCTGGGGGCCAGCGGCTGTGCTGGCTTCTCTCTGTGTTTGTGTTAGTCTTGTCTCTGTCCTGGTGTGCTGGCTGCTTCCAGCATGAACCTGATTGCTTCACTAGACCTCACCTGTGTGGGCTGTGCCTCTCTAGGGAGCCAGCATCTAAGATGGCTGCCACCGGCTCTATGCCAGCTTCCAAGATGGCTCCTGCCTGTCTTTCCTGTGGGCTCACTTCCTATGTGTGTCAAGCCTCTCTTTGGGGTCAGTGTACTTCCTGCTTCTGTCCTGCTGCTGGTGACTCATCAGTGAGAGCCTTCATAAGGAAGTGCTGTGCTGGCAGTCAGGGCCTTTGCATAAGTGTTATGCTCTTAGGCCAGGTCAGGTTAGTAAGTGTCTGCTGCACTACTGCTTAGCCTCTCTCTGGGTTCCAGCCCAGTTTCTTTCTGTGTCTGTGTCTCTGTTGTCCTTCAGTGGGTGGTCTTCCCTGCCACTGTCTGTCTGTGGACTGCGGGTCCTTCCTGGCTTACCCTGTGTTTGGGGTGAAGCCTCTGCTCCAGGCTTACCCTGTGTTGGGGTGAAGCCTCTGTTCCTGGCTTACCCTGGGTTGGGGTGAAGCCTTTGTCCGGGTTTGTTCTCTGTCTGTATGCAAAGCCTCAGCCTTTGTGAGTTCCCCAGTCAGTGAGTGGAACGGTTGTGGCTTCAGACCCTTGGCCTGTTCTTCCTAGTTACTCTGTTTGCTGTGCTGCCTGCCCAAGACCCTTGGCCTGTTATTCCTGGTTTGCTCTCTTTACCCTGAACCCTGCCTTGCCTAGCCTGTGTGCCTACCCTGCTTGTATATCCTGAGGGTATATCCTGTATCTGTCTGGCTAGTGTGTTTTCCTGGGTGATTATTCCTGTATCCTGTCTCCACCTAGCTAGAGGGTTTACCCTGTGGGTATTCCCAGATCCCCGTTCTGCCTAGTGTGTTGCTGCCCTAGTCCTTGCTCCTGCTAGCTTCTGTTCGCCTTGTGTTCCTTGGTCTGTCTTCTGGGTCTTGCTAGTGGCTGTGCAGCAGCACACTGTCTGAGTCTAGTTCCGTGCCCTGTCGCCCTCGTGTATCCCCAGACCCAGGGTGGGTCCTCTGGATCTTCAGTTCCTGCCTTATCCTGCAAGTCCTGCCGGCCGCCTGCACTTCGGAGCTCAACTCCGGAGGAACGGTGGCTAGGTGCAGGTGACGCTGTTCCTGTCTCATCTGTTCTAGTTGCCTGCCTTGTCCAGAGTTCCAGTACTGCTCTTCTGTGTTTCCAGTCCCGAGGTGGTCTTGCCTGCCGCTGCCGCTCCTTGGCAGTGGCCCAAGGGCTCACGAACTCCAGTCCTGCCTCGAGGACCTGACAGAATGCCAAGGCCCTCGAGAACGCAACAGTTCGCAGTTCTGCACACATTACATACAGGTGCTTTCTCTGTCCCTAGAGGGCTCACAATCTAAGGGGGTCTTTTACAAAGGCACAGTAGCGTTTTTAGTGCACGCTAATGATTAGCGCGCACTAAACGTTAAAGATGCCCATAGGAATATATACCACTGATTATTCTGATTCTAACTCAAAAGTATGTTTTGTGGGAGGAAAAAAGTCTTCAGACGCTCGATTGACCTGGCTAACTATACTGTAGCCGGTATCGTGCTGCTCAGTGTTTACGTTGAAAACTTGATTTTCTTAATGTAAACTCCCTGGCTCGCATCCTCATCAGTCTTAAAAACCTCTCCAAATGTTATGTTATCTTTATATTATCTTGCACTTATCATTTGCATTTCGTACTGATGGGTGACGCCCAACAGCGAGCTCCTGTTTCACAGAGTGCTTCGTAAGGAGTGGACCCCGCAGTCTATCTTGCTCTGTCTCTGCCATAGTGGTGTTTAAATTTTGATTCCATAGGAATATATGAAAATTACTTCAAATATACTCAGCTTCAATTATATCCTCATTATACCTTCATTATAGCTAAACATTCAGAGGCATTTATTATAGGATCATTAGATTAGCGTACCAACCTCTACAATGGCTATTATGAGCCAAGCATCTTAAAGAGAGGTGGTATCGAAATCCTCATCAATCCTAATTCTATAATTTTTTTTGCTTATTTTTTCATTATGACATTTATTTGTATCATTTATCTCAGTCTTTCCAATTCTATCTTTAAGTTCAAAGTTAGTACTTAGCTTTTCAGCAACATTAGATAGTGTACGGTGGAGACCCAATATCACCGACATAGATCCATGTTTCGCATACTGCTATTTCAAGGTAGTCTCCTATGTTTTAAGCAGCGGTATAATGAGAGTATAATGAGGATATAATTGAAGCTGAGTATATTTGAAGTAATTTGACTATTTACTCCCTTCACATCTTTAATTAGATGTATGCCTATATATTACTGTCACAGGAATATATGGACATCTCTAGCGTTTAGCACACACTTATTTTTTGTGTGCACTAAAAACACTAGTGCACCTTAGTAAAAGGACCCCTTAGTTTTTGCACCTGGGGCAATGACTTGCCCAAGGTCACAAGAAGCTACAGCTACAGTGGGAATTGAACCCAGGTCAAGTCACCAGGATCAAAGCCCATTCCACTAACCATTAGGATACTCCTCCAGTCTTCAAAAGTTAGTCCGCTAAAAAGATATCATCTACAACATGTTGGAGCCTAATTGCTACATATACAAGTGGGCTGGCGTGGCAACCACAATATTGGCTTTGGAGAGGCTTTATTTTTTGTTTAAAAAATCTATGGCAGTACCTAATAAGTTTATTTCAAAAACTGTATTTCTTTTCTTAGGTACAGATCCTGTAAATGGATTTCTTTATAAGAATCTTCATTACAGCACGATAAGGCAGTTCTACAGGCTCTGTTCTGCTTTGCATGTTAGCCCCACTCGGTGTATTATAAAAAATGTGTTGGTAGGGGCAGCATGCAGGGCAAGAAATAAAAATAGGGCAAATTACTAATCATTCTATTCTTTCTTAGTACTCTCTGGGCCCCTCCTGTGCATTTTTCTTGAAAAAGAAATTTTAATCACCTGCCTTGGTTGTCCTCACGATAAACGTCATATGTTATTGGTACAGCAGCGATAAAAACTGTGCAAATTATCCAGTATTGTCTGGTATTGTTTCAGCTTTGTTCAAGTTAGCGTTGTTCTGCATAAGTATATTGAAATCTTGCTGAAAAGCTGAGGGAAACAGCTTGGAATACAAGAAATAAGCAACAGGAGTAAATAATTAACTAATATTTGTAGGTAATCTTCCTTCTTATCATCAGTTTGACGTTTGTTTTGTGGAGGGTAAAGCTAAGTTTGATTAATCATGGAACACATTGGCACCATGGTGTGGAATCTCTAGGAGATCCACGCAGACAATAATTAGAAGGTATCTGCTTTGATTCTGATAAAATCCGATTATTTTACTGTATAAATAGACAGCTGCTAAGCAAGAAAATTATTGCATTGGATGCAGACACCACAGCTAGGAAATTACTGTGTTTGGCACGGACACTAACCAAATATAGCTGACATTATACTATATATGGAGCTAATGCCAAATAAACTAAACTAAAGCCTAGTAAATAATTACATGCTTTTATGCTTCAAATAAACAGCTAAAGATATCATTGTGTTAGATACAAGAAAGCCGTATTAGAGAGATCATACCAATGGAGAACTACTGAGGAATCCTATACTCAGATAACTGTTAGTAAATACTGAATATCAATAATATCATTACAGAAAATACACTAGACAGCCTACTGATAAGGGTACTATACATTAATATAAAACATGGGCCATTGTTTAGACGTGACTTGCCTTTTATAGACACCACTGTTAGGAAAATTATCATACAAGTAATACATTTTTTTCATTATCCTATGCAGATGATATATTTATCCTCTGTCGAACAAAGCACTTCAGAAGATACTCTTATGTGAAGCGTTATATGACCATAGTAGAAAATTGGACAAATATCAACTTTCCCAGATTAAATAAACAGAAAACTAAATTATTGTAATTTGGAGATTTGCAAACAATTTCTCCAATTAATGTTATTTTGTCATCAGGGGAATCGTTCAAATTCAAATGTCAATCTAAAGCCCTAGGTTTGATCCTAGATTCAAAAGTGGTTTTTGAATATCAAATCAATGAGCTTTTAAAGAAGTGTTTTTTTTAATTTATGTTGTTCAAAAGCTATAAAATCATCTCTAAGCCCAGGAAGTTTTAGAACTATAGCTCAGGCTATTTTAATCTCTCATTTTGGACTATTGCAATTCCTTGACTGTTCTATTACATTAAAATTATGTAGGAAATTGCAGCTGTTGCAAAATACATCTGCAAGGTTGATTTTTATGCAAGGAAGGTTTCATGAAGCGACTCCGCTTTTGAACAAATCACACTGGCTTAAAGTGGAGTCACGTCTTCATTTTAAAAATGGTTTATAAATGTTTTCTGGGCTTAATTCCAAAAATATAGTGCAGCTTTTAACATTTCCTATTAATAGGTCAAATTTGAGAAGCGTACAGAGATTGAACATAGATTTTCCATCAATGAAAAAGATGTCAAAAGTCTATTTGGGAGCGATCTTTTATATATCAAAGTGCCAAAATTTGGAATATAATTCCCTACTAGATTCACCAGATTTCATCTTATCTTCTTTTTCAAAAGGCACTCAATGTTTACTTATTTTTAAATCAACAATTGTAAATTTTATTTCGCTTTTTGATAAGGAAGACTGTTATAAATTCCTTCGAATGTGAAGTTCTCTCTTATCTGTAATCCACCTTGCATCTTTAAGGTTAAAGGTGGAAAATAAGTTGTACAATACAATGTCAAGACCGCAGCCTCTCAGATGCGTGGGGGGGAGGGGTTTGATCCAAAATCTCAAGAGACTAGTAATAAGGATTATCAGACAAGCAAAATTCCTTTGCTGACATGGTTCCACCAGCCTGAACTATGTCACAGATTAACTCAGCAGTATTACTTGGTTAGATTTGAAAATGAATGGCAGAACCATTCTGATCATCACATTCATTGACCTGTATAAGTTCCACCTGAGCAGTCCTTGCTGTTCAGGAGATCCAAGGGAAAATGGGGCTCAAGTGTGACTGCTCCAAAATCTTCTGGATGAAGTTTCCTCCACTCTAGGGACCCTCTTGAAATTGTTTCTTGATGGTTAGTTTGGTCTTATGCCACTGCATTCACTAACTATCTCTAAATATGACAATAGTCAGCAAAGCTCAGGTTCAAGTTAAATTTTATTTGATATTTATTTTACATGCAGCATATCAAAGTGATTTATAGTAACTATAAGATGATGGGGGAGGGAATGGGTAAAACAGTAAGGAGAAGTATAGTGGTTTGAGCACCGGTCTTGACATCCCGAGGTGCCTGGTTCAAATCTCACTGCTGCTCCTTGTGATCTCAGGCAAGTGACTTAACTCTCCATTGCCTCAGGTACAAACTTAGATTGTGAGCCCTCCAGGAACAGAGAAATACCCAGTGTACCTGAATATAACTCACCTTGAGCTACCACTGAAAAAGGTATGAGCAAAATCCAAATAAATAAATATTACAAGCAAAACAATAAGGGAGTAAAAAAAGGAAAGGTAACAATGTTCACAGAAGAGTACAGATAAGGACATTGAGATCCTTAGAGAAGTAGTACGCCTTAAGATTCAGCTCATACCTAATGTAATAAGGGAAGACTGTTTCAAAGAGTTGACACTGAAACAAGAATTCCAGGTGATGTCAAAAAAGACTTGGCAAAAACTAGGAATAACCAGCAAATGTTGGGAAGAGCAGAGGCTTCATTATGGGGGGAGGGGGGAGTAAGGGATAAGGAATACCTGAATAAACAGAGTTGCAGTAATCCATTTAGGAAGCATCAAAGCCAGAAGGGGAAGGCACAATGAGGATTGCGCAAGCATATGGCATATTAAATGGATGTGTCATAATTCAAAGAAAGAGTGTATCTAGATTTTCAGAAAGCTTTTGACAATGTTCCTTGTAAGAGACTCCTGAGAAAATTTTAAAAAATCATGGGATAGGAGGCAACATCCTTCTGTGGATTAGGAATTGGTTATTAGACAGAGGGTAGGATTAAATGACCATTTTTCTCAATGGAGGAGGGTGAATAGTTGAGTGCTGCAGGAATCTGTACTGGGACCAGTGCAATTTAACATATTTATAAATGATCTGGAAATCGAAAGGACAAGTGAAATGATTAAATTTACAGATGACACAAAACTGCATGCGGATTGTGAAAAATTGCAGAAAGACCTTAGGAAACTGGAAGACTGGGCATCCAAATGGCAGATGAAATTTAATGTGGACAAATTTGGAAGAGTAATCCGAATCATAGTTACCTGATGCTAGGGTCCACCTTACGAGTCACCACTGAAGAAAAAAAATCTAGGTGTCATTGTAGATAATACGCTGAAATCTTCTGCCCAGTGTGTGTGGGCAGCCAAAAAAGCAAACGGGATGCTAGGCATTATTAGGAAAGAGATGCAAAATAAGATCAAGAATATTATAATTCCTCTGTATCGTTCTATGGTGCAACCTCACTTTGAGTATTGCATTCAGTTCTGGTTGCCATATCTAAAAAAAGATATAGTGGAATTAGAAAAGGTTCAAGGAAAAGCAACCAAAATGATAAAGGGGATGGAACGCCTCCCATATGAGGAAAAGCTAAAGAGGTTAGAGCTCTTCAGCTTGGAAAAGAGACAGCTGAGGGGGATATGATTGAAGTCAATAAAATTCTGAGTGGTGTAGAATGGAAAAAGGGAATCAATTTTTCACTCTTTGAAAAAGTACAAAGACCAGAGGACACTTGATGAAATTACATGGAAATACTTTAAAAACAAATTTTTTCACTCAAAGAACAGTTAAGCTCTGGAACTCGCTGCTGGAGGATGTGGTAACAGCGGTTAGTGTATCTGGGTTTAAAAAAGGTTTTGACAAGTTCCTGGAGGAAAATTCATAGTCTGTTATTGAGATGGACCTGGGAGGAATCTACTGCTTGCCCTGGGATTGGCAGCATGGAATGTTGCTACTAATTGGGTTTCTACCAGGCAGGGCCGCAAAGGAGGCAAGATTCCCTGGGCCCGGCCTCCATGGGGGACCCAGCGCCATAAAGTTCTGCTCCCTCAGTCGTGTTTCTCCTGCATTAGTGTAATAACCTTGGTCCTGGCACTCAAGAGCAGGAGAGTGACAAAGAGGAGCAGACACAGGAAGGTACGTGGGGCAGGAGTTGACGGTGACCCTAATGAGGGGATAGCAACTGCGGCAACCCTGCCCCAGGCCTGGCTCTATCTCTCGGTGGGCCTTCTGACAGATACTTGTGACCTGGTTTGACCACTGTTGGAAGCAGGACACTGGGCTAGATGGACCATTGGTCTGACACAGTATGGCTATTCTTATGTTCTTATGAGGTCTAGACAACATGGATATCATCTATAGTCACACACAAGATTTTCAGTAGTATGAAGCAACTCCTAATATCTGCTTCCAAATGTAATTATTGGTGCAATAAGAGCTTCATAGATGCCACTTCTGTTTTTTTAACGTGTATTGCGTACTACACATATGAAACCAGCAGCATCTAATCCATTCCATACAATGAATAAGAAGGAAAAGGTACATAAGAATATAAGAGTAGCCATGGGTGGCGGTATGGGCTCCCCCCCCCCCCCCCCAAAAAAAAAATGGCAGCACGACAAGTGCTTTACTTGCCGCCTGGCTATTTCCTGCAGGAAAGCAAGACCTTCCTTGGGACCTCGGTGCGCGTGTAAAACGTGCCGACGTCAGCACCATTTTGCCGCAGCTTGGTGAAAGGGACCCACAGTAACATAATGCAGGCATCTCTGGTGGTGAGGTGGAATTTGCTCCAGGAGGGTTTTTCTTTTTTGAGTGCACTGTGTCTCAGAAAAAGTATCGAGCTCCTTGATATTTAAGGAAACTTTTATAGGGAAATTTCAACAGGACCTGGGACTGTAGAGATAGAAAATCCTTCTTGCCTGGATACTCCTAAAGATATCCAGAAAGGTAGAAGGTGTAAACCCCAAAAAGGTTTTCTCCCTATGATGAATAAATCATTCCTAAAGAAGGTCTGCTCAATTCTAGTACAAAGTCACTAATAAGGTACCAGGTTAATTTCCAGAGTTCAAAGATGTTTCGAATATATATGAAATGTCCAAACCATTGATAGATTACTGGAGGAGTAGCCTAATGGTTAGTGTAGTGGGCTGAGAACCTATGGAACTGGGTTTGATTCCCACTGCAGCTCCTTGTGATCCTGGGATAGTTACTTAACCCTCCATTACGCCAGGTAAAAAACTTACCCCACTGTTTACAAAGCTGCACTAGTGTCTGGCGGTTCGCTAATGCCGACACAGCCCATTTACTTTGAATGGGCTGTGTCAGCATTGCTGCATGGCTTTGTAAACAAGGGGGGTAGATTGTGAGCCCACTAGGGACAGAGAAAGTACCTGCATATAACATACAGTGGTGGAAATAAGTATTTGATCCCTTGCTGATTTTGTAAGTTTGCCCACTGACAAAGACATGAGCAGCCCATAATTGAAGGGTAGGTTATTGGTAACAGTGAGAGATAGCACATCACAAATTAAATCCGGAAAATCACATTGTGGAAAGTATATGAATTTATTTGCATTCTGCAGAGGGAAATAAGTATTTAATCCCTCTGGCAAACAAGACCTAATACTTGGTGGCAAAACCCTTGTTGGCAAGCACAGCGGTCAGACGTCTTCTGTAGTTGATGATGAGGTTTGCACACATGTCAGGAGGAATTTTGGTCCACTCCTCTTTGCAGATCATCTCTAAATCATTAAGAGTTCTGGGCTGTCGCTTGGCAACTCGCAGCTTCAGCTCCCTCCATAAGTTTTCAATGGGATTAAGGTCTGGTGACTGGCTAGGCCACTCCATGACCCTAATGTGCTTCTTCCTGAGCCACTCCTTTGTTGCCTTGGCTGTATGTTTTGGGTCATTGTCGTGCTGGAAGACCCAGCCACGACCCATTTTTAAGGCCCTGGCGGAGGGAAGGAGGTTGTCACTCAGAATTGTACGGTACATGGCCCCATCCATTCTCCCATTGATGCGGTGAAGTAGTCCTGTGCCCTTAGCAGAGAAACACCCCCAAAACATAACATTTCCACCTCCATGCTTGACAGTGGGGATGGTGTTCTTTGGGTCATAGGCAGCATTTCTCTTCCTCCAAACATGGCGAGTTGAGTTCATGCCAAAGAGCTCAATTTTTGTCTCATCTGACCACAGCACCTTCTCCCAATCACTCTCGGCATCATCCAGGTGTTCACTGGCAAACTTCAGACGGGCCGTCACATGTGCCTTCCGGAGCAGGGGGACCTTGCGGGCACTGCAGGATTGCAATCCGTTATGTCGTAATGTGTTACCAATGGTTTTCGTGGTGACAGTGGTCCCAGCTGCCTTAAGATCATTGACAAGTTCCCCCCTTGTAGTTGTAGGCTGATTTCTAACCTTCCTCATGATCAAGGATACCCCACGAGGTGAGATTTTGCGTGGAGCCCCAGATCTTTGTCGATTGACAGTCATTTTGTACTTCTTCCATTTTCTTACTATGGCACCAACAGTTGTCTCCTTCTCGCCCAGCGTCTTACTGATGGTTTTGTAGCCCATTCCAGCCTTGTGCAGGTGTATGATCTTGTCCCTGACATCCTTAGACAGCTCCTTGCTCTTGGCCATTTTGTAGAGGTTAGAGTCTGACTGATTCACTGAGTCTGTGGACAGGTGTCTTTCATACAGGTGACCATTGCCGACAGCTGTCTGTCATGCAGGTAACGAGTTGATTTGGAGCATCTACCTGGTCTGTAGGGGCCAGATCTCTTACTGGTTGGTGGGGGATCAAATACTTATTTCCCTCTGCAGAATGCAAATAAATTCATATACTTTCCACAATGTGATTTTTCCGGATTTAATTTGTGATGTGCTATCTCTCACTGTTACCAATAACCTACCCTTCAATTATGGGCTGCTCATGTCTTTGTCAGTGGGCAAACTTACAAAATCAGCAAGGGATCAAATACTTATTTCCACCACTGTATGTATACCACTTTGGTTGTACCCACAGAAAGGCAGTACAGTAATATCTCGGTTTTCATTGACCGGTTATCGTTGATTTTTTTTGCGAAACATTTCTCGGATTTCGTTGCTTGCCTCAGATTTCATCGGCGTGCCCACGTGACCTCGCTGCTAATTTTGCGAAAACAAAGGGCGACCCACACGTTCTCCTGCTCATTGATTCACATGGGAATAATTGCCTCGGTTATCGTCGGTTTTGGATTTTGCCGATTGTTTTTGGACGGATTATCGACGAAAACCGAGGTATCACTGTATATCAAATCCATGACCACTCTTGTTGACTATCATTTTCTGTTGTAATTTCTTATGAGGAATATAATGCAAACATTTATTTGGAGGTAGAGTTTCTACAGTATCTTAAACGTGTCCTTAGATGTAATCTATGCATTCATGGGGAAATTGAACACCCAAAGATTATAATTGTGAGAATTTTTCAATTTCTTAATCTTTATCTTCAACTGATCGTTTTTATTTACTAGAATTCAATTAACAACTGATATCTCCAGTCTGTTGCTCCAAAACTTCCAGTTTAGTAGCATACACAACCAGCGTATTATCATAAACAACACACTTTCTTGTAGGTCGTTATGCACGGAAGAAATCTCATCCAAACATTTGGAGGCATTTTTTTTTCAAACAATGCAATTGCCTTGAAAATGGAGCCCAAAGTTACCTTCTGTGAAACTTTTGCCTTCTTACTTACTTACATCACCCATGGCACCAGTTCTTCCTTCAAACTCAGGGCTTCCAGAGGGTGTGCTGGGACTAACTCATCCAGCAACTTGCTCTATTATGGTTGATCAGCAACAGGCACAAGAAATCTCCCTGGAACCTCTGCATAGCCAAGTTCACTTTACTGGCCCAGTACATTACCTCCAGGTAAGGATCCCCTGTACACCAGATAAGGCTGACCTCCAGTGTCCATCACCTCAGGGGATACAATGTCACATGTGGAACTCATCTATAGCAGGGCACTTTGCAGCTCCAGACTTAAAACTGTTTTCACCTCAGCACGATTTGTGCGCTTCTGCCAGCGAGGCATTCTCAGATCCTTCATCATTCTGAAGCACAAATGTATCCTCATAGCAGGGACAGGTAAAACATAAGATTCGGGCACAAAAAAAAAAACCCTCATTTTGATTTTCCTTTTCCCCATATCATGGTCAGGTGAGAACACACATCAGCAGCAAATAGAACATGTCTATCCCAGTTGGTTCCATCTTAGATCCCTCCCTCCTCCTATGCCATTAAAAAAAACCCAACATTTTTAGTACACAATTCCCACTCAGTTACTCCATTCAGTCCATTTACGGTAGTTGTACAGCTTGTAATTCAAAACTCCAGATAGCTCCCCAATGGAAAAATGTTTAAAACCTCTGCTGAGCTGGAGTGTTTGTTTCCTTTATGTGTATTGAATATAATTTTTTTTCTTCAAAAAAGTGAGCTCCAAGGACTCGATTGAATTATATCTGGGAGTAGATATGACTGATGTTGAATGGTACCTTTAAACTTCGCTATCTGATTGTCAGTTATATATTTTGGTAGCACTACATTGTTCATTTTTTCTATCACCATTAAAAAATGATGTCAGTACTTGCATCAAACAAATCAAAGGATTGCTTTGGTCTGATATACCTGTTTAGATCCAGACAATGTAAACTTTCTATCTTGGAGACTTGAACTCTGGGTATAAGATGAGTAATGCTAACTCCTGATACAAATGGAACACTGAATTTACCTAAAGTATGAAGCAAGGAACTTCTGTCAGGCAAACCTGATTGGCTACTGTTCAAGATTAGATGCTGATGTTGATGAATCATTCATCTGACCTAGTTTATCTCTTCTCTTAACTGTTCTTGGGGGAGGGGGGAGCCTTATTCTTAAAGAATTGGGAAAAGGAAAAATAAACACTCACTGATCTTGTCAAACAATTTGTCTCCATAAATATTGGTCCTGATTGTGAAGAAATATAAGGAAACTGAGGTAATTTCATTGGTGCCTTCAAAGCCAAATCTAAACTAACTTGGTAGTAGATTTCCAAACTGAGGAACAAACAACTTATCTGCCCTCAAAAAAATGTGGCTAGGAAGGAAATCCACCCTTAAGACCATGTATTGTAGAAAGTGTTGCTACATACAGCATTTATATTTAAATTTTATCTAAACTGTCAAACAAAAAAGTTAGAATTTTCTGAGATATTAGTTATGGAAGTTTTTCTTCTCCCAAAACCAGAATGCAAACTTTCTCTGAATGAAACACATTGCATTTGTGGAAGCCTGCCTTGACTTTCATAAATTGTCCTCTATATCTGAATAGCCTTTTTCTGAAAGGATATATGATTCTGGGTTCAGATGAAGAATCCATATGCTTTGCGGGAGAGAATCTGAAAAACATTGACACCACCCAGTTAGGACTTGTAGAGTGGAGGAGTGGCCTAGTGGTTAGGGTGGTGGGGAACTGTGGAACTGAGTTCGATTCCCACTTCAGGCACAGGCAGCTCCTTGTGACTCTGGGCAAGTCACTTAACCCTCCATTGCCCCAGGTACAAATAAGTACCTGTATACAATATGTAAGCCGCATTGAGCCTGCCATGAGTGGGAAAGCGCGGGGTACAAATGTAACAAAAATAAAATAAATTAATTAATGTAGAACATTCCTTGATTATTTTCAATTTTGACTCAGTTCTCTTGCTCCTTTTCTCTCTAGCTTATTTAGAACAAGACTGTGGGGTCCTTTTACTAAGGTACGCTGAAAAATGGCCTGCAATAGTGTAGACATGTGTTTTGGGTGCGCACAGAATCATTTTTCAGCGCACTTGCAAAAAATGACTTTTTAAAATTTTTGCCAAAAATGGACGTGCGGCAAAATGAAAATTGCTGCGTGTCCATTTTGGATCTGAGACCTTACCTCCAGCCATTGACCTAGCGGTAAAGTCTCACGTAATAACCGGGCAGTAATGACCTACATGTGTCAAATGGCACTTGGCACGTGCCCACTACGCGCACCTGAAAATAAAAACTTTTTCAGATGCACATATCGGATGCGCGCCAAAAATTAAATTACTGCAAGAACCACGTGGTAGTCGTGCGGGAACTCCATTTTGGTGTTCATTGGGCATGCGTAGATGCTTACGCGGCTCAGTAAAAGGGTCCCTGTGATTTAGTGCCATGAGCCTTCATGTGCCCCATTTGGGGATTTTCCCCCCAATAACTTCCCTCCCCTCCCCCCCCAATATACTCAGTTGGGTCATTGCAGCAACCCTGAGGCTATGTAGTCTGGCTCTCTTTGGAACCTTACACTCATGCAGTGATTATCTCAGGGCTACAATCTACCTTCACAGTTCTGGTAAGCCCTGGAAATAGAAGTCCTGAATGTGGAATAAAAACCAAGGACCTTCTGCATGTTATTGTGTAGTACTTGCCTTTTGAGCCACAGCTCAGTTATTGTTGCTCTTTCACAGTGCAGTCAAGCCCAGTGAGAACAGGGATGTTCAGTATGAAAACCTGCTTAATGCATCAAAACAGAGGAAGAATATCAGAAAGGATCCTAAGAGGAAGAAAGCGTTATATGAACTTTTCCTATGAAGACTAGTATTGGTCTACGTAGCTGGTGCTGCTCTGCCCTATAAGATCCACATTGCAAGGAACTGGTAGAGACATGGTAGTTAAGAAAATATCTTCTACAAGAATAGTGCTATTGACACTAAAATCTATAAATATTTTCTTCTGCCTTTTAACCCAATTGTTGAGTGGCATTTCAGTCCTCACTTGGCTGGCATTACATGCTCCTAAAAGGTATTCAAATAATTATCATTATGGGACAGGTTGAAAAAAACGTGTTAATGGGTAGAGGTAGGTCAGTCACTGTGAATACATAAAATATTTGCCATGACATTTAGGGAGTTTGAACACAAGGTGCCTTTGTGACGAAGACCACGCTCTAATAATAGCGAAAATGTTATCTTGGGAGGTTCATCTTGAAAATATAATCTGTCATATTTTAATTAGTTTGCCTACTGTTTCATTTTGTCTGTGAATCTTGAATATGAAAAAAAATCATAATTAGTGGTCAGCCACAAATTTCAGTGAAGATCTTTAATATGAATTGTGAAAGATCGCTTACAGCATTGTAATGAGTAATAATGTAGAGAGGAATGTTTTGCAGCTTCAGTTTGACTATGTAGGTTCTTTATTAGTGTTGTTCTCTGAAAATGAATGAGGAAGATGTAATGGCCAAGGGGCTGATGCGCAGAACTTACTGGGCTTGTAACGTTCCGTATTGACCAGTTTTAGCTGGTTTTGTGTGTACGTTATTGTGCACCAGATACTCAAAGGGTTTCAATGTGCTTTTACCGTTTGCAAAAGCAGTGGCTGAAAACTAGTTGCAAATATATTAAAATGAGCATTCTGTGTGATGCACAGATGTTTCCTTGCAATGTGCAGAAGGGAGCACCTACCTATAACATTAAAAACTTTCTTGTAGTTCTGAGATAGCGTTGCATATGAAAGGGCAGATTCTTGGTGATTTGCATTTTTTTAAATAGCATCTGCGCTTTTCATGTGCATGTATCATGGTTGCCATACACAAAATACAACAAGAAAAAAAAACTAAGAAAAACACAACAACAACAATAAAAGTAATCAACAAGAACCGTCTGTGAACATGCACACAACGTACGTGATACACACCTGTACGTGCCAGTCCAGAGAGCAGTTGTTGTTGCCATTTTTTAAGTCCGGTTCTGTTTTTATTTTGTCTTGTTTTGTATTTTATTTTCTGCTCTTTTCCTGTGTAATGGAGCACATGTACTGCATTTGTTCCCTCACTCCCCCCCCCCCCCCCCCCGGTCTCCCATTTATAGAATCATAGAATATAGATGCTTACCACAAGACTGTTCCGTGCATGTGCTGGGCACTTTCCCTACTGAACTGCATGTACACTTTCTGCACATCTCATTTTTATATGATTTCATTTGAGCATCAATCACTATTGCTCGTTCGGTAATTTCAGCCACAGCTATAAATGCAAGTGACTATTAACGACTTTTGAGCATCAGCCCCCCCAAGTTGGATATTTGTTGTTTATAATTCACTTCATTGAATTTCAATAGAAATCAAACAAAATAAAACATGGAAAATAAAATAAGATGATACCTTTTTTATTGGACATAACTTAATACATTTCTTGATTAGCTTTCGAAGGTTGCCCTTCTTCGTCAGATCGGAAATAAGCAAACGTGCTAGCTGACAGTATATATAAGTGAAGCATCCAAGCCTTTCATTGACAGTCTAACAGGGTGGGTGGGAGGTATGCATGGGGACATCAAAGTTGAATTTCATAAATGAAGGGTCGGATTGATCAATGTATACAATGCATTGTATATCTAAAGAGGGTGATAAAATGATTATGAAGGATTACCACTTCTCTGCCCCCCTTAAATTTACTTATTCTAATGATTTATATGCATTTGCATATTTTATTTTACTGTTGTAGCATTTACTCTGTACCCAAGTCTCTTTGTTGTGTAGACCTTGAGAATGGTATCAGCATAGTTTAATATAGGCTCGTCTTGGGCCTACATTATCTGCTTTAATTAATCGATTTTTCTAAATAAGGCCTTGCATGATGTATTTTTTTTCCTTAAGCATGTGATTGTTCCCCCCCCCCCCCTTTCCTGGCCCCCAGATTTCTTGCCCTTTTGGAATCTTGTTTCCCTTGCAAGATTCCCAATTATCAACTATCCATATGTACTTCTATTTTCCAGTCTTTTCGTCTGAAGAGGTCTGGATATCCCTTCCTGTGCTTGAGGTCTCCTATATACCTTTTCCCCATGCCACGTGCCACTCTGTACTGCTTGCTGTAGCTGAATTATTAAAGTTAGTTGGATCAAAGAAGCTGATACCTGTTTTTATGTTTGTTTATTAAAACATTTATACCGCATATTCCACCACATGGATCTAGGTGGTGTACATTATAAAATAAAACCAGAATGAGAAAAAAAAAGAATGCTATTATTTAAAACAGGACAGAGAAGGCCACTCAGAGCATGCACACAGATCTTCTCTGCCACAGGCCAGCCCCACAGGCCGGAAGAACCAGTGTCTGGAAGGCATATTGAGAAAAAAAGATTTTTGAATTGAACCCTAAGTTTAATAAAAGACTGTTCATTGTGAATATAAGTGGGCAGGTCCATGCCATAATTTAGAGGACAAAAAGTAAAATGCTGATTGCCTAGTAGATTTGAGGTAGGCCTGTACAGGGTTAGGGAGGACTAATCGATTCACATCCAGAGATCATAGGCTACAAGAGGGAGTGTATAGAATAGTGAAAGATTTGTAAGATAAGAAGGGAAACCTAGATAATACGCTCAATGAGTCAAAGAGAGAATCTTAAAAAGGATTTGGAACTGTAAAGGAAGCCTGTGCACCCTGACCAAGAGAGGGGGAACATGGTTATGTTTCTTGGTTGTGCAGAGAAGTCTGGCAGCACAGTTTTGGAGTGCTTGAAGATGTTGAGTTTCTGAATAAGGGAGACCAGTGTAGACAGTATTGCAGTATTCGAGGCAATTAATGCATATATGCAGAATGCTGTTATGGAGGGCAGTATTTCTATTATAGAACAGCGCTTTTTATGCCATCCGTTTCCTAAAATTCCATATATCTACTTTGTCTTGAAGGTTCATAAATCGCTAAGTGACCCGGTGTTGGAGCCCCTATCTAAGTTTTTGGACATGTCTTTAAGACCTCAAGTGTTTTGTGCTCAATTGTATGTTCGGGATTCCATTCATTTTATACAGATTTTGGAACACATTAAAGTGGGTGATATAGATGAGAAGGAGTTCTACATGGTTGGGCTTGATGTGACCGCACTATATACTAGTCTTCCACAGCGAGATGTTATTGATGTGGCTAGTGGATATCTGGGGGCTGCTGGTGTGGCAGGAGCCAGGTTGCATGTGATGTGTCAATTGTTGACATGGGTCATTTGTCATAATTATTTTCAATTTCAAAATAATTTTTATGTACAAAAATGTGGGGTAGCGATGGGGGCCACTGTTGCCCCGTCGCTGGCATGCCTTTATATGACCCGGTTTGAAGAACGTTATGTGTACGCATCTTCATGGCACACCAGTAATATCTTGCTGTGGAAGCGCTATATCGATGATGCGGTTATGTTTTGGAGGGGGTCCAGAGCCGAATTAGGGAGATTTTTGGATTGGCTTAACAGTGTGGACCCACACATTAAGTTTACGGCCCATATAGCTAACCGAGAAATAGAATTCTTAGATGTCCATCGGGACTACTTTTGCAAAATGGCTGCTGTGACTTCTCTAGCTTGTAATGTGTGTTTGTCTTGATTAGATTGTAAGCTGTTTTGAAGAAGAGCTCGCTTATATGTCTCTGTAAAGTGCTGCGTACACCTTGTTACACTTTATATATAAGTAGTAGTAGTAGTCTGTTATTGAGATGGACATGGGGGAAGCCACTGCTTGCCCCAAGATTGGTAGCATGGAATGTTGCTACTAATTTGGTTTCTGCTAGGTACTTGTGACCTGGATTGGCCTCTGTTGGAAGCAGGATACTGGACTAGATGGAACATTGGTCTGACCCAGTATGGCTATTCTTATGTTCTTTGCAGTGTAGTATATGTATTTCTTCGTATGGGTATTTTTGTAGGGAGGGTGAAGGCAGTAATGTTTTTTGTTTAGTTTCCTGTATGATTTACAGGTTGTCCTGTATGTTATTCCTCAGACTTCTGAACAAAAAAAACGTGCAAATTCTGTACAAAATATTTGAAAATTCTTAACATTTTGGGGTCCTTTTGCTAAGCTGTGGTAAGCACTAATGTGTGCTTACTGTAGGTTAAAATGCACTACCATGGGGCATATTCAGGTACCCCGTGGTAGTTTTTGCATGTGTGCACAATAATTTTTTTTCAGTGTTCAGAGTGGGGAGTGGCGCATGGGCATTGCCACGTGCTAACTGATTACCACAAGATTAGTGTGTGAGCCCTTACCACCTTTATAAAGGCTGGATTCTCCCTCAGGCATGAAATACCTCCACCAGCATTCACTGCCCTCCTCATGCCTCTCCCTAACTCCCAGCAAAATCCTTGTCCACTCCACTCCCGAGTTCTCCTCTTCCTCTCTTGAGCAAACCCCCACCTTAACTTTTCTCTGCCCAAATCCCCATGGCATATACACTCCATACACCTTTCCAGTGACGTAGCTAGGGGAGGGGGTGCCAGTGGAGCGGCCGCTCCCCCAGACAGACTTCTGACAGAGCCAGTGCCTATTTTTATGCGATCTGTCAGGTTTAAAACATACGCTGGCATTGACAGTCCACTCTCCGCGCCCCCCCCCCGTGCTTTCAACCTGGCTACGCTTCTTCACCTTTCGTCAGCCCTCCCACCCATGACATACACACCCACCCACCCCATCTACATTTTTTCCCATACATTTGCTGGTTTTCAACCCATTGACATTTTCTCTGTTTTTTTTTCCTAAAATGATGTTTATGCTGCATGAACTTTTCACATAAACGTTGTTTTCTCTGGTATTTTAGAACAGCCTCTTTGTCAAATAATTCTGTTATAAAATACTATTGAAACATGAGATTTCCTGACCTGGATGTCTCAGTTCTTATTATTCTACGTGCTTTCTAAAATGGGGCTGCATATACCTAATGCACTTTAATAAAAGAGCTCCTAAATATTAATACAATGAAGTATCAGAAGGTAAAACACAGTAAAACTGCATGTTCAAATTTATTATGCTTTGCTTATAGTAGTAGATAACTAACTAGCTGAGTTCTTGTTTTTAAATATGGCAGAACTGAAAAAATACAGTTCTAAGAATTTCTCCTTGGAAAATAAAATAGCACTGCACATCTAGTGTCATTAATTACAAGTGTTTCTCCTTGATTGCTCGGTGGTTGGTAATCAGCAAAGAACTAAATAAGATGGCTTTGTAAACAGCAGTTGGTAGTCCTTGGACTGCTTATATATGAGCCGCAAACAGTTTTAACGCAACAGATGTTCAAGAGAGGTAACCAACTATCCCCTACAAATGAGAAATTCAAATAGTAACATAACATAGAAACATAGTAGATGACGGCAGAAAAAGACCTGCACGGTCCATCTAGTCTGCCCAACAAGATATACCTTACCTTGATTTGTATCTGTTATTTTCAGGGCACAGACCGTATAAGTCTGCCAAGCACTATCCCTGCCTCCCAACCACCGGCTCTGGCACAGACCGTATAAGTCTGCCCAGCACTATCCCCGCCTCCCACCACCCAATCTTGGCTAAGCTTCTGAGGATCCATTCCCTCAGAACAGGATTCCTTTATGTTTATCCCATGCATGTTTGACTTCCGTTACCGTTTTCCTCTCCACCACCTCCCACGGGAGAGCATTCCAAGCATCCACCACTCTCTCCGTGAAAAAATACTTCCTGACATTTTTCTTGAGTCTGCCCCCCTTCAATCTCATATTATGCCCTCTAGTTCTACTGCCTTCCCATCTCCGGAAAAGGTTCATTTGCGGATTAATACCTTTCAGATATTTGAACGTCTGTATCATATCACCCCGTTTCTCCTTTCCTCCAGGGTATACATGTTCAGGTCCGCAAGTCTCTCCTCATACGTCTTGTATCGTAGCTTTTCTTTGCACCGCTTCAATTCTTTTTACATCCTTAGCGAGATACGGCCTTCAGAATTGAACACAATACTCCAGGTGGGGCCTCACCAACTACTTATACAGGGGCATTAAAACCACTTTTCTTCTGCTGGTCACTCCCCTCTCTATACAGCCTAGCAACCTTCTACTTACGGCCACCGCCTTGTCACACTGTTTCATCGCCTTCAGATCCTCAGATACTATCACCCCAAGATCCCTCTCTCCCCGTCGGTACCTATCAGACTCTCCCCGCCTAACACATACGTCTCCCGTGGATTTCTACTCCTTAAGTGCAGGTTAGTGAAGGTGAGAAGAGTTTAAGATTTATTTTATGTACTGGCCTCTATTTTTATGTCAGCTGATTGAGTGCTAACTAAAAGTATGGATCTCATAGGAGCCGGCTCTGTGGGTGCTGTAGGTGCTTGAGCACCCCCAATATTGAGAAAATTCCTTGTATATGTTCAGGGAGGGGTTATTTCTATCGGGCTTAGCACCCCCAATAATTTTGAAAAGTTGGCTCCTATGATGAATCTTAATTGTACACTTCAGTGGTCTTCACTCCTCTTACATAGATATACCTCTGAAGAGAATTTCATGTCAAAATCCAAACATAAGTGATTTGTTTCCATGGCAAGTGGCATATGAATATTTTTGTCTGGGCACAAGAATGTTCCCTCAGCAGCATTCACTATAGTGTTCTGTTTTGTATAACATAAGGACACCAATAATGTTTGTGTGATTGTGCACTTGTGTATTTAAAATCCACTCTATTAATCACTTTTCAACTGGTGCTTCAATGATTCCAGAAGTTCAAAATCTAAAATCCTTCCAGGTCTTGAGATTTTGTTCGAATAATGATGACAAGTCAATGTAAGGAGATCTGTGTAGTACAGAGCTGGTTATGTTTGCATGCAGGAAGTATTGAGAATTAAGTTGGACACACACGTGGGTGATGTCATCCGATGGTGCTAGGTTGCACTAGCGCTCCCTGAGCTTAGATCTAAGTGTAAAGATCTGAGAATGCACAGCGGCCTCCTCAGTCCTCTGTTATGTTTTTTTCTGCTTTGCTGAATGGACTTGAAAACAGAGCTTTCATGTTAATGAGGAATTCCTTTTACTTTCCTTCTGACATTTGTTGTTTTGGATAATGTTTGTGAAAAAAACACCTTAGCATCCTCCTAGTACAGTTTTTGACAGCTCTCTTCCATCGCAGATTTCATTGCACACCAGTGCTGATGTATTCATCATCTTTAATTATACCACAGACATCCAAATTGTCATCTCCTCCTACACAATGATATTGAAGCTAACAGCCACTGGTGTCTACTCTAGTTCTGGTTACAGTAGCTTGACAATTGTTCTTATTCTGTTTTGCTGTCCCTACTAGAGCAACCACACTAGTGTCTACAGTTGATGTTTACAGTGTCCCTGACAAAATTGTTAAAGACCTTTCATTGGTCCAGTATCTAAAAGAAGGCATCTCCTTAGGAGGAATGATAATATTCCACAGGAATTCCTTCCACCACTTTCCCTTCCCCTTCTTGGAATGAATCTCCATATGAAAGCATGTTTTACCTGAGGTTTCTGTAGCACATGTCTAGAAAAGTTCCTTTTCCTCCTCAACATGTATAACCTTGCTCATATATCTTTACTTTCTTATCACACGTAAGAAAGACCTCAGTAGCCATTTACATATGAACCACAACCAAACATTGTCACGTCTGTGGCCATGACCACCCTCAGACTTACCTTATTTCTGGGGGTCAGCTTCTAAGCTGGCTTCTGCCTATCCTTTCTGGAGTAGTTTTCCTTCTGTGTGCTGGCTGCTTCCAGCATGGCTCTAATTACTCCGCCCTACTGCACCTGGGGGTGCTGCCTGAGTTAGCTCTACCTCTGTCTCCAGCCTGGCTCTGTTTGCTCCTCTGTGCTGCACCTAGGTATTCTAAGTTTCTCTTTGTTCTGTGTGTGCTCTGCCTGCTCCTTGGTTTGTGCTCCTTTCACCCGCTGGTGGCCAGAGCCAGTGGCTGCTATAGCTTGTCTTGCTGTTCCTACCTGTTCCAGACTTTAGCCCAGTCCGGTCTGGTTCTTCCAGGCTCTTGTTTGTGCCTGGACAGCTCCGTAGTTGCTTACTGATGGCTGCAGCTGCTCCTCAGGTGTTGAAGGGCTTTATTAATCACTTAGAGACTACAGCCTTTGCCTTTGCATCGTCTAAGGTCCCTGGTATGTTAGAGTGCTCTGTGCACTGCTACCTTGTCCAGTTCAGTGTGAGTTTCTAGCTTGTTACTAGTAGCTTGGGCATAGCTCTTCTTGTTTGCTTGTGTACAGCTTTACTAGTTCTCCTGTGTGTTGTGTTGTGTGAGTTCCTAGCGTGTGACTAGTTAGCTTGGGCATAGCTTGTGTACAGCTTTACTAGTTCTCCTGTGTTTTGCTTAGTGTGAGTTTCTAGCTTGTGACTAGTTAGCTTGGGCATAGCTTTCTTGTTAGCTTGTGTACAGCTTTATAAATTTTCTTGTGTTTAGCTTTCTGGTTTTCCCGTGTGTGTTTTCCTTTGCTTCTGGAGCTTCAGCCCTACTCCTGTCCCCTGCCAGTACTCCTTGCTACTGGAGATCCAACCATAGTCTTGCTACTTGACCTGACCATTGCCTGAATCTGAGTACTCTCTGCCTGAACCCCGATACTTGCTGCCTGACCTGACTACTGCCTGAACCCGGATATTCTCTGCCTGTGGCCAGACCTGACTATTGCCGGAACCCGGACATTCCCTGCCTGTCTGCCTTGCTTTCGCCTAGGTGCCTGGGGGCACTTCTGTATCCTGATTCCTGTTGTTCCTGCTTGCTAGTTCCAGTTCCAGTTTTCTTGTAAGCCCTGCCAGCTCTCCGAACCTGAGGGCTCAACCCTCGGGGAACGGTGGCTAAGCGTAGGTGAAGCCTAGGTCCAGTGTGTTCCAGTCCAGTGGGCTCCGGTCCCGTGTGTTCCAGTCTAGTGCGCACCTGTCCAGTGCATTCCAGTCCTGTGTATTCCAGTGCAGAACTCCAGTCCAGCCTTGCCTCGTCTCTGCTTTGAAGGTGACCTTGCCTGCCACTGCCGCTCCACGGTAGTGGTCCAAGGGCCCACAAACCCAGTGCTTCCAGGGAAGAAGCCTCACAAAAATAGAAGCGTAATCCAACAAACTGAACACGGTAGTATGAAAAATGTTGGATAAAACACATGGTCCAGCGCTGTCTGTGAAAGTCACTTTTATTCAAATGAGCCCGATATGGCCACTTTTCAGCTTGTACCTGCATCGTGGACATAAACAATATTCCTGTAACCTTATTCAGTCTCCAAATAGTAAAATTGTATCTGACAGATGTATCCCAATAATAATCCACTTATGAAGACAAGTCTCAAACCACAGGTAAATGAAACCCCCTGTCACTAGCTTCAGGATTATTGTTAATGCACCTGATGCAGGCACAAGCCGAAACGTGACGCCGGGCTCATTTGAATAAAAATGACTTTCACCATATGGTGCTGGACTGTGTGTGTTTTTGCCATTTAAACATGGCTTCATATGTGATTTTTGGCACACTTCACTAACAATTCAGCCTCTCTAAATAATGGATTTGGTAATGTCTGGCATATTCAGTCGTCGGTAGTTGTACAGTCAGCCATGAAGAAAGCAAAGAAATGTAGAGAGTTTTCTAATATACCATCTATTGAAGTTCAAAGGCTAGTGGACTTTGTAGTTGAAAAGGTATTTGAAGATGCAGTGTTATCTACATGCTTGCAACCTATCATCTTTACGTGATTTGGTGGGCTTGGGACTTTTTGTAAAGCCTATCTTCCCAGTCACAATCTAGACTGGTAGCAATAATCGTGGAGGCAAATGAACATGGATCTCATTTTATATGGTCTGCACATGGCATAGTCAATTTTAAATGTTTTATTTGTTTATTATTTATTTATTATTATTTAGTGGAGGAGTAGCCTAGTGGTTAGTGCAGCGGACTTTGATCCTGGGGAACTGGGTTCGATTCCCACTGCAGCTCCTGGTGACTCTGGGCAAGTCACTTAACCCTCCATTGCCCCAGGTACAAAATAAGTACCTGTATATATGTAAACCGCTTTGAATGTAGTTGCAAAATATCACAGAAAGGCAGTGTATCACGTCCCATTTCCCTTTCCCTTTATTGGGATTTATTAACCACCTTTATGAATAGATTCACCCAAGGCCGTGTACAATTTAACATAAAACTTAGCTTTGTTAACAGCTTAACAATAGTAAAAACAAATGACCAAATATAAACATAAATACAATAAATGAGGTAAACTTGAAAACAGCTAATTGAAACCTAATAATAGGACTACCGTGAAACAGTATCAAAAATATACACATTTAAAAGCACTGAAATTCAAATAACAGAAAGATAATACAATGTCAGCATAATACTAATGAAACATCTAATAAGCATTCATTAGAACATACAAATAACATATATATGATGCTAATGCTTTTCTACAATACAGCTTTACCATATAGCCGAGGGACAAAGTGCAGGTATATAGATGGGGACAAGATGGGTGGTACAGAGTCAGTTGGGATAAATAGATGGGTGGCTGAACTCGAGGTAAGTTCTTTGTACAGTTAAGATATGAGGACCTGGTCTGTGATAGTGTGTGTAGCAAGCTGGGCCAGATGCAGAGTAGTGTATAGTCAATCACCCTATCTCAGTGGAACCTAGACCTAGGCACCCCAGTCATTCAGGTTTTCAGGATCTCCACAATGAATATTCATGAGAGAGATTTACATGCACTGCCTCCACTGCATGCAAATCTCTCTCATGAATATTCTTTGTGGATATCCTGAAAACCTGACAGGCTGGAGTACCTCCAGGACCTGGTTTGGGAACCACTGGGCTAGAGCAACAGGCTGAGAACCAGAGATACTAGGGGTCAAATCCCATTGCTGCTGCTTGGGCAAGTCATTTAAGCGGTATATTAAGTAATTAAATCAAATCAAATTTAATGCTCTATTACCTCAGATATAACCTTAGATTGTAAGCTCTCTGGGGACAGGAAAAATGCTTACCGTTCTTGAATGTAACTTGCCTTGAACTACTACTGAAAAAGTACCTTTATATAATGTGCAATAATGTATTTTTGTGACTCTGAGAACCCCCATTGAAAGGAAATTGATAGCAGATTTCCAAACTATATATCCCTCTGAGCTTGTATTTTTTTTTCTTAAATCTAGGAAATAATATATTTTAACATTTGTAGTCATCGATCTCTGCAGGTCTATTTTCTGGGAAATTTTCTAAATTCTGATTTTGTATAAATTGCCTCTCTCAGAAAACTCAAATTTGATATCAAAAGTACAAAGAGAGCAAGATGGATGCTTTTCATACATACATTGTACTTTAGTTTGTGGGACCTGCTGAAGAATATAAACTTATTTTGTGATTAGTGCACCTATATTTTCGTGTTTCAAATGCAAGAGAATGACACACTATTCTACCTGGTGTTGGGTATTCTGCTCTGCATTATACAGACTTTTACACTCGAGAGTAAACTAATGAATTACAACATGATTACATTGCACATAATTGATTAACTTTGTAATTAATATGCAATTGCCACTTAAGCTAAAGCACCGCTTATAAAATATGTAAAGCAGCAGTAAATCACAGGTCAGAAATAGCACTTTGCAATTTTCAGAAGAATGAGAGTTAATATGGAATCACTTAGGGGAAGCAGATCAAGTTAATTGAGAAACATGTTAATTGGAGATCTTTCTATAGTTTTTGAATGCTTTCTCTTCTGTTTACCTGCTGGGAAAAAATATACCCCATGTCAAACCTGTGACTAGCTACTTCAGCTCTAATCTCATGTGTGTAGACTTTGCAAAATTAAGCCTTGATTATAGGTGTGAACACATTTGAGCTGTTCTTTTGTATCCACTTAGTCAAGTTGAGCTAATCACATTATAACATCAAGCAGTAAATGGTTGAAAAAGCTGGTTGTATTTTTTAAATAGCTACTCTCTGACAAGCAGCTGAAATAAGTAGAAAAAAGTAAATGATGATAATACAGCCGATACAATTTAAATAAAAATGCATTAATTGGTTGCCCTAGCCAGTGATAGCATAACTAAACAGACAATCAGTAGAACAGTTGGAAACAGAAGTAGCAGGAAGACTAGAAATGACCAACACATACGTTTACGACTAGATTTTATAAATGGTGCTGAGAAATCAGCACCAAAAAATGTAAGCGCCCGGCGCTATTCTATAAAGGATCCACACTGTTTCTAAAATAGCAGCTAACAGCATGAACCGCTTGACTTAAGGATCCGGCAGTTACGCCTGCTGAAAGCAGGTGTAAATGCCAGCACCTAATTTAGGCACCAATCAGGTCTAGTCTGTAACAATCATGTACATTTTGGAAACTCCCCCTTCCCCCAGAATGCCCCTGAAATGTCCCCAGGTATGCTCCCTTGAATTTACATGCTATAGGATTTCTGCGCACATTGTTAAAGAATATGATGTACTCGTATATCCTAATTAATGCCAGTTAGCACCAATAATTGGTTGTTAGCAGAAAACACTACCTGGGAAGTTGTATAACAGAAAGAAAAGCCTCAGATGTTCAACAGGTACAATCAACTGTGCTCACAAGTCACTGGTATAAAAACCTTTTACAAATAATTTTCCAACACTTAAGTTGAAGGTGCAAAGACTTCTCAAATAATTTTTTAAGAACACTTTCAGTGTTCAGGTTACTCAGGCAATAAAGTTCCCTGATCATATCATATGTGTATAGTCTTAAAAATGTACATTCATTGGCAATACTGTATACCTTAGGGCAGATTTTAAAGTGTCCTTAAGCCCTTGCATCGTGCGGGACTTGCTTACTTACACGCCTATTATTCTTTTATACTCCCTCAAGGGTACTGTGCTCAGCAAATGAAGGTCCTTTGATTATTCCCTCCTTGCGTGGAATTGATTTAATAAGAGCAAAGAGACATGCCTTTTCCCTTGTTACTCTTCTCTTTAAAACATAAAAATAACTATACTGCTTCCAAAGGTAGAGGATAATCCAGCATTTAGATACCTAATACAAAGTTACTGTTGGGTTTTGCATGTTTTTATTTTTTAATTTTATTTAGATTATTATTATTCATTATCATCTTGATTCTGTTTGACATTTATTATCAAATAGTTATCAAATGTTAGTTTACTTACAATCAAATGACAATGGATCTTAAGAGACAACAGAATATAAAAGATCAACATCATAAAGTATTTCAAAAAAATCTTAGTTTGTCTCCTCTCACTCCCCACCCCAGGGGGTTGTGAATATAGACATCTTGCAGGCTCGTAAATTAAAATATATGCTCCTTCCCAACCCACACCAGATAACTATCTTCAGAAAAGCATAAAGCAATAATGTAAATTCCTCTTGCAACTTGAAACCGGGGAGATCATCTAACTCCACTCCCCTGACAGCCCCCCCAGGTACTTTTAAATTCTTTAGGTCTTCACTGGCAGCAACTCATTCCCCTTGCTCACGCCAGTTCTGAGCCTCTGACACAACTTCCTGGTCCCGCGAACAGGAAATTGTGTCAGAGGAAGGATCAGGCTGGCATGAGCAGGAGTAATGTGTTGCTGCTTACTTCCAGCTAAGAGGTACTTTTACTATCCCGCGGTAAAAAGTGGCTTGCGGTAATGTGGGCACATGATTTTGGCATGTGCTGGGCCATTTTTTTTTACCGCATGTAGGAAAAAGAGCATTTTTAATGGCCCAGGAAATGGGTGTACAAATGGGCGTGCACTAAAACTAAAACTAGCGTGCACCTATTTTCAGCTTGAGCCCTTACCGCCACCCAATTATCTAGTGGTAAGGGCACATTCACTACATACTCGGTAACTGTTCAGTATGCGCCAACTGGCGGTTACCACCGGAAACGCCGCTTGCAGTAGAAAATAAAAATAATAATTTCTACCGCCAGAATGTGCACACACAAAATCCGAAATTACTGCCAGGGGGGCGGCTAGTCTGATGGTAGTCTCATTTTGGCACACGCTGCATGCACGTAGGCCCTACCGCAGCTTAGTAAAAGGGTTCCTAAAGGATTTAAAGGTACCGAGGGGAGTGGAGTTGTGACCCCTTGATCTCCTGGAGGGAGAGATGCCAAGAGTCTTTAGCTGGGGATGCTCTTGGAATCCCTGTCAGCCACATCACTGCTGTCCTGCTGCTAGGTGGACATGAGTCCAAAGCAGGTGGGCCTGTGCCCATCCAGGTCCACTGCCCCCCTTCCCCAGCCTTTCTCAGTAGAGAGTTGGAAGAAACTGCTCACTGACTAAACAAATAATATTTTAAATACATGTCCACCCAAACTCAACCAAGTAAAGTATCACCCTTCCTACTATCTCCTCAGGACTAACTACTATTATAGTGAGCTACAATAGCAATACAAACTCCATCCTCTCTTCCACCTCCCCCTACACCTCGTCCATCCACCCGAAAAAAAACAAACTTAAGCAATCCAGATGCATCCAAAATACATGACTTCTTGCTGGATAACAATACAAGTATCAATTCACTCCAAAAGGGATGACTCCCTTTGGCATAACCCCCTTTCCATATGACTTAAGCCCTACAGCAAGTTTCCTCTTAAGGACAACCTGAAATATTGACAGCAGGGGAGCAGACCAAGACTCACCAGCAGCAGAAAATATCTATCCTGGGTGCACTTCTCAGGCTGGTCAGGTTCCTTTTGTCCCCTCCTTTAATGATATTTTAAATTGATTTTTTATGATGTGGATTGTTATGGTTCTGCTTGCCTTGAGCTACCTAGAAAGACAAGCAATACATTGTAGAAAAATATTCAGGGTCAACTTATCTCTTCCCCTGAGATAAACAAGGTATCTAATGCAGGTCTGTGCAGGCATAGTGAAGTTGGAAAGACATATGGATTGTAAGGCTTTCTTAAGTCCTTTTGTTTTCTTTGTCTGTGCCTCCTTTGAGGATCTTGGATGTGCTCAAATTCTATGCAAAAATCTGGTGGCAGATATTCTTCTTTGTCCTTAAATATATCGGACAAGGAAGAGAAAAGTTTTTGTATTAGGATTGTATGCAGCAGATGGGTTCAGGTGTATGGATTTTTATTCCTGTTTTTCATTCCTATTGGGGGGGGGGGGGGGAGAGCTGGAGGTTGACAAAGAGGGTTAAAGTACTGGGTATATAAGATGGTAAACCGCTTTCATTGTAACTACAGAAAGGCAGTATATTAAATCCAATCCCCTCCCCCTATCGTATGGTTCCTTGGATAGGCTGTGTGATAACAGGATCTTGAATTGCTGATATAATTTTAAAAAATGTTGTTTCAAATTGTGTATACCAGTATATTTTGTTGATAGTGCTTTGAGAATTCTTTTGGACAGGAAGGCAGTATAAACATAGGTTTTTTTTTTTATTTTTATTTATTCAGTTTAACATTTCATTTATGTCATATACATAAATTGGAATTTAAAGAAATATACAATATTGAAAAAAAACAGGTAAAAAATATAAATTTGTTTGTCCACATTAATGATCCAAGAACTAGGAACTCAAATTTAAGACAAGATAACTGAGGCGGTTTCCCACCCCAGTCTACTCGAATTCAAAGAGAAAAAACTTTTACAACAGGAAGGACAAGAAATCAAGTCGGGGCAGCCGATATAGCATTCAATCCAGACAAACAGCAGACTACTCTTTACTCACTATAAATTCTAGAAGTTTTCCCGGCTCAAAGAAAATATAATTAGTGGATTGAAAAGAAATATAGCATTTACAAGGAAATTTAAGTATAAAGGTCCCACCTAATTGTAAGACCCTTGCTTTTAATAATAAAAAGTCTTTTCTTTTTCTTTGTGTCTCTCGAGAGAGATCAGGAAACACTTGAATTTTTGAACCAAGGAAAGGTGTGGAGATATGGCGAAAAAATAACCTAAATATATTATTACGGTCCAATTCTAATGCAAATGAGACCAGCAATGTTGTCCTTTCCGTAATAACATCCATTGAACTTTCCAAAAACTGAGTTAAATTCAAATCAGGCTGAGAAGGTTGTATATTATTAACTCTAGCTCCAGAAATGTATAACACCCTGGTCAGGGGAGGAAAAGCTTCTGAGGGAAGCCCCAGAACTTCAATAAAGTATTTTTTTTAACATTTCCTTGGCTGGAGTCAAAGGGGACTTGGGAAAATTCAAAAAACGTAGATTGTTCCTTCGTAATTGCTTTTCCATATAATCAATTTTCTTCCTTTGAATAGTATTATCTTTAATAACTGCAGAAATAGAGTTCTTTATAGAATTTACCTCAGGTTCAAGATGATCTATCCTGTTCGTCTGGTCAGTAACCTTAGTGGAAAGCTCTGAATGAGCCTGAGATAACTTCCACAGAATGAAATAAGGACCCAGACTTTGGTGCAACATGCCAGCCTGACTTAATAGCATTCTGAAAGTTGCATCACCTTATTTTCAACTCCAAGCCAGCAACAGGCCCTCTTTCATAGTCTGCATTGACTCTACTCTCCCACTTTCACCATTATTAGCCTCCAAGGCCTAATGGTGCACAACTGGGAATGAGTTCTCCATGTCACAGGGCAAGGCGAAGGCTGTCGTTAGTGGGGGTGTTCAGTTAGACGGTTTCCTAAAGGACAAGCCCATAAACCACTACTAAATGGACTTGGGAAAAATCCACAATTCCAGGAATAACATGTATAGAATGTTTGTACGTTTGGGAAGCTTGCCAGGTGCCCTTGGCCTGGATTGGCCGCTGTCGTGGACAGGATGCTGGGCTCGATGAACCCTTGGTCTTTTCCCAGTGTGGCATTACTTATGTACTTATGCTTTGAACCGATTGGGTAATAGTGGTATATAAATTATAACTTGTAACCTATATTTTAATAGCATTCTGAAAGTTGCATCACCTTATTTTCCACTCCAAGCCAGCAACAGGCCCTCTTTCATTGTCTGCATTGACTGTACCCTCCCACTTTCACCATTATTAGCCTCCAAGGCCTAATGGTGCACAACTGGGAATGAGTTCTCCATATCACAGGGCAAGGTGAAGGCTGTCGTTAGTGGGGGTGTTCAGTGAGGAGGCACCCCATCCACTCCTCTCCACTGCATACACCAGGCTCTTTACTTTGACCATGTAACCCCTCTCCTCCATAAAGAGCACTGGCAGGGGCCGGTCTTAGGCCGAGGCGACCGAGGCGGCCGCATAGGGCCCCGCGCGGCGTGCCTCAGTCAGCCTCTTCCCAGGGCCGGTCCGACTCCGACACGGACGGTAAGCATGGCTGGAGGGTGCCGTCGTGCCATGCTTACCGCCACTGTCCGCCCTGGCGCCCTCTTCTTCCCCCCAACCAAGGATTTTTCTTTTAAATTTACCCTCCATTGCCGGAATCCCACAGCAGCGTCCTGCGTGCGTCACTGAAAGCGCTCCTCACCTCCCGAGTCCCCCCGATGTCTCTAGCAGAACGCAGCTCTTCCTGATTCGTGCATTCTCAGTGTCCCGCCCTCGAGGGCGGGACACTGAGAATGAACGAATCAGGAAGAGCTTCTGCGTTCTGCTAGAGACGTCGGGGGGACTCGGGAGGTGAGGAGCGCTTTCAGTGAAGCACGCTGCTGTGGGATGCCGGCGACGAAGGGTAAATTTAAAAGAAAAATCCTTGGTTGGGGGGAGAAGAAAAGGGCGCCAGGGCGGACAGGCAGGCAGTTGAACTTGGGAGCGGGAGGGCAAGGGAGAGAGGACCTGGGCATGGATGGCAGGGCTCAGGGAGAGAGGGGAATTGCTGGATAGGGATGATGAATGGAGGGGGCAGGGGCCAGAGAGGAGCATGGATGGGAGGGGAGGGCAGGGCTCAGGGAGAGAGGGGAATTGCTGGATAGGGATGATGAATGGAGAGGGCAGGGGCCAGAGAGGAGCATGGATGGGAGGGGAGGGCAGGGCTCATGGAGAGAGGGGAATTGCTGGATAGGGATGAATGGAGGGGGCAGGGGACAGAGAGGAGCATGGATGGGAGGGCAGGGCTAAGGGAGAGAGGGGAATTGCTGGATAGGGATCAATGGAGGGGGCAGGGGACAGAGGAGCATGGATGGGAGGGCAGGGCCCAGGGAGAGAGGAGAAATTGCTGGACATGGAGGGCAGGGGAGAGAGGAGAAATGTTGGGCAGGAATGGAGGGAAGGAAAGACAAAGGAAGGAGATGCACATGGATGGAGGGGAAGGGATATAGGAGAAATGCTGGACATGGATGTAGGGGAGGGGAGGAAAGTAGATGTACATGGAAGGAGGGGAGTGAGGAGAAATGCTGGATATGCATGGAGGGGAAATTGCTGAATTTAAGGGCTGGATTGGAACACTTTGAAGGCAGATGCTGAAACTGGAGAAAGGATAGGGACAGGGCTACAGATGGTAGACAGGACACAGGAGGATGGTGGACATGGTGAGAGAAAAAATATCAAATGGAAAGACACTGCATAAAACAGAAGACACTGGGACCAAAGCGAATAGAAAAAACAAATGATCAGACAACAAAGGTAGAAAAAAGTATTTTATTCAGAATTTATTAATTGGAATATGTCAGCTTTTGGAAATGTGCATCTGTGATATTTTGCATGTAAGTTTCAATTTTTCTAGTATTGCTGCATGCTGAGTCTGATTTCTTGAGGTAACTTTTCAGTTCCGTATTTTGCCTTCATATCTGTTGTGTTATGTGTGATCAAGGTGCAGTATCCTGCTAGCGTGTAGCATTTGCAGCCCTTTTTGTCTTGTTTTTTTTACGAGGTAGTGTATTGGTGTTTTAGAGCCTGGTGTAATTACAGTTCTGCCTTTCCACGCATAAGGTTGTTCTCGTCCTGTCCATGGAATTAGTGCTGTTATGGTTTGGTAAGGTTATGAGTGTGTTTTTGCACAAGTTTGTGTATAGTGTTTTGCAGTGGAGAGATTGTGTGTCCGCACCTCTGACCCCCCCCCCCCCCTCCCCGGGGTTATGAGAATTGGAACTAATTGTAGTGGACTTGAACTGAATAATTTCGGGGGGGGGGGGGTCATGATAGCATTGTGCTTATTATTTCAATCAGTTTTTCTGTACAAGTTTAGCTTCATTTGTCTTTATTTGAAATTTCATAAATAAAAAAATTTCTAAAAGTTGAATATTATTAGCAATGGGGTGGAGTGGGGGTGGGACTAGGATGGGGCGGGGCTATGATGGGGCCCCACCAAATTGGTCTGCATAGGGCCCCGCACTTGCTAAGACCGGCCCTGAGCACTGGCTACCTGTTTCGTATCGCATCCATTATAAACTTCTCATTTTTACTTTCAAGGGTTGTTTCCCTAATGCTGCTGATTATCTGCACAGACTTCTTGTCCCCTATTCTCCTGCCAGAGCTATTCGGTCTTCTTCAGATAATCTTCTCTGTGTTCCATCCCCTACGGCTCTCAATCTTACACTTTCCCATGATATGACATTGTTACCTGGGGTCCAGACCGTGGAATAATCTTCCCTCTTCTTTCAGGGCTTCTTTACCTCTTACAACATTTAAGGTCCTTTTAAAAAAACTTTTTACTCTCTTCTGCTGTTCCTTCTGTCAATTAAGTTGTCTTCCACCCTCTACCTACATACCTCCCCCACTCCCCTCCCCCCACCCACAGGGCAGACCTTTATGATTAGCGAGTTATAAGCCACTTAGTTTGCTTATCAAGGATCAATTTGCAGTATATCAAATGAATGGAAATAAATACATTTTAAAAATGGCAATGAAGGCAAGAAGCGAGAAAAGCTGAGTTCGGGTCCAGCATCTAGTTCAAGTTTCCTTTATTTGATATACCTCAGTGCCATCACAGCAATTCACAATAGCTTCAACAAAAAGAGCCCCCCAAAAAGAAAAGAAATACAATATCTATAGGAAAGACAGAGAAAGAAGTAGAAAGATAAAAAAGGGAGGGTAAAAAGGAAACAGGAAAGGAAGGGTGAGGGAATAGGCTAAGTATCACAATCACAACATTCCTGGGGCAGAAAAGGTCAAACGTCAGAAAAAATCATATTACTGAACCTTACACTTGCCTTAAAAAATATGTTTTTAGGGCAGTTCTAAATTCCCCATGGGACTATAGTCACCGCAATTCGACAGGGAGAGCGTTCCGAAGAGTTGGTTTTATAACCCTTACATTCAAAAGCTAATCAAAAATGTATTGTTAGTCCAATAAAAAAGGTATCATCTTATTTTCTTTTCTATGTTTTTGTTTTATTTCTATTTATTACCTAAAAAATGTCTGAATTCTCACAAATGTTGAAATGAATCATTGGATGTGATTGCTGGCCTGCCAGCAAAATGTATATCACTTTGGGGAGTCTGTTTGTGAGTGTAGTAGTTAGTCTCTACGATTATCCACTCTAGCAGTCCAGTTGACAGTTTGCATTCTGTGAATAAGCCAATAAAAATGAGTCATTTTCAGTTTGTTCTGTCAGTAGAATATAAACAACCGCTGGCTTCTTACAGCAAAGTCTTCAAGATATGATTGAGGTCTACAAAATCCTGAGTGGTGTAGAACGAGTAGAAGTAAATCGATTTTTTTTACTCGTTCCAAAGACCTAGGGGACTCTCAACGAAGTTACATGGAAATACTTTTAAATCAAATAGGATGAAATATTTTTTCATTTAACGAATAGTTAAGCTCTGAAACTCTTTGCTGGAGGATGTGGTAACAGCAGTTAGCGTATCTGGGTTTTAAAAAGGTTTGGACAAGTTATTGGAGGAAAAGTCCATAGTTTGCTATGGAGACAGACATGGAGGAAGCAACTGCTTGTCCCAGGATTGGTAGCATGGAATGTTGCTGCTACTTTAGTTTCTGTCAGGTACTTGTGACTTGGCTTGGCCACTGTTTGGAAAACAGGATAATGGGCTAGATGGACCATTGGTCTGACCCAGTATAGCTACTCATGTTCTTATGTAAGATCCAGTGGTAGTTATGCGGCATATTTTCATATGTGCATATTAGATTATCTGTTTAACCTTATTAAAAAGTGAGTTTTTGGAATTTTTGTGCCCAGTTACTATTAGATCTTTTTCTTAGATGGGTAACTCTATATATTGGTGGCCACATTTGTATGCCCCAATGGAGCACACAGTTCATGAAAATTCTATAACAGCATTCAGGCTCCCAGATTCTGTTACAGAATACTAGCGCAAAGTGGCATTATTATACCAAAATGTACATACACCCACTTATTGCACATCTGTGACAGGAGTAAATGTGGTAAGCAACATGCGTATCTTATAGTATTTTGCATCAGTGGGAGATATGCACGTTACACCTAAGCTCCAAAGGAGTAGAGAATGACACATGACCTTCAGGCAGGGAGTTATGGATCAAACACCTTTATTGTAGCACCAAACAACAGAGACCCGACATGGGTCCATGTTTCAGCGGTTGTACCGCCTTCTTCAGGGGCCACGTACAAACACTCTATAAATGTAATGTATCGTACTTGGTGCAATACACTGTATAAACAGCAAAAGTATGTATCCCAAAGCAACAAAATCTGCAGTGCCAAGTATGACACATTACAATATTTATAGAGTGTTTGTATGTGAACCCTGAAGCAGGCAGTACACCTGTTGAAATATGGGCCCGTATCAGATCTCTATTGTTTGGTGCTACAATAAAGGTGTTCGATCTATAACTTCCAGCTTGAAGGTTGTGTGTCATCTTCTACTCGTTTGGTGTCCTTGGACTGTCGTGGAGGAATTTCCTGTTTATCTTTTTTGGCACCTAAGCTCCACCTACACATATGGCCCTCTCGTAAATGCATGTATACTTATACCCTTACAGATTAGTGCGTTGGGCTAGTGAGCATGTAAGTGACAATTCACGCATGCATGTGGCACCTAACCACTGGAACACAATTATAGAACCACTATTTTAGTAATTAGTGCTGGGAACGGCGGTGTGGGATAAATAATATTGGAAAAATACACTGACCAGCCCACACCCCAACCCAGCCACCTACGCACCCAGTCATTTACTCAGTGTAGTTTGATGGGTAGGAGTGAGTTAGTGAGTCATGGATATTAAGTTGTTAGGTTTTATGGGAATAGGCAGATGGAAGTTAAGTAAGAGGGAGTTATATGGGTGATGTGTGAGTCTCTCTGGTTCTGGAGCAGAGGTTCCCTGCCTCAGGTATCCTAAGGCATTCAGAACTAGGCCAGAGCTGTCAGTTTTAGTTATACTTAAGGTCCACTAACAAGAATTCAGGTTAACATGGAATAAAAGGTAACTGTTGTGCGCAGCTTGTCTCATTATGTTTATTACATCAGAACAACACTATAAAAGAATGCCAAAATTAAAAATAATAATAATAATCTGTGTTTAATACAGATTTCAGTACATAGGTTCCATTGGCCTCATTCTGAAACAGTCACACCTGGAAGTTAGTTTGGCATGCCATACTGTGGCAAATCAAACCCAGTCTCCTCTTATGCCTTCAGGTTCTTGCTCAGTGTAGTCATCCTAAGTATACACCCCCTATGATGCTTCCCTTTGTCACCTGCAGGGCTAACATAGCCCCTGCCTAGGAGGGCCCACTAGTATGATATGTAGACCCTGATTCTGTTAGGAGATGAAGTTGCTTACCTCTAAAAGTTATTTAATGACAGCAGTTCACCTGTCATACAAGAGCTCCCTGTTCCCCCTGGGGAGTTTTTCTTACTCATTCAGTCAGTGGAGTGATATAAAACAGGTGTCTTAAATAATTGCATTGGCAACTTCTTCTTGAGCTTTTTTCTGATTTCTTGGTTACATATAGCAAAATATCAGTGAAAAGTTCATAACATTCAAGTGCCATATATTGTTTTATTTTTTAAAGTACCTTGTAGCACTTTTCTCTGTGGTCCATTAAGCTATTTCAGTGTTTCTTCCTATGATATTATCTTATGTATGTGTGCCTCAAAATGCAATGAGTGGGAGGAATGAAGAGATGGGAAAGGGAGTAGAAAATGGCTGATTAAAAATGTAGATTGCACCACGACTCAAGGTGATCCATAGCCAGGGAGGTTAATGCTGCATTTATAAGTAAAGATCAGTTTCTTTTTTTTAATAAATATGTACGCAGAGGTGTCTCCTGGCTAGCAAATGAGTTGCGACATGCATTCTTAGGGAGTGAGAACTGTGAGGTTGAGCAGTTCTTATATCCCAAGGGCATTGTAAGTAAAACACTTGATTAGCTAAGAAAACTTGAGCATACATATTTATATATTACAAATCGTTAAAAATATGTTTTATTTTATAAACCCTTATGCTTCAATGTAAAAAATGAAGCCTTTTCTGGGGTGGGGGGAAAGTGCTGTATGTCTGGGCAGAATAATCTTTAGTAAGGGAGATACCTATTAATTTACATAGATATAGCAGTATTTATTTAACATACTGATCATATAGCCTGTCTAGTCTGCCCATATGCTCTAACTGCTCAGCAGTATGGTCCCTTTCATCAGTAAATGCTGCCCCTCCCCCACATGGCCACGTGGTAAGAATAATTTTACCCCATGGACCTTTTTTTTAGGGGCTTTTTACCCGTTGTGGTAAAAAGGGCCCTGGCACATTAGAAAAATGGCCCCACTCATTAATTAGCATGTTAATTTTTATTTTTTAATTTTTGTTACATTTGTACCCCGCGCTTTCCCACTCATGGCAGGCTCAATGCAGCTTGCATATTGTATACAGGTACTTATTTGTACCTGGGGCAATGGAGGGTTAAGTGACTTGCCCAGAGTCACAAGGAGCTGTCTGTGCCTGAAGTGGGAATCGAACTCATATGACCTCTTACCACCAACAAAATATGTGGGGTAAGGGCTCCCGCACTAATTTTTCCATGGCCACGTGCTAATAGCAAAATTAGCGCTTGACCATTAATACAAAAGTTCAAAAATTGGTCATTTTACTGCTGCACTAAAAAAGGCCTTAGCGTGTGGGAAAGACCCGGGTAAGGGTACGCTAAGGCCACTTTTTAGCATTGCTTTGTAAAAGGGCCCCCTAATGAGACAGAATTTATTAAATAATGGATTTGTAATATCAGTAGTAGTACTTATGACTTTTAGAAGTTTTTTTTCCCTTATTCTTTTCTTATGCCCTGAGTCTGTGCTGTGATGTAGATCAATGCTGTTTTGAGATTATTTTGATTCTCCTTAATTCAAAGGATGTTATTTTTTTGTGTTTGATATTGATAGGGAAGGTTGATTTTTGGGGGGTTGATATAGTGAGTTTTTAAATCAAAGTGTGTAAACGGTGAACTTGTGTAGTGCGGCAGGGCAATAGTAATAGGGATGGAAAGATAGTTTATAAATCCATTTAAGCTTGTTATAGTTCCATTTGGAACAGTTGTGTTTGCCTATTTTGTTTTTTTATTGGATGTGTGATCTGATTTATTATTTTAGTTGGATTATGATCAGTTATTTTTGGTATAAACACCTTTGATTGGATCTTGTTTCTAAAAATCATGCTAGAAATAGTAACACATGAAATTAAAATATTATTTTTCCATTTCAAGTAGTGTTTGCTTGCAAGAGAGAATTCATATTTATTCCTGTTTTAACTAAACTACAGCATTTATAACATTACTATTTTAAAAATTGCACAATATTGTTGATTTTTAGAAAGGTTTTTCTTCCTTTGCTTTAAGGATGGTGTCGCAGAACTTTGAGAGAGTATTTATTGTGAAGAGAAAGTGGCCAGGGTGTGGCAAGGAATAGAGCTACATCTATCACGGTTTGTCTTTATAAATCACTTTGGGAAAGGATTTGAAGGGAAAATGTCTGTTCACAGATTATTTGAAAATTTGTAACACAACTGGCATTCCAGAGTAGTATATAGCATGAAAAGTGACTTTACCATACCTTTTACCATCATCTCCGTTTCTTTTAAATATTTTTGCAATAAAAACTGTACAAAAGCTGGCCTACGGTGCCTTCAGCATGTGGGATTGCCATGCGCTGAGGCCACCTTTTACCGCCATGGGTAAAAGGGTTCTCTTTAAAAAGAGGCAGTAAATGCTTTCGGTACTTTAAAAATTGGCACCTTGCCATTTACTGCTGGAGCCCTTACCACATTGAGGGCTCCGGTGGTAACCCAGCAGTAATCTGCTGCCTGACTACCACCGGGCATGCCCACACCCCGCCCAATATTTTCTAATGCCAGAAATGGCGTGCGGCAGACCCAGAACTACGACATGGCGCTTGGGAGAGCCCAGCAGTAGGGCCGATTAATCGCATGCAAACCCGTCAGTAACCCAACCGCCTCATCATAAAAGGACCCCAAAATCATGTATTTAGCTGAGCAAAGGACTGCTCTAAAGTTAACCAGATGTATCCTCTGCTTAACTTTACCTGGTTATATTCTGCAGCATTTGCCTGTTCCAGACTCATTTATTTCAAACAGTACCTTACACAAGTATATACACTAGTAACACATTCTGCTTTATTTATTTTTGTTACATTTGTACCCCGCGCTTTCCCACTCATGGCAGGCTCAATGTGGCTTACATGGGGCATTGGAGGGTTAAGTGACTTGCCCAGAGTCACAAGGAGCTGCCTGTAGTGGGAATTGAACTCAGTTCCTCAGTTCCCCAGGACCAAAGTCCACCACCCTAACCACTAGGCCACTCCTCCACCCAAATGTCTTATCCTAAGCTGAGTGTTTCCACTCAGCCTATTTAATATGTGCTACCTTTCTTTCTCTGTGTATTGCTGTAATACCTCTGATAGAGTGGTGGGTGCAGCCTTGGCTGCCTTAGTAGGGGGGGGGGAGGGGGCAGACTGGATGGACCATACAGGTCTTTATCTGCCATCATTTACTGTGTTGTTAGTGTGTGGGAGCACATGCTGATCCCAAAACTACTGCGGGATGACTGAGTGTTCCCCGCGGTAGAGCTTTTTAACGTTAGATAAGCACTCATTAGTGCTTACCTCAGCTTAGTAAAAGCTACATTGCCTTTATAAAATATGTTTGTAACAGAAGCTTTTTCTGAAAATGTTTTAGGTGTACTGCTTTGAAGTTACCCCAATAATTTGCAGTTTTTAAATTTTCCATCTGCTCTTCGTTGGTGACATTACTGGGATATCAAATGATTCTGCAACTTAAATTACCAGATCACTTTTTCTACAAGAAAGAACAATCAGGACTTTAATATAAATGAAGACTACATCGTAGTCTTAACAGAGTAAATTGAATTATTCATTTGCTTGTTCCAAAGAATTTTATATTATTTTCTTAATTGCTGTTGCAACATTACTTCCCTTAGGTAATCAGGGTAGAACACTGAGCTGGTACACATGTCAGTGCCTCTTTCACAGTCCTTGTTGAGAAATCTAGCAGTATAGTGAATTTATTTTAAAAATAGGAATAATAAAAGACCTTGTTTTCAGATTTTGTGTGTGTGTGTGTGTGTGTGGGGGGGGGGGGGGTTCTGAGTGAATCTTAGTTCACATATTAACTGTGAAAATTAAAAGAAAGAACTGTACAGGGCAGATGTGAAAGAAACAGTACATACCAGCCTCTATGACAGCTTCAGATGTTATAGCCATTCCTATTAGAGCAGCAAACAGGTCCCTGGAGTAGCATAGTGGTTGGTGCAGTGCACTATAGAGAAGGAGACCCAGGTCCATAGCCCACACTATCTGTTATACTTGTGCTGGAAAGTATGAGCCCTCCAAAACCTACTGTACCCACATATAGGTGACACCTGCCGACACAAGGGCTATTGTAGTGGTGTATAGTTGGGTATAGTAGGTTTTGGTGTGTTTTGAAGGGTTCCTCATACAATGTATGGGGGTAATGGTGAGGTGTAACCTGGGACTTTTTATGTGACGTTCACTGTAGTGCACCCTAGGGTGTTCCACTGCTCTGCTGGGATGTCTGCGTGGCCAGTCTACTAAGAATGCTGACCCCCCCCCCCCCCCCCCCACCATATGTCCCAATGACTTGTTTTTATGTGTTTTTTTTCCTTGGATGTGTGTTGTTGTTTTTTTAATGGTCACAAAAGAAAAATGCACTGAACACAAAATGTCTAGGAAATGGCCATTTTTGAAACAAAAAAATAAGAGGTTTTTCTGGTTCAAAAATGGCCATGTTCGCCACTTGATTTTTGGATGTTTTCAGCAAAACATCCAAAATTGGATTTAGATGTCATATCAAAAATGCCCCTCTGTATCTCACAATTACTTATGCATGTACCCTTCAGAATTCAACTGTTATACTACTTTGTAGAGACAATAAGTCTGATCGTGTTACACCCCTTTTCATTCATCTTCATTGGCTTCCCATTATATTTCATAACTTATTTAAAATTCATTCCTTGACACACACACAGAGCCTATTATTTGAGAAAGTCTTCCTACTGATCTTTGACTGGTCCCTATACCCCCACCTGTTCTTGCGTTCCCTGAACTTACATTGATTAATCTTACCTAAGATTAGGATCATCCACCAGACATTTGGCATTCTTTTTCATTTCACCAAAACTCTTGAATGGTTTCCCTCTTCCATTGGTAATGATCATTTCCTAGATTTAAAACTGTACTTAAGGTTTATTTTTTTAGCCTTGCATTTGGTATCTAGGTGTTGGATCTATCTGGGTGACCGAGTAACCTGTTTGACCAACGATAATTAGTTTGCTTGTTCTTGTTCGTTTATCTTTCCTATTTTAATTTTGACATTCTTGTTCTTTTATTGTATATTATAGATTGCGCACCACCTAGATAAGCCTTTGTTTTTGTTATTATTTGTTACATTCGTATCCCACATTTTCCCACCTATTTGCAGGCTCAATGTGGCTTACATAGTACCGTAATGGTGTTCGCCATCTCCAGTAAAGAACAAATACAAAGTGATGTTGTGGTATAAAACATTTTAATAAACCATATATCTGGGGTGGTTGACCAATAAGGAGCCTACACATGCTTATAGAGTTTTGGAAATTTAAATATCAGTAAATGGTAAGTTTGTAGGTGGATGCGATTGAAGATAGGGCTAGTAGGGAAGCACTTTTTTGAAAAGTAGCTTGGCTGCTGCCCTGGAGATTGTTTATCTAAAATCATAAAAACATAGCAAGAATTGCCATTGATCTTGCCACAATAAGAAAAATAGACTATCATTGTTCTTTTTGACATATGGTCTTTTTTTATTCGAATCGTGTTCAGATTACGTAGCTCTGAATACTTCCAGCTTACATGTTAAAATTTTGTGCTCGTTTTTCTATTTTTAATAACCCTCTTGAGGTCTACAACTATATGATTATTCAACTGTGCTATTTTACATGCCAGTAAGAGTGTCTATAGACCTTTATTGCTACTGTTGAGTATCCAGGGTTAGAGTTAGAGTGGCTCTTCATGTACTGAATCGAAGGACAGGAGTTCACAGGTCACCCAATGGGTGACAGCACATCTGGCTTGACTGAGATATCGTGAAGGTTATATGTTGCTTTTTGTCAGCTAACTGCCTTTTAGTTAGGCATTTTTATTTTTTTTTAAATATTGAATTGGCTATTTTTCTTTTATTCTATACTAGTAAAAAAAAGGCCCGTTTCCAAAACCAATGAAACGGGCGCTAGCATGTGGCTTTTTTTTGTGTGTGTGTGTATGTGTCACAGAATTATTTGTGTGTGTGTGTGTGAGGGTGGGGTGTGTGTGCAGGTTGTTGATGTGTGTCTTTTTTTGTTTTGTTTTTTGGGTGGGGGGTTGGGGGATGTGCTGTGCTGGCAAAGTGGGATGGATTGGTGTGTGGCTTTGAGGGTGTGTTTCTGTTGTATTGTGTGTGTGTGTGGTTTTGTCTGTCAAGGAGGTTTGTGGAGGGGGGGTCTTTCTGTTGGTGAAATGTAAATGTGGTTGTAGGGGGGGTCAGCCTTTGCTGAGTGGTGGATTGTTTTTTTTCCGGGGGGGGGGGGGGGGGGTTGTGTTGTGCTGAGACAGCAGTGTTGTTTTAGATGGGCGGAAGGTAGATGAGCACGTTCTTGGTCTGTCGGTATTTTTTGGCCGTTTCAGGGCTGCTGTAGGGGAACGCTGGAAGAGAAATGTGCTGTGGGAAGCAGCGCCGTCTTTTTCTATTGGGCTGGGGTTCTGGGCATCCTGGAGGTGGGAGACGGCTGGCCTGAGGACGGGGATGGGTTTAAGTTGGCGGAAGGGAGAGGAGCACGGTCTCGGGCCGTCGGGGGGGGGGGGGGTGATCCGGTATGTTCGGTCCATTTCAGGCCGGCTGCAGGGGATTGCTGGAACATTTATGCGCTGCGGGAAGCAGCGCCGTCTTTTTCCGGGTGCTCGGTGAATCCCCGAGGTGGGAGATGGCTTGCCTGAGGCTGGGGATGGTTGGGCACGTCCTTGGCCGCTTCGGCAAAAGGGGAAGAGGAAGGGGGTGGGGAGTTACCTGCAGCCGCGTGAGAAACCGGGTATTCTTTGTTTGTTTTGTATTATTAGTTTGCATTTCTGTTGAAGAAAGAATGGATGCCTTTCGAATTATGGAGGTGGTGCATCAGTGTGCGGTTGTTTCGTTAGTTTGGCAGCCAGTCTCCAGCGATTCCTAGGCAGGGAAGGAGTACTCCTCCCCCTTCCTTGGTCGCTGTTTGCTGCTGGCTGGGTCGCGGGCAATCCTTCCAGCTGGGCCGCAGCTTCTCCTGTTCGCCCACGTCCCAGATGTTGTTGAGGGGCACGCTGTCCTCCGGCTCCACTGACTCCACGTCAAGCGAACCCAAATATAGTCTGTGCTATAGGCCCTCCGGCACTCTTCAGTACCGGCATTAGGCATTTAAAATTCCCCCCCCCCCCCCATCTATTTTTGCACATACCCACAGCAGGAATATTCTTCTCTCGTTCCAGCGGTGGTTCTGTGCTCTCCGTGCTGCACAGATAATGAGCCGTTCTGCTGGTGAATGCTCCTCCCTTATTGCCACATAGTTTCCTCTGATAGGTCCGTCTTATGTCGCCTAGCATTGCCTGGGAACGGTTTTGTGATGGTTCTTTGTGTTTCAGAACGTTGAGGGTGTTTTTTCTGATTGGTCCATCATGCGAGGGCGGGCGGGGCAGAGAGACATGGTCATTGTTGTGGCTTCACCACCATGAACTGACAAACCCTTCAGGGAGTGACTGAGTGACTTCAGAACGTTGTCTTCAGAATGTTGAGGGTGAGTTTTATTATAGTAGATATTCTTCTGTTTCTCCGTTCTAATGTCTTAAATGCCATACAATAAAGCACAATATAAAGTTGATAAATTTAGAAATATTATAAGTGTAAAAATCAGAAAATTAAACTGCAGTCTTTCTAATGTTAATACAGGGTAGTGTATATAGCAAGCAGACCTTTTCTAAACATTGCTAATGAATAAAATCCAGTTTTCAGCACTGGCCATGGTAATAGGTGCAGAGATTTTGGTTTTAGTAAAATAGGTATAACTAAAACTATAGACATGAACAGTTTTGTAGAGTTCTAGTTTGAGGCAAAATAGGAAAATGGTTGAATTTCTGCTGCTTTTTACCCCTTTTTAAGCTTTAATTAATTTAGCACAATCAGAAGATATTTTACTACTTGACAACCATCAAATATCCTAAAGTAAATTTTTCCTGATTTCTCTTGTTATTGGCACTTGTACCTCCTCCTTGCACTGTTGTCATCAAGAATGAATTATGTATATATAGTATATAGTTGTCATAGTATTGGCCACAGCTTTATTTGTCAAACACAATATTAAACAATAACACTTCCTCCACATGGCCTCGCCTCGCTATCCCCTTGCAGTGGTGACACACACGGTTAGACAGCATGACATTTCTCGCTTCACTTCCTTCAATCCTTAGATTATATCAGGATATACCCAGGGCCGTGCCGATGCGGTAAGCGGGGTAAGCGCCGCAGGGGGGCGCCCACCCCTGGAGGGCGCCGCCACGGTACTTACTCTCGCCCCGCGCCGCCGAGGCCTTTAAATCTTTTACCTGGTCGCAGCAGCATCAGTGAAAGCGCTGCCGACGTCTCCCTTCCCTTGCACTCATTGGTTCCCTCAGTGTCCCGCCTTCTTCTGACGTCAGAAGAAGGCGGACACTGAGGGAACCAAGAGCGCGAAGGGAAGGGAGATGTCAGCAGCGCTCCGCTTTCACTGACGCTGCTGCGACCGGAAGTAAAAGATTTAAAGGCCCCAGGGCGCAGAGGAAAGAGCAGAGAGGCATAGGCGCCCCGTATAAGAGGCTTGGGGAGGCTAAGCCTCCCCAGTCCAACCATGACCTTTAAAACCGGCTCCGGTCCCCACCTGGCAGTGTCGACGGCGTCCCCTGTGCCTTTGGGCAGCTTACCGGCACACGCAGCACTTCTCTTGTTTCTCCTCTTCGTTGCCGTTGCGTCGTCCCACCCCCTTCACGCGATTCGCGAACCGCGCTGCCGCTTAGCACTGCTTAAAAAAAAAATTTACACGTCAGCAGGAACAGGCTGCTTCAGCCAATCCCAGGAGCCTTCCTTCAGCCCTCAGGGGCGGAACACGCTGAAGGAAGGCCCCTGGGATTGGCTGAAGCAGCCTGTTCCTGCTGACGTGTAATTTTTTTTTTTTTAAGCAGTGCTAAGCGGTTCGCGAATCGCGTGAAGGGAGAGGACAATTTGCTGGAAATGGAGGGGAGGGGAGAGAGAGGAGGATTGCTGGCTATGGATGGAGGAGGGAAGGGCAGAGAGGGACAAGGATGGACATGGGGGCCCAGAGAGAGGACAATTTGCTGGAAATGGAGGGGAGGGGAGAGAGGAGGATTGCTGGCTATGGATGGAGGAGGGAAGGGCAGAGAGGGACAAGGATGAACGTGGATGGGAGGACAGGACCCAGGGAGAGAGAAGAAATTGCTGGAAATGGATATAGAGCAAGAAATGAAGAAGAAAGGAGGAAAGTAAAGAAATAAATGGAAAGGAAGCCCTGGAAATGGAGTTCAGAGGACAGATAGCAGCAGACTCAGATCGGAAAAAGAAAGTCACCAGACAACAAAGGTAGAAAAAAATCATTTTATTTTCATTTTAGCGTTTGGAATATGTCTACTTTGAGAATTTACATCTGCTATCTTATTTTGCAATGTATAGCAATTTGTTTCTAAGAATATTGCTGACAATTCCTGTCAGTGTAGCAAGTGGTGAGCGATCATTTTCACCGGGGGGGGGGGGGCGTGATCATTTTCACCGGGGGGGGGGGGCCCAACTGATAGTCTGCAGGGGGGCGCCAGAGACCCTAGGCACGGCCCTGGATATACCTATCCATCTGCAACTGCCCAGCTCAACCCCCCACCCCTGCCAACAAAACACTCACAATATAACTCCCACCCCAGACACCATAGACAACTGTCACATACCCAACAAATAATGCACCTAACCCATCCGAAACACTAGGGAGGGAAGGGTGGAAAATTCCTCTCATACAGATAGCTGCACCCACAGCTGTTCTCTCCACACCACCCTCCTAGTAATGATTTCTTCTTGCCGAACTTAACATAAACATCATGCACATACTCCACTCTCCCAAATCTTCTCTTGCCCAATCTCATCAAGTCTTTCATCTCACATTATACAACACCACCCAGCAAACTAAATCCCTCATCTACTTGCCCTTCCCACCTAGCCCCCCCCCCCCCCCCCAACACCTTCCTTCACAGCTTGCTCCAGTTGGGCTCAGCCAAGTTATCTGCTATTAGCATACTGTAAATGCTAAAAAAAGGCACTCTAAACAAAACCCAAACTTTCTAACCCCAAAACCCCACAATGCAAACTTACAAATACATCTGTGCAAGAACAGGAATTAAGTTTATCATATTTTTGTTGATATTGCTTATCAAAATTTGCTGAGTACAAGTTTTTACCACCCAGGAAGCAGTGCAATTTACCAGTTCCATTAGTATCAAAAAGAGTGAAGTCTTGCAGAGGTGGAAAGGGAAAGAGCCTCATTACATTTGAATTCTTAGAGCTGCACACTTTTTTTCCCCTCTGCATGCCACCCATCACCTATCCTTACATGTTTGGATTAGATTTTCAAAACCCTGTTGTAATCTGTTGGTAGTTAATGTGGCTAGTTCTTTTCACAACCCTACATCATCACTGATAGCAAATCAGCAAAAGAAGAAATAAACATATGGCCCTGTTTTGTTCTTATCACCAGCTCTTACTGGAGATGGAATATGTTATTAATATTATTATTATTTTAATCCATTTGCAACCAACAATTATACAATGTTCAAGAACAATGCCAGATGGTGTGTACCCCACCCTAACTTCCCTAATAAATTAAATTCTAATACAATACCAGGTTAAACTATTAATTTCAAATAACGATGAAGAGCAGCCCAAGCACTCCTCTGCTACTGCTTCAAACTTGTATGACTGGTAAACAGAATTCCACCAAAAAATTACATGTTTCCACTTCCTCAAAATCTTTTGAAAGGCAACAGCAATCATAAAGTATACAGTCTGCCAGTTCTCACAGTGATGCAAAGCAGACACTGAAATCTGCCCACTCAAAGACAAGACTCCTGAAACAGCCGGCAGCAACTCTAGTGTCCTCTTCCGGGTGTACAAGCTGGATCCATTTATAACATTGCGAAAATGGCAACCCACTAGAGCGCCTGAGCTCAGTGAATGTCTTCAAACACTGCCCATGCATAAGATGGTTAATAGTTCAAATATTATTATGAATCCACGTACTTCAAAAAAAAAAATCTACTTCCCACCCACATGGAGATGAGAACATCCCAAAGAGTTGCCAACCTGGAATCCAGCATCCTTGGCAGCACCTTCACATCCAATGACTGCAACGCTAGCAATGCTGATGTAAGGATCAAATTGTCCTTGGCACGCAATGGCGAAATTGCTCTCAGCAAATACTGGAATGGCTGCACTGGAGACTCCTCCAATTGTATCCAGGAAGGCAACAGTTGCAACTCTGGAGGTGCCATCCAAAGAAGACCCAATTTAGCCAAAAATGGCCTATGATAATAATAAGAATATGGAAAATGTATTCTACCCTCCTCTTTTCTTCCCTGCAAAGTTCAGAAAGCAATTCTAGGCCTCTTGGGGTTCCGCAGAAATCCAGTTAACAGCATATTTATTTCCTTATAAAACCCTGCAGAGTAAAAACAAGGATCATACATATACATAATTGGTGCCGAGAGTGGAACAGATTGAAAACTATAATAGACGCCTTAATCTCCGTTTCCTAAGTTTTCCTATTTTAACTGGGGTAACTCCGATGGACACACTTCGAAGATATTTGAATGAAATATTAAGAATTCCTCTTGAGGCCATACCCCCGGTTAATAAACTTTACTTTATTCCTAGACCTAGAGGAGAATTAAAAGGTGCAGGAAAAAAAGATATTCCTGACTTACAGAATATATCTGAGATTTTGGAACAATCTACCGACACAATAATTGACAGAGCTACATTGATTGTATCACTGGTTTTTGAGCAAGACTATAATACCATCTTAAGACTATATTTTTGAAATACGAAGGCCCAATTTTGTGGCTCTAAAGTCTGGATTTATCCAGATGTAACTAAACAAACTCAACAAAAAAGGAAAGCGTTTCTTGCTCTGAAACAAAAGACAATTGATATTGGGGGTTCTTTCTTTTTGGCGTATCCTTGTAAATGTATAGTTAAGCTGGGTCAAACAAAATATACATATTTTTTACCGGAACATCTAAAATCGTTTCTGGAACTGAAACAACTGAGATAATGTATAAATAGACTTGGAGTATAGGCAGCCTTGTTTGTTTTACTTATTCCTAATAACTTCTTTAAATTCTTTTCTCCCTCTCAAGATAATGGGGTCTAAGAAAGGCTAAATTATTATATTTGTATACTGAATTTTTCTTCATTAATAGACGCCTCAAATAATTGATTACATTGTAATAATTTTGAAGATATGGTTATGCTTATGTATAAATTTTCTTGCCTGTATTTCTGACACAAGGGTATCCTTGTTAATTACATTTAAAATAATAAAGACAATATAAAATAAAAATAATTGGTGCTAAAGAGGGGAATAATCAAACGTCGCCGGCGAAATAGGTCGCTGGCGATCTATTTTGGCGGCGGCGCAACAGCTGGCCGGAACCGTATTTTCAAAAAAGATGGCTAGCCATCTTTTTTTTCGATAATACGGTGTGGGCCGGCGAAATGCCTTGGATTTTGCCGGGTTTGAGATCGCCGGTTTTCTTTTTCCGCGATAATGGAAAAAACTGCCGGCGATCTCAAACCCGATGAAATCCAAGGCATTTGGCCGTGGGAGGAGTCAGCATTTATAGTGCAATGGTCCTCCTCACATGCCAGGACACCAACCGGGCACCCTAGGGGGCACTTCAAACATCTTTTATAAACAACCAAATTAGCTTCCAGGTGCATAGCACCCTTCCCTTGTGTGCTGAGTCCCCCAAATCCCCCCCAAAACTCACTGCCCACAAGTGTGCACCATTACCCTAGCCCTAAGGGCTGAAGGGGGGCACCTACATGTGGGTGCAGTGGGTTTTGGGGGGTTTGGGAGGGCTCAACATTACCCACCACAAGTGGAACAGGTAGGGGGGGGATGGGCCTGGCTCTGCCTTTCTGCAGTACACTGCAACCAACAACAACTGTTCCAGGGACCTGCATACTGCTGTCAGGGTGCTGGGTATGACATTTGAGGCTGGCATACAGGCACCTTTTTGAGACTTGGTCGTGAAAATAAAAGGACCAAGTAAACCTGGCGAAATACTGCTTATCGCCGGGTTTTATTTTTCCATTATCCGCGAAAGCCGGCCATCTGGTAGCCACGCCCAAGCCTGCCCATGTCCCGCCTTCGCTTTGCCGCCAACACGCCCCTTTGAACTTTCACCGGCAAGGCGAAGGGAAAGCGGCGAAGCTATCACAAATGTAGCTTTCGATTATACGCTTTTTGCCGCTTTTGCGAAATCGCCGGCCATATCCCGATTTGTGTCGGGAAATAGCCGGCGATTACTTTCGATTATAAGCTGGAAAGACATCTTAATAGTTTCTAACATCCCCACCAACAATACAGCAGTGACCATCGACCACAGAGCTCCTTAACCCACTGTAGGATACAATGCTCATTATTTTGTATCGTGTCCATGAAGGCGGGCAGAAGCACAGTACCCAAATACTTCATCCCAGTGATACACCACTGGAATAGAAAAGCAGACATCATATCCCTGTTACAATATACATTTAGGACTAGATTCTATATATGGCACCTGAAAAATCGGCACTGAAAATATTTCCACCTAGGTGTATTCTGTAAACTGCATCTAGATTGGGTGTGATTTATAGAATACGCCTAGCGGCCACGCCTGCACCTAATGCTAGGCACTTCCATTTACACCAAGTAAAACTCAGTGTAAATACCAGTGCCTAAGTTAGGTGCAGAGCAGGTGTATTCATAAACCTGCGTATAGATTTTTGGAATGCCCACAGCCTACCCATTCCACACCCATGGCAACACCCCCCTTTTTGGCAGTGCAGATTAGAATTTGTGCACACCACTTTACAGACTACGCTTAGCAAGTTGTGCATGTAAATTCTAATTAATTCCAGTGTCAATAATTGCATGTTAAGTTGCAACTATCAGTGCTGATTGGCTTGTTAAGTAATTAAATTGTGCATGCAAATCCAGAATACGACTGGATTTGCATGCACAATTTCAGTCATGCTATATAAAATCCAGGGATTAAGGGCATTACCTCAGACTTTGCTCAGTTAACCTTATACTGTGAAAAGATCCCAAAATTGTTAATTAGCTGTAACAACAAAGGGATGGTAGAATTGGTCTCTATGAATTATCTGCAACAAAAGGTCCATCAGTGGCAGAGCCGGTGGTGGGAGGCGGGGATAGTGCTGGGCAGACTTATACGGTCTGTGCCCTGAAAATGACAGATACAAATCAAGGTAAGGTATACACAAAAAGTAGTACATATGAGTTTATCTTGTTGGGCAGACTGGATGGACCGTGCAGGTCTTTTTCTGCCGTCATCTACTATGTTATGTTACTATGTTGAGTCACTAAAACCCTGCTGTAAATTTTTTATAAGTTCTGCCTGAAATGAGGCAAAACTTTCAGTGGTAAAGCCATCCAAACCAGACATTTTATTGACCTTAAAGGGCTGGGCAGACTTCAATAGTCTATGTCCCAGAAATGCCAAAGAGAGGCAATGATCAAGTATTTTATATCGCATTCATTATTGGTTTAATCATGACTTGATAATGAGTATGACTGTTGGGCAGACTGGATGGACCGTTGAGATCTTTATCTGCCATCATTTACTATGTTACTATGACTTAATGGCACCCTGAATCTCCGCGGCAGTAACCGGTCCCTCCAAACTATCCGGTACCTGCTGCGATAATCAAGAAGCCTTGACAGTTGCAAGAAACCCCTCAATGCTTGCCAAATGTCTATCACTCTCAGACGACTGATATAACTTGGAATAGAACTCATAAAACCCACTCAGAATAGTGCACTAATCCACCAACAGTTTGCCATGATCATCCTTAATAGCATGAATCATGGCTCTCTTTTTCTTTCCCCTCAAATATGAAGCTAAAATCTTCCCTGCCTTATTACTTGCAATGTACATCTCCCCTAGAGCCTGTCCACTAAGTAGGCAATTGTACTGAAACTTAGCTTGCATAAACCCTTGAAGGTTTTTCGCATCCCATTTTTCCTTCAAAACCCATTCCTTCAAATCTATGTCACTCACCAGATCTAACAACTGACCCTTCTGCTGCTTAGCCTTCCTAGTTGTACAACCGAAAATCATCCCATGAAGAGACATCTTAAAGGCAACTCAGGTTATGACCTCCAATGTCTGACTCGGAGGATTATACTGATAAAAGTCTACAATGTGTGCTTTTACAGGAAGGCGAAGCTCATCTTCCCTCAACAAGGAATTATTAAACCTCCATAAAGGAGTACGCTGTTGAGGACACAAATCACGCAACACTTAGCCCTATGCCTCATAATCGGAAACTGTAGTGTTATCTATAGTTGCAGATTCCACACTGGACATTAACGCCTTTGAGATTAAAAAATAATCAATACGTGAAAGGGCATGATGTACCTAAAACATAAAGGAAAAGTCTTTCTCAGTGGGATTCAAAAGCCTCCATGGATCCACTAACCCCACAGTTTCCTACAAAAGTGCCACAAAACAAACAGCTTCATACAAGACACCACAGACTTTCTGAATAAATTGAAAAATATCAAGCAATTACTGCCAAGTACCCTTCTGGTCACGATGGATGTAGAATTGCTATACAGCAACATTCCCCATGCGGATGGCATAGCTGCATGTGGGAAGCTCCTAAAAACATCCACACTGGACCAGCAATACTCACCAGAAACTATTACAAAATTAATCAAATTTATTTTAACTCACAACTGCTTCCGCTTTAACAATGATATCTATCTACAAATAATGGCCACTGCGATGGGCACCAGGACAGCACCCCAATATGCCAACCTCTTTATGGCTGAGCTGGAAGAGACATTTCTGAATAAACTAGTAAAAGAAGCCCATTTCAGAGCAAACGAAACGGGCCCTAGCAAGGTTTTCGTCGCCAACAACTCCCTCCTTCCCTCCCTGGCTAACCCCTTCGTTGTTTTGGCATTGCTCCGCCCCCAACGTCATGACGTTTGACGTGAGGGCGGGGCCCAGAGCGATTTCCCACCCTCCCCCTGCCTCCCTCCCTGGCAACCCCTTCGTTGTTCTGCCATTGCTCCGCCCTCGAAGGCGGGGCCCGGAGCGATTTCCCACCCCCCGCCTCCTTGCCTCCCTCCCTGCCAACCCCTTCGTTGTTCTGCCATTGCTCCGCCCTCGAGGGCAGGGCCCGGAGCAATTTTGGTGGCTTCACCACCACGAACCTTCGAACCTTTTTGAAGGAAGTCAGAGCTTGGCTTCACTGACGTCAGTGTCCTCAGAATGTTGAGGGTGAGTTTTATTATAGTAGATACCAGACCAAACCCCTAAAATACTACCGGTACATCTATGGCATTTTTAAAATTTGGACTGAGGGGGAAGAAACTCTGAAACAATTTTACAATTCCTTCAATACATACCATCCTACTATTAGATTCAAAATTGACTACTCCCCAGAAATAGTCAATTTTGTGGACACCATGGTCTCAATCAGCGATGGCTATATACAAACATCTATATACAAGAAACCCACAGACAGATGCAACTACCTCCACAACTCCAGCTTCCACCCTTCACATACAAAAAGATCCATTATTTACAGCCAAGCCACAAGATACCACCACATCTGCTCTGACCCAGGGGACAGAGACAGACACCTTGAAATCCTGACTGCATTCTTCGAACAGAAAGGCTACAACCCCAAAATAATCTCCAAGAATATTGCCTCCTCCCTCAAAACACCCAGGGAAAATTTGCTACAGTACAAAGAAAAAAAAGCCACAGACAGAATCCCCCTTATAGTGACATACAACCCAGAACTGGAAAATTAAGAAAAATCATAAACGATCTGCAGCCTGTACTCCAGGAGGATGAATTACTGAAAGAGATATTCCCATCCCCACCAGTGCTGACCTTCCGACAGCCACCCAAATTAAAACACAAGCGTATTAGCTCCCAACACAGACTCTAAAAGAAGAGAATAGCACACATCCTTGCAATATATCCAGCTGCAAACTATGCCAAAAACATTTCACAGGACCTCACAGTCATTCACAAAGGAAAAATATTCAACACTAGTAAAAAAAAGGCCCGTTTCTGACACAAATGAAACGGGCGCTAGCAAGGTTTTCCTCGGAGTGTGTATGTTTGGGAGAGTGTATGTGAGAGTGTCTGTGTGTGAGAGAGAGAGTGAAAGTGTGAGTGTGTGTGTGTGAGAGAGAGAGAGTGAGTCTGGGTGTGAGTGTGTCTGTCAGAGTGTGTGTGTGAGAATGAGAGTGTGTGCAAGTGCGTTTGTGAGACAGTGTGAGAGTGTGTGTGTGTGCGAGAGAGTGTGAGTTTTATTATAGTAGATATATAAATAAAGAATATCTACCCAAAAAAATTGTAATGCACCCAAGATCAGGAAGAAAAAGGATTACATCACAGCCTTCAGAGCTGCCAAGGTCTCATGTCAAGAGCTTCCTCCTTGACACACACACACAAAAAAAGGAACAATCCGGAAATCTAAAACTATTAAAGGCAAAATGAAGAAAAATGATAGCTGCAGACAGATCACTGCACGTTCCCCAACTCTTAATTAAAAACATAGCACTCAGCTGACCTTAGGGAGCTCTATAGGCGCTCTGAGTCAGGATATAAGAGACACACCCTCTCCGAGCAGCCCCCGGCTTACAGCACATGCCAACGGGGCTAGGCAGGATTGCCTACACAACCACCACCCCGTGCTGTACCGGGCCTAGCACCTCCGCCTTCTCTAAACCACCAGCACTCCCTACCACCCCTCATTTCCTCCCTACCTGCACATAGTTGTTCTCACAATAGTCAGCGACACGGCTCAAGAGTTTTGGAAACTATATAGTGCTACTACTACTATTACTTATTTCAATAGTGCTACTAGACGTATGCAGTACTGTGCACTAAGCACATATGAGACATATGTTGATAATATGACCGTCTGTATGACTGGTGATTCTTCTATCTTCAGGAAACTCCCATAAAATGTAAGCTGTTGCGTTTTTGGTCTACATTTTGGTTAGTTTTTCTGTAGTCTTTTTTTAAAATAAAATCCATACTTGAGACTACCTTGATTCCTATCCTTCTTACTGATATCCTACAAACCTGCATGCTCATTGCATTTGTCTCAACAATATCTTTTTTGTAATTCCATCCTTCCATCAAATTTATTTTGATTCTATCCATTTTTCCATCTTTAGTATCATTGGATTCTTCTTATGGAACATTCTTATGGAGCCTTCATACCATAATTTTAAAATTGGTCTGGAAACTAATTATTTTGAGAACTAATGGCCCTTGATTTTGACTTCTACCACAACCCTCCTTCTGATTATGGGATATTGGTGGAAACAGATGAAACAAGATTCTTGCTCTCTCTATAAACATTGTAATTGTCATTTCTTTTTCTTCACTCTTAGTTTATTATTGTATATCTGTAAACTGCCTAGATGGTCTTGCCAATGGGCAGTATATGAATAAACTTGGAAACTTGGAATAAGCATGTATGGAAGATGTTGGAAGATATCATGTCTTAAAATTTCTTCAGTTGTTGATGACAGGGCAGGAAAGGACTTGCTTAGGAAACCTTTTATGTATCAACTCCTTCATGGAAGTGATTTGTTAAACTTGATAGATATGCCAAGAATTTCCAGGTGCAAAATATCCTTTTTTTTTTCTTTTGATGAGAATTGGTGATTTGAATTCTCAAATACATTAATCCATGCATTTAATCTGTTCTTCTTTGAGTTGTAACTTTATTATTTATTGGATGTTGTAAAAGGTATGTGTAGTCAGTGCCTTGCATTAGGGATCACTGAGACTGATACCTATAGTATAAGAGATATTTTATTCTTTTGGCGTTTCTTGGGTCTTTAGTCAGTTCAATGTTGTTAAATGTATAAGAAGTCTTTTAGTCTTTCATTGTTGGAAGGTTTGCGTTGTATTTGAGTTTGATCAGTGAGTTTTCAGGGATGGATCATTTATTTGTAGCTGTTACTGATGTGGAAGGTTTACCATTTTGCATACAAGTTATCTTTGATAGACTGGTGGATCAGTAGACTTTGTTATAGAACTGGCAATGTTTGTACTTGCTCAGCTATCTATATCAGAGCGCACAAAGTTTCCAAGAGAGCTACTACAGATCCATCACCCTGAGCTTTTTGTGTATTAATTTTAATTTTATTTATTTATTTGATTCTAGCACCTTTCTTATGGCTGGTAGGGATCTCCAAGCCCTACCAGCTGGAAGAGATACTCTGGCGGCCAGAACAGCTCGTTCTCTTACTGTCAGTTCTGTAGTTCAATGTGAAATACCACACGAGGGAATCCGTGGGACTAATAGATCATGAAGAAGCAAAAGGGGATCTCAGGGAGGACAAGGCTGTAGCAGAGAGACTGAATAAATTCTTTGCTTCAGTCTTTATGGAAGAAGATGTAAGAGATCTCCCTGTACCAGAAATAGTTTTTGAATGGTGATGATGTGGAGGAACTGAAAGAAATCTCGGTGAACCTGGAAGACGTGCTGAGCCAAATTGACATGTTAAAGAGCAGTAAACCACCAAGACTGGATGGCATGCATCCAAGTTTTTCCCAAAAGAACTCAAACACAAAATTGCTGATCCACTTTTAGTAATGTATAACCTGTCATTAAAATCATCTGTGGTACCTGAAAATTTGATGATGCCCATTGTAATGCCGATTTTTAAAAAGGGATCCAGGGATGATCCAGGATAATATAGACACATAGATAAACATTGTTTAATGGGACAGAGTCAGCATGGTGGCAGCCAAGGGAACTCTTGCCTCACCAATTTGCTTCATTTCTTTGAAGGCAAGAATGAACATGTCAATAATAGGTGAACCAGCTGATGTCATGTATCTAGATTTTCAGAACGTTTTTGACAAAGATCCTCATGAGAGACTCCTGAGAAAATTAAGAGAGTCATGGGATAGGAGGCAATGTTCTGTTGTGATTTTGGAATTGGTTAATGGACAGAAAACAGAGGGCAGGGTTAAATGGCCATGTCTCTCAATGGAGGAGGGTGAATAATGGAGTGCCATAGGGTTCTGTACTGGGACTGGTGCTATTTAACATATTTATAAATGTTCTGGAAATTGGAATGACAAATTTGCAGATGATACAAAACTATTCAAGGTTGTTAAAACATGCAGACTCTGAAAAATTGCAGGAAGACCTTAGGAAATTGGAAGACTGGTTATGCAAATGGCAGATGAAATTTAATGTGGACAAATGCAAACTGATGCACATTGGGAAGAACAATACAAATCATAGGGGCCCTTTTACTAAGCCGCATAGGCGCCTACGCTCACCTAATGCACGTCAATTTTGAATTACCACCCGGCTACCGCATGGCTGTACAGTAATTTCATTTTTGATGCGTGTCCACTACACATACTGGAAAATATTTTTTATTTTATTTTCTGGTGCGAGGGTGGTAATCGGCATTTTACATGTGTAGACCATTACCGCGTGAGACCTTACTGCTAAGTCAATGGCTGGTGGTAAGTTCTCAGACAAAAATGAATGCATGGTAATTTTAATTTTGCCGCACGCCCATTTTTGGCAAAAATTTTAAAAAAGCATTTTTTTTACAGGTGCGCTGATAAATTATTCTGCACATGCCCAAAATACGCGTCTACACTACCGCAGGCCATTTTTCAGTTTGCCTTTGTAAAAGAGCCCCATAGTTACCTGTTGCTAGGGTCAATGTTGTTAGTGACATCTAGGCCTATTTCAGCCAACTAGTGACCAGTAACTAGTGAGAAGTACTGAATGGACATATAACTATAGAATGAAGATGGCTGCATTCCTATTTTATGTTTCTATTTTTAATTTTATTTGTTTTAGTTGGAGTCTATTTGAATGAGGTGTTTATATGCTTTTCTGTGACGTGTAACAAGTGAAGCATGCTGAATATGCATGTAGAATGGAAATGATTATTTTCTTATTTTATACTTTTTCTTTATCTAAGTCCCCTTTCTATCACTCTATCATCTAGAGTATATGCATCATAGACAATACTATACAAGTTTCTGAAAGTTAAGGTTGTGTTTTAACAATGGTAAATGGGGGACATGGTTCTATTATCAGAAATGATATTGCTTATAGATTTCCTTTGTGGTTGTTCCTTTAGAAAGAAGGGGGGAGGGTTCTTTTAAAGTTAGAACCTGGTTTCTACTGCCTATCACAAAGGTGGGGTGTGGGGTTTGGGGGAATGGGCTGGGGTCACTGGATTTACAGGGGTTAACAGGAAGGGTGGAGAGGATGATATTCTGTGTTTATTAGGGGGTGGAGTCAGTAGTCTATTTTGGCTCTGAATATGGGAGATGGAAGAGCAGGGAGGCTTTTTTTAGGTACCCTAGCTCATCAGGCTCTTGCTTTCTTTAATGATACATGGGGAATTTGAGTAATAATTTGCTTTTGGGTAACTGAGATTGAGAGGGTGGGTGGTGGAATGGTTGGAGAGGGTGGGGCAGGAGCTGGATATTGTATCTAGAAACCCAAGTTCAACATGCTATACTTTTGGGAATAACTAATCTGATGGTCACAATGTCTCTTCTGAACCATGCTTTAGAAACTATTTTGTGGAAGGGGGATTGGAGGGCTGGGATGTCTCCCTTTCAGCTTAACTTTCCAAAAGCACACATCATCTAATGGGGACTTGGGAATTGTTTTCTGGAAATCTCAAATTCGAACCTTTTGGGGTGGCATTGTCCATTTTCTTAATGGGATATTAGGACAAAATATCGACTGTCAGCCTTGGGGTCTGGTCTTGGGTTGAAGATGAACTTTGGGGGTGACTAGAAAAAAAACAAAGACTGGTGGTTCTAAAGGCTAGAGTGGTAACACTGAAATTTATTCTCAAGAATTGGACATAGGCTACCCCTCCCTCCTTCTGGGAATGGAAGAATAGGCTCCACAATCTGTGCTTGATGGAACTTCAAGGTGTGTAGGGCCTCCAAAAGTGTCGTAAACGATTCCTGCAGACATGAGAAGCCTATTTACAAGCATTATCTCCTAGGGCCAGAAGCCAAATTTTGAATGTTCTGGGGGTGGGGGATTACCTAGATCTATATAGGGTAATATGGGTAGGATAGGTACTGGCGACTTGGGTTTGGACTTCAGGTAGGAAGGAAGGGGAGATCTGGGGTGGGGGAGGTGGGTATGGATTTTTTGGGGACGTATTTAAGGGGGCTATAAGAGCACAGGCCCTTTTTGTGGTTTATTTGATAACTAGGAAAAAATGCCCGTTTCTGAGCGCAATGAAACGGGCGCTAGCAAGGGGCCTCCTCCCTCCGTCCCTCCGAGCTACTTGCCTTGTTGGGGGTTGGCGTTCGCCTCGCGTTTTGGCACTCCGAGTGTTATAGCTCCGCCCTCGACGTCATGACGTTTTGACGCGAGGGCGGTGCAGACACTCCAGGGCACACCGGATATCTCGGGCGCCTCAAGTTCCGTGGAGGCTTCAGAACGTTGGGGTTGCCTTTTATACAGAGAGATTTTCTGAAATTGGTTTTGTTAGGTCGAGTGGGGGGGGGGGGGCAGGGTGTTTGGCTATAGGTGTTACCTGGTAAAGCATTATGGAGTAAATAGGGGTTGATGGGGTAATGTACACAGGAAGGTTTACAAATAATGTGATATATTCAATTACTCTTTGTAATGTTATCTTCTTACATTTGAATAAAATTTAATACAGATTTTGACTACACTGTTATGTCTGTCCAAGTGAAAGCAAGGGAGTCTAGCCAGGAGGCCAGAGGTGGGAGCACTGGTGCAAAAAGGCAGGCTGCCTGCTTTGGCTTTATTCTGTCGCCCCAAGAGCAGCTGCAGAGATTCCAGGAAATGTTACACTTGGTTAGAGATGCAATATTGCTCTGTCTCTCTGATCCCACCCCTTTGATTTTTCTGAGTGTAGGTCACAATGTTGGGCTGTCTGCTCCACAGCCAACAACGCTACCTTTGCTTTGGTAATCAGGCTACAGATGTGCTGCTTGATTGAACAATTTCTGTGCACCACCGCTTTTGCTCCCAGAGGAGTCCAGTAGGATTGCTTATGCAAGCTGTCATTTTTTTTAAGACACAGGCATTTGTACGTGTGCCATGTGAGAGTATGATGATCATGTGAAGAACTTGAAAATCAAAAAATGTGCTGTAGGAAGCTGTAAAAAAAAAAAAAAATCTCTTCCTTTTATTGCAGGATAACTGTCCTGCTCTTAGCCTAAGCAAGGATAGCTGAAATCAATTCTCTCCCGCCTCTTGCTTGAGCTTCTGCATGCTGGCAACACATGGTGTCAAAGATGATAGAAAGTCTTCTGGGAATTACTGCACATTTGTAGAGCGACAATAGAAAGCTGTAGCACACAAATATATATCCTTTCTCCCCTGCTCAGCAAACGCAGCTTTGTCTCACATTTAGCCTATTTAATAGCCCTAATGCCAAGAGCAGTAGCTGTTTAGCATCTCATGGTAAATAAAGCCTTATTAAACCACTTCCCTTGTCAATTGTGTAATGATTAAAATGGTCTTTCCCCTGACATTCCATGCTCCAGATTCTGCAAAGTTTTTTTTTTATGGGAGAAGCCAGGCACCGAATGTGCTTTCTTTGAAACATGTCTTTAGCAACATATCTTAAATAAAATTAGTTTATATAATTGGTTGGATGAAAATATTTTATGCAGCATATATACCATAATGAATGTTGATTTACAGAACCATAAATGACTCGCTGCTGGCACCTGCAGGTTTATAATGAAAAGCATGATGATCCCCTGTATTTTGCTACTGCTGCATGTAGCACATCCTTGCTGGTGATGTGTCATCATAGAAATTCCTTTGTTTCTCAAATCATATTGCAAATATTGAATTTATTAAATTCAGTGGGGGGGGGGGGGGGTTTCACTATATACAACACTTTTTATGCTATTAGCTTAAGCATGGTAATGTTCTAGATTTTACATGAGAATTGTCAGTTTACATCCAGAATCATATAACGTTTCTATTTGCATGTGGCAAGATTGTGCATACACCAGTTTAATTTGCCCGGAGATAATCTGCATGACTAATATTTACGTTAATTAAGACCATTATAACGTGTATTAATGCGGGTTAGTGCGTGCTAACACAGTAGCATACTTTTTCTTTTCAGCATACTTAACTTTTGTAAGTGAAGACCAAACTATCTGCATTGTGGGGTCCTTTTACTAAGGTGCGCCAAAAAATGGTCTGCGCTAGTGTAGGCGCATGTTTTGGGCACGTGCAGATCCATTTTTCAGCGCGCCTGTAAAAAAAAGGCATTTTTGCTGAAAATGGATGTGCGGCAAAATAAAAATATGTGCATGTCCATTTTGGGTCTGCGACCTTACTGCCAGCTGTTGACTTAGCAGTAAGGTCTCACGCGTTAACCGTGCGGTAATCATCTACACGTGTAGAATGATGATTACCGCCCGGTTTCTGCCACGCGCCAGAAAATAAACATTATTTTGTGGCACATGTAGCGGATGCGCATGAAAAATGAAATTACTGCAAGGGCCACGTAGTAGCCGGGTGGTAATTCCAAATTGACGAACGTTGGGCGTACGTAGGTGTCTATGTGGCTTAGTAAAAGTTTGCTCAGTCTCCTTTTGACATCGGAGGAGTTTTAAAAAATATATTTTGACTTGCTTGGTATTAGCAGTGCAAAGATTCAAGAAGAAACAAAGTAGTGATAATGCATTCTATGGACGCGTTTAATTTCGATGTTTCTGTAGTGACACATTGCAGACAAGTATAAGAAATTATTTCCCCAAACAGCTGTTAATTTAAATGGGTACATAAGATTTTGAGAGACGGTGGTTTTTCCAACTGTTTATAGTGGCAGTAGGAGAATCTGATTACTCAAACCATCAGGACACATCATTTTTAGTCTAAATAGTACTCCTGGTTTTTCAGCATCAGAAATATTTCATAACATATATGTGTGTGTGTACACACACACACACATATATCTTCTTACCAAGATGTTTATTTTACTTAGATTTTTTTATACACATTAAATGATAACAAATATATATTAAACACTCAGTATCCATGCAATAGTCGTGACATTAATTCATATAAAGGGAAAAATAGTGGGTTTTCTTCCCCTGCCCTTTGTCTCTGAAGGCTGTCTCTTTTGAGAAGTGTTGTCATAGGATATGACTGTGACTTCTTAGCTCTCTGTTTGCAAGCTCTGGAGGTGTAAAGATGGCAGTGAATGGGGAGATAGTTAATCAATAACCACAAGGTCAGACAGACAGTGTCAGTTTTACTGCTCCCTGTTAGGAAGCAGCAGAAAAGGATTTGTAGGGGCTTGTAAAGGCTTAAAGAAACAGAGAGCAGCTATTAGTGAAGAAAAGCTGAAGTTTTGCTTTAGCAGAAAAGGGAGACATCTGCTGGCTCAAGCCAGGGAAGACAAATTTCTGGTTTTTAAGACAAGGAAAGTGGTATAGGCCACTTACCTGCTCTCAGGGTTAGTTAACCTGCTTTTAAATAGAAACATAGTAAATGACAGTGGAAAAGACCATGTGGCCTACTCAGTCTGCTCATCCATACTGTGTTCTAATCTGTGTTATGCCTTCCTGCCTTTAAGAGCCTCTGTGGAAATATTTCAGTTTTAGTAATAGTAAAAGCCACCAGAAATTCAAGTTGTGCAAATGTGTAAGCTTCCTGGGGTATTTTTAAAAATATATTTTTGTAATTAGTAGGGAGTCTTGTTGTACTTTGATTTCCAAAAACATAAAATGTAGGGGAAAAGTCAGTAAACAAATTTAGGTGATAACCTTTTTCTTAAACCATCCGTGACTAGTTTCATTGGGTTAGCCTAGCTCTGAGAATCTGGGCACAGCTGTATATTTTCAAATAATGTTTTCATTTCATTTCACTTATTGATCATTATTTGTAGACCAGTTTTGCACAAAATACAGAAGGGTGCCTTATAGGGAGATTGTATCCCTCTGTCAATTTGTATCACAGGCAGAATGAAGGTGGTAGGAGCTTATGCTTTAGTTTCATTTTTTTTTTTTTTTAAACGTGCAGTGTGCTAGTCTGTGTTGGTGGTCATCTTTGGTAACTCCTGATTTAACAACAATGCCCCTCCCACAGCTTTATTCTCTTAGGGGGTCCTTTTACTAAACTGCGGTAAAAAGGGCCCTGCGCTAGCGGTGGGGGCCGTTTTTGTCACGCACTGTGTTCCTTTTTTAACGCAGCGTGTAAAAATGCCTGAAAATAGCCATGGCTATTTGGTAAGATTGCTCTTATCGCATGGCTGCCCTAACCTGGCAGTAACCGGGTAGCATGCAGCATTGTCCAATTACTACCAGGTTAGCGCTGCGCTAGAAAATAGCCAGCTATTTTCCCTAGCACGGCAAAGGGTGCGCACTGGGTCTGGAACTACCGCCGATGCCCGTAGTGGGACGGTGGTAGCTCCAGATTAACATGTGGTTAAACCCTCGTTAGGCTTGCCGCTGCTTTGTAAAAGGGCCTCTTAGGACCTAATACTATAACATAGGCACCAGCATTTATGCGCCAGCTTCTTTATACCTTTTATGCACATGTGCATTTAGATGTCGGATATGTGCTTAAGTGCTATTATTTAACTAGGTGCATGAACAGAGTCTGGGTGCAGGCACAAAGTTGCATGTATAGCTTATTGAATTCTATAAGTTATGCACATACACTTAAGCCAGCTTTACGGCATCAGTGCCACATGTAACTACCTGGTTATGCTAATATTCTATAAGGGAAGTAGGCACCTACTTTCCTTTACAGAATGTGCGCCAATCAGGTTCCCTCTGGGTACCTATATATATAGTGCAAATTTACATAATTGCCCCTATAGTGAGAGTATACCTCTTGTACTTAAGGGCCCTGTGTCTCTAGAGTTAGCGCACACTAATTTTTAGCATGCAATAAAAATGCTAGTACGCTTATAGCGCGGATTAATAAACAGGGCCCTAAGTGAAGCAACGTGACGTAAACATAAATATGTTTGGATTTAATTGGCTCCTCTTAATGACTCTGGAAACAGGATGTCTTTTGAAACTGTAATTTTCTTTTTCAGCAACATGGGGAGTGTATGCTTATATGTTCATATATGCAAAATAACATGGTAGATGATGGTAGAAACCTACCAAGTACACAATCCATTCAGCCCAGCTACTCCTGTCCATAGATGTATTTCTGCCTTAAACATAGAGTATGACCACCTGTAGGATAGGTTCTTTAAAAAATATACTTTGTCATCTTTCGCCTTTGTACTCCTTCCTCCTGGATAGCTGATCATGCAAGATGAACTAGTTGGTTGACATCAAGCTACCTTCCCTTCCATATGTTCCAGAGTTGGCCATCAGCACCAGTATAGATTATGCCTGAACAACAGCCTTCTGGATCCCAACAGCCTTTCTGGATGATACTCTGCCACCACTGACCCATTCCACTGACCTGGTCAATATAAAGAATGTGTGGCATGCTAGACTGTCATAGCTGCATGAGCCATTGCGTTTCTTCTAATTTATTTTTTATTTTATTTTTAACTTTCTGCAAAATACAATGGACACATATCAACTTATTTAGGAAAATTGGCAAGCAACAATTTCAAGCAACAAGACTTCTTTAAAAATATAGAAGAGGTAAACAAATATTATAGTAGAGTTATTACAGAAAAAAAGTATTCTTATTTAGACCCCTAAAGCTTGGGGGGAGTAAAACAAAAAAGCAAGGAGTACTCTTATTAAGAAACTAGTAAAAAAAAAAACGTTTCTGATGCAAATGAAACGGGGGCTAGCAAGGTTTTCTTCAGAGTGTGCATGTGGGAGTGTGTGTGTCCTTGCCCTCTGCCCTCTCTCTCTCCCCCTCCCCCCTCCGAGTCCAGTCCTTCAGTGTTGTTTCCTGCTGTTCTGTGTTTTTGTTACAGAGAGAGTGAGGGCATCTCTCTCCCCTCCCCCCTCTGAATCCTTCACTGTTTCCTGGGATTTCGTGCTGTGCTGTTTTCCTTCACTCATGGGGAAACCGGATATCTCTGGGGCTTCACACTTCCGGCTGGAGGCTTCAGTGGTGCCTTTTACATATATAGATTATAGTAAGTAAAGGCATCACATAGACTAATACACCCTGTAATTATTTATTGTCGAACTAGAACTTGAATCTTCTGTCCTGGAGCTTGTCTCACATCCAGAAAGGACCGTAGCTGTTCTGGACTAAAAAACAAACAAATATTTAGTCCCACCATATTTAGCTAAACACTTGCATAGATAAGATAACAGAAAGGACGCTCCAATATCTTTAGCCTCTTGTCTCATGGCAAGAAACGCTTTTCTTTTTCCTTGAGTTGATTTTGTAACGTCTGGATAAATCCAGACCTTTTGACCGTGACAAGGTCTTAGCATTCTGAAAATAAAGTCTCATTACAATGATTACATGATTAAGATCTTGCTCAAATACAAAAGATATTACCAAGATGGCTCTTTCTGTAACATCTGATATTGATTCCTCTAACACAGCGGACAAATTGTTCAGATCCAGACCATCTTCTTTAGCTTGTATAACTTCTGATCCAGTGGTCCTCGGCTTCTTAGTGGCAATAGGAATGAAGTAAATTTTATTCCAAGGAGGTATAGTTTTAGACATAGGAGCCGACTCTGTGGGTGCTGTGGGTGCTTGAGCACCCCCAGTACTGAGAAACTTCCTTGCATGTGTCCAGGGAGGGGTTATTTCGACTGGGCTTAGCACCCCAAATAATTTTGAAAAGTTGGCTCCTATGGTTTCAGAAGTAAAATGCAAAACTTCTGTTTCCTATATAATTCACCAAGGAGCATACTAGCAGGTTTAGGAAAATTAAGCAGACGGAGATTTAATCTCCTTTTGTAGTTTTCTAACTGTTCTATTTTCCTAATCAAAAACAATTTGGCCTTAGCTATTGTTGATTTAAAATCCTGTAATAGTTTCACTTCCTACTTTAAGTGTTGAAATTGATTAGCACAGTCCACCTTAACAGTATCCATAGTGGTTGACAGCTCTTGAATTTGAGAAGATAAAGTTTTACTTCAACTGTAGATTCAGCCACAGTGGTGTTTAAAGACTGAAGACTTCTCCAGATGTGTTCCAGGGTCATCCCCGTGGAGGGCATCGATATTCCACCAGACCCTTCGATGGAATTTGCAGCAAACTTCTTCTCCAAACTTCTTCCCTTTTTTTTTTTTTTTGTTACATTTGTACCCCGCGCTTTCCCACTCATGGCAGGCTCAATGCGGCTTACATGGGGCAATGGAGGGTTAAGTGACTTGCCCAGAGTCACAAGGAGCTGCCTGTGCCTGAAGTGGGAATCGAACTCAGTTCCTTAGTTCCCCAGGACCAAAGTCGACCACCCTAACCACTAGGCCACTCTGCCTTCCTAGTGGGACTGAGTAACGCGACTTCCACTTCCTGAGTCACGGCAGGAGAAGCCACCAGATACGGAGGTGGTTTGACTTCTGGAGGGGAGAGAGAAACCTCCAAACCTGGAGCAGAAAATGCTCCTATGTCAATCATCTTCAACAGGACCTCCAGGGATACTACCAGGGGTACGTAACGTTCTATCCTCTGCTGTACCGGTGAGGAGGTCTGGGCTTGAGAGGGGACCCCCTACCTGATCTTTCCTCTTCTTATGAGGCATTAGAGAAACACAACTGAAAACAGGTAAAACTAGGAGGATTATTGGCAGCTCAGCTAGACAACAGCTTCATGCCACTGTAAGTCATGCCACAATCTTGACATGCCCCCTGCGTTTCTTCTGTAATTACTGTGTTTATAGCCAGACAGACCCTGCTTCTAATTAATTCTGTCCAGGGGCATAGCTACGGGTGGGCCTGGGTGGGCCCAGGCCCACCCAATCTCAGTTCAGGCCCACCCAATCAGTAGGATCTTCTAGGGGTGCTAGATAGGCAGGCGCTTGTCAGTTCTGCTGCGCCGGCACTGGCAGCAAAAACAGCACCTCTCCTACCTGTGCCTTGCTTCATTTTTAAATCCGGGTCAGAATGGTATACGTCGGCAGGGAATAGGCTGTTTCAGCCAATCCCAGGGCCTCTCTTCAACCCTCTGGGGTGGGACAAGCTGAAGGAAGGCTCCTGGGATTGGCTGAAGTAGCCTGTTCCCTGCCGATGTATACCCGCGGGTCCCGCAGCACTGCTTTAAAAAAAAAAACTGATCGCGCAGCGGCCGAGTGCGTGTGTGCTCGCTTGCGCGCTTTCTCAACTTGCCGGTGTGCCCCCTTGATCGCAGCTTTTTTGGCCTGGTCCTCTTGGCTGTGCTGCAGCGCGGAGACAGACGCCGAAGCCCAGATGGAAGGTGTCTGTGGTGGCGGGTCCCCTCCCGATCTGCTCTTATTGTCAGAGAGAGCAGATCATCAGGAGAGAGGGACCTGCAGTGCCACCAGAGAGGACGAAGTCGGAGGAGCCACAGAAAGTGTGAGTCTGGATTGAATAAGAGCTGCTGCTTCCACATTGTTTAATTGTTGGTAGCATTTTTATTTAATTTTATTTATATTTTAAGACATACCAGCCAGCTGCTGCAGCATACGGATGTACTAGAGAAAGTATAACTTTTTATAGGTAGAGTAGTAATTTGTTATAAATCGTAATTAGTGTGTCATTTGGAGGGAGGGGCTGGTTACAGGGACACCCTAGCACGTGTTATATACTTGCAGAGATTTTTTTTCTCCTGCTAAAAGGTCCACTAAAACAGACATCATATTATGAGAATCAGGTGCTCAACATTCAGAGTTTCTATCTATTTACTTATTTTTGGGATTTTATCCCACATTAAACATGAATTAGATTGGAACCAGGGAGCATTTAAAATCTTTCTTTTTTTCTGGAGAGAGTAATGCATTGCCCCCTCCCAGGCTCTCTCTCTGGGTTTAGCCAGCCTTGCAATTTGGGGGGCGCAGAGGTAGACTGGGGCCTCTGCGCCCCCCCCCCCCCAACAAAAAAAATTGCAGGCTATACCCGGGGAGAGAGCCTGTTAAAAAATTTACCAGCACACCACTGCCTTGGTACCACCTCTTAGGTGGTACCAAGTTATATAAAAGTTATATAAAAGCCCAGCCCTAATTATGTGCGCTATACTGGTGGCGACAGAAGTGTGATGGGGTCGTGTGCTGGTGGATCCAGCAGGAAGGCATGGGCAACAGAGTAATTAGGTAGGATTTTGAATGAGTTTATACCAATCAACCCCACACTCAACGAAGGAAAGAAATACTAGGTAGGATCGCCTTGCAAAATGAGTATGGTTGCCTGCCTTGCATTCCCCCCGTGCTCTTCAGTGAAGGGCCCACCTTCACCCAGAAACCCACCAACTATAAATTTTAATAAAGGCGAGTTTCTGGGTGGGGGTGGGCTCTACAGTGCCCAGGTTAAAATAAAAAAACAAGTTTTGTATTTAATGTAGGCAGGTTTCTGGGTGGGGGTAGACTCTACAGTGCAAAGGACATTTAAAAACCCAAAATGTTTTATATTTAATGCTGGTGTGCTTCAGGGTGGGGGAGGGTGAGAATGGAAAAAGCAGGGGATGGGTAGAAGTAGGGGAGGGGTGAGAGTAGGATAGGGCTGATGCCTAGCTATGGGAAGGATGGTGAGGAAGGGAAAGGCTGATGCTGGGCTATGTGGATGGATGGGGAAGTAGGGGAGAGCAGGGGAGGGCTGATGCTGGGCCAATGGGATGGATGGGAGGGGGGTAGGGAAAGGAAGGACTACAGGACAAATTTAAATTTTTGGTCCTTTATTTTGTAATTGATAAGGTTGGTCTGTGTTCTACCTGTGACCAAGCAGGTGAGAGATTCTGCTGGCATGTGGTTTGTATGAGGATCTATGAGTCTGACTTGTCTGGCTATTCCAATGGGATGTGTATTGCTGTTGTATTCACTGCTGCCTTTTTAAAGGTACTGTTACTGGTATTCCTATTCAGAATTGGTGTTAAGGTTTGCGGCATAGGCTCTAAGAAGCATCTTTGCAGGATATAGTGTTACTTCACAAAGTACCTGGCAGTGAAGGGATTTTGTGTTGCTATTATTGAGGTGCTATCAGAATTTGAATACATTTTTCCTATGGAAAGCTGTTAGAGGAAACATTCTAGCTATGTTTTGTATGTATCCCAAGAAAGGCTACTCATAACCTATATACATAGTGCCCACCCATGTTAGCTCTGTGCCCACCCAAAATGTCAGGTCTGGCTACGCCACTGATTCTGTCTTTCCAGACAAATGTGCCTGACCACTGTCAGTTCTGTTGGATTATTTGTAGTAAATAATTAGCAGATTTTAGTACACACAGCTTCAGCTTTAGAAATGTTAATTTCTTTCTTCATCTCTCTCTCATTCACCCCTGAATAATTCACTGCTGAGTCACTTTAAAGTTGAAGTAACAAAACATCTGTTTACTCACAGTTTGTAGTTAGATTATAATCAGACAGGCTTATATTTACATATTACTATACATTTGTCTTATCAGCTCCTTCCATGTGCTTAGATGGTAATGGATGCTCACACCACCATAGATCCTCTCAGGTTAGGAGAGATCATGAGCTCCATGTGCTCCATGTGCTGCATGTGCTGCATCTGACCCCCACAGGAAGTTGCATAGCTGTGTGACCTCTCTAAACAATTCACATCAGAGGTCACAGAGTAATCACAGAGAAATAATAGGTGACAGGCAATGCATGTAAAATACAATAAATTCCAACAAACCCCTTCTCATGCATAACTGTCATGCAATTATTTATTCATACAAAGTCCAAGCTTTATACGCAGATTCACAAAATGTTCTCTGGGTAACGGTTTGGTCATGATGTCAGCTGTCATCTCACTGGTGTGACAATAGTGTAGACTGATGACCCCTTCTTTCACCAACTCTCGCACGTTGTGGTATTTCGTTGCGATGTGCTTGGTGCGTGACTGAACCTTGTCATTCTGTGACAGTCGGATGCAGCTCTGATTATCTTCCATTATCTGGATTGGTCTCTTTTCAGCTATTCCAAAATCCAGCAAAAGTTTTTCAATCCACATCAGTTCTCTGCACGCTTCCGATACGGCCACATATTCAGCTTCTGTAGAAGACAAACTCACAATACTTTGTTTATGACTGGCCCATGAAATTTGTACATTTCCATACATAAACACATATCCACTTGTGGATTTATAATCAGAATGATCCCCTGCCCAATCTGAATCACAGTAACATATTAGTTTTGGATTACTATTGGCTGAAATCTTTAATTTACAATCAATGGTACCCTTTAAATACCTTACCATCCTTTTAACTGCAGTCCAATCTGATTTGGTAGGTGAGCTGACCCTTCTGCTCAAAATTCCTACTGCATTTGCTATATCAGCCCTGTATGTGGTAGCTAGATATAAAAGCTTACCTATGGCTGATCTATATTGGATGTTATCTGGTAAAGGTTCTCTTACTGTTTCATCCTTCAGAAAATCAGTGATCATGGGAGTGCTTACAACTTGGGCATCTTGCATACCTAAACTTTCAATAAGCTCATTTATTTTCTGCTTCTGGCTTAGAAGATAAGAACCATCATTTTGTTTCTCAATTTCTATACCAAGATAGTATGACACATTACCAAGTTCTTTTATCTCAACATTGAGGTTTAAATATTTTACAATGTCCTTGTACTCTTGCTCACTTTCGCTTGCAATGAGCAGATCATCAACAAAAGCTAAAATGTATGCATATTGTCCATTTGTGCACCTAGTGTACAAGCATTTATCTGCTTCACCTTGCTTAAATCCTAAATTTGTCAATATTTCATGCAATTTATCATTCCAACATTCTGCACTTTGCTTTAATCCATAAAGACCTTTGTTTAATTTACACACTAGCTGTCTTTGTTTTGTATTTATGAAACCTGTTGGTTGTTCCATGTACAAGTCTTCAGTTATATCTCCGTGAAGAAACGCTGTTTTCACATCAATGTGGTTGACTTGCATGCCTTTTGAGACTGCAATGCTCAGAAGTGTTCTTATTGTCGTGTGTTTCACTACAGGTGCAAACACTTCATCAAAATCTTCTCCATATTTTTGAAGATATCCCTTTGCCACTAATCTGGCTTTATACCTTTCCACTTTTCCTTGTGCATTCCTTTTTAACTTGAATACCCATTTGCATCCTATAGCTTTCTTGCCAGGAGGTAATTTTGTAAGAATCCAAGTATTATTTTTATCCAATGCATCAATTTCTTCTTGTGCAGCTTTATGCCATTCAGCAGCTTCTTCTGCTGGCATTTTCTCAATCTCATCCCATGTTAAGGGCTCTTGAGCTTCTGCTGACTTTGTTAAGTAAGACAGTCTTGGGGGTGGAACACCTTTGTTTTCCCTGGATGAGCGTCTGACAACAGGTTGGTCTGACCTTTCTGCATCCTCTATATCTGAGAGTCCTTCTCCAATTGATTCCCCTTCTCCAACTGTACTGTCTTCTTCAATGATCCTTTCTGTGTCTGCTTCCTCTGCCTGTTCCTCGTTAGATACAGGTGAGTTACTTTCAGACATCTGCCTTGGTATGGCATTTATATACACTGGCATGTCTATTATGGTTCTAGTTTCATATTCTGGATGATAAGGCTCATCTGGGATAATCCAGCCTTTATCAACCCTTTTGTTTTCATCAAAATATGTAACATGTCTTATGCCAACAATGCCAGTTTTCAGATTCAAAATTCTATATCCTTTGTGTCCTGGAGCATAGCCAACTAAAATGCCCCTTTCTGTTGTGGAATCCAGCTTAAGCCTTCTTTGCTTTGGTACATGAGCATATGCTGTACTTCCAAATGTTCTTATGTGTGACAGGTTTGGCTTCCTACCATGCCATGTCTCATGTGGTGTGCGCTCAGCGCCTTTAGTTGGCATTCTGTTTTGTAGGTACACTGCTGTGAGAATGGCTTCCCCCCATAGTCTTTTAGGGAGATTGCTATCTGACAGCATACATCTGGTCATTTCCACAAGTGACCTAAATTTTCTCTCTGCAACAGAATTTTGCTCTGGTGTATAAGCTACTGTTGTGATATGCTGAATGCCTTCTTGTTCTAGAAATGTGCGCATGCTGTGTGAAGTGAACTCACCACCATTGTCGGTCTGAAGAACCTTTGGTTTTCTTTCAAATTTATTGCTCACCATGGCTACGTATTTCTTCAGCATGTCTGTGACTTGACTTTTCTCTTTCAGCAAATAGGCCACACAATATCTAGAGAAATCATCCAAGAATATTAGCACAAATCTGTTATTTCCCAATGATGGGATATTAAACGGTCCACATAAGTCACTGTGTATTAAGTCCAGCACTTTATTACTCCTATTTCCTGTGTATGCAGGAAATGAGGGTCTCACACCTTTTGAGTAACACAGTCTATGCATTTCTCCATTTTACCAGCATCTGCACTTATCTGAATGCCGGTGGCCAGTTGCTTACTGTAAAGATCCTGGATCATCTTAGAATCACGATGTCCCAGGCGGCGGTGCCAGATTTCCAGACTACATTTACCATCATTCTTCCTTACTTGCACCATATGTGAGGCTTCACCTGAAATGCTCAGTTTATAAACATCATTATGCATAAAAGCTTCAGCATACACTTCATCATTTTTAGAGATTGTGCACTTACTATTTTCAAAATGAATCACAAATCCCTTCTTATCTAATGTAGATACACTAAGCATATTGCAAACTGCTTGGGGAATATACAAGACATCACTTACAGGAATTTCTTTAACTTCATTAGACACTTTGCATTTTAAGAATCCAATACCTTTTGCTTGGATCTTAGCAGTCCCTGCGTTTGCAGTTTTAAGAATACCTTCCTCTGGACACATTTCCTGAAAGAAATTCTTACAATTGGTTAAATGGCATGTGCTCCCTGAATCCAAAATCCAAGTACTTTCATTTGAATTATTATTTACCATAGTCAAAGATTTTTCTGCCATTAGAAAGCCCTTGTGTTTATCTTTGTCCTTCATACATTTCCTGGTTTGAAAATTCTTTAGTTCCATTGGCTTAGGTGAGCTAGAGGGAGTGTTTTGTGTTTCCTTACACCATTTAGATACATGTCCCTCCTTTCCACATGAGTAGCAAATCAGCTTGCCCTTGGGTGGAGTTTTCCCATAGCTCCGCCTTCCTCTGTTCTTTGCCAAGAAATTTGTTTCATTTCTCTCTGACTGACTTTGAGAACACATCTCCTCAGAATCATTTATTATGCATTCCTGCCTTAGTTTTGATGTTGCCTGTTCAAAAGATTGCCCTTCAATGGCCTCATTTACAGACCTAAAAACATCAAACTTCTTTGATAGTGAGGTAAAAAGAAATGCTCTTTTCAATGCATCACACATGGGAATTCCAGAAAGTTCTAGCTTTTGAAATGAAGACATAAGATACATAATGTGATCATTACATTTACTTTTATCCCTTAATTTGGTTTCATTCAACTCTGCTAACCAAATTGGTTGCTGCTTTGCATATGTAGTTGCATACATAGTTCTCAGTTTATATAAAATGTCCTTTGGTGTATCTTTTCCCTCCACTAATATGGCTTGTTTCTCTGAGAGAGCTTCCAAAAGCATGCACTTCACATAATAGTTTGCATTGTCCCATTCAGCCATATTTTCAGCTGTTCTGTCTTGATCTAAGCATATATTTAATCTTTTTGCTCGAAGGAGACATATGAATCTTAATTCCCACTGCCGATAATTAAACTCAGTTAATCTAGGCACCTTGAGAGAATAGAAAAATGGTGAATTTCTTCCCTCAGCCATTTTCTTAGCCTTCTGTCTGCTGTGTGGGGGGAGAGAGAGACAGACTGAATCTTTCCTTTAAAACTTAAGAGAAAAATGTGGCCTTTTTTTCTGCCTGGTAATATTTCTCTTCTTTTTCAATTCCTGAGCCCTGGGCCCATAACCCTTTTGTTGGATTATTTGTAGTAAATAATTAGCAGATTTTAGTACACACAGCTTCAGCTTTAGAAATGTTAATTTCTTTCTTCATCTCTCTCTCATTCACCCCTGAATAATTCACTGCTGAGTCACTTTAAAGTTGAAGTAACAAAACATCTGTTTACTCACAGTTTGTAGTTAGATTATAATCAGACAGGCTTATATTTACATATTACTATACATTTGTCTTATCAGCTCCTTCCATGTGCTTAGATGGTAATGGATGCTCACACCACCATAGATCCTCTCAGGTTAGGAGAGATCATGAGCTCCATGTGCTCCATGTGCTGCATGTGCTGCATCTGACCCCCACAGGAAGTTGCATAGCTGTGTGACCTCTCTAAACAATTCACATCAGAGGTCACAGAGTAATCACAGAGAAATAATAGGTGACAGGCAATGCATGTAAAATACAATAAATTCCAACAAGTTCCACTAGGAAACAGCAGTTTTTACTGTATCAGCAGCCTGCCAGACAGACCCAAATTTAAATTAGCTTCTGCTATGTCCACATTTTTTTGCATCCGAGGTTCCTCTGTATTTGTCCCATGCCCTCTTGAAGTACCTTACTATCTTAGCCTCTACAACCTTCTTTCCATAGTGTATTTTCTAAAAGTGATGGTATGGAGGGCATGGGGGAGAAAAAAAAGGAACGAAGCTTGACAGATATGTGAGGAGTTTGTAATGGTTGATAAGTTTTTCTGGTTGGAGGATGAGTCCTGTTTAAGATGACCACATAGCTCCTTCCTGACTAAGGAGTTCAGGTAATGCACAGGAGATCAGATAGGAACAGTGCAGCTGCCAAACTGTACAATGTAAGTTCAGCATAAAGAACATTAATGCTAGTCCTTAATCATTCCTTACAACATATACAGGGTGAGGTAAATAAAAATAAACCCCTTGAGTTCTTTGCCATTTTCTCAGCAACTGTTTTGAATTTCAACAAGAAATTTTACGTACGTATTTAGTCATCATACTTACATTTTACTATTAAACAACAATTATTTTAAGCTATGTTGATGTTACTGACATTTTAGCATTACTAAACAGCAAAACAGAGAGGAATTTCAAAGTACAAGACAAACAATACAAAGCAAAAAAAAAACAACAACACACCAAGAGCCTTCAAAACTGGAACTTGACCTTTAATCAGTAGTGTCACTTTAATCAGTACACTACTGATTAAAGGACAAATTCTGTTTTTTTAAGGCTCTTGACGCTTTTTTTTTGCTTTGTATTTTAGTGTTACTGTCATTTTAGTGGTACTACTTAGCGATTTTTGCGAGTTAAACATGTTTGAGTGATGTTATTTTACTGTGTTTTAGCTCAAACAATACAATTAACAATCCCTGTGATTTACAGCTGGTGGCAGGCAGCGTGGTTAGTTTGCTGCCGGTGCTGAACCTGGATATTCAGTGCTAGGCCATTTCCGGAGAACAGTATTGAATATTCCGCCATCCAATACCTGGTTAAGCCAATATTCAGCAATAACCAGCTATCTGCTGCACATAAAGGTAGGACAGCTATTTATGTGGTTGTATTTATGCACTAACTTTGCCCAGTTAGTGCTGAACATTGGGTCCTAAATGTGATCCGTCCCCGGAATGCCCCTGAGATAGCCGTCTCCCGGTTTAGCACTAACTCCGAATGCTCAACGGAGATAACTGGGTATCTCCCACTGAACATTCGCAGATAGCCACTTGTGTGTCGACTGCTTAAATCGCTTTGAATATCAGGCCCAATGTGGTCAGAATTTTGCAATCACTGGGAATATTCAAAATGTCCACCCCCAGCTTCAGTTGAAAGAGGGAAGGGATCCGTATGGTAGAAAGGACTGAAGAGAGGAGAAAAGAGAGGAGGAGTGAGATGTCTGTGAGGTCGATTGGTCCCTGTGGCAGGCTGTACCAGATCATCTGCAGTGCTTCCTTGAGTTCGGCGATTGTTGCGGCTTTGGGAGGAGCTTGCAATAGGCCTCCAGCATTGCTCCCCAGACAAAAGTCTACATCACTGTGGCATCATTAACAGTAAGCTGGTACCTTTTTTTGTCAAATAATTTTCAAATAATGATAGTTTTACAGTGCAGACATTTTTGAGCGTGTGAAAAATGCTGGGTGGTCACACTAAAAAGACTGTACCTTCGCTGGATTTAAGGATAATCTTATTCCACTCAGCACATAAACATAGATAATAACAGCAAACAAAGCTGCAAAATTTCATATTGAAATTCCAAGCGGTTGCAGAGAAAACAGCAAAAATTATTTTGACAGTGATGGGAGGTGTACTAGTATCAAATAAATCCACAGTGGTTAGTGAAAATACCAGATTTTTTTGAAATTATTATTAATACCCACTAATGACTTGTATTTACCTTGTAGAGTAGTATTATATACGTTGTCGGAGCAGTATAATATAATCAGATTCTACAGTAAAATACTCATACTATGGTTTTATTGAGGATTATAGAACTCCTCTAAGAGGCATTGGCAAAGTTGTTTTTTTCTTTTCTTTTCTGTTTGTTTACCATAACTTTAACTGCCTCAGAAAAATAACAAGCAGGCAACAGTTCAGATGTATTGTTAGGTATAGGTTCAAAGACCTAGTTCTTCAGTAGCCAAGAGATGCATCTGTATCTCTTTTCATATAATTTGGAATTTCATAAGAAAGCAAAGGCATTTTGTGTTTGAGGAAATATGGAGGGGGGACACTGCTAATCCCATTTCATTATTGTACCCATTTGATTATTGTAACTGAGAAGCAGCATGAATAAATGAATAGCAAACCAGCCTGAAATTAGTCTATGCGTCTAGCCATCTGTCCTTTGTTTTGAAAAGTGATAGACCTCTCTGTATTGGCATCATCCACAATAATTGCCCTTTTTTTCCAATTGTGTACAGTATTGGTTTCTTAATATTTGACTTGGCACATTTACCTGAAGAAGTAGGGCTTTATCTGGCACTAGATTCTGCTGTCATGGCAAGAATCGTGTAATGAGCGCCAACTCTGGAATTCTTTACTGCTTTTTTGAAATGGTAAAATTAGGAAAAATATGACAATGTGCAGTCTGCCTCTGTGCTTACTTGAAATAATTGGCATCGCCATGTGATCGTGGCTAGCCTGTTGGTTCATTTGACTTATAAAATCAGAGTAAAGCACTGCATACATTTTTATTATTGCTATAGATATATGTTGAAGCGGTAGTGGTAGAATCTGTGTTACAAACTAATCCAACATTTGAAATGCATTTGCTAGCAAGCCTAATTTTTCTACCTTGTTTACAGCTTCGTTACATATGATGGAAGTCACTTATCAGATAAACAAAGGAGAAAGATGTATGACCTCTGTGGTGATTTGTTAGGCTGTCAGCAGGTTGGAGGCATATCACAAGTTAGTTCATTTTTATCTGATTGAATAAATAGCCCTGACAGCACACATGCTGAAGCAGCAGCAGTCATACTGCACCAGTGTTTCCATTTCTACCTGTGGGGCAAAGTTTTCAAGCCAGTAATAGTGAAAGCAGTACATTTTGATTCTACGTCGCACCATACAAAGTCAGCATCTCTCTTTTCTCTTCCCTACCCTCCTCATTAAGCATTGCCCTTTCGCTGACCTCCCTCCCACCTACCCTTCCATCACCTATGCTGTGTCCCCTACCCTGTCCAACATTTCCCTTACTCTCTTCACTTGCTCTCACCCACCCATTTAGAATTTTGCCTCAAACTTCCTTACCTCCCTCCTTTCTGCTGTTGCCACTGCCACCTCCCTCTGTCTTGCCTCCAGGCCTGTCAGCTCACAGCAGCAACCAGTATGTGCAGGAGAGCATTGTAGCCCATGTGCTTACAGCTTGCGAAGGCCCTGCTGGTCCTCCCCCACCCCACCCCCCGACACATACTTCCCTTTATAAGAGGGTGAGACTTGCAAGGTCTTCACAACAGTGGCGTAGCTACGTGGGGCCTGAGGGGGCCTGGGCCCCCGTAGATTTGGCCCTGGCCCCCTGCCCCACGATCCCCTTCAACCCCCCTCCCGCCACCAACTCTCCCCCGCCGTCGCCGCCTGCCCCGTCGCCGCAAATGATACCTTTCTTGAAGAGAGAGTTCCTTCCGCGCTCAAGTAGCGCCTTTCTTCAACAAAGTTCCGGCGATCAGCTGTTTCGACGCCGGCAGGGAGGGTCCGATGTGGTGGTGGAGATGGCGGCTCGGGCAGTGACGGCGACCTCGGGCTCTGGCCCCCCCTCCTAGCGAGGTCTGGCTACGCCCCTGCTTCACAAGCTGTGAGCACATGGGCTAGAATGCTCTCCTGCCCATATTGGTGTTTTGGTTGCTCCTACAAGCCAGAAACCAGGGGGCCTGGAGCAAAGGTGTGGCAGTGGTGTCGCTAGACAGAAATATGTGGGGTGCTAACAGGGGGCTAGCCAAAATGACACTTCTGTACATCTCCCCCCCCCCCCCCCCATATACACACACACTTTTAAATGAACATTCCTTGTCATCTATACCAGACCAGTCCAGACTAATGGGTTGTGTCCAGCTACCAGCGGAAGGAGACAGAGAAAATACTGAACATTCCAGGCTGCACGATACCCTTAAGGGGCGGTTTACTTGGAACTATTTTCTCTGTCTCCTAGCGGATGGTGGACAGATCGTGCAGCTGCTCTGGATTGCTAGCTGGTAGCTCCTGTCCCAGATTCTTCTGGTGACAGTGGAGCCAGAGGCAGGGGCGTAGCCACGGGTGGGCTTGGACGGGCCCAGGCCCAGCCACTTTCCCTCCAGGCCTGCCCATCCACATCCTTGCTCGCTGACGCTGTCGCTGCCTTTTCTCCCGCGGCTCCGCCGGGTACGGCTCTCCGGGAGGCAGCGTTCAGCGTAGCCTGCCTGCCTGTCCTTAATTCTTCTCCCCAGGCTCCGCTTCGCTGCATCGCTCCATCGCTCCCTACATTCTTCTCGCCTGTCACGCAGTGCTGCCATTCACACAGGCAGCTGCGTTTCCCCCTACCGCGTCCATCCAGTCCTAACAGGAAGTGCATCAGAGAGGACCGGATGGACATGGCAAAGGGGAGTGCAGCTGCCTGTGTGAATGGCAGCGCTGCGTGACAGGTGAGTAGAAGAATGCAGGGAGCGATGGAGCAAAGTGGAGCCTTGGGAGAAGAATTAAGGGCAGGCAGGATTTGCACATGTGCAAAAATTGAGCACGTGCAGGATAGAGCCAGTGGCGGACAGCTGTGGCTCGCGGACACTGCCACTGGCCACCCAAGAGGTAAGGTTCTTCGGCAGGGAGGAAGTCTTAAGCTGGCGGGGCTTGAGGATCCCTGCCAGCACAGGTATTTTGTTTACTTTGGAGGGGGGGCACAGGTAGGGGGAAGAGTGGAGATGAAATTTTTGGCCCACCCACTTTGGCCTTGGGCCCCACCCTAAATTGGCTGTCTGGCTACACCATCGGCCAGAGGTGTGCTGATAGCCTTGTTTGGGCTAGTTTTAGATGATACTCAGTGGTCCTGAGTTCCTCATCTGCCAGCTAGGTTGATATCCAGTGACCCTGGTTCCCTCCCCTCCCCTACCTCCCCTGGCTGTCTTTATAGCAGGGTGATGGTTGATTGTGGCATGGAGTAACTTGTCTCCCCTGTGGGGGGTTCTTCTTTTCTGTGGTGGTAGGTATATCTGAATTTCTGCTTCTGAGGTAAGCCTTTATTTATTTCTGTCACTAGTGAAGAAGGTTGTTTTAAAAAAAAGGAAACCTTGTTTTTCCCTCCTTTTCTGCCTCTGAGGTAAACCTTTATTAATTCCTGTCACTAGTGAAGAAGGTTGTTTACAAAAACCATTACAGATGGGTTGTGTCCATCAACCAGCAGAGGGAGATAGAGAGCACACTTTTTTCAGTGCCTCATACCAGCTTGCTCCACTGCCTCTCTTCAGTATTCTCTATCTCCCCTAGCAGAGTGGCTGCAGCTTCTTCGAGCGCCATCTAAAATCTGCCTGGAGGTTGCTCCTGTGCTTTTGCCAGTTGTTAGCAGGGGTGTTGGAGGCTATAGCAGCTTCACTTTAAAGATACATAGGTTCGTCCTTTCCCTGCCTTACCCATACCTCCGTGAATGTGGACACATTGGTTAGCTTTCCCTGTCCTTCCCCACCAACAGTGGATGCAGGCACATAGGTTCGCCCTTTCCCTGCCTTTCCCACTCACCTGAGCCTCCGGAGTTCTATTTACCTCTGCTTTCCTCACAGTGTTAAAAAAACAAAAAAAGTTGCGTCATGCTTTGGCGCTTAGACGCTGGAACAGAGGTTTTTCCTTGCCTTTTTCTATGGGACCGGAGCTGTGATACTCGGTCCAGTGAGGTAAGAGTGTTTTCTGACTCCTCCGGGGTGGGCCCGCAATCGGGGTGATTTTGGCGTGAACCGCCATTTTGAATTTTACCGCTGTTTTCAGCGATGGCTGCGGAGACAGTAAAGCGCTGTTCCAAGTGTGGCAAGCGCAGATCAGCAGCGGGGCTCTGTAAATTGTGCTGTACAGACGTTAGAGCCGGCCTGAGCATGGCGAGCGACGATTCATCGCGCTCTGAGCTGGCAGCGGGCGCCATTTTGAATTTACCACATGGCGCGACCTCCGCTGAGACGGAGAGTCCTGAGCCCGGGCGGAGGCCTCGGAGTGAGGCTGATATGGGAGCTACTAGCTCCGGCAGAGATCCGGGTGCCCAGGGTGAGTTTTTCTCCCCTGATTTTGTCTTATTAATGCATAAAGCATACATGCTTAAAAGAGCTCTCCCACAAAGCCAGGCATGGGCCTCTTCTAATGCCCCCCCGGTGGATTCTAGCCTGGGTATGCCCTCTGAGGTGTTATTCCCTGATAATTGGCAGAATATGAAGCGCAGAAGGGCTCATTCCCCTTCAGAGAGTGCTGCACCTCCTTCCCCCCCCCCCCCCCCCCCCCCCCCCGTGGTTGGACTGCGAGGATTCGGAGGACTCTGGCAGGCCTTCATGGTCTGAGGAGCCAGAGTCTGGTGCAGAAGTGACTCAGGATCTGGACGATCCCTCCGCAGTGAGGATTTTCCACCGTGATGAGCTGCCAGCGCTTATTTCTGATACCCTGCAGGTTCTCTCTATTGAGGACCCTGCCAGTGGCACAGCCTCCTCTGTGAATCCTAGGATGGCTAGTACCAAAAAGCCTGCTCGAGCATTTCCTTTGCATGACTCCATCCTAGAGCTTATTTCGGCTCAATGGGCTGACCCTGAAGGACCTTTGAAAGTTTCCAGGGCTATGGGGCAATTATACCCTCTGAGTGAGGAGCATATGGCTCGCTTTGCTATGCCTAAAGTGGATGCCCTAGTCACAGCTGTGACGAAGAGAACTACCCTCCCGGTTGAAGGAGGTGTTGCCCTGAAGGATATTCAAGACCGTAGACTGGAATCAGCACTTAAATGGTCATTTGAAATTGCAGGTCTCACTATTCGGGCGTCTGCATGCAGTTGTTATGCTGCTAGAGCCTGCCTGGCATGGTTGCAACAGGCAGTGGAACAGCCCAGTGATGGAGCGGAGCCCTTTTCAGATGTGGCTCCGCGGATGGAGTCGGCCTTGTCCTTTCTTGCTGACGTCCTTTATGATATTGTCAGAGCTTCGGCTAAACACATGGCAGTAGCAGTGGTGGCTCGCCGTCTTCTTTGGCTACGGCATTGGGCGGCGGACATGGCCTCTAAGCAAAGGTTGGTGAAGTTGCCCTTTCAAGGCCTTCTCCTGTTTGGAGAAAATTGTGAAGGGCCTGGGTGAGGCTAAACCCCAGCGCTTGCCCGAAGATAGGCCTCGGCCTTCCTCTAAGGGTGCGGCGGTCCACTCCTCTTACAGACCTCGCTTCCGTGAAGCTCTAAGGTACCGCCCGGGGCGTTCTGCTGGGTTCACTTCTCATGCCCTTTTTCAGCAGAGGAACTCCTTTCACTCAGACAAACGTCCCATAGCCACTGGCTCAAGGCCTGGAGTTCAGGAGCGAACCTCTCAATGATGGTGCGCCGGCCCTCTTCTCGAGTCCTGTCATCGGAGGACGTGTTTCCCTCTTTGCCGAGGAGTGGGCCAACATTTCCTCAGATCAGTGGGTCTTGGACCTGATCAGAGACGGTTACAGAATAGAATTCGACACCCCTGTAAGAGACTTGTTTGTGGAGTCCCGATGCGGTTCTGCCGCCAAACGGGCGGCAGTAGAGGAGACTTTACAAGGTCTGATTCAGATAGGGGCCATGTCCCCGGTACCTCCCGCCAAACACAGCTGCAGCCGCTACTCCATCTACTTTGTGGTGCCGAGAAAAGGAGGGTCTTTTCGCCTTATTCTGGATTTAAAAGAATTAAACAAGTCCCTGAGAGTGCGGCATTTTCACATGGAAACCCTGCGCTCCGTCATTGCGACGGTACAGCCAGGAGAGTTTCTCACGTCTCTGGACCTGAAAGAAGTTTACTTGCACATTTCAATTTGGCCCCCGCACCAGAAGTTTCTGAGGTTTGCGGTGATGGGAAAGCATTTCCAGTTCCGGGCCTTGCCTTTTGGCCTCACCACAGCTCCCCGCACCTTTTCGAAGGTTATGGTGGTAGTAGCTGCCTTTTTAAGGCGAGAGGGTATTCGGGTTCACCCGTACCTGGACGACTGGCTCATTCGAGCAAACTCTGGCTGTTACATGCTGACTCTCTGCAGCAGAGTGGTCTCAGTACTTCAATCTCTGGGCTGGGTCGCCAATTTGGCCAATTTGGTCTCTAGAATATTTGGGGGCCAGGTCCGTCTGCTCCTGAGGATGCCCCGCCCGCGAGCTTGGGACATTGTCCAGCTGCTTGGATCGATGACGGCCACCATGGAACTGGTGCCCTGGGCGAGAGCACACCTGAGACCTCTACAGTATGCTGTACTCCAAAGATGGTCTCCAGTATCTCAGGATTACCAATGCAGACTCTTTTGGCTCCCTGCGGCCCGACTCAGCATGGAGTGGTGGCTCTCAGACAGCATGCTGCGGCGAGGAATGCTGCTGGCGCTCCCCGATTGGTGCCTAATGGTGACAGATGCCAGTCTGAAAGGCTGGGGCGCACATTGCAAGGGAAAGCATGCCCAGGGTCTATGGACACCCGAGGAGTCGGAGTGGTCCATCAACCGCCTAGAGTTGAAAGCGGTGTTTCAGGCGCTTCTGGCCTTTCAAGTGACCCTGGAAGGATTGGCTGTCAGAGTGATGTCGGACAACACGACAGCAGTGGCCTACATAAATCGACAAGGCGGCACTCAGTGCAGAGCTGTAGCCGCACAGGCAGAACAAATTTGCCACTGGGCCGAGCTGCATCTACAGTTTTCTGTCGGCAGCTCACATTGCAGGCCAGAGCAACGTGCAAGCCAATTATCTAAGCAGGCATCAGATCGATCCAGCGGAGTGGGAACTTGCAGACGAAGTGTTCCTGCAGATATGTGCCAAGTGGGGCAAGCCCGTGATGGATCTAATGGCGACAAGCTCCAATGCCAAAGTCCCGTGCTTCTTCAGCAGATGGAGAGATCCTCGCGTGGCGGGGTTAGATGCCTTGGCTCAACCCTGGCCTCCGGGCCTACTGTATGTGTTCCCTCCGTGGCCCTTGATAGGGCGAGTGCTCCTGTGGATTCGGCTGCATCCAGGAGAAGTGGTTCTCGTCGCCCTGGATTGGCCCAGGAGGCCTTGGTATGCGGACCACCGACAGATGCTTATGGAGGATCCCCTTCAGTTACCTCTGGTTCCCAACCTGTTGTCAAAGGGTCCGGTGACCATGGAGGACGCCGGCCGATTTGGTCTTATGGCCTGGCGATTGAGAGAGCGCAATTGAGAAGCAGAGGCTAGTCCAATAAAGTAATTACCACTCTCCTGCAAGCCCGCAAGCGTTCCACTTCCGTGGCTTATGCCAGGATTTGGCGCCAGTTTGAAGTCTGGTGTGCTTCCAGAGAGATCACACCCCTGCGGGCTCCTGTCTTGCCGATTCTGGACTTTTTGCAGGATGGTGTACAAAAAGGCTTGGCCTATAATTCCCTGCGGGTGCAAGTGGCAGCTCTGGCCTCCCTGCGTGGCAAGGTTGAAGGCGTGTCTTTAGCTGCTCATCCGGATGTGGCACGGTTTCTTAGAGGGGTGCTTCAGCTCTGTCCTCCCATGCGTGCACCTTGTCCAGCTTGGAACCTGGGGCTAGTGCTGAAGGCCCTTCAGGGTGCTCCCTTTGAACCGCTTCGGCGTGCTTCAGAGAAAGATTTGACACTGAAGGCCGTCTTTTTAGTGGCCATTACTTCAGCGAGATGGGTGTCAGAGCTCCAGGCGCTGTCCTTTAGAGACCCTTTTCTGCAGTTTTCAGAGTCCGGGGTCACGGTTTGGACCGTGCCTTCCTTCTTGCCTAAGCTGGTTTCAGCGTTTCACCTAAACCAACCTATTTTCTTGCCCTCCTTTTTTCGAGGAGGAGTTTCCAGAATCTTTTGGGCAATTGCACCTGTTGGACGTGCGCAGGACTCTGCTGCAGTATCTGCGAGTTACTAACTCTTTCAGGAACTCTGATCATCTGTTTGTTTTGCTATCAGGTCCTCGCAGAGGGTCTCCAGCGTCTAAAGCCACTATTGCCCGCTGGCTTAAAGAATCTATCTTTTCAGCTTATTTGCTTGCCGGCCGGCCTCCGCCTGATGCCTTTAAGGCGCATTCCACTAGAGGAATTTCCTCTTCTTGAGCTGAAACTGGAGCACTCTCTCTTCAAGAGATTTGTAGTGCAGCAACATGGGCTTCTAAGCTCTCTTTTGCCCGACATTACAGGCTGGATGTGGCTGCCAGGAGGGACGCACATTTTGGAGCGCAAGTGCTGGCGCGTGGTGTGGCTTGTTCCCACCCTATCTAGGGATTGCTTTGATACATCCCATCTGTAATGGCTGCATCTGCTTGATGACAAGGAAGGGAAAATTAGGTTCTTACCATGATAATTTTCTTTCCTTTAGTCATAGCAGATGCAGCCATGATCCCTCCCTGTCTGATGCTATCTGCTGTAAATCTATTTCAGGTTCTGTTCGTGTTTCCTGGCGATTCCGTCCATGGGAGAAAGTCGGAAAACAGTCTTCAGGATTCTTGTTCAATTAAAGGAGGATGACTTAATTCCCTCCAGTTTCATGTTTTGGAGGATGAGTTTATTCCCTCCAGGAGGATGAGTTTATTCCCTCCAGTTATGTCTCAGTGGAGGATGAGTTTATGCCCTCCGGGAGGATGTTTCATTCCCTCCATTCTGAGTTAATGCCCTTTGTTGTAGGGCCATCATTCACTGTGAGGAAAGCTTATGTTATTCCCATTGCGGTTTGCCATACTGCTTTGGAAGCTTCAAATACTGAAGAGAGGCAGTGGAGCAAGCTGGTATGAGGCACTGAAAAAAGTGTGCTCTCTATCTCCCTCTGCTGGTTGATGGACACAACCCATCTGTAATGGCTGCATCTGTTATGACTAAAGGAAAGAAAATTATCATGGTAAGAACCTAATTTTCCCTTGTTTTCCCCTCCTTTTCTGCCTCTGAGGTAAACCTTTATTAATTCCTGTCACTAGTGAAGAAGGTTGTTAGCTGATTTATTTTCCCGCCTTTGGCAATGTATTCTAGTGGGCTGCTTGCAAAGTTTCTTTGAATTTCGCTAGCTGACGTCTGATTCTGATCTTGGACCCTTCCGAGCTGGTACCAGTTGCTTTGATTTTTTTTGTGGGGCACAGCTCATGTCTGGATCATGAAACTCAGTTGTCTTTCTCCTCTTCACGGTCCTAGATGGCGGCTGGTTCAGAGGGCGGCCCCATTGCTGGAACTTATACCTTTGTGGTTTGGAGGTCTTAGTCTTCCATTTCCAAAGTGGGAGAAGTCTCTCGCTGGCTCCGTTTGGCTGCAGGCTCCGTCTTTTTAGTCCAGGGCTATTTTTTAATTCCTGTCAGTCTTACGTGGCTGTTGGTCAGCTCCTTTTCTTACCGTCCGGTCTATGCTGCTTCAGGCATCTTGCTTGAGACGCCCCTGCTATTTGATTTTTGTTTTGGCAGCAGTTTTTCCTCCCTTCCTTAGGGAGGATCTGGTTCCCTCATCCCCTTGGATCCCTCCTGTCTGCTCTGGTTTGTCTGCAGGGTACTTTCCTTCTGGCAGGGGTCCAAGTTGCCCTTGGTGTGCAACTGCTAGCTCAAATCCCTCTTCTGAGTACCCTCAGGAGCGCCATTCTTGCCAGTCTTTTTTGCTTGGACTCAGTTCAGTGTCTCTATGGGAATGTGCCTTTTTAGGATTAGTTTGCCACAGCTCTTCCTTGCTTCCCTTGCTTTTGGGCAGGAGTTTTAGCCTGGCACAGGCGGATTTTGCCTTTTCTAGTTTCAGGCGCCTCTCTCCTGGCACATTTGGCACTCCTTCCTTTTTTCTGTAAGGGGTGCCGTTCTTTCCTGCTGAGCAGATCTATTACTGTGCATCTGGATTATTGCCTCTTAGCTTTGCGCTTTTCTCTACTTTTCTGCAGGGAAGTGGCTCTGTTCTAGTTGTGGAGTTTGACTCTCCATTAGCTGGTTTTTCCTGGTGTTAGTGGCCAGCTTTCTCTTTGTTCCTGGCCTTGCGAGAGTTGTTTCTTCCTTACTGCCTTACGGCTGCATTTTGCTCCCTATGGTCTGAGGATTCCAGATCTGTGATGCTTACCTCCCTCTTGGTGGGAGTTCTTTCTCAATGTTGACTTCTGCTCCATATCAGTTGCCTAGGATGGCGGTCATTGTGGCTCAGAGACGACTTGGGGGCCGAGAGTGTCTCTTGGGGCACAGGGCTTTCTCTTCTTGTAGTTTTAGTCCCTCTGGGCCAGGAAAGTGCAGCGCCAGGTCTGCATTTCCACAAGTTGTGCTCTTTTCCTGTTGGCTTCCTGGCAGCACCTTCTTCTCTGGCTGTTCCCCGGGGCTCCATCTATGCGTTTTGCTTGTTGGGCACAGCTCCATCGCTGTATGTGGAGCAGAGCTCCATCGCTGCATGTTGAGCAGAGCACAGCTCCATCGCTGCATTTGAGCACAGCTCCATTGCCGTATGTTGAGCGCAGCTTCATTATTCCATGCAGTTTTACCGTTCCATGTTGAGCACGGCTCCATCGCTGCATGTTGGGCACAGTTCCACTGTTCCAGGTTGGCTTTAGCTCCATCGCTGTATGCTGAGGACAGCTCTGTCATCACATGTTGAGTGAAGTTCCTTCGCTGCTTATTCTGCAACCTTTCATCTCTACATGTTGAACGCAGCTCGGTTGTCACATTTTGAGTGTAGTTCTTTCTCTGCAGGTCTCAGTGTGGGCCGCAGTCCTGTGTCTGTGTGTAGAACATGGCTCTGTGTCTGCCTGTGGAACGCAGCTCCTTGTCTGTGTGTGGCATGCAGCTCTCTCATTCTTTGAGTGTAGTTCCATCTCTGTGTGTTTAGCACAACTCTTCTCTGCAAATTGGGTGAAGTTCCAGGGTGGTATGTGGAGCACAGCTCTGTGACTGCAGGTGCTACACAGCTTCATGTCTGCGTAGGAAGCATAGCTCCTTGTCGGCGTGTGGAGTGCTGCTCCTTGCTGGCGTCTGGAGCACAGCTCCTTACCGGTGTCAGGAGCACACCTTCTTGCTGGCATCCGGAGCGCAGCTCCTTGTTTGCATGTGGGAAGCAGCTCCTTGTCAGAGGTATCTGCAGAACTGAAGCTGCGGTAGCGATGGAACTGTGTATAAAACGCAAACATCCATCTCTTTCAGTGGGGCATTGCTCATCCTCTGTCTGTTACTCTCAGCTTCTTCTCTACTTGTTCAGTGCATTTCTATCTTTGCCAGAGGTGTGCAACTCTTTCTCTGCCCGTGGTGCGTGGCTCAGTTTGTGTGCTTTGAGTGCAAATCCATTTGTTCTTGTTGAGCATGGATCCTACTCTGTCTGATGAGCACAGTTCAGTCTCTGACTGTGGAGCGTATTTTCACCTTTGCCTGTTGGGCACTGTTTCACCTTGTCGGTCAACTCCTGCTCTTTTCTTGGCAGCTGTGGCATACCACAGTTTAGATTGCTAGACAAGGCTGTCTTGTCTCCTGTTAGCTACCATCCTGTGGCACCTTTTCTTGCCGTAGCCTCTTGGCGGCTGGCAAGAAGCTTCTCCATTGCTAGAGTTTAAATTCGTCTCTGCTCCTTTTGTGGCTACTTGGCACCTTGGGGGTCTTTTCCCCACAGTGTGGCTCTCGACTCTCTTTCTGTCTCCTTTTGTTCTCTTGGCTCTGTTCTTTCATCCCTAAGTCCAGAGTGAGCTGGGTGAGGAATACTCTCTTTCTACAGTTGTACCCTGGTATGCTGCTGCCCTTTTCTTCATTGTTCTCCTGGAGAGATTAGTGCTCCAGTTAGTTGGTTCTCTCGACTCTGGAGTCTCTTGTTCTGTGGAGTTTGATTCTCTCACTAGGCATGGGTCTGGGTGGTTCCTGGGCCCTGCTTCCTTTCTTCTATGAAGTGTGGTGCATTGTTTGGGGTTGCTTACTCCTAGTACTTGTTAGGGTCACTTCATCCGACCATCTTGGACTCAAGGCAGCCCGGCAGGTTTGGGAGTTAGTCTTTTGTCCTTCCAGGGTTCGGAGAAGTGGATCCTGGTCTAGGAGAGACAGTTCTCCTTGTTGCTCGGATATGACTGTTGCCTTCCTGCCAAGGTGGGGGGGGGGGGGGGGGGTCCTTTGGGATGAATATCTCTTGCTGATTCTTTTGCTACTCTTGGGACAGGGGTACATAATTTTTCTTTTGCTCAGGACGTTTGTTTTACGTCCTACAGCTTCAGTTCCTTTTCTAGTGTCTAACTCTGTTCCATTTTGGTAGCCTGGTGGTTCGGATATTATATGGATGGGACTGTGGGTTGTTGGGGGAAGAGAAAAAGACCAAGAGATGGATGGTACTGTGGGTAGGTGGGGGGAAAAGAAAAAGACCAAGAGATGGATAGGACTGTGGGTGGATCAGTGGGTAGAGGAGAGAGGGGAAAGGAAAATGCCAAAAGATGGATGGTACTGGAGGGAAGAGGGAGAACAGAGCATGTGAGCAAAATCTAAATAAATAAAAATATTAATAGGACTCAGAGGTAGGAGAATAGAGCAGAAGCTGACTTGGACTTGGTGATTTAATGGGAGAGTGTTGAGGAGCAGAGCAGGGAATTATTGATAGGAAAGATGGAGTGGGAACTTTGAGGGGATAGTGAGTACTTGGCAACTGGTGGGGGTGGGGGTATGTTGGTTTGGGGAAATTAGTGAGTAAATGAAATGAGGCGTAAGAGAAAGGGCACAAGTGTGCATAAAGATTGTGATATAGTGCAAATGACTTCTCCAAAGGGTGAGAGGCATTGAACAGGGATGGGGTACTGGGTAGGGATGTGAGAGGAAGGGGGTAGGTCTCTGAAGGGGTTGAATGAGGGCAGAAATGGGATTTAAAACATGGTGTAAGCGAGGCAATAGGAGATAGAGTGGAGGAAAGAGAAGAATGGCATGGAGGCAAGAGAAGGAAGAAGAGACAGGGACTGAACTGGGGCTGAGATGGTGAGTACAGTGGATAGAAATGGATATAAGAGAGGACATGAAGAAGATACGGAGAGAAGTGACAGATGGACTGGAGACTGGAAAGAAAGTTAAGAAAAGACAGAAGAAAGCAGAAACTGGAGACTGGGACAAACATGATCAGAAAAAAAAACAAAATGACCAGACAGCAAAGGTAGAACGAAGAATTTTATTTTTAATTCAGTGAATGGAAAATGTCAGTTTTCAGTAGATTTACACTACTTTATATTTTGCAGAGTGCAGAGCGCTTTTTCTCTTTCTTTTCTCTAGTGTTGCACTGCCTGCACAGTGTAGCTTCTTGGGGTTTAAGTTTAATTTATGTCTGTTATTCATATTTTAAGTTTGTGGTCACTTTTCCTGTACTTCTCAAGGGTCCATTTGAGTTCAGTATTTGTGACCAAGACCAGGAATTCTGTTTGGAGTTTCTATTTAAGCATCTGTCATAATTCAGCTTCCCAATAGGCAGATTCATGTTCTAGGGCTCATTAAAATATTTACTGTGTTAATTTTTTTTCTAGTTAGAGTCCTTGTATGTTACTTTTGTAAGTTAGTGATGTTATAGTGAACTAGATTAGCTCAGTAGGCCCTGAGTGCTTTTTGTAGGTTTTGTATTACAGGCATGTCACAATATGCTTGGGGCTGGAAAGGGTTTATATTCTTACAGAGCTTACACCAAAATCAGAACTCTCTTTGTATGGTGAGTTCCTGGGGAATAAGACAAGGATATGTGCCATTGTGGTAATTATTTTGCAGGATGCTGTGATGTGTGTTGAGATGTTGACCGGACTCAAGTCTACTATAATGGCAAAGTTTAAGTTATGGGATAATGTGACTTTATTTAAAAATTGCAGTGAACTTTCAAGTTTCCATAAGTGTGTATGTGGTTTATGTGGTTGCAGGACAGATTGTGTACTTAGAAATCCATCATTAAATACACTCCTAAGGCATTACTTAGGAGTATATCAAGAACTAATCACACCTATATGCCTAGTGCCTCCCATGTTAATTTTGGACCCCCCCCCCCCAAAAAAAAAAAAAAAAAATGTCAGGTCTGGCACAAACGCTCATCTGATAAAGATAGGGGACCATAAGAAACATGCAGACAAAAACTGATATGGAGACACCTCCTCCCTACCTTTATTTTCCAGGCATTTTATTTTTCTAATTGGATTGGTTTCAGTCTCTTCTCCACTTTCCATGTACCATCATTCTCCATTTCCATGTGTTGGTCTTTTCCTAAATTATTTTCCAGGTTTGCCTTTCCATTTCTTCTCTTTCTTTCCTTTCCTTCTCTATATCTATCTGGCACTAATCTATCTTTTTATTTATTTATTTTTTTTACTTTTCTCTTCTCTACCTTGTATCCACCTATTTGATTGTACCATCATTCTCCATTTCTCTCTATACTCACCCTCTTGTCTCTCTTTCCTTCTGTTGTCTCCAGGTCATTCTTCTGTGTCATACCCTCTACCTCATTTCCTATTGCCTCTCTTTCACCTTCTTTTTAACCCATTTCCACCCTAACTCAATCACTTTATAGATCCATCCCCTTCTGTACTCCTCCACACTACCCCCATCCCTTTTCAATGCCTCTCATTCCCTCTCCATTCTTCTAGGCCATTCACTCTTTCCCCACACTTCATGCCCTTTCTCTTACCGCCATTTCACACCTCACTCGTTCTTCCAATCAATCAACACCCCCCCCCCCTACTCATACTTACCAATTTGCAGTTCCTTACTATCTCTCCCATCCATAATTCCTGCTTTGCCCCCCCCCCCCAACGCTCTCCAGTCTCAATCACCAGTCCCAGTCATCTTCTGCTTTGTACCCCTCTCCCTGAATCCTAGTAATCTTTTGCTCTGTTCCCCTCCCCTTCCAAGTTCCATCCATATTTCTGCTGTTTCCCCTCTCCCTATCCCACCCCTTTGTTCCATCCATCTTCTACCCTCTGTTCCCCATCTCCTCTACCCTTGTCTCATCCATCTTCTGCTCTTTCCAGGGTTTCCTGTCCATTTAATATTTCTTCTCTCTCCATGTCCATTATCCATTCCTTCTATGTCCCTGTACCAATCACCCCCTCCATGTTCAGCGTCTACCCTGTATGTTTCCATATCTCCTCCCCCTGTGTCCAGCATTACCACTCTGTGTCATATCCCTTCCCCATCTAACATTACCTCTTGTGTATCCCTGTCTCTCCCCATGTCCATTTTTTCCCTCAGGCCAGCATCTGTCCTATCTCCTCTCCCCGTAGCCCAGCATCTCTCTCTCTTTCTTCCGCCCTCCATGGGTCCAGTGTCTTCTCCTGGTTTCCTTCTCTTTTCTCTCCAGTTACCGCCTCCTGGGTCCAGTATCTCTCTCTCCCTCCATGAGTCCACTGTCTTTCTCTCTCTTTTTCCTCCACTCACTCCCCTACATCCAACATCTCCCTCCTTTTGTGGGTCCAGTTTCTCCCCCTCACTTCTTCATCTGCCTCATTGGATCTCTCTTTTTTTCTCCCTGCCCCCCCAATGCCAGCATCTCTCTCCCTCTTTGCCCCCCAGTGCCTCTCTCTCCGCTCCCCTGGTCTGAGTGCCAACACCTCTCCCCCTCCCTTTCTTCTCTCCTCCCAATGCAAGTATCTCTCTCTGTCTGCACCCCAAGGGCTGCAGTCCAGCACCGCTCTTTCTCCCTTCCCCTCTCTGCTTCCTGTGGTCTAAGTTGCTTCTGCATTATGGTAGTGAAGTAAGGATGCTGCTTCAGCCAACCCCAGGGGCCTAAGTCAGCCGCATCCCATCCCTTCTCAGGCAACTTCCTGTTTCCTCAAGGGCAGGAGTCAGGACACAGCTGATGGAAAGTCCCTGAGTGTGGCCAAAGCAGCCTGCTTGTTTTGCTGCTGCAGCACAGAAGAAGCTTAAACCACAGGAAGCAGAGAAAGGATGGGAGAGGGAGATGACGGGCTGCTGGGGGGGGGACCCATAGAGAGAGAAAGACATTGGACTCAGGCGAAGAAGAAGCACTTGATTTGGGGGGGAGGGGAGAGAGAGAAAAAAAGCACTGGACTTAGGGGAGATGGAGACAAGGAGGGGGAGAGAGAGAGATGGACTGCACTAGACTGGGAAGGGATCAGAGGGAGAGGGGTGACTGGGGAGATACTGGACCTCCAGAGGAAGTGGAGAGTAGCCTGGTGGAACAGCAGCTTTTGGTGCCCCTCAAAGTTTGGCACCTCCTGCTATGCTGCACATGCTTACCAGGTCACACCAGTCCTGGGAGCAAGAAAAAGTGGGATTTATTCTGCTGGTGAATAATAATGGATTTGAACTGGGTGTAATGAAATTATGGCTCTAGAATAAACCAAGGTTGTTTTTTTTTTTGGGGGGGGGGGGAGGGAATATCTAGGCCACATGGAAAAAATGGGGACAGGAATCTTTCCTTCTTTCGAGCAAATCAAACAGTGATGTGGCCTACCAAACTCACATTTTTTTTCATTTATTTACAATTAAGACACTGTCCAAGGGAAAACAGCTTTCATTCCTGTTGTTTGAAGACAGTATACCAAGTAAAATAAACTAAATTAAATTAAAAGGCATCTGATAATTGCCCTCACTTGTTTATTGGGGAATTTCTGTATATCTAAAATTCAGTTGAGAAATATGTATATAATTGAATTGTGACTGTATGTTCTGGTTGTGTTTACTATTTGGTTCCTGACTAGAGATTAAAAAAAAAAGGCCAGAAATATTGGTTCTTTTCCTTTGTCATTTGGCATGGGAATGTACATCCGTAGTAAGAAACCTATTACTCCTCAGTTACTGACAATATGCTGAAGTAACCTGACATCTAAGGTTACAGAGAGAACTTGAAGATCTGGGATCTTGGCACCACCTATTTTGGACGTCCATTTTGGTTTTAACAAGCTGCTTTTTCTCTCCTTGTTAGAAGTACTAAAAACTCATGCAGAACCAAAACCTTGCATCTCTGAGAGGCAGGGGGAAAGAAAATCACTTGATGAGATGATGTGGAGTACCACAAGCAAGTCTTACCAAACACATTCCATTTCACTCTTTTCTCAGCTTGTAACTCAATTTTAATTATCAGAGATCTTGGCATCGGATTCAGATTATAATGTTTTGTTTACTTTCAGTCTGCTAATTGTTTGACTGTTCTGTTGCATTAAAACTTTCATCTTGCTATATGTCAGGCTATATTGTAACAAGTAGGATTTTTTTAAACAAAAACATTATTTACTACCTAGCATATGGTGATGTATTTGCTTTCCAAGTTTGTTAGTCACATAGTCTTCTAATTTGTTTCTGTAGAAATTAATCAAATTCTGCATTTGCTTACAAATGATTGCCACCTGTTCATTAGCACGTTGTATGTATTAAAGAGTATTAACTTAAGAAAATAAAACATTGGACAACAGCTGTTAATAATTGTCTTCTGCAGAGTTGCCCAGATGCAAGGGTTATAAATTCTAGACTCCTAACTTATGGACACACTAAAATATGCATTTCTGTTGTCAAACTTTATATGTATGCTGGTGGCACACACAGGAATATTCCTGAGTTTTAGAGACAATAACTCTTAAATGCTTGCTGGTATATAGGTGGTTTGAAAGCAGCACGTCAGGCCGACCATGTGGAAGTCCTGTATTTGATTCATGAACTTGTTTACTGTTCCTCAAATGAGCTGGTACTGTGGGGATGATGTATATATGTGTGCTGATGAGTGTATATAGGTGCAAAGATCTGAATTGCACTGTCCTTTGTGTCACAGCAGTGACTGTACAATGGGGAGAGGATAAAATGGGGCAAACCTGTGATAAAAAGTGTAGTTTAAAACAAACAAAGCAAAAAGTTGAGGACCAAGATGGCATCTGGAGCAGTCAGGCGTTTTTGAGTTCTTGAGACTCCGAGATTTGTTTGACGTGTTGGAGCTTTCCCCTGTGCTGGACATGGGGAAAAGAAAAGGAGAAACCAAGGCTATTTCCTCCTCTAGCCTGGGAGAAATTCCTACCTTGCAACAGACTACCTTGGAGGGATTTTGAGTTCAAGGGCTGGAGGAGCCGGCACCCGCTTCTGTTGGATCCCTGGTGTTTTTGGCAGATCCCAGCATTGAGGGAGTCTCGCTTAGCCCTCCCTCCAACGGTCCCCCATGACCCGGAAACAGTTTGGTGCCGACTGCAGTGTGGTGCAGCGAGACGCCCGAAGAGGAGTCGTGTTCTCAGCCTGCATGAGGAGAGCCTGTCGCTGCCTCAACCCCAGGAATTTTTACATCGGAGGGAATGCAGGCTATTCAGCATTGTCTACGTAGCCTTCAACTTAGGAGGTGCTTCCACTGGAAGTGGGGGTTTAAAAAAAACAGCTGTGGTGACTATGGAGTCCTTGTGGGATGCAATTCAGGGTTTGAACTCCTCACTTCTTCAGGTAACCAACTCTCTTAGGGGAGAGGTTTTGGATTTAAAACAAACATTTTAAGTAATGCCTGGGAAAATAGATTCTCAAATAATTAAGACTGACTCACTAGAAGTTGAACTCAAACAATTACAGAGCTTTACATCAACAGTCACCAGGGAGAGAGATATTCAAGCTAGAAAGCTGGAATATTTAGACAATGGAAGAAGGAATAATTTGAGATTTTTAAATTTTCATAAATCACCATTAATACCGGCTTTAGGGATGCTGAAAAGATATTGGGATATTGAAATATTGGGAATTCCGGCTGAGGGTTTTCCCACCCATAGTCAGAGCCCAATATATTGTGGGTTTCTCGAAAACGTCATCCGTGAATCCTCAACCTGGATTAAATCTGACTGAATTTTTGGAGAGCTCTTTGGAAGTTATAACTGAACGAACAACTCTTTTAGTAACATTTGCTTTAGAGCCAGACAGAAATAATATACTTTTGCCATATGAACGCACTTTTTTTGCGTTCCAAGGTTAAGATCTTTTCAGTCTTAGCAAGAGACACGCAGAAAAGAAGAAGCGAATTCTTGGCTTTAAAACCAAGAGTCCTCACTTTAGGTGAATCTTTTGTATTGAAATTTGCTTGTAGATGTTTGGTGTCTCTACACTTAACTAATTGTGTTCTTTGACCCAAAGAAACTGCAGGAATTTATAATTTCTAAAGGTGAGATGCTTCTCTGAATGCTCCCACTTGTTAATTATATGCTGTTAAACTGGCTTTATGTGTATCTCGCTCTTTCCTGCTCTAAACTGATTTAGTGCTTTTTTTTTTTTCTTTTTCCTTGTATCTTGGTCTAAAGTATTGTGGACTAAGTTTAAGTGGTATTTGCTACCTTAAGTTTAAGGTTGAAACTTCTTTTGACTTTATTGCTGATATTTCTTAAGCATTTTTGGTTATATGAATGTAACATTGCCCCAAGTACAAATAAGTACCTGTATACAATATGTAAGCCGCATTGAGCCTCCCATAAGTGGGAAAGCGCAGGGTACAAATGTAACAAATAAAATAATAATAATATTGAAACTTAGAAAAAAAAAGTTACTGATGCTACATAAAGGTATTCTGGTGATGGATCCTCAAATGTCTGAGAAGTCAAAAACACTTTAGCACCTGTAGTCATTGTGTTCAACTTCATATCTATGTTAATGCCTTGGCTTTTGTATTCTGTACATGGGTCTGATATTGATTTGTCCATCTTATTAAAATGGATGCTCATGACAGTAATCTATTCTTAATAATAATGCTTATACATTATATAGTTTCTGAAAGATTAGTATTTGTGCTGGTAACTCTAAAAATAGAAATTCATTCATTTACGGAAAGAGTAACATCATAGCAAGACTGCAAGTTTTTTACTTTTGGGATTCTAGACATCTTAGCCTCTTTTCTCTCTGTGTAAATTCTGTCTTCCATTCAGATTATAGTGGTGGTCTCTTCCGGTGTGAATGGGTTTGTTGTTGTGATATGGGAGATGTGAAGGCCCATTTTAGATAGAACATAGAAATCAGAATTGATATGTCCAGGTTGGAATGTATACAGTTCTGGTAGTATTTTAGGAAAGAATCTGCCAATTTAGAGCCTTTTGTAAAATACATGGAGGAATGCACTTTTTATTTGCTGCCAGGTCTGGCAGGAGCTTTCATTTTACAATTGCAAATGTGGAAAACATCAATGGAAAAAGCTTTGGAACCAACTCACATGTAACATGTTATTTCAGAACTCAAGGAATTAACTCAGCGTGCATGCCAGTTTGGGAACCTACACATGTGAGTACTCATAATTAACTACAGAGGCCACAATCTTTAATTTGTTTGTTTGAAGGGTGAAATAATGGGGGATTAAGGATTATTCGTCTCTTAATCCTTTTTATAAAGGGCTGACTGAAATGAGCCCTTTAAAAACCCCCACATATCGGGCCCTTTTATCAACTGGTGATAGGGCTACCATGCAGGTAGCATGTGGCAATTGTTTGTGCCTAGGCACCCAGTGGTAGTTTTGTGTTTGGCACGTGCCATTTCCCCCACTAGAAAATAATTTTGTATCGCAAGGTGTGGGAAGTAGGCATGTGCTGCCCGATTACCGCTGGGTTAGTGCGTGAGCCCTTACCACCTTCTAAATAGGAGGCGGTAAGGGCTTAGGCAGTAAATAGCCATGCACCAATTATTAGTGCACGGCCATTAACGACCTCCATTTTAAAAACAGCCTTTTTCCTGCTGTGATAAAAGTGGCCTGGCATGCGGCAACTTTCATTCTATTTGGAATGGGGAATACATGTGTAGATTTTTGTTTTGCCCAAACGTATAGGATTAGTTGTCAATAATTGTCTTCTAAATGTCGAGGAACTTATCTTATTTCTCCACAATAAGATAAGTTTGTAGTTATGTATCCTGTTTTTGAGTGAAGTAGTGAATTAAAATACAGGTTTTGTTTTTCTGTGATCATACATTTATTTAAGAAATTTTTTTCCATGGACGATGAAGGATAAAACCTGTAGTAGATAGGGTTTGAGCAGCTTGGATTTGAGTACACAGTTTTCTCTTTTCTCTTTTTTTTTAGTTTATTGATTATTTACAATTAGAGATATCTAGTCTTTTGTGTATGTGGGGGGGGGGGGGGGTATATTTTTTTACTTCAAATTATATAAGAAATATTCCCACTTTCCAGTCATAAATTACATAACCAACATGGGATGCTCATATCCAATCATAAAGCAAATAAAGATTGCAAGCCCATCTACTTTATCCATTTATGTTGCAATACTATAGATACTAATTGAGCTCCAATTTTACTAATCTATCTTTAACTCTAAATATCTTTAATTCTAACCATACCTCCTTGCAGTCTACACATACTGTAGATTTACACATGTAAACACTGGCTTCTACGGGCACTTTAACTATTTTACATGCCTATGTGATATACATGTGTATATACCAGTCCTGAACAGAGCTTCTAAAATAAGGGCCTTAAGGGTGTAGTTACTAACATGGACTACTGTTAACGTGTTATTTTACTGTTAATCCCAGATATTAGTACTGTAGGTCTCATTGTATAAAATGGGACCTGTGATAAAATAGCACAAGTTAGTGTTAACATATGTTAACAGTAGCAGTTTTTAGTAACTATTCTCCCAAGTGACCTCAACACTTAGGTGTATGTTTACTAAGATGAGTTTAGCATTTCTAGCATGCCTTTAAAGTTAAGGCACGTTAAACGCTAACGTGCCTATACATTTCTATGGGCGCGTTAGTGTTTTTAACGCACGTAAACCATTTACGCGCGTTGTAAACACTAACGCACCTATAGCACACGTTAAGAAACATAGGTATTAATTTCTAAAAATGGGGCTAGGGCTATCAACTCTCTTCATCTTCTCTGGATGACATTCAGATAGTAAGATTTTAAGGCCCTGGCACCAACGACTTTGATATATGCTAATCAAAACCTAGAAATTAGAGATTCTAGAACTTTCTTGGAGGGTATTCTTTTCAAAACAGATATTGAGAGAGACATTGATTTGTAAGGCATCAAATGAAACAGTATAGTTGTGAAGAGGTTCTTAATGGTATTGTTGCGATCAACCTATAAATTGACAATTTGTTGATGTCTGTGCATAATCTGCGCAGCTGATTAACTTGAATATATCACTGATAGGGTTTAGTGGAACAGTATAATACCCTTTCACTTTCAGTATGTCTGCCTAGTATATTTATTCTTTTCTTTCTGTGGCACAATAGGAATACATGAATAAAAGTGATTGTTTTCTGGGGTTATATCTCATATTCTTGATTACAGTTGACTGGGAAATGGTTCCTGAAAAGACTGAATTGTGTTGGCTTGCTCTCAGTAGCAGCAAAGGCAGAGTGCAACAGTGGATTGCAAAGCAACAACAGCTGTTCTTTAATGCATGAATCCTTCATACTGTTCACATTTGTAATTTCTAAATGTCCCCATGATAATAAAGTATATAAACTGAGCAATGATTTTATTCCCTTTCATTCAATGGTTTATATATGGCAAACTGTAACCAACTAAATGTTACATCACAATCTCTATAAATGTGTTATTTCAAGGATTTTACATCCTGTTAAGCATAGAAACTTTAAAAAATGACAGCAAAGACCATGTGTGTGTATGTGATACAGATAAGAATGTGTGAATATAATATATTTTTGAGAGAGAGAGATGAGATGCTTCTATTGCTGACAAAAGCTCACACTGGTAGGACCCTTCTGTACTTGCCAAATGTTATAAGACCTCATTCAGCTGTCTAGCAGTAGAGATTTGTTTTCTGGAGCTTAATCCTGCAGGAGCCAAGAGAGAGCATTATCAGTTCAGTACAGAACACTCAGACCAATTCTCTGCGTGGGACACACGGAAATGCTGTGTTCTGGAATTTTTCATTGTGTGACAGTGATGCATTTAGATTTCTAGTAAGAAGAATACAAATATCCTTTCCCAGGGATGATGATTGCTACATTTTAGAGGTGTTCTAATGGAGGGTAATTAAGTTCATCTGGAGTTCTTTTGTTCTGTAAATATCACCATATTATAACCAGCATGAGTGTTTGCATTGTGGTCCTGGTGCCGGTACCATAAATGACAAGCACTTCTTACCTGGAGGTAAAGTACCTTCAGCAGCATCTGACACCATATTCATAAAGCATGTTTTAATACTATGGAGGAGTAGCCTAGTGGTTAGTGCAGTGGACTTTGATCCTGGGGAACTGAAAAAGTATTCAGCGTTGGTGTCTCAGCTTAAAGGTCTTTGTGGATTTTGTGAGGGCAATTAACCCGAGTCCCTGAGGAAAGCATTGAAACCCGCGGTGTTGGGCTTAACCAGGGGAAGCCTATGTGGATCGTAAACTTTAGAGACATGGATTAAAGATAAGTTTTGTTTATCATTTATTGAGCACATTTAGTTTGAGCACTCATGTGTGTTTGCAATAGCACCTTAAAAAATGTACAATTAAGAGATAGCCCGATGAAGAGATGCTATGCCACTAGGCAAAACAATCAATGATATAGCCTTTATAAGTGGTGTCTCCTGAGGGCACTCTTTAAGAGTATATAATAAAATATCTGTATATATACAAAGAATGAACAAATAAAGAAAGTAAAAGGTACTGCTATTTGCAGGCATTGAGTTAAGGTCTTTGGTTTTGTAGTTTACTGTTATGCCTGGGAAACATGATGCAAATGTATGTGCCTAAATTGGGCATGTATCCCCCCTGTTATTCTATAGCAACATCCGTAAATGCTAGGAATGCCCCAGTTCCACCCATGACTCTCCCATTTGTGAACCCTTTTTTTTACTCATTTAAAATTTAGGTGCAAATCCCGCACCCAAATTTATGTGCATAAATTCCAATTAAATCTAATTAGTGCCAATAATTGCTTGTTAAAAAGCCAATTGATGCTAATTAGCTCTTTTCAGTTAAATTGCTTGTACAAATTGGTCGCATGCCCAAATATGTGGACACAATTTTTGGTGACTTTTATAGAATTAGGGGGTAAGTGTGTGTGGTGAGTGGAGGAGTAGCCTAGTGGTTAGTGCAGCGGACTCTGATCCTGGGGAACTGGGTTTGATTCCCACTGCAGCTCCTTGTGACTCTGGGCAAGTCACTTAACCCTCCATTGTCCCAGATACAAATAAGTACCTGTATATAACATGTAAACCGCTTTGAATGTAGTTGGAAAAAACCACGGAAAGGCGGTATATAAGTCCCATTCCCTTTTCCCTGTGTATATCTCTACCTATATAATGTGCTACAGACCAGTGAGAGAGAGAGAGTCTGTTTGGGACCAGTGGGTTGAACATGTGTGTGCCAGTGCCCATGCTCACTGATCTGGCCTCTATGACATTAGCTTACCACCTTAGAGGAAGACTTCAACTCAGTCTGCATGGGTTTTCCGATCCAGCAAACAGCTGTGATGGCTAGATCACTCAGTGCAAGCTGGAGTGACAGAGGCGGGGTAAAAGAGGGACCAGGGCTGGTCTTAGCAAGTGCGGGGCCCTATGCAGACCAATTTGATGGGGCCCCACCCTAGCCACGCCCCCATCATAGCCCCACCCCCATCATAGCCCCACCCCCACCCTAGCTCCAGGGCCAGCCGCCGCTCCCTCTGAGCTGCTCCCTCCGAGCCGCTCCCTCCCAGCTCCAAGGCCCCCCTCCCTCCTAGGGCCCCCAGCTCCAGGGCTTCCCCCCCAGGGCCCCCTGCTCCAAGGCCCCCTCCCTCCCAGCTCCAAAGGCCCCCCTCCTCCCCCCTCCCAGCTCCAAAGGCCCCCCTCCCTCCCACCCAGCTCCCTCCCTCCTCCCTCTGAATTTTAAAAGTTACCTCGTCGACATCGGGACAGGTTACAGCGCCGGCAGGTAGCAGCAGCAGTCAGTGAAACTTCCTTTCCCTCACTCAGCTCTGGTCCCGCCCTCATTTCCTGTTTCCACGAGGGCGGGACCAGAGCTGAGCGAGGGAAAGGAAGTGCCGAGCAGCTCGCGCTTTTTTCACTAGCTGCTGCTGCTGCTACCTGCCGGCGCTGTAACCCGTCCCGACGTCAACGCGAGGTAACTTTTAAAATCCAAAGGGAGGGGGGACTGGTGCTCGGGCAGTCGGGGCGGGGTGACTTCAGGCGCACCGTGTGGGGCCCCCTTGAGCGCGAGACCCTATGCGGTTGCCTCTGTCACCTCGCCCTAAGACCGGCTCTGAGAGGGACCACAAGTTCTGGAGTCTTACAAGTGGGGACAGGGCATACGAAAATACCTTCCTTCTGCAGATATTTTTGCAGGTATCTACTAGTGTGTTTGCGTACATATAGATAAATATACATATTTAGACTTAAAGATAGTTTATTAAAGTTGGAGATCAGTTAGGATCTACAGTATTGCAACATAAATGGATAAATTAGACTGGCTTGTAATCTTTATTTGCTTTATGATTGGTTTAGAGCATCCCTTGTCGGTTATGTAACTTATGACTAGAAAATGGGAACATTTCTTATATAATTTGTAGTCAAAAAATATATCAACACCTTTCTTCCCCCCCCCCCCCCCCAAAAAAAAAAAGAAAGACTAAATATCTCTAATTGCAAATAATAAGCTAAATAAAACTTTAAAAAAAAAAAAAAAGGAAAGAGAAAACTGTGTACTCAAATCCAAGCTGCTCAAAACCTATCCGCTGCAGGTTTTATTCTTCATCGTCCATGGAAAATACCTTCCTAAATAAAAGTATGATCACACAAAAACAAAACCAGTAACTTAATTCACCACTTCACTTAAAAACAGGATAAATAACTACAAACTTATCTTATTGTGGAGAAATAAGATAAGTTCCGCCACACTTAGAAGACATTGATCGATAACTAACCCTATATATTAAGAACATAAGAATAGTCATACTGCATCAGACCAATGGTCCATCTAGCTCAGTATCCTGTTTCCAACAGTGGCCAATTTAGGTCACAAGTACCTGGCAGAAACAAATAGGAGGAAATATTTTTTCACTCAATGAATAGTTAACTCTTTGCCGGATGATGTGGTAACAGCAGTTAGTGTATCTAGGTTTAAAAAAGGTTTGGACAAGTTCCTGGAGGTAAAGTCCATAATCTGCTATTGAGACAGACATGGGGTAGCCACGGTTTGCCCTGGGATTGGTAGTGTACCAGGGCAAGCAGTTGTTTCCCCTTGTCTGTCTTTGAAGGGATGGCCTAAAGTTGGTGTGCCTTGGTGGTGCCAAACTACTTTCACTTAACAGTGATGGACCTGACAGTGCTCCAAACGATATTCAAATGCATTGAAATTTTCTTAGATTTCCATTAATAATTTGTACTTTTGAGCAACTTGATCCAGGAATTCTTTTGGTAGTTTCTCATCAGCATGTTTAGGCTTTTGCTTCATCACAGACTATTCAAATCAGCTCATCAACTGAGACTGGTCCCAAGTGGGCTCTGTATTACTTATTATTGGGTGTGTTCTAGCACTTTTTGGGCATTGAGCTAACTTGGATTTACTGTGACAACAGATATGAAGACTTCCCAATGAAGTCTTTTTGTTTTTTATTATTTTATTTATATTTCTGCAATGTGTCAGGCAACATCCGCCATTTCCTTTGGCAGGATATGGTGCAGTTCTGTGTTTGTTTGTTTAAAGGAAGTTTGGAGGCCTTACAAAAGCTCCCTCCGGAGTTCCATTTACCTGGGAAGGTGTCCTGTGATTTAGGGATGCCATTCTTGTATTTAAATGCAGAGGTTGTGTATATTTCTGTTCTCCTCCTACACCCCATAAAAACATTACCAGGAAGTACACGTATCTTTATGTTTCAATTTTACTTTTTTTTCTAGCATTGTTTACAATATCACTTGTACATCATTTGACTGAGTGTTCAAAATATAGTCCTTGATCTTTATTGTTTTATCTTTTAGATTGAAGAACTTTAATGGCTTTCATGTAGAAGCTAAAAGGACACAATCAAAATGAATTCTATGGACAGGCACATACAGCAGACTAATGACCGACTACAGTGCATAAAACAGGTATGTTTGTGCGTCCCTCGTTTGTATTCTTGAACTGTGTCCTCAGTACTGTACAGTCAAGACTTAACCTTTCTCCCTGCTTTTTTAGGGGAAAATGTTATCTCAGTTTATATTTGAATACAGTAAGCCTCTATCTTCTTCCTTCCCTCCCACCCTCCCCTGAGGCATCTGGAATTCCTGCCATTCCCTCCCTTTCCCAAGGTGTCCTGATGTGGCCAGATCTGCCCCCCAGCCGCCACTCAAATTGGAAACTCCCGCTCGTTCACTCCCTCCGTTGTAAAGAGAAAACCCCACCCCCTCCCCAGACCTACTTTAAAGCCCTGGTGGTCCAGTGGTGAGCTGGGGCAGGAGCAGTTCTCCTACACTCCTGCCTGTGCAGTCTCTGTACCGAAAATAGCTGTTGCAAGTTCCCACAGCAATATTGCGAGACTGCCGCTGAAACTTGCAGCATCCATTTTCAGTACGGAGACTGCACGAGCAGGAGCGTAGGAGGGATTTTTTCTGCCCCAGCTCACCACTGGACCACCAAGATTATAACAGAGGCCCTGGGAGGGGACCTATGATGGGTCTGGAATGGGGGGATGTCCTCTTTACAATGGATGGAGTGAGTGGGAGTTTCCAGCTGGGGGGCAGAGCCGGCTGCAGCAGGACACCTTGGGGAAGGGAGGGAATGGTGGATGCTATAGGGACAGTAGTGCCAGTTATTGGGAGGGGAGGACAAAAGCGCTGGTCATCTGGTGGGGACTCAAATATAAACTGAGACCCCCCATTTTTGAGCCATATTCGAGTATATACTGTACTCACTTTTTCTAAATCCAAGTTCAAGGTGAGTGATGAGCAGTGCACATGTTCTTTCCTTGTCCAAGTGGAAGTACAGTCTAATGAGGCAATATTCAAACTGCAGCCAGCAGTACTTTAAAGTGTCAGCCATGACAATTAAAGTTACACTTGTTTATTTGTCACTGGATATCAAGATATGGTGCTGACTGCTGCGAATATCTGGATAATGATAATATCCAGTCAATTTAAGACAGGAAAAAGCTGTCCAAGTTATCAAGATACCTGGCACTGAATAACATCGACCTCTGGGTGAATCCTTGCTCCACCCTGGCACCTCCCCTGGACTATCCTGATGCTTTCCAGATAGTCCTGGGGTGGTCTGTAGTGATTTTCAGTGGAATTAATGAAGTAATGCTGCTGATAATCAGTGGATAGCACACTAATTTGAAGCATATAAGCATGTGGAACAGAGAACACTTCTGAAAATGCTGCCCCGGAGGTTCCAGATTTCATCTTTCTTCCTAAGAGTCTAAATTTGGCTTCCAGAACCTCCCTCCCACATTATTCTATGTCAGCCAGCTAGCAATTTGCTTGCTGTCATACAGTTTGTAATTGTAGACTGGTCCCATAAGCATCTTAAAAGACTGGAAGAATGAACAAGAAAACTCTCTATGTGTACAATGCAACTTTTAGCAACCAGGGGCAATGCATTCCTAGAAATAGGGGGGAATGGCCTTCATAGAAATAGATTATATGCAGAATTACTATTATAGGCATCTGTGCCTAGAATGGAGGAGTAGCCTAGTGGTTAGTGCAGCAGACTCTGATCCTGGGGAACTGGGTTCGATTCCCACTGCAACTCCTTGTGACTCTGGGCAAGTCACTTAACCCTCCATTGTCCCAGGTACAAATAAGTACCTGTATATAATATGTAAACCGCTTTGAATGTAGTTGCAAAAACCACAGAAAGGCGGTATATAAGTCCTATCCCCCCCCCCCCTTACCTAAAAGCATCAACAGACCCAAATACACAAAAGGTATTGAGGTAAGAAAGTAATCATCCAGAATTTGCCTCAATCCATTAATTTGTACATACATTCCAATGAATAGAAGGAATAAGGGAGAAACTACTAGCACATGCAGAGAATAAAGCAAGAGAAAATAATCTCTGAACAGTTGGATCAGCAAACAAGGAAAGACAAGTGACAGATGCACAAATGCAGTGAGAAATGCAAAGTATTACTCCAGGAACAATGTAGTATTTCACACATGAAAATTTTATTTATGTATCATCAAACACTAAGGGGCCCTTTTACTAAGCCGCATAGGCACCTACGCGCGCCCAACATGCGTCAATTTGGAGTTACCGCCCAGCTACCGTATGGCCCTCGCGGTAATTTCATTTTTGACGTGCTTCCACTACGCGCACCGGAAAATAGTTTTTATTTTCTGGCGCACAGCAGAAACTGGGCATTAATCATCATTCTACATTCACAGTTAACGCGTGAGACCTTACCACTAAGTCAATGGCTGGTGGTAAAGTCTCAAACCCAAAATGGGCGCACACCAATTTTGATTTTGTCGCATGTCTATTTTTGGCAATAATATTTAAAAAAAAGGCCTTTTTACAGGCGCGCTGAAAAATGGATCTGCGTGCGCCCAAAACACACGCGTACATGTGATGAGGTGACTGAAAAATAAAACATTACTGTTGCGTAATCAAAAGTCTCAGAAAACAAATAGGCTTTTAATAACTACCTAAAGCACAATAAACTGTTCTGTACATAAGTACATAAGTACATAAGTAGTGCCATACTGGGAAAGACCAAAGGTCCATCTAGCCCAGCATCCTGTCACCAACAGTGGCCAATCCAGGTCAAGGGCACCTGGCACGCTCCCCAAACGTAAAAACATTCCAGACAAGTTATACCTAAAAATGAGGAATTTTTCCAGTCCATTTAATAGCGGTCTATGGACTTGTCCTTTAGGAATCTATCTAACCCCTTTTTAAACTCCGTCAAGCTAACCGCCCGTACCACGTTCTCCGGCAATGAATTCCAGAGTCTAATTACACGTTGGGTGAAGAAAAATTTTCTCCGATTCGTTTTAAATTTACCACACTGTAGCTTCAACTCATGCCCTCTAGTCCTAGTATTTTTGGATAGCGTGAACAGTCGCTTCACATCCACCCGATCCATTCCACTCATTATTTTATACACTTCTATCATATCTCCCCTCAGCCGTCTCTTCTCCAAGCTGAAAAGCCCTAGCCTTCTCAGCCTCTCTTCATAGGAAAGTCGTCCCATCCCCACTATCATTTTCGTCGCCCTTCGCTGTACCTTTTCCAATTCTACTATATCTTTTTTGAGATACGGAGACCAGTACTGAACACAATACTCCAGGTGCGGTCGCACCATGGAGCGATACAACGGCATTATAACATCCGCACACCTGGACTCCATACCCTTCTTAATAACACCCAACATTCTATTCGCTTTCCTAGCCGCAGCAGCACACTGAGCAGAAGGTTTCAGCGTATCATCGACGACGACACCCAGATCCCTTTCTTGATCCGTAACTCCTAACGCGGAACCTTGCAAGACGTAGCTATAATTCGGGTTCCTCTTACCCACATGCATCACTTTGCACTTGTCAACATTGAACTTCATCTGCCACTTGCACGCCCATTCTCCCAGTCTCGCAAGGTCCGCCTGTAATCGTTCACATTCCTCCTGCGACTTGACGACCCTGAATAATTTTGTGTCATCGGCGAATTTAATTACCTCACTAGTTATTCCCATCTCTAGGTCATTTATAAATACATTAAAAAGCAACGGACCCAGCACAGACCCCTGCGGGACCCCACTAACTACCCTCCTCCACTGAGAATACTGGCCACGCAATCCTACTCTCTGCTTCCTATCTTTCAACCAGTTCTTAATCCATAATAATACCCTACCTCCGATTCCATGACTCTGCAATTTCTTCAGGAGTCTTTCGTGCGGCACTTTGTCAAACGCCTTCTGAAAATCCAGATATACAATATCAACCGGCTCCCCATTGTCCACATGTTTGCTTATCCCCTCAAAAAAATGCATTAGATTGGTGAGGCAAGACTTCCCTTCACTAAATCCGTGCTGACTTTGTCTCATCAGTCCATGTTTTTGTATATGCTCTGCAATTTTATTCTTAATAATAGCCTCCACCATCTTGCCCGGCACCGACGTCAGACTCACCGGTCTATAATTTCCCGGATCTCCTCTGGAACCTTTCTTAAAAATCGGAGTAACATTGGCTACCCTCCAGTCTTCCGGTATTACACTCGATTTTAGGGACAGATTGCATATTTCTAACAGTAGCTCCGCAAGTTCATTTTTTTAGTTCTATTAATACTCTGGGATGAATACCATCAGGTCCCGGTGATTTACTACTCTTCAGCTTGCTGAACTGACCCATTACATCCTCCAAGGTTACAGAGAATTCGTTTAGTTTCTCCGACTCCCCCGCTTTAAATATTCTTTCCGGCACCGGTGTCCCCCCCCCAAATCCTCCTCGGTGTACTCACAGCTGATCAGGCAAGCCATTTCAAAGATGAGGAGCAGCTACAGAAAAGGCATAATTTCTTTTAACAAGAGTTTGCCTTCCCAAAACAGGGGGACTTAAACATTGTTCGTAAACAAAACACAAACTAGATTTAGAGGAGCAAAAGTGCAACAGGCAGTTTAAGTAAGATGAAGAAGCATAATGCAAAGCTTTGAATACAGGCTGTTGCAATTTATGTTTTACATGTTGAATTGCTGGAAGTCAAGGCAAAGATTGCAAAATTGGTGTCACACAATCTCAAGGATCATAACATGAGAGTAGCGCCCTGGATCAACTGCAGTACCCAAAGTAACTTTGCAGGAAGCCCTAAACGAATGGTGTTACAGTTATCAAGATTGAAGGACAGTGCAAAATTCACCAGGGGACACTATGAGGCGTATTTTCAAAGCACTTCGACTTACAAAGTTACATAGCAACCTATGGAGCTTAGACTTATAAAGTGCTTTGAAAATGAGCCCCTAAATTGCCCAGGTGTCTTACTGACCTCTGCCTATAAAAGAAAGCCACCACATCTTTCTGAATCTGATGCTGCAAAGGCAAACGTTCATTTAATGCAATACTCAAATTATGGCACAGCAGGCACAGATTGGCACTGTCTGTATGAAATGTAGTCCCCGACACAGGACAGGACATTTTCTGCTCCCTAATAATCCTTTTTCACCTTTAAAATTAATCATTTAGTAATCATCCACTGACTAATCTCATTCAATACTTGTTTTTAACTCAGTAGGGTCAGTTGAGGCAACCGGAAACAGTTGCTATATGTTCTCTGCATACATTCTAAAAACATTGCTAATGGGCATATATTGAACAAGGTTATGAACAGTGCTGATCCTTGTGATGCTCAAAAAGACAAAGGTTTCTAGACTGATTTAGAATCAGAAAATTTCACCGTATAACTTTGGTTAGCAAAAGAAGGCTCAAACCACTTCCCAGCGCTTTCCTCAATACCAAAGGGATTGAAACGAGCTATAAGAATCATGTGGTCAACCATGTCAAATGCAGCTGGGATGTCTAACATTACAAGGAGCATTTGACTACTGTTTTCAATTACTTTTTCAAAAACCACACTGAAATCATCTAGTAGCGCATTTTCATTCAAATGGTCATCCAGCTGTGTCAGAACACATTTTTCAACTAATTTTGCCAAGAACATAAAGTTCAAGATTGGTTGATAACTAGCTGAATTGCCAGAGTCTGGTGCCAGTTTGAAAATAGGAAGCACTACAGCTCCTTTTAAGGAGTCTGGAAGGACTCTTGAGGCAAGTGACTGATCTACAGTTGAATGTAGTGTTAGCCATCTGGTCTCTTTCACGACTGCCATTAGCGAAACAGAATAAGGATCAATGGAGCATCTTATTTGATTTTAACAACATTAGCTAAAACAAAGAAACAGGACTGGATGTTTTATTTATTTATTTAAAATATTTATAGCCTGCACTATCCATTGTTCTAGGTGGGTAACAATAAACCATACACAGTGAGCTAATTAAAATATGATTGACCGGTAGTCATCCAATCTAATGTGCTGAAAGGAAGGCACATCCAGTAGTAACCTATTTAGTTTGTCCTGCCCCCTCTGACATACACTTATTTTCTGGGCTGGGATGCGTCAGATTTTTTTTTAACTATCATGGTTGTAAGAAGTTCAGCGACTTGCCATGCAGCATGTGTATTCCCATTTGTTGTAGATGGTATCACTTTCTTGTCTTATTGGACTGCCTGGTAAGCATGAGGAGTTGCAGCAGTGAGGGAGGTGCTGGACCATGTGGGCCATGGAGAGATCCAACTGGAGATGGGGAATGATGGATCATGTAGATGGGTAAGATTAAGAGGAGATGTTGGATCGCATGGGTGGGGAGTACGAGAGATGGGGAGATGTTGGACATGGGATAGGGATATGGAACTGAATGAGGAGTTGCTGGATATGGGGGGAATAGGTGGACAGAGAGGAGAGGTGGCGAATTGGAGGGAGAGAGATAAAAAGTGAAGGCTAGTGTTAGCAGATGGTAGGGTGGGAGACGGGGACACTTATGTTAAAAGAATGGTCTGATGTTGTGCCTGGATGAGTATAGGAATGCAGGTAAGGGCAAATGCTGGACCACAATGGAGGGGAACATAGGGGATTCTGGACCATGTAGGCATGGGGAGAAATGTGTCCAGGATGCTAGACATGGGGGTAGGGAACTACAGTGATAGAAAGGGGATGCTGTACATTAGAGTAGGAAACTAGTGAGACAGATGGATGCTTGATGGGAGACACTGGATGGGAAGGAGAGAAAGAAAGGGGATGCTGGACCCATGGAGGAGGAGAAAGGGGAACTGATAGGCATGGGGGAAAGATGAAAGAGAAAAAAGAGGGATCTACTGAGAGATTGGAGAATGTGAGATCAATGGAGAATGGGAGTGTGGGGTAGGGGTGAAGGAAAGAGATAAGTATATAAGTATTGCCATACTGGGACAGACCGAAGGTCCATCAAGCCCAGTATCCTGTTTCCAACACTGGCCAATCTAGGTTACAAGTACCTGGCAAAATTTCAGAACAATACAATACATTTTATCTTGCTTATAAGCAGTGGATTTTCCTCAGGTCCATTTTAATAGTGGTTTATGGACTTTTCTTTTAGGAAGCTATCCAAACCTTTTTTAAAACCCCGCTAAACTAACTGCTTTTACCACATTCTCTGGCACCGAATTCCAGAGTTTAAATTACACATGGAGTGAAGAAATGTTTTCTCCAATTCGTTTTAAATTTACTACTTTATAACTTCATTGCGTGCCCCCTAGTCCTAATATTTTTGGAAAGAGTAATCAAACGATTCACATCTACCCATTCCATTCCACTCCACTCATTATTTTATAGACCTCTATCATATCTCCCCTCAGCTGTCTTTCTCCAAGCTGAAGAGCCCTAGTTCTTTTAGCTTTTCCTCATATGGAAGTCATCCTATCCCCTTTATCATTTTCATCGCCCTTCTCTGTACCTTTTCTAATTCCACTATATCTTTTTTGAGATATGGAGACCAGAATTGCACACAATATTCACACCATGGAGTGATACAAAGGCATTATAACATCAAAGAAGGTGATGCTGATGAGAATCACCTTATATATGGTGGGATAGAACATGAACGTTTTAGAAAGCTCAAGTAGATCAACCTCTGGAACCATTAAACTGGCAACAGGCTTTCATTTCCCCATAAAATCTTACCATACAAAAAAATGTCCAATTCTAGTGTCATCTATAGGTGTAGCTATAGGTAAAAAGAAGGAGATTGACTTGTTGGTAAGGAGGAAGACTGAAATCTGGATAGAGAAACAGAAAAATTAATGGAAGAAAGTTGAAAGAAAGAGATTGCTGTTAGAGATGGATGTGGTAAGGAAGTGAGGACTGGAATAGAGAGAAATGGCCAAATGGACTGGAAACCGTGGAAAGAGAGTTAAGAGAAGACAAAGGAAAGCAGACACCAGAGCTTGAGACCAGCACAATTAGAAAAATATTTTCTAGTTAGTGATTGGAATATGTCATTTTTTGGAATGTATACCTGCCAGGGCTAGTGTTAGATATGGCTGGGGGCTACTGCAGAAATTTGGGAGAGGACTCCAAAGCCTGCTATCAGGCAATGTCTTCTTCAGCTTCAGACAGGCTTGGGTCCTCTGAGGCAATGGTAAAGGGTAATGTATTTGATATACTGCCTTTCTGTGGGACAACCAAAGTGTTTACATATTGTATACAGATATATTTTTCTGTCCCTAGTGGGCACTTACTCTAAGTTTTTGTATCTAAGGTTGTGGAGAGTTAGGTGACTTGCCTAGGGTCACAAGGAGGTGCAGTGGGAATAAACCCCATTTTCCCAGGTTCTCAGCTCACCGCACTAACCATTAGGCTACTCCTGGTTGCCCCACCCACCCATGCTAGCCCCATCTGCTTTGTTTTTATTTTGCACATTACAGGGGGGACTTAATCTTTCTGATTTTCTGTTGCACAGCATTCAGTGTCTGGCTTCTTGGTGTTTCTATTTAATTTATGTATGCATGCTTCTGTTTTCACTTTGTGGTTATTTATTTTTTATTTGATGAGGGTCTGTCTGTATTCTGTATGTGTATCCAAAGCTGGATATTCTGTTAACATGGAGTAGATATTTAGGAATTTGCATTAATCTGTCTTGTTCCAGTTTTCCTAATAGGTGTACTGATGCTCTAGGGCTCGCTGCAATATTTAGGTTTCTGCCTTGTCCTAGGTAGGATCCTTGTTGTATGAGTTTTGGAAGTCAGTGCTGTAATGGTAGATTTGTTGTAGGTCCTGATTGACTTTTTTGTACAGGTTTCTATTATTTCACAGTGTGTCTGGTATTGAAAGAGTATATGTTGCTATTCCTGAGATGATACTGGAATCAGACACTTTTTTGTATGGTAAATTTTTTTTTAATGGGGAAATGAAAGCCCATTGCTAGTTTAATGGCTCCTTAGGTTGATCTACTTGAGCTTTGTAAAGTGTCCTATCCCACTATATATATAAGGTGATTCTCATCAGTATCACCCTCTTTGCAACTGTCTGTTCCATAGAAAGAAGCTCTGCTGCTTAATGCAAAAAATTATTTCACCTCATTGGCGAAATTCCTTCCTATGCTTGTGCCCCGAAATAGCTTGATGGCAGTGATTTTGTGCTAAGTTAAGTACTTTCACTTTTTGCATGTTGCCATGGATTGAAGCACATTATTGGAATTTTGTTATGAGACTGACAAATGAGAAATTGCAGCTCTAAAAGAATTTGAGTGCTGTGAAGAAGACTGAGGTTTCTTCTTTCTCTTCCTCTTTTTTTTAATTAATAGCAATAAATTCGTTGTTGACTTCTGTAGATACTGCTGTTTTCCTTGGGGGCTGTGTTGGATGCACAAAACTAACGGAGACATTGCCCCTAAGTAAAACCTCTGTGAATCACTGGTTTTGTACTGTTAAGGTTGTTGAACCAGGGTTGTAGGAAGCTATAACTGCATCTCATGCAATTGTACACCATGGTCCCCCCTCCCCCCTTCCCCTAGCACAGCCATCTCCATCCTTAAAAGCCCCATCCTGGATGCAATGAAGAATACTTCTCTGTCTCCCTCTCACACCTTCCCCTGTTATAAAACATGTTGCAGCATCTCTCTCTCCCTTTCTTCAAACCTTCGCGGATAGAGGACCACATCCAATAAGAACAAACCACCTGCTAAACCTAGCAGAACACTCACATAGAACCTAAATTTGTCCCAATAAAAATGGCAAAGGGTCTATATTATAGACTATGAGTTCCAAAGACTATCAAGTTTCATATTAAATATGATCTTATATAAACTATTATGCTCAACCATGTCTAGCTAGTTAATAAAATGTAATGTAATATTGTTTACTGTATACTGAACAGTTCCACTGTAAGTTATTACTAATTAATGTTAGCTAACCTTTTGATAACATACTATTAAATGTAAACCGCTTAGCGAGTTTTTAGTGTAGCTTAGTAAAAAGGCCCCAAGTCAATTTTTGGAAATGGAGCAAATTTGGATATGCTCTAATAAAAGGTGTGAAGACAGGCAGTCAAAACATTTTAGTTTCTTAATTACTCTTTGAATATTTCTGTAATTGTTTTTTCACATTGAAAGTGTAAAGTGTATTGTGTAGATCAGTGAAACAAACCCCTACTTGAATTAATTTTGAATTCTTTTTTAGACTTTAGAATGTGAAAAATGCACAAAGATGGCTTACAAGGCACTATATATATATAATTTATTATCCAAGCAATCACAGTCGATTAACGTTTTCCCATATTTTTCTTACATCAGCCTTTTTTTGTCAGTTTAAATAAACTCAAATTGTATAAAGCTGATATGTATTTCTCAAGTTGTAGTTACCATACATCAAGATATATTTTTGGCCTCAGGAGAATTTGCAACATATAAGTTAGAAGCATATTACAATTTTCTACATAAATGTACAATTGGTCTCATTTTCACAATGCAGTAAAGGAAAGTATGCTTATTGTTTACTTGTTTATGATGGAATAGTATTCTTTGGAATTGAACACACCAATTTCTATGCAAAGAGTCATTTCATGTTATCCTAATATATCAAAATGAATCTTTTTTTTATTATTGGTTTAGCCCTGATATTTCTGCGTGAACTATCTGTTAATATGTTTAAGATTTTTCTTTCTTTCATGCGAAAGAAAATTAGGAATGTTAGGCGGCCTTTTACTAAGGTGCGCTAGAGTTTTTAGCTCATGCTAAAAATCAACTGGCGCTAAATGCTGAGATGCCCATTATATTCCTATGGGCATCTCAACATTTAGTGCCAGCTAGGGTTACCATATTTTGTCCCCCAAAAAAAGAGGACGCATGCCCCGCCCCTTTCACCCACCAGGCCCCCTTTCACACCCCACCCCCTTTCACGCCCTCACCCTGCCCCCTTTCACATTTTCCCCTCCCCCGTCACACACCCCATCACTCCCCCTCCCTGTCATCCCCCTCCCCTTAACTTACTATGGCCCTGGTGGTCTAGTGACCTCTTTAGGACAGGAAAGAGCCCCCTCTTTCCTGCCTGGAGCACTGCCCTGCATGCAACCTTCCTGTTGCTGATCTCGGCGCCGATTCAAAATGGCCACCGAGAGTTGAAGTCTCGTGAGGTCACTTCAACTCTCGGCGGCCATTTTGAATCGGCGCCGAGATCAGGAACAGGAAGGATGCATGCAGGGTAGTGCTCCAGGCAGGAAAGAGGGGGCTCTTTCCTGCCCTGAAGGCGGAAGAGGTCACTAGACCACCAGGGCAGTAGTAAGTAAGGGGAGGGGAGGCTAGCAATCTGCCCGTTTGTCCAGAAATCCGGACAAATGGGCAGATTGGCAAAATCCACCCGGTTGCCCGGACATGTCATCAAAAAGAGGACATGTCCGGGTAAATCCGGACATATGGTAACCCTAGTGCCAGCTGATTTTTACCATGAGCTAAAAACGCTAGTGCACCTAGGTAAAATACCCCCTTAGTGTTTAAAAGCTATCCTCTTGACACAGAATAAATAGTGCAAAACACAGTTGTGTCAGGATAATTTTGCTATGCTACATTTGGGATGGTAGTTTTAATTATTTAGAAAGAGAATTGTTAACTTAAGTTTGATTATTTTCTACAACAAGAAATGGCTTTCATGCATTGGGCAAATCTTTAATGAGCCACAGGTTTAGATCAAGCTAGCTGATATGATTTTCCTGAATATGTATAAATATTGGTTCTTTTATATTTCTTTTATATTTTTTGTATATTTCTGGGTTTGATAAACTGCTCCTGTTTTGTATTTCTTTGATTCATAGACAGCATAAATACAAACTTTTTGTCAGAATTGTTTCTGTAGGACTTAAGATGGCTTATTTGGTTTATTTACTCCAACTAAAAGACAGTCATCTAAATTAGTAATGAAATTATAGTAGATGACTCAATAAGAATAGGAACAGTCGCAGATACTGGTCAAGGCTTGACATGTTAGATAAATAATTCCATGTTTTTTTAGTTCATGAGCTCCTTTGCCCTTTCGTTTGTGCCACATACCCAGACTGAAATAAATTAGGGGAAATTGCATTCTTCCAAGTAGCCACTGAAGCTTGGAATATTTCACTGACTTGGTTTTCTCCTGGCTAGTGTATGATGAGCTTGAATGCTTGGTTAAGTAGGTTTAAAAAAAAAAAAAAGAAATCAGGAAAGGAGGATTTTATTGACTTGTGCTTCCTTTGATTTCCTTTTTTGTGGATTTAGACATGAGTTGATCAGCAAGGAAAGAAATTTGTTCATTCTGGATAAGATTGTCAGGCTTATTTTCGAAAGAGAAGGACGCCCATCTTTCGACACAAATCAGAAGATGGGTGTCCTTCTAACAGGGTCGTCCAAATCAGTATAATCGAAAGCCGATTTTGGATGTCCCCAACTGCTTTCCATCGCAGGGACGACCAAAGTTCATCGGTGCGTGTCAGATGCGGAGCGAAGGCTGGACTTCGGCGTGCCTAACACATGGACATCCTCAACCCATAATGGGAAAAAAGGGCGTCCCTGACGAGCACTTGGACGACTTTACCTGGTTGTGTTTTTCTTATGACCAAGGCACAAAAAGGTGCCTGAACTGACCAGATGACCACGGGAGATAATCAGGGATGACCTCCCCTTACTCCTCCAGTGGTCACTAACCCCCTCCCACCCTCAAAAAAATCTTTAAAAATATTTTTTGCCAGCCTCAAATGTCATACTCAGGTCCCTCACAGCAATATGCAGGTCCCTGGAGCAGTTTTAGTGGGTGCAGTGCACTTCAGGCAGGCAGGCCCAGGCTCATCGCCTACCCCTACCTGTTACACTTGTGGTGGTAAATGTGAGCCCTCAAAAACCCACCACAAACCCACTGTACCCACATCTAGGTGCCTCCCTTTACCCATAAGGGCTATGGTAGTGTACAGTTGTGGGTAGTGGGTTTGGGGGGCTCGGCACACAAGGTAAGGGAGCTATGTACCTGGGAGCAATTTTGAAGTCCACAGCAGTGCCCCCTAGGGTGCCCGGTTGGTGTCCTGGCATGCCATGGGGACCAGTGCACTACGAATGCTGGCTCCTCCCACAACTAAAGGGCTTGCATTTGGTTGTTTCTGAGATGGGTGTCCTTGTTTTCTATTATCGCCGAAAATCAGAAACAACCAAGTCTAGGGGCGACCATCTCTAAGGATGAACTAAATCTCAAGATATGGGCACACCCGACCATATTATCGAAACAAATAATGGACGTCCATCTTGTTTCAATAATACGGGTTTCCCCGCCCCTCCTTCGGGACATTTTGTGAGGACGTCCTCAGCAAAACTTGGACATCCCTTTCGATTATGCCCCTCTTTGAGACCAAAAGTTTGGAAAGAATTATGAGATCTTTGCAGTGACTGTTGACTTTGTGTGCACAAACAAATATTGGAATGTTAACCCATTGCTTCGCTTATTTAAACACATTAGGTTCCTTATATGAGACTTTAAGTCTTAACTTCTCTTGAGTTCAATGTCTAGTCTAGCTCTCCACCAAATGCAGCCCAGAAAAATTTGGTAGAGTTCTCTACTCTGTATAGTAGTGGAGTGATTGTATGGACTGCTTAAGTGAATTTGTTACTAGAGGAGGAAGTATTTATTTTGAATAAAATTTGTCAAAGGAAGACCTACAAAATTATGGAGTAGAGACAAATTAAAGTTTTATCTATTGAAGTTTCCTCTTAGAGTCAGTCTAATTCTCTGATTTGTATTAGTCTAAAAGTGTAAATGTCCCTTGTGGCTGAGGTAGAAGGGGGGGACTAGATATTAAGCTTATTGTATTTCTATAAGGTTAGCAAGAGAGTTTTATGTCCTTATATCTGAAAAACAAATAGGAGCCTAATCTTTGGATTTAGGGGCATAGGTTATTTATTTATTTAGATTTTGCTCACTCCTTTTTCAGTAGTAGCTCAAGATGAGTTACATTATCAAATGTGGGCCACCACTAAGACATGTCATTTTACCACTAACTCATGCTATTTTAGCTCAGGTCCCATTTTATGCATTGAGACCTAGCTACTAATTACTGGGGTTAACACTAAATTAACATGTCTTAATGGTAACCCACCTTGATCACTTCCCCCTTTAGATGCATAGATGGAAGTTTGAATTTGATCATTATAGGAAAAAATACTGGTACTCATTATGGGTAACCTTAGAGGTGGGGTAACTATCTATGTCTCTGCCCCTAAGGTAGCCATACCCCTTTTACCAGCCATGGCGCATATAAATAGGCATCATTGAAAATATCAATGTGTGTAAAGCAGAGTTGTTAATCTGTGAGGGAAAAGTCTCAACCGCTACAGCTATATTGTATACACCTAAGTGTTCATTTTATAGCCTGTAGAAAAAGTCATCATAGACTTGAAAAAACCCTCAATTTTTTACTTATATAGAATTTTTGTTTGCTTTATTTTATCAAAAAAGTAAAATCACCACTTATCTTGCCAAATGTTTCTTTTGAAAAGGCGCTTAGTCCGGTTAAATAATGAAAATGCAATGGTTCCTACGGTCCCGTTTCGAGTATCTTCGTCAGGGAACCTTCTTGCACCTGAAAATATTGCGCCAAAATAATTAAATGAAAAGCAGGAAAAATTCAAATTCGAATAGTGTTATAATAGTAATACCTCACAGACAAATCATGTCATCATACCTTTGTTCAAAATCTTTATTCAAAATCTGACTTAGTTTTTCTCTAAGGAAGATCGTGTCTTCTGTGAAGAAATTTGTTGGCGTCCTCACCTGGCTTAGTTGGGCAATTAAAAAGAAGTTCTACCCAATCGAGCGTAAGAACGTCATATGCTAGACTGCTGGCTCAGTCCAATCACGGACTGACGCGTCACAGCTCACCCGAATAGTTTTAATTGGAACCATTGCATTTTCATTATTTAACCGGACTAAGCGCCTTTTCAAAAGAAACATTTGGCAAGATAAGTGGTGATTTTACTTTTTTGATAAAATAAAGCAAACAAAAATTCTATATAAGTAAAAAATTGAGGGTTTTTTCAAGTCTATGATGACTTTTTCTACAGGCTATAAAATGAACACTTAGGTGTATACAATATAGCTGTAGCGGTTGAGACTTTTCCCTCACAGATTAACAACTCTGCTTTACACACATTGAGATTATCTGTATTGATTGTAGAGTATCTGTGATAGCGTTGTATCATTGAAAATATTACACCAGTATAGGAAAATAAAAATAACTGTGAATTTTTTTAAATTATACATAATTTCTGTAAACTGTTACCACTCCAGCATACCCAAAATGACACAAACCAAATTAGCATATATACCAGGAATTAGGAGAATAATCTTGCATATTGGCACAAAATAAGCCCTGACTATAGGCTATATAGTCTTTAGAAAGTCAGATGAATACTGTGTAGCTGTGCATCCTTGGAATTAAAATGAATGATTTCCATAGGAAATATATCCCTAAACCTTTACCAGACTTTTTATCACTGAGGTTATAGTAAACTCTTGAGCAAAGTTAAATACAATTATTGGACCTTTTTGTGGTGGTTCTGTTTTGCAAAGTATCTTATGACTAACAACATAATGAATTCTTTTAGATCTTTAAATTTGCTGCATTACTCTTATTTGAGATTTTCTGAAAAATATTCATTTAGAATATGTAATTTAGGACATGATTTGACTCTGCACATAGATCAATTATGAACAAAAGTATTTCATTTCAGAGAGAAAATAGACCTGCAATGCTCATCTGTCTCTCTCTCTTTCTCTTGAGTTTTATTTGATACTGGAATGGATAGCTGTTAAATTAACACATAAGATTAAAAGGTAGAATGTCATATTGCTGCTGGCACAAAGAATAATGACAATAAATTTGAAATTTCATACAATGTACTGAGTTTTTTCTTATTGGACCTATTTGATCAGCTAATGACTTTCTTGCATCTGTGGTCTATTCATTATGGTGGAGTGAAAACCAATGTTTCTGCCCTGCTTACAGTCTCATGCAGACTCCAAATCTGTGGGTGAATCGTATTTTAGGCTAATGGAAAAAAAAACCTCAAAGCAAGAGAGAAATTACTAAGCACAGTTAAAGCAATATTCTCAACAACATCTGAGGAAAACAAATGGAAAAAGTGAGAACAAGCATTGATGATGAGTGAAAATACCAATTCAACAGAAAGGTGAACCGATTAAATTTTTGTGTTAGGGATTCGTTCCTAAATAGTTCACGGGAGCAAACTTCATCTGTTCATCTCCCATGAAGCATCCATTATGTATTGCAAAGTAAATCATATATGAATCAATAAAGAGGCAGGGGTAATCAAATTTGCTCTAAAAAGTGGCTACCCCAAGACTGTGAGCTTAAATTATTTTGGACTTTTTGGAAGGTCCAACTTTCAGATATTCAACAATGTTTTGTTAGTATGAACTCCATTGTGAAAGTTAACTGTGGGGTTCACAGACATTTACTCCCAAGAAATGTATAATGAATTTCACAATAAAAGCAAAATTGTAAGAAACATCTAGTTCAGTTGACCTATGATGTGTCCAGGATGATATCAAGAGCCTCTGTAGTGGCTACTGACACAGGCTGCCATGACTGTGAACTTAAGGTATTTATGCAGATGTTCAGGAAAGGTTTGCTAATATGCAGAGTCAGTCTTTTCAAAGGCATAGTCAGAGAAGTAAAGGCTGTAATTAAGGACTGCCACAAGAATTTTTAGAGCTTCTACTATTTCTGATTCAAATTCAGCACCTCAAAAACTTCAAAATGGTTTCCTGAAATGCAGTCTTTTTCTCAGAAGAGATACCATTTTTCTCAGAAGAGATACCACCACTACTTTGAGCAGAGCTGAACACCGAGAACAGGAAAAGCTTAAAACCACATGCAGCTATCCAGTCAAAATTGGTGTTGGAGTTTGACTGGTTCCAAGGGAAATATCCAGTATTTACAGTCTTTGTTGTGGCCTCTCTGTTGTGAGGAAGCTAAATTTATACAAACTGATGGCCTGTTCTAACCTTGATAAGCAATGCTGAAAGATGGCGTCTATTCATCATCCCAAAAAAGTCTTCTTACATAATCTAAAATGAAGCCTTTTTATCAACAGTCTTCTCCCTCTGAAAGGCCAAGTTTGTCAAACCTGTCCCACCAGAGGGAAGGTTGTATTGTGTTTATCCCAAAAAGAAAGGAGCATCCAAAAGCATTCACAACCATGAACACATTTCTGAAAAGAGAAACGTTCAAGATAATTTCACTTAACGCCATTCTTCTACTTTTAAACAGAGATAACTGGTTGTACATACTATTTCTCAAGGAGGCTGCCTATGTGCATTAAGATACATCCAAGATAGAGGAAAGTGGCTCAGATTTATGATAGGCACACTGCATTTTTAGTTCTATCTACTTCCTTTTGTATCTGTATATCTTGCACAGGTTTTCAACAAATGCTTTGCTATCATTGTGACTTATTTATCCTAACTAGGTAATGGGTAAGTTGAAAATATATCTTGGTTGCCAACAAGGGCAACAGACAGGAATCAGGTGTTAAAGGCACTACTGCTCTTTGATTTACTGTCACATCAGCTGTAGTTCATGGTGCTGTCCTAGAGATGACACTCTGAATATGTACTATGTGCCTTTAGATGGAACCAACTACATTGTGTTTATAGTAAGAAAAAAGATGTCAACACAATAGACATCAGCTTGGTTCATTTTTAGAATGCTGATCTTAACAAGTTTCTGTACACCATGTGACTCCCATTGAATACTTCCATGTCAAACAAGCCTATTGAACTTAAAAGAACCTGAGGCCTTTCTTCTGTCCTGTTTACAAACTGTTGAAAATTTTCTAAATTATTCAGGGCCCAAGCTCAAAGCCATCTCCTTGAAGGTATATCACAGTACAGTTAGCATTTATCAACACCATGTAGAAGGAAACTCTTCTCTTCAGCCTTTGGTTGTTTGATTTATGCGGGATTGCTTCAGATGAAGCCCGTCAACTCTCTTGATGTATTATATGGTTCTAACCCAGTTGTTGAGCAGCTCTTGCACTGATGGCTTCTAAGAAATACAAGCCTACATATTTGATCCCACTGGAAAAAGTACTAAGCATACTACCTGTCCCATGAAAACTCCAATAATCACCAGGTTTTGTACCCTCAAACAACCCCTACGGTGCCTGAAATCAGTAAGCTTCATCCTGCTTGTTTTTTTACCGATTTACAGCCTTGACTTATAAAGGTACATCAATATAAATCTGGGAATTGAAACCTGATATTCTCCATGACCATGCAGAACTCAAGTTGTTGGAACGTGGCAGATGAAACTAATTACACAGTGCCTTATTTTCAAAAAAACTGTTCTTCTATTCACTGACTGGGAGGATATCATTGAACATAACTCCCATAGATTTAGACCTTCTCTATAATTGCACAGTTACTTTCCCATCAGCTTAAGTAGTTTGGACAACATCTAAATGGCACAGATAGTGTGATAACATGGCTGCTTATTCTAATTACCTTAAAATATTGGTGTCTTAATGGTTATACTGCACAAGGAAGATAGTGTTTAGGATTTAATCCAATTTTCTTTTAAAGGATGCTCATGTAGGAGCTGTACATCTTAAACAAATTATCCATGCTGGTGTAATGAGGTGTAATTATGGAAATTGGCAATTGTGTAATTGCTATTGTTTCCTTTTTCCAAAATGATTTTAAAAAGATTTTTTTTAAATGTATGCATTGTTTAGTTTTCAGAGTCACTACTAATATTTAATATAGTCTAATCACAGTTCTTTGAAAAATACACTGTTAGGAGAATTTTGTAAACAAATGCATATTGTGTATACATATATAGACCTAAGATTTCACTGAAGACAAGATAATCACTGTAACAGAAGTGGGTTACATGACTGTCACATATATTAAATATGTCTCTAAAAACATTTTGATTCATTAATGAACATGAGCAAATTTTCATGCACATTTAATTTTGTCTACCTGCAATATTGTCTGTACTCTTTAGGTGTGTTTCACTCTAATGATAGCACCAGTTATTCAGGATCAGTCAGTTTGTCTGTGTGTCTCAGTTCATGATGTGTTAGTTATAGAAGCACATGTGCAAAGTGCTAGCACTTCTGAAACTGAACCTTCAGCTGCTGAAGAAGTGTCTGCATAAGAGGATGCCTGGGGCAGTATAATTAACTGGTGACATGTGAGGGCCCAGTCCCCTGCTGGCAGAAGAGAATCCCACAGCAGCAAAAGTATACAGTGCTGTGTGTGGATGACTGAACCCTTCAGAGGCTCAAGAAAAGAGTCAAGCTGTCTGGCTCCATCAAGATGTCTGGCCATTGTTCCCCAGCTCTGCCTTACCCTCCATGGTCTCTTTGGTTCTACCATCTCTGCTTCATGCTTTGGTCTCCATCTCTCGGTGTCTTTGGCCATTAGACAGTGGAATGGGATGGGCCACGGCCCAAGCAATATGTTGCTGAACACACCATTATCAATTAGAGCAGGCCTTCACAACCTAGTCCTCAGGGCATACCAAGTCCCATCGGGGTTTCTAGATATACACAATGAATATGCATGAGATAGAGGTGCATACCAAGGAGGAAGTGCATGCCAATCTATCTCATACATAGTCATGGTGGATATCCTGAAAACCCAGTGGGACTTGGTTTGTCCCTAGGACTTGGTTGAGAAGCTCTGAATTAGAGCTGGAGGGGGGAGCACAAACATAAACACCCCAGAATATACCCTCCCTATCTCAGACAACCTGAAAATTCTCGGCGTCACAATCAACCATAACCTCACACTAGAGAACCAAGTGAAATCTAAAACAAAGAAAATGTTCCACTCAATGTGGAAACTCAAACGCGTGAAACCATTCTTCCCGAGGGAAACATTTTGCAACTTGATACAAGCAATGGTACTAAGCCATGTAGACGACTGCAACGGAATTTATGTGGGATGCAAAGAACAAATTATAAAGACATTTCAGACCGCTCAAAACATGGCAGCCAGGCTTATATTTGGAAAAACGTGATTCGAAATCGCCAAACCCCTCTGAGAAAAACTGCACTGGCTCTCAATCAAAGAATGTATTGCTTTCAAAATCTGCACCCTGGTTCATAAAATTATCTATGGCGAAGCCCCGGGATACATGACAGACCTCATAGACCTACCAACCAGAAATACAACAAGATCAACACGAACATACCTAAATCTCCACTACCCAAGCTGCAAAGGACTCAAATACAAATCAACCTATGCATCCAGCTTTTCCTACATAAGCACACAACTATGGAACGCATTTCCAAAAGCCGTGAAAACAACTTATAATCACCTAAACTTCCAGAAATCATTAAAAACTAACCTGTTCAAAAAGGCATACCCTACCGACCCAACTTAAATGCCTGTACCCTGCAACACAATGAAACCAAAGTTCGTAATGGACAAAACATAGCTCTTCCTCTCTGCGATTCCCTAATGTGTCTGTACACACAAACCTTCTACCACATTACTGTATTTGTTCATACCGGAATTGGCGAACGCCTTTACAGTACTATGTAAGCCACATTGAGCCTGCAAATAGGTGGGAAAATGTGGGATGCAAATGTAACAAATAAAATAAATTTTTGTAGATAAACTCCCAGTAAAACAGCTTGCCAGTGATTTGGGTGTTTTGTTAGATTGACTTTAAGCTCAAGTTTCAGCTATAACGAAAGCTCCTTTTTTTTCAGCTATAGGTAATAAAACAATTATGTTCATATTTTTTCATGCAAGATTTGATTACAATTATTTAGGCACTGTTGATATCAAGTTGGGTTGTGGTTTGCTTTTGATAAGTGTTCAAGAGCTGGTGAAGGCATTTATAGCCACTATAGCATACCATACCTATTTGATAGGTAATCAGCTTCAGTGAGGAACTTGCTCTGTGAGCCCCACTGATTACCCTTGTATCAAGTCCCATTTGATATAGGATTTTAAGGCAATAAATGATGTGGCTTCTTTGTAACAGCAAAGTTGGAACCTTATGTATTGGCCTTAACAATCCTCTCAGCAAGAGCTGTTAATAGTTCACAATTTTCATCTTATTCATAAGTTATTTAGGAAGCAGCTGGATGCTTGATTTATTTTTCTCCTTGACCTATGGTAAACAGGTGTGAATAGGATCTGATGTAATTAGTCATTCAAAGTAATACACTAACTCATTACTGTGTACACTTAAATTTATCTGCAGTACAGGATTGAAGCATAGGTAGACTAGGCATGTGCCTAGGGCCTAAAGGGATTTTTTTTTTTGGGGGGGGGCATTGAAATCATTAGGCCAGGGTCCTCAAAGAGATGGCACCATTAGTCTTTGTCCCCCCCCCCCCCCAAGTGTCTTCAGGCTTCTTTCTGCTAGCTAGAGTCTTCAACCCTTTATTCATTCATTTCAGTATTTATACACCACTTAGACCTAAGCGGTTTACAGTTTTGTTTTACAAGTACTGGGTCTGTCCCTATTGGGCTCACAATCTAAGTAGTACATTGTACTACTGTGGGGCAACAGAGGGTTAAGTGACTTGCCCAGGATCACAAGGAGCAGAGGGAATTGAACCTTGTTCCCCGGGATCTCAACCCACTGCTGACCATCAGGCAGCAAATGTACAACACCTGAAGGCACAGGTAGCATTGAGCAGCAACATAGCTGCTGGCAATTTCAGAAGATGTGAAGACATGCTTACTGGTAGCATAGAGAAGAGTGATTTCAGGGGTCTGAGAATATCTTTAAGCCCCCACATTAACTTGACATAATTAGAAAAGGAGGCTAATATATTGGTGTTTAAAATTGTATTCATATTGTGGTGTGGGGGAGGGGCCTAATGCATGTGTTAGCTTAGGGCCCAAAAACAAGTAGCGAGATCAACACGACACTTCCAAGACACCGTGGTGGCAACTAATCCAAATGTTTTATTAAAAGAAAGTTAAAAAGACCTGAGGTAGTGTTTCTTGCTTAGCACCACTGAGGTTCACTTTTCTTCTAGTTTTGATTGTCTTTTTAAGCTTATGCTTGGCACATTCACCCATCATTAGCCTTTCCAAAGGCTTGATTTGGTTGCCTTGCTTATGGTGTTCCATTCATCGGCTTACACAACAAACAGACTCCTGAAGCAGGCGTTTTTCGCCAAAACACGGCTCCATGTCGAGTATTTTTTACTTTCTTTTAATAAAGTATTTTGATTACTCGCCTCCACGGTGTCTTGAAAGTATCATGTTGATCTCGCTACTTTTTTTTTTGTTCTCTTATTTTTATCCACGTAGCGGATCTAGTTTCTCCACTTTTGTTGTTTTTTTTGTTACCTTAGGGCCCACCAGGTTAATCCAGCTCTGTTTCTCTGTAAAGATGCTTTCGTATAGACACTGAATGAATAAGTGTCTTCATACAGATAATGAGATCCATACAATATAAAACGTGAGCATACGCAAAAATAGAGATTACTAGATCAAATTAGCTCAATGGTAAATAATGCACATCATTGCATATTAGTGTGTGGTACTGCCATAGCACTTTTCCTCTATCTATCCCTATTGCATCTGAATGTAATTTGCCTTGAGCTGAGAAAGAAAATGTGTAAGCTAAACATCAAATAAATAAAAAGAGGAAAATGCCTAATCACGTTAGATATTCCTTCATACCACACATAACTCTGTATCCATAGTAATATCTTTTATTCTCCAAAAGCTTCCACATATTTAGTGCTTTCTTAAACTGATACAAGTCTATGGAAATATGCAATTCAAATGGTAATGCATTTCACTAACCTAGAATCACTGCTGAAAATGCCCGTTAACTAATAATGCCAATTAATGTTAGCATATCGTAATAGCACCTTTTAGTAAATCTAACCCTAAGTTTGTACCTGAGAAAATAGAGATCAGTGTAATTTGTCCAAGGTTACAAGAGCATCAGAGGGATATGATCCCTGGCTTTCGGCTCTGTTAAGTTCTTCCTTCATTACTCCATTTTCAAAGTATGACATAGAGACACTCTCTCACTGATACTACATTCTGTTCATCTATTCTATTCCACCTCTACTATAAAGTTCAATGCGGATTACTTATTAAGAGCTAGAACATTTATCTAGGAAGTACAATGTCTCAAATAATAACTAAATAAAATAAATAACTTACTGTTCTTGAGATATAATATATTCACTAAACAGAGTAGTCTTTATAGCTCGATTAAACATATTAAAACTGGGCAGAGATCTTATCTTAGGGGACAGTAGGTTCCGTGCTTTTGCCACTTGATAGGAAAATAATAATGTAAAAATTTTCCTTGACACACTGCCTCTAGGTTTAGGAAAAGTTATGCCACTAGAGTTAGGTATTAGATATTTTTTGTTAGAACATGACAGGCAAATGAGTCTAAACGTGTAATAAAGAGCTGTTCCCTGAAAGATCCTATATATCAAACAGTAGTGCTTAAACATAATTCTGCCTTCAACTGGAAAGCAATGCAGCCTAACACATGACAGAGTAATTCTATCAAATTTATGATTTATGTATAGATTTATTATATTTGTGTTTTAGGTATAAGTTCCATATGGGATACATTGAGTCTATGCCATAATGTCTTATGTAATGTTACATGATATTTTACTTTTACATAAAAATACAGTTGTTATGATACATTACTATGTTTTTTGCCATGGGTTGTAATACTTTGAGGGGCATAATCGAACGGGGCGCCCAAGTTTTCCTGAGGACATCCTCGCAGGAGGTCCCCGCGAAGGGGTGGGGAAACCCGTATTATCGAAACAAGATGGGCGGCCATCTTTCATTTTGATAATACGGTCAGGAACGCCCAAATCTCAACATTTAGGTTGACCTTAGAGATGGTCGTCCCCGGTTTTCAGCGATAATGGAAACTGAGTACACCCATCTCAAAAATGACCAAATCCAAGTCATTTGGTCATGGGAGGAGCCAGCATTCGTAGTGCACTGGTCCCCCTGACATGCCAGGACACCAACCGGGCACACTAGGGGGCACTGCAGTGGACTAACTGATGCACTAACTGAACGGAAAAAGCCCTTCCCTTACTGATCCCTTAGCAATTCAGAAAGGAACGGGCATGCATGAAGGAAATCGCATGCAAATGAGCTGCTCACTGATAGCTCATTTGCGCACGATTTCCTTCCTAAGGAGAGAAGCCAGTGCAGAGCAGCCAAGCATTATGAGTGGCTGCTCTGCACATGCCAAAGACGGCTTCATACATGCAGACAAGCTGCGTGTATAACAGCCATCTACAACCTTAAATAAATTCCCGATTACAACCTTAGAAAAATACAAGTCCCGGTGAAAACGTCCAAGTGCTCGTCAGGGACGTTTTTTTTTTTTTAGAGTATGGGTGAAGGACGTCCTTCGCTATGCCTCCGTCCCTGCGACGGCAGTTGAGGACGTCCAAAATGTGAATGTTTCTGTGAGAAGGACATCCATGCCTGGATGTTTCCGTGAGAAGGACGTCCATGCCTTTGCTATGCCTCCAACACCCCCTTTATTTATTTGGATTTTGGATCACAAGTAGCAGCAGTGGGATTTGAACCAGCCACCTCTGTATTGCAAGACCAGTGCTCTAACCACTAGGCCCCTCCTCCACTCCACTCCCTATGGGGGGGGGGCAGTTCGAGGACGTCCAAAATGTGATGGACCTGAGTATGACATTTCAGGCTGGCAAAAAAAGTTTTTAAAGTTGTTTTTTTTTCGTGATGGGAGGTGGTTAGTGACCACTGGGGTAGTCAGGGGAGGTCATCCCCAATTCCCTCTGGTGGTCATCTGGTCAGTTCGGACAACTTTTTGAGGCTTGGTCGTAAGAAAAAATGGACCAAGTAAAGTCGCCCAAGTGTTCATCAGGGACGCCCTTCTTTTTTCCATTATCGCTCGAGGACACCCATGTGTTAGGCACGCCCCAGTTGCGCCTTCGCTACGCTTCCGACACTCCCCCGGGAACTTTGGTCATCCCCGTGAAGGAAAGAAATTGGGGATGCCTAAAATCGGCTTTCGATTATGGCGATTTGGGCGACCCTGAAAGAAGGACGTCCATCTCCCGATTTGTGTCAAAAGATGGGCGCCCTTCTCTTTTGAATATAAGCCTGTTTATTTCTTATTAGTCACAATCATTCCCATACTGAGTTCAGTGCGACTTATATCAAGAGATCAAGTACATTGTTACATTTTAGGCTCAAGGACATTTCAAGAGAAAAAAAAAAAAACATTTTAGGCTGGAAGTATTTCAAGAAAAAAAATTACATTGGGTGCTGTACTTATTTGGTTCCTCATTCCCAAACACGTGTTTTTTGAATAGATAAGTTTTCAAGTGTTTACAGATGATTCTGTACTCTGATAATGATCTTATGGATCTTATGAACTGGGAAAGGTAAAGGGTATCATACAAAAATAAAGCTGCTATCAGCGATGCTAAAAATAATTGTGCTAGATCCATAAACATGTAAACAACTTGCAGGCCATACATCCTCTTCTCCCTGTTCATGTTGCAGAGCACATGATAAGCACTGAGTAGAGGAGGTGTTGGCACCAAATGCACATTCAAAATTCATGGGCCATCAGCAGTTCTTGTCAGTCAGCAGCAGTGACTAAATACACCCATGCTCTCTCTGCTGCCACAAGGCTGGATGGGAGTTCTGTAGGCCAGATGTGGCTCACAGGCTTTCATTTCGGGATGCTTATTATGCAACATGTAAACAGCAGCTGTAGTTTGCCTGTGCCATGCTGATTCAGATCAACATCTGTCATACCCAGCATCTTGTTTCAGACAGTGGCCAGTCCAAGTCACAACTATTCAGCAGATCTTTAGCTCACTTCCATGGATAAGAAATTACTTTCCCTAATCTACATAATAATTTTTTATGGCTCTTTCCTCAGAAATTTGTTGAAATCCCTCTTGAATGCTGCTACTTTAGTTATCTAGATCATATCTTTTGATCACAGATGTTTTAAAAATTTTTTTATCTATGATTGTGTTTCTCCTTGCTGGTTAGTTGTATGGAATGCCTCTTGTTTTAGTGTTATTTGACAGTTTAAACAGTGGTCTCTTATTTAACTGTACCATCCCCACTCATGATTTTATAAAATTCTATCCTATATGCCTTCTCAGTTATTTTTTTTACTGTTATTACATCTGCAACATTTTCTTAACTTCCCTTTGCAAAAGCAAAGCAGAGTACATACAATAAATTTAACTACAATAAAACAATAGTGGTGGCCTGACAAGTCATTTTGAGAGAGTGGCTGACATATAAGTACCCAACCGTGGCACAGTGGTGAATGCAAATGATACGCTTACTGCGTGTGGAGCGAATAGGAATTGCAGACATAGACTCTAGCATTGGAGAGGAACTACACGTGGTGTGGTCTCCCTTTTGGAACACGTTGACACCTAGGGCATGGAGCTACTTGTTAAATCTGTAAGGACACAGGAACTGACACATAACAAAAAGGGGGGAAAGGGGGGAGAAGGGATAGGTGGGGTAGGTTCGTAGATGGGGGAAAGGGGGGAGAGGTAGTTGGGGAGAAAGGGGGGGGGGAAAGATAATAAAATGTTCAGTATGACGTTTATACCTCAATGACACGCATATGTAGAGATGTGTAGTTAGTGTTCCAAGCACAACAAACTTTGAAATATGTGTGTCATGCTACTACGATGTTGTCTAATAAAAATTATTGAAACATAAATTTAACTACAATTAATCACAAAGAGCAGATAAATAGATAAGATTGTAATAAGGTAGACTTTGAGAGCAGGATTCTAATAGTAAGAAGATAGTATTGTATGTAGGAAGCTAGTGTTATTTTTAGTCTTTTTACCACCACCCCAAATTATTATGTACCAGGCACCCACAATTTGGAGTGATAAAAGACCAAGGCCACGTATGAGAAAAGCAATTTTTATTACTTACCAAATACAGATACAATTAATACAGTGAACCCTCGGTTTTCGTCGATAATTCGTCCGAAAATAATCAACGAAAAACGAAACCGACAAAAACCGAGGCAATAAGGAATTTTTCTTTTAAATGAATAGTGTGGCAAAACGACGAAATTTTTATCATCTGAGAGCAGGCAGTTATGCAGAGGCACTGAACCAGAAGCAGCAGTGTGGGCAAAACGACGAAATTTTTATCATCTGAGAGCAGGCAGTTATGCAGAGGCACTGAACCAGAAGCAGCAGTGTGGGCAAAATGACAAAATTTTTATCATCTGTGTGGGCAAAACGACAAAATTTTTATCATCTGAGAGCAGGCAATTAGGCACTGCACCAAAAGCAGCAGTGTGGGCAAAATGATGAAATTTTTATCATCTGAGAGCAGGCAGTGATCCCACAACCAGAAACAATGCCCCAGAAGAACTCCACGGGAGAACGCAAAATTAGCAGGGTGGGCATGCCGACGAATTCCGAGGCGACCGATGAAAACCGAGACAAAATTTTCGCAAAAAGAAATCGACGATAACCGAAAACGACGATATCCGAAGTCAACGAAAACCGAGGTTTCACTGTAGTTTCTCATGGGAGAACAGCTCTGCTATACATAAGTACTATCTGAAACTGTCTCTCCGAAGTAATGCTCTGATACAGCTACTTATATATCTTTTTTTCAAAACAATGCTTAATGTAGCTTCAGCAAGTTATCTTCCTCAGAGATCATCTTGTTTTCTTTTCTCACCATCTGTTTCCCCTCTGTTGCTAAACCACATTTTTTTTTGTCTATTCATAATTACTCCTTTCTCATGTCTGCTTGCACACAAGAATGTCTTATCAGATCATGAGTTTCTAGTTCATATGCTTATCAGATTTTTCCCTTTGGCCCTGTGCTCATTATTTACACTAGCCAATCAGTTACCTGCCCCACAAAAATCAACGTGCAGAAATAGGTCTTCAGTCCTGTCTTAAATTTCAAGTATGATAGCTCAGTTATAAGATTCAGTTTTGACCGAAACTTAAAAAAAAAAAAATTTGGTCGGCTTCTAATCTGTGAGGCACAAACAAACAAATCCAACACCACATCTCTCGTTATAATAGAGACTTACAAATTCCATCTGTTCCATAAAAAAGTTTTTCAATAAAATACAATAAAAAAATATAAAACTGACTCATAAAGCCTCAATGACTGGATGGTCTTAGAAACTAAAAACATGTTTAACTTCTTCTTAAAATTGGACATAGCAGGAATTCTTTTTCCATCACAGGGCCAGCCAAGTGAAACAGCTCAGGCTCGTGAATGATGTCTCAAGCAGGTATCATCATAGCACCCAGAACTTGGATATATATTTATTGCATTCCAAAGAGGTGTACATAAATAAAACTAAGGGGGTGATATTTAACCTGCAGCAGTAAATGGTTTGTTTATCCTGAAGTTGTAAGCCGCTTCCAGGCACAGGCTGCCCCTTGGGTATTCAATTCCAGGGCATGCATGTCTCCAAGCATTGAATATCCAAGTTAACCATGTACCCCCCTGATATTCAGGCCAGAGCCAAGTTAATGTGGGCACATAAAGTTAGGACACCCTTATTTTTGTCCTAACTTTATGAACTTACTTAGCGGTTAGTGAACTGAATAACACCATTAACCAACTTAAGTGCTGGCTCCACCCAAGCTCTGCCCCCAGACTACCCCTAACATAGCTGGTTAGGAAATAGCCAGTTAACAGAGATATTTAGTGGTACTACCCAGTTAAATGCCACTGAATATCGGCAGCCAGCCAGCTCAGCTGGGTTTAACTGAGCAGGAGCCTCTTCTACCTGGTTAAACCCTTTTGAATATTGACCCTTAAATGTGTGTAAGTTAAGTGACTAACTTGGTGAAGACTTCACAACGAGTTTGCTATGTCTGGGTCCCGATATGGGCCATTTTTCACCACAGCTTCTTCATGGAACCCGCTTTAACAATATCTTTCTTCAAAAATATCCATCACAACCTTTCTTTTAACCTCTCTTTTTCACAAAGATATTGGTATTGGTGTTTTTGAACCATTGACTCAATACCCTAGTGAGCAAGACTAATAATCATATTAAAGAAAAAGTTTTGATTGATATTTATGAAGAGTTATAGTTAGAATGGACTCTCTGAAGAAGCTGTGGCGAAGCATGGTCCATGTCGGGACCCAGACATAGAAAACAATTTGTGAAGTCTTCCCCAAATTAAGTGACTAAGGGGTTCATTTTCAAAGCACATAGACTTACAAAGTTCCATAGGTTACTATTGGGCTCATTTTCAAAAGAGAAGGATGACCATCTTTCAACACAAATCGGAAGATGGATGTCCTTCTCACAGAAACATCCAAATCGGTATTATCGAAAGACGATTTTGGATGTCCCCAACTGCACTCTGTCGCAGGGATGGCCAATGTTCACGGGGGCGTGTCGGAGGCATAGCGAAGTCGGGACTTGGGCGTGCCTAACACTTGGACGTCCTTGACCCATAATGGAAAAAAAGAAGGGCGTTTTCACCTGGACCGGTTTTTCTTATGACTAAGGCACAAAAAGGTGTCCGAAATGACCAGAAGACCACCGGGGAGAATCAGGGATGACCTCCCGTTACTCCCCCAGTGGTCACTAAACCCCTCTCACCCTCAAAAAACATCTTTAAAAATATGTCGTGCCAGCCTCTATGCCAGCGTCAGATGTCATACTCAGGTCCGTGACAGCAGTTTGCAGGTCCCTGGAGCAGTCTTAGTGGGTGCAGTGTACTTCAGACAGGCGGACCCAGCCCCATTCCCCCCCCCCCCCCCCCCCCACCAGTTACGTTTGTGGAGGAAACAGCAAGCCCTACAAAACCTACCAGAAACCCACTATACCCGCATATAGGTGCCCCCCTTCACCCATAAGGGCTATGGTAGTGGTGTACAGTGTGGGTAGTGGGTTTTGGTGGGTTCCCTGATAATGAGTGTGACTATTGGGCAGACTGGATGGACCGTTTTTGTCTTTATCTGTATTACTATATAAAGAAGGTGTGGGAGATTGTGTACAGTGGATTTGAGGTGGAGAGCAGGGAGAGAGGGATCAGAAGTGGTGCTACTACTACTACTACTACTTATCATTTCTAAAGCGCTACTAGACGTATGCAGCGCTGTACACTTGAGCATGAAGAGACAGTCCCTTCTCCACAGAGCTTACAATCTAATTAGGACAGACAGACAGACAGAACAAACAAGAGATAAGGGAATATTAAAGTGAGGATGATAAGGGTTCTGAACAAAGTGAATAAGGGTTAGGAGTTAAAAGCAGCATCAAAACGGTGGGCTTTTAGCTTAGATTTGAAGACAGCCAGAGATGGTGCTGTGGGGTGCTCAGTGCCTGGTTAGTTGCAGTGTCCTGTGACAGACACTGGGGGTGAGGGTGGAGGGTATGGTTATTGCACTTGTAGCACAAGCAGCTGAATTGCAGAATAAATTAAAATGGACAGCAATGGTAAGATAGGGAAAATGGCAATTAAAGTGAGCCTTTCCAAAGGTCTGTGACTTCACATAAATAAAGCCACTTGTTTAGCATAGTCAAGCACTTTGCTGTGCCACAAGTACCCTATTTGAATGGCTCCCTACCTGAGCAATAGCTGTGCTATTGCAAATCCTGTGAGGTCAGCAGCCTGATATATATTTTTTTAATGTCAAAATTACTTTTTTGTTGGGAAAATATTCAGATTTTAAAGTCCCTTATTTGCTTTCACTAGCTGCAAATGAAACTCCCTGCTGTGTTTTGCTGTGCTACCCAGATATTCCTGTTTTCTTCCATTAGTGCCGTCATGCTAGTGTTTGAGGGTGTGTTCATGAATCAAACATTTTCAGTTACTGGAAAAGAGAGTAATATCTTCCTACTGAGTTAGAGGAAATGTTTTCTGAGTTAGTGCCTTGTGAAAAGTATCTCTTGTGATATAGGAGAGTTTCCAGGTTTTGATAATCTAAGCCTGAAAGGTAAAAATCACATCTCAGGCAGAGTTCTCCAGTAATTAGGCAAAAAATAATTGTGATAATATAAATAAGACACAGTAAGATATTTTAGAGTGCCTTTTACTTTCATAATACCTCACGGAAATGTGTTAAACTGTATCAGGAAGATGCTTTGTCACTGTCCTTGTGGAATGTTCAGATAGGGCTCTTCAGCGTGGAGAAGAGATCGCTGAGGGGAGATATGAACTAGGTTTATAAAATCCTGAGTGGAGTTGAAGGGGCTAACTGCTTTGGCCTTTCCTTATAGGAGAGCCATTCCATCCCCTTTATCAATTTGGTCTTTCTAATTTCACTACATCTTTTATGAGATGTGGCGATCAGAATTGAACAAAGTCCTCACGCTGTATTGGTATCCTGGGGTGATTGTTTTATTCTCTAGTCCATTTTTTTTTTTTATTATTTTTGAAAGATATTCTTTTAGCTTTAATAGCCTGTTTCACCTCACCTTTTAACCATGGTGGCTGTTGTTTGGCTTTTCTTCTGCCTTTTCTAAAACATGGAATACATCTAATCTGGCCTTCTAAAATGGCATTTTTGAACAATAACCACACCTGATATAAGCTCTGACAGGGCAAGTCTATAACTGGATGCATGCAGTTACATACATCTTGCACATGTAAAGTGGTACCTTAATTGGCACTTATGCATTCATGTGTGCTACACGCTATTATATAAGGTAGTGCATAAATACTATAGCATGTAACTGCAAAGGGGGGATACATATGGGTGGAGCATGGGCAGGACATGGCTGTGTCTTCTACTTATGTGTGCACCTTTTAGAATACTCTGAGTTGCGTACTAACTCACGACTGCCATAGGCCTGGCGTAAGTGGGTGTAACGTAAATGTAGACACATGAATACTGACAGAATCTTGGCATCAAGATGCCACTTTTGTTGCTGTCATTGTTTTTTTTTCCCCAGTTTCCTCTTAGTCTCCCAATTGAAAGTTAGACTTCCCTGGGGTCCTCCCTCTACTTAAGTCAAATTTGATCCTATTATGTTCACTATTGCTAGGTAGTCTCAACACCATTAATCTCTCATATGAAGTACTGTGTGTGGTTAGGGGCCCATGGCCCTTATTGCCCAAGGACTCAGAACACTGTCAGTCCACCCTTGGGTCCGATATTCATATCTAACCAGCCAGGTATTGTACATAAATAGCTGTCCTTTCTTTATGCACTAGCCCATGGCCTGCTAAGTCTGAATATTGATTCAACTGGGCATGTGCTAGCCAGCTCTTTTAAAAAATGGAAATTCAGGGGATCTTTTACAAAGGCACAGTGGCGTTTTTAGTGTGTGCTAAAGATAATCGTGAGCTAAACTCTAGAGATGAGCATAGGACTATATGGGTGTCTCTAGCATTTAGCGCACACTTATTTTTAGTGCATGCCAAAAATGCTAGCATTCCTTTGTAAAAGGACTACTCAATGCCAAAGCCATCACAGGACCCGGGATTCAATTTCAAGTTTTAGCTCTAGTCACAGACAAAAAAAATGCTGGCCACCACCAGCTGAATATTGGGGAGTGTGTGTATCTCATAGATTTTTGTAGAAATCACCCTGGATAAAGGCTTCCTTAAAGTTATTTAAATATGGGCCCCCTGGACAGATTTTAGCAATTAGAAATGGCATAGGCACATTAAACAGCTTAAAACAAAAATAAAATAATATATTGAAAAAAATAAAATTCAAATATAATTTACATAAATAATATGATCAATTAAAGTGAAATAATGTAATCCTTAATATGCTTCAGCATGGCGCTGAAAGATGCTTGTTCCAGGGCCTGTACAACAAAAGACACACTTCCTTGAGATAACCAAGTAAATTTACTTTAAGGATTTGTATTTGGCTCATGCCTTTTTCATTTGTAATGCAAGGCAGGTTACATTTGGGTATAGGAAATATAGACAGTCTGAGGGGCCCTTTCACTAAGCTGTGGCAAAAAGGGGCCAGTGCTGGCATTAGCAAGTGTTTTACACGATCGCTGAATCCCCCTTTTACTTCAGCTGGTAAAAGGGAAGGTCTCACTTCCCTTCAGGAAATGGCTGGGTGGAAGTAAAGCACTTGCCACACGGCCATTTCGGGGGGGGGGGGGGAGCCCTTACCGTCGCCCATTGAGGTGCCGGTAAGGGCTCCTGCACTAACTCGGTGGTAACCGGGCAGCGCGTAGCACTGCCCGATTACCGTCGGGTACAGTTCGGCGCTACAAAAATAAGTAAATTTTTGTAGCGCCAGAAATGATGGTGTGGTATGGGTGGGAAGTACCACCGGGCTGCTGGGGTAGCCTGGCGGTACTTCCGTTATAGCGAGCGGTAAGCTCACATTGGGCTTACCGCCACTTAGTAAAAGGAGCCCTGAATTAGGTGTTCTTGCAAGTTAGAAGACTTTCTTATGCTCACTTTTATATCAAATCCAGTTTTTCTTCTCTCATCATGTTAGTTACAAATCTTCTGTGATGTCAGGCATTGTGTGGTAACAAAAGATCAGTAAAAGAGTGATGGGTTAAAGGGATGATTTAGCAAATATCACATGAGTAGGACATCTATGTTTTTATGAGAAAATAGCTGGGTATTTTCTCTATAAAAATCCAGTAAAAAATTACACAGATACAAAAATACTCTAAAGTTGATGCCTGCTGTATCTACAGATGACTTAAGATATGTGTGCATGTGTGTAGAGAAACAGCAGAAAGAAGGTGGTGAAAATACTCCTTTACAAGTCGTACGACCACCTAAACTTCCGGAAATCACTAAAAACTAACCTGTTCAAAAAGGCATACCCCACCGATCCAACTTAAATGCCTGATCCCTGCAACAAAACAAAACTAAAGTACGTAATGGACAAAACGCAACTCTTCCGATGTACGTTTCCCTAATGTGGCTATGCCACATGAACTTCATTTTACCACAACATCACTTTGTATTTGTTCTCACCGGAGTCTGCAAACGCCTCTCCGGTACTATGTAAGCCACATTGAGGCTACAAATAGGTGGGAAAATGTGGGATATAAATGTAACAAATAAATAAATTGGTGTGAGTCCTAAGAGTAAAAGTGTTCAGATTGGGAAGCTATCTCTGTTATATTAAGGATTTGTATCCTTCTAAATCCCTACAAATCAGGTTCAAAGCAGCCAACAATACCAAATATATATCACAATCTCAATTGCAATAAATTAAAAACTAATAATGAAGAATGAACAAACTTAACAAAATAAATCTTCAATTTTTTTGAAACATCATCTAATCAGAAGTTAAATTAATACGTAATGGTAAATAATTCCATACTTTAGTTGCACAAAAACAAAGGCCTATCATGAATGGACTTAGATTTCACACCTGTCATTGACAGAAAATACAGAATAAGATGGTCATTATTATGACTACTATTAAAAGAGCTTAAGAGTTGAAATATAGTTAGGACGTGTCTGAGAGGTTTCCCATTCAGAGTTGTAATAGTTGGATAACACAACTTAAACAAAATATGCTCGTCGACAGAAATCCAGAATGACAATGGATCTCTGCTAGAAGGTGATTGAGAAGAAATATGAAAACCCAAATATGTATACTCTTGAGGAAAGGAGGGACAAGGCAGATATGATAGAGATGTTTAAGAATAAACCTTTCTAAAGACGAGGAGCTATAGAGCTAGAGGTCATGAAATGAAGCTGCAAGGAGGTAGCCTAAAAGCAACATCAGAAAATACTTTTTAGCAGACGGAGCGGTGTCTGAATTCAAAAAGGCATGGGATAAATACAAAGGATTCCTGTATAGCAAGAGGCTGCAACTAAAATGAAACTTACATGATTTTCACGCTTCAAAGAAGGCATTGGGGGAGTAACCTGCGTGGAACAGTAAGTATAACCAAGTTTGTACAGGCTCAACACTAAAAACAAATGAGGGAGAATAACTTTGAATTCCCTGTTATGCTTTTTGTCCTTTGTATTGCTTTTGCCTTGTTTGGGAGGATCACCAAATAAAAAAGTGTTTTGTTTAAATATGTCTAGTGATTGCAAGGCACATCTGTCCTTTTACCTCATGCTGCAAAAAGAGATTAGTTTAGGAGCTGCAACTTCAGACTGTTCCTCACTGGTTGGCTAAAGGGCACATTTTCCTGATCATGCTACAGTTAACAAGAAAGGTTAACACTGGTCTTAAACTTTAGGCAGTGAAACTCATTGCCTGTGAGTATTGGAAGGTTATCAAATTATATGCCTTTCACTGGTCCTTAAAAACTCTCAGGCTGATTTTTCAAACGGAGTATGCATTGGGTGGTAGATAGTCAACATATAACTCCCTTATTCCTATGTTTGCACAACTGTTTCCTTCTCTTCTCTATTGTTCTAAAACCAGCTGTTCCACATTCATTACCACTGTCACTTAGGAGCCCAACAAGAATTTCATAACTAATAAGGATTAGATTACATAAAACACTGTAGCGTAATCTTACAGTTCATGTTCCTAAGAGTACATCAACCTGGTGTAGTTTGCTTCAGGGAGACAAAGTGGTGAGGCGGCACCTTTTACAACTTGTTCTAGGAATTATCTAGCAGGGAAATATTGTGATTTCCAAGAATCTTTTATGTTTACTTATGGCTTTTTGGTTTTAGAATACTTTGAATATGTTCTCTATGAACTTAACATTTTCCAAAATTAACAATTTGAAAGAGCTGCTGTTTGCATATCCCAGTATACACTAGGCTCTGCATCACTTTTGACGTTTTGGTGCAACTTGAATACACTTGAAATCCAGGTGGGCAGCAGGGTTTCCAGTAAACAGCTCTAGGGAATAATATTTGGCTGTTACTAAGGCAACCAGCTGAGGTTGGACATAGTAGTATACATTCCATTTATTAGGTGTTTTCCGAAGGGCTTGCGTTAGGGATGAAAGTATTTTTTTCTATGCTTACATTTGTTATCTTTAGAAATAAAGGTTTATCTTATGTTTGATTCCCAAATGTTGTGTATATCAAACCTCTTTAGTTGTCCTCAGTCTGAGATTATAAAATCAAATCACAGGACAGCACTTTTTTGTAGTCTATGATATGACTGTGTGGTGAGTTGCATAACTGAAGAATATATATAAATATAGATATATATAGATATAATTCATTTTTTAAGAAGTTCTTAATTTTATAGTACTAGCTGTAGATGTGATACACAGGGTAATCATTATTGTAAGTGATGTGGTATTTAATAGTCACTTGAGGGGAAGTTATCAACATAGGCTCCTATTAAGACATGTTATTTTACTAGAAACCCCATTTATTAATAACTAGGTCTCATTGCCTAAAATGGGACCTGAGCTAAAATGAGTTAATATTAGATAACACTTTTTAATGGTAGCCCACAACTAAGCCTTTTAGTCTGGTCACATTTAGTCGCAAAATTGATTGTATTTGTAGCATTATTGATTTATTTATTGATTGTTTGGGATATACTAACCGCCTTTATGAAGAGATTTCACCCAAAGTGGTGTATAACAGGTACAGTTTAACATAAAACTTACAATTTTGTTAACAGCATAACAATAGTAAAAATGACTAAATATAAACATAAATACAATAAATGAAGTAAACTTGAAAACAGCAAATTAAAACCTAATAATAGGACTACTATGAAACAGTATATAAAAAAAATATATATATATATATATATATATATTTAACAGCATTGAAATTCAATAACAGAGATACAATATGATGTCAACATGATACTAATGAAATATCTAATAAACACGTTTTAGAACATTCAAATAGCATAGATATGCAGTACAGCTTACCATGTAGCCAAAAGGCCAAATGCAAATATGTAGATGGGGACAAAATGGGTGGTACAGTCAGTTTGGATAAATAGATGGTGCCTAACAATAAGGCAAGTTCTTTGTACAGTTAAATAAGATATAAGGAACTAGTCTAAGTTACAGTGAGGGGCATAATCGAACGGGACGCCCAAATTTTCCTGAGGGCGTCCCCGCAGGACGGCCCCGTGAAGGGGCGGGGAAACCGCTATTATCGAAACAAGATTAGCGTCCATCTTTCGTTTCGATAATACGGTCGGGCACACCCAAATCTCAACATTTAGGTCGACCTCAGAGATGGTTGACCTAAATGTTGAGATGGTCGACCTTAGGGATGGTCATCCCCGGTTTTCAGCGATAATGGAAACCGAGGACGTCCATCTCAAAAACGACCAAATCCAAGCCATTTGGTCATGGGAGGAGCCAGCATTCGTAGTGCACTGGTCCCCCTCACAAGCCAGGACACCAACTGGGCACCCAAGGGCACTGCAGTGGACTTCGAAATTGTTCCCAGGTGCATAGCTCCCTTACCTTCGGTGCTGAGCCCCCCAACCCCCCCCCCCCCAAATCCACTCCCCACAACTGTACACCACTACCATAGCCCTAAGGGGTGAAGGGGGGCACCTAGATGTGGGTAAAGTGGGTTTTGAAGGGCTCACATTTACCAGCACATGTGTAACAGGTAGGGGGGGTGGGCCTGGGTCCACCTGGCAGAAGTGCACTGCATCCACTAAAACTGCTCCAGGACCTGCATACTGCTGTCATGGAGCTGGGTATGACATTTGAGGCTGGCATAGAAGCTGGCAAAAAAAATTTATTTTTTTTTAAGGGTGGGAGGGGGCTGGTGACTGTCAGCATTCGTTGTCTAGGTATGGTCCCTGGTCCAATTCGCAGAGGTAGTGGGGGTTCCCAAGAATACATAATCCACACAGGTTTGGATATATGTAGAAAGTATATTGTATTTACATATATAGGCTCATAGCACTTAGTACAGGTAAATTATTATCTGTGTGTGGGGGTTTAGATGGGAATCAATGAGAGAAAGGTAAGAGTGGGGGGTTGCAGAGAGAAGCCTTGGGGTAGAGCTGAAGATGTGTGTGTGCAGAGAAAGAGCCTAAGAAAGCAGAACCATGTGCTCTGAGAGAGAAAGCTTTGAGGTAGGGCTGAAGGAGAAAGGGGGGGGGGGCCAGAGCCAGGGGCTCTGGTGGCTGAAGATGTGTGTGTGCAGAGAGAGAGAGAAAGGAAGAGAAGCCAGAGCAGAGCCATGTGCTCTGCTTTATATATATAACAGGAACAGAGAGGGATCAAATAACTTCTTTTCTTCCCAGCCTTTGTTCTCAGCTCTCTCCTTTGCAAACTCCAGTTTAATTTCCTGATGTAAGGAAGGTGAGCATTTTCACAGGTTTTAGATTTTGAAGTCCCTAGTTTTGGAGTCTCTCTGTCTGGCTTTCCTTGTTCTCAGAGAGCTGTGCTCCCAGATGTCCAGAGAGGACAAAGGTATGTTAATTAGGGGTACTTGTGAAAACAAAGGGCTAGCAGGCAGCTGGGCACCATTTGGTCCATCTTCCATCCTCAGTGCTTCCTGAGGGAGGGGGGAGTTATCAGAAGCTGGTTTCATATTAATCTAAGTATGTCCCGCAAGTCTGACATCCAGCAATCCTGACAGTGACCACTGGGGGAGTAAGGGGAGGTCATCCCCGATTCCCTCCGGTGGTCATCAGGTCATTGGGCACCTTTTTGAGGCTTGGTCATGAAAAAAAATGGACCAAGTAAAGTCGACCAAATGCTCATCAGGGACGCCCTTCTTTTTTCCATTATCATTCGAGGACACCCATCTCTTAAGCACGCCCCAGTCCTGCTTTCGCTACACCTTTCGACACTCCCCCATGAACTTTGGTCGTCCCCGTGATGGACTGCAGTTGAGGGCGCCCAAAATCGACTTTCGATTATGCCGATTTGGGTGACCCTGAGAGAAGGACGCCCATCTCCCGATTTGTGTTGGAAGATGGGTGCACTTCTCTTTCGAAAATGCCCGAGTGTGTGTAGCAAGCTAGTCCAGGTGCAGAGTGGTATATAGTCAATCACCCTATGCATTAAAAGCTTGGGAGAAGAGCCAGGTTTATGCAATGAATTAGTCTCCTCTCTGTGAATAGTTTTGATATTCCAAATAATTTAAACATTTCCCCATACACACTAGTAGATCCCCTCTGGGTACTTTCTCAAGAAAGAGCAGGAAGGAAATGATCAGGATGTTTGGGAAGGAGGAGACTGAAAATACTGAGCTTTCAAAATTTGATCAGTACATGTTTAATGCATTTTAAAAATAATAAGGAAGTTGTGCCATCCCTTTTATGAAGAAAGAGCCTAGGGCTCTTCAGCTTGGAGAAGAGACAGCTGAGAGGAGATTTGATGGAGGCCTATAAATTACTGAGTAGAGTGGAATAAGTAGTTGCAAATCACTAATTTACTCTTTCCAAAAATACAAAGATTAGAGGGCATACAATGAAGCTACTAAGCAATAAATTTGAAACAAATCAGAGAAAATATTTCTGCACTCAACGTATAATTAAACTCTGGAATTAATTGTCAGAAAGTGTGATAAAAGCAGTTACCTTAGCAGGATTATAAAAAGGTATGGCAGCTTCCTAAAAGAGAAGTCCATAAGCCTTTATTTAGGTGGACGTGGGAACATCCACTGCTTATTTCTTGGATAAGCAGCATAAAATCTGTTTTACTCTTTTGGGATCTTGCCAGGTACTTGTGACCTGAATTGGGCCACTCTTTGAAACAAGATACTGGGCATGATGGCCCTTTGGTCTGTTCCAATATGGCAATGCTCATGATGTTATGTTCTTATGAATCATAAAATTCCGGTGTGGTCATATTGTCTTGTAGTTAGACCCATATCAGCTCATCACTCTGCACGTGCATTAAAGTTTTTTAGAGCCTTATTGGTGCTGATTTTTAGAATACTTGTTTCCTCTCCTTACATTTTTTTTCTTAACTGTACTAATAATAGGAGACACAAGAATCTATACATTATTTAACCTGCATCTTGCTAATTTCTTCATTTCAGCACTTACAGAATCCTGCCAACTTCCATAATGCAGCCACAGAGCTTCTGGACTGGTGTGGTGATCCGAGAGCATTCCAGAGACCTTTCGAACAGAGCCTAATGGGCTGCTTGACGGTATGACAAATTCCTATGATGCTTGATTAGAGATAAGAACCTATTTTCCACCCAGACACAGAGGCAGCTTACATCATTAATAATACAAGTGCTGTGACACTTTCTCGATAATGTGACAGGATGTGGGCACCAAAGTCACATTTCTCTATAATTCTATTCCCCACTCTTTAGTAGTAGTATTAATAATAATAATAATACTGTAATACTACAAGCAGCCCGGTGTGATAAACTGTAATAATCACAGTGCAAAAGTTTGCTTCTGGCTTAGCGTTGATTTGGTGTACATTGCAATTACTTTTGATGTAGCATGTATTGGAGTGCACTAAATTTGAAATAAAAAGCTGTGCTGATCTTGGCACAGTGAGCATGTAAATATGTGCCAATGAACTGCATACATAATTACTTCTAATGCAGCAAATTGTGCTAAAGATGAGCACAATCGTTTACTTTCTACTTAGTGCTAAAATTTTAGCAGAAACCAAGAAATGAAACAGTAAGCACTGGATCCCCAAGTTGGGGACACACAGATCTCTGGGCCCCACTGGTATAGGACCTTTGCACAAGGAGGCCTCTGAGTAGAGAGCCATCCCCTCCACAAATAAAAAGAAGAAATTTTGGAACCCCACTTTAATGGATTAGTAACACCTACTTGGTCCAAAGGAGGCATGTGGCTTTGTTCTAACTGCCACTGTCTTTTAAATGGTGGTTTGAGTGATATTGATCAGTTCAACCCTGCCTGATATATAAGATATCAGATGAACTACTGCCATTTTCCAAGATAGCGGCAGTGAAAAAGAAGTGGAAGATGTCAGATTCCTGCTTGGCACCAGGTATGTATTTGTGGTCCATCAGGGGATTCAGAAGGTTTGGGTGCCCTTTGATTGAAGACCAGCCTGTGCTGAGTACCCTGGCTCAGGGTGCCAAGATACAGAATCTCTAGACCAGAAAACTCCCATAGTGGGCCCTGGGTATTCTGTGCTCTGTTGCTGGCCTCCACCCCTTCAGGGAAGAGTGTTGTAGAGCCGCAGGGAGCTGCCACTGTTTAGCACACACACACCCACACACACAAAAAGAATCTATAAAAACAACCAACAAAGTGGAGGTGTGCTGTGAAAAAAAAATGCATAGACCCAGTCTTCTTCTGAAGTTTGTTGCTGTCTTCCGCTATGGTGGAGAAGTTCAATCTGTTCAGAACTCTGCTGCACGTCTCATATTCCGCCAGAACCGATATACTCATATCACCCCTCTCCTCAAGTCACTTCACTGGCTTCCGATCAGATACCGCATCCAATTCAAGCTGCTTCTTCTTACCTACAAATGCACTCAGTCTGCTGCCCCTCACTATCTTTCTACCCTCATCTCCCCTTACGTTCCCGCCCGTAACCTTTGTTCACAGGATAAATCCCTCCTCTCAGTACCCTTCTCCACCACCGCCAACTCCAGGCTCCGCTCATTCTGCCTCGCCTCACCCTATGCTTGGAACAACCTTCCTGAGCCCTTACGCCAAGCCCCCTCCCTGCCCGTCTTCAAGTCTTTGCTTAAAGCCCACCTCTTCAATGCTGCATTCGGCACCTAACCCTTACCGTTCAGTGAATCCAGACTGCCCCAATTTGACTGCCCCTATCGGACCGACCGTTCACTTGTCTATTAGATTGTAAGCTCTTTGAGCAGGGACTGTCTCTCTTTGTTAAATTGTATAGTGCTGCGTAACCCTAGTAGCGCTCTAGAAATGTTAAGTAGTAGTGGAGAAGTTGCTTCTGTGCTTAATTTGTCAGAGGTGGGGTCTTACCACTACTGGAGTGTGTAAAATATGCATGGTGGTGGAGGCAGCAGGGCCATCGGAGTCAGCTGACTCACACGGGGTGCTGTGATTGCCGTGGTATCAGCTCTGGGTTTGGAGTCAGGTGCGAATATCTGAGCAGGTATGGTTTTGATGGGAACTTCCGCCATATTGGAAGTACAGTCCGCGGTGGGTAAGCAGACTGCATGGCTCATGAGACAGGCCTCTGGCACACAAGGAATCTTTTGAGATGCAGGAAGGACTCCCCATAGGGGGATTTCCTTCGGAGTTTGTCTGCGCTATGAATAAGGCGTTTTTATTGCAGTAATCCAAACCCCTGGCTGAGAGAGATTTAGGGACTTCCAGGGGGAACATGTCAGGCTGTAAGTAGCCCAGGACATTGTGTGAAGAGCAGGAAATGGCTGCCATGGAGTTGGACTTGGAGTCCCTTGGAGGGGGGGGGGGACTTAGATGAGCAGGATTTTGATGATTCTAGGTGAGGAGGAAGAGATTCCTTCTCAGAAAGAATTGCCTCTTGGTAAGAACCCCTCAGTGGTATGGGTCTTTCATAAAGAGGACTTGCAGGAACTTATTACTTTGGTGTCCTTCCACTCTTTGATGAAGAGCAGGAGGCTCCAGTGGCCCATAAGTTTGGACCGCGGACCCCTTGGTGAAGGGAATTCCAGATCAGGCAAGTCCTTTCCCGTGCATCAGGACATCAGGGACATAGTCCAGGCCCAGTAAGATGTTCCATATGCTCTATTCTGGTTGGCCAGGTCTTGATTAGGCTTTATCCAGTACCAGATCAGGACAAAGAGTTGCTTTAAGGCACTGGTTCTCAACACTGTGGTTTCAGCTGTCACCAAGAAGATTTCGGTGCAGATAGATGGAGCAACAGCTCTCTGGGATCCTCAGGATCGCTGTATGGAGACACATCTGAAGCATTGTTTTGATGTTTCAGCCTTGGTGGTGCAGGCTGCCATCTGTGGTGGTTAGGTGGCCCGGGCATGTTTCAGGTGGGGATAGGACCTCGGATGATTTTTCCTTGGTGAATCTTGAAGTGGCTAAGATTGAAATAGGATCAGCCTTCTTGTCCGATGCTTTGTATGATTTGCTTAAGGCACAAACGATCAGGGACACCCTGGACAGACTCATCCGTCTGCAGGTGGTTTGCCCAGTTATGGAACTCCAGCAGAGGACGGGCTGGTATTCAATTATTATGTAGTGCTGAAAAAGGAAGACTCCTTTCGTCTCATTCTGCACCTCAAAAGGGTCAATTGAGCTCTTTGGGTTTCCTTGTTCTGCATGGAGACTCTTCAGTCAGTCATTGTGGCAGTGCATTCCGGAGAATTTCTCACAGCAGTGGACTTGACAGCGACCTATCTTCACATCCCGATTCTGCAGCAGCACCAGCTATTCCTTCACTTTGCAGTTGTGGAAGAACATTATCAATTTTGTGCAATGCCATTTGGTCTGGCAACAGCGCCAAGAACGTTTACCAAAGTCAAGATGGTAGTGGCTGCGGCTCTCTGTAAGGAGGGAGTTCTGGTTCATCTGTACCTGGGCGACTGGTTGATTTGTGCAAAATTTCATCATGAGAGCTGACAGGTAACTTCTCGGGTAGTTTAATTTTTGGAGTCCTTAAGTTGAGTGATCAATCCGCTAAAGTGCCACTTAATTTCGACGCAGACCTTTGAATATCTGGGAATTTCCTTTGACACTCTTCGTGGCCAAGTGTTTCTTCCATTGCCATGAATCCACATGCTCCAGAATTAAATTCAAAAGTTGCTGAGTCTCTTTTATAAATACACACATCTACTTTCTCATTTCATTCTCAATAACCTACTATTATAGCAAAGCTGTTATGTTAGGTTTATTTTATCGATTTGGTTTATTATCACTAATTTTGTTCATTAATATGCTTGGCAGTTTTGCTGTTTGAATTTGTAACTATTCATATGTTTTGTAGAATTATCTGCTACTTATTGTATCTTCTACAAAAATCATAAATAAAACTTAAAAAAAAAAAAGAGTTGCTGAGTCAGCCAGTTCTGAGTGCCAGGGTCTATCTGCAGGTTTTGGGGTTAATGACGGCCACCAAGAACACCAACCACAGGACCACCTCTATGGCTATTTCCTCGGTGAAATGAGTCTCTGAGTTGCAGACCCTTTCTTGTAGGGTGCCTTTTTTGGAATTCTATGTGGATTGAGTTGTTCTGTGACCAGTCCCTTCCTTGCTTCCGAGGGTTTTGATGCCCTTTCATGTTAACCAGTCTCTCATTCTTCCGGCCCTGGGTTCTTCCAAGGGGTCAGAGGAGCAGTGTACTTTGCATAAGCTGGACGCCTGGAGGGCATTGTGAGAGTATGTGCGGCAGAGAAGAAGTTTCAACATTCGGACTATCTTTTCATCTTGCTCGGGGGTAGTCAGAAAGGTCTGGCAGCATCTAAAGTGACCATTGTCAGGTATATTAAGGAGGCAATTGGTTTGGCGTATCTTCTGTTGGGCAGGTCTGTTCCAGATAGAGTAAAGGCTCATTCTATTAGAGGGCAGACTGCATCTTGGGCATTGAGTTCTTTGGTGTCTTTGGTGGATGTTTGTAAGGCGGCCACCTGGTCTTCCTTGCGCTCGTTTGTCCGTCATTACAGAATGGATGTACAGGCGTGTTGTGACATGGTTATTGGTCAGCTTGTTTTGTCTGCGGGGCTTTTGGGGTCCCTCCCTTGATTACTGCTCTGGTACTTCACACCAGTCATTCTGGGCTGATTCGGAGGGACTCTAAGGAAGGAGAAGTTAGGTACTACATACCAATTTGCTTTCCTTTAGTCCCTATGGACCGACTCAGATCCATCCCTATGCGGAATTCAATTGGTTCTCATGTGTTGGTCTTGTCTCTGTGGTGAACAGTTTATGGAAACAAAAATAATAATCATCATACATAGCAGTTTTTTGGCTATTATTGATTCTATATGATGACTGCATCATGTTAGTTGAAGGCCAGCACTGTCTTGTTAGCTGTAGGTGGATGTGGAAACTGAGCAGTTCACAGATGACAGGTTCATTTTCTTCTTTCCTCTTGTTTTTTTTTTGCATAAATACTGAGGCTTTAAGAGGCTGGGCAGGGCTCTTATTGGCTCTCAAGATTCAGTATTCTTATTCTCCACATCCTGAAAGGCATGCACAAAACACCAGTCATACTGGGCCATTCCGGAGAGACTCTCCTGTCGTCCCCCTTCTCCCCCACTGCTAACTCCCGGCTCTGTTCCTTCTATCTCGCTGCTCCCTATGCCTGGAATAGACTCCCTGAGCCAGTACGTCAGGCTCAGTCTCTGGCTGTCTTCAAGTCTAGGCTTAAAGCCCACCTCTTTGCTACTGCTTTCGACTCCTGACCATGACTCTCTTACTCAGCACCCTCACTTATCACCCCTACCACTGCAATTTCCCCACCCCTAGCTGTCTGTTCGACTGTCCAATTTAGATTGTAAGCTCTGTTGAGCAGGAACTGTCTTTTCATGTTAGTTTGTGCAGCGCTGTGTAAGTCTAGTAGCGCTATAGAAATGTTTAATAGTAGTAGTAGTACTAAAGGAAAGCAAATTAGCAGGTAGTACCTAATTTCGCCTTACGTTTAGGTGCTAAGGAGAAAATTCTATTAATGGCACTCAAAATTTGGTGCCAAAAAAATCTGCGCTGAATGGTATTTTATAATGGGCGTTCCAGGATTGGCACCCTTTATAGAATAACGAGTAACACTGGGATCCACACTCAACTTTGAGTGCGTGGAGTTGTATCAACTGAAACCAGGTGTAAATTCTGGTGTGCAAGTTGAGTGCAGATTCCTTGAATTCTAAAGCATTGCACACACCTTACGGGATGCCCCTGGCCCACCCATTCTCCTCCCATGGCCATGCCCCCTTTGCAGATCCATGCGGAAACACTTAGGTACTATTCTATAAAAGTGTGTGTGTGTTTTTATGTGGATCTGCCATTTCTGCCCCGTTTCGGAACCTTGCATCCATTAGAACGCTTTTCTATGCCAAAAATTTGGCACCAAAGTAGCGCCTAACGTTAGGCACCATTTTATAGAATTTCTCCCTAAGATTATAAAATTAGGGGGAAATAGTATAAAAAGCACAGAACATGTGGAATATAAAAAACATGAATCATGATATTAAAAATAAAATTCGACACTCATTCAAAACATTCAAGAAACAGAGTGTAAAAATAACCTAAATAATGTTGAAAATAAAGTACTATATAATAAATCATATCAAATTCAATATTAATAGCCTGTATAAACCAAAAGCAAGTGTAAACACTTGTTTACATGCATACATCTAATCTTACTTGGCAGGGCATTCCAGAATGCTGGAGCTGCAAGTGCAAAATTCAATCATACGCACGCAGCCAATCTACAACTTTGGCAGAAGGAACTACAAAAGTGTTGCACAAACAGATAGTAACAGTGTGCTTAGGTCTATAAGGATGTAATGAAGACAATAAAGAAAGAATAACTTATGTAGATCTTGGAACATCAAAACCAAGAACTTAAACCTACTAAAGTTGCTGGCTCTTTCAGATCTACCTGGCTAATAATTTTTTATGGACTTTTCCTAACTTGTTTTCACTCCTGCTATGTTGATCACTTTGACTTCATTTTCCAGCAACAGATTCATATGCTATGAAAATCTTTTTTACTATTTGTTTGAATCTGCTTACTGGTTATTACTTTCTATATGTCCCTTCTCAGTCATCTCTTTAGACTGTCAGACCTGTGAGTTCTTGTCCCAAGTAGAGTGCTGCCGAACCCGGTACTCAGACCAGGTTCTGCTTGGCGGCCGGACAACACCGGGTTTCACCTGCGCTGACCACCGTTCCCCAGAGGTTGAGCCCCTAGGTGCGGGCGGCCTGCAAGGCTTACGAGATGGAGCAGGAAGCGGGGTGATGAATGTGACGGCCAGACAGGCAGCAGGCAAGAGAATGATCCAGGTACAGGCAGAGTCAGTAGGCAGGCAGCAGACACAAGAGTAATCCAGGTACAGGCATGGTCAGTAGGCAGGCAGCAGACATGAGAGTAATCTAAGTACAGGCAGAGTCAGCAACAAAGAACAAAGTAGAGGAGAAGCACACTACTGAGCAAGTAACACCTACCAAAGTAGAAGCCGAAGCAAGGATTCTAGGGAGAGCAGCTGATAAAGTGCTGGTGTCTGACATCAGCAGGGAGAAGGGGCACAGCCATAGGACAAGAGCAGAGGAAGGATGAACCTGAAGACCAATAGGAGAGAAGCAAGGGAAGCCAGGCAGAGGAAGAGCAGACCCAGGTGGGTGGAAGCAAAGCAATCAAGGAGCCTGGAAGCCAGGCAGAGAGCAGAGCCAGGTGCATGAAAGCAAAGCAATCAAGGAGCCTGCAGCCAGAGAAGAACTACACACACATGTCTCTGAACAGGCCTCCAAACAGGCAATCCAACCTCAAGCTCCTGGGCCCCTTTCTCACTCAGGGTGAGCTGGTTCTCAGTATGCAAATTGTATGCAGATTAGCATGTTATCCTTTCACGCTCAGGGTGACCTGGTTCTCCAGAGGCAAAATTAAACAGGTCTTACCAACAGCATATTCAGGCAATTCTTTATTCCAGCCCCTGGGCACAGTTCTTCTAGCTTAAATACTTTATACATATTTACATATCTTCACACTGAGCCTCCCCACACAGATTCCTGGGCTCAGCAATAACCTCAATACTTTGGGGACTTGTAACCCCAGGCTTTGCAGCCTGCTTCTCAGTACTGGGACACACAGCCCTACTTCTTCTTTGGACCCCCAGTCCTTTCTTTGAACACACAGTTCCTCTAAGTACTGAGGCTACACAGTCCAACACTGTGGACTTCCCAGGGCTCTCCCCGGTCCTAGTAACCTCCATCTATTCTCCTAGCGCCCTCTAGTGGCCTACCCCGGACATTTTTAGGGGAACATCGCCATCTAGTGGCCTGCCCCGGCTAGGACAGCCTCTTATTTATCACATACCCCCCACCCTTAAGCTAATTGCTGCTCACCCTCAGCAACCCTTTAAGTCTTCTCCACTGAGGAGCAGCAATTCTACACAGGGGGCATACTCTTTTTCAGGCTCATCCCTGTTCTATCCCTGGGCCTCATCACCCCCATCTAGGCTCCTCATTCCCCTCTTAGCACATCACATGGCCCGGGCCCTTCCCATTCACTAGGCGTTGAGAAGCTCTCACTGCAGTGAGCCCTATCTGACCCTTGTCCCCTGCAGCCCCCTCCTACCTCCTGGGCGCCCGACGATACCATGTACCCTCTGAGGGAGGGGTCACCTAGCTCGCCCAGGTCCCTCATCTTTCTCTTAGCACCTCACATGGCTTGGCCCTTCCTCCCATTCCCGGGGACCTGAGGTGCCTAACCGCAGCAGGTCCTCTCTGACCTCCCAACTGCAGCCACCTCCTCCTGGGGCATCCGACCTCACCATGATCCCTCCGAGAAAGGGGTTACCTGACGACTCTTCTCTTAGCACTTCACATGGCCCGGGCCCTTCCCTAGGGCACCCGCCGATACCATGCTCCCCCAGGCTGGCTCCCTGCAGTAGGTCCCTTCTGACCCTCATCCCCTGCAAGTCCCAAAACCTGGTTCTCAATGTCCATCTTTATTATTGTTCTGTCTCCATCGGCAACCGACTCAGGCAAGTGCTCCCGAAGCCCTGGCCTTCTTCACTGCTGCTTGACCTTCCTCCAGCTTCTCAGGCCTCCATTCTTCCTGGCCGTCAGATGGGGTGCAGCCTGCAATCACACAAAAACAAATCCAAGTGTGGCCTGTTTATTCTCCTGGCCCCCACACTTGCGCTGCACCTCCCTGTGGGTGTGTGTGTTTGTGGCCTCCTCCATCCCCTACAGCCAAGCCTCCAGAATCTTACATATCCACCCTCCCCAGGTGCCCTTTACCTGGGGTAGGTGAGCAAAGTGCATTTGCTAGTGTTGGCCCCCTTGACAGGCTTCTAGAACACCGGCCTCTGGAACCTCCAAGGACACCTCCATCTCACACCGGCCCCTCATCTGGTCTGATCTGGAACCCAACTGCTCCCACGTGGAAGTTCAGTGCAGATCCCACCACTGCCACCACTTGTGAAGATGAGGCTTCTGGTCCCACTCTCCAGCAGGCCTCCCTGACCTGTGGCCTCTGAACAGCCAATCCAACCTCAAGCTCCTGGGCCCCTTTCTCACTCAGGGTGAGCTGGTTCTCAGTATGCAAATTGTATGCAGATTAGCATGTTATCCTTTCACGCTCAGGGTGACCTGGTTCTCCAGAGGCAAAATTAAACAGGTCTTACCAACAGCATATTCAGGCAATTCTTTATTCCAGCCCCTGGGCACAGTTCTTCTAGCTTAAATACTTTATACATTTACATATCTTCACACTGAGCCTCCCCACACAGATTTCTGGGCTCAGCATTAACCTCAATACTTTGGGGACTTCTAACCCCAGGCTTTGCAGCCTGCTTCTCAGTACTGGGACACACAGTCCTACTTCTTCTTTGGACCCCCAGTCCTTTCTTTGAACACACAGTTCCTCTAAGTACTGAGGCTACACAGTCCAACACTAATGCTTTAGGGACTTCTTACCCCAGCCTGTTTTTCTTCCTTGAGCACACAGTCCACCACAAGTCCATAGGATTTAGCCAGTTCTTTCCAGGGGGATTCTCTTTCTTCAGCTACCAGCTCTCTTCTCTTTTTTTCACATCCCAGGTGGGGTATAAAGTGGTTAATTAGCTACACAGGACCCAGCCCATAACCTCCTACACCTGTGGACCTCCCAGGGCTCTCCCCGGTCCTAGCAACCTCCATCTATTCTCCTAGCGCCCTCTAGTGGCCTACCCCGGACATCCTGGACATTTTTAAGGGAACAGCGCCATCTAGTGGCCTGCCCCGGCTAGGACAGCCTCTTATTTATCACAGTGTGTTGAAGGAACCCTGCGCAGCCCAAGGACGCCACTTGCGTTGAGGTAGGGGACATGACATAGACTCACTTCATAAGGGAAGTGTTCTATCCCGTTTAACCAGTTTTATTGCCCTTCTCTCAACCTTTTCTTGTTGTACTATATCCTTTTCAAAATAGGACAACAAAAACTTCCCAGCCTACCTCAATAAGTTGCCTGTACATGTTACATCTTATAAATTCCAGAAAGAAGCTCTCTTTGGCATAATGCAAGTACTATGGTGAGCGTTAGCAGTAAATCTGGGAGACTAAGATCATACTGGTTTGTGCCAAACTAACTCATTTGGAGAAATTGCCCCCAAGACATACCATCGATATATACAGAGGCCTAATGATATCCTCAATTTTGTTCTCCATTCCTTTTTTATTAATCCTTAGATTTGTTTGATTTGATTTTTTTTTTATCAAGACACATTGGGCTGAAAAATTTCAGTATATTATCTACAATGACTCCAAGGTCTTTTTCTTGGGTGAGGACACGTAACACAGAATCCAGCATTTTGTACCTGATGGCGGCCTTCCATACCCGCTGTCGTGCATGCCCGTGGTGCATCCCAGTTGTTATATGGCTTGTAGCAGGATGATGGAGGGGCGTGGTGGAGTGACATCAAGGGCCGAGGAGCTTTTCGGCAAGCCCATCCCCACCTCGAGTTCCTTTGCAACTGGTTCTGTTTGTCTCCTGGTTCCTGCTGGCCAAGTCCGCTTGTCTCCTGGTTCCTGCTGGCCAAGTCTGCTTGTCTTCTGGTTCCTGCTGGCCAAGTCCGCTTGTCTCCTGGTTCCTGTTTGCTAATCCTGCTTGGTCCCTGGTTCCTGCCTTGTCAAGCTTCAGCCTTGTCTCATAGCTTCCTGCTGTGTCAAGCTTGTGTCGTGCTTCCTCGCCTTCTACACCGGAAGTGACCTTGTCTCCTGGTTTCTGCTTGCTAGTCCTGCTTGGTCCCTGCCTTGCCAAGCTTCAGCCTTCGCTTCTAGCTTCCTGCTGTGCCAAGCTTGAGTCTTGCTTCTTCGCCTTCTACTCCAGAAGTGACTTGTCTGCTGCGGTCCTAGGGCTCACCATCCAGGTTCACAACACCCAAATTAAATTCCATCTAACATTTAAATCCCAAATTTCTTTGTCTGACAGGATCCTTCTGCAAACCCTCACCATTTTCTGTTGATTTTCAATAACACTATGTCATATGCATGTTTGATCACCTCACTCATCACTCTATCTTCAGATCGTTTATGAATATACTAGCCGTTGAGCCCGTAAAAATGGGCTGGTATTGAGGTTTTCCTACCCCCGCGGTCACCACCGCTCCCCTCCCCCCCGCGAAGTCGCCACCGCTTCCCCCCCCCTCGAAGTCGCCGCCGCCGCCACCCCTCCACCTGGCCCGGGCCCTCTCTTTACTTTTGAACTTACACATCCATTCGCCGAACGCAGCAACGCACATCAGCTGAGCTGCCCCTTCCTTCTCTGCCTGTGTGTGTCCCGCCCTCGCTGACGTTACGTCACAGGAGGGCGGGGCCACAGGCAAAGAAGGAAGGGCTCAGTGCAGCTCAGCTGATGTGCATTGCTGCGTTCGGCGAATGGATGTGTAAGTTCAGAAGGGAAGAGAGGGCCCGGGCCGGGTGGAGGGGTGGCGGCAGCAACCTCGGCGGCGCAGTTTCCCTCTCTGTCCCGCCCCCCCCCCCGTCATCACGTATTGACGCGGGGCGGGACAGAGAGGGAAGTCTCTACTGCGCATTTGCGAGTGAGTTGGTCACTCGCCATTTATATGTTTGATTAAACAGTTCTTGTGCCAGTACAGACCCTTGGGGTGCTCCACATTGATAACTGACCGTTTAATATTCCTACTCTATTTCCTGTCTTTTAACCAGTTTGCAATTCACAAAAGGAACGACCTCCTATCCCATGACCCTTTAATTTCTTAGTCTGTCATGAGGTACTTTTTAAAATACCTTCTGAAAATACAAATAGATTGTATCAACTGGTTCACATTTGTCCACTTAATTATTTAGTTCTTCTAAAAAATTTAATACATTGCTAAGCCAAAACCTATGCTTGAATCTATGCTGATTCATTCCCGTTACGCTGTATCAGCACACTGGGCTGACAGTTTCAATGGTTTTGCTTGGACTGATGTTAGGCTCACTAGCTGGTGTCCTTTTTAAAAATTGGCATTACATTGACCACCCTCCAATCCTCTGGTGGTATGGCCATTTTGAGTGTTAAGTTACAGATTACCACTAACAGATTAGCTATTTGAGTGAATGCTGTCTGTCCAAGCAATGTGTTTCTCTTGAGTTTTAAAATTTGATCAATTACATCTTCCACACTTACAATGATATGTTTTAGTTGCATCTGATCTGGCTGGCTGGTCAGTTGAGTTTTGCAGTTTGCCAGGTGTTGTTGGAGAGATGTTGACTGTTTGAGCCAAAAGTTGGGCATGCCATCTGAGACGGGATCTTCAAATTTGGGGATTTTTTTTTTTTTTTAGTTCTCTTGCTGGTATTTCAGGCCATTATGCAGATTTTATATTTGTCTTCTTCATGTTCTCCTGTAGGTTAGCTAGCTATTCTGCTTCTTGGTTGTGCTCTACTGGGTCCACAGGTAAATTTCTCCAGGACTTTTCTCTTTCAGATTTAGTTTGTGAGGTCACCACACCAGTGTTCTCCACCAGTTCTATGTAAAATTGTTATGAGTTCTGTCTAAATATTTTAGTTTGATATCCTCTTTTCCTTTTTTTTTTTTTTCATCTCTGTGGGTTTTGTGCTTCTCTTACTCTTTTCAATGTATTGATGGAACATATGAAGTGGATCTTTCTCCTTATCTTTTATAGGACTTGTGCCCTGCACCGTTTGGTTGCCTTTCTGTGGATCGTTTCTAGCCCGTCTCTCTCTCTCCCTCTCTCTTTTTTTCAATAATTCAATTTTTATTTACATTTGAAAAATGTGAAACAACTGTTTGGTACATAGAAAGTAAAATACTAACAATACAAAATGAAAAAAGCAGCTAAGTATCATACATACCAACATACATCAAACTACGTAATAGTCTGCCTGCAGGTACACAATTGCTCCTCTCTATCCTTTCAGAGGTGCAGCTTCTAGAAGTGAACTCGGTATTCTAGATGAAGCCTCACCAACAATTTGTACAAAGTCATTCTTTCCTCCTTTTGCAGTGCCTCATTCTATGTAACCCAGAATTCTTCTGGTTTGAGCTGCCACCTTGTCATACTGTTTGTTATTAGCAAGGAGAATGCCACCTGTTCATTCTAACTTCACTTCTGCACAGAAGGTTTATCAATTCTTTATCAGTAGAATTCCTAAAATGACCTTTGAAAACAATTACGCTGGAACATCATTACTTCTGGCTTATAAATTAAAAAGCACTTAGCCTCTGGCATTAATAGAACATCTGCATTTCAGAAGGGCTCAAAGCAGCTTTGTACTATTAACAAATGGCCCTGGAATCTCACCTAAGAAGAATCACTGGGAAGGCTTATAGTGAGAGATCATCCAAAAATTAGTTCCAGAAATAAATGAATTACAGCTGGACTGTTGCTCTGGAGGTATATCTTTCTTACAAAAACTCTTTAGTAGAAATGGTAGTGCACTGCAAGCATTCTCTACCCTGCATTTTTATAGAAGGCTAGATAATGTGAAGTAACTAGCTTTATCCCTGATTAGGTGCATGATGAATGCTGCAGACCCAATGTTGTACTGCCAAGTCAGAGAAGTATGGGTGTCTTGCGTCTGGCTGTAGCTTGGAGCTATGTCTCTAGCCTCTTTTGCTTTCAAAGAGCTCAGCATAGAGTGACATACAGTATCCAGCAAATTGTGACAGATGGCTGTATGTCCTTACTAAAATGTCAATGTGAGAACTCAATCTCAAACAAAAGAAATAAAATCATTCTTTTCACTATTAGGGCTTTTATGTCCTTTGGATAATAAAGTATGCATCTGGGATCATTTTCTTTAGTATGTTAAAAGCCACAGCCACATTAGGCCTTTTGTATCAATTTAGAAAGTAGATGTAGTGGAAATCGTGAATCTGCTTGTATATCCAAGCAGGCTCTTAAATCACTTCGGAAACATGAGCCATTTTCGCTCTGTGCTAGAGATTGCTTTGTGTCTTCAAATCATACTTACTCAATTTGCTGGTTAAAATGAATTCTTTTTTTTCTTTTTTTTTTTTTTTACATATTTTAGAATATCTTAAATTTGAATGTTCTTGAAATATGACTTTTCAGGAAGTATTACTGTCTGATGCCCTCTCCTCATAACCTTCTTTATTTTCATGTTTTATTGTGATTACACTTTGCTAGTAGAAGCAAGTATTCTAACCACAGAAAGTTCTGGTTTTGTTCAGGAATTCCAAAGTGAATATACATGCAGCACATTTGCATAGAGTGGAAGCTGTGCATTTACATAAGAACATAAGACCCGCACTGGGTGAGACCAATGGTCCATCTAGATCAGTATCCTGCTTCTAACAATGATCAATCCAGGTCACAAGTACCGGGCAGAATCCCAAAAAGTAGCAAGTTCCATATTACCGATCCAAGGGATAAGCAGTGGCTTCCCCAATGTCTGTCTTAATAGCAGACTATGGACGTTTCCTCCAGGAACTTGTCCAAACCTTTTTTTAAATCCAGATATGCTAACTGCTGTTATCATATCCTTCTGCAACAGTTCCAGAGCTTAACTAGTTGTTAAGTAAAAAATATTTTCTCTTATTCATTTTAAAAGTATTACCATGTAACCTGATGGAGTATCCCCTAGTCTTACTATGTGAAAGCGTGAATAATTATTATTATTTATTGCATTTGTTTCCCACATTTTCCCACCCATTTGCAGGCTCAATGTGGCTTACAGAGTCTTGTTATGGTTTTGTCATTCCAGGATATTAGATATGATTAGTGATGTAAAAGTGTTAAATAGGGAAAGAAGAATAGGTTTAGGTGGATAAATAAAGGCATTAAAGAAATTAGACTGTCATTACTGGGCGAGTTGGCGATGTGCTTTAGTTAGGTTATGGGTTTTCTTTGTAAGACTTGTTGAAGTGATTTAGTAAGGTTATGGGTTTTCATTGTAAGCCTTGTTGAAGAGATGTGTCTTCAGAGATTTTTGAAAGTTGGTTCTTTCTTCGATGGTTTTCAAGGTAGTAGGTAATGCATTCCACAACTGCGTGCTCATGTAAGAGAAGGTAGTTGCATGCATCTGCTTGTATTTTAGTCCTTTGCAGTTGGGGAAGTGTAGATTCAGAAATTTGCGCGATGATCTTTTGGCATTTCTGGGCGGTAAGTCCACAAGGTTTAGCATTTAGGTTGGAGCGTCTGCGTGGATGATTTTGTGGACAATCGTGCAGACCTTGAACGTGATGCGTTCCTTAAGTGGGAGCCAATGAAGTTTCTCTCTTAGGGTTTTTGCACTTTCATATTTAGTTTTTCCAAATATGAGTCTGGCAGCGGTATTTTGGGCTGTTTGAAGTTTTTTGATGTTCTGTTCTTTGCATCCAGCGTACAGTGCATTGCAGTAATCCAGGTGACTCAGTACCAATGATTGTACCAGGGAACGGAAAACGTATCTCGGGAAGAAAGGTTTTACTCTTTTGAGTTTCCACATGGCTTGGAACATCTTTTTCGTTGTGTTCTTCACGTGGGCATCAAGTGTGAGGTTTCGATCAATGGTAACTCCAAGAATTTTCAGATTTTGTGAGATGGGAAGGCAGCAGTATGGTGTGGTTATGGTGGTGAAGTTGTTTGTGTTATGTTGTGATGTGAGTACAAGACATTGTGTTTTTTCTGCGTTGAGTTTCAGTTGGAATGCATCCGCCCAGGAGTGCATGATTTGGAGGCTTTGGTTGATCTCGTTGGTGATTTCATTTAGGTCGTGTTTAAACGGGATATAAATCGTGACATCATCTGCATATATATAAGGGTTGAAGTTTTGATTGGCTAGTAGTTTGGCTAATGGTATCATCATTAGGTTGAAGAGGGTTGGTGAGAGGGGGAATCCTTGGGGGACTCCACATTCAGGTGTCCATGGTTCTGATATGTCTGTCTTCGTTGTTACTTGGTATGATCTTGTGGTCAGGAATCCTCTGAACCATTTGAGAACTGTGCCTCCTATTCTGAAGTATTCTAGTATATGTAATAGTATTCTGTGATTGACCATGTCGAAGGCACTGGACATATCAAACTGTAGGAGGAGTATGTTGTTGCCGGTTGCAATTGCTTGTTTGAATGAGTTCATCGCAGACACTAGAACAGTTCTGGTGCTGTGATTCGATCTAAATCTTGATTGGGACTCATGCAAAATTGAATGTTTCATCACTATGCCCTCCATGAGTTTGGTTATGAGGGGGATAGATGCTACTGGGCGGTAGTTGGTTATGTCCATTGTGTCTTTCTTGGCATCTTTAGGTAGAGGAGTGAGTAAGATGTTTCTTTTCTCCGTGGGGAAGAGACCATTTTGAAGTCTGTAGTTTAAGTGTTCTGTGAGGTCTGTTTTGAATTGTTTAGGGGCTGATCTAATTAAGCTGGTCGGGCAGATGTCTAATTTGCATTACGACTTGGCGTATTTGCCAAGCGATTGTGAAATGTCATCGAGTGAGAGCGTGTCAAAGTTGGTCCATGATCGTTTCATATTATTTCATGTTTACCTGTTCTACTTCACTCATGATTTCATATACCTTTATCATGTCCCCACTCAGCCATATCTTTTCCAAGCTCTTAAGCCTTTCCTCATTCATCCCCTTAATCATTTTATTTGCCGTTCCTTTTAACCTTTTCTAATTCTGCTATATCTTTTTTGAGATACAGGGACCAGAATTGCACACAATACTCAAGGTGACGTTGCACCATGGAGCAATACAAAGCATTATAACTAGATTCTTTGATTTATTTTCTATCTCTTTCCTAATAATTACTTGCATTCTGTTTGCTTTTTTTGGCCGCCGCTGCACATTGGGCAAAAGATTTCAGCCTATTGTTCACGATGACACCTACTCCTAAGGTGTAACCTACCATCTTCCCAATGTACATCATTTTGCATTTGTCCATATTAAATTCATCTGCCATTTGGATGTCCAAATTTCCAATTTCCAAAGGTGTTCCTGTAATTTTTCACACTCTACATATATTTTAACAATTTTGAATAATTTTGTGTCATCTGCAGATTTAATCACTTAACTTGTCATTCCCATTTACAGACCATTTATAAATATGTTAAATAGTACCAGTCACCCTTCTTCACTGAGAGAAATGGCCATTTAACCCTACCCTCCATTTTATTTATTTATTTATTTATTAGAATTTACTTAACCGCCTTTTTGAAGGAATTCACTCTATCCATTAACCAGTTCCTAATCCACAGTAGAACATTGCCTCCTATCCCATGGCTTTTTAATTTTCTCAGGAATCTCTCATGAGTGACTTTGTCAAAAGCTTTGTGAAAAACTAGATATACTACATTAACCGGCTCACCTTTATCCACATGTTAAAAATTAAGCAAATTATGAGGCAAGTGTTCCCTTGACTGCATATTAATTACATATATCCTGAAATCCCAGAGTCTGTCACCTTTTATAGTGCATTTCAACACAAGATACTATGAGGCATATTTTCAAAGCACTTTGGGAGGCTAAGTTCCATAGGTTTCTATGGAACTTTGGGAGGCTAAGTGCTTTGAAAATGAGCCTCTATGTGTTACAGAATAAAACAAGTTAGATGAAACAGGTTAATTGTGATTGCTTTAAAGTGCCCCACACTCCATTTAAAAATAATTAGAATTTTTAAAAAAGAGTGAGGGGAACCAGGTGCACTTCATGCTGCTCTGATAGACCTGGCTCTGGCGTCTGAGGCTGTCATAGAGGTTGCTAAATCTTCAATCTGTTCAAAATTCTGCTACACGACTAATATTCCGCCAGTGTCGTTATGATCATATTAGCCCTCTTCTCAAGTCACTTCGCTGGCTTCCTAACCGTTTCCACATACAGTTCAAACTCCTCTTATTGATTTATAAGTGCATTCACTCTGCAGCTCCACTGTACCTCTCCACTCTCATCTCTCCCTACATTCCTCCCCGGGAACTCCGTTCACTGGGTAAATCTCTCTTATCTGCACCCTTCTCCTCCACCGCTAATTCCAGACTCTGTTCCTTTTATCTTGCTGCACCATATGCCTGGAATAGACTTCCTGAGCCAGTACATCAAGCTCCGTCTCTGGCTGTCTTCAAATTTAAGCTTAAAACCCGCCTCTTTGATGTTGCTTTAACTCCTAACCCTTATTCACTTGTTCAGAACCCTTATTTTATCATCCTCACTTTAATATTCCCTTATCTCTTGTTTGTCCTGTTTGTCTGTCCTAATTAGATTGTAAGCTCTGTCGAGCAGGGACTGTCTCTTCATGTTCAGGTGTACAGCGCTGCGTACGTCTAGCAGCGCTATAGAAATGATGAGTAGTAACATTATAATTTGTTCTACTTTTTGCCATAATCTGTCTTCTTTTGGTCTTAGTTGATTTGCAGGGAAGGGGAATTCTGTACCAGTTCTGCATTGGGCAGTGGTTCAGAATTCTCTGAGACATAAGTAACTTTGTACTACAAATTAACTACTTACAGTTTTGACTTGTATACAGCTTTTTCTGAAAAGGACTCAGAATGACTAACAGCTGAATCTGTGGTTAATTTGTAACTCAGAACACTAACTGGAAAATATGATACTGAGAAATAAAAGTTCACTGGCCTGACATGTACCACACATTATGAAATAAGATACAAAAGTTGCACCCATCATCATGTTTTAACAGATGTATTCTTTGGTCTGTAGCAGGGGCATAGCCAGACACCCAATTCTGGGTGGACCTGAGCCCAAATTGAGTAGACACAACAACCCCTGCCTGGCATCTTTCACTTCCCCAGGTGATCGGGGAGCATAGCATTACTATGTGAGTGGCAGGGGGTGGCAAGTGCCACCCCAATAAAACAGTTTGCCAACCTTTTCCCACCCAAGTTGTAGTTGAATATGAGTTAAATTCAGGTATAGTAGGTATTGTCCTATCTCTGGAGGGCTCTGCTTGTACCTGAGACAATAGAAGGTTAAATGACTTAACTAAAATTTGAAGGAGCTATAGTGGGATGGTGAACCCTGGCTTTGCTGGTTCTCAAACCACTGCTTTAAGTATTAGGTACAGCTTATACATACCAACCATGTTTGGTAACTCAACAGTAAACTAAAGGCCAGCAGATCTGAAGCCTAGTGGCCATTTAGCAACCTACCAACCCCCCCCCCCCCCCCACCTAATAGGCAAATCATGTTATAGTTGCCATTAATCACAAGATTTCTGTGCTGCTGAACACCACATGGCCAACAGGAAGATGCTTGACTAGGGAGCTAGGGATGACTGGGAGCCAAGTATTAAAGTACTTATGTCTAGCATACTGCAAATATTGTTCTGTTTAATATGTTTTATTATGGTGCATTATTTTGATTTTTTTTTGTGGCATATAATTCCTTGAGTGTATTCAGTGTGCACATAATCACCAGAAACAGTGAAACTGGGGTGACAGCTGATAGAACTGTACCAGAGCCACAAAGTGAAGGCTTCCTTACTATGTTCAGAAGTCTCCCACTGTCCTCCTACTGCTGACTCAGGAGTTGCCCTCCACTCCAAAGATTTTAATTTGCTCAGTCCTGTTGCACTCCACCACATACCCCACCCTTGCCCTGCCACTTTAGCCTCCCCAGATAGCTGAGTCACTGACTGCATCTGTTTCTCTGGATTTAAAACTAACTGATGATTTCGTAACTAATGAGACACAGAATCTAAGCAAACCTGTAGAGAAGAAATATCAATATGTTCTGGATCTTGTAGCAGAGCAATAGGGTATTGTTTGCATTGAAATAGAAGGAGATAACAAATTTTTAGATCAGGGTAGCCAGTGGGCTCAAAACTTGATTTTCTTCTTCCCTAAGCGATCATACATTTAAAGTGGTTATTCCTGGCTCCTCATTTCAAGAAAAGGCACTCCACTGTGGAGTACCACAGGGGTCCATTCTTTCACCCTTGCTTTTTGCCCAATGTGCAGCGGCGGCCAAAAAAAGCAAACAGAATGCAAGTAATTATTAGGAAAGAGAGAGAAAATAAATCAAAGAATCTAGTTATAATGCTTTGTATTGCTCTATGGTGCAACGTCACCTTGAGTATTGTGTGCAATTCTGGCCCCTGTATCTCAAAAAAGACTGTACTAGCTATCCCTTAGGTCGAGAGTTTGGCAACAACTAGTGTATGGTCAATAAGGTCAAACACAGCCAAAAGGTCTAAAGAAACTGCAAGCACTAACTTACCCTTATCTAAATGTAAATGATTTCACTTAGGACTGAAGTCAGGACTGTCTCTGTGCTGTAGTGAGAGCATAAACCCAACTGCCATGAGTGTAATGCTAAGATCTTTTCTGTATATGATGAGAGTTGTGAATGAACCATTTTCTCAGTTATTTTTGAGAGAAAGCACAAAATAGAAACGTAGTGATAGTGAGTTGGTAAAGTTGGAGCTAAGGAAGGTTTTTTCCAACACTGGACAAACTATGGCAGATTTCCATAGCTTAGGGTACAGTCCCTAAGGTGAGGCTACGATTGACTACTCACAATATAATTTGGAGAAGGCCATGGGTAGAAAGCTTAACCTGTTCTGTTGGAATAGGGTCTAAGGAACAAGTTGTTGCTTTAAGAGTTGAGAGAATGTTTCCAGGAGAAAGTGGGGACTGTAGTTGAAAGAAGGACCACTTAGAGCTCCCTATTAGAGATACATCTTCCTGAGAGGATCCTTTAGGTGTAATTGTAAATTCCCTCTCTAAGGAGGGATCTGTTCTATTTAGGGGTACTTTTTTTAGGTATATTAAAAGCAAGAAGCTGATAAAAGAATAGGTTGGACTGCTAGATGATCAAAGGGTAAAAGGGGCAATCAGGGAAGACAAAGCCATAGCAGAGAGCTTAAATGAATTCTTTGCTTTGGTCTTCACCAAGGAAGATTTGGGTGAGATACTGGTACCAGAAATGGTATTCAAAGCTGACAAGTCAGAGAAACTGAATGAAATCTCTGTAAACCTGGAGAATGTAATTGGGCAATTTGACAAATTGAAGAGTAGCAAATCTCCTGGACTGGATGGTATTCATCCCAGAGTACTGATAGAATTTAAAGATGAACTTGCGGAACTATTGTTAGTAATATGTAATTTATCTTTAAAATCGAGTGTGGTACCAGAAGATTGGAGGGTGGCCAATGTAATGCCAATTTTTAAAAAAGGTTCCAGAGGAGATCCAAGAAATTATAGACCAGTGAGCTTGACGTCGGTGCTGGGCAAAATGGTAGATACTATTATAAAGAACAAAATTACAGAGCATATTCAAAAGCATGGATTAATGAGACAAAGCCATCATGGATTTAGTGAAGGGAAATCTTGCCTCACCAATCTATTAAATTTCTTTGAAGGGGTGAACAAGCATATGTGCAGCGATGGCTAAGAAAGCAAATAGAATGTTAGGTACTATTAGAAAAAAAATGGAAAACAAAAATGAGGACATTATAATGCCTTTGTATCCCTCCATGGTGTGACCGCACCTTGAATATTGTGTTCAATTCTGGTCGCCGCATCTGAAAAAAGATATAGTAGAATTAGAAAAGGTACAGAGAAGGGCGATGAAAATGATTAAGGGGATGGGAAGATTTCCCTGTGAGAAAAGGCTGAAGTGACTAGGGTTCTTCAGCTTGGAGAAAAGACAGCTGAGGGGAGATATGTTAGAGGTCTATAAAATAATGAGTGGAGTGGAACGGGTAGATGTGACGCGTCTGTTTACGCTTTCCAAAAATAGTAGGACTAGGGGGCATGCGATGAAGCTACAATGTAGTAAATTTAAAATGAACTGGAGAAAGTTTTTCTTCACTCAACGTGTAATTGGGCTCTGGAATTTGTTGCCAGAGAATGTGGTAGGGGTGGTTAGCTTAGCGGAGTTTAAAAAAGGTTTGGACGGCTTCCTAAAGGAAAAGACATAGACCATTATTAATTGGACTTGGGAAGAATCCACTATTTCTGGGATAAGCAGTATAAAATGTTTTGTACTTTTTTGGGATCTTGCCAGATATTTGTGACCTGGATTGTCCACTGTTGGAAACAGGATGCTGGTCTTGATGGACCTTTGGTCTTTCCCAGTATGGCAATACCTATGTACTTATGTATTTATTTAGTTGTTGCATTTGTATCCCACCTTTTCCCACCAATTTGCAGGCTCAATGTGACTAACATTGTTCTGTCTTGGCAGTCACCATTACAGAGTAAAAGATACAATTAGTATTACATAAAGAACATGGGTGACATAGAGGCTCATTTTCAAAGCACTTAGCCTCCCAAAGTTCCATAGAAACCTATGGAACTTAGCCTCCCAAACTGCTTTGAAAATATGCCTCATTATAGAATTAAACAATCAGTATGCAGAGGTCGTATTCACAATAGATAAGGCGTAAATGCGATACAGTTCTTATGATGGATCCTTGGAGTATGCTTTGTTGAAGAGATAGACGTGAATTGTTTGTTTACTCTTTCCAAAACTACTAGGACTAGGGGGCATGTGATGAAGCTACAAATTAGTAAATTTAAAATGAATCTGAGAAAACTTTTCTTCACTCAACATGTAATTAAACTCTGGAATTCGTTTCCAGAGAATGTAGTAAAAGCAGTTAGCGGGGTTTAAAAAAAGGTTTGGATGGCTTCCTAAAGGAAAAGTCCATAGATCATTACTAAAATGGACTTGGAGAAAATCCACTGCTTATTTCTAGGATGATACACAACCAGCAAGTGGTGGAACACACAATACTCCGAGCTGCTATCTTATAAGGGGACATCTCATACAGTCACTTTAGGCTATTACCTTCCTTTAAATGGTCAGCCTGTCCTGTGTGACAATTTATAATCATTGACTGCTCCCAGCCTTCCGCAGTGCAACAAAAAACATAACTGAAAAGTCTAACCGGTGCTTTACCCATACATTTAAATATCTTAATTCATCACTTTTTTTTATTTTTTTTGTATTTACTAATTGTTGTGATGAGATGCACTAACAGATCGGTAGCATGTCTTTCAGTAACACACACTGTGTATAGGCTGTAGCATTGTTAATGGAGCTTCAGAGAGTTGCAGGAAACGATCAATTAACTGCAAACATTCAACTTTAAACAGCCACAGTCTGCAGTGCCAGGCGCAACTCTCTTGGTGCTCAGCCTGAAGCCAAACTGCCCGTGGCAAACTTGTTTGTTCTATAAACCAGAACCAAACTGTGTCACTTATCTGCGTGTAGTTCCAAGTATACACTTAATCCCGACAGGAGCCTGTTTCGCATTAGCCGCTTTGTCAAGGGAATATTGCCGGTGTACCTGTTGAAACACAGCATAAATAACATATATAACTTTACTGTTATATCCTTTCCTGCATCCTAGCGAACTGTTCAGGACTTACAGTCTCGTTTCATTAACAGCAGATACAGACTGGGAAAGATAAAATGGCGCTGGCGTTCTATTTAAATGATAAGCTCCACCCATAGACAAGACTTACCATAATAATCAATAATAGGAACTCCAACATATCACTACTTACTAGATAATCTGTCTGTTTTCTGATTTATTGAATTGATTAATCTATCTGTTTTCTGATTTATTGAAATTGATTATATCCATTTTGTTACACTTGTTCTTTATGTCTGTCTATGGGTGAAGCTTATCCTTTAAATAGAACGCCAGCGCCATTTTGTAGTTCCCAGTCTGTATCTGCTTTTAATGTTCAGTTGATGGAGGTCTCTTGACCCAATAGCCGTATTTTGAATTGAATGGAGAAGAGCACTAACTGAGAGTGAAAAGAGCACTAAAAAGTGATTGGACCATGATAAAGGCGTGTTAATTAATTACTTTATTTATTGGTACCTATAGCCCACCTTATCCAGAATTGCATAACCAGTTCAGTGAGGCGGGACTGGTGGTTGGGAGGTGGGGATGGTGCTGGGCAGACTTATATGGTCTGTGCCAGAACCAGTGGTGGGAGGCAGAGCTGGTGGTTGGGAGGCAGGGATAGTGCTGGGCAGACTTATACGGTCCGTGCCCTGAAAAGGACAGGTACAAATCAAGGTAAGGTATACACAAAAAGTAGCACATATGAGTTCATCTTGTTGGGCAGACTGGATGGACCTTGCAGGTCTTTTTCTGCCGTCATCTACTATGTTACTATCCAGCTTATAATCGAAAGTGATCGCCAGCCATCTTATGACACAAATCGGGAGATGGCCGGCGATTTCTTAAAAGCGGCGAAATCTGTATAATCGAAAGCGGCATTTTTGACAGCATCGCCGCTTTCCCGTCGCTTCGCTGGCGAAAGTTCAAGGGGGGCGTGTGGGTAGATTAGCGAAGGCGGGACATGGGCGGGCACGGGCGTGGCTACCAGATGGCCGGCTTTCGCCGATAATGGAAAAAAAAAGCGGCGTTAAGCAGTATTTCGCAGGCTTTACTTGGTCCTTTTATTTTCACGACCAAGCCTCAAAAAGGTGCCCCAACTGACCAGATGACCACTGGAGGGAATGGGGTATGGCCTCCCCATACTCCCCCAGTGGTCACCAATCCCCTTCCAAACTAAAAAAATAAAACTAAAAACCTTTTTTGCCAGCCTGTATGCCAGCCTCAAATGCCGTACCCACCTCCATGACAGCAGAATGTGTTGTATCCTCCGACAGACTTTCCCTGGTTGCGATGTGGCTCTCGGGTGAGTGTGACACCTTTTCTGTTAGGTGCCCTGCAGAGTCACATTAGCAATGCATTGTGGTGGGTGTAGGGTACTGGGCTCTACTCCCATGGTGCTTTTCCCCCCTGCTAACTGGGTCAGAGTGTGCCCTGTTTTGTTTCCTGTTGTAGTCCATGTGGTAGTGGCCATTTTTGTAAGCCAGTTTTAGTTCCCTTTCCTGTGTTACCCACGTTAGAGAATGTAGTTCTTACATTGAATGGTGCTGAAAGAGGGCATGGTACACCATTGTGCCAGCTCTGACCTACTGCTAATCTTAGTACCAGGGTACTCTTTGCCAGTGGGGCACAACCTAACATCTGCAGTTAACTGTGAGTAAACGTCGTTATTTCAAGAAAGGACTTTTTCAGAGAGATTAGTCTTCAGGTGTGAACTGGTGTGCCAAAGGTATACAGCAGCAATAAGTCCTAGAGGCTGTAAGCAGGTCCCTGGAGCAACCACAAACCAGAAATAGGAACTCTAAGACATCTACATAGAACCGGAGAAACAGGAATGTATTTCCTTATGTACTGTTTAAAATAACATTATCCGGTTGCACATTTCAAGCTGACATATTCCAATTACCTAATTGAAAATTAAAATGTGTGCTACCTTTGTTGTCTGGGCATTTTATTTTACTAAGAAATTGCCACTACTAATGTGCTAACTTTCTGGCTATAGAACAAATGATATGTTTGTTTCCTAGTGTCAGAAAATAATTGATTAAACAACAGTTTAAAATCCAATAGATGCAATCCCCTGTAAACAAATTACTGCTTAAAGAAATAAAGCCTGAATGAATTTTCTAGTAATCAAACTACAAAATCTGGAGTGAAAACAAATCATGTTCAAAGCACAAAAAAGCCTTTCTGCTAGCTTAGATTATGCTGCAGTGGTGAAGGACAAAGAAAAGAAAATGCATTGTGAATCATTTCCTAGGATCCCTCTTATTGGATTATTTCCTTTATTTTTGGCCATTGTAGTTAAAATGTTCTCAATACTTTATTAAGGACGCAGTTTGAAACTAGCCAGAGGCTCCCAGATTCTATATAGATCGCCCAAATTTAGAGGCCAAGGGCAAATGCTTGCACAAATTAATGAGTTAAGATGGTGTCAACAATCAATAAATGGAGTCAATTGGCATAAATTTGCATGTGTGTGGGCGTCTGCCCTAGTTGCTATTCTATAACATCTGTGTCTAAATTTTATAGAGCACAACTCTAAAGGGGAGTAGCTATGGGAGGAGTATGGTTAGATAGGGGGCATTCCCAGAAGTTAGGTATGATGTTATAGAATAATGCCTTTTCAGTGGCTAAATTGGGTGCTTGTTTTACACCATGTTTCAGCAGGCGTAAATCCATCATCTAACGTTTGTAACAAGATCAGTGCTAAGATAGAGTTCTGCAAAGGATATATTTGGGTATAGTAGGCTTTTGGTGGGTTTTGGAGGGCTCACATTTTCCACCACAAGTGTAACAGTTAGAGTGGTCCCCTTCCCCATACTTCATAGCACTGACTACTAGGCTACTCCAGGGACCTGCTTGCTGCTCTGATAGGACTAGCTATAACATCTGAAGCTGTCATAGAAGCTGGTATGTACTGTTTCTTTTACATATTTGTGGGCGGAGAGGGTCAGTGACTACTAGGGGAGTAAAGGGGGGAGTCATTCCTTTATTCCTCCAGTGATCATCTGGTCATTTAGGGCACTTCTTTGTAGCCTAGTCGTTATTAAAACAGTTCTAGCTCAAAATGTTGTCATTTTTGTCCTGGACATTTTATTTTTGTTCCATTATGGCTAAAAAATGCCCAGGTCTTAGGAATGCCCACATCCGTTAACATACCTCCAGCATTTCCCCTTGAGATTTGGATGCACTGCAGATGAACTGCATAGAACGTCTGGAAAATGGGTTTTGAAAATACTGATTTGGATGTTTTGGTGAGAAAAACGTCCAAATGCTGCTTTATGCCACATTTTTGATGTTTTTCTCTTTTGAAAATTATCCCCTTAGTGTAAGAAAATTTGTGAGTATCATGCAGAAATGCCTGTGGCTTTTTTTAGGGCTCCATAGGATTTACAAATGGACAGCATAAAGCATTAAAACATAATTATATATTATATTTATTAATGCATGATAAATAGTAATGTCTTGTATGTGAACTTAAAAAACTTTTAACAACGGAACATTTTTCAAGCAGCAGTATCCCCTACATGAGGGAAACTTAAGAAAAAGCCATACCTTTATGTAAAGTGGAATATATTAAAGTTGTGCTCTTTGGGCTGAGGACACTAGAGGAAATGTTTGCATCTTCCAGGCAGGGGAGGAGGACACAGAGGTATGATTCAGTATGCTTGCATACATGGGTCCAGAGCCTTGGGATCTGTAGTCCCTTACTTGGTACAGTAACTGCATTGATTACCAGTAAGTCACACAGGAAGGAGGAAGAAGAAAGAATGAAAATGGAAAAATACTGGGTTGCAGTGGCCTAAAAAGCCTAGTGCTAGGCATTATTAAGAAAGGGATAGAAATAAGACAAAGAACATTGTAATGCCTCTGTATTGCTTCATGATGGAGCCTCACTTTGAATATTGAGTGCAGTTCTGGCCACTGTATATCCAAAAAGATATAGCAGAATTAGAAACGGTTCAAAGAAGAGCAGCCAATATGATGGATGGAGCTCCTCTCATATCAGGAAAGACTTAAATGTGTAGGGCTTTTCAGCTTAGAAAAGAGATGACTAAGAGGGGAATATAAGGAGTGAGTTTGTAGGACCACAGGGGGCAGAGGGCTAGAGAGAGATGCAGGACTCATGGAGATGGGTAGAGAGGAATGGAGAAATGCCAGACCCCTGCAGGGTTTGGGGAGATGAAGAGGTGCTGACCTGTGGGGGGAGGGGAGATGACGAGATGTCGGCCTGTGGGGGGGGGGGGGGGATGATGGAGAGATGCCAGGACTGCAGATGGGAGGAAGAGAAACTAGGCCTGGGAGAGAGGAAGAGATGGAAAGATGCTGGACTTGGGGGGGAAGCAGGGTGGGGGGAGAGACCTAAATGAAAAGGGGAGACATACTGGACCTAGGAGGGAGAGCAGAGAGAAAGATAGAGGGAGACTAGATCAGAGAGAGACGGCGAGGGGGAGAGATGCTCGACCAACAAAAGAAGAGAGATGCTTTGAAGAGAAATGCTGGGCCACAGAGAGGAGGTCATGGTAAGAGAGGGAGAGATGCTGGCCTTGAGGTTGTGGAAGCAAGGGTGCCAGGGTAGAGGGAGAGAGAAACATACTGGCTCAAAGGTGGGGGAGGCAGGAAAGAGAGAGGGAGAGAAGATGGACATTAGGAGAGATAGGGACACAGAGAAGAGATGCTGGTCATCATGGAGAGAGCATAGGGGCAATGTTGGACACAGAGGAGAGATGTTGAAGAATGAGTAAGATAGGGACATTGAAAGTGCATATGCTGAACATGGTGTGAGGCTAGGGACAGGGACATGGGGGAGATGGATGTAGAGATAGAAAAATGTCTAAATTACAGGAGACCCTGGAAAAAGTTAAAATACCTTTTTCTGTTTGAGTATTGCTTTTGGCACAGGGTCTCTCTTCTGCTTTTCTCCGTTTCTCTCTTTTTTTCTGAATTTATTAATTGTAATATGTCAGCTTTGGGAAACGTGCATCTCTCGTGCATTTTAGTTTCTCTTTCTGTTACTATGACAGGTTTTCTATAAAGACCTTAAATGTGTTTACTTTTTTGCAGGATTTCTTTATTGGAGCTAGAAGAGACTCCTCCTCCTCCTCCTATCCTCTCCCCCCCGATATCATCTACCTTGAGAGAGATGTTGTTATAGGGACCTCATTTTAATTTTTTCACCTGGGGCCCATTCAGTCTTACCTATGCAATTGCTAGTACACTAAGCAAATATAGCCCACTAAGCCCAGCAGCTAGAAAGCAGATATACACACAAGCCAAAGGTCTTAGTTTTACTGAAGGACTACTGCTGAAGGCTAAATTACCCTTTACTATGTAAAAGGCTTTCAGTGATTTGGAAGGCTATAGAAATATTATACTTTGTTCCTTAATGTTCAAATAAAATAACTTACACAATTTTAAATAGCACCTTGCTCTTGTCTGAGTGGTAAAAATTCTTTTAATGTAGTTTCCAACACTTCATAATAGCACAACTGTTTTGTGACTCTGCATGCTATGTCCGGAGTACTGGGGCACTGTGGGATGATCTTTTGTACAGAATGTGATTGCCTGATGGCAGAGAAAGTTAAAACTGTGAAATCAAATTCAAACTGTGAAAATGCAACCTTAAGCACCTGAATACAAACAATCTGAATGAGCATTAATTTAAAATCTGTTGTTCCAACAAACAAGCAAAAACATTTTTTTTAATGCCAGCATACTTAGTTGGGAGAAAATGCAATGTAGGGGAAGAGGGTGGCTTCCCTTAAGCACTATAAATGTATTGAAAGTGCATTATAATAAGAGGGAACTGTTTCCCGCAAACCTTATAAAGTTTTTTGCGATTAACAAGTCTGTTAGAATGTGGAAGGTGAAGGGAGCAGGTGGAGCAGGTTACAGTATTTAAAGGGCAGTTCTATAAACCTAGGCACTCACATTTACAGACAAGTTACATGGATAAATGTTTAGAATACTAGAATTTATTTGTGTACTAGTAAATCAGGCCCGTTTCTGACACAAATGAAACGGGTGCTAGCAAGGTTTTTGTTGGAGTGTGTATGTTTGAGAGACTGTGTGTGAGAGAGAGAGAGAGCGTGAATGTGCGAGTGTGTGTTTGTGACAGTGAGACTGTTGGGTGGGAGTGTGTCTGCTCTGTCCCCTGCCCCCCCCTCCAGCCACCCAGCGATTCTCCTCTCTCCCCTGCTTCCCCTGCAGCCACCCAGCGATTATCCTTTTTCCTTGCCCCCCCCCCCCCGTATCCACCCAGGGATGCTCTTCTCTCCCCTGCCCCCCCTCCCGCCACCCAGCGAGTCTCCTCTGTCCTCTGCCCCCCTCCAGCCACCCAGTGATTCTCCTCTCTCCCCGCCCCCCCTCCAGCCACCCAGCGATTGTCCTCTGTCCCCTGCCCCCCTCCAGCCACCAACCGATTGTCCTCCCTCCCCTGCCCCCCCCTCCAGCCACCCAGTGATTCTCCTTTTTCCTCTGGTCCCCCTCCAGCCTCCCAGCGATTCTCCATTTTCCCTTGCCCCCCACCGATGCTCTTCTCTCCCCTGCCCCCCTTCCAGCCACCCAGCGAATCTCCTGTCTCCCCTGCCCCTAATGATACCGGCCAAATCTCTGGCCCTCCGCCAACCGTCCAACCTCTGCTGCCGTGCACAGCTCAGTGTGCAGGCCCAGTGAACGCCAGATCGATTCGCCGCTGTGCGCCCACCCTCCCACCTCTGGTTGGTCAGCTTTTGCATGTGACGTAAGTACAGTACTTCACTTCATGAGATGGATGCATCCTTTCAGAGCACACGGATGCTTCAGGCTTCACTTTCTCGGCTTCAGAACATTGGAGGTGCGTTTTATTATATAGGATATGTGCACTTGCATGTTGTACATGGGTCCAAACTACCTCACCCCCCCCCCCCAATAAGATATGATAACAACTCTCAGATCCCTTTGACAGGCCCCTTTTACTGAGATGATATCACCCCCCAACCTGCCAGCAGCGATATCAGTCTAATTTGTTACTATACCCATCCCCCAACTGGGGCAAATGACCAGTTAAGTTGCATACATGCTTTCACCAGTTCTTGGACCGAGGACAAAAATATATCCAATCAGTAACAGATAAATGTACCCCATCTGAGCAAAAGAGGCCTGGACAATCTACTTTTAACAAATCATGTGCAAGCATTAAATCCCTCAAAGCACTCGTAAATGAGATACCTCAGCGTTCAGTCTATGCCAAAGCTTCTCAATAGCATGAACATCCCTGGCATTCCTCCACACAATCCCAGGAATAATCTATGACCCAGTGATCCAAGTACTCAGATATAACAGTACTTGGTCACCAATAACACTCATTTCATCAGGCGAATAAGTGCCACACACTTAATGTGACAAATGTCATTACTGCCAAAATGAATTAAAAAAATAAGGGGTTAAAAATGTCTTGTTTGTGGACGTGATAACTGCTTCCACAACATGCCTCGCATATCAGGCATCTAATCCTTATACCCAGCAGTTTCAAGCCAAGATGAGGTTCCCAGCAAAATTGATGCACTTACTTCTGTGCCCAGAAAATAAAAGAACGTCTACAGAGCTATGCACAAATCTCCAGTAGGACAGACTTTGCAAAAGAAATTATCAGATAACCAATCCTCAGCTCACATATTGTGGTATACATTAGAACACAATTACCCACCCTCTTAATCAATGTGGGCCTCGTACCCAGCTCCGCCACATTAGTGGCTGCTACTATACAAAAAGAAATGGGACCCATAAAGCTTTGGGTCAAACTTACATCATGCCAAGCATTTCTTAAGGGCTTAAATTTAGTTAGATACCGATCTTGATGAGCTAACCAAAATATAACATAAGCTGTGCATATCAACAGATATGCTTTAGCACACCTCCAAGGACCTGGTAACCCTGGTACCTGCTGTAAAATCACCCAGGACCCTTTCCCCATCTGATCTGTCTTGGAGTGATGAATCTTCAAATGCATCTGTACCTCTGACATGCTCATATCACCCCCTAGAGACCCATCTGTCCAGTATCATCTTTAGCCTTTACTACCGACTCATCCACTTTCAAGACTCCATAGAATGCAACAAAAAAAATGCATCTTGAAACAGAAGTACTTCACAGTCAGAAGAAGCCACATTTTGGACGGCCCAAATCAAACTCTGCAGCTCCTTTTAAAGAATAGAAAGATAAACCAGTTCATGCCCAAATTCAGCCCAGATCTAGCATAACCATGCAGCATCTTCCATACCAAAAGTAAGCAACAGGATCTACCCATCCCACTAATCTACAGAGAAAATGCACAGTGGCCAAAGCAGAAGCCACTGAGTTGCTCAACCAGCTATTCAAATGAGCCAGTTGGAAGAATTCCAGAACTGGACTCAAAGGAAATGAAGGTCTCCCATGCTTGCGCAGAAACAATCAAAGTCTCTTCCATCCTCCCTCATAGTACTACTAAGTGCTAGCTGATAATGAAGAGTCTAGCAAGCTTCTAATAACTTCTGCATGATTGCAAGGGGCGCCAAAGCTTGAAACCAAAGCCCCTGGAAATGAAAGAGCAGTGGCAATATCATCAGCAACACCAGGAATGTGTTTGGCAGACTTAGACAGATTCAGAAATAAGCAACATGGAACTATATGCTGTAACAATTTGTTCAAGAGGCCTCCATTATATATTATCAGAGCACCAAATCACCCTCCGATTAGTCAAGCTCACCTAGGAATAATGACAGCTTAGTCGCCCCCAAGAAACTCGAGAAAATGTTAAAAGTCAAAAACCAATTAAAATTGTCTTCTGCACGATAGCAGCCTTATTTTTGCTCTCTTCTTTCCCTCTGTCCCCTTTCTTTCTATCTATCCCCTCATCAGAATCCTTATAAAATGTTTTGCTTCAACTTCCGAGGCACCTGACAATCCAATCGGGATGTTGCACACAATGTGCACCTTGCAAGACACCCAACCTCCTCCTCACCCCCCAGCACTAGACAACTCCCCCCCTTCTAGGCTAGGTCCCAATCTCCAGAATTCCTTTGAATCTAAAGAATCAGACTCCCAGGCGTGCAATGGACTGTTGTCTTCATTCCTAAGCAGGTGCTTTTCTTTATCCATCCTCTTCCAAAACTTTCTTATCCCACAATTTCTTAACCAAATGCCACCTTGCACAGCATTACCCTCTGTCCCTTTCTCCCTGCTCACCTGCCCCATGATCTCTTACAACAGACTCACTCTCTGACAGACTGACCTCTCCATGCTCAGACAATCCAGAATCCTCTGGCTGGGGCACTTGTGTCTCCATTGCTATAGCATCATTAGCACTACATGACCCCCTCCTCCTGCTAACTCTGAGGAGCTGAGGAGGTCACATACGTGGGAAGTGCTATGCATGCTCAGAGCTTTACACTAACAGCCAGATACAGTAACTCCTTGGAAAGAGCCCTTCCCATACCGATCCCTTAGCAAATCGAAAAAAAATGGGCATGCATGAAGGAAATCGCATGCAAATGAGCTGCTCACTGTTAGTTCATTTGCACGCAATTTCCTCCCTAAGGAGGGGAAGCCAGTCGGCCAGCTGAGCATGCGCAGAGCAGCCAAGCGTTATGCTGGATACTCTGCGCATCCCAAAGACAGCTTCATACACACAGACAAGCTGCCTGTATAATAGACGTCTACAACCAATATATTGCCGGGCATTGTACAGCAGAGGGAGAGAATCGGGGATCGGGACATGCAAGGATGCTCAAATCAAAACTATTTGGATGTCTCTTTCGATTATGCCCCTCCAGGTCTCTCTCAGCCATTCACAGCGCGTTTAGCTGCCCCTGGAGGGGCATAATCGAAAGGGACATCCAAATAGTTTTGATTTGGATGTCCTTGCACGTCCCGATTCCCGATCCTCTCCGGTGGTGGTCATTTTGGGCACCTTAGTCGTAAGAAAGACACATCCAAGAGAAGGACGCCCATCACAAAATCTGAAGAAAAAAAAATGTTCAAGTGCTCGTCAGGGACGTCCTTTTTTTTTTTTTTTGAGTGAAGGACGTCCAAGTGTTAGGCACTTGAAAGGATGTCCAAGTGTTAGGCACTTGAAAGGATGTCCCAAATGTTAGGCACTTGAAAGGATGTCCCTGATGAGCACTTGGACTTTTTTTTTTCTTCCGATTTTTGCGATGGGCGTCCTCCTCTTCCCATTGGTCTCCCTTGATCTTTGCATGGGTCCCGCTCACAGCAGCCCCAGCCAGGCATTAACGAGAGGTGCAGACCTCCCGTTAGGGTTTCCATGGTGCATGGGGTCAGAAAACGGCTGTGCATCTGCCTTGTGTGCACATTATAATACTAATTAGCTCATTATAATAACTTTTTGATCATTTGCATTCTGTTTTCGTTAGCTGCTACTGTGACAGGAAAATGGCTCGGAGAACCCTTTTGTACATGTCTTGTTTTACTACTTGCTCACCATGTTGCTGGCTCGTGAAGTTTAGTGCATCTGGCCCTAAGTTCTGAGCTCTGGGCGAGGAACGTCATCCTGGTGCCATCCGATTAAATTACCCATTTGTATGTCTTATCAGTCCTGCTGTCTACTGAAAAGACTTGTTAAAGATAGAACATCGCTTTACCTTGTTGAATGTAATTGTGATAGTATATATATAATTTTGTAATAATACCTGGCACAGTGAAATTTGTTCTGTGACAATTTCAGTACAATCAACTGTGGAAAAAATTGTATCCTTTGGGACTAGGCTTAATAGGGGTATTATTTGGAATATTTCAGCATATTGTTGTACTTCAGTAAGTCACAAACTGAAATTAAATTGAGCAGGCACAACTGGGTGATAAAATGCATCTGTAAATAATTTATTCTAATTGAGAAAGAGGAATATTAGTTTTCCCACTGGTCCTGTTTGAACTGTTTTCCTTTAATTTACCTACAGAGAGCAAGGTGTAAGTTGTCACGTACGTGATGCATGAGTATTAAATGCAGTTTACTAAGGGTTGGCTAGTAGAAGAATCCCCATATGTAACTAGCTGCTTTTACACATGTAAAAAAGCAGCTAGTTACATATGGATAGCCTCACACAAGGGATTTAGCTGGTTAAATCACTTTGAATGTTGACCCCCTTCCAAGAAGTTTCTGAGGCCTTTTTCTCCCATATATAAAAACATAAATATATAAAAAAAAAAAATACATCCATAAGAAATACAGGATTTGGTGAAATAGTATAGTTTTTGATCGATGTTGACACTTGGTATTTTCAGATAGTTGTTGCCCAAATTTATACCGGTTACTAACCAAATTTATACCAGTTACTGCTTTGAGACATTCAGTCATTCCTGACCATGGCCTTAACAATCCTGTAAACATGCATAATTAGACATTGTACTTTTAAATATTTTTTAAATCATTTATTTATAATTTTTCATTTTACAAGGGTCACTTGCAAACAGTAATACAGAGATGACTGCACATTAATACAAGATAAGAAGAAAACAATCCCAACTAGATATATGGATTATATACAATCTTTTTTCTTTCTTAGACCACAAAGTGAAGAAAAATAGGGAGAGTGAGATAAGACAAGGAGATCAATTAAACAGTAAACAGAAAAAAAGAAAACATGGTATTAACCTGATTATCCCCAGATATTACTCATCTAATTCATTATTCCACATTGATCATCTGGTTGGCTTCTTCAAGACCAAATACGGTGTATAGTCAATTCATTTCATTGAGAACATACTTATTGTTCAGATTTTAGTTAGAAATAATACATCTGATTACATTCTCTCTCTTTTAAAAACCAGAAATCATTTAACAATACATATACTTGAGTCTCTAATTCAAATCCCACTGATTAAAGCAATCCCAGTTTTCACAGGCTTCACTCCTTTCGAAGTAATAATTAAGGAAATATTTCTGAGGAAAACTTTAGGAGTCATACCTGGAACTCTGGGAAAAACAATAATCTCGACATTAATCATCCACAATAACATCCACCTTATCATTCAAAGTTTCTGGTCCATTATCATTTTCAGGATCATAACCACTTCTAGCTTGTGTAGAACTTCATTTATTATATCAATTTTTCACTCTCAAAGGGTTTAGTCAAATTGTCCATGTAACTCTCCAATAAGATTATATCTGAAACAAAGTTATTTACTACCACCATCAGGTCCTGAAGCGCCTTCCAGATGGCATTCAATGTAACCTCCATGGAAGCAAAAAACTCCAAGGTGATTTCTCTTGAGGTGTTTAGGAGTGGTTCTGCCGATTTGGGTTCTGCTGTAAACATCTTCCGTTTCAGCATATGCCTCTAACTCACTCCTCCACTCCTTTGGACATGGTGGTTGAATAATTCGGGAGTGATGGAGTTGTTTTTCCAGGTCCAAGAGTGTCAACGCTCCTTCGCCGGCGCTAATCAAAGAACTCGCCAACCCTTTCATCTGTGGGCAGTTCGACATGCAGCCAGGGCCGGTCTTAGGCAGAGGCGACCAAGGCGGCCGCATAGGGCCCCGCGCCTAAGGGGGCCCCGCTCTGCCTCTGCTCCGACCTCCGCTCGCCTCGGACGACCGTCTGCATCATTCGTGATGATCCCGCGGCTTGGCCACTCCACTTCTGGGGAGGGGAGGTTTCATGATAGCATTGTGCTTATTATTTCAATCAGTTTTTTTGTACAAGTTTAGCTTCATTTGTCTTTATTTGAAATTTCATAAATAAAAAAAATTTCTAAAAATGGAATAATCTTATCAATGGGGTGGGGCTAGGGTGGGGGCGGAGCTACGGCGGGGCTAGGATGGGGCACCACCAAATTGGTCTGCACAGGGCCCCGCACTTGCTAAGACCGGCTCTGCATGCAGCGGTCCCACACTTGCTGCTCAGGGAACAAAACGCTGGCCATCAGCGGCTGACCGCCAGTTGTTCCCTTTCAGTTAAGGAAAGTGCAATTGCAGAGAGGGAATTTACATAAAGAAGACAAAACTTCAGAGGGCAGCTGGGCCGCTGGGCATACGAACTTCAGGTCACCATCCTACCACTCTCCCAGTTTGGGACACTCTTTGTCTGGTTTCTACTCAGAGGCCTGTCTGATATGGGTAACTCTTCAGCATAGCCCTCTGAGTCATTGAAACACAGAAGCCCCTCCACCACTACAAGGTGGTGTCCCTTCAGAGGGGCCGTACTTTTAAATATTAAATGTTGCTGTGTGTGTGATGAGGGCAGTTCCCAAAAATCATTTACCCCATTTGAAAATTGCTGGTTGAAACTCCTTTAAACGTCTAATCATTTTTAGTTTCATAAAAACAGTTTAGATTATTGTGCATTTTAGTTCTTGCATTGTCAGTGCCTGATTTAAAATCACCCCTAACGATTTAATCTTTTGAGCAAAATTAATCTCTGTATCTCCACTTGCACAAGATTTGGGGAAAGACAGAACTGGATATCTAGACTGCTCCAATTTGACTGCCCCTATCGGACTGACTGTTCACTTGTCCTTTAGATTGTAAGCTCTTTGAGCAGGGACTGTCCTTCTATGTTAAATTGTACAGCGCTGCGTAACCCTAGTAGCGCTTTAGAAATGTTAAGTAGTAGTAGTATAAATATTCAAAAATATCACCTGCATCTTTTTCATATTCAGTTTTAAACGATTGGATTTACTGTTTGTAAAGAGAAAATTAAAAATCAGTTGTCTTTGAAAAAGTTGTTCCACTTAAAAAATATACTGGACATAAACAGCATGAATTCTATAATAGAGGCCAAGCGTCCCCAGTAAAACACATAATGGTTTCAAAAAGATATTTAAAAAGTAGTACAAAGAGTTGATCCCTATGGCACTCCAGATTAAATATTCATGAAAAAAGAACAGTCATTTCCATTGATCACATTAAACTGTCTCATAGACAAAAAAAGATTTGAACCAGTCATAAACAGTGCCACCTATACCAGTCTCCCTTAATTGTTGCAACAAGGTACTAGGTAAGCTGATTATTGGTGTCTTCACAACACATCACACTTAATGTTTTTTATATTGTGGCTTTTCTTCTTTGTCTGTTTTGTTGCTTTGTTTCTACTTATGTTTTGATTTTGCTTTGGTCTGATATTATATTTTGTTATTACCTATAGACCACTAAAGAAGGCTTTACACTGAAACATAGCCCGTGTAGGATGTAGCGTGTTTTTTTTTTAATTTTACAAAATAAATTTTTTTATTAACATTTCAAATTTTCCAACCAAGAAATCTCTTGTACAGGAAAGTATAGCTATCCAACATAATTAGTTCAATTTTCCTTCTTATCATTAAACGTATCCATTAAGGTAGCTTAACTCAAGTCCACAACTTTGGATTCAAGGTTACATATGGTGGAGTAAAAAGGAAATTTTAATTAAAGATTTAGCCCTGAAATACTAGGAAACCCCCCCCCCCCCTTTATAATTAGAGCTATTTACCCCATGATCCATTTACCTGCAAGAAAAACAGTGAGTTGAGAAGGCTCAGAAAAGATATATTTTACATCTTGATGCCTAACTACACAGAGATATCACAAAATGTAGCGCCTATCTGAAGAACACCTGGTTTAAGTAAAAGAAATTGTCGACGTTTTTTTTGGGTCTCCCTTGTTACATCTGGGAAAATTTGGACTTTAAAACCCAAAAAAGATTTTTGTCTATTTTTGAAGAATAATTTCATCAGCCAGCCTTTATCTGGCACAAGAGTAACAGTTACAAGGACTGTTGACAATGTCGCAATTTCAGTATCAGAGGACTTCAAAATGTCCGAAACATTCAAAGGTAAATTGTCCTGAACCAAATCTTTTTGCTGACCCTCTAAAATATTTTCTGGCAAGTAATAGACTTGAGAAAACGGGGGTATATTGTCTTCAAAACCCCCTAAGATTTCTTTGATATAACATTTTAACAGCTAGGAGCTTTTTGGGAAATTCAAAAAACGTAAGTTATTAGCTCTTGTTATATTCCCCAATGTCTCTATCTTCCTACAGAGATCAGTTGAATCTTTAATTATAACTTCCTGTATCTTCTGTATATTTTCCATTTCTTTCTCCTGTTTTTCACCCCATACCTTTAATTGCTTATATTCAGAGTCAACTATTTCCAAACGTTTTCTCTTGAGAGGCAATTCGTTGTTCTAATTTTTGAACTTGAGGACATAGCTTCTTACCCAGGTTTGCAATTAGGACCCAAAGAGTGTCCAGGGTCACTTTAGCTGGTTTACTACTCAGAAAAGAAGAAAATTGTGAGGAAGGCACCAAGTCTTGTGTCTGAGGACTTACTTCTTGCTCACTATCTGCTACAGTCGGATCACTCACATTAGATGAAATTCCTGCTGCTTCAAGCTGTGAATCTGGAGAAACCGTTGATCCCTTGCCTGACGCTGGCTGCTTAAGAGCTTCTCGGCGTCTGGTCTCGTCTGCGCTTCCTTGCAGTGGAGTCCTTATCACTGACAGCGGCGAATTGCTAATTAGCGGCTGTGAGGGGCGAACTCTACAGTCGGGACTCAGGGTGACTTCCGGCCCATAAGACGCCTCCGGATCTCTACCCTCTCCAGGCGTCTCGAGCAGTAATATTGAGCTCGGGGAATATGCCCATGCTCTTGGAGTTGAGCAAAGGAGGGAAACTGATGCCCTCCCCATCCGCAACACATCTCCCTGAGTAACTAGACCCTCTCCTGCACAGCAAGGCAGCCTTCCAAAGATTTCACGCAAAAGGGAGTTAATTTTTTTATGCAGGGTTGGTAGATGGTTGTTGGGCCTTTCACCCTGGTGATCATGATTTCACCTTTTACTCTCACCCTCATCAGGTTTACTCCAGATTGGATTATCTATTGTTCTCTACTTCACTTTTTTCAAACTGTCTGGGAGTACCATTGGGGTTCCAGTTTTCTCTATGACCACACTATGGTTTTAAAGGGGTGGTACACTTCATATCTACTTCTGCTGACCGTATCTGGTGTAAGTCCCCCAGCCTTTATCGAGAACAGGCAATTCTTTAATAAATCATGTACCATTGTTCAGGAGCACCGAAATCCAGAATATCAATTTTAATTGTTGGCGCTGTATATAGAGGATGACTCTCAAAAAGTTATTTGTGTGGTTAAATCTGACAATGTGTCCTCCTTTTAGTATGACTAAGAAGTGAACACATTGCATAAATATCTTATATAATACAGATCTCCCATTTCCTATTGTTTGTCAAGAGTTTGGAAGAAATTATGAACAGTACTGCTGAGTTGCTGCTTTCTCCTCCTTCCCTTTCTCCACTTCCTTGTTAATGTTTTCCTCTCCCCCCTCTCGCTCACTAGTAGGAGAGACGTAGTATGTACTTGTATTTGCTGCATCCTTTTCTGACTTCATTCTGAAGTCTGAAGATCTTGGGCCCTGTGCAGTTCAGGCTTCAGATTAAAGCTGACCAGAGGAGCATGCAGCTGCAATGCACGTAAGAAGTAGAAGTACTGTTCTGCCTACCTGTTTGGGGTGGGAAGGAAGAGAAGATCACACCGGTGGGGGGGGGGGGGGGGGGGGGGGGTAAGTTGCTTTCTGATTTCAATTCTGATGCATGGTCCCAGTCACTAACCCAGTTCCCCAGGTCTGCAACCTGCTGCACTAACCATTAGGCCACTCCTTATAGAACGGCAAAACTGTGATAAGATTCCCACTGCTGCCTAATGGTCAGCAGTGGGTTGAGATCCTGGGGAACTGGGTTCATTTCCCTCTGCAGCTCCGTGTGACCCTGCGCAAGTCACTTAGTCCCCCACTGCCCCAAGTACAATATGCTACTTAGATTGTGAGCCCATTAGGGACTGTGCAAGTACCTGTACAGTTGTATGTCAACTGCCTCAACTCCTACTCAAAAGAGGCAGTAAAACAATAAAACGAACATCACCCTTAGGTAAATGTAATTGAATTGTGTTTGTTAAAGTTGTTTAATAGCATCGCTGTTTCACCAATCATTGTTTTCTAAATGCTGATAAAATTGTGTGGATCCAAAATACCAATTCTTTTTCTTGGAAGAATATGCTTCTTAGGTGTTAGTTTGATCTTTTACATTCTGTTTCTAGGTTGTAAGCAGAGTTGCTGCACAGCAAGGGTTTGACCTTGATCTTGGATATAGGCTGCTGGCCGTATGTGCAGCCAACAGGGACAAATTCACTCCAAAATCAGCCGGTAAGGAAAATTAAATGATCATTGACCAGTTCGTCTCGAAAGAAGTGATGCAATATAAATTTTGCCTACCTACCACTTGTTTTATAGTATGCAAGGAATTTGCTGTGTTCCGATTTACTGCAGATAGTTTTTAATGTGTTTGTTTGTGTAGAACAGAGTTCATGTAAAGAGGGGAGAGGGGGGGGGGGGAAGATGCTGGATTAAAGGGGAAGAGAATAGGGGGAATGGGAGGGTTGGGGTGATGGCAAGAGATGGAAAGCTGACCTGAGCAAGGAGGTTTTGGCCTCTAAAAGCTAATTTTAAAAAAAGTATTTTGTTGGTCCAACAAAGTGGTATCACCTTCTGTCCATATTGTTTATTTGTTAATTTGTAATCTAGCGTTTGGAAAATGTCAGTTTTTTTTAAATTTACATGTGCTATCTTTATTTTTTGCTATGTCTCTGGTGTTGCATTGTTTGTACAGTTTGGCTTCTTGGGGTTCAGTTTAATTTTTGTCTATGTTTTAGTGTTTTTTTTTTACATTTTTTATAGCATTCAAAATGTACAAACCAAAGACTTGTATAGCAAATATGTGTTTCTATTTTTAGTTTGTAGTTACTTATTTTATACTTCGTGAGGGTAAATCTGTATTCTATGTGTGTGAAAGTGACAACGTATCCTCATACCACTGAATACCTGTGAATACCTGTGTAGGATCAATCTCTATTAATTCTGGCTTGTTTAGTTTTCCATTAGGGGTATTGATATTCTAGTGCCCACTGCAATGTTTACAGTGCTGCTCTTTCCTATGTAGGCCCTTGTGTGACTCCTGGAATTTACTGCTGTTATGATATGGTGGATATGCTGTTATGATATAGATAAGTGACATTTGTAGTGTTTTATATTAGTTAACAATATGCTTGGTACTGGATTTTGGATTTAGATCACACCTTTCTCAGTGGTAGCTCAGGGTGAGTTATATTCAGGTACACTAGGTATTTTCTTGTCCCCGGAGGGCTTACAGTCTATCTGTACCTGAGGCAATGGAGAGTTAAGTGACTTGACCGAGAGCTCAAGGATTGGCAGTGGGATTTGAACCCTGGCTTCCTGGCCCACTACATTAAGGGGGACTTTTACTAAGCTGTCATACCATTTTTAGCTTGCAGTAGAAATCAACTGGTGGTAAACGTCGAGACACCCATTATATTCCTATGGGCGTCTCAGCATTTACCACCAGCTGATTTCTACCATGAGCTAAAAATGCAACCGCAGCATAGTAAGCAAGATATAGCTAATACAGATATTACTTATTCCAAACATGTTTGGTAACTCAATAATAAGCTAAAGGTCAGCAGATCTGAAGCCTGGTGTCCATTTGGCAACCTACCAAAATAAAAACCAGGCCAACTATTTTATGGTTGCCAGTAATCACAGGATTTCTGGACTAGGGAGCTAGGGTTGACTGGGGACCTAGTGTTCTGTTTAGTATGTTGTATTCAGTGTGCATGATATTACATCAGTAACAGAAGTATTGGGGAAAGTAGCCATTCCTACTGTACGTTAGACATGGTGAGGGTGTCCTTCATTGTTTTATTCAAAAGTGCCTCCACTGTCCCTTTATGGCTGACATAGGTATTGCCCTCCCACCCTAAGGATTTTAGCTTGTCTTACTCCACTTTAGCCTGCATGTGATTTGGGGAACCTTATTCAGGGACATAATATCCATCATTTATCGTGAACTGACAATTTTCGGGGGGGGGGGGGTTGTTTTGTGAATTTGTCGTCTTGTGCGGAGAGTATTAGCAAGTGGATGGATTTTAATTGTCTGAATTGAACTTGGTTAAGGTGATTATACTGTGGATAAGGAGCCATAGAATCCTCAGATCTCAATCAGATCTCCATTGGTGAAGGTTGGTCTCTATAAAGAAAAGAACAGTTAGTGGCAGAACATACATGGCTTGAAATCAGCTAATTTCTGCTAGCTGTATTAGATTTGGGAAGCTGTTAAAAACCTGTTGGGAGACAATAATGAATTTGATGTATGGGCCAAGCATTAATTTTATGATAGATGCTGGAATTTTTAGGGTTATTTGCTCTAATAATTGTACTCATCTGATTTTGTGTTTTTAGTTGTTTAATTGTTTTTATGTCTTTTATTGTAAGATCTACAGTTGTTGTGGGGCAATTTGATTATAACTTATAAAAACAAGACTACATTCATCCAGTGCTCTATTTATATTACTGTACCAACTTTCCACTGATGATGTAAACCACACTGAACCCTAGACAGGGGATATTAGCAGTATATAAAACCTGAATTGCATTATATTGTATTGTATTGTTTTTATAAGCTCTGTATTGTAACCCATATGTGCATTTACTTTGCCGATTGTCTAGAGAATTTTATGCACAGAAAGAATACATATTAAATCACCTTTATGCACATAAAACCTCTGAATTAATACACACGGTGTCTGGAAAAAAAATGGGAACCACTTACTTAGTTTCAAAATACTTTGCAATTGTTTAAACATTTAGGAGCCTTTTGACTAAGCTGCGCTAAAAGGGGCCATGACTAGTTGATGGGTTTCTCTGTGCGCTGAGGCCACTTTTTAGCACAGCTGTAAAATGGCTGTATTTCTATTTTTCTATTAATGGCAAGGCGCTAATTTCAAAATTTACACATGGCGATGAGCACTTGAGCCCTTACCGACACCTATTTAGTAGGCAGAAAGGGCTCATATGCTAATCAGTTGGCGTGCAGCAATGTAGCTGCACTGATTAGTGATGGGCGAACCTACTCTCTGCCCCCCAAACACACCCCTAGCACTCAACAATACAAACTATTTTTTAGTGCCAGGGAAACCTGCACAGATGCCTGAATTATCTCAGGGTGTCTGAGCATTTTGGCGCACGGGAAGAATGCATTAGTCCATACTACCACTTAGTAAAATGACCCTATAGTATGACCTTTGAAAATACATTAGTAGAAAGGCTTTTTGTCCCTTAGTTAATTCATAATTTGTGTTCAAAGGGGGGGGGGGGGCATTCTACATATGGCGCTGAAAAAAAAAATACTCGGTTAGCATGATTCTATACACTGCACCTAAAGTTATGCATAGTTTATAGAATATGCTCACGCACTGTTCTGGTGACTAAAGTTTAGACGCACCTATTGAGGCCACCTAAAATACCTGCGCCTATGTTAGGTGCCGATCGGGTGTATTCTATAATAGTGTGTATATTTTTTTTTAATGTCCACAACCCGCTCATTCTAAGTCCATGGCCAAGCCCGCTTTTCGACTGCATGCTTTAGAATTTATGCACACCATGTTATAGCATATGCCTGGAAAGTTGTGCATGTTAATTGTAATTAAAGCCAATTAGTGCCACTAATTGGTTAAGTACCAATTAGCATCGATTGGCTTGTTAAACAATTTAGTTGTGTGTGCAATATGGCCATATATAGAATATGTTGGGGGGGAAGTGTCCTCCTTCATCCTTGACACATTTACAAAGTCTTTGACACCACTGAGTTGTTGGCTTAATGAATTCTGGGGTTTCATAAATTGAGTTCAACAGATTTGCGAGCTGGATGCACTGGAGCTACATCCTTATGAAAAATTAAGTACTCGGAAATGTCTCAAAAAATGCTGGGGTCCTGTTTTTTTCCGGACACCGTATGTGTTAAGTTGATTTTCTAAATGTTAAAAATTTTGCACATGTGTGAATCACATTTTACATGTATTACTTTCTGTAACAAACTGAAAAAATAAAAAGTGAGAAAGTCAGCCAAAAAATCCAAAACTAATCCAAAATCCTTTTCCCGGCACACCCCGAAACCTCAGCTTGACTTACCATTGGGTAAAGAAGAGCCTTAGCTGTTGAATCATCAGGCTTGGGTATATAGTTTACATAATTGTATAGGATATATGTATGAATTATCCCTGCCTACTATAACACGGAGAGTAATGTGTTTTCCTAGTACTACTGCACATTAGAATGTAATAACAGTAATTTAACATTATTATTTGATGGATGATTGTCAATGGACTACTTGTCATTTATACATAGATTACAAGGTGCCTGAAATCTATTTTTTAAATACCTTAAAGTTGGCAGTTAATATACCTTTTAGATTGATGCTTCTATTGTGAAGTATGGCTTTAAATTGTTTCTACCAAGCTGGGGAAAAAATGCCACCAGTGTAAATATAAAGAAATATAAAGCAGTTGCAGAGGACTGTTATGTTCCGGGGCATTTTCGTGTACTTTTTAGCCCTCAGAAATCTACCTGATCTTGAAACACAAACTGCCCTCATAGTTTGTGCTCAAAAATTGAGTGATTATATAGATGAAAGGTTTATCAAATGTTGGAGCCATTTTAGTAAGCTTTGTTGGGTGTTAATGCACACCTAAGACCGTAGGATGCGCTAAATCATTTTGCGTTGGGTTTTGCCATCTGTGAGCATTAGGTGTGAAATATTTAATTTTTGCTTATTTTGGGGGGGGAGGGGAACGTTAGTGGCAGAGAATGGGCACGGATGCACCAGTCAGCTAGCGTGCTGACATCACTGGTTAGTGAGTCTATGACGAGGGAGCCCTTAGCACCTCCTTAATAGGAGGATGTAAGTGCTTTTGTATTAGATTTTTTAAAAATATGGCTGTATGCTAATGCTAACATTAGCGCATGGACAGAAATACAACAAATAGAAAAAAAAGCCCTTTTTGATGGTCATTCTAGAAATAAGCTTAGTGTGCAGCGCTGCGTACGCCTTGTAGCGCTATAGAAATGCTAAATAGTAGTAGTAGTAGTAGTAAGGGTGTGTTAAGCCCATTTACCAACACATCTTTGCAAAAGGACCCTGCTGTTTTTTTTACATTGTAAGAATAAGCTGTGTGTTGATTATAAGCATGCATTTCTGGAATTTCATTATATACAGAGTTTTCTTTCGTGGCCATTTATTGCCTTATTGTGATTAAAGGTATGCACATATTTTTCACTGGCTGTAAATACTTTTAGGAGCATCCAGTCATTCTTGTATTAATTCCCACTAATACATGTGCTCTCTAAAACAATAACCCCCCCTCACCCCATTTACAAAGCCACACTAGTGGCTGCTGGAGCGACAATATCAACACAGCCCATTCACTTTGAATGGGCTGTGTCAGCATTGCCGCATGGCAGCCGCTAGTGCTGCTTTGTAAACGGGGGGGGGGGGGGGGGGGGTAAACCTTATAAAGGGTGGATTTTGCTTCTTCTGGTTGTTTCTCCATTTTTAGTTTGAGTAAGCCATGGGCCTGTGAAAGTATTTTTCCAGGAGTGATGATTGCATGAACGAGGATTTAACCCATTTATTGAAGTTTGTTGAACACCCTAAAATGTTTTAGATTAGAAGAGCAGCAGTTGGTTTATATCTGAACTGAGAATGAGGGAGGATGACACAAGTATGGTTTGTCTGATTTAGACTGAAAAACTTTTTCCTAAGTGGTTTATGTTTTGCAGAGAGAGGGTACACATTGAAGAGTACCCCTGAAATCAAAAGCCATTCCCAATGATAAGACAGGACATAAGGGTAAATATGGTATACTTAATATGCAAGGTTTACTTCGAAGAGCAGTTTAGAGACACAGAAGCGCACACAGTTCTTGGAAATCATAATTTAATATGGTTTTCTGATAGGCAGTGTATCAAAGGTGCATTATGTAAAAATAATTATGTTATTAATCAGATTTATGGTTCGGCTAAGTATTTACAGATTCAAGATAAGGGCAGTGACAAAGGGGCTTATTTTGAAAGCAGTTAGTTCCATAGGTTATTATGGAACTTTTTAAAGTCTAAGTGCTTTGAAAATACACCTCTGTTATATCTATATGAATAATTAAAGCATACTAGTTTGAAAGACAATGGAATAACAAGAAAAATCCAAATAATTTATCTTGGTTAAAAGTATTGATTCTAATGTAGCAGTACATTGATGTATGTTCTATGTACCAAAACTGAAATGGTGGACTTGTAAACGTGAGAAGAATTTCTGGTCACAAAATGAGTTACTCTTATACATGCCTATTAGATTTTTAAAGATAATGATTTTTGGACAGGGAAATTTATTGGTTGTGTTCCTAAAGATGTGAAAAAAAAATGGTATTCCTTTATTTTCTTTGTAAAATACATTATGGCCAGTCTGCCTGTGCTCATTGTTTAAATAAAAAAATCATTTTTGCTTGGTTCTGAAAGATAAATTGAGATTTTTTGGTTCAAAGCCTTTTTTAAAAGAATTGATGAAATGAGAAGATACTGTTTGTGGTCACACTGGTATCTCTCATAAGTGGCACAAAAATGTTATGAGTACACAATTCAGAGTCAGTGTTGCATTCTGTTTTATGTCCAGTTGTAAATTAAGCTGTTTTTCCTTATTTTATTTCACTATTTGTTTTGTGTAAGAATTACTACCATTTTGCAACATGTATTGGGAGGGAAGAAGCCATAAAAATGGTGTCAAATCATTTGCAAAACTAGGTCGGTCTCAATGCAGAGCTTATATAATATTTCTATCCTCTTTTTCTAAATGCTTCTTCTGTTCTCAAAAAGCTTCAGCAGTAAATCTCAATGACTGCACTGACACCTAGAGGGCATGGGAAGGCAAATCAGTTACCTGCTCATGTGCTGCAGTGAGAATAGACAGAAGAACCCACTTGCCTGTCAATTTGCTAGCAGCCTGGTGAGCAGAAAAACCTGCCCCATTTAAAACCAAATGCCTCATTGTAATATAGGTAAGTCCTCAGCTCAAAAGAGGGAGGTGATAGTTCAGACTGGGGAGTGGGGGGGGGGGGGGGGGGGGGGGAGGAGAAGGGGAAGGCAAGGAGGAAGTGGTATAATGTTACATTGTAGATATCATAGTATGTGAATCAACAAAGGCAGTGTTGGTGTCAGAGGAGACAGCAAATTTATGCATCTAGCTTTTCTTAAATAAGTACACAACTGTGGAACGCTTTGCCCAAAACCGTGAAATCTATCCACAACCATCTTAACTTTAGGAAGTCACTGAAACCAACTTGTTTAAGAAGGCCTACCCCACCCCCCCCGACCCAAATTAACTTTCTACTTCCTGCGACACAGCAAAACTATGGACCGTATTGGACTTTTATCACCACCCCCTCTTTATTTCTTTGTTGCTTTTATTTATGTTTCTTATATGCCTACTACTATATTGTGTATTTGAATTTTACCGAACCGGAGCCTGCCTCTACGGTATTGTGTAAGCCACATTGAGCCTGCAACTAAGTGGGAAAATGTGGGGTATAAATGTGTTAAATAAATAAATATTTTTGATTCAAATTGTAGCCTGTACATAATAAATGTAGCCAAAAAAACTGACTAGGGGGGGTCAATGCTGTAAGTTTGCATTAGAGCCTTGTGCCTTCCTAACAAAAGCATAATGTCAAATTTTTGTGCATTGATATAGTAAACAAATTGTATGCAAATAGGACCTGCGTAGAATTTGTGCACTAACCTGGGAGAATGCACCAGAAGCATGAGCACACGGTTCTGCGCTAATGGCAACTAGATCTTGCACACAGGTGTGAGCACAAAAGAAATTGTATTGGCACACAGAATTTCATACAAATACATCTCTGCATATATTGGAATGCTATTCTGTGCTTAAAATTTTCACAATATGAATATCTTGCAGAATAGCATTGCAGCTCATGCAGTTCTGGATGCTGATACACCTAAGTGGCCTAACGGTTAGTGCAGCAGGCTTTGATCTTGGTTCAATGGCGTACCAAGGGCGAGGTGGTGAGGGCGGTCTGCCCCGGGTACACGCTGCAAGGGGGTGCAAGGAGTAGCTGCGCAGCTCTCAGCTCCACCGGTTCCCTGCTCTCTCTGACATGACTTCCTGTTCCAGGGCAGGCAGGGAACTGGTGGAGCCGACAGCCGTGCGACTGCTCCCTGCACTCCTAGGAGGCAGGAGTGATGCACTTGGGGGGGGGGGGGGTATCGTGATTCACTGGCGGGGATGATGCGCTGGGGGGGGGCGCAGTGGCGATCCACCCAGGTGGCAGCTAACCTAGGAACACCACAGTCCCGGTTTCCTGGGTTTGATTCCCACTGCAGCTCCTTGTGACCTTGGGCAAGTCACCTAACCCTCCATTGCCTCAGGTACAAAAACTGAGATTGTGAACCTTGTAGGGACAGGGAGATTACCTGCTGATAACATGCGATTGTTCTCTGCCTTGAACTTGATGGTTAAGTGGAATATATGCCAAAATTAAATTACATTTTTTTTGCACTCAAACCTATGTGCACTGCTCAAGTTGCTGTTACAGCAGAACCTTGACTGCAGAAGAATGAGCACATCTCCCCTTCATTGTTTTTATTTATTTACCAAGTTTTAGTTATATTTTTATATTGTAAACTGCACAGAAGGTTGTTCCTATGGGCGGTATATTAAATTTTGTTTATAAAATTAAAAAAAAACAGAACGCTGAGTCAATGATAGGAATGAACAAACTAGCAACAAGCACAAAACCAAATCTATATATTCTATATATATAAAAGGCAACCCCTGAAGCCTCCAGCCGGAAGTGTGAAGCGCCAGAGATATCCGGTTTCCCCATGAGTGAAGGAAAACAGCACAGCATGAAATCCCTCTCTCTGTAACAGTGAAGGACTCAGGTGGGGGGAGGAGAGAGATGCCCTCACTCTCTCTGTAACACAAACACAGCACAGCAGGAAACTTAACACTGAAGGACTGGACTCAGAGGGGGGAGGGGGAGGGAGAGAGGGCAGAGGGCAGGGACACTCCCACATGCACACTCTGAAGAAAACCTTGCTAGCCCCCGTTTCATTTGCATCAGAAACGGGCCTTTTTTACTAGTATAATATAAAATAAAACAAATCAGCACATAGCATGCCATGTAATGCGATTTCACATGATATCAAATCAGTCTTATCATATTGTGTCATCTGTTCTCTGATATCCAGGGCTGATAATTCCAGTTCTACTTGAATGGTCAGAAAATTAATCATAATGAGGTCCCAAAAGCCTCCTGAAACAAATATGATTTTAAGGAGTTGCTCAAACATATGGAATGACTCCTCCACTCATAAATACAAAAGCATCTTATTCCAGGACACTGGATCAGCAACGCTAAACATTTTAGTATGTATGGTTTCTAAACCAACGTTCTGAAAAGATGGAATCATCAAACAATTTTGGGAACTGTCAAACAATTTATTTATTTTGTTTTTATTTATTTTGTACCATGTTCTATGTGGAACCAAAAAAAAGTTGCTAGTCTTAATGTTGGCAGTAAAGAGAAGAAACAGAGATAAAATCCTCACTAACATAAATGCAGAAGAATGGACTAACCTTTTACACCTCCTCAGACTTGGCATTAAAGCCCTCCCCCTCCCCCGGCATTGCGCCCTGTCTTTCATTTTTCTGCATCTGCACACAATAGCTAATATCCTTATTAGTGTTGATTTTATAAGTTGTGCGCCCCAAAACTGCACGCTAAGGGGTCCTTTTACTAAACTGAGGTAGAAATCAGCTTGCGGTAAACGCTGAGACACCCATAGGAATATAATGGACGTCTCAGTGTGAGTTAAAAACGCTACCGCAGCTTAGTAAAAGACCCCCTATGCTAGCCTTGCCCAAAATCTTCTGCTGTTAACTACATCAGCCCCTAGATCTGCAAGGATTTTAATTGCAGCCTGTGGTTCTTCCCTTCTGCTGTTTTCGGCATTATTATGCTAGTGAAACAGTGGTGACCGATTTTGATTTTTTTTTTTGTTTCCAAAAAATGTGTGTGAAGAAGAAGCAGTTTTTTTCCATCTAAATATTTTCCTGAATGCTCTAAAAAGCTGTTGAACTTTTCCCTGCTCCTGGAGCTGCAGCACCTTTGTCAGGAAGCCAAGCTGGGGCCAGACAAGGGGAGGACAGGATGAGATCATGCAGAGAGCTTTGTCAGGGTAAAAGACAGTGCTTGTTCCATATCTTTGCAGAGGGGCCCGAGGGCAGGATTGAGCAGAAGGAAGTGCCAGGCAGTTGCTGAGAAAACTGCAACAAAACAAAACAAGGAGAGTGTAGGGAGCTGCAGACTGCCAAGCCTTTGCTACCAGAAAAAGAAGCTTGCAACCTTTCATAGGGCTCAGACTCTGAATGATCAGAACCATACTACGTATTCTGTTGCTTGACTTGGAAAGCAAACAATAAACTTTCTGCTCTTTATTTTTTGGAAATAATAGGCTTCAGTAAATCAGAATATTAGACCATGTAAGCCCTTTATATGACAAGACTTTTTGCTTCTTGTCGGCGAGCTTATCAGCAGAGTGGCTGGGATATGTTTTTGTTGGCACCAGGAATGCAATTATCAGCAAAGGTGCTGGGAGTTAACAGGCACAGCCATGTCTGTCAAGCGTACGCTGAAAATATGGCTTTGTGTTTCAGACCTGGTATATCATAATACCAATATTTAGCAGCATTGGTTTACACAGAACTGGATAAGGTAATTTGTGTGGTTAACAGTTCATTGAGAAAAACAATGGTAAGGAATTAACTGAAAAGCACACCAAGGGAGCCTATTGACACAATTATGCTAAGGTTTTACACCTATTGCATGTTAATTCCAAAATATAGCCTGCAGTAGGTGCTGTCGGAACGGTTAAGGGCATTCCAAGCACTTTGGGGAAGACAGTTGTGCTGCTGACCTGGAGCGGCTGCTAACATGGAAAGGAGTTAGTTACACCTCTAGAACTGTAACTAACTGTTTTCTGCCACATTAGGAGTTCACTTACTTTAGTTATGTCATTTAATATGGTACCTTTTAGCTCTTGTTATTGGCTCAGCAAAGCAGTTTAAAACAGCAACAGCAATGAGAAGGAAAAGGGAGGGGGGGAGAGGGAGAGAAACAGTCGGTACCATCTCTGGGTGCCTGTATCCCAGGCTCAACTTATGGACTCCAATTACCTTGTTAAAGAGCAAGGTTTTCAATGATGCCTTGAAGTGGGCATGATTCAGCTCTCCCCTCAGACTAGGAGGTAATGAGGTCATGCAAGGGAACTGAAGTAAGAGAAGGAGGGGGATGCCTTGTGCTTTTCAGGTGATGACTCAAGAGAGGGGGGAGAGAGAGTAGATTTAGCTACTGAGAGTGCCATAGGCACCCCATATAAAAGGCTTGGCTGCCTCCTCCTCAAAAAACAATATCTTCCTCTCCTCTTCATGCCAGCGTCCACCCCCCACCCCACTCGTGGCGCCGGTTCCTCACTTCATCAACCTATGATGGCTCTCCGTTCCTTCATGCCCCCCACCCCGCGCATTTAACACTTTTATTTTCAGTGGCTGCAACGGCAGTGAAGAAGAAAGCACTGCGGGCTCGCCTCCAGCTTCTCCCTTCCCTCACACAGTGTCACGCCCTCGCAGAAACAGGAAATACATCATCGCAGAAGGTGGGACACTGTGAGGGAAGGGTGAAGCTGGAGGCGAGCCCGCAATGCTTTATTCTTCACTGCCGTCGCTGCCACTGAAAATAAAAGGGTTAAATGCGTGGGGGGGCAGGAAGGAATGGAGAGGAGGGCTGTCGGGGAGCTGAGGGAGGGCAGGGAGAATCGCTGGACATGGAGGGGAGGGCAGGGGGAGAGAAGAGATCACTGGACATGGAGAGGAAGGGAGGGCAGGGGGAGAGAAGAGATCGCTGGACAGGAGAGGAGGGGAGGGCAGAGGAGGAGAAGAGATCGCTGGACAGGAGAGGAGGGGAGGGAAGAGATTGCTGGACAGGAGGGGAGGGCAGGGGAGAGAGGAAATTTACTGGATATGGGTGGATGGAGGAGAGGGCAGAGGAGAATGGAGAGTTGCTGGATATGGATGGATGGAGGGGGCAGGGGAGAAAGGAAATCTTGTCATTAGCGCACAGCCATCAGAGCTCAATGAATTTTCATGGGAAATGCGACCGAGTTCAGAGTAGTCATCAACCACTAGAAGAAAATGTGGATCATCATCCTTGGAATATTCCTCAAATAATGAAACTCTGTTGTCATCCATGAAAAACAGTTTGATTATTTTTAAAAATAAATAAACAAAGTAACAGAGAAAAAGATGGCAGATAAAAACCATATGGCCTATCCAGTCTTCCCATCCATACTATCTATTATCTCTTCCTCTTGCTTAGAGATCCCATGTGCTTGTGCTATGCTTTAAGTCAGACGTAGGCTTCATCTCCACCATCTCCACTGGGAGGCCATTTCAAATATCCACCACCCGTTTCATACAGATGTATTTCCTTAGATTACTCATGAGCAGTGGCAAAGCCATGGGTGGGCCAGGGCCAATTTGGACTCAGGCCCACTGAAAATTGTAGCATTCTTGCTGTGGCTGCCAGAGATCCCTAAACCCTGTCAGCTGAAGATTTCCTCCTTCCTGGGTACCCAGCGCTCTTCCAAACGACAGCTAGCAGCACTTACCTCGAGCTGATCTCTGCTCATGCTCAGTTTTCACACATGTGCAAGCACTGAACAGGTGTGGCCTGCTGGTGGCGGTGGTATCAACTTGAGTATCCCTGCCAGTTCAGCTATTAATATTTTCAGGTGGCGTGCAGGAAAAGCCAGAGAGAGGAGCTGTGGAGAGGGGGGGGGGGGAGATGAATTTTGTGCCCAGCAAAATCATCCATCTGGCTATGTCCCTGCTACTCCTGAGTCTCTCCCCTTTCACCTTCATCCCATGCCCCCTCATTCCACAACTTCCTTTCAGTTTAAAGAGGCTTGCCTCCTGTGCATTTATGCCACAGACATATTTAAATGTCTTTGTCATATCTCACCTCTTCCAGTTTTCTTCCAAACATCAGAATGAAATGTAAATCTCTGTAACTTTTCACCTAAAATGTACCACCATAAATTTGAAGGATATGAAGGTGACTGCAGTATATTGACCTTGTTATATGTCTTTTGTATTATGTTGACTTGGTTACATGTTCTTAAGAGAGTTAATTAAAAAACTTAAAAAAATAAAGAATAAAATGTAATAAACCAGATACCAGGGCACTGACCCAACCCCTTTTTCCAATTAACAACTTGAGGTTTGGCTACCAGTGGTTTCACTTTGCTAAGCCAGAAATAGGTCCAAGAAAGCAACAGGGTCTATCTGCAGATCCAAGATGGCAAAACAAAAGCAGAAAAAACACAAAGGAATGTCCAGAGTAAGTTTAATCAACCAACAATGTCCAACACAGTCTGTGTTTCGCCCACTCATGGGCTGCGTCAGGTGCTACAAATAAGAATACCTATATACTACTACTACTACTACTTAACATTTCTAAAGCGCTACTAGGGTTACGCAGTGCTGTACAGTTTAACATAGAGGGACAGTCACTGCTCAAGGAGCTTACAATCTAAAAGACAAGTGAACAGTCAGTCCGATAGGGGCAGTCAAATTGGGGCAGTCTGGATTTCCTGAACGGTAAGAGTTAGGTGCCGAACGCAGCATTGAAGAGGTGGGCTTTAAGCAAAGACTTGAAGATGGGCAGGGAGGAGGCTTGGCGTAAGGGCTCAGGAAGGTTGTTCCAAGCATAGGGTGAGGCGAGGCAGAATGGGCGGAGCCTGGAGTTGGCGGTGGTGGAGAAGGGTACTGAGAGGAGGGATTTGTCCTGTGAATGGAGGTTTCGGGCGGGAATGTAATGGGAGATGAGGGTAGAGAGGTAGTGAGGGGCAGCAGACTGAGTGCATTTGTGGGTAAGAAGGAGAAGCTTGAATTGAATGTGGTATCTGATTGGAAGCCAGTGAAGTGACCTGAGGAGAGGGGTGATATGAGTATATCGGTTCTGGCGGAATATAAGATGTGCAGCAGAGTTCTGAACAGATTGAAGGGGGGATAGATAAGTGGGAGGCCGGTGAGGAGTAAGTTGCAGTAGTCAAGGCGAGAGGTAATGAGAGCGTGGACGAGAGTTCGGGTGGTGTGTTCCGAGAGGAAAGGGCGAATTTTGCTGATGTTAAAGAGGAAGAAGCGACAGGTCTTGGCTATCTGCTGGATATGGGCAGAGAAGGAGAGGGAGGAGTCAAAGATGACATATTAATATATAAAAACATATTCAAAACACATTGTTTCAAAACCATGACATACAGAAATGCAAAAGTAAAATAATATATATAATTGCACTTATACAAAATCTGTAAAAAAAATTAAAGGAAGAACACACATAGCAAATTTGTAAAAAGTTCTCATATTTCTCTTTCTTTTTTGCTTCTCTTTCATTGTATGCTCTAATGGGTAAAAAGATGCTATATGGAAATGGAAAGAATGTGTGAGAGGTCTGAGAGGTGATGAGTTGGCTTCCTGAAATTAGGAAGGTTCTCATGAGGCAAAGATGATATCTTCCAAGATTTTCAAATACTCTAGAAGAGGTGATCATGAAAATTTCTGATTGCAGGTATGACACACAGTTCAAATCTGCTTATAGGCCCAAGATCTTAGTTATTTTCCTGCAAAATAATCACTTTGATTCTAAGCACAGTATAATAAAACTGGGATTATGGTGAGCCTTGAAAACACCCTGATATACAGGTCAAACACAAAAGAAACATACAGAATCATTTCTAGAATAAGAAACATGTTTGATTGGTAGAATACTGAATATTTTGCAAATTATTTCCTTATAGGAAAATCTATTCAGGTGTGGGTGTAGCTAGGGTCTAAACTCTGGAACTCATTGCCGGAAGATGTGGTAACAGCAGTTAGCATATCTGGGTTTTAAAAAGTTTTGGACAAGTTCCTGAAGGAGAAGTCCATAGTCTGTTATTGAGATGGAAATGGGTGAAGCCACTGCTTGCCCTGGGATTGGTAGCATGGAATGTTGCTACTATTTGGGTTTCTGCCAGGTACTTGTAACCTGGATTGACCACTGCTGGAAGCAGGATACTGAGCTAGATGGACCATTGGTCTGACCTTGGCTATTCTTATACGGGAATATAAAATAGGTAAAATAAATCTTGGCTAATTGCAGATGAATGCTAATGGTGAAAGATTGTAGTCCTGGTTCCAACTGAGCTAGAAGACCAAAGTTGCAGAAGAAAACAATTAACTAACTAAAATTACAAAAATAAATGTATAAGCATATTAGACATCAGAGCAGCTAAAGGTTAATTGCAGATTTTTAGTCAGATTCAAATGAGATGGTCCTGAGTAGAGGAGGAAGTGGAGGTAGGGGAGAAGGGAAGAAACAGGCCATGGATACCCATACTAAATCTGTATGAATACCACAAATCTAGCACCTATCCAAGCTTCCCATCCAGCCACTATTCCATGCTCTAGCACCTAATATATTACTTACCATGTAAAGTACCCACATAACCCTTTAGGTGAGTTTCAAAGTGAAGTTTTTCCCTTACAAAATTAGGCAAAACATCCAAAGGTACAAAACATTGTGAGCTATTGAAATCCCCCCCCCCCCCCTTCCCATTTGAGCTGGTAGAAAAGAAAAGGATGATGAACATTTAGAAAAATCACATTTTATTTAGAAGGACAGTGAATAACGGTGGGTGATTTTTTTAAATATATACTGTATGTTTGTTCATATCCAAATCCTATACTATGTACTCAGAATCAAGTAATCTTCAGCAGCTACAGAGTTACATTCTGAGGCATCTATAGAATAAATCTGTTCTGAGTCTTAAAAACTGGTAGACCTTTCTTTTGATGGCAAATATGTGTACCCTAAAAGAGAGGAGAGACCTGAGAGAGGTTGAAGGTTTCATAGAGGCATATTTTCAAAGCACTTTGGGAGGCTAAGTTCCATAGGTTTCTATGGAACTTTGGGAGGCTAAGTGCTTTGAAAATGAGCCCGATTGTGACTTTTAAATAAGTGAAACTTATTACTAACTTTTCAAGGTGAAAGGAAGATGTAGAACTAGGGACATATTATGAAGCTACAAGAAGGGTAGATTCAGGAACAATATTGGGGGGAAAAAAGTTTCATAGGGTGGTGGATGGCTGGAATGTCCATTTGGTTGAGGTGATGAGAGAAGATATTATGGTAGGTGATGTTATAGTAGGTGATCTGGCATCCAGTGATCACCAGATGGTGTGGTTTAATATTAAGAGTAGAAACAATATTTAAAAAAAAAAAAAAAGTGCAGTAAACTGAGATTCTATAGAGACAAGATAGTGAAAATTAAGCATAGGGTGGTAACCCGCCAAAGTAGTGGTTCAGTCCATAATATCAGTAAGTCTATCGATGTTGTACTTTCACAATGACTAGAACCCCCTTTTTTTCAGGAGCTGTATACCCTGTGTTCACAACTTTCCCTTAGACTTTGACCAGTCAAAATACTGAAGTGGAACTTAGGCATTGGCGAGGGTATCTAACATGGAAGTTAACAGCTCAATGAAGACATCAGTCCAGCTCCAATAGTCTATTTTTCATAGACAAAACTGATAACAAGCACAAACGATTAACATTACTTAATAGTAAATGATCTCATCCTAACAGGTCCTTGAAAATGTGTGCCTCGGTGAATTGGCTTGTATCTAACATGCCACCAGCCTCCATCAGTTTTGCTCCTTCCACCAGTTATTGGGGGCCTTAAACACTGGAGCCTTTTAGTGGCCTAAATTGACAAGATCCATTTCAGACAGGATCTCAGTTTGATTACAACATTGTCTAAAATATATTTCTGCAGAAATTATTGTGGTACAAATAGTAGGGAACTGCCTCTCACCATATGTTCATTACTATCAAAATATAATTGAAAGTTGAATTTGGAGAACGGTTGTAAACACGTTAATCCCACTCATATACACACAAGGAGTGACTCAGGCAACATATACTGCAGCATGACATGTTTATCCACTCCTTACCCTAGCTGAGATAATATTTAACCATTTCTCTGACCTCATCTGCAACTTTCTTTAAATCAATCACCTTACTTTCTAACTCTTCCTACTTTCTTACCTATCTATATGTTGCTTTACCCTTCACTATCAATTATAATGTTCTATTACGTATTATTTTGACATTGTAAATAGTATACCATGCCATACTCTGTATTGGTTTTAAATATTTTACTGCTGTAATTGTCTATTGCTCATGTTTGATTTATTCCTTCAAAAAGGTGGTAAATAAATCCTTATAAATAAATAAAATTATTAGAGTAATTGTTTTAAAGATAGAAGAAAGTGGAGTTTTCACTGGTCACAGATTCTATAAAAATCGGATCATATACACTTTCAGTCAGTGATCTGGGAAGAGACAGTGTTATGTGAAATGTTTGGAATAAAACATACACAGCTTTCATAGATGAAAAATTAGGAGAAGAAAAAAATGCAGAAAAACAAGCACCTGGAGAGGAAAACCGCAAAGCTGAAGTTGTCTTGACAGTTTCCTGTGCCAGTCATCTTCAATTCTCTTTTCTTGACAGCTACAGGCCTTTACTTGCTGGAAGATGATGGTGCTCACACTTTGTTTTGTCCGGATGTACAAGGATTCGCTTGTACCAGTTTTCACTGGCTGGAAGTTTTAGGAATTGGAAATCAAATAAAGAAGGCTTTGTGCTTGTCTGTTCATTGAAAGAGAAAAGGAAGGCTTTGAAAAGTAGAGAGGAGGTGACCATTTCACTGATGTTTCGGGGTCTAATGAGGAGAAAGCCACATGGTAGAGCCATGTACCGATGGCCGAGTGTGTGTCTTCTGCTGGAGAATTACCTAAAAAATATACCACAGCAATGCAGTAATCAATGAACATGCAAATTATTGCTGCTTTAAAAGGTGTGCTCTGTAAAAAAAAAAAAAAAAAAAAAGTGCACACCACAGCAGTAATCCACAGCTCATTGCAAAATTGTCCCCCTGCCTGTCCATGCATGAGTGATGATTGGCTCATGCACAGACAGGAAAGAGGACTTAAAAAAAGAAAAGAAAAAACTGTCTCAAGTGGGCATTGCTTCTGCGTTTCAACTTTGTGAGGTATATGACAAGAGTCTTGGAGTTTCACTAGGATTAGTTGCCCTGTCTACCAGGATTTTTGTAATACGAGGGCAGGAGGGTGGATCAGGGAAAAGGATGAGGCCCATTAGACCACCAGAGATTTATACATTTTACTATGCTTTGCACTGATTTTTACCAGGCCAGTTAATTTCTGTGCTGAACTCCTTTATGCATTGTATGCCAGTGACTTGTGTACACTTGCCTTGATAACTGTGTGCTTCTACCCGCTGTAGTTTTCCGCATTGGCCCCTTAGTGTGGCTGACCAAAGTTTATGATGTTTCTTTGCAATGTAAAAAGCTTTTGAATATAATAAAGTAATATTTTCTTCTTTGTACATCCACATTTTACACCTTGCACTCCTATCTGCCCTCCCTCTCTTTGCCGGACCATATAATGTGACAAGTAATGCAAAGGCCTCAATAATGGTTCAGCCACTGTATGGAGTATAAAAACAGTACTTAACATGTGCCGCCCACACTTGCATCCACGCCTAGTGACTAGAGCGCTGGACTGAGAACCAGGGAAGCCCGGTTCAAATCCCACTGCTGCTCCTTGTGATCTTGAGCAAGTCACTTTGGGGCCCTTTAGTAAGCCGTGTAGGTGCCTACGTGTGCCCAATGTGTGCCACTTCGGAACTACCGCCAGCTACTGCGTGGCCTGGGCGGTAGTTTCATTCTTTATGCACGTCCACTATGCACGCCGGAAAATATATTTTATTTTCCGGTGCGCAGTGCTAACTGGGTGGTAATCGGCATTGTACGCGCACTGACGATTACTACCTGCTTAACATATGAGACCTTACTGCTAAGTGAATGGGTAGCGGTAAGGTCTGAGACCCAAAATGGATGCGCGCCAGTTTTCATTTTGCTGCGCGTCCATTTTCGGCCAAAAGAAGGGCCTTTTTTGCAGGTGCACTGAAAAATGGACCTGCGCATGTCTAACACACCTGTGTACCAGTGCAGGCCACTTTTCGGCGCACCTTAGTAAAAGGACCCCATAACCTTCCATTGCCTGAGGTACAAAAATTAGATTGTAAGCCATCTGGCTACTCTAGAACTCCTCCGCCCCACACACATACACACACATATACCATATTAGTCAGCAAACACTGTTAAATAGAGGCCTACAACTGGAGTGGGTTGGTAGAATTGTATGAGGTAGTTTTCATTGTATTTGTTTGTGCCTTGCCTTGTGCAGTGGATGTACTACAAGCTTCATTAGGTTGATATTCAAAAACACTTATCTGGTCACTGGTAGTAACTGCTCCATGAGTGCTTTAAAAAAAATTCCTAGGGGCTGAACAAATAATTTTGAATGTTCATCCAGGCCCTCGGTGAACCGCTGTTAGAGTTAAATTCATGGGGCTACAAACTGATTATTTATTTTTGTGTGTTCCATAGAATATATGGAGTGAACAACTCCACTCATTCTCTTCTTTCCACTCCATAATGATGTCAAATAAGTCCACATCACACAGAACCTGTATAACTGGTACTCCAGATTTAGGGAAGAAGTTATCAATGTGGGCTACCATTATGACTTGCTATTTTACTGTTGACCCCAGTTAGTTATTAACAATCGTATCTTAATGGTAGCCCACATTGATAACTATGCCCCTTACAGAAAATGCCAGCTAGTTTTAATTTAATACAGTATCGTCTTGGATGATACTTGAACATGATTTAGAAAGTCTATCTAATACTTTAGATCATCAGTCACCTTCTTCCCCTGTAGAGATTTTCCACTCTGTCTCTTGTATGTTCTCTTTTACTCCTTTTACCCTTCGGGAAGACACCACTCTTCTCCACCCACAGCCGTATTAGCTCCACATGGATCTCACCATTCAGATGGGCTCCAGACTTGTACCACTGGGCTCCTCACTGCTGGATTTGAAAACAGTAATTTAGATGTTGATTGGGGTATCCCTGTTATGGGGTCTTTTAGAAGCAGGGAGATCCTGGAATTTCAATAAGAGACAGAACTATTCCAGCAGTTGGTAATGGGGGCCATACTGGACTTAGTGCTTACTAATGGGGACAGTGTTTCTGATGTTGCAGTAGGTGATCATCTGGCATCCAGTGATCACTAGATGGTGTGGTTTAATATTAAGAAAGGTGTGGAGAGGGTTAATTCAAAAGTGAATGTTGTAGACTTCAAAATAACTAACTTTATTCAGATGGGGATTACCTCAAGGAATTGCTGTCTGGATGGGAACATCTGGAAGAAGTTGAAAAGCATTAGGCAAAACTGAAAGAAGCTATTGTAAGGGCAACAAACATTTTTGTAAGGAAAGTAAATAAAAGTAAGAGGAAAAGGAGGCCACTTTGGTTCGCAAAGTAGTAGCTGAAAAGGTAAGGAAAAGAGATTGCAGAAATAGGAAGACAGGCGACAATATCTGGAAAAGCTAAAAGCAGCTGATAAAGCAAAGATATATATGGAAAAAAACTAGACAATACAGTAAAATGGGGGGGGGGGGGGGGAACAAGACATTTTCTAGATGTATTAGTGATAGGAGGAAATGCAAAAGTCGCATTGTGAGACTCAAAGGTGAAGAGGAGGAATATGTAAAAGCTGATAAAGATAAGGCAGAATTGCTTAATAAATAGGAATGGAGGGGTAGTAGTCCCTAAACGATTTTCAGAGGACTGTGTTCATGAGTTGCTGGCTAAACTAAAGGTGGAGAAAGCAATGGGGTTGGATGGCATACATCTGAGGGTACTGAAGGAACTTAGGGAAGTTCCAGCGGCTCCACTGGCTGACCTTTTCAATGCTTCTCTAGAGTCGGGAGTGGTCCCAGAGGACTGGAGAAGAACAGATGTGGTCCCTCTCCACAAAAACAAATGTAAGGAAGAGGTTGGGAACTACAGGCCAGTAAGTCTGTCTACTGTGGTAAGTAAATTAATGGAAACATTTTGAAAAAAGAGAATAGAAAAGTTTTTGGAATCCAGTGGATTACAGGACCCAAGGCAACATGGTTTTACTAGAGGCAAGTCTTGTCAGACAAATCTGATTTCTTTCACTGGGTGACCAGAGAGATGAATTAAGGGAGAGTGCTAGATGTGGTGTATTTAGATTATAGCAAAACCTTTGACATGAATTCTGCATAGATGACTAATAAATAAACTGAGTGTCCTTGGTATGGGCCCAAAAGTGTCTGACTGGATTAGGAACTGGTTCAATGGAAGGCAACAGAGGGTACTGATAAATAGAGCTCACTCTGAGGAAAAGGATGTTACCAGTGGTGTGCTGCAAGGTTCATTTCTTGGGCCGGTTCTTTTTAACATTTTTGTAAGCGATATTACTGAAAGGCTGTCTGGTGAGGTTTGCCTCTCTGCGGATGATATTAAAATCTGCAATAGGATAGACACCCCTGATAGTGTGGATGGCATGAGGAAAAACTTAGCGAAGCTTAAGGAGTGGTCTGGAATTGGCAGCTTAGATTTAATGCTAAAAAAGGCAGGGTCATGCATTTAAACTGTACTGTTTCTTTGGGTTTTTGCAGGTCAGAGGGTGAAGAACTTTAGTGCACAAAAAAGGAGCGGGACATGGGTGTGATGGTATGTTATTATCTGAAGGTGGTCAAACAGGCTGAAAAGGCGATAGCAAAAGCTAAAAAGATGCTTAAGGGGTCTTGCAGATCCAAGATGGCCGCTAAGCACTTGTGACTAGCTGCACGCTCAGATTCCTTCTACCAACATGCCTAAACGGAGAGGGAAAAGTACTGCCCGAACTACCCCATTACCTCCCTCGATTCCTGGACCGATGGATCGGTTCTTGAGCCTGCAGGGGACTGCGGTACAGGTCGGAAGTGGACCCTTGATGGGCGCTGCTAATTTGGAGGAGTCGACGGCGTCCCTCGGGCTGGATACAACTTTGAGCCCCGACCGCAGAGCTCCGCCCCCGCAACCGCCGATCACAAGCTCACCGCTCCATGGAGAGCAGGGGCCGACTCAAGAACGCGCTACGACCCCGTTTGCTCTGGGGAATCGATTTCATCCTGATGAGAGCGGACGAGCTGGATCGACTGAAGTAACGGGGGAAAGAGACGATGGAAGAGAGCTAGAGGAGGAGCAGGAGGACATATTTCCAGCAGAGTTAACCAACAAACCAACAGAGGTAACTTTGGATTCCCTTTGGGAGTTAATGTCCCAGCTGGGGAAAGTATTTATTTCCCAAACAACTAAAGGGGCTCAGAAACTAAAATCTTTAGAGCAAAAAGTGGAAGAAATTGATAAATCTCAGCAAGCTTTGGTAACTCGCATGGATAAAGTAGAACAAGAATCAAAAAAGACAGAAAATCTTCAAATGACTATGGTTAAAGATATTTCTAATTTAAGATTGAAAGTTGAAACATATGAGAATCATATGAGAAACCTCAACTTGCGATTTGTAAATTTCCCAAGAGTCCAAATGATTCAACCATATGATATGTTGAAAAGATATTTGCGGGAAAACTTGGGAATTCCGCAGGACAATATTCCACCTTTTACTAAAGTTTATTATCTACCCAATAAACAAGTTATTCAGCAAAATCAACAGGAACAGAGATTTGAAAATTTGTCACAATTTCTAGAGACATCAGATACTGAATCAGCCACAGCGGCCACTTTGGTGGCAACCGTGGCTTTACCACATGATAAACAGTGGTTGTTCTCAATGTTTTTTAAGCATAGGGAAACCCTGTTTTTGGGTTTAAAAATTTCCTTGTTCCCTGATCTCTCTAGAGAAACTCAACGTAAGCGAAAACAGTTCCTTATTATGAGATCAGCAATTCAACAGTTGGGAGGTGTTTTCTTTCTGAGATATCCATGCAAATGTATTGTTAGGATTGACTCTGTTAAATACGTCTTTTTAGATCCTTCTCAGCTCTCGGCCTTTATTGCGTCTAAAAGAATATCTGGTAGCCTTAAAGGAAGTTAGCATTCTCTTCACAAGTACTTGATTTCCTATTTTGTATTCCCTGAATCTCCTCATATATTAGGATCTTGGATCTCCCTTATTGTTAGGACTTGAGTATTGTATCAGAAAATATTTATCTTTTGAATAATGATTTTGTTTTTCCTGTGATATAATACTATCCTTCAAGTTGTATCTTGAATAATTGTAAAATTCATAAATTAAAAAAAAAAAAAAAAAAAGATGCTTAAGTGCATAGGAAGAGGAATGGCCAGTAGAAAAAGGAGGTGATGATGCTCCTGTATAAGACTCTGGTGAGACCTTATTTAGAATATTGTGTGCAATTCTGGAGTTCACACTTTCAAAAAGATATAAACAAAATGGAGTCAATCCAGAGGGTGGCTACTAAAATGGTCAGTGGTCTTCATCATAAAGCATATCAGGACAGAGAAATTTCTCAATATGCATTCTTTGGAAGAAAGGTGGGAGAGGGAAGATACATAGAAATATGACGGCAGATAAAGGCCATATGACCCATCCAGTCTGCCCATCCTCTGTAACACCTAATTCTTCCTGTTCCTAAGCGATCCCACATGGTTATCCCTTGACTTTTTAAATTCTGGAATAGTCCTCGACTCCACCACCGCCACCGGGAGCACATTCCACGCCTCCACCACCCTTTCTGTCGCTATAATTTTTGCATTCAAGACCGCTTACTAATTTCATAGCTGCCCTCTGAACCAACTCCATCCTGTTTATATCTTTCCGTAGGTGCGGTCTCCAGAACTGCACGCAGTACTCCAAATGAGGCCTCACCAGAGACTTATGCAACGGCACCATCACCTCCTTTTTCCTGCTGGTCATGCCTCTCTTTATGCACCCAAGCATCCTTCTGCCTTTGGCTGTCGCTTTTTCTAACTGTTTGAAAGCTTTAAAGTCATCAAACACAATCACCCCCAAGTCCCGCTCTTCCTTCACACACTGAAGCACTACACCCCCTATACTGTACTGTTCCCTCAGATTTTTGCAACCCAAATGCATGACCCTGCATTTTGGGGGATTAAACATTAGTTGCCAAATATCGGTCCATTCCTCTAGCTTCGCTAGGTCCTTCCTCATGTCATTCATACCCTCCAGCGTGTCCACCCTGTTGCAGAGTTTAGTATCATCCGCAAAGAGACAAACTTACCAGACAGCCCTTCCGCAATATCGCTCACAAAGACGTTAAAAAGAGCCGGCCCTAGGACTGATCCCTGTGGTACTCCACTGACAACCTCCTTTTCTTCAGAGCAAGCTCCATTTACCACCACCCTCTGTCTCCTACCATTCAACCAATTTTTTACCAAGTCAGTTACTCTAGGTCCCACATCGAGGGCACTCAATTTATTTATCAGTCGCTTATGCGGAACTGTGTCAAAGGCTTTGCTGAAATCCAAGTATACCACATCAAGCACCCCTCCCACATCCAACTGTTTGGTCACCCAGTCGAAGAAGACAGTCAGATTCGTCTGACACGACCTGCCACTAGTGAAGCTATGCTGCCTCGGGTCCCGCATTCCATGTAGTTCAAGAAATGTCACAATCCTCCTTTTTAGAAGCGTTTCCATTAGCTTACTCATCACTGAGGTCAGACTGACAGGTCTATAATTCCCAACCTCCTCCTTACTTCCACTCTTGTGCAAAGGAACCACATCCGCCCTTATCCAGTACATTGGGGCCACTAGTTTCTAAGGAAGCATTGAAGAGGTCCGTCAGCGGAGCCAACAGAACCTCTCCGAGTTCCTTAAGCACCCTCGGGTGTATCCCATCAGGCCCCATCGCTCTGTCTACTTTTAGTTTGGCAAGCTCCTCACAAACACAGTCCTCCGTAAATGGGTCTTGGTCGACCATACATCCATCCCCTTTAGCCTGTGTTTTTTGCAGCCCTACCCCCGGTCTTTCATTCGTGAACACAGAGCTAAAATAATCACTTCAATTCAGCTTTATCCTTATCATCTTCCACATATTTCTCTCCCTCAGCTTTGAGCCTCACAATGCTATTATGGCACTTCCTCTTGTTATTTACATATCTGAAAAAGGTCTTATCCCCCAATTTTACCGTATTAGCTATCTTTTCCTCCATTTGCTGCTTCGCTTTCCTGATAGCTTTTCCAGCTTCTCTTTGCTTATTTAGGTATTCTCTCCTGTCTTCATCTTTCTGAGTCTTCTTATAACGTGCAAAGGCTAGCCTCCTTTCCCTTATCTTTTCAGCTACTACATTTGAGTACCAGAGAGGCCTTTTTTTCCTCTTACTTTTATGTAATTTTCTAACATAAAGGTTAGTTGCCTTTAATATAGCTCCTTTCAGTCTTGTCCATTGCTGTTCTACATCCTTTAGCTGTTTCCATTCCACTAACTGTTCCTTGAGAAATTCCCCCATCTCGGCGAAGTTAGTTCCTTTGAAATCCAGGACCTTCAATCTTGAGTGAGCCCTCTCTTCTGTTTTAATATTGAACCATACCATACGATGATCACTAGATGCCAAATGGTCTGCCACCTTGACGTCAGAAACGTACTCTCCATTCGTAAGCACCAGGTCCAGAACAGCTCCATCCCGCGTAGGTTCCGTCACCCACTGCTGGAACAATTCTTCCTGTAGAGAATCTAAGATCTCTTTGCTTCTAGACGACCCCGCAGCCGGGACACCCCAATCAACATCCAGCATATTCAAGTCACCTATCAGTAGTACTTCCCCTTTCCTATCTATCTTGCGGATGTCTTCAATTAAGTCCCTGTCCATTTCCTCCGACTGTGAGGGAGGTCTGTATATCACTCTGATATAGATACATTTTCCTTTCCCTCTTTCCAGTTTAACCCACAGCGCTTCTTCCATACCCCACATGTCCTGCAGTTCTGTTACTTGGATATCATTCTTAGCATATAATGCCACACCTCCACCCTTTTTTCCTACTCTGTCCTTCCTGAATAGATTATAGCCAGGTATAGCAACATCCCAGTCATGGTTCTCTGTGAACCATGTCTCCGTGACTGCCACTAAATCCAAGTCCACTTCCATCATTGTAGCCTCTAGTTTTAGAATTTTGTTTCCCATACTACGGGCATTGGTATACAAGGCTCTCCAGATTTTACTTTTTTTACTCACTTCTAAAGAGGCATTAGATGTCCTCCCTTCCTTGGGGTTAATTATGGCTTTGTGGCCTTTTATACCCATCCCCATCAATTTTAGTTTAAAGCCCTCTTTAGTACTTTAGCCAGCCTGTTGCTGAAAACACTCTTTCCCTTCCTTGACAGATGGACACCATCACCACTCAGAACCTCTTGGAAAATCATCCCATGGTCTACGAAACCAAAGCACTCTCGTCAGCACCAACCACGCAGCCACGCATTTATCTCCAAGATGTGAGCTTCTCTCATTCGACCTTTACCTTCGACAGGGAGGATCGATGAGAACACCGCCTGCATACCTAGATGCTTCACCCTCTGATCCAAAGCCTCGAAGTCTTGTACGATACATTCAGTAGGATACTTAGCTGTATCATTTGTGCCAATATGGATGAGTAGCATAGGAGCATGGTCCGTAGGCTTGATGAGTCTAGGCAATCTTTCCACAATATCGCGAATCTTGGCACCCGGCAGACAGCATACCTCTCTGGACAACATATCTGGCCGGCAGATGGGCACTTCGGTACCCCTGAGTAGTGAACCACTACCTTTCGCTTTCTTTGGGCCAATTGTCGGCCGTGATGGCATTTTTGGTCATTGTTTCCTCCTGTTTTTTTAGATGTTTCTAGCTCTTCTACCTCCAGGGCTGTGAACCGATTCTTTAGCTGAATAGAAGGTGGAGTTGGAGGATTGATCTTGTGGGACTTGGTGACCTTCTTCCAGCTGTGCTCTTTCTGCCCAAGATCTTCTCTCCCTTTGCTGGAAGTCCTCAATGTTTTGACCTGCGACTCTGGGTCAAATTTCTGGTTGTCCCAGATGTTTCTTAGTGACATTTAAATACCTACACAGCATAACTGCACAGATAGAGACATTACGATAAAGACATTTAAATACCTACACAGCATACCTGCACAGGAGACGAGTCTCTTTCAATTGAAAGGAAGCTCTGGAATGAGGAGGCATAGGATGAAGGTGAAAGAGGATAGATAGAAGTAATGTGAGGAAATACTTCTTCATGGAAAAGGTGGTGAATTTGTGGAACAGCCTCCCAGTGGATGTGGTACAGATGAAAACAGTGTCTGAATTAAAAAGAGCATATGGTCTTTATCTGCCTATATTTTTCTCTGTTTCTATGTAAAAGCCTCCCATCTTCTAGTTCCTTTCCTGGATTCCCTTGGCCCTGGCATACTGCTAAACTTCTCTCCCCTGTGGAGTCTCCTCTGGATGGTATTAGTTCCTGGCCTCTTTGCTCTGCAGGTTCATCAGGCTAACCCCTCCACAGATCTTGGAGCTCCATTCCCCATTGCTTCTGGACAGAAATTGAGGACTGGGCACTGTCCCCCATTATTGGGGAATCTCATTTTCATTTGCCTTGAGACCTACATAATGTTGAGGGCCCTGCCCTACCAAGCTTTAGGACTGCTTGCTGTAGCTGATGGACATAAAACTCAGAATAGACACTTTACTCCAAAAATGTGGATCTTGAATAAACTATGGAACCCATCTATGGAACCCATCTTGATCCTTCTTGGGATACATCCCATTTGGGTACCCAGCTAGAAAAATCTTTGGTGTTTATCCCTTCGTGCTGCTTGCAGGGCAGTTCCACCCCCTGAATAGCATAAAAAGAAAATCTGCAGCATTACCCACAGGCTCTTAGTGACACAGGTCACAGATGTATAAATTGTTATATGTCCCAAATTATCTGCCCAGGAAGGGGATGGGATATGGGGCACTCTGAGGGTGGCACCATGCAGACATATAAAAGGTAATTCTACAACTGAGTCCATGCATGCAAAAGTGTCACTTGCACGCCTAACTACAGTACACACTGTTGTATAAGTGTAACACCCCCTTACAAGCATCCCTAGGTTCGGGGCTCAACCTGGCAGTTTTCCTTGTGTAGGATCTGTTGGTCCCTTAAGTGTGTTGTGCCTAAAGATATCCCTCCTTTCTTCCCAAGAAAATCTAAACAAAATACCACTGTGAGTTTAGCTCTTAGGATTTCAATCCTTTGTCATCTGTGACCTGCACTATCAGGTTTCCCAGTACAGAGGAATCAATCTATATTAACTAATTTTTAACCTTAGCCCTCTTTTGGCCAAGACCTGTAACTACAGACTCATTCAGCACTGAGAAAACTCCTCTCCTCTCAGACAGAGAGAAAGACAGAGAATTTCTCTCTATCCTAGCTACATTGAATTCCAGTTCTCTGCAGGCTAAGACCTTTAATGGCAGCCTTTTATCAAAACCCTGCTTCTATTGTTTTTTGTTCCTTTTCAATCAAAATCTGTTCTATTAATAATCCAATGCAGTCCCCTTTTTCCATCTCCCAAAAGCTGAACTGATGGGGCTATATCAACTGCCCTCTTTATCTGTCAGGATGAGGCATTTGTCTTGACACACAAAAAAGCATCAGTTACTCCTGTACAATATGTGCCTTTCCTTAAATATACTCTGATCTTGTACCTTTAGCAATTATAGTAATTTTACATGTACAAATGGTTAGTTAGTGATCGCTCTTTCTATGGTAAGTTCAATAATTTGCATATGGCTGTGACTCCCCCCCCCCCCCCCAAGCTTTATACTGAGTTAATGTAACATTTTCTCTGCCTGTCAGTGAACTAGCCCAGTTGTCACAGTATGCCTTCAACAGATAAATCGTGTCTTATTCTAAACCAGAGGGATTTCATAAGGGTGCATGTGACTGCAATAGGGTGTATGCATAGGTGGAGCATGGGAGGAGCACGGAGGTGCTGCAACTTACGCAAACAACCTACAGAATGCTATAAGTTATAAATGTTGCATTCTGTGCTTAGGCATGCCCAGTTATACCTGCCATTGATTTGGTGTGCGTAAAATGGATGTGCCTACATTTAGGCGAGCCAAGGTGAGCTTATTCTAGTATTCTATTATGGAAACCAGTCAAGCAGATGTCGTTATAGAACAGGCACTTCCCACACAGCATTGGGAGTGTCTAAAAGGAGGCTTCCACTTCAAGAATTGCCACCATAGCTTATACATCTCAGCAGCAATATTCAGCCACTAAATTTATAAATTATAGACCCACTATTCAAAGAGTTCCTAGATTTATGCTCTTAAATTTTGACCTATTTTTAGGAACCTTTTCACTAAAGTTTAACATGCTGTAGTAGACGTTAGCATGCGCTAAGTGTTGCATGCGTTATTCAATACCTATGGGTCACGTGACAGTTCACATTAATGTTCGTTAACATGTGCTAAGATGTAGTGAAAGAGCCCCTTAGCTGAAAATTTAGCTTAATTTAGGACCTTAAAAATTGTGTTTATAAATTTTGGCCTGCTATTCATTTGCCTAGATTAATGAATCTAATTTATGAGCCTGGTCATGAAAATCAGTGCTAAGCTCCTAACATTTTCTTCACTTCAAAAATGAACGGGTAGATGTGAAGCATCTGTTTACGCTTTCCAAAAATACTAGGACTAGGGGGCATGTGATGAAGCTACAATATAGTAAATTTAAAATGAATTGGAGAAAATGGTTCTTCACTCAACATGTAATTAAACTCTGGAATTCGTTGCCAGAGAATGTGGTAAAGGCGGTTAGCTTAGCAGAGTTTTAAAAAGTTTGGACGGCTTCCTAAAGGAAAAGTCCATAGACTATTATTAAACTAGCCGTTCAGCCCGTAAAAACGGGCTAGTATAGGAGGGGGGGGTTGAAAGGCCCCCCACCCTGCCGCCGAGTTCGCCACTGCCGCTCCCCCTCCGAGTTCGTCCCCCCCCCCCCCCCGGAGCCGTCGCCACCCACCTGCCACTCGATTGGGCCCTCACTCCGCTATTGAAACAGCGAGGGCACGCAGCACACAGCTCTACTGCTGAGCTGCCGTGGCCTTCCTTCTTCTTCTCTGCCTGTGTCCCGCCCTCGTGTGACGTAACGTCGTCGAGGGCGGGACACAGGCAGAGAAGAAGAAGGAAGGCTGATGGCAGCTCAGCAGAGCTGTGTGCTACGTGCCCTCGCTGTTTCAATAGCGGAGCGAGGGCCCGACTGGGTGGAAGGTGGGTGGCGGCGGCGACTCCGGGCGGGGGGGGAGCGTTAGCGACGGCGGTGTCCCTCGCAAATGTGCAGTAGAGACCCTCTGTGTTCTGCCCTCGTCATCACGTATTGACACGGGGGCGGGGCAGAGAGGGTCTCTACTGCGCATTTGCGAGTGAGTACGACACTCGCCATTTATATATATTGATGGACTTGGGGAAAATGCACTATTTCTGGGATAAGCAGTATAAAATGTTTTGTACTTTTTTGGGATCTTACCAGGTATTTGTGACCTGAATTGGCCACTGTTGGAAACAGGATGCTGGGCTTGATGGACCTTTGGTCTTTCCCAGTATGGTAATACTTATGTACTTATGTAAGATGCCCTTTTTGCCACCCATTTTTTAATGCTCCTAAATTTAGGAGTTTAGGGGCCCTATTACTAAGTTGCGTAAGCGTCTGCGCACACCAAAATGGAGTTACCACCCAGCTACTGCGTGGCTCTTGCGGTAATTTCATTATTTTCGGCCGCACGTATTGGACGCGTGCCAAGTGGCATTTGGTGCGCATAGGTCATTACCGCCCAGTTACTGTGTGAGACTTTACCGCTAGGTCAATGGCTGGCGGTAAAGTCTCAGACCCAAAATGGATGCACGGCAATTTTGATTTTGCCGCACGTCCATTTTCGTCAAAAATTTTAAAAAGGCATTTTTTGTAGGTGCGCTGAAAAATGATTCTGTGCGCGCCCAGTACACACGCCTACACTACTGCAGCACTCCTTAGTAAAAGGACCCCTTACTTTCATTTTGAGTATAAATTTAGACACTCAGCTCTAGTAAATTTTCAATTTAAGAGCATAGGAGCATATATGCGTTGAATATTGGGCCCTATGGAGTGAATTGTATATATGATGCACAAAAAATCAGTGCCAAAAAAGCACTATTCTATAAACTGGGCTTAAAGTTAGGCACTGTTTATAGAATAGCACTTACACCTGGGAATCACACCTAACTTTAGGCATGGCCATTTGCACCGTCTGAAAGGTGGTGCAACTCTTCACATCTAAATTAGGCATATATATCCCCCTTATTCTATAACTACCCATGTAAATTTTGTTAATGCCCCGTTTCGCCCATGACCTTCTATTTCTCTGCCCCCTTTTTGAACTCACTTATAAAATTAAATTTACATGCATATATTTTAATTAAATCTAATTAGCGCCAATAATTGCTTATTAAGCCGATTATCAGTACTAATTAGCTCATTCAATTAAATTGCCCAATTTACGCATGCAGATTTTAACGACTTTTGTAGAATTTGGGGATATATATCTAGGTGGGCCACACAAATAGCAAAAAAACTAAAAAGCCAAAATATCTCCTTTCCAAAAACCAAGGAGAAACAACAAAACTAAAAGGGGAACTACCACAGAAGTGCCAACCAAGGGATATATATTAAAAATCAAATTAAAAGACATACAGAGGAGCATTTTTGAAATGACATCTTAGTCCAATTTTGGACATTTTGCAAAAACGTCCAAAATCTGAATAGAAAAGGTTATTTTCAAAAAAGAAAATCGTCTTTATCTTTTTTTTTTTCCAAAATATTGTTTTGAACAAAGTTTTGTGATTTGGACATTTTGTTTTTTGGTCCATTAAAAAAAAAAAAGTTCAAGTGCAAAACGCACAAAATCAAGCCATTAGGATGTAGGAGGAGCCAGTATTTTTAGTAGATTGGCCCCCCAGATACCCCAGGAGATAAATGGGGCACCCTAGGGGGCACTGCAGTGGCCTTAAAAAAAACATGCTCCCAGATACACATCTCACTGTCTCTTATTTTATCTGCTGAGCCCCCCAAAACCCACTACCCCGAACTATACACCACTATAGTAGCCCTTATGGGTGAAGGGGACACCTATATATGGGCACAGTGGGTTTCTTGTGAGTTTTGGAGGGCTTACAGTTTCCACCACAAATGTCACAGGTAGAGGGAAATAGGAATCTGAGTCCCCCAAGCCATGGTTCACTGCACTGACCACTACACTACTCCAGGGATCTGCATGTTGCTCTAATTGACCTGGCTCGAACATCTGAGGCTGTCATAGAGGCTGGGAAGTCTTATTTTTATTCACATTTTTGGGGGGTGGGAGAGGGTCAGTGATCACTAAGGGTTATTGGGGATTCACCCCCGAGTCCCTCTGGTGGTCATCTCGTCATTTAGAGCACACTTTTGTGCCTTATTTGTTATAAAAACAGATCTAGCTCAAAACGTCTTAGTTTTAGTCCTGAACAGTTTTGTTTTGTTTCATTATGGCTGTAAAACATCCAAGTCTTAGAAATGCCCAACTTCCGCCCTTAACACACCCCTGACATGCACCCCTTGTGTTTTCAACACACTTCTGACGGATTTCATACAAAAAGGTTTAAAAATTGGTTTTGAAAATGTTTATTTGGACGTTTTTGTGAAAAAGAAAAATCCAAATGCTGCTTTACGCCACTTTTTAGACATTTATCTCTTTCAAAAATGAGCTCCATAGCCTATAGAGATCTATAAAATCTATAAAAAATGTAATATCAAGACTTGACACAGTTCTGCATTTTGGCGCTCAGTTGCCTGCCTCAGGAGTCTCAATAATTGGACTTTAAATCCTTTGTACTGTTTAAAAACAGATATAAATGCAACGCCATAAAACAGCCAACCAGAATATGGGCTGTGGCGGCAAAGTGACACCAACTACTGAAAGTAACACAGCTGATAAGCAAACTGAGTGCTTTTTCTTTAGCAGTTTAAACCACAGTTATATGGATTTTGGTTTTCGGCTGTTTGATAGCGTTGTGTTTATATTTGTTTTTAAACAGTACAAGAGATTTACAAGTTGTTGAGACTCCTGAGGCGGGCGCACTGTGGCTGAAATGCAGGACTGCGTCGAACTTTGATATTACATTTTTTATGGATTTTATAGATCTCTATGGACTGTGTGTCTTATATGTGATTTCTAATAAATATCCTTTTGTTGGTACTTCTCTGGTCATTCCCCTTTTTGTTCTGTTGTTTCTCCCAAACAAAGAGCAGCTATAATTTGAAACATTTGACTTGTACATTCCAGTCTATACACGGATATTAAACTATTTTAATGCTTGTAAACCACTCAGACATAATGGATAGGCAGTATATCAAATAATGAAAAATCAAATATAACTAAAATGTAAATATTTATCAGTGCTACGTAGACAGCATCACTGAACATATATTTTTATTTTTTATTTTATTTGTTGCATTTGTATCCCACATTTTCCCACCTGTTTGCAGGCTCAATGTGGCTTACAATACATCTTGAATAGTGGAAAGATGTTAGAAAATAGACATTTAGTGATTACAGAGGTATTTAGGCAATATGAAAATGATAAAAACAAATAATAGTATTACAAGCAAGAATTGTAAGACAATTCTGACTATATTAGAAGGAGTTGTGTGTGTTCACATTGGTTGATCTTTGTGGTATGCCCTATTAAAGAGATGGGTCTTCAGCAGTTTGCGGAAGTTCATTAGTTCGTAAATCGTTTTTAAGTTGTGCGGCAATTCGTTCCATAGCTGTGTGCTTAAGTAGGTGAAGTTTGATGCCTGCATTAGTTTGTATTTTAGACCTTTGCATTTAGGGTAGTGCAGATTGAGGAATGTACGGGGTGATCTTTTGGCATTCCTGGGTGGTAGGTCTATCAGGTCTGACATGTAGGCTGTTGTAACATATAATTCAGGTGTTTCGTGATGTCTATTATAAATTGTTGAGGAGCAGATGTCATATTTGATTTTAAAGGTCTAAATTAGACATTTCAAATAATGCATTGACCATATGGCACATATTTGTATACCCTAGGATTTGTTCAAATAAAAGGCCAAATGAGACCAAATAGTTTCACCAAAGTTAAATGGCTACTTCATGAGTGATTTTGTAGGTTAAATTTTGTATTTATTTTCAATTTGATAGCTTTCACATGAGGAGTTTTTAAAAACTTGGCAGTTATTTTTTCCCACTCACTTTAGCTTTACTTCAGCGAAGCTAAAAAGACAGTGACTGGAACATTTTTCACCAACTTGTTAGTGTGAAATGATTTCTAGCTCCTATCTGTGTCTTAGAAAATGCAATTACAAAACAGGTACTTCTTTTTTTTCACTTTTCACTTCAGTCTTCACGTTCTCCACTAATGTAGTTGATAACTTTGCTGTGCTTTAGGAAGCTTTTGAGAGCTGGGAAAAGAGTGGCTGAATGGTTTTGGCTAGGTAAGAATCATAACCTGCACACATCATCATTAAAGTTTAATGGCTTATCTTGTTTTTCATGATGCAGAGATCATTAGGGAATAACTTGATATTCCCAGGCATGAATACTGTGGCCAGGGGAATGGAAAAGCCTTGAGTGGAAGTCCAACTTCCTAACTGAATATTAGTAAGACTCTATATTAAGTATGCAGATTGTAAGCACCCTGGCACATTTAGCTCCATGGACTAGCAGGGGATTAATCAGGGAAGTAGAGTGCAGTAGATCAGGTTTCAGCCATAAGGCTATGTGCAGTAGGGGAATGATGGGCTGTGTTCGAGGTTCATAAAGTTATCAGGAATAATAAATTGAAAATGGAAAACCAGGTGGAGGAGTGATGATATATTTTAAAGTGTGTTTAACGTTCAAAGCATACAGAGTTGCTCACTAAAGCTATGCAAATAAAAACAACTGATTCTCTAAGATAAAAGTAAAAAATCATGAATGCCTTTTTGCTGTTTTCTACAGTAAAAGGTCCCTTTTATGTGTCTTGTCTGTGTGTCTTCACTAGACTGTAAGCTCAAGGGAGCTGGGACTATCTTACATATGTCTATGCAGCACTACAAATATCTTCTAAGAGTTACAAAAATGATAATTGTAGTTATCTTAAGGAGGATGAATGATACAGTGAGAAAATTCCCATTGGGGGCATTTACAGTATGCTTTTTAAACAATGACATTGATATAGCACAAAATGCAGTTTCAATATAGATGTTTTCTACGTAAAAGATTTCAGTAAATGCTCACTTATGTTTAGGTGGCTAATAGGCTAATTTGTAAATCATATTGCATGAACTTTAACTTTAGCTAGACCAAAAAAAAAAAAAAAGTTCCTAATTCAGTAACAGACCATGGCCTGACAGCAACTGGAAATGAAAGCATGCATCTGCTAAATTTGTCCACACCGGAGTCTGCGAACGCCTCTCCGGTATTATGTAAGCCACATTGAGCCTGCAAATAGGTGTGAAAATGCGGGATACAAATGTAACAAATAAATAAATACACTAAAACTGTTTTAGATGGACTCCCCTTCACCACATATTCTGCCATAACCACACCTTGGTACCCCTGTACCCTGTTGAACTCCCAGGACGAAGCCTGCAAAGAAGGTCGACTGGGTTAAAACAGTCCTATGAACTTCTTCCTCGATATTCAGCCAGTTGAAGGAAGTACTTTTGCTGTCCGCTGCCAGCATTAAACCTGGATATTCAATTCCAGGCTGTTTTTGGCAACTGGCATTGAATATCCAGTTTCATTTTCGATTGTGGCAACTTAATCGGTTAAGCCGATATTCTGTGCTAACCGGTTAAGGGGTAGGTACCTACACACATACAACGCATGTCATATGGCACATATATGTATACCCTAAGATTTGTTCAAATAAAAGGCCAAATTAGAACTACCACCCGGCTACCACATCCCCCGGGCAGTAATTCTAATTTTGACGCGTGTCCAAAACACATGGCAGAAAATAATTTCTATTTTCTACCGCATGGCGCTAACTGGGCAGTAATCAGCAGTGTACACATGCTAATGATTACCGCCTGGTTAACCTGTGAGACCTTACCGCAAAGTCAGTGGGTGGTGGTAAGGTCTGAGGCCCAAAATGGACATTCGCTGGTTTTTATTTTGCCGCACGTCCATTTTTGGCTCAAAAAAAGGCCTTTTTTGCAGGCACCCTGAAAAATGGACTTGTTCACATCCAATACACATACCTACACCAGCATAGGCCATTTTTCAGCGCGCCTTAGTAAAAGGGCCTCTAAATGCTTGCTTAGCGGTTAAAGATTGCCCTGTTATTTGTGCAGCCTATTGTAACTGCTATATATAACTTTAACCACGGATTTTCAACGGGAGATAACTGGTTATCTCCCTCTGAATATGGTTATGGTTAAAATTTATCTTATATAACACCATTTATAAAAGCATAATACAGTGGTTTCCAATACAAAAAAAAATTAAATCTATGAAACAGTAAAGAACTACAATTCAAATAGAACAGAGGAATAAACAGCCAACATCAATCATACCAAAGAAAATATATTAAAAAGAGCTAAACATCAACCACATACTTATCTAGAACAGAACACAGGTCGCAACTGCCCACTGCAAAAAAACTGTGCTCAGCAAGTATCCCCAAAAGCAGTTTTAAATAAATAGGTTTTTAGGGCCGTCTTGAATTTAGGAACCAAAAGTTCAAGGTGAAGCAGCATGAATTCCAAAGGGTTAGTGGTATACTCAATAGAAAGCTGATCGTATTGTGGAGTCCAATCTAGTGAAGGATGTTGAACAAATATGTCCAATGCGTATGATATTGATTGGAGATTATAAATCTAATGCTGCTCTTTCATATTAAGAATTCTCTCCAAATTTCCACCCACCCCCTATCATCAGTTACCATATCAATTTAATGTCAGTAATAGTGTGTTTCAGTTGAAGCCATTGAGCTACAATGGGAGCCGATATTTGTTGTGGAGTAATCCTGGATTTATGCTCGTTCAATCGAATCTTCATTTTCCTACTGGTTTTATCTATATACACTTTATCACAGGGACATAATAAAGCATATACTACACTAGTAGAATTGCCCAAGCTCAAATAAAACACTGTGAGCTAGGAGGTGACCATTTCTGCCCCTCAGTCGTAGAAGAACACCATTGACATAAATCACATGTTGTATGCTGAAACTGGCAATCCCCTTGCGCATAAATCTTATGATTGTTAAGCACCTCTCCTATAGATTTCCCTCTACATAGAGCCATGACTGGAAGTGCAACTGATATCAGTAGTGAGTCTATGTTATGCCAGTGTTTGAGTACTTCCAGCAATAGCTGAAGCTAAATTTGAATATGGAAGAACACGTCATAAATTGTTGTATATCTTGTCATGTATAAGATAATAGCAGATCTTGCTATGCATATCTTGCTCTAGTATACACTTTCTTAACAACTTTAAGCAGATAGCCTCTTGCAATCAAAATTTATTTCAACTGTGCCTGATACTTTAAATCCTATAAAAATGAGCATAGCCATCAAAAACTCAAGAATTGGCTAATTGGCAACTGTCCCATAGCTTCCGAGGATGGAAGCTATGATAACGTAATAGATTATTGTGGTCAGCCGCCTTCCGATGCAATGTAGAACCTAACCCCTGTGAAATTTTAAATAGGCAGACATCCAAAAAAATTATAGTTTACTGTTGGTAAGTAAGTGTGAATCGTAAGATGACATTCTGACAATTGCATAAACTCCACCAACTCATTCTCAGTTCCTGTCTGACTAAAGAAAACATCATCCAAAAATTGTTTCCAACATAATGGTTAAAAAAATATATCTTAATAAAAACAGAGTCCACTTGTCCAGCTTGAAACTGCTGACGCATCAAAAGATATTGCTCAAAGGTTTGATTTACTTGGTGTTTTACCATCTGTGTGCAGGTGGTAAGCTAATGACAGGTGAGTCTTCTCTCTGTTTGGTAAAGCTCTGCAGGTCTCTTTTCATTTGTTGAGGGTTTAGACTTCCTCCTGTATTTACTGCAGGAAGAAAAAGAAGTTGAAGGACTCTCATTGTCTGAACTGTCACTGCTGCTGAAATACTGGCGGTGTTTCATCCTGACACATCCTGTTCCTTTGCTCCAGGCCAGTAGCAAGGAGTGAGAGTCTGTTCCTGGCCCAGGCAGAAGCCAAACAGTTAGGCGCTAAAATGCTATTTAACTGGCCAGGAGCCATGCCTGGCTGGTTAAATAGTTTGGAATATTTGGTCCTTCATTTTTATACATGATTCCAATGACAGTGAAAACAATCACATTAAGATCCCTCTTTTCTAATTTATATTCAGTTCCTGAGGTGACAGATGTTTAAGCTCCCTCAATGCAGATATGTTTCCTCCATCATGAAGTTAAATAAATTATAGTGGTGTTGTGCCAATCCTTATTGGAACACCATAAAGGTATTGTACAGATAGTGTCAATGGTTTCCAGAGCTTTCTAGGAATTTCCTGAAAACAGCCCTCCTGGCATAGGCAGGAGTTCCTACATACCCATGGCACATGTCTTGCCTCAGTTCATATTTTTCTGCCAGGATGAAGGGACTTAATTTTCTTGTCATTTCACAGTTTTTCTGAGCTATATCAGTTTATTTAGAGGGCTTTTAAAGCAACGTGTCTCAACTTTCTTTTGTCCTTACTAGTTATTTACATTACTTAGCCTTTGAAATTTTATCAATTTATTTTCATCTCTTGGGTCTGTGTTGTGGTCCCTTGAGGACCTACACACTTGTACATTTTCAAACTTTGGGTCACCATCGTCTTTTTTGCTTCAACATTTCTGTCTTTGATTTAGAATTTTGTATATTTTTCTACACTATCTGAAAAGATAACCAATAGCTTAAATTTGCTCAGAATACAGGCAGATTATTTCCATTATTTATTATCAAAAGACATCTTTAAAAGTGTCTGAATGAGGAACATGAGGGAGTACCTTAGTGGTTAGAGCAGCAGGCTGTGAACCAGAAAGACCAGGTTCAAATCCCACTGATGTTTCTTTTGGCCCTGAGCAAGTGACTTAACTCTCCACTGCCTCAGGTACAAATTTAGATTGTAAGACCTTTGGAGACAGGGAAATACTTACTGTACCTGAATGTAACACAATTTGAGTTACTACTGAAACAAATCCTAATCCTGTCACCAAGGACTTGCAAGGTGAAGCTACTTTAAAAATCTTAAACAGTGAAAGAAGTCTTGGTCTACTGAACAGATGGCAAAAGCATAGAAGCAGAAGGACTGTGAAAGCCATCATCTTCTGGAGGCCAGAGCTGGAAAAAGACTCTTTGATTTCTTTGACATTGAAGCCTAAGGGTAGGCTGAAGAATTAAGGCCAGTCTCAGTTTCTCAGCTTGTACCGAACTTTGCACCGTGAGCACTTGAATGGCTGAGCCAAGAGGAGACTACCAAGAAAGTTAGTTTACCTACTAAATGTCATCCACTCTTTAACTTTCTTCATTGAGAAAGTTGGCCATTTAGTCCTACTCAGTTTCTTATCTTAACTATCTTAACTCTTATCAATGTGCTATATTAGCATGGTCAAAAAATAGTAAGACTTTTTCTTTTCATAAATTCTGGGTCAGTATTCCAAGCAGTTTTGAAGTCACTAGCAGGGCTGACAACATAAGTGCTTTTCTCTATAAAGATCCAGATCGCTGGAACAGGTCATTTTAGAAGTATAAATCATCCAAAAAGTGTTTCACACACTTAGTCTGTCCTACGCCCTCTCTTTTCCTCTTCCCTCCCAGTTGAAACACTGGTTTCATGTTACTAGTGATGTCTCTGATACAAGTATTTGAGGGCCAAGCTAGGTAGGGAAGAGACAAACCCAAGCAATGTCTCTACACATTGAGGGTACCATTGAAATCAGCTCCCTCCCTCTGATTATAATACTCCCCTTCCTCTTTCTGGACGGGGCCAGCAAGTCTGGTAATCCAATATTATTCTGCTTGTCTACTACTGAGGTCAAAGGCAAGTTAAATCCCAGTAGCTAAACAGTAGCAATGAGAACATAAGCAGACACCTCGACTCTCAGGAATAAAATGGGCTTCTTAGTATTTAGCATGCGCTAATCATTAGTATGTGCTAAATCCATTAATGCACATTAGTAACAGGAACCTTTGGTCTCCCTGTGCCTCAAGAACAAGCTCTGTATGTTATAATAACATGCTCTGTATATATTTATTTCATGTTTATTTATATTTGATATACTACCCTAGAGAAGCCTTTCAGAGCTGTATATGAAGGAAAATTTTATCTTTAGAAGGAATACCACAGGCACGTTTCCATTTGAATGGATGGCACTGAAAATTCAGTTTTTTGCCTTGCCCCCTAATTGCAGGGGACGTATATGTATGTTATTCAGGTATATGAGCTAAATTCAATGTAAAGCAATGTTGATATTCTTTGTTAATAAGAGATCGCTGAAATAGATTAAGAAATACACAGCTTAGAGTAGATTGATGCTGGGTGTTTGAGGCACAAAGTAGTTTGAGTCAGTCGTGGCAGGTGACTTCATGAATGGGTTACGCTAGGTGTTTGAGGATAGTTAGCATGTACTGTAACTAGCCAATAGGAAATGACTAATGTCCCACCTAATATCTGCTCTTAGCTGCCCTCATTAGATTCAGCATAAAGTTGCTTGTACAGAACTAACATATATGACCCTATAGAGGCAATGAAGCTGCTAAGGACAGTTATTGTTAAGAATAATAAAAACACAATATTGTCTTGTTTATAATTATGCACACTCAGAAGCATTTCATGGTACCTTTATTTTGTCTCTGGGGCTCTGCTAATGTTGATCAATTTATGTAATTGTAAATTTATTGGGTGAACCCATATAGATCCATGCACAATTGTAGCTCAGGTAGGCACCGAAATCTTGTCATTCTGTTGGCTTTGAAGAATACAAAGCAGTTGTTCTCAGATACCAGAGGGAGGGCTGTAACCATGGGTAACATGTATTTGACAGCTGGCTCCTGTTTTGACTTAAGCAACTATGGTACTATAAATAGTTTTTTTTTTCCTCTCTCTCTCCCTCCCAGAAAACAAAAGTATAAACACAAGCTTCCTCAAATGTGTAATTCATATCAAGGTGCTATATCGTATGGCACCGAAGAGCAATTATACTGGAGACATGGAAACAAAAGGCTGCTTTAATTTGGCTTGGCATAAACACTTTTTATCGTAAAAGCTCATTGAATTCTATTTATTTTTATCAGGCTATAATCATTTGTGTGATTGAGTCTTGAAGACTTCAGTGTAAAGTCAGCAACTTATACATCTTCAGCTATTTGTTGCATGTAAAAATATTATTGCATTAAGCAGGGTACATTTCAAGTTTAATGCAGGGATTAATAAAATTAATGGAATGTATAAAAACAGTTTTTAATGGTAAGATGTTTGTTCTATGTTTTGTTTTTATATTTTATTTAAGAAAAACCTTACACATTTAACCCCAGATTCTGTATATGGCTCCGATCCAGAACACGGCAGCCAGACTCATTTTTGGTAAATCACGATTTGAAAGCGCAACACCTCTTCGTGAAAAACTCCATTGACTCCCTGTCAACGAACGAATAAACTTCAAAGTCCAATCACTGATTCACAAGATTATCTATGGAGAATCTCCAAGCTACATGACCAACCTAATTGACCTACCAGCTAGAAATGGATCAAAATCCTCTGAAACATATCTCAATCTACACCTTCCCAACTGCAAAGGTCTCAAGTACAAAACGTACTACGCATCCAACTTCTCCGTTATAGGCAGCCAACTCTGGAATGCCTTACCAAGACCCATTCGAACAGTTAGCGACCATCTACCCTTCTGGAAGTTGCTAAAAACTTACCTCTTCAAACAAGCCTACCCAAATGACCAGACTTAACCTATGACCCACTCTACACCACTCCTACCTCTCCTACCCCTACATCCCCTGCCCATTTCACCTATCTCAACCTATTTCCTAACAACCACATCATACCTCTACTATTGCTACAGCCATGTTCTTTCTGTGATACTATGTAATTCCATACTATGTAAGCCGCACTGAGCCTGCTACCGAGCGGGAAAAAGCGGGGTATAAATGCAACAAATAAATAAATAAATTTGTGCCTAATTAAACTGGTCAAGGAGACAATAATAATTGGGTGCTAATTGGCACTATTTGCCACCAATTTGGAATTGAAAGTACATTTTGCTATGCACTATTCTATAATGTGTGCCCAAATTCCATAGCACACAGCCCAAAAGGGGCATGGCCATGGGAGGAGCATGGGCCAGTCAGGGGCTTTCCTAAAATTTTCATGCAATGTTATAGAATGCAAGGGATGTGTACCCAAATTGGGTGCCAGGAATTACACCAGGTTTTAGCAGGTGTAAACCCTGGCGCCAAAATCAGCACTCAATGCTAATTTAATATAATAATTTGTACCGTCAACATGCCATGGCTGGCTATCTGTCTGGGTTTTTAACATCCTGACATCAGCAAGCCTCCAGCATTCCATTCCCACTCACTGTTCCGCCCTCACTTAAAGACGAAATGACGTCAGAGGGCAGAACAGTGAGAGGTAAGGGAACGCTGGAGGCGAGCTGATATCAGGATGTTACGAACGCAAGCAAGACCAGTGAAGGCAACGGAACGCTAGACATGGAGGAGAGGACAGAATCGAGGGACATCGAGGGGAGGGCAGGGCAGAGGAGAATCGACGTGGATGGGAGGAATAGGAGAGAATCGTGGGACATGGATGGGAGGGCAGGGCAGAGCAGAGGAGAATTGCTGAACATGGATGGGAGGGCAGGGCAGAGGAGAATCGCTGGACATGGAGGGGATGGATGGTGAGGGGAGAATCGTGGGACACAGAAGGGAGGGCAGGGCAGAGGAGAATCGCTGGACATGGAGGGGAGGCCAGAATCGCGGGACACAGAGGGGAGGGCAGGGCAGAGGAGAATCGCTGGACATGGAGGGGAGGCCAGAATCCTGGGAAACTGAGGGGAGAGCAGGGCAGGGCAGAGGAGAATCGCTGGGCATGGAGGGAACGCCAGAATCACAGAACACCAAGGGGAGGGCAGTGCAGAGGAGAATCGCTGGACATGGAGGGGACGCCAGAATCGTGAGACACAGAGGGGAGGGTTAGGGCAGAGGAGAATTGTTGGACATAGAGGGGAGGCCAGAATCGCGGGACACGGAGGAGACAGCAGGGCAGAGGAGGATCGCTGGAAATGGACGGGAGGCCAGAATCGTGGGACACGGAGGGGACGTCAGAGCAGAGGAAAATCGCTTCACATGGAGGGGAGGTCAGAATCGTGAGATATGGAGGGGATGGGAGGGGAGGGAAGAATCGCTGGACATGGAGGCGAGGGCAGGGGAGAGAGGAGAAATCACTTCGACAAGAGCCTTAAAAACATAATCACCATTACAACATAGCCTTGCTAGCACCCGTTTCATTTTTGTGAGAAACGGGCCCTTTTTACTAGTTCTATAATGGTTGCTCATCTTTCAGTGCCCATTATAGAACAGCATTGAGCATCAGAGGGGTTTTTTCGGCACCAATATTTGAGCATCATTTACTGAGTCAAGTCCTTAGGGGATAATTATAACATCAGACATCAATTTGAGAAGTCCATAAAGGTGTCTATTTTAAGCCAGTGGGTCTTTATAAGATAGTCTCCCAGTACAACCCCAGTAGCGCACAAACACTGACATACAGATTTCCGCCTGTTCCAAAGAAAATGTACATTTCACTACATAGCTTTCCACTATTGCAGAACCTGGGGGATAGTTCTGTTAATCAACCAGCAGGCGGAAATAGAGAATTGAAGACTGAACTGAGACATATCTCTTTCAGCATCCAGTCCAGCTCCTCAGGTGGATGAACACATTTTTCAGCCTCTGGTTCTGGGTGATTTGCTTCTGGTCCAGTTGGTTAGCTGGTCCTCATTGAGCTTTGTAGGTGGCTTGTCTGCCGAGTCATATCTGAAGGTCTTCAGATCCCTGTCTCTGATGCCCCTATTTCCTGTGAATCTCTCATTTTCCAACACAACAACCTAAAAAAAAAAGAAGAGAAGGAAAGAGATTTGCTGGAGAGCATATGACAAAATATAATTTCTGAGCCTTTCTCATCTGTGGTAAGACTTATAGAGACTGTGAGCTTGGTAGGGAGCAGGTGACAGTGGTAATTCCGACTAAAGTTTGACTCAGAACCATTTGGAGGGCTGCAAATTCTACTTGGTATAAGGGAGGGATCCTGACTCACTGCTTGGGACACATGCCGTGCTTGTGACAGTTGGGGTGAAAGGCGACTCCTGCAGTGTGTGCAAGCTGGGAATTCCATGGGACGTGAAGGAAACAGCAGCAGCACATCTTCGGATTTGGTGCAGCATCCAAATATGCTGGGGTCTTAGGGCTCTCCGGTAGGACTGGTGCGCAGTATGATGCAGGAGAGCATAGGAACAGGCGCCATTTTGTCGGGGCCAACTGGCATTGAAGAGAAGCCTCTCTGTGATCACACGTGGAGCACAGCCACCATTTTACAGCTGCTTCTGGATCTTTGTTTTCTCCAGAGTTTATATTACTCTTACACCAGGCCTATTTATTGAAGCAGGGACAGACAGATATGCTGCAAGGTGCTTCAGTTTCTTGCCCTGCTGCCCCTTTGGCTCCTAAGAGATCTTATTTATACCTCCAGGACTGGACAGATAAGGCTGTCTCTTCTTCTTCTTCCTTTTTTGATGTGGTCTTGGATTATTCAGAGGAGCCATTGTTGAAGGAGTCGTTAGCGGAGGGAGATGATCCAAAAGTACTGTGGGTTTCATAAACAGCAGTTTGGAACTCTTATTTATAAGACACTGAACCTTCTGCTTCAGTGTCTGAAGTTCCATCTTTGACAATCATGAGAGGGCATAGAGGTCCATCTAAGGCCATCCTGATGCACCAGATATTCAGGATCTGATTACAGCAGAATGGGTCTCTCCGAATGCAGGGCCCACCTCTACCTTTTAGTTCTGGAGGAGAAAGATAAACTGCAGCTTTCTAGGGTGGACTTGCAGGTTACGGTGGTGATGAAGAAGACAACTTTGCCGGTAGAAGGGGGTATTGCCCTAAAGGACCTACAGAATAAGAAGCTAGAAGGCTCACTGAAACAAGCTTTGAAGTGGCCTCTTTGGGCTTTCAAGCAATATTGTGCATCTCGTTCTTGGCAAGAGCATGAATGAAGTGGCATCACCAGTCAGCAACACAAGATGGGTACCATAATGCCCAGCTGGAAGTGGGGTTGGCCTACTTGGTGGATGTTATTTATGAAATCTTACAGGTTGCGGCCCGCAGTATGACTTTGATGCTGCATCCGTTGCCCCATGCTACAATCACAGTTGCAGACGTGCTGTGACAGCCAAAGTCATGTCTAGTTAATCTGCCCTTTCAGGGCAAGTGGCTATTTAGATAAGATCTCAGTAACTTGGTGAAAGGATTGGGGGAAACTAAGACACAATTGTTGCCAGAGGATAAGTTGAAAGCCTCTGGTCGTCCATCTTCAGGGGTCTCTTGATCTTGATTTCAAAACAACAGTAATATGGCTGCTGGCCTGGTTATCAGTAATATGGTCAGAAATCCCACTCTCAGGTGCACCAGTCTTTCTTTTGCGAGGATAAGAAGCCCTTCTTTCAGTCAGCTAGAGCACCCAATGCCTCTAGAGCTTCATAATGGTGCGAGGCTTGTCCACTCTTCTCTTCCTCCAGTGGGAGGATATCTTCAGAAGTTTAAGAAGAAGTGGGACAAAACCACATCAGGCCATTGGGTTCTGGATATTCTTACAGAAGGTTACAAGTTGGAGTTCTCTTGTCCAGTCATTACTCTCTTCTTGCGCACTCCTTGTCAAAAGGAAACCAAGGCGGTAGAGGTTCAGGCCACCGTAGATTCCTTTTTGTTTCTCATCGCCATTGTTCCAGTTCCCCAGACCAAACAGGGACAAGGCAGATACTTTGACTACTTCATTATCCCAAGGAAGGAAGGCACCTTTTGTCTGGTACTAGATCTCAAAGGTCTAAACCCCGCTGCCTCCGAGTGTCCTACTTTAGCATGGAGACACTAAGAGCAGTCAGAGCCTTGGTTCAAGTAGGAGAATTTCTCAACACTCTTGAACTCAAGGAGGAATACTTGCATATACCCATATGGTCACTGCATCAGAGGTTTCTACGTTTTGTGGTGGTAGACCATCACTTCCCATTCAGGGCTTTGCTCTTCAGTCTTGCCTTGTCTCCAAGAACGTTTACTAAGATTATGGTGGTGATGGTGTCATTCCTTCACCACTGGCTTATTCGAGCATTGTCCTGTTTGGATAGCATGGCAGCAACAAAGTTGTCCAAATTCTGCAGTCGTTGGGTGTGTGTAATCAGTTTTGTGAGGAGCAGATTATCTCCATTGCAGGCGCTGGAGTATCTGGGCATTCTATTTGACATAGCACAGAAGAGGATTTTTCTCACAGAGAGCAGGAGGTCAAAGTTAGTTCAACAGATTTGTCTTCTCCTCAGTCAAGGTAGGCCCAGAGTCTGAGACTAAGTCTAGGTTCTGGGGTCAATGACGGTAGTAATCTAAGTGGTGCCACAGGTAAGGGCTTATATGCAGCCATTACAGGAGTCTCTTTTCGTCCATTGGTGTCCGATATCAGAGAAGTATGACCTTCATTTTCCTTGAACACTGGTTGCCAGACAGAGTATGACGTGGTGGTTGTTGCCCAGGTATTTGATCATTGGACCCCCCTTTCCAATAACACATTGGGAGGTGATGACAGCGGACGCCAGCAAGTCAGGTTGGGGAGCTCATTACAAGTTCCATCTGGCACAGAACACCTGGAAGGAACAGGAATCTCAGTGGTCGATAAATTGTGTGGAGCTCAGGGCAGTGCGGAATGCCTTACGCGACTTTTCTCCCTTTCTGGCAGGGACCCTGGTCCGAGTTTTCTCTGATAATGTGACATCAGTGGCTTATATGAACAAACAAGGCAGGACCTGCAGTCATCTGATGGTGGTGGAGGGGGCCTCCCTCATTAGTGAGGGAAAGAAAAATCATCACTGCTCGTTGGCAGTTCACATCATTGGTTCCTTGAATGTGGAGGTGGACTTTCTCAGCAGGCACTCCTTGAATCCAAGAGAATGGGAACTATCCAGCCAGGGGGTTTGACTGATAGTAGGCCAATGTGGTTCTCTGCTACTGGACTTGATGGCAGTGAAAAGAAATGCAAAGTGCCCAAATTCTTCAGCAATTGGAAAGAATAGGTCTTGATGAGGATCGATGCCCTACTGCAGCCATGGCTGAAGACACATCTACTTTGTCTTCCATCCTTGTCCCATGGTAGGCCACGTGTTGAAAAGGATCACTTTGCACCGGGGTCTAATAATTCTCATAGCCATAAAGGCCGTGGTACGCAGACCTGTTTCGACTTCTTGCCTGAGGGTCCTCTCATCTTCTGCAGGTCCATGGCCTATTGAAGCAAGGTCTGGTGCTCATGGAGGATCTGTGCCCCTTTGGTCTTACAGCTTGGTCATTGAAAGGGTTCAGTTGCTACCTTGCTTCAGGCTCAGAAATGCTCCACATCCATGGCATGTGCAAGGTTGTGGAGGCTGTTCAGGGGCAGGTGTTCTGACCATGGACTTTCTCCCTTCTCTGCTCGCATCGCACACATCTTAGCATTTCTGCAGGCAGGTATTCAGAAAGGATTGGCATTGGGTTGTCTAAAAAGTTCATGTTGTGGCTTTGGTGTGTCTGACTACAGCAGACTTCTCTTGTGCCCCCCCCCCCCCAATATCATTGGATTCTTGAGGAGAGCAGGTCATGTGTGCCTCCCTTTCTTACGCTGTGTCTAGAGTGGAACATTAATTTAGTCCTTCAGGATCTTCAGAATCCTCTTTTTGAGCCACTCCAGAAGGCCTCCTTGAAGATCTTATGCTAAAGACAGCATTCTTGGTGGCTGTTGCGTTGGCACATAGGGTTTTGGTGCTTCAGGCTCTCTCATGTCAGGATCCCTTTCTTCGCTTTTTGGAGTTGGGGATCACCCAGTGCAAAGTTCCTTCCTTTCTTCTGAAAGTGGTATCAGCGTTTCATCTCAACCAACATGTGGATTTTCTGTGTTTTTGCAGAGAGGGTGAACAGTCTCAATATTCTTCCTTGAAGCTTCTTGGGTTCTCATTAGATATCTGGAAATCATGAGTAAGTTTCACAAATCGGACAGACTGTGCTATTTGGTAAACAGAGACTAGATGGCTTGCAGGGAGGCAGGCCCCTAAGGCCTTGCGGGATCTTCTACAAAGCATACAGCAACATCCTTGGCAAATAGTACATTACTGTCTCGGCAGATATTTGCAAGGCGGCGATGTGGTCAACACTGCAGACCTTTGCCAAGCACTACAGGGTGGATGTTGCGGCGCACTCAGAAGCTAGTTTTGAGGCTTCAGTCCTCAGGGCGTTGGCATCAAAATCCTACCCAATAGGGATTGCTTTAGAATATCCCACAGGTTCTGGAACAGTGGGAATCGATGTAATAGAAGGAGAAATTAGGTCTTACCTGATCATTTTCTTTCTATTAGTCCTTCCAGCTATTCCAGAGACCTGCCCGAGGTTTCTGAAATGTTTAGTCAGTGTGATGTAATGGGTCAAATAATGATTGTTACCTTGCATGTTGCTTCCTGCATTTCTCTTGCTCTCTACAAGTTGTCCAGAGATGAGAGGTCCACACAATTTTGCTCCTCTGGTTAGTGTTAGATTAACAAGTTGTTTAAGGTTGTTGTGTTTATTCTGAATTTCTCTTTACTGCTTCTCTACTTAAATACTGAGGAGCTGGACTGGATGCCAAAAGAGGTATGTCTCAGCTCAGTTTTCAGTTCTCTATCTCCACCTGCTGGTTGATGGACACAACTATCCTACAGGTTCTGGAATAGTAGGAAGGACTAATGGAAAGAAAATGATCGGGCAAGTCCTAATTTCTCCTTTGTGTGTGTGTACTCTACACTCGCACACGTCTATTTTATATAATAAATACATGAAGTGCAACTTTACTTCCAGTCCACCCAAATTATGCCCCCGGAAGCATCTATGTGCAGATTGAATAAAAGGCCTTTCTGTATGTAAATAGGCTTTATATGAAGAAAAAAAAGTTTTATTAAATTACACCCTTAAAGCAATATAGACTGTAGTACCTGTTTGCTTGCATTGTCCTCAAAAATGTTATTTTTTTCTTCCTACGATATGTTAGATTCCTTGTAAACATAATTTAGAGATAATCACCCTTATTAAAATGTCAACCAAAAAGAAAATGTTGGAAGAGGGGGAAGGTTTACCTTATTTACTGCTCATATAGCAGTGTAATCATACCTAAATCAGGGCCCAATATTCAGCCCACTGACAGCTGTGGGCTGAATTAAGTCTGGATATTCAATGCCAGGCCATGTCTAGGCTTCAGCATTGAATATCTGAGTCAGTGCAGCTACCCAGAAGTTAACAAGGACACTGGCTGATATTCAGACTGATGTCCAGTTAGCTTGGCAGTTAAAGTTAGGATAACCTTTCTACCAGTGGCGTTGCCCCCTCCCCCCCCCCCCCAGTTTGGGCTAGTGCCCCCTCCAAACTGCAGCACCTCTTTTTCTTTGCTGGCGGGGATGCCAGAGCCCTGCCAGCCAAATAAAGACAGTGTCGCTGCTCCCTTCCAGCTCACAGTGCATCCTGCCTGCAGATGTTGGCAACCAATGCCAAGACAGGAAATTGAGAGACTTTTAAATTATCAGTCCTAGATATATGAAAAAAAGACCACTTTGCACATAATTCTAGTTTAGAAATATTTCTTGTGTTCATCACATCAGCTGATACAATAATGAAAGTTTTAGTTTTAATATATGAATCAGCTAACTTTGAAATAAAAAAAAGATTCATGTCTTAGACATTTTACTAGCACTAATATATTACTCAGATTTGGACTTGGCAGAGAACTGAATAAAATCCCTGTCTAACCCCAAAGTCAAAAATAAATTAAGTGAACCATGGCCTTATGCTATCTTCTGTAGGCATGTCTCTCAGGGGTTGAGTTGAGGCCAGTCTCCAGTCCAATTCGGACAGCTGTCAGAACAGCGCCATGATATTGGGCAGGATTATTTATAATGTAGTAACCCTAACTGTCTTAAGTCAGTTCTTACACATCAAACAGGCCAATATCTGTAGGCAGACTCACAAGCATGTCATACAAGGGAAATAGGCAAGAGCACATGGCTCAGTCAGTATGCCAGAAGTAAAAGACCAAAGAAAAAGTGAAGAGAAGACTCTGTTATTCTAACAGGTTCTCTGGCCTTACCCAGGTATATGTAGATGTCAGGATTCTGAAAGTAGGTCCTGTGATTGGCTGTACCAGAGCTCAGTGGTACTAAAAGGACAAATCAGAAGTTGTCCTTTACTGTCCAGTCAGGTGCATGATAGAGCTGGGTGATAAGAGACAGATGCTGGTGAAATCTCTTGACTACCTTGTGCCTTCTTGAATGAAACATAGCTGCTGCTTCAAAGTCACCAAGGCTATTCACAAATGCCTACATTTCCTGTGAGGTCATCAGGTTTATGAACAAAGAACAATGTATTCTTTCAAAGCAGCATTCTGAGGTTGTCATTGTGGCAAAAATAAGTCAAGATATTGTTGCTTCGGAGATTTCATGTTGTTTAGTTCATCTGGAATGCAGCTCAATCAAAGGTGGTGAATGGCTTGTAAACCACTCACCGCAGTGGGATGAACTAACCCCTGATATTCAATGCTGGAGCATGTTCAGCTTCCTGGTTTTGAATATACAGATATGTGTGCTGACCTGAAAGTTAACTAAGCATTGTCTGATATCAAATTAGTGCCCAGTTAACTCGGTGCATAAAAGGACCCTTTTACTAAGGCATGCTAGACCCAAAGCAGGCCTACCATGCACTACAGGAACACTACCACAGGATGTGCTAAGGCACCCCTTGGTAGTTTCCTGAACTAGAATATAGTTTTTTTAAACTGGTACTTGGATGCTTCAATTACGTGGACATCCATTTCAGCCTATTGAGGAATCCATGTGCTTCAAAAATAAGTACCGTAGTGTTCCAAGGATAGTTAGCAGAAAGTTGGTCATTTGGTAATGTTCAGTTGCTTTTGGGGGAGAATGGCATGTTCTAGTTCAGAGTGGCTACAGATGGAACAAAAAAAATTTACTTTTCACGGCTTTGAGGATAGATATTTTCAGATTTGTAAAAGCATTTGAAAACTGTCCTTATAAATAATGTGTGGAAAGGACTTCAGTTTTGTCAAGGTTTAGAAGCTGGAGCATTTCATATATGAACCAAATTTTAAAAGAAAAATAATTATTGAGAATGACACCCTCATCTCTCATGATATTAGCTGATTTTTTTTGTCTAGTTTACATAGGTTCAGCAGTAAACTACCACTCACTAAGCAGAGTGAGTGTAATTCTTATTAGTGTTTAGTTTTATTCTTTTACATAAATATTGTTTTACTACCCACTGTCCTATGATAGATATCCAGTGCTTAGGGGAACTTCTGTAATGCTGAGGAGAAATTAAGAAGGGGTGCGTAACATCTATAAATTGCTTATATCCGATGGAGCGATGATTTTATTTCATATGCTTATTTCTAGAATAAGCAGGGTAAATGTTTTACTATTTTGGGATCTTGCCAGGTACTCGTGTCCTGGATTGGCCACTATTGGAAACAGGATACTGAGCTTGATAGACCTTTGGTCTGTCCCAGTATGGAACCACTTATGTTCTTATGTGCTATACAGTGTTAGTAAGAGTCTTATCGATGATGAATTGTTCTTGTGTTACAAATGTTCAATAAGGAGTAATCTAAGGAAAACATTCTTTACAAAAAGGTTGATAAATCCATGGAGTAGCTTCAAAATAGAGAAATTGCCCCCTGGAAATGGTGGAGACAAGGATGTCAAAGTTCAAAAAAGCAGGAGACAAATATAGAGGGTCTCTGCAAAAGAAAAATGGATTGTAGAGCTGAGCAGGTGGTATAGATAGTAGACTGACTACACTATCCCCTGACTTCTAGAAAAAAATATTAAAAATTGCACACACAAATTTGCATGTCCAATTTAATTGAATAGCAAGCTAATTCGCACCGATAAGTAGCTTTTTAACAAGCAATTATTGGCACCAATTAGAATTAATTAAAATGCTCATGTATAAATTGAGGTGTGGGAGCCATGCCTAAATTTTACACGCAAGTCAAAAAAAGGGGCGCAGAAATGGGAGGGTCATGGATTACGTGCATAATTATAGAATATGGAGGGATCTGTGCCTCATTCAGGCGTGAGTATTTGTACCATGTTTCCATTGGTATAAATGGCCATGCTTAAATGCAGTTACTGATCCCAGGCATAAGCGCTATTTTATAAACCATGCCTAACTTTTAAGCACGATTTATAGAATAACTCTGAACGTCTTTTTTCAGCACTGATTTTTTTTTTTAGGCGACATATATAGAATTTAGTCCTATATGGTCATTATCTGCCATTATGCTGTATGTTTAATTGTAAAGTTTAGTTTAATTAAAAATTGAGAGAAGATCTCCATTGCTAATATCAAGGTACTTTACAATAATCATAAATGTAGGACAAGTCAAATAAGACCTAGGTAGCACAGGAAGAAGAAGCAGAGATAAAAAGAGTGATGGTTTAGAAGTGAGCAGGTGTAGAAGTCAAACCTTGCAAATGAGCTTCTACTAAAAATGTTCTTAAACCAGTTGGATAAAGCTGGTTATCTTGTCTTCTCAGTGACTCTTTGAAAACTGATTCTACTTGTCTCCATGTCTGACTCTCAGCTCTGTCATCATCTAACTTCTTGTTTCTGTGTCTCCATCTCACGTCCCCCTTTCTGACAACCCTTGCCTTCTCTATCTCCCCCTCTCAGTCTCAGTTCTTCATCTCCCTGTCTTGGTACACAGGCTCTCCATCTGCCACTCTCAGCCCCCATAGCATCTCAGCCCTTCTAGTTGTCTGTTTTCCCCTTTTAGCACTCAGTTCTTTATATCCCCCTTTTAGCACTCCCCTCTCTCCATCTCCACCACTGTCCTCCATACACCTTTTTCAGTCTCCCAGCTCTCCATCCATAAATCTGTTCATTTCCCTCTCTGCTTCCAGCTCAGTATCACCTCATCTCACTGTGCCAGCCTGCCATCCCAATCTTTCCAGTATCTCAACCTTCTTTGCTTCCCATTTTCACTATGACCAAGGCAGTGCATCTGAGTGCCCCAGAGCTAAAATACTGGTAGTAAATGTACTACTTTCAGAAAATTGTAGGCGGTGGCACTTACACTGGGGGAACACAAGGAGTTTGTACACACTGTCCCCATGGTATCCCTGCCTTCTGCTCCTTTTCTCATATCATGTCCTTCTAGTTCAGACCAATGAGTTAGACAGGTCGGAAGAAGAAAATAGAGGATGCTCAAAAGACACTGAGCCCTTGCTGCCTTTTTATGTTTAAATCATTTTTATTAGAGTGTAACCAGAAAAGCCAACCATTACAAATGCTGTTTTGGAATAAAACCACAAAAAGACTGAAAGAACATACAGTCTTGAACAAACACTCATTAATGCTTGATATATCTTCCCTACTCTCCCAAACTACCCAGGTTGTGATCCTTCTTACCCAGTATCCCCTGTCCACCCAGCCCCCCATCCCATGAAGCTCCACCTTGCACCAGGGTCAAAGCACAAACAATAACTCCCAGAAGTATTACAAATTAAGCAAACAACTTCTCACTCGTATAGGTAATGTGTCCCAGAAAAGAGACCAAGTGGCTTGAAAAAGGAGTCCAGGTCCCTTGAAATATCCTTGAGTGGAAGTCGATCCATCCTCATGTCTCACAATATTAAAACTCGCCAGTGCTGCATTGTCAGACCCTGCACCATCCACCAAGCCTGCAAAATAGTCTTAAGGGAAAGGGAAAATGAGACTTGATATACCACCTTTCTGTGGTATTTTGCAACTACATTCAAAGCGGTTTACATATAAACAGGTACTTTTTTTGTACCTGGGGCAATGGAGGGTTAAGTGACTTGCCCACAGTCACAAGGAGCTGCAGTGGGAATCGAACCCAGTTCCTCAGGTTCAAGGTCCGCTGCACTAACCACTAGGCTACACCCCCACTAGTCTTCGAAGAAAACGATTACTTCCATGTCATGCTGGAGAGTTGAATGAATTGGCAAAAGAGTAATAGGAGGGGTACATGCCACAAAAGAGACCACAGTTTAACAAAATACTGAAGGAGGCTACGTCAGATGTCTTGTATATCAGGTCATAGCTAAAACATATGTCCAAGGTGTGCTGCAGGGGCCTGATACTTGGGGCAATGCCCAGACGAAGCAAAGCTAATCCTGCATGCCCCGTGGGGTGACATGTACAGTCATAAAGCAAACTTATATAGTTTCCTTATGAAGCACATAATCTGAATAGGCCTTGCTGTTTAGAATAAAGTCTTGCAGCTGAGCCCTGGTTCCATAGTCCACTTGCAAGCTAGAGTAGCATAATCAGTATCTGGTGTACTATCCAGTAAAGATCTGTGATGAAACCTCAAAGGAACAGTTAATTGTGAGCCCAAGGTAAAGGTCTCAGTTAACTGTTCTTGAACATCTTCTGTTAGGGCCCTCTAGTCTAAGGTGCGTACATAGTGTTGGGCCTGCAGATATGCAAATAGGTCTGTAGAAGGTAGTTTGTAATCCTGTTGAAGCTGGGTGAAAGACTTTGGCTTCCCCTCCAGGTCTGTCAGTTGTAACAAGTAAATAATACCTTGACACCGACAACGAGCAAAAGGGTCGCAACTTAATCCTGGGGAGAAATCTGGATTTCCACTGAGTGCAAGAAAATGAAATGGTAGTGGGCGAGAATGCTGACTGTCTACATATCCACTTCCAGGGTTCTCTAGTTGCTTTAAATATATGAGGTTTTCAAATGGGTAAGTGAAAAATGACTGGTTCCTCTATACTAGTCATTAATGTGACGCATCTGGCTGGCCACTGAAAAATATTAAACATTGATAAGACCCATCCCCTATGCCGAATAGGAGTCTGCAACACCCCTATAGATAAACGTCCTTTTTTTTTTTTTTTACTTGCTAGAGTTAGTGTTGCAGAATCCAATCCAGTTTCCACTCGGGCACCAGTTGGAAAAGATATGCTATATGATATAACCATTTTGGTGCTAATGTAATATTAAAAAGCCTTATGCGACCCCAAAGAGACAAGTAGTATGCCTCCAGAGCCGTAATCTGGATTTGGGTGTCATCTAAGATAGGGTAGATATTATAATCATATAAAGTGGTGAGATCTGCTGGGATATAAATACCTAGGTACTTCAATTTCTCCTCCTCTCATAAAAGTGGAAAGGGACCATCCCAATGTTTCTCACTCCTCTACCCATCGGGAGAGCTTTAGATTTGTGAAGATTCAATGTGAACACAGAAAACAGACCATAGCGAGCAGTCAGGTCAAGAAGTGCTTGCAACAAGGTCGGGGGGGGGGGGGGTTGTCATCAAAACCAGGAGGTCATCTGCAAAGGCTAATCCTTTAATTTGAGTGTCCTGAATGCATACCCCCGTGATTCATGGGTCATCGTTTAAGGTGTGGAGCAAGGGCTCCAAGGAAAGAATAAATAGAAGGGGTGACAGTGGGCAACCCTGCAGTGTACCTCTACTAATCTGAAAGACTAGGGAACACCGTTCACTATGAGTTTTGCTTGCAGCTAGTTCTAAAGCGCTGCTATTGTCCTGGAGAAACCAGCCTTGAAACTTATTAAGTACCTAAAAAAAGTATGACCAATATACTTTGTCAAATGCCTTTTTAGTGTCTAAACTGGTGATTAGGGCAGGGATCCCACGCAGTTGGCACTGAATCGTCTACCTTGTACAAACCCGACCTTGGCTGCCTCCACCAGTTTGGGCAAAATCCTCCCCCCCCCCCCCCCCCAAACAAGTCACCAAGATTTTAGATAACAATTTAAGGTCCACATTAAGGAGAGAGAGATGGGTCTGTAAGAGTCAGCCTTATCCTTGGGGTTTTGAAGTTTGGGGATTAGCCTTGCTGCATTTTATAATGTTTTATCATAGTGTATGTACCACCTGCCACTGCCAGGCAGCCCAAGGACAGGAAATCCTTGGGTTTAGCATAATACTAAATAAAAAAGTAGCACCAAAACTTGATCATGGTTATAGCAATCATAGTCCTTTCAAGAAGCTTAGGTGAAATACTCATGCTTTTTGGTTAATCTTCACATTGTGGACTGGCGTTCATCTTGCAGATGGATTGAGGGATTTGAACATCACATAAAGCATTTGTTTTCATCCATTGTGGTTGTCATGTCTGTACTGTGACATTTGTGATTAAAAAGCTAACTTATGAAAAACATTACACATTCTGTCCTTATTAACCACAAACTCCTACTTAGGGTATGTGGCTGAAAGGTTCACCCAGTCTTTTTTTTTTTTTTTTTTTACAGTTTCTAAGTTCACCATTTAAATGTTGTTTGGTTTACTGAAGAGTTTGTGTTTAGTCTAGATTTTCTTTGCGTACAAAGGGAGCTTCTGTTAGCTGTAATATCTGCAAGTCATAAACCATCTGCAATGATTGTAGTGATAAGCAGTTTTCATCCTTAGGACACATTTTTGATCTTTACTAGTATAGCACTACCATTTTATTTGTACTGAACAGTATTGAACTAGTGTACAGGAACAGAAGTAAGATAATTGCCCGTATCTTGGTTTCTTTCAGGCTTTATGTGGTAGAAGAGTGGTTTGCAAAAGATTTCAGATACTTTTTAGAGATGTCTAAAATAATTTCATCATAAACATCAGCATTTTGTGACAGTGGTAATTTTCTTATTAAAAAAAAGGGAGTGGGGGGAGATGGAGGACATGGGTTACGAGCCAAAATAGTGGAAAACATTATAAAGAATAAAATAGCTGAACACATAGACAAACATGATTTAATGGGACAGAGTCAAGACATAGATTCAGCCAAAGGAAGTCTTGCCTCACCAATTTGCTTCCATTCTTTGAATGTGTAAATAAACGTATGGATAAAGGTGAGCTGGTTGATTTAATATAACTAGATTTTCAGAAAGTGTTGACAAAGTCCCTCATGAGAGACTCCAGAGAAAATTAAAAACACATGGGATAGGAGGCAGTGTTCTGTTGTGGATTAGGAATTGGTTGCTGGATAGAAAACTGAGGGTAGGGTTAAAAAGCCAATGCTCTCAGTGGAGGAGGGTGAATAGTGGAGTGCCACAGGGATCTGTTTTGGGACCAGTGCTATTTAACATATTTATTAATGATCTGGAAATGGGAATGACGAATGAGATGATTGAATAGTTTTGTTTTGTCTGCAAATTTAAAGTTGTTAAAATGCATGCAGATTGTGAAAAATTTCCGGAAGTCCTTGGAAGACTGGGTATCCAAATGGCAGATAAGATTTAATGTGGACAAGTAAAAAGTGATGCACATTGGGAAGGATAATCCAAATCATAATTATCTGATGCTAGGTTCTACCCTAGAAGTCAGCACCCAAGAAAAAGATCTAGGTGTCATCGTGGACAGTACGTTAAAATCAGCGTGTACTGGCGGTCAAAAAAGCAAACAATGCTATAAATTATTAGAAGGGATAGAAAATAAGACAAATAATATTATAATGCCTCTGTATCGCTCCATAGTATGACCACATGCTGAGTATTGTGTGCAATTATGATTGCCATATCTTTAAAAAAAATGTGGAGGGGCATTTTCAATATGACATCTAAATCCAACTTCGGACGTTTTGCTCAAAATGTCCAGAATCCTAATAGCAAATATAGCCATTTTTGAAACAGGATCTCTCTTTATTTTTAATAATAATGGCCACTTGCTAGATGTTTTTGTGTTCTCTGTGATTTTTCTTTTTGGTCCATTTTCAGAAAAAAAAAATCGTCCAAGTGAAAAACACACAAAATCAAGCCATTGGTATGTAGGAGGAGCCAACATTCATTGTAGACTGACCACACAGAGGTCTCAGCAGAACAGTGGGGTACCCTAGGGGGCACTCGGGTGGACTTTACCTAAAAGCTCCCAGGTACACATCTCACCATTGCTCCGTTATATTGTATAGTGAGCTCTCCAAAACCCACCAAAAACCTACTGTACCCAACTGCACATCACTATAATAGCCCTTATGGCTGCAGGTGTCACCTGTATGTGAGTACAGTAGAATTTTTGGTGGGTTTTGGACAGCTCGCACTTTCCACCACAAGTACAACAGTCTAGGAGACACTCAAGGAAATGACATGGTTCTACTTTTAAAACGAACAGGAGGATTTATTTTTTCAGTCAATGAATAGTTAAGCTCAGGAACTCATTGCCAGAGGATGTGGTATCAGCAGTTAGTATATCTGGGTTAAAAAAGGATTGGACAAGTTTCTGGAGGAAAAGTTCACTGTCTGCTATTGAGATAGACATGGGGGGAGCCACTGCTTGTCCCTGGGATCAGTAGCATGAATCTTTCTACTGTTTGGGATTCTGACAGGAAAATGTGACCTGAATTGGCCACTATTGGAAGCAGAATACTGGGCTACATGGACCATTGGTCCATCCCTGTATGGCTATTCTTATGTTCTTTTGACATGGAGGTTCCCCACTTATCCCAGCCAGGAGGAGGAAGAAAGAGATCACAAGTTACCCTGCATGTTCCTTGGAGAGGTTTCACACTTACACATCAAGAAAGAAGAGAGGTACCATAAGAGGGATTGAGGATTTTTAGCAATGTTTAGCCTGTGAATAACTGTGAAAGATGCTTGAGTTTGAAGTGGAAAACACTACTCAAAGAAAACCAAGAATTACCAATTCAGTGAACTAATTCTTTTTGTAACTAATTCACTTTGTTTATATGGACTGTTTATGTCACTGTGTTCTTAATCCTTTTTTTGTATATACTTTTATATTACTGGAGAGCCCATTAAAAGGGAGTTTTTTCATAAACTGAGAATTGTCTCCGTGTTGCTTTTTGCCTTTTGAATTACTGTGTCCAATGTTATTAGCAGCCAGCAATGTTAGGTCACTATTTGGGCACCCTTAATAGTCTATGTGTCATGGGAAAGAAGTTTGAGGAGAGTTGTGTATTTTTGGCCACAGATCCTATAAATGATGTTGCCAGTCTGTGAGGTCCACTATTTAACAGTATGCATGTAAGTGTAATCCCAGCCCCACCCCCACTATGAATGCCTTCCCACTGCATGGAGTTATGCTTAAGTGCTGATCTTGATTTTCAAGAGTTTGCTTTTGGAGGGGCTGTGTGCCTCAACTATAGCATTTTCTCTAAAGAGGAGTGCTTGTTAAAGTATCCAACCAATTTAGAGGTACATTTGCAGAATAGTAGAAAGTCGACTTTTTCTTTAATGTCGCTCTGCTGCAGAATTCATTACCTAAGCAAGTACTTAGGTGAGATACTATTATTTTGCCTTTAAGAAACAGTGTAAGAAGGCATCCTGGGATTGGTAGCATGGAATGTTTCTGCCAGGTAGTTGTGAAATGGATTAGCCACTGTTGGAAGCAAGCTATTTACCTGGATGGACCATTGGACTGACCCAGTATGGCTATTCTTATGTTCTTATTCATATGACGTTTGGTTGATTTTGCATGAAGGACAACTTTGATGAGTATCCTGAAGGATGTTTTTTTTTTGTAATCTACAGAGATAGTGAAGTTGTCAGGGTCCATGTGGAACTAGGTATGAGTGGTGTGTTAGTGAGTAGCAGGAATTTTGTGATATTAATGGATTGTGTATGTATCTTTTTTATGTTATTTTGTGTTTTATGTTTATTATTTTTATTGTAAGCCACCTTGAGCTGGTTTTGATAGGGCAAAACATAATTGAACTTTTAACTATATGTGCAAAATTATATTTACACATGGAAAGAGCAATTTTCAAGAATACCATACCCATGCATAAAACCCAATTTTAAGCACAGAAATTATTTTGAAAATTGCCCTCCCCTTGGGAGAAAAAGCACCATTACATAGGCTTGTGTTCTCTTCCCCCCTCCACCTCTTTGCTGTTTTTTGTCATTCTATCCTTTCTTTTCTCTCCCAAGTCCTCTTTTTCTCCTGTGCTGTTGAGCACAGTACTGTACATTGCCATATGCTACAGTATGAGAAGACAGTTTGTACTGCTGCCCTACATCCTCCTGTAGCCAACTAGTTATTAGCACTTGAGCTGAGAACTAGGAGGATGCAAGAATAGGCAAAAGCAGAGGCTCCCCCTTGTGGCTGCTGGTGCTTTAGCAATAGTACTAGCACTGGTAAATCGCTTTCCAGCACTATACTTTTGGGTCCCAGTATTGAGCTAACAACTGGAAATTTTGCTCTCTGTTCAAGTAAAGGTTTAACTTTTTAACACATTTCTAAATTTTACAATTCCTTAGATTGGTCACAGATTTCTTATACCTAAGAAATTATTATACACAAATGAGGAGGTGTGAAGAAAAGCATATTTAAGGCTATTCATTACAGTGATTTGTGTGTCTCAGTTAAACTGAAAAGCATGTCTAGTTGCACTATAGATTTGCTAACGTACATATAAATTCCATATGAATACATCATCATAATTCACTGTTTCTGTGGTTGTCATGATTTTACTGTGATTCATTGAGTAGAGTAATGCTCTTCTATATATGGTGATACCTGTGGAAAGACTAAGCTATCATGTGGTACCCTGTGCCCATACTGTCTATGTTCTATTGAAGACTACTACTACTACAACTTAACATTTCTAAAGCGCTACTAGGGTTACGCAGCGCTGTACAATTTAACATAGAAGGACAGTCCCTGCTCAACGAGCTTACAATCTAAAAGACAAGTGTACAGACAAAGTGGGGCAGTCTAGATTTCCAAAAGGTTAGGTGCCGAAGGCAGCATTGAAGAGGTGAGCTTTGAGCAAAGATTTGAAGATGGGTAGGGAGGGGGCTTGGCGTAGGGGTTCAGGAAGTTTGTTCCAGGCATAGGGTGAGGCGAGGCAGAATGAGCGGAGCCTGGAGTTTGGCGGTGGTGAAGAAGGGTATTGAGAGGAGGGATTTGTCCTGCGAGCGGAGGTTACGGGCGGGAACGTAGGGGGAGATGAGGGTAGAGAGGTAGTGAGGAGCAGCAGACTGAATGCATTTGTAGGTAAGGAGGAGAAGCTTGAACTGTATACGGTATCTGATCGGAAGCCAGTGAAGTGACCTGAGGAGAGGGGTGATATGAGTATATCGGTTCTGGCGGCATATAAGACATGCAGCAGAGTTCTGAACGGATTGAAGGGGGGATAGATGGCTAAGTGGGAGGCCAGTGAGGAGTAGGTTGTAGTAGTCAAGGCGAGAGGTAATGAGAGCGTGGACGAGAGTTCAGGTGGTGTGCTCAGAAAGGAAAGGGCGAATTTTGCTGATGTTAAAGAGGAAGAAGCGACAGGTCTTGGCAGTCTGCTGGATATGCGCTGAGAAGGAGAGGGAGGAGTCGAAGATGACCCCGAGGTTGCGGGCAGATGAGACGGGGAGGATGAGGGTGTTCTCAACTGACATAGAGAGTGGGGGAAAAGGAGAGGTGGGTTTAGGTGGAAAGACGATGAGCTCGGTCTTGGACATGTTCAGCTTCAGGTGGCGGTTGGACATCCAGGCAGCAATGTCGGATAAGTAGGCCGATACCTTGGTCTGGGTCTCCGCGGTGATGTCAGGTGTGGATAGATAAAGCTGGGTGTCGTCAGCATAAAGATGATACTGAAAACCATGAGATGAGATCAGGGAGCCTAGGGAAGAGGTGTAGATTGAAAAGAGAAGGGGCCCAAGGACAGATCCCTGGGGAACTCCACCACTTTGTAGAGGGGGTTTCACATGTCACCACCGTTTGATGCTGCTGGTGACTTGCTCCAAGAGAGAGATGGTGAATACTACCCCATCTCTTTCATGATGATTTGCATCCACTACTACTACTAATAATAATAATTTCTATAGCGCTACTAGATGTAGGTAGCGCTATACACATTATATGCAGGCACTTTTTCTGTCCTTAGAGGGCTCACAATCTAAGTTTTTGTACCTGGGGCAATGCAGGGTTGTGACTTGCCCAAGGTCACAAGGAGCTGCAGTGGGAATCCCAGGTTGCCAGGATCAAAGCCTGCTGCACTAACCATTAGGCTACTCCTCCACTGGTATTAGGGCTCCTTACCAGTTACCTCACTGAAGAAAGAGGCTGGGGGCTCAGCTTGGCCAGTGGATTTCTTCTTTTTGTTGCTTGTCTTACATTTATACGTTCAGTGCAGGGTAGAATTCCAAGCCTAGTATCAACACCCCTCCCTTGAACATTGCTGGAAAGGGTGATATTTCTGCAAATGATGCAGCATATCACTGTCCAGTATGCTGTTCCTCAAGCACTGCAAAATAGAATTCTTGGGGCTTCTGCTGCACCTGGACCTGAGAATGAACCAAAGGATGAAACACCAGAGCCAATCCCTTGTTCTCTCCATTACCTGTTGTACCTGTTGGGGTGCTTTTGGTCCTGTCAGTATCTCTTCCTATCTCTTCACCAGTGCTTAGCATGCTAGCTAGATTTCCTAGTCCATCTAAAGATGTACAGTTTTCAATATTCTGGAAATCCCTCACATTATGATTCATCAGATTCTGTATCTGCCAAAACCCACTGCATTCGTTCATCAGCAGGGAATGAGGTTGTCTCTTACTGTGCTCTCCTGGCAATTGCTTTAGCTGCTGCTGGTCTTCTGCCACCCCACACTTTTGCTTTTTGTTGCCCTTCTGGGGAAATGGGACCAGACAACTGCTCTTTCACATTTTCTCTGGAAACTGCAGTTATTAGTATTCTCCTCATAAAGAAATCTCTCTTTAATTTGGCTGGTGGACTATGGGAGATCTGAGGCTATTCTGTATTCTTCTATTCTAGTGCTGCCATTGCTCCTTCAGCTCTGAGGAGCATCAGTCCTCTCTCTATTTGCCACCATTTGAACACCTACCTACATCAAGTATTGTGATATGATCCAACTAGATTGTTAGTCCTATAGCCTATTACATGTAACTCTATAGTGTTGCATGCACTTAAATATGACAGTCATAATAGTAGATTGTTTGCCTGCACTCTCTTGTGTTCTCCTTTTCTCTCTGACGAAAGTATTTAGGCCACAGAGTGCGACATAGTAATGGGGAAAGTGGTAATACCGTGGTTGACACGGTAATTCCAGCAGGGATGGGGATGGCCTGCACAGTATTCCTGTGGGGATGGGAACGATGTGCACGGTATTACCATGGTAACAGAAGTAAAGATCACAGGTTCACTGTGGGGATGAGGAGCATTAAGGTGGCAATACCCCAAAATGTCAGCACAGTGATCTAGAAGTATAGCTATTTAATGAACTCAAAAACTTGTGAGAACGTTTTGTCATTTTGGCAGAACAAGAAAATGGTTTGACCTAAACTGAGCCAGCTTGCAAAGTACCTTTTAGCTGTTCCAGCAACCAGTACCTCATCTGAAAGGACAGTTTCACTTGCAGGACACTGTAGATGAGCAAATAGCACAGCTGAAGCCTGAAACTATTGATAGACTCTTATTTCTGCATAGACTTTAAAAAGTGGTGAGCTATATAATCAGTATTTTTTTTTTAAATTAAATTGATTTTTATCTTCAAGCTATGTGTGACTTATGGGGACAGAATGCATGGAATTCGGGTGAGGATAGGGGATGAGGACTGTTTTCATTACTGTCACACTCTATCACAGAGCCTAAGAGATTTGTAAAATTCATATTTTTCTGTGACACTGAGAAATGATTGTCTGCTTGTGCCTCTTCTCTCTGTCTTGTTAGATTCTCTTAAAGTGATGCTCTGCTCACACTTTACTGCTGAGCTGCTGACATCATTAGCCATCAGGTTTGGGAGAAGCGAGGCAGAGATATTCTTATTTAACTTCTTGTTAAAAAGCTTCACTGTGATTTGTGAAGCTATTCTTGCTTCTACATAAGAACATAAGAATAGCCATAACTGGATCAGACGAATGGTCCATCCAGTCCAGTATCCTGTTTCCAACAGTGGCTAATCCAAGTCGCAAGTACCTGGCAGAAACCCAAATACTAGCAACATTCCATACTACCAATTCCAGGGCAAGCAGTGGCTTTCCCCATGTCTATCTCAATAGCAGACTATGGACTTCCTCCAGGAATGTGTTCAAATCTTTTTTTAAACCTAGATATGCAAACCGCTGTTACCACATCCTCCTATATGTTTTAAAAGTATTTCTATGTAACTTCATTGAGTGTGCCCTAGTCTTTATTTTTTGAAAGACTAAAAAAATTGATTCACTTTTACTTGTTTTACACCACTCAGGATTTTGTAGACCTCAATCATATCTCCCCTCAGCCAAAGGTTTTCCAAGCTGAAGGGGGAAAGGGATAGAATTTGATATATTGCCTTTCTGTTACAATCAAAGGAAAGGAAAGAGGATGGGACTTGATATACCACTTTTCTGTGGTTACAATCAAAGCAGTTTATATATTATAAACAGATACTTCTTTGTACCTGGGGCAGTGAAGGGTTAAATGACTTGCCCAGAGTCACAAGGCCCCTTTTAATCAGAAGCAAATGCAGCTGCTAGAGGCTATGAGCGCCATACTAGCGCCCCGCGTTTGCTCCTGTCCCATGATCACAGCCAGCAAGCATATTCATTGTGGGTATCCTGAAAATGATATCAAGCGAGTTCCCCCTGCGACAAGTCCCACTTAAGGGTGACAATTCTCACAAAGACTCCCCCACACCGGTCATTTACCACCCTACCATAGCTTCTTTCTTGTATTGGGTCCCATAAGTCCTGGTAATTTATTATAAATCATAATCAATGTCATTTTGAGGGGCTGATTTAGGTTGAACCTAGTTTGAGGTGGTTGTGGGGGGCATTGCCCCCCTCCTCACATGAACTGCAGTTTGTATTTATTTATTTAATTATTTATTATATTTAGATCCCGGATTAAACATGAATTAGGTTGAAAACCTAATTTTGGGGTGCTGCATGTCTGGAAGAGGAAGGGGATGTGTTGTTATGGGGGGAGGGGGGTGAGGAGGTACTGGCCCTTCAAACAATCTGGAAGAGGAAAGGGAGGGAGATTACTTGTCCTAGTGTGTGTTGTATTTTTTGGGTTATGGGTGGGAATTGTCCTCTGTGGTGTGATAGGAATTGTCCTAGGTTGCAATTGTCCAGATGGGAACTGACCTAGAACCCTTGAAAACCTGATAACTAAATGTGTCCCGAGTACTGGGATGAGAACCCCTGCTTTTTTTTTTAAGTTCAATAAATGTTATTGATTTTCAATAAAATTAACAAACAAGTGATATTAACAAGAACATTGGCATTACAACAAAATGACTGTGAAAAAGGAAGGACCTCTTCTTTAATGCAATGGTGGTGAAAATGAATGTGCACAAATGAAGTTTTAGCTACTTTGCCCCCCTAGTCATTTATTTCATTTAAAGGTGTACAACTGAAAATGCCTACATTGTTGTATTTTACCATCCATCCAAAAACAAATGAACATCCTTATTTCCTACTCATTTTCTTATATTCAGTACACGTAGAGAGGCATTTTCTATATGACATCTAATTCTGACTTCAGACATTTTGTTCAAAATGTCCAGAATCCGAATAGCGAATATAGCTATTTTCGAAACAGAAAAATGTGTATCTTTTTTTTCTGGTTTAATTTCTTTTATTGATTTTTGATACAGATACCATCAAGAGCTCACAACATAACAAGTAACATTTTACAAAGTAAGGCAATATCGTAGCTCACATGTAAGAAGCAGCAATCTACATTCAGAATCAAATTAAGTGAAAACAAGAGAGAGGGAGGAAAGAGGAAAAAAAGAGGGAAAGAGGAGGGGGGGGGGGGCTGGAGAATACAAATCAAAGTGTAAAGCATGCACATGTCAAAAAACACACATCAAATTTAGTACTTATCATTGTACCGAATCAAAATAAGCAACAAGTGGTAGCCATTTTTCCCTATATGAAGCAAAACGAGAAGATTTCTTTGCAAGGTGTGATTCGAATTTGTAAATTTGGAGCACTAAGTTCCACCATACCTGGTAAGTAGCCTGATGTAAAGACTTCCAATGGGAGAAGATTACCTTCAATGCTAAAGAAACCAGGGTGGTAACAGAGCCCCTTCACTAGGAGTCAGCAGACTCTTGTAATACAGATCCCTGAGAATCACAAATTGATAAGTGATTGAGCCAGGAAGGTGAAAAATGTCTACCAGCTGCAACCAGATTTCCAGCCAATACTGACGAAGGCACACACAATCAAAGGTAAGATGTTTTACAGTACCCACTTAAGACTGGCAAGACCAGCATAAACTAGAGTTAGAGGAATTGATAACATGCAACTTATAAGGCGTCTAATAGCCACTTGCTAGATGTTTTTGTGCTCTGTGCATTTATTTTTTGGGTCCATTTTTGGAATAAAAAAAGTCCAAGTCAAAAACGCACATAATCAATCCATTGGGATATAAAAAGAGACAGCATTCTTTGTAGTCTGGCCACACAGACATCCCAGCAGAGCAGTGGGGCACCCTAGGGAGCACTGCAGTGCACTTCACATAAAAGCTACCAGGTACACATCTCACCATTATATTGTATGAGGAGCCCTCTAAAACCCACCAAAAACCTTCTGTACTTAACACACCATTACAATAGCCCTTATGTCTGCAGGTGTCACCTATATGTGGGTACAGTAGGTTTTTGGTGGGTTTTGGAGGGCTCTTCATACAATATAAAGGGGTAACGGTGAGATGAATACCTGGGATGTGTAACGATGAGATGTGTACAAGTGTAACAGAGTGGATTATAGGCTTGGGTCCCCTTCTCCACAGTGTACTGTACCGATCACTAGGGTATTTCAGGGACCTGCTTGCGGCTCTAATAGGACTGGCCATAACATCTGAAGCTGTCATAGAGTCTGGTATGTACTGTTCTTTCTTTGGAGTGTGGGAGGGGGGTCAGTGACCACGGGGGAACAAGAAGGGTTATTCCTTTATTCCTCCAGTGGTTTAGGGTACTTTTTTGTGGCTTAGTCATTATTAAAACAGGTCTAGCTCAAAACATCTTAGTTTTGTTCCTGGACTTTTTTTTTTTTTTGTTCCATTATGGCAGAAATTATGGCAGAAAAATGTCCAAGTGTTAGTAATGTCCTAATCTCGCCCCCAGCATGCCCCCTTTTGATTTGGACCCACTGCAGATTAAATGCAGAGATAAACATCTGCAAAATAGGTTTTGAAAATAGCAATTTGAAAATTTTGGCAAGCAAAGCATCCAAACGCTGCTTTATGCCACTTTTTAAATATTTATCTCTTTAAAAACTTATCTCCATACTGTTAGAAGACAATACAAAGAAACAGATAAATCTAGGGGGCAGGTATATCAGGGTAATTTAGTATTCATTCCTGTTTGATTAAAGGAGTTGGCTTGGAAGCAATTCTCGCTTTCAACTTGCTTATCTTTCATTGAGTTGGTTGCATTTGGTATTTCTGTTGTTTGCTGTTAAACTGTATAATATTTTATTTTTTCAACAATGTATGACTCAGTTATGACAGAAAACAATTTTATGGCAGTTTAATAAATATGTATTTCTGCAGGAACAATAGCCATAACACTTATTCCTTTGTAGCTGGTTTCATTCTGTGACGTTTATCACAATGTTGTATTGAGAATCCTGGCTTTCATCAAGTTCACTCTACACAATGAGTAGAAAAAGAGAATACCCAACACAAAGCCTGTTAAAGAACAGGATGTCTATAAGGGATCATATGTTTTTCAGAACTGCAATAATATGTATTAAAATTATCTGTTTTAAATCTTTGATGGCACTGTATGGTAGTAATGGCCTCTAAGAATAGCTATGCTGTGTTTATTAATGGCTCTGGAAGGTTCATGGTATTCATTTTGTATAGGCATAAACTAAGAAGACAATGCCTTCTCCTTTGGACATTATTGATGAATTAAGTTATGCATATAGATTCTATGTAGCTAATTCCTATAGTGGTGTTAATCTTTATTTGTAGGTTTTGTAAGGGAAATACAACCCTTAAGATATGCAGTATGCAAAAACAGCATTTTGAAAACTTGTTGAATTCAGCCATCATAGTTTGGTGGTACTCAGATAAATTAGGGATTTGAGAAGTGGAGCATCTATATATCTATAAATTAGATAGAGACAGACAGACAGAGACAGACAATACAACCCCCCCCCCCCCCCCCCCCCCAAAAAAAAATCCATATACGTGTGGCAACTCTCCTGGTGAACTGTGTGTTTGTGTATAGAGACATCTCATTGCCTCCTCTCCTCCTTGTGGGTCTTGAGAGGTGGAGGAAGAGTTTTCTTCAGTGCCCTAGCCCATGGACAATCACCCTCTTGGCATCTTTCACCCTTTCACTCGGGTATCCTTCCACAATAAAATAAAATATATCTGTGCACTCCAGGAACTACCATAAAAAATATTATTTACTGGGTTCTTGTCTTCTGTAGTCTTATCCTCAATCCTTCTCTCTCTCAGCAAGCACACAGGATCCTCTGGAGAGGACCTCCCTTAGTAGTTTCTCCACTGTTCAAAATGTCTTCTCTTCCCCTGTAATCTGAAATAACACTTCACCTCCACACACCTTATGAGTTCTCCAAACCCAGGGGATTCCTATTTGGCAATCTTCCTAACCAAGATTTTACTTTCCAGATAGAAAGTACATGCACTCCTTTGGTACAAAAACCTTGCTAGAAGTCCTCTCCCTGAGAACCTCCACAGCTCATAAATCCATCAGCAAACATTTCTGGATGCTAGTCTTCTCACTCATGCCCAGATGATTGAAAGTCCTGCTCTGTTCCAAACAGCGCTCTAAAAATAGTGCTAGAACAGTGCAGGGCTTTACCGCCCTTATGATCAGAGCTAATAGCATGCAAATTTATGTGCGCTATTATCTCCGATCATAGGGTAAAGTGCAGGAGGATTGTGCCTGAGCATGCACAGAGGCACAATCCTCCCGCACTTGTTAGACAGGTCTGGACTGTCAAAAGCCCAGACTTGTCAAATACAGGGGCTGGAGATCCATGGGACCACCAGACCCCAAAACATCATGGCTCTGGTGGCCTAGTGCCCCCACCAAACCCCACCCTGAGCCAGCAACCCCTGACTCCCCCTCGAAACAAGTTCAGAGGGGCTGGAGATCCAGTAGGTCTCCAGCCCCCCTAACCCCCCCTAGCATCTCCCCAAGAAAAGCCCTGGTGGCCCAGTGGGCCACAAATCAAGCCCTCCCAACCTGTTGGTCTATTGGCCCTCTTCCCCGCCCCCTTCCTTTGTTGGAGGAGGAAGATAGACTCCCTCCTCTTCCAGCAACACCGCCTTGAAAATGGTGGCATCCAGCCCTGCCCAATGCATCTTGGGGTGTCCTGGGTTGGGGCTTCATACCATATAAGGGAGTTTCTGGATTATAGGTAAATGCAGAATGTAAATGGAGCTGTAATGTAATTAAGGAAAGAGGTTTATAACATGGGCAGTTTGCTGTTTTCAGAATTTCATCTGACTTTCTCTGTAAAAATTATGATTATTCAAAATACACAACTCTTTCATGTTGTAAAATATTTAATTTGAATTTCTTACCACACAGTATTTGGGATCCAGCTCTAAAAAATTCTTAGGCTAACAGGTGTGTCCTGTCTAGAATAAAATTAATTATGCATTGAAAAATCCAAATCAGCTGACAAAATCCAGCTGTTCCCAGCATATGTAGGACATACGTTCAGGTCCTGAAACTTTGAACTGGATCCCGGGACATTTTAAACTGATGAACTATAAATAGTCTCTATTGGACCATAAACGTTTCCAACCTTTGTCATCTATGGCTTCATTTAATAGCTCAATGGCGCTCTTTTTTATTCTCTGGTCTCATCTGTTCCTTTTTCGGTTCACCTTCTCTGGTGTCATCCTCCTTTTTTCTTTGGATTTTTAGTTTCTTCCTTCGTTTCTTTCTGATATTGGTGGATATTTTAACATTGTAGTGATCTTTCCTTCTTTCTGAGGGGTCCTTTTACAAAGGTGCAGGAAAAAAAGTGGTCTTAGCGTGACCTTGGTCAGCATGCTATGGCCACTTTCTATTGCAGCAGTAAAATTCCCATTTTCTTTTCATTAATGGACACATGCTAATGTTTTCATTAGCCCGCAACCCATTAAAACAAATTAGCATGTGAGCACATGGCGTTCTTTTCTTTTTTTTTTAGTTTTTACTGTAAACCGCTTTAATTTACCAGCAACAAAAGCGGTATAGCAAGTTTAATAAACAATAATCATGCGCTAATCAGTTAGCGCGTGGTGTGCTAATGAATCATTGCTTGCATGTCCACTCTCTGCCCCAACAAGCCCCCTCTGCCATAAAAATGAAAATATTACAACTGTAACCACACACTAATCTCAGACTTACCATGGTAAGTCCTTTGAAGCCGCAGTAAGCGTTCACTAGTCCCCCACACGGGCCCAGCTCTGTCTCTCGGCAGCCCTAAAGGAGCTAACATGCTGTTAAGCACTAAGCACAACTATTTTAGATTTTGGAGCCGGGGGGCAGTCCCCAAAATCATGGATACCTGGTACCCCCCCCCCCCCCCAAAATCACAGATGCCTGGTAACCCTGTTAGCAACATAGTAAATGACTGCACATAAAGACCTGAATGGTCCGTACAGTCGCACTCATTATCATTTCATGATTAAATCAACAATAAATGTGATATAATATACTTTATCATGAGTCTTTCTTTTTGCGTTTCTGGGACATAGAGCGTAGAAATCTGCCCAGCTCTGTCCCTATGTTCCACCTACTGGATTTGCTGTCAAAGCTCAATCTAGTCTATCCAAATCCATCTTGTCATTTGGGGGACCTAGACCGTAAAAGTCTGCCCAGCACTGTCCTCTGTTCCAGCTACTGAAGTTGCCATTGAAGCCGTTTCCAGCCTATCCAAAACTGGATTGCCATATGCAGACACAGACCTACAAAGTCTGCCTGGCCCCTGCCTTACAGACAGATGATCAAAAGCCCCATCCTGTTCAAACAGTGCTCTAAAATAGCGCTGGAACAGCGCGGGGCTTTACCGCACCGATGATCAGAGATAATTGCATGCAAATTTAAGCATGCAATTATCTCTGATCATGGGGTAGAAATATGCGGGAGAATTGTGCCTGCGCATGCGCTCAGCACAATCCACCCGCACTTGTTTGACAGATCTGGGCTGTCAAAAGCCCAAACCTGTCAAACACAGGGCTGGAGGTCCATGGGACCATCAGGTCCCAACTACCCCTGCCCCGAGCAACGGGGGCTGGAGGTCTGGCAGACCTCCAGTCCCCCCGACAATCCTCCCCCCCCAGGTTCAGGGAGGGCTGGAGATCCGGTGGGTTTCCAGCCCCCCCTAACTCCACTCAACATGTGCAACCAGTCCCTGGTGGCCCAGTGGGTGACCAAAACCCCCCCAGCGACAGGAGGGCTGGAGGTCTGCTGGACCGCCGGTCCCCCCCAACAATTACCCCCCCACAGGTTCATGGGGGCTGGAGATCCGGTGGGTCTCCAGCCCCCCAACCCCCCCAGCAAAGGGTCCCTGGTGGTCCAGTGATCAATCCGCCCCCTCTCCCTGCCTACCCACTCCCTACCCCCCTACCTTGTGGGTTGGAGGAGGGAGGTAGCCTGCCTGCCTCCCTCCTCTTCCTTCAATGCCGCAAAATGGCGGCGTCCAGCCCTGCCCAGTGTATCCTGGGATGTGCTGGGTGGGACCATACACCATATAAGGGAGAAACTCCCTTATATGGTGTGTAGCCCCGCCCAGCACATCCCAGAATACACTGGGCAGAGCTGGGTGCCACCATTTTGTGGCGTCGAAGGAAGAGAAGGGAGGCAGGCTACCTCTGTCCTCCGACCCACAAGGTAGGGGGATAGGGAGAGGGGGGCGGATTGATCACTGGACCAACAGGTACACTTTGCTGGGGAGTTGGGGGGGCTGGAGACCCACTGGATCTCCAGCCCTCCTCGAACTTAGGGTGGGGATCATTGGGGGGGGGGACCGGCAGTCCAGCGAACCTCCAGCCCTCCTGGGGGGGGGGGGGTTTGGTCACCCACTGGGCCACCAGGGACTGGTTGCACATGTTGAGGGGGAGTTAGGGGGGCCTGGAGACCCACCGGATCTCCAGCACTCCCTGAACCTGGGGGGGGGGGGATCGTCAGACCGCCGGACCTCCAGCCCCCTCTCGCTGGCAGGTTTGTCTTATTGGAAGGAATGGGGGCCTGCCAGCAGCCAGCATGCAAATGCATGCTGAACAGGGCTCACCATTCCTCCCCAATGATCTGCAAACCCTAACGCCAGGTCGGAGCTGACGTATGGCTTGCCACAGCCAGCGACCCAATCTTTGGCACGCTGGTTGCTGATCATTGGGGATGAATATGTTTAGTCCTGTTTAGCATGCATTTGCATGCTAGTTGTGTTCAGAGCCCTCGAACGCGTTGTTCCACGCGCTCAAGAGCTCTGATCATGGAGCGGTAGCGAACGCCGGCACTAACAGCCTCAAGCGCCAGTGTTTGCTTCTGATTATACCCTTGTTAGTTCTTCACAGCCGGAGTAGCCATCCAAGTGTGTCTCACACATCCACCTGCAGCCATTTAAGTTTTGTTTGTTTGTTTTTTAATTTTTGTTTTCTACCATCTGTTTTCTAAATAGGGTTCCTCTGTGTTCATCCCACGCCTTTTTGTCTCTATCACCTCCCTCGGGAGGGCATTCCAGGTATCGACCACCCTTTTTATGAAAAAGAATTTATTGACATTACTCTTAAGTCTACCACCCTGCAACCTCATCCATGTCCTCTAGTTTTATCATTGTCCCTTCTCTGGAAGAGATTTGTTTCTATATTAATACCTTGCAAGTATTTAAATGTCTTTATCATACCTCCCCTGTCCCTTCTTTGCTCTAGGCTATACATATTAAGGTCTTCCTGTCTCTTCTCATATGTCTTATGGCATATGTCTTAATACTTTTTGCCTTTTCCACAATGCCCAGTGTTCTTACATCATCATGTTTTTAATTATTGAGAATGGTAGTGTCCCAGGTTCCAATCTCCAGAATTCTGTTAGGGTCATGATGCCAGTGTTTTTTCTAGCACAATGATTTTAGTGTTTACTCTGTTTTCTTTGGATGAGATGTGCTGCCTTATTGTACCTTTTGTATACAGGCATTCTAACATCAGCAGGTCAAACTGGGGACTATTTCCAGTTCACTGTGCTACACAATCTGCATTGTCTGTTCTGTTGGTTCCTCCTCCTATCCCCCCCCCCCCCCCCCCCCTCCCATCTTATCCATATTCCACTCTACCTGTGCTGAAATTGTCAATCTCTCATCTTTAGGTTTAAGTCCACCTCTCAGGGTTGAATAAATTGTGTTTTTTTATTTTCCACTCTATTTTAACCAGTTGTATGTTCTTGTTTGCTGGTTTAATTCTTTACAAATGTATGTTGTTTTTCTTTTTCTATTTTTCAAGTTCTGTTGCTGCAATTCTCCCATGTGCTGGTACATTCCCTGCTCATGTATTCTCTTTCTTAGAATGTTCATCCGCACGGCTGTTTGCTTCTGTACCCTCGCATCATTTTAGTATTTAGGCTTTGCTGCTAGATGTACCTACAGGCCTATGGATGTAATTTTATAAAACTTTTCTGATCATGAAAACCTGTTTTACACATAGTAAACAGCCTCTTATAAATGTTTGTAGGTATACATATGTAATCCCCCATTATAATGTGGATTACTAAGTGATGGTATCCCCTCCTGGAGTCACTGGCAGGAGGAAAATTGGTTGGTAGTGGTGTTAAGGGGAGCATTTAGGGAAAAGTGTTGAGGGAAATGTTGGCTATTGAGTGACATTTGGGAAGGAGTTTTAGAGATAATATATGTTGGTGTTGGGGAGTGCACAAGGTCTTTGGTTGCCTTCACCTCCATTGGAACCCATGGAGAGAGGGGGTGTTCCGGAAAGGCCAATAACCTAAGGCTGGATAAAGGAGGAAGCTATTGCTAACTACAGCAATAACTGTAATGTGAGGAGTGCTACAGGTGGGCAAAGAGGAGCGCAGCCCAAGAGCAAGAGCAGGTACAGCTCAAGGAAGTACATCTCTGGAGAAGGGGACAGACAGGGAAGTCTAATCCTAGAGGAGTCTGCTTGTGACAACTGATCTACAAGCACAGCCTTAGATCATGCAGCCTAAAGGGATGGGCAGAAGACTAGAGGAGTTGTAGATTTGTATATACTTTAAGACTGTTAAGAGAAACATTCTTTAAAGGAAGGAGACTGTAACAAATGGTCTTGAAGTGACAGGAAACCTCTTGAACCTTACTACAAGGGGTAATCATATGAGTTTATTTTTAAAATACACACAGGCATCTATGTTGCCTTTGTAGCATAAAATAAGCACCTTTCTAGAGTTTTCACGTACCTCTTTATAATATTAGTCTCTGTATGTAATCTCTTGTTGTAAAGCCTATAGTACCTTTAGTTCTTGGGATGTACAATCTCTGCATACATTGGTTCTTATAGATTGTCTGATGGGCCAGTGGCGTAGCCAGACAGCCAATTTTGGGTGGGCCTGAGCACAAAGTGGGTGGGCACAAAATTTTCTCTTTTCCCTTTCTCTTCCCTACCATCCACTGTCTATCTTCTCTCCCTGGATCCATCTTCTCTCTTTCTCCCCTCCCTCACTTGTGCATCTCTCCTTTCCTCTCCTCTTCTCCACCTTCACGTCCAACTTTTCTCCCTCTCCCTGCCTTGAGCCCCTGGTTTGACATCTCTCTCTGCCCCCCACCACCACCATCATCATCTCTCCATCCTTCCTTTCCCTCACTGCCATGTTCAACATTTCCCCTCTCACCTCTCCCTTCCACTTCCATGTCCAAAATGTTTTTTTCTCTCATGCCCTTTCTCTCCCTCTCCCCATCCCACCCATATCCAACAATTCTCATTCTCTTTCCCCTTGCAGCATCTCTCCGTCCCTCCCCAGCTCTACCCTGTCTCACTCCCTCATCCCAACAGTGCTCCTGTCTCTCCCCGACCCCCCACCCACACACCACCACCACACACACACACGTTTTTCCCTACCTTTCCCCAGCGACAGTCTGGCACCTGGCTGCAGGCCTTCTTTCCCCTCCCCTTCGGGCAGCGCCGCAGTCTATCCCTACAGCTGAGCAAAGCTGCACCGCACCGGGTCCGTCTCCGTCCTGCCGCTACTTCTGCCCTCCGGCTCCGTTGTGATCTTTGTTTGCTCTTCTGCAGCGGTTCCGGATCCGCGCGCTCCCAGGCCTGTCTGTATGTTGCCTGCGACTGCTTCCTCTGCGCTGGCCCCGCCTACTCTTCTGAAGAGGCGGGGCCCAGCGCAGAGGAAGCAGTCGCAGGCAGCATACACAGATAGCCCTGGGAGCGCACAGATCCGGAACCGCTGCAGATAAGCAAACAAGATCACGGAGCCAGAGGGCAGAAGTAGTGGCAGGACGGAGACGAACCCGGTGCGCTGCAGCTTTGCTCAGCTGTAGCGATACACAGCGGCCGAAGGGGAGGGAGGGAGGGGAAAGAAGGCCTGCGTGCCGGCGGGGGATCAATTCTTTTGTCGTCGCTCTGCATCGTCGCTGGGTGGGCCTTGCACCCAAAGTGGGTGGGCCCAGGCCCACCCGTGGCTACGCCCCTGTGATGGGCATGGAGGAGTTTTCTGGTTCTCACACTCAGTTTTGCAAGATACTTATGGGGCCAGTCTATGATCCCTTCTTGCTACACAGCTTTGGAGATTATGGCTCATTGATAGTTTGCATCTTGTTCTGTACTATTAAAGCATGTTCAGTATTAGTTTCTGTCTAATGTATTAATATTTGCTGTTCTTTACTCAGTAATTTCTGCTGAATTGTTGCACAACTCCTAGATAGTCTCTTTATTGTCACCAAGCAACAGATGACATCCAAAATATAAACAAAAACATTTGCACAAAAACCAGCATGCAATTATCTCTTTTGCATGCCAGTATGATATAGACATCAAAATTAAGTTATAACTAGAGCTATGGAACTTTTTCTTTGTTTTGCCTGAGCCAACAACCTCCTCCTTCCCCAGCCTCAGGACGTACTCTTGCACCATTCACACTGTTGAAACCAGAGTTTGGTCATTATGGACCATAATTAATTATTAAGGCCCCAATGCTCCAAAGTAAAAGTGGGCACTATAGGCCATTAGCACCGTACTAGTGCCCGCATTTACCCATGCAGAATGTTCAGAGCGGTCTAGCGCGGGAAACAACAAGTGCACCAGGTATTAGCGCAGATAGCATGTAAATGAGGTAATTTTGTATTTCTCCCCAATGCTCAGAAAAGAGCACCCAAAACAAAATTGCCTTACCACTGTAAAAAAATAATGCCAGGTCGGAGCAGGCATTATGGTGTTGGCAAAGAGGATTTCTCATGATTCTTTCTGCAAAATCTGCCAGTTTTGATTGCTTTTGGAAGCAGAAGGAAGCTCGTGCAAGCCCTTAAGTGCTGGTCATGAGAAACAGAAGACCCAAAGGAAAGCACACATTGGTGTCTGTTTCCTGTGTCTAAATGTTAAAGCATCCATGCTTAATAAATAGAACGCCAAGTGAAAGCACACATGGTATGATTCCTGAATCTAAATGTAAGCATCCAAGCTAAAAAAAATTTTAATGCTTATATTTAGGCCCAGAAAACAGTATGCTTCATGTTTGAGTTTTACCAGGCGCATGCGCACAGGAGCCGAGCTTACCGCAGAACTCTTCTATGCATGTGCCAGCACAATCCTCCCACAGAATTCCCTAATTCTCAATTCTATAAGCGCACCTATATTTGCATCTCATTAACGTTGAGCATTTGGGCGTTTTATGCTGTTCCGGTGATATTTTTACAGCACTATTCAGAACAGTGCTGGAGTTTGATCATCGGGGCCTTAGTGTCCTACATCTTGCTCTTGGGAGTTCCCAAACAGCTCCCAGATATCTTGAAGGATGCCCACTTTGCAGATTGTGGCTCTTTGAACCTAATTCTTTCCATGGTGACCAGAGGATTAATTGAGACTGCCACTGATCAATTGGCATGTCAGTAGATAACAAGTTCACTAAAATGCATTTCAGTGCCCAGGGCCAACTTAACCATTGGACCAGGTGAGCCTCTGGCCCAGGGCACCAGCAATTAAGGTTGCCAAAATACACAGCCTGTTACCTTACTGGATCTAAAGGTTGTCTTCCCCCCCCCCCCCCTCCCACGCCACCCAATCTGGTCTTTCCCATTCTGTTTTTCCCCTTCTGCAGGTCTGGCACTGCTCTCTCACCTCTTTCACTCCCCTGCAGTCCTGTAAAGTTTACAATCTGTTGCCTGTGGCAGAAAGAGCAACATAACAGGCTGACCGACAGCAGCCTGTCATGTTGCTGCTGTTGCCGCAGCCACAGGTGACTGATGTAAACTTTTGAGAGAGGTGAGGAAGCAGTGCTGGACCGGGGGGGAGGGCGGGCGGGGGAGATGTCAGCCCATGGGAGGAAGATATGCTGAACCGACCGGGGGGGGGGGGGGGGGGGGGGGCTGCCGCTGAAGCAAGTTGGATCAGGGTGTCACTATCCCTTGAGCCATCCCTGTCCTTACCATCAGCAGGGCCCTATGACGAAAGCTCTGGGCACTTTTTCCCAGGTTACACATTTCATCAGTATGATCGAAAAGGAGCCCAGGAGCCACCACTATGTGCTCTCCCAACAAATTTGAAAGATATTTCCCCAAAACTTTAGAACTGGCAGGCATTTCCAAAACACATAGCCCAAGGAACCTTCTGATTTGTTGCATTTAGGGCATTCATCTGTGCCTTGCAATTAGGTTTTAAAGGCCTATTGGTAGTAATATAAGTTCTGATAAATTGCATTTCCCACAATATTCATAGTATTTTTGAGATTTAACAAGCAGACCTTGTCAATCCTCCTGCAGATCAATTTACAAATCTACACTCCACACTCTTGCAAGTTTTTCATAATTATAGACCACCATTGCACCCTGCAAATATTTATGATGATGCGCCCATACTAATTTCATTTTGTGTTTACAAACATAAGAGCACCACTGAGGTTTTCATACATGCCTTCTGTTAATGTTGAGGTACTTGGCCCTTGCAAATAGTATCAACATTGACGGTATACATACAAATCATCACTATTAAGATTGCACTCTGTTTGCAATGTTTGGAATGCTTTGATTTTACCTTGCTTATCTACCAGTTCAAATAAGAAATGTAACTCCTTTCCCTCCAATACCAGAAATTTAGTCATTGGATTACATTGGATGAACAATGAAGGAACCTGCACAGATGCTACCACAGATATTTCATTCCCCCCTCAATAATATGTTTCACATGGAGTGGCATACTAGAAGCCTTTAGCATGTAAAATATAGCTGAAATGCATGGCTTGCCCAGTGTAGTTTGAAGGGATATAATTTTAAAAAATGGCTAGTATCCATAAACCAGTCACTAAGATGTTGCTCATACATTTTAAGACCAAGCAAACCTCAAACATCATTGTCGCTAGGCTTCATGACCATTCTGAGTGGTAATCTGGCCCTTATACTCTACCGTAGGTATCTACATACATAAATGTGAAACATATTCCTCCCAAAGAGGAAGAACAAGTGGGGGCATCTGTTACACACATAACCATCGTGGCACCAAGAGAGAACCCCATCCAGTTGCCTCTCAATCCCCCAGTAAAGGGAGGGACTTTAGATATTGTCATATTAAGCTTTAAGTCTGACACTGCCCCCAAAACTTTGAATGGTGGTAACACTCGAGGTAGAATGGTTCGAGGAGTTGTTAAGATCATAAGGATGTCGTCTGCAAATGTTTATTTTTTCCTTTCCAAAACGTACACCTGTAATTTCCAGAGCTGTTCTAATATTCATTAAAAAGGGCTTGAGAAATAACAAAAACAACAAAGGGGGCTAAGGGGCATCCCTTTGTCTGCTACCTCTTTGCAGGAAAAAATACTCAGTGTGCATACCATTGGCAAGCACTGCGTCCTGCAAGTTGGTATATAGTACTGGAACAACCTGTATAAAAGTACCCTGTAGTTTGGTTAAAGAGGAGTTAGGGTGGTTAGGGTGGTGGACTTTGGTCCTGGGGAACTGAGGAACTGAGTTTGATTCCCACTTCAGGCACAGGCAGCTCCTTGTGACTCTGGGCAAGTCACTTAACCCTCCATTGCCCCAGGTACAAATAAATACCTGTATATAATATGTAAGCCGCATTGAGCCTGCCATGAGTGGGAAAGCGCGGGGTACAAATGTAACAAAAAAAAATATATATATATAAAGGACTAACTCACTCTATCCAATGCTTTCTCACCCCACTACCAAGGCCTAGCAATCCTCTTGCTGACATTGAGCTATAGTGGCCACTATTTTACACATGTTATATCTGCCTGCTGACCTTCAACAAATCCCACTCACTCTTCTGCAATCTTTCGGAATATGATCCACTAACCAATCAGCAAGCATTTTCACTTAGAGTTTAACACCTACATTTAGTAGTGAAATTGGCCGATACGATTCTAAATGTACAAGGATCCCTGCCAGGCTTAGTAACTAAAATAATCAACACATTGTTGGTATTTTTAGGAAACGTAGATTAAGTTGTAACATTGTATAGAATTTCTCACTATAACTGTTGGGCCCAGATGTCTTGTGAAGTTTAAAACTTTTAATTGCTTTCTGTATTTCTTCTCCTGAAAAGGAAGAACGTAGGGCATCAACTTCCATCTGAGTCAACTGGGGCAACTGGACAGTAGCAAAATAAGCATTAATTGTTTGTGTGGTAAGCATCATGGGCCCAATATTCAGACCGGTGACTGGCATTGAATGTTCAGTTTATTTTTGACTGGTTTGAACTTAACTGGCACCACCGATATTCAGCGCTGACCAGTTCAAACCAGCCATTTTTAGCCGCTAAACATAGCCGGTCAGATGCTGAATATTGGCGCCGACTGGTAATGTCACGCAATGACAGCCGGTCATCCAGCTAGCCACTAAGTGCTAATATTCAGCCAAGATAGCTGGCTATCTTCCACTGAATATTAGCACTTAGCCAGCTAAGTATTTTTTAACCAGCCAGTGCCATTCCTGTCTGGTTAAATGGTTTTGAATGTTAAGGGGCATATCATCTTTATATAGTTTTTGAAAAATTTCTTTGAAAGCTTTGGCAATATCCACAGTCCTGTAAATAAAGTCCCCTTTAAGTGTTTCCACCCAAGAAATAAATCTGCTACCCATCTAAATCATGGTGAGGTTTGCAATAGTTCACTAGGTTAGTTACTGTATCAATATAATTTAAATGTAAGGTAGAGCAACATCCTCTGGGTACACTCGTGTATAAGTAAGTTTACGGCTACCTGCTTGGCTATGAAGTGTGACATGCCCATTTGATTGGTGTGGATGGGTATGGTAGCACTTTCTATGTTTCTGCAACTGGGTTTCCAAATAGATCGTTTTCCTCCTACTAATATAAGCTATATCATGATCTGTTAATACCACTTTTTGGAGTGGAGGTGTAGCCTAAAGTTTAGTGCAGAGGCATGAGAACCAGGGGAACTGGATTAAATTCCCACTGCAGCTCCTTGGGACTCTGGGCAAGTCACGTAACCCTCCATTGCCCCAGGTACAAATAAGTACCGGTTTATAATGCATAGACTGCTTTGATTGTAACCACAGAAAGGCAATATATCAAATTCTATCCCCTTTCCCATTTGCTGATTCCAAAAACAGCACAGGGGTATTGACATGTTCTCCGTTAAATTCACAAAACTCATTCCATTTGGTTGTCAAATATTTTTAAATCTTTTTTTTAATATGATGGAAAACGCCACCCCACACCTCTGGGAGCTGCCAATGACCCCATGTAAGCCTACTCATATAATAGCATGGTCAGAAATTTAAATTGGGCCAATTTCTTTACACACTGATAACTGCCTCACATAAATTTGTTTAACATACAGTAGATACCATGTAAGGTCGTAAATTTAAGTGAGAAAGCAAGAAGGGCAATCAGTTGATTATCTACAATGAAACATAATATACATTGTAAGCTCTACTACTACTTATTTCTATAGCACTACTAGACGTACACAGTGCTGTACACAATAGGGATAAGGAGTTAAAAGCAGCCTCAAAAAGGGTGGGCTTTTAGCCTTGATTTGAAGACAGCCAGAGATAGAGCTTGATGTACTGGCTCAGGAAGTCTATTCCAGGCATATGGCACAGCAAGATAAAAGAAATGGAGTCTGAAGTTCACAGTGGAGAAGGGTACAGAAAAGAGGAGTTTACCAGATGAAAGGAGTTCCCGGGGAGGAGTGTAGGGAGAGATGAGAGTGGAGAGGTACTGAGGAGCTGCAGAGTGAATGCACTTGTAAGTTAATAAGAGGAGTTTGAACTGTATGCGGAAACAGATTGGGAGCCAATGAAGTGACTTGAGGAGAGGGCTAATATGAGCATAGCAACACTGGTGAAATATAAGCCTTGCAGCATAATTTTGAACAGATTGAAGGGGAGACAGATGACTTAGTGGGAGACCTGTGAGAAGCGAGTTGCAGTAGTCTAAGCAAGAGGTGATAAGAGTGTAGATAAGGGTTTTGGTAATGTGCTCAGAAAGGAAGGGACAGATTTTGGTGATATTATAGAGAAATAAATGACAGATTTCAGTAGTCTGTTGGATATGTGCAGAGAAGAGTGAGAAGAGTCAAAGATGACCACAAGATTACGAGCTGATGATACGGGAAGGATGAGAGTGTTATCCACAGAGATAGAAAATGAAGGAAGAGGAGAGGTTGGTTTATGGGGAAAGATGATAAGCTCAATCTTGGTCATGTTTAGTTTCAGATGGCAGTAAGACATCCAGGCAGTGATGTCAAATAGGCAGGCTGATGCTTGGGTATGGATTTAGCTGAAATTTCTGGTGTACAGAGGTAGATCTGGGAGTTATCAGCATAAAGGTGATACTGAAAACCATGGAATAAGATCAGAGCACCAAGGGAAGAAGTGTAGATGGAGAAAAGAAGAGTTCCCAAGACAGAGCCCTGAGGTACACCAACTGATCGTGGGATACAAGTGGAGAAGGATCCACCAGAGTATACACTAAAAGTGCTATGGGAGAGAGAAGAAGAAAACCAGGAAAGAACAGAGCCCTGAAATCCAAGTGAGGACAGCCTATCAAGGAGTAGGCTGTGATCAACAGTGTCAAAAGCTGTAGATAGATCGAGAGTGATGTGGATATAATAGAGACGTTTGGATCTGGCCAGGAACAGGTCATTGGAGACTTTAGCAAGAGCTGTTTCAGTTGAATGAAGAGGGTGAAAACCAGATTGAAGTGGATCAAGAATAGCTTGAGATGAAAGAAAGTCAAGACAAAGGTGGTGAACAGCACATTCAAGTATCTTGGATAGGAGAGGGAGGAGGGAGATGGGGCGATAGTTGGAAGGACAGGTAAGGCTCAATGAAGGTTTTTTGAGGAGTGGTATAACTACAGCATGTTTCAAGGCATCAGGAACAGTTGCAGTGGATAGTGAAAGATTGAGGCTATGATAGACAGAAGGGATGACAGTAGGCGAGATAGTGCTAAGTAGATGGGTGAGAACAGGATCAGAAGAACCAGTAGTCAATTTGGAGGAAGAAAGAAAATGTGCAGTTTCCTCTTCAATGATTTCTGAAAAGGAAGAAAAGGAGGCGGGTTGAAGGAGGGTTGAGAGAATGGACTGAGAGAAGTAGAGGTGGAGGTGACTTGGTTGAGAATTCAAGGTTAATCTTGCAAACTTTATCATGAAAGTACTCAGTCAGAGTCAGGAGAAAACGAAGGGGGAGTTGGAGGTGAAGGCACTTTGAGGAGAGAGTTCAGTGTGGCAAAGAGACCAAACATGAGCATCTTTACAAAATGACGCTTAGCAAGATGCACACATATATCCAAATTGGTGCCGGTTAACGTCCATCTTGCCCAATTATTGGCTCGAGTCATCTTGGAAGCTAAACAGGCAGGAGCCATCTTGGAAGCTGAACAGACAGGAGCCATCTTGGAAGCTGAACATCGGGAAATAAGATTTCTCAGTTAGCAAGAAGTTAACTGTTTGTCAGTTTGATCTGCAAGAGCTTTTTTCTATATTGGAAATCAATAGACCCCTGATGCAGGCCTTTATGGCCGAAACACGATTCGTGTCGGGTTTGCTTTTATTGATTTGAAATAAAGACCTTGTTTAAGAAAACACCACTTGTGAGAGGACTCTTTTGGATCCACTGTCTGTGTGTTTTGGCTTTTGTTTCTCCTGTGGAGAGATCACCTTCTGTGGGTGTTGGCTGCAATTTTTTAGTGCCATATATAGAATCCGGGGTTTCTGCCTAGTGTAAAATGTTTGAAGCCTAATTCTTGCCTTCTTTCTATATTTCAGTCCAGTTACAATGCTTTTTACCTTTATGAAACTTTAGCCCCCCCCCCCCCAAAAAAAAAAAAAAAAAAACTAACAGCCATTCAAATGAGTAATTTGTGGTTGTGTTCCATAAGAGCTTTTGTTTTCCCTGCTATATGTATAGGGAAATATCTTTGGAACCCCATTCCTTCCTTTTTTCCGTATGCTCTTGCTAGTTTTTGTTCTGAAAAGGGCTGACTCTATTATTGAAACTAGCCTATTACAGCACATAGTACAGTCTCGATTATCCAACATAAACAGGACCAAACAGTTGTTGGATAAGTAAAAAGTCAGATAATATGGAATAAACAACTCATTGTATAAACAAAGGCATTGAGTCCCCAATTTTCAAAAATTGTTCTAAAACCAAGATTTTTATAGAAATAAATATGATGATGTCACTGCGGGGGTGTCTATCAGGTATGTTTGCAAAGGTCAAATAATGTCCTTTCATTTTGATTATTATTTATTTATTTGGATTTTGTTCATACCTTTTTCAGAAGTAGCTCAAGATGAGTTACATTTGTGTACACTTCACAATCTAAGTTTATACTTGAGGCAATTGAGGGTTAAGTGACTTGCCCAAGATCACAAGGAGCAGCAGTGGGTTTTGAACTGGCCACCTCTGGTGTTCTAATCACTAGGCCACTCCTCCATTTTCAGCCAAGGGGTTAGACAAGGGAAAGATGAGGTTTGGAGTGAGCTAAGAGGAGATTCTATATGTTCATCTGTCCAAGATAGTGAAGTTCCAAAGAGGAAGTGACAGGCTGTGGTGCATAAGAAGAGATCTCTTGCTGGCAGTCAAACTTTGTAGCCAAGGACAGATGCAGAGTTCGTGCAAGAGTGTTGGACACCCTAGATGAACTTTTGGCCTTGTCCCTTTCCTCCACTGATTAATTTTCAGATCCCTAACCCCTTCGGCTCCTCTCCCAAGATTGTAGAGTTGACTTATCATAATCATATTCACTCTACAGTTCTACAAAAATGCATAATTGGACATCATAATTTAAATGTTAAACTTTGTTTAATAGGTAAAGTATGCAATGATGTAACTTTGAGTTTGTGTTGCTGTCAGGACTTATTGTTTTGCTTTGATTGCAACTGCTTTTTTGCCGCTGCCCTGGGCTGTTGCCTGGGCTGGCCATGACTAGATGACTGTGGAAAACAACCAGTGGTCTCATCTGTATTGTGTTTCTATATGTTAGCAAATGTGATGGTAAAATAACACTGTACCCCAAAAAAGTGTCCTATTGCATCAAATATTTTGATACTGTTTCACGGTAGTTCTATTATTAGGTTTCAATTTACTGTTTTAAAGTTTACCTCTTTTATTGTATATATGTTTATTCTTGGTTATTTTACTATTATGTTGTTGACAAAATTGTAAGTTTTATGTTGAAACTGTACCTGCTGTACAACGCGTTGGGTGAATCTCTTCCTAAAGATGGTTAATAAATCCCAATAAATAAATAAAATTATTCTCTTAAACATTTTCAGAAAACAGTCTTATGGATGAATGGTTTTCCCTAACAGGATTGATAAGGGGGCTAGAGCTGCCCCGCTGTTTGGTTACAAAAAAATCATCCTTTATTTTTGTTTTTCCAGACTAATTTCAGTTTGGGCTTGTGGTGTATTCCCCCAAATATACAGCGTTTCCTGCAGTGTGATGGCAGGGGTCCTTTTTCGCACAGTACAATTCTGCTCCGGCACATTTCACCACTCAGGGCTGATCAACGGGTTATCCTTCCCTTCTGCCCACTAGTGACTGAGCCTTCAGCTCAGCTCAAGTCAAAGCAGAGCCTTCTCTGGACACTAATTAGCATGACTAGTTTGATGGATTTAGTCAACAGCATTCTAAATGGGGGGAAGTGGGGGAAACAAGTGCAGAAGGCTTTGCAAATCCGAAGACATTTCAGTACTAATGCCCCTAATGATTTGTTACATACACTCAAACAAGTGTTGTTTCCAATTAATTGATCAAGGGGTTTATGTTTAGTAGCTTGGCTGAAAGCCAAGCAAAGAAGCTTTGTCTCCTGTACTATTCACCACCCCTCCTTGCAAGTTTGAAATGTGAGCTGCCTGGTTTCTCTCTCTCTCTCTCTCTCTCTCCCCCTCCCTCCCTTCTGGCAAAGTGGCTGTGGCTGCTCGTGTTATGTGTGTGTGTGTGTGTGTGTGTGTGTGTGTATGAAAGGGAGAGGGAAAAGAGGTGGTGTATGGGGGAGAGCAAGGGACGGATCACTAGAGGCAGAAAAGAAACCCGTCAATAACAGTAGCACGCAGCTAAGGTGAGATTTTCAGAGTCATTTTTTTAAACCTTATCAAAATATTTAAGCAGCTTCCTTATCTAGACTTAAAGAGATACAGACTCCTTCCTGAGCAGAGAGCCTTGTTGATGCTGCATGTATTCCTGGCTTATGTCTGCTCGTGTACGTGTGAAGTTCTGAAGCTTAACCTGATTCTCTCTTATTGTCTCTGGAGGATTGTAGCTGGAGCGCAAATAGCCTGTTGGCAAGTACGGTATGAGCCCATTAGCAAGACTCCATCTGTGATTGGTTTTGCCTGGAAACCGGGAGACAAGCAATGAATAATTGATGTATTTTGTGCAGTAGCTGGACAGGCAAGGGGAGAGAGAGAGAGAGGCAGGCAAAGCAGGGTGCCCTGAGAGAGAGAGAGAAAGAAAGCCTGCTTGAAAATAGCTCCTGGCTGCCTTGTGCTGAGATTAAGGCTGCCCTGGCTGTCTTTGTTCTGCTCTAGATGATTTCTGCCTAGAAGTGTTTTCAGACATATGTGGCCTTTTCTACAGCAGAAGAGAGGCAGGAGGGGGAGCAAAGGACTAGTTTGAATGAAAGATAACTTGTGGGTAAGTTAGTTCCTTTAAGAGGTGGTAATATGAGTGTGTGAGCCTGTCTGCATATTCTCTTCCATCTATGTGAGACCATAATGAGAGTGTGTAAAACAGAAGATGGTGCATTGTGGGTAAAGCAGTGTGCTGCATGTTGTCAGATGTTGGAGGCAGAGGAAGGAGATGAAAGGGTGACTTTAGCAGGGAACTGGGGCACATTTGCATACAGTGGTTGTTCTTATGTCCTCCTCAGGGAGGAAGAATGAAGTCCAGGACTTGATAATTTTATTGATGCTTTTATAGTGATGTTTTTATAGTGAGATGTCAGAAGTCTTCAAATGTAAACATTTTCAGTTGTCAACATACAGCACCATCTCCTTAAGTAGAAGCAATTCTTACTGTGAAATGGTTTCATTAGAACACAATGCGTGTGCATGTGATGCCAGCTATTTTATTTAGTCACTTTTTGTGCCTTTTCCTCCAGGTCTTGAAAGCATATCACTGGAAATAAGTTAGCTAAGGCAAACTGTTCATAGATGAGAAAATTACGTTTTCAAAGATTTTAGGAGTTTGGAGCATGCTCCCAGGAGCTCACGCTGCCTGTTTAGATTATAAACTGCATGCTCAAATATTTATCAGTTTAGAGACAAATGTCTAGTTTACGTATCCCTATGTTTTTGCATGGTGAAGTAAAAAAAAAACCAAAAAAACCTCCACTGTTTATGATGTCTTTCTGTAACAGAAGACAGAAGTTTGTAATCCATGTTTACATTGTATCAGTTTGCAGGTCAAATGGTAGAAGAAATGGAAGGCTTTTATTATATGACAAATAAGTAACTTAGGGGTCCTTTAACAAAGGCACGCTGAAAAATGCCCTGCGGTAGTGTAGACGCGGATTTTGAGTGCGCACAGAATCATTTTTCAGTGCATGTACAAAAAATGCCGTTTTAAAATTTTTGCCGAAAATGGACGCACGGCAAAATGAAAATTGCCACGTGTCCATTTTGGGTCTGAGACCTTACTGCCAGCCATTGACCTAGCGGTGAAGTCTCACACGGTAACCGGCCGGTAATGACCTATACGTGCCAAAAATGACATTACCGCAAGAACTACATGGTAGCCGGGCGTTAACTCCGTGTTGGGCGTGCGAAGACGCTTATGCGGCTTAGTAAAAGGGCCCCTTATTGGATTGGCTTTATACAGATCATTATTACCCTTTTGTTTAATTTAAGTAATATTCCCTTGTCTCTTGTTTGTCCTGTTTGTCTGTCCTAATTTGATTGTAAGCTCTGTCGAGCAGGGACTGTCTCTTCATGTTCAAGTGTACAGCGCTGCCTACGTCTAGTAGCGCTATAGAAATGATAAGAAGTAGTAGTAGTAGAACAGTTCCAACAGGTGCTGGTAATATACCTTATATATAGGCTCCATCTTAGCTAACTCCTGTTTCTTCTACACCCCCTCAAATTACACACCTATAGGAAAACAGAGATGTAGGGTTATGATTTTGAAGATTCTGTGATGGTTTTTTTCTCTGATAATGAAATATCTGCTGCTTACTTACACTTGTTTTGGTGGCTCTTCCTTTACAACCTACTACGTTCTCATTGCATTTGCACCTGCTTTGGGTTCTACTAGAAGTGGTAATTTAAGAGTCATATTTGGAAAGGAAACATTCCAGTTTCCGAGAGTCACATTGTTATTTACAGCTTGGAACTATAGGCAGATGAAATTTAATGTGGACAAATGCAAAGTGATGCACATTGGGAAGAATAATCCGAATCGTAGTTATCTGATGCTAGGGTCCACCTTAGGAGTCAGCACTGAAGAAAAAGATCTAGGGGTCATTGTAGACAATATGCTGAAATCTGCCGTGTATGGCTGCAGAAAAAAAAAAAGCAAACTGGATGCTAGGAATTATTTGGAAAGGGTTGTAAAATAAGACCAAGAATATTATTATTATACCTCTATCGTTCCATGATGTGACCTCACCTTTAGTATTGCATTCAATTCTAGTTGCTGTATCTCAAGAAAGATATAGCGGAATTAGAAAAGGCTCAAAGAAGAGCGACCAAAATGATAAAAGGGATGGAACTCCTCAAATAGAGGAAGGGCTAAAGAAGTTAGGGCTCTTCAGCTTGAAAAAAAGACGGCTGAGAGGGGATGTAAAAATCCAGATTGTGTGGAACGGGTAAAAGTGAATCAATTTTTTACTCTTTCAAAAAGTACAAAGACCAGGGGACACATGGAGGGGCATAATCGAATGGGGACGACCATCTCTAAGGACATCTCGGCGAAGGGGAGGGGAAACGCTATTATCGAAACAAGATAGGCGTCCATCTTTCGTTTTGATAATACGGTCGGGGACACCCAAATCTCAACATTTAGGTCGACCTTAGAGATGGTTGTCCCCGGTTTTCGGCGATAATGGAAACCGAGGACGCCAATCTCAAAAATGACCAAATGCAAGCCTTTTGGTCATGGGAGGAGCCAGCATTCATAGTGCACTGGTCCCTCTGACATGCCAGGACACCAACCGGGCACCCTAGGGGGCACTGCAGTGGACTTCACAAATTGCTCTCAGGTGCATAGCTCCCTTACCTTCGGTGCTGAGCCCCCAACCCCCCCAACCCCACTCCCTACAACTGTACACCACTACCATATCCCTAAAGGGTGAAGGGGGGCACCTACATGTGGGTACAGTGGGTTTCAGGTGGGTTTTGAAGGGCTCACATTTACCACCACAAGTGTAACAGGCAGGGGGGGGGGTGGGCCTGGGTCTGCCTGCCTGAAGTGCACTGCACCCACTAAAACTGCTCCAGGGACCTGCATACTGCTGTCATGGAGCTGGGTATGACATTTGAGGCTGGCAAAAAATTAAAAAAATTTTTTTTTAGTGTGGGAGGGGGTTGGTGACCACTGGGGGAGTATAGGGAGGTCATCCCCGATTCCCTCCAGTGGTCATCTGGGCAGTTTGGGCACCTTTTTGAGGATTGGTCATGAAAACAAATGGACCAAGTAAAGTTGACCAAATGCTCGTCAGGGACATCCTTCTTTTTTCCATTATGGGTCGAGGACGCCCATGTGTTAGGCACGCCCAGTCCCGCCTTCGCTATGCCTCTGACACGCCCATGTGAACTTTGGCCATCCCCGCAATGCACTGCAGTTGAGGACGCCCAAAATCGGCTTTCAATTATGCTGATTTGGGCGAACCTGAGAGAAGGACGCCCATCTCCCGATTTGTGTCGGAAGATGGGCGCCCTTCACTTTCGAAAATGCCCCTGTCAGTGAAGTTATATGGAAATACTTTTAAAACAAATAGGAGGAAATATTTTTCCACTTAAAGAACTTGCTGCCGGAAGATGTGGTAACAGCGGTTAGTGTACCTTTACTTTAAAAAAGGTTTGGACGAGTTCCTGGAGGAAAAGTCCATAGTCTATTAGTGAGATGGACATGGGTGAAGCCACTGCTTGGCCTGGAATTGGCACCATGGAATGGTGCTAGTAATTGAGTTTCTGCCAGGTACTTGTGACCTGGATTTGCCACTGTTGTAAACAGAATACTGGGCTAGATGGGCCATTGGTCTGACTTAGTATGGCTATTCTTATGTTAATATATACTAGAGAGTACACAGGTGTGCCAGTTCAAATAGGCAGACTGAAGAAAAGTTTTAAAAAAATAGTCAAGGGGCATACATCTGTCATTTTAAATTCAAAGATTTCATTTTTGGCTGTGCATTTACAGGAGCTACAGTTATACAAGCTGTCATCTTGCATCAGATCAGTGTCATTATTGAAGACATTTGCTCTGGTTTACATCATTAGAAATACTTCATGATTAGTAAGGCCACAGATGCTGGTTGCTCGTTAAAGAGCAGAGACGTGTAAAGCTCTTTCCACATTTAAATACATATGGAAGATGTCTTTTGTAAAATTGTGTGAATGCATACGCACATAAAAAGTGCTCAGATAGAAAGTGTGCAGCAACTTTACGTGGTCTAATCATAGACATTTCCAGAGGCGTAGTTTGTGTGGAACAGAGATGTTGTTGTGAAGCTCACTTATGTTTTATAAAATATACAATTTATACACTTACCCATTAATTCTATATTTGGCACCCAGATTTGGTGTACTTCTGAGGTACACATGCAACTTAATGAGCTAATGAGCAATTAACCATCAATAATTGGGTGCTAGCAATTATTGGCATTAACTGGCAGCAATTAGGATTTGTGCACACATCTGGTTGTGCACTAGTCTATGGTGCTGGGCGTCTAAATCCCATAGTTGCAACTCAGAAGGGGGTGTGGCCATGGGAGGGGCATAGGTAGGGCTTGGGTGTTCCAAAACTTTGCGCATAATGTTATAGAATATTGGATTTTCACACCCAACTGGGGCATCGGGATTTACATCAAGTATCAGCAGGAATTGGTTTGGTGCTAAGCGCACCCTTTATAGAATGGCACTTAGCAGTGATCTTTTCCAGTGCCCATTTTTGAGAACTATTTATTGAATTCTGCCCTTATAGGGTAGTTGTTTAATATGAGTGCCTACATGTAGGCATTACCCTTTCCCCCCAGATTCTATATATCGTGCAGAGATTTCTGTGTGAAAATCGATGCGTATTGCACAACAATGCGCTTAACTTATTTAGTTAAGCTAATCAGTGCTGTTAATTGGATGTTAAGCAATTAGTACTAATTGGCATTAAGTGAGATTTATGTGGATGACTCACTAAGTGTATTCTGTACCATGGTGTGCCTAAATTCTGAGTCGCATAGCTGAAAGGGGGCATGGCCATGGACGGGATGTGCTTAATTCTACAGTCTTATGTGCATTATTATAGAATACACCCGCTCTGTGCCTAATTTAATCATTGAGATTTACACCAAGTAAAATGTGGCCTAAATGGACAAGACCAAATTTAGTTGCAGTATTAGAAATTGTAGCCGATTCTATAAAATTTAGGTGTACTTTTAGATAATACACCTAGGTGTATTTTTTAACCGCAAGGATTTTTCAGGTGCCATATATGGAATCTAGCCCTACATACATAAATCTTTAGAGTACTGGCATATGTATGTATTGTGCTTCTATATACCAATATGCTGCCTAAGCCCTATTCTATAACTACGAGCATATCTGAGTGCGTAGTTTTTAAGGGGGCATACACATGGGTGACTGGCTACGTCATCGGAGCTCCCCCCACTATTTATCAGTCAGGTGACATCTGGGTGGATCATAGTGGGGGGGGGGGGGTGCAAAAGTACATGTGTAACATTTACCCACATGTCTCCAGACTACAGGTGCACAGAGCTCTGACTGGCTTATGGGCTCATACCTCAATGCATGTCTGCATATATACCTGGCTATGCTACTAGTCTATGAAAGGTGCTACTAGCCTATGAAAGGAAATGTGCACCTACTTTCCTTTATAGAATATAGGCCAATCAGGCACCTTTTGAAAAAAAATATATATAATTTGTATCTATAGGTGCATAGTTATAGAATTATCCCCTAGTGCAGTGATCTTTACTCTTTGTGAAGTGGGGGCCACGTTGGCAAAAAGAGTTCAAAGTGAGAGCCAGGACCAGTCCTCGATAAGCCCTGACTGATAAATAGTGGGGGGCACTCTGATGACGTAGCCAGTCTAACTGCTCAGATGCACTGAGACTAATATATATATAAATTGAATGGAATTTTAATTCTCCTGATTCTCTTTCTCCCTCAGTCCACCAACCAAGATTTACTCTTAACATTCTTTTCTCTTGACACACTCTTCCCAAGCTTATCCTAATCAGGCTCAACTCCCACCAGCCTCTCCTTCCAGCCGGCTGCCTTTATCCTGCGCCAGTCTCTCCAAGCTGGGTTGCCCCCACCCACCCTAGTTTGTTGATGCCCCCTGACCTTTGTCATAGTTTTGCCACAGGCACAGCCTTTGGGACAGCTCTTTTGTATTCATCCAACATCATGTGGCTCTTGGTAAGCTTGAGCTGCATAGTGTCCAAACTTTTTCACACAGTTTTTGCAAGAGTAACGTGGGAGTTTGTATGCTGTATAACTGGAACTTACCAGGAGCCATACTCCTGAAGGAAAATGGAGCCAGCTGGAGATAGTGCCAGCAAGAAATCCTTTGGACAAGGTGTATTATGTATTATTGAGAGGAGTCACTGTGGGCTGCTGCTGGCCTCTGGTCCTTGCAGTGAAGAACACTGCTTTAGAGTACATGCACAGGTTTACACCTCTTATGGAGCAGGTGTAAATTTGTGTGCGTGTGTGTGTGTGTGTGTGTCTGCATTTGTGCACTATTGGGGGCTGGATCTCAGAGCCTAATTTGTAAGGGCACACAGACATTACGTCTCTGGACTTCTCACGTAAGCATCTTATTGCAAATTCAACCTAAATGAATATCATGTCTTCCAGGATTCCAGTCTCACCTACCATTTTGATTTTCTCATTAGCCCCCTTTTTTTTTGTTTCCTACCCAATTAAAAAATTTCATGAAGGAGTTTGGGGGGGGGGGAATGACATCTTGATGTTTAACATAAGCAACTAGCTACAACTACAGTTTGGGAAGAAGTTAGTCCTTGGGGCACACCCAGCCAGTCAAGTTGTCTGAATATCCACAATGAATATACAGATTGTAAGCTAAGGCCAGCCAATGGGCAGGATAGCAACTAATAAACCTGGAATATGCATGAGATAGATTTGCATGCATTGCTTCGTTTGTATCCAAATCTCTCTCATGCATATTCATTGAGGATATCTTGACAACCCGACTGGATGGGTGTACTGTGAGAATTGGGTTGAGAAGCACCATCTTTAAGAGCATGTTTCTAAGCTACAGTTTGATATATTAAAATGGAAGATTAAGAATAAGACCATGAAATGGGAGAATGATCCATAGTTAACAAGTAGTAATCTACTTTTAAAATAGAAAAAAAAAATAGGGATTTCCAGTCTAAGGCATCATTTACTAAGGGGTCCTTTTACTAAGCTGCGGTAAAAGAGGGCCTGCGCTAGCATTGGTGCGTATTTTTCATATGCGCTGAGGCCCCCTTTTACTGTGGTGGGTAAAAGGCTGTCTTGTTTTCTGTTTTTTTTTTTTTTTTTTTTTTAAAGAAATGGCCATGCAATAAGTGAACCACTTACTGAGCGGCCATTTCAGGGGGGGGGGGCACTTACCCCCACCCATTGAGGTGGCAGTAAGGGCTCCTATGCTAACCCAGCGATAACCGGGCAGCGTGCCGCCGGGTAATCACTGACGCTACAAAAATAGAAAATATTTTTGTAATGCCGGAAATGGTGCACGCTGGGGGTGTGAACTACCACCGGGCTCCAGTGGTAGTTCCTAATTGCTGCACGCCAACCCTTTATTAAAAGTGCTCGTAACAGCATGCACTAGCACCATTGATGCACGCTAATGTCGATACATGTTATTTGCCTGTATCAGAGGATCTTAACCCAGTCTTCGGGACACACTATCAAGTCAGATTTTCAGGATACCCACAATGAATATTCATGAGCTTAATTTGCATGCACTGCCTCCATTGTATACAAATCTATCTCATGCATATTTATTGCGGATATCCTGAAAACATGACTGGCTAGGTGAGCCCCGAGGTCAGGGTTGAGACCCACTGGCCTATATCAGTGTACTCTGTGAGTAAATAAATGACCCTCTAGAGTTTGAATTTGCATTTTGTTCAGTTAATACAGGCTGAAAATAAAGCAGGAACTGTCTTTCAACAAAATCCAAACAGTAAGTGTTTTTTTTAATCTGAACTTGTCCGTGTCAAGTAGCATGGTTATCATGTTAGTCCACTTGAAGACACAGATATTGTATATATTTCTAGATTGGTCAGTATGAACTTAGATAGGAACTGGGGAATGAGGAAGCGGCAGAAGAAGCAAATAGTATTAAAGAAAATCAGTATTATTAAAAAAGAGAGAGAAGGGTTGAACTTAAAGAAATTTGTTGAACTGTGGGTTTTGGGTTTTTTTTTCCCCCCAAAGTCCTCTTTGCTACTGGGCCATGTTTAGTCTTGGAGCTTTATTTTGAGATGAACTGCAAGCTTGGATGTTAATGTGTTTAAGTAGCTATAAAAATGTGCTTTTGCCACACCGTAGGACTTGCGTTTGCAAAGTTAATTGGATTTGTCTTTTGTAAGATCTAGTGTTCATCTAGTTGAAAATATTTGAAAGTTTACTCAGAAGAAGCTTGTGGTAGAAGTACCTCATTGAAGGCCCAGAAGAACTGCATTTTAAGGGATGTAGTTATCAACATGGGCTATTGCTAAAACATACTATTTTACCATGAACTCATGCTATTTTAGCAGAGGTCCCATTTAACATTTATTTATTTAGCATATCTGATATACCACTGAGGCCTTCTCTTAGTCATACAGCGGTTAACAAGTACTATTTTCTATACAGGTACTAGTACTGTCCCTAATGGGCTCACAATCTTTATGCATTGGGACCTAGTTACTAACTAGGTTTACAGTAAAATAACACATCTTAGTGGTATGGTAGCCCATGTTAATAATGCATTCCCCCCCCCCCCCCCCCCCAAATTGTCACTAGCTAGGAGATCTCTAGTAAAGGGAGGTTTTTGTCTGTGTTGCAGAGGTTAATATAATAGGATCAGTGCCGGTATGATCACTGTCCACAGAAGAATACTAGATATTTAACCGTAACAATGAATGGTTTTAACAGAGGGGATTCCTTTTACAAAGGTACGATAAGCGTTCGCTAAATGTTAGAGACACCCATATATTCCTATGGGTGTCTCTAGTGTTTAGCGCACACTAAAAATGCTAGCGCGCCTTTGTAAAAGGACCCCAGAGCTATGTATTTATTTTTACAAGGTGGTTTATTTATTTAAAAAATGTATATACCACCTACGATCTAGGCGGTTTCTGTGCATATATAATAAGACATAGTTGACCATTCTTCAATACATGACTACTCAGAACAACAAGGCATCAAGATGTTAATTTAAAAAAATGCCGTCACAAAAAGTTGTGTCTTCAAAAGTTTTTTGAACTGAGAAATGTTAGCACAAAGGTGAAGTTGGCCAGAAAGTGCATTCCATAACGGAATCCCCACTACCACAAAAGCAGAAGCTTTTGTATCAGCGTGATGTGCTTATGAAAATATTGCCCCTCATCAATGCAGTTAAAAAGAAGAAACAGGTGCTAGTCTGCCAAAAGGTACAACAGCTACTTTTTAAATTTCAGGAGAGAAGATTTTGGAACGCTAATCTTTTAATTAATAGTGGTACACAATGGGTGTTTTATAACCAGTAGCAAGAAAGCATTGGGATTGTGATTTGTTATGTAATCTCGCTGATATAACTGTATATTGTTGTTCCCCATTACTGTTTGGGTTTCTTTTTTATATTGTAAGTCGTATTGGACCTGTTTAGGGATTTTAGTGACTAATCAAGTTCTGTGTTGGATTAGATTAGAATATTTGATGGCATCACATGCAAAACGCTGTTAAACAGAAAACCATAGTGATGGTGCTAGTAGTAAAACAGGATGAAACTGCTTCATTTTTCAAAATTTCTCTTCTCGTATCATATTTCTTGATTCTCCCTAACAATAATGAGATGGCATTATTGTTCCTTTTTTCCTTTGGAAATTGTTATGAAGTAAGCAAGTCTATATGTTTAGTTGTTCCCAAGGCGGTTTGTGTATAACCTGCTTCCTCCATGTTGTGATAAAATGAGGAGAATCCAGTTTAGTCAAGGGTATGACATGAATCAAAATGATTGTATCAGTTCAGGCTTGGATTGTATTGTAACCTGAATTGAATTTCTGGGTAGGTCCAAGCCTGGACTGGGTGGGCCCCCGGCATTAAAAATTATTACTTTGCTGGTGGGGTTCCCCAGGCATGTGCAGGGAGTGCCAGTGTTGGCTGCTGGGAGTGTTCATCCAACTTCACTGGTGTTCAGATGGTTTGGGGCTTCAGGTAGAGGACATTGATTGCTGGTGGTGCTGAAGATGTGTGCCACTACTGGGTAGGCCTGAACCCAAAGTGGGTGGGCCCTTGCCCACAACATTGCTTTGATAGTATTGGTTTTTGTGGAAGAAGCTAGGCTTTATTATAGCACTAGTAAAAAAGGCCCGTTTCTGACACAAATGAAACGGGCGCTAGCAAGGTTTTCCTCGGAGTGTGTGTGTTTGGGAGAGTGTATGTGAGAGTGAGTGTTTGAGAGTCAGAGTGAAAGTGTGAGTCCAATCCATGCTGCTCTGTCACCTGGCCCCTCCATTCATCCCTATCCAGCAATTCCGCTGTCTCCCTGAGGCCTGCCCTGCAATCCATATGCATCCATGGCCATCTGTCCCCTCCATTCATCCCTATCCAGCAATTCCCCTCTCCATGAGTCCTGCCCTTCCAATCCATGCCCATCCATGCTCCTTTGTCACCTGGCCCCTCCATTTTTCCCTATCCAGCATTTCCCCTCTCTGCCTGAGGCCTGCCCTGCAATCCATATCCATCCATGGCCATCTGTCCCCTCCATTCATCCCTATCCAGCAATTCCCCTCTCCCTGAGTCCTGCCCTTCCAATCCATGCTCCTCTTTCACCTGGCTCCTCCATTCATCCCTATCCAGCAATTCCCCTCTCTGCCTGAGGCCTGCCCTGCAATCCATATGCATCCATGCCCATCTGTGCCCTCCATTCATCCCTATCCAGCAATTCCCCTCTCCCTGAGTCCTGCCCTTCCAATCCATGCCCATCCATGCTCATCTGTCACCTGGCCCCTCCATTTTTCCCTATCCAGCATTTCCCCTCTCTGCCTGAGGCCTGCCCTGCAATCCATATCCATCCATGGCCATCTGTCCCCTCCATTCATCCCTATTCAGCAATTCCCGTCTCCCTGAGTCCTGCCCTTCCAATTCATGCCCATCCATGCTCATCTGTCACCTGGCCCCTCCATTTTTCCCTATCCAGCAATTGCCCTGTCTCCCTGAGGCCTGCCCTGCAATCCATATCCATCCATGCCCATCTGTCCCCTCTATTCATCCCTATCCAGCAATTTCCCTCTCTCCCTGAGTCCTGCCCTCCCAATCCATGCTCCTCTTTCACCTGGCCTCTCCATTCATCCCTATCCAGCAATTGCCCTCTCTCCCTGAGCCCTGCCCTCCCAATCCATGCCCATCCATGCTCCTCTGTCCCCTGCAGCCTCCATTCATCCTTTTCCAGCAAGTCCCCTGTCTCCCTTCCATGACCCCCCCTTGCATCCATGCTCCTCTCTCTCCCATGTCCCAGCCTGGGCCGCCCTCTTCTTCCCCCCCCCCCCTTCGCATCCATGGTGTCGTTTCTCCCCTGCCCTCCCGCTCCCATTGTTTTTCTTTTGTGGCCACCCTCTTCGCTCCCCCCAAAATGGTTTTTATTTTTTTTTCTTGTTTTTAAATGTACCTCCGTGGTTCCGGCAGCGAAGCGTCAGGGAAGGAGGCGGTGCTCCCGACGTCTAGGTTTCCCTTCGCTGTGTTCCGCCTTCTTTTGACGTCATCCTTGACGTCAGAAGAAGGCGGAACACAGCGAAGGGAAGGCTAGACGTTGAGAGCGCCGCCTCCTTCCCTGACGCTTCGCTGCCGAGCGTTGCGATTGGATGAGTCATTGCTCCGCCCTCGACGTCATCACGTTTGACGCGTGGGCGGGGCAGACACAATGCGATCTCACCCCCTTCACTTTTGGCTAACAGAGGCTTCATTCGAACGTTGGAGGTGCGTTTTATATAGAGAGATAAGTGTGTCCAGCCTGACAGTGATATACTTCTAGCTGCTTATCATTCTTCATCCCCCTCAAGTGTACTTTTAGTTTGAAACAATAATGTTTCAGAGCCAAGCAAAAGGAAACTCATATGAATTAATTCAAAAATACAGCTTTTTCTCTTTAAATTTGGAATTAATCCTCTCTTAAATGTTTTAAGTGGTACGGCTGTAGTGAAAATGACTGAGCATGATAAGAAAGAACAAGTACACAATGCAAGAATGTAGTAATTATGGGCTTCTTTTGCTAAGCCGCGCTAACGATTCCCATGTTCTAAATGAGAGGAAGCCCTTAAGAATTGAATGGGCTTCCTCTCATTTGCTGCGCTGCGAATCGCTTGCGCAGCTTAGTAAAAGATGCTCTATGTAAGCGGAGAGCTTTAGTTATGTAGGAGTATAGATTACAAATAGTTAGTACGAAAGTAGCCAGCCAGGTTGGCTTGTCCCACGTTTTGTAGAGTGTTTCAGACTTTAGGGAGGGTAAAGATGCTTGTGAAGTGGCAAGCTGGGTATGAAAAGAGCTTGGTTAGTCAAAGAGAGTAGGAAAGCCAGGACAGATTCAGAAGGAAAAAATGTATTGAAAAGTGATGTTTGCTGATTCTGCTCACCCACAATTCAAGTTTTTGTGGTATTTTTTTATTTTCAAAGACTATATCAGGTCCCCAGAAATTTGTCTTCCTACCTAAGATTTCCCCATTTTTCTTCTCCAGACATCTGACTGAACTATACATATATTAAGTGTGCGTATGGTTCTGCAGGAAATTTAAGTAGTAGTTAGGTCAGTAGTGCACTTATAGGACTTCCACTTTGGAACCAAACTCTGATTTTGATTTTTTTTTTTTGTGCCAAGGAATAGGGAACTACATTCCCCAGATGTGTTTGCAGACTCTTCACCTATGACCTTGCACAAGTAGCAAAAAATACTGTGGATAAGAATTAAAAGGGAAAGAGGCACCACAATTAAAACATATTCAGTTCAAAAGTTTAGGGTACTTCCTTTGATATTTTTGTTCTGCTGACACTGCAGTGCTTTGCTCACTCAGCTTTGATTCTTGTGTGTACCGTCAAACTGGACCAGAGGGAAATAATTATTTGGGACTTTGTGGCTCTTTATCTAGATGAGATTAAAGTGCACTTTGTTAGTGGATTAGAAACGCACATGCAGTCACTTTCAGGTCTGAAAGCTGTATTAGGTGATGCACTTACTGGGACTCATTTTCAAAAAAGAAAAACATCTCAAAAGTGGCATAAAGCAGCATTTGGACATTTTTCTCACAAAAACGTCCAAATCACTATTTTTGAAATGTATTTTTCAGATGTTTTTCTATGCTGTTCATCTGCAGTGCGTCCAGATTTCAAGGGGGTGTGTTAAGGGAAAGATTTGGGAGTTTCTAAGATTTAGACGTTTTTCAGCCATAATGGAACAAAACAAAATTAAAACTTAGCATTTTGAGCTAGACCTGTTTTTATAAATAATAAGGCACATACAGGTGCCCTAAGTGACCCCCTAGAGGTTAAGGATGACCCCCTCCCACCCCCCAAAAATGTAAATAAAAATATGATTTACCAGCCTCTATGACAGCCACATATGTTATAGCCAGATCTATTAGAGCAGCATGCAGGCCCCTAGAGTAGTGTAGTGGTTGGTGCAGTGTACTGTGGAGTGAGTGACTCTAATCCCTGTCTCCTTCTACCTGTCACAATTCTGGTGAAAACTGTGACCCCTCCCAAAGTCACAAAAACCTTACTGTATCCACATATAGGTGCCCCTTTCACCCATAAGTGCTATTGTAGTGGTGTACCGTGGGGAGCAGTAGGTTTTGAGTGGGTTTTGGAGGGCTCAGGGGACAAGAAAAGGGAACAAAGGTGGGAGCATTTTTATGAAGTGCACAGAAGTGCCCCCTAGTGTGCCCCATTGCTCTCCTGTAATGTCTGTGGGACCAGTCTGCTAAAAATGCTGGCTCCTCCTACATCCTAATGGCTCGATTTTCTACATTTTGCACTTTTTTGTTTTGTTTTTCCAAAAATGGACCAAAAAAAACCCCAAATGAACAAAGCACAAAACCTTCTTCAAAACAGTATTTTTGACAAAAAAAAAGACGTTTTTCTTTTTTGAAAATGACCTCCTTTCCTATTCGGATTTTGAACGTTTTGCACAAAACGTCCAAAGTCGGATTTAGATGTCATATTGAAAATGCCCCTCACTGTACAACAGCTCCAGAAACAGCAGATTGAAGTGTTATCATCACCCTTGGAGGATTATAGAGTCGGATATACCTGATTTTATAGTGGGATACCTATTTGAAGCCTAGGTACCCAGATCTAGCTCTAATTGCAGACAATTGACAACACACACTTATGCTATAAACTTGTGCGTGCAATTGTACACTTAAGGGTAGATTCAGTAAATGGCACGCCAAAATCACCACTGAAAAAAATAGGCACTCAATGGACACTGAAAGATGAGCACCTATTATAGAATAGCATTTTTTATTTCGGCACCCATATTTGGGTGCCAGGACTTACTCCCCTCCCCCCTCCTTAGGGTTACCTTCATAGTATTCCTTGACCCACACCAGCCCAATGAGTATAATCCAAGCTTATGAAATCCATACTTACAGTATTTATTTATTTATTTTTCAACTTAAATGGCGTCACCCTTGTACATAAAATAAAGTCATTCTGTGGAGACTCTTATGGACTCCATCAAGGTATTTATGTGGCTTCAGTGAATGTCAAGTGAATCTTCTAGCATGGGACAGGCTCCCTTAATGCAACCTATGGCTCCTGAACTTTGTATGGCTAGCACTGGCAAAAGAAAAGCTGTCTCAGCACAGAGGAAGGGGGCGAGGAGGCAGGTGCTGCCTTTGCAAGTTGCAAGAGGTAGGTGCAGGAGTGAAGCAATTTCTTTAGCCATGACACTGTTTTTGGTTGTACAGAATGCAGTGAGGAGGAAGAACTGTTTTCAGAGACAGGGGCTGCAAGTGACTGACTCCAAGAGGTGGTGTCACTGCTTTTGGCTCATGAGAGTGAAGTGCACAGCCCTAGTTGGACATAGAGTAAAAGAGCAATTAAGAATAGGGAAAGGGATATGCTTTACGAATGACTGCTGAGAATAGGAGGCATATTGAGAGAGGGAGAGAATGTGTGGCTGCAGAAGACGGAAAGGAAGAGAGGGATTTAATGTTGAGGGCAGAGATAGGGGTAGAGAGTAGGGAAAATATGCTATAGAGCAGGGAGGGGGACCAGTAGAGGTCTATAAAATAATGAGTGGAGTGAAACAGGTAGGCGTGAATCGCTTGTTTACTCTTACCAAAAACACTAGAACTAGTGGGCATGCAATAAAGCTACAAAGTAGTAAATTTAAAACAAATATTTTTTTCACTCAACGTGCAGTTAAACTCTGGAATTTTTTTTGCCAGAGAATGTGGTAAAAGCAGTTAGCTTAGCGAAGTTTAAAAAAAGGTTTGGATAACTTCCTAAAACAAAAGTCCATAAGCCATTATTAAGATGGACATGGGGAAAATCCACTGCTTATTTCTAGGAGAAGCAGCAAAAAATGTACTGTTTTGGGATCTTGCCAGGTAGGTACTTGTAACCTGGATTGGCCACTTGGAAACAGGATGCTGGGCTTGATGGACCTTCCGTTTGTCCCAGTATGGCAACACTTTGTTCTTATGTTCAGAGCGAGAAGGACTCCTTAGAATTGGAGAAACTATTTTGGATGGGAGGACTGAGAGGCTACTGGGAATGGGCTGAATTGAGAAAAATGATGACTACTGGAGATGCAGGATTAAGTGAGATCAACTATAGGGGATAGCAGGAGAGACTGAGAGAGAACTTGACTGCTGGGGTTGGAGAGATTAAGAAAGATGCTTGATGGATGTAAGAGAGAGAGGGAGTGATTGTTGGTCTCAACCAGGTGATTACGAGAGAAGGGGATGGGGTAGAAAGTGTGAGTCTTGGGATCACAGAGAGAAAGTGACTACTAGGGTGAGGGCTTGAATTGAGAAGAAAGGAATGATAAGTGGATTCATTTGCTTTCACTTCTCTCATTAGCAGATTGTGTATACAGCATTAACCTTGTCAAAGAGAGGGCAAAGAGTACCTTACTGTACGTTAAACAAAATATAATTTCTCTTATAGAATTAATGCGTACTTAGTCTATTAATCTGTTTCCTCTAGGGCAAGGAAGCATGGCAGACTTCGAGCAGATACGTCAGCATGAGATACTTTTTTTTTTTTTTACCTGGAAATGAATTATAAAAAATAATAGGACCTCCCATTTTTTTGTTTTATTTCATGTCTAAAAATGTTTTGTGAGCCCCACCTATTTAGCCACTTGGTGCCCTATTTAGAAAGGTTATGCAGTTACCATGCATTAATTGTTGGGAACATTCCCAGCCTCTTCCCATACAGTTAACGCAGAGGAATTGTCTTCACCACGTCTTAATTGAATTGCAGATAACGTAATGCAGTTAGGGCTGCTGCAAGGTAACAGACGTTTATGCCTTCTGGTATCCCTCTGGCTTCTTTGGATTAGAGGAAACATAGCTGAACATTTTCTAATATTCTTGGTGCCTTGTATATAATAAAGCAAAGCGTGTCTGCATACCTTGGCCGCCTCGGTGTGAGTGAAGTTTCAGAAAAATGTTGGTAGAACTATGCTTTGGTTAATTTGAGGTTTTAATACAATTTTTTGGAAGGCATTTTTAATTTGAAGCACCACCCAGTTTGGAAGGAAATGGATATAGGGAAGATAATACATACATGTTAGAAGTCCACTGACTCTTCTTGCTGAAATAAGAAGGCAGTTTTTCAGGAGAGGTTTTTGAGAGATGCTTGAGCCAGTGGCTCAAAATGGCCTTTTATGATCTGGCCAAGAAAGATGTTCAAATCCCATAGTTGGTGGAGGAGTAGCCTAATGGTTAGTGCATTGGGTTGAGAACTAGGGGAATCGGGTTTAATTCTCACTGCATCTTCTTGTGACACTAGGCTAGTCACTTAACCTTCCATTGCCCCAGGTACAAAAACTTAGATTGTGAGCCCACTAGGGACAGACAAATTACCTGTAGTTAATATGTAAACCACTTTGGTTGTACAACAGAAAATCTGTTTCAAATGCATTTACCCTTAGTCTTATCTTAAATAGGGGAATATGTTGCATAGCAGGATCAGGAACATTGGACATGGCTCCTTGAATGGTCAAAGGGAAACTCCTCCTCACCCCCTCTGAATAAGTGTCCCCATCTTCTGAGATTCTTCTCCTCCATTTATGAAATTTACCCCCTTTCTTCCCTGTTCAAACTTCAGGAAGCCACTAATAGGCAACAAAGGAGAGATACTGTCATCACAACTGAAGGCACTTGCCAACTGCCACCACGCTTAGTGTCATCCCAGTATAGGGAAGATGTTTGGTAGCTCCTTGAGCCATTTAGAATCAAAAGTGGCACCAGCTTAAAAATTAATGAAGACCGCTTGCCTCAAGGGATGATGAGCATATAAGGTTTTAAAGACCATGGGGAAAAGACCAGCACAGAAATGCAAAACGATATTCGGCATCTGTTCTGGATGTACTTAAAAGTATTTGTGTTCATAGTAATAAGGGAGGGGAAGGGAAATGGGACTTGATATACCGCCTTTCTGAGGTTTTTGCAACTACATTCAAAGCGGTTTACATATATTCAGGTACTTATTTTGTACCAGGGGCAATGGAGGGTTAAGTGACTTGCCCAGAATCACAAGGAGCTGCAGTGGGTACTGAACTCAGTTCCCCAGGATCAAAGTCCACTGCACTAACCACTACTCCTCTACTTGCCCTGCAAGTTTCTGCAAAAAACAGAAAGATATGGTAATGTTTTTTGTACCGTGATTTGGCTTGAAAAGGACAGAGAAGAGAAAAAAGAAATCTCACAATATCTGAGCCACAGTACACAGAGTTCTGCATCATTAGAAATTGTGCTACTGCTGAACGATGCAAGTGGTGTAATTTGAAAATTAGAAGGGAGGTTCATAATGATACAAGTGACACGTAATTACATATACAGTTAGGAGCACCACCATTATTCAGGGCAGTTAAAAAAAACCACATCCATTTTTATACAAAGAGATGTTTTGTCAAGCTTTGGTGTTAAGGCAAATACACATGAACTCTGAATATGTTAGGAGCAAATCTTTAGATGGAAAATTTTAATTTGCCTGGTGTTGATGCTTAATGTTGAAAAGCACTAGTTTTTATTTAGAATTTATTTAATTTTTCTTCTTTTTGGGTTCATTTGTTTGCTCTAATTTGTGAGTAAACTGGTTGACTTGGCTTGAGAGATTCTGAGAAAAAGAGAGAGAAAAATATAAAATGGACGCTGTATATATTTCTGTGATTTTGTAATGAGATAAATATTTCTAGTATATGGAAGATAGATGGTGTTCTGACTAATAGTTCACAAGACATAGTGAGTATGTTTCAGAGGCATTTTGAAACTTTATACATGGATACACGGTCTCCATCTAAGAGGACATCAGACTTCCAGGATTATCTGATTGAGTCTGGTATGCCAACACTGTCGGCCGAGATGGCTGCACATTTAAATGAGCCTTTGATGGCGAAAGATGTGCAAGTGGCAATCCGCAAACTAAAATTACACTCGGCTCCAGGCCCAGATGGCTACACAGGGGAGTTTTATAAGATCTTACAACTACAGCTTGTGGGGCCCCTACTAGATTATTTTGAAACTGTGGTGGTATCGGGACGTTTCCTCTCTCACACGAACTCCACGCTTATTAGCCTGATTCCCAAACATGGGCGGCATGCCACTCTGCCTGAGGCCTACTGCCCCGTTTCCTTGATCAATGTAGATGTAAAGATCCTTTCATGAATTTTGGCCGATAGATTGACAGAAGGTCTGCCAACTTTGATAGTTGCAGATCAGGTGGGCTTTGTGCGGGGTCGGCATTCTGTGCTTAATGTGAGGAAACTGCTGATAGCCATGTAGAGTACTAGATTGCATGAACCCCTGACGGTAGCTAGTTTGGATGCAGAGCACGCGTTCGATCAGGTGCTTTTGCCCTTCTTGTTTGCTACACCAAGCTGTGAGAGCCTTATACACTGATGTGCAGGCCTCAGTTCTGGTTAATGGGGTTGGCACATCATATTTTCCAGTGGGAAAAGGAACCCGTCGAGGCTATGCTTTATCTCCTCTATTGTTCATCCTTTCTCTAGAACCCTTGCTGTGCACGTTGCATGGATCGAATGGGGTGCCTGTTGTTTGTTTTGAGAAGGCATCAATTAAATTACTTGCTTATGCAGATGATCTGCTGTTGACCTTGACAGCCCCACAGACATCATTGGAGGCTCTCCTGCAGATCATACAACAATATGGGCACCAATCAGGCTTTAAACTAAACTTGCAAAAGTCACGGGCACTCCCTGTGGAATTTAAAGGCGATAGTATCTGGGAGTGGGATTTTCCTTTGACCTGGTCATATGGCCCTATTAAATGTGTATACCCAGCGACTTAACACAGCTATATACTTGTAGTGTTAACCCAGTTCTGCAGGAGACAATTTGTTTATTGCATCTCTGGACAACCTAGTCCTTATCCTTGATTGGTCGCATAAATTTATGCAATATGATACTCGTCCCATGCTGACTATATCTTTTCCAGATGCTACCTCTATTTTTAAAGTCAAGGGATGAGTGTGCACTTCATAAAGCAGTGTAACATTATTTGTGGTGGGGTAGGAGGCCCAGACTATCGATTGTCCTTCAGAAGCTGCGGGTGCACGGAGGCCTAGGCTTACTGAATGTTAGATATTTGACGATAGCATGTTCCATGAGGCATATAAACGAGTGGTACAGAGGGACCAGCGACTTTTCAGCAACTCCCCTGGAGCTAGAACTCTTAGGACCAGCTCATTTCAGCTGCCAGTTCCATACGATTCCAAAACACAACCCCAAGCCTCAATCTCTTTCTCCGCAGTGGCTTTGTAGGCGTCACCATTTCTCAGCAGCAATTACACCGTACCTTCAATTTGCATCATAATCCAGATTTTCTACCAGGCAGTAACTCTCAGGTGTTTGCTCATTGGCACTCTCGAGGACTTGTTTATTTGTTTCACATGCTGAAGGATGAAGGGAAAATCTAATCCTTCCAGGAATTGCAAGCGGCATTTGACTTTTCGCAATCTGATTTTGCATATACACAGTTACACCATTATGTGCAGAGTTTAGGCCAGGAAAATCTCAGTGAAGATGTACAAAAAACTTTGCATGAGGCATTAACTCTGGACTCGTAAAACCACGTGCCACAGAAGTTTCATCACAAGTTTCTGAGGGATACTACAAAGGATATCAATTATGCTTTATATGCATCCCGCTAGTCCCAGGACTTGGAAGTTGAAATAACAACAGCCCAGTTACAGGCGTGCCTTTGTCAGTGCAGTCTTGGGTGCAAAATGTTAAATTATGGGAATTACAGTACAAATTTATTTTACACCTGTATGTGGCGCCAGCTCAGGCTTACAGAGCAGCACTTTGTACTACGGACCTCTGCGCTAAGTGTGGTACAGCCCTCGCCACACTGAGTCACATGTTTTGGCACTGTCCGAAGCTTATCCTTTTCTGGTCACATGTGTTTAAACGCATCTCAGACCAATGGTCTTGTCAAGTCCTTATGTCACCATCTCTGCTTTTTGACAGCTGGCTTGTGGCAAAGCTGAGGACTCCGGGCCTAACCAGTTTTTTGAAGCTTTCAGTCTTGATGGGTAAAAAAGTGATTCTTCTCTGCTGGCTGAAGTCTGCAGAGTTAACCCTGACACTTTGGCTTATACAGATGATTTCTTTGACTATGGAAAGACTCCCTATGTCAGATATTATCTCTTCTCTAGGTATAAGATTTCAGCGGACAAGGGAGCAATTCTGGGGAACTTTAAGAATGTGGATACATGCTGTAGGCTGTGTAATCAGTGAGCCTGGGCCTCCCTTGTCTCAGTGTTCTGGTTATTGTAATTGTTGCAGGGTTGGGATAGGAAGAGAGGGATGGGGGAGGGGAGGATTGAGAGGTAAAGGGGGGGGAAGGGATTACATAAGTACATAAGTATTGCCATACTTGGAAAGACCAAAGGTCCATCAAGCCCAGCATCCTGTTTCCAGCAGTGGCCAATCCAGGTCACAAATACCTGGCAAGATCCAAAAAAAAGTACAAAACAATCTATACTGCTTATCCCAGAAATAGTGGATTTTCCCCAAGTCCATTTAATAATGGTCTATGGACTTTTTCTTGAGGAAGCCATCCAAACTCTGCTAAGCTAACCGCCTTTACCACATTCTCTGGCAATGAATTCCAGAGTTTAATTATACGTTGAGTGAAGAAAAAGTTTCTCAGATTCGTTTTAAATTTACTACATTGTAGCTTCATCGCATGCCCCCTAATCCTAGTATTTTTGGAAAGCGTAAACAGACGCTTCACATCTACCCGTTCCACTCCACTCATTATTTTATAGACCTCTATCATATCTCCCCTCAGCCGTCTTTTCTCCAAGCTGAAGAGCCCTAGCCGCTTTAGCCTTTCTTCATAGGGAAGTCATCCCATCCCCTTTATCATTTTCGTCGCCCTTCTCTGCTCCTTTTCTAATTCCACTATATCTTTTTTGAGATAAGGCGACCAGAATTGAACACAATATTTGAGTTGCGGTCGCACCATGTTGCAATACAAAGGCATTATAACATCCTAATTTTTGTTTTCCATTCCTTTCCTAATAATACCTAACATGCTATTTGCTTTCTTAGCCGCAGAAGCACACTGAGCAGAAGGTTTCAACGTATCATCAACTACGACACCTAGATCCCTTTCTTGGTCCGTACTCCTAACTTCTGTTGAGTTCTATACAGAAGCAAAGTATGGTTTTATTAGCCTTTCTGCATTCATGTCATGTGTAGGACTTATGCATAGGAGAATAGGAAGGGAAGGTTATTGGAGCAACGAGTTTGTCATCAGAATGATGACCTATTTGAATATTTTTGATTGTTTCTGCATTTGTGATCTGTTGTCATTCACCAATATAAAAGATTTAAACATAATGAGATAAATGTTTCATATTTACTTATCATCTTTGTTAGAAAAAATTGCATTTGGTTCTGAAGTATAAGCAGTCACAAGGCAGCTTTCCAAATGTTTGCAACCAGGGTAAGTTTAAAATTGATGACATCACAGTATTCTCTGTCCTTTACAGTTGACCTAAAGTGAACTTGAACACTTTCCCTGTAGGAAATGAAAGTAGAAGATCACAGTCCCGAGTGTAGGTTATGTCATGGCATTTGAAAAGTATCTTCCCAGTGTCAAAGGAGGGTCTACTGCCTATGACAGGATTGTGAGTAAAACTGGATAAACATTTTAAAACTTAGGAGATGGAATACATTTGTGAGCGTAGGGAGGGGAAAGATAGACAGTAAAACATGATCATTTTATAGTTCCAGTTTCTCTGTAGGAAACTAGGGCTAGCTAAGCATTTTCAGGATTAATAGATCTGTTCTGCTGTTGAAATACTAAATGGAGAAATATTCGAAATGGAAGCCAGTCTGTCAGATTTTTAGCTGGCACCATTGTGCAGTATATTAATGAAAAATAGACCAAACTGTTAGAACTTACAGGTAATAATTTAATGTAGCTCTGTAGCTTGTCATCAATAAATGGATTTTCTGATAGTATTTGTTTGCATCCAGGTTCCCTTGAGATGCAGTGCCAATTTTGAATTTCCTCACAACTCTACAGTATGTTCCTGATTCATTTTTCTGCAGTAAGATTTAAATGTACTCCATCTGAGTTTAAAATATTCCTATTCTAGTGTGTCTGGAGTTCGTTTAAGAGACTATTAACTGCTGAATGAAAGTAAAAGTTTAAATATCTGGAATATGTATGTGAAAAGAAATCTTTAAAATGTGTAATAATCTGCTGTAGTAGAACATACCAGGTCCTGTGGCAGAACATGACTTGCCAGTGCATACTTAAGGTCACAGTCTTTGTAATGTCACTTATTCTGCCATTTTGTACAAATCGCTTCAAAAGAAACAAAAGACTTGAAAAGGAAAAAAAAAAGTCCAGAATAGAAGAACAACTTTAAATGCTAGCCTTAAATTTAAATGTACTATCCACTGGGATGTGCATAGCAAAAATTTTCAGTTCATTGTTGGAGAAGATTATGAACATTTTTGGCAAAGTTCATTTTTTTTGTTTTTTAAATGATTGCATGCTAAATTTGATATATCAATGTAAAATTAAAGCTATGTGATTAAATCAACTATCTGCATGCAGATTTGAAGATTTTATACAAGCAAAGTTGATTTGATAAACCAAATGTGCATTAACGGTTTGAAAAATGTTAAAAATTTAATAAACATATTTGGAAAAAAATGCATATCTCTAGTGTGTAGGTTGCCAGGTGCCTATGTCTAGTTGACCTCTAGGCCTTCTACAGACCTCCAAACCTCCTGCCCCTTTCCCCCATCTTCCCTCCAATGGAGCCCACCTTGTTCCTTCTCTGAACCTCCAAGCTAATAAGTTCAAAAGATCCAGAGTAGGATACAGGAAGCCGATGGACAGAATTCAGGCCATATTGTCATTGGCTCCCTCTGGAGGCCCAATGTAAGTTCAAACTGTGTATTCTAATCCATTGGATACTCTATGGTAATGTCCCTGAATATTTAGTAGTTTTGCTGGCTGTCATTTCAAGTAACTGATTCCTTAGGCTAATTAACCAAGGAATATTATTTATTTTATTTTTATTTTTGTTACATTTGTACCCCGTGCTTTCCCACTCATGGCAGGCTCAATGCAGCTTACATATTGTATACAGGTACTTATTTGTACCTGGGGCAATGGAGGGTTAAGTGACTTGCCCAGAGTCACAAGGAGCTGCTTGTGCCTGAAGTGGGAATCGAACTCAGTTCCCCAGGACCAAAGCCCACCACCTTAACCACTAGGGGGACCTGGATATTGAGGGGAAAAAGTAAGGAATCTGGGATTGGTGGAGAGCTGGGATGGGGTGAGATTGGGGATACAAACATTAAGTAGAAATTGAGTGAAGATGGGGACTTGGAGAATAGTGAACGGGTGGAAGAAAAAAAAGAAACTCGGGGATTGAGTGGGAAAGCAAGAACCTGGAAACTGGCTGTGGATCACATTGTGAAGTTGGTGTTTTGCATATGCATCTAAGGTCTTCCTGAATGCTTGCATCTTAAAGTAATTGCTTGTCTCTATCCAGCTACTGTGTTGTGTTTTTTTAATTCCTTATCTTTGGCCAACTGTTACAATACCTCCCTTCTCTTTAAAGACTGAGATAATTATTGTGCAGCCCTGATTGAGAAGTTCAGCATGGTGCCATTGAATTAACCTATGCAACATTCTAGAGGGTAGGTACTAAGATATTCATTGATTTCCTCAAAAGGCATATAGGGACAGAGTTAATGATCTAAGTATGTGTACTTTGGAAGAAAATTGGGATGGGGAGATATGATCATGACATTTAAATACCTTGAAGTTGTAGACGCACAAGAGTTGGGCTTCTTTCATATAAAATTCATAAGACGAAAGTGTAACCTAAGGGAATATTTCCTTACAGAAAGGGTAATGGATGAATAGCACAGCCTTCCAGTGGAAATGAGGATGGTATCTGAATCTAGGAAAGCATAGGACAAGCACATCTGATCTCTGAGAGAGATGAAGAGATTATAGAGATGAGTTAGCAGTTGGTATAGATGGGCAGATTGGATAGGTCATATGATCTTTATCTGCTGTCATTTTCTTTGTTTCTGTTAGGTTGCATGTTGAGATTAATGTTACTGGTAATGTTTTTTCTGATAAGTGTTGAGTATCTTATAATGTGAAATATCTTCAAACTTTGATGCCAGGGTGACATATTTATAGAATCCCAAACACTTATCTGTGTTATAATCCCAACAATGTTTGCTGTGAACTGTGGCTTTTTGCCTGCTGGTTTGTAAAGGAGTGATTCCAGTTCACTTTCAATCTATTGTACAAGGGCCATAAGTGGTGGCAGTTTTGAGATTTATGCTTTAAAGAGTCCAGCAAAGAGTCCAGCAACTTGCCTACACTTATCCTGGTAGTGAAAAGATTTCAGTGTGAGAATAGAAACCCCTGATGAAGCCCATATTCTGGGTAAAACGGGTCCTGTCGGGATTATAACTCAGATATGTTTTGTGGTTTCTATATCCTAATAATTCCTAATAAATTTGTCACCCTGTCATCAGAGTTTGAAGCTATTCCATGGTATGATTGGTTTGAAGTAGTAAAAAAGCAGAGAGAAATTGCAATTAAAATATTTGAAAATTTAGAATGGAGGGTTTTTATTACCAATGATGAATTGTGGAACCGTTGGTTAGAGCAGATTGAAATTATCTGCTTTTATGGTTGTTGAGGTCTTTTTCCTCCATTAGATTTTTTTATATTTGTGCGGATTTGAGAATCAGTATTGATTATTCAGTTAAACCCTTTTCTTATTTGTGCTTGATTTTCATTGGGTTTTCTATTGTGTCTACGATTGTTGGGGTTTTGTTTTAACGTGCTTATACCGGTTATTCATTTTGTCTATGTTTATTTTATAATACATTGTATAGTGGTGCATACCCTCTAGTACCAAGTAAAAATAGAATGAGGGGGATTGTATCAGAATGAGTAGGTACTGTTGTGTGAAGAAAAGAGGTTTTCAGTCCAGATCCAGTACCTTGAGTCCCCAGAGGATTTTAGAAAAGTAAGGTTTGGTATAGATATTAGTGAATGTACGGATGAAACACTTTAAGCTTATATCCAAAATTATTTCCCTAACAAAAGTTTTAGCTTAACTGGAAGATGAATGCCTGTTTCACATGCCATAGTATTGCTTTGCTAAAAAAAAAAAACATTTTTCCAAGTGACTAATTGGAAAAGATATCAGTAACTTGGTGAAAGAAGTGGAAACTAAGCCACAGAGGTTGCCAGAGGATAAGTGGAAAGCCTCTGGTCATCTCACTCGTCACTCTTTCACTTGTGCTTTTCATTAGAAATAAAAAGGAAGTTGAATAATGTCTCCATGATACTTAAGTGGATGTTTATATTTTGCATATCCATTTAAAATTGATTACTCCATCAATCACACCGTCTCTAATTTTTTAATACCATCGTTCCCTATGGACTCTGGTTAAGTCAGAGAAGTGTGGGACTAAACTGAATGACTTGGGTTTGTCTTGTAATACTTCTATTGGAATTTTGACTCAATTTATGAATATCCTAATTTGCAAATTTATTGGGCTGATGTCCGACAGAAGGTTACTGCTATTTTAGAAATTGATGTTGCTATTTTGTTTACAAATTGATGTTGCTATTTTGTTAAAGATGGTTTTAGGCAAATCGCTGGGCCTTCCTACCCAAATTTCAAAGCCTAAGAGGTTTCTTTTTGATTTTCTGATAACAGTTTCCCCTGAGCTCATTATTAACCATTGGAAGGACAATACTGAACTTATGGTACAATTGGACGTGTGTTTAGAAAGTGTGAGAGGATATTGAAGCACAAGATATCAATTAGCTATATATGGATTTAGAAGAGGTCGAGGTCAAGATAGTTATATCTGAAGGATGTAGAGATGGAGATTGATCTTGTTTTAGAATCTGTTTAACTGTATTTGGAGTTTGTTAAACTAATAAAAGAGATTAAAACTAAAGGTGATTACTGCTTTGACATTTGTGTTTCTGGGTAGATGTGTGTAAATTGCCATTATTTTATTATGTCATTTCTGATGCTGTACTTAAATTAATCTGAGCTGTAATATTTTCATTTAGTGACTGACCAGTTCATTGAACATGGATTTTTTTTTTTTTTAATCTTTGCTATGGGACAATACCAATAATATACTTTATTTTCCTTGTGCGCTTGGATCTGCAAGAAAGTAATCAAAAGAGCATCACTGTGTCATACAAAGATGTAGCATTTTCATTGTATAATTAGGGTGAGACGAAAAACATCCCCCCAAAATATATTAAGTGATAGTCATTTTAAATCATATGTATCGCCTGTTTTCTCAAGCCAAGTTTTCCCAGCAAGCCTAGAAAGATATTTATTTATTTGTTACATTTCTATTCCACATTTTCCCACCTATTTTTAGGCTCAATGTGGCTTACATATTTTACATAATCCAAGCAAGCTTGATCTCTTCTCTCTAAGTTCCCCCCATGAATCCACCATACATGAACCTCACTCTACCACAATATCACCTTGTATTCAAACCGGAACCGGCAAACGCTGTTATGGTACTATGTAAGCCACATTGAGCCTACAAATAGGTGGGAAAATGTGGGGTACAAATGTAATAATAAATTATGAAATCATATCAACAAAACAACCATGTTGCATTAAAATGTAAAATAATTTTTTTAAAAGGGACCCTTCTACTGAAGTGCATTAAGTTTTGAGCTTAATACACTATAACTCAGGATTTTCCCACTGTTGTAGGCTCAATGTGGCTTATACAAAACTGTAGTAGGGCTACAGTACAAAAGTACAATAATACAGTATAACAGTACGATTATAAACAGAATTGTTATCAGTTTAACACAAGATAGTAAAGAAAATATAAGGTATTAGTGTCCATGAATTATTTTAAACCATTTGTAAATCTTATTATGTTGTGCCTGGAGAATAAGCCTTTTTGAACAGGGTGGACTTCAGTAATTTTCTGAAATTTAGATAGTTCTGAGTTGTTTTTACTAATTTGGGTAAAGGATTCCACAGTTGAGTGCCTATGAAAGAAAAGTTGGAGGGATATGTAGATTTATATTTGAGGCCAATACAATCTGGATAGTGTAGATTTAAGTAAGATCGGGAGTAACTGGATCTGTTTCTAGGTGGTAAGTCAACCAGATCAAGCATGTATTCGGGAACTTCACCATAAATGATCCTGTGAATCAAGGTGCAAACCTTGAAAGCAACTCATTCTCTAATGGGAAGCCAATGCAATTTTTCACGAAGGGGCTTGGCAGATTCGAATTTAGATTTTCCGAAGATCAGTCTCGCCGCGATGTTCTGGGCAGTCTGAAGTTTCTTCAGTAGATGTTCTTTGCAACCAGCATAGATTCTGTTACTATAGTCCAGCTGGCTTAATACCATTGATTGGATCAGATTATTGCAATAAGCCTAAAACTAACGCTTCCTCAAAAAGGAGTATTCCCAGTATTTTTTTTATAGTAGGTCATTAATGTCTGGTACCTGCTCCTTGATAACGCAGAAGCACTTCAACCTGCCAAAGAAAATAATAAAAGAAAATGTTCCACAGCATCACCATATCATGTTTTAAAAACTAAACAACAAAATTGAAAAGTAATTTGTGCTTCTGTAGGGAGCCAATGAAGACCAACAAATAGGGTCACATGATCAAATCTACTTTTCCCACAAATCAGCGTAGCAGCTGTGTTCTGAATCAATATTAGTTTTTTCAGTAATTTCTGCAAAACTACCTAGATAATAGTGAGAGTAGTAGTTCAGGCTGTTATTTTGTAACTAACATGTTGAGGAAAAACTAAAAATCGAATTAAACCTAATTGCTTGGGGAGGGGAGAATGTACTGTTGAATCACTGGTTGGGGGGATGATGGTGGGTTATGCCGATGACAGGGGTTGGAAGAGAGCAGAAGAGATGTTTGGAGGAGGCAAGAGATGCTGCAGTGTGATTAATAATTTTAATCACAATTAATAATTAATGCATTAATCACAGAGCTAACTGTGATTTAACTTGCAGTCCTAGTCAGAAATCCTAAACTGCAGTGTCCGAAATCATGGCCTTGTAAGAAGTGCCGTTCAGTGTGTGAGAGAAGTCAACATTAGGTTAGATCTCCAGAAGCAGATGGGCTTATGTACCTGAGCAACTTCTCTACATCACAGCTGCACCCATTAGTCTGGGTTTGCTATTTGAGACTCTCCATCGCCATATGCTTCTTTTCTTTAAACAAACAGGTATATAATAACCAGGACAGATGTGAGGAGCAGAGCAACAGAAGCAGAGGAATGATTTCAAATGAGAAGAAAATAATTAAGCTTGACATCAACAGTAGGTAGAGCACTAATTTGCAGGAGATCTGGTTGACATGAGTGGATTCTTTAATGAATACAATCTTGATTGTTTAAGTGAACGCAGTTAATGAAAGCAGTAGCACTCTTTGCACAGATTTTAGTGCCTGGCCTTATCTTCTAGAGCTATTTTGGTGGTGTAACTCTCCCCTCTGCCTTTTAATTTTGGGGGCTACCGTTGCCCGTAGAGGGCTTCAAGGCCAGTGAAAATGTACTGAACCAGTTTCTCTGTGTGTTCTGAGTAATTCATGTGATTCGTTACTTTGGTGATTGGTGCATAAATTACAGGTGTTTGTCAGATATATATTGTCCTACTACATTAATAAGTGAGAAGACCATGTAGCATTTTTATTGTACCTGCCCTTCCCACCCTGTCTTTCATTTTCTTTGGCTCACAGACTCATTCCAGTACATGAACTCCGGCTATAACTGTGTGTTAATTATTCCTGCTTAATCCATTGCAGACAGCCTTTGATTAATTTTGCCAAGGGAAATGGCCAATGTTTTCATGCCCTTTTTGTAGCAAAGCTAGAAAACTGTCTCTATATCTTAGCATTTCCAGCTAAGGTGTGATGCTTAAGCTTGCAATTCAATTCATAATACATAGTCAGTGTACATACATCAACTATGTAAGTGGCTTATAATTTAAAAGAACACTTTCTGAGTACATATTGTACTGGTATATCCTGTGTGACTTTGAGAACGTAGGTTCCAAAGTTAAGGGTCTATATACAAAAATGCAGTGTGTGGTAATGCTCACTGAGGGGCCCTTTTACTAAGTCACGTAAGCGTCTACACACGCCTAATGTGCGCCAAAATGAAGTTACTTCACGACTACCGCGTGGCTTTTGTGGTAATTTCATTTTTGCCACGTGTCCAAAAAATAAATTTTTTTTTGCTGTGCGTTACCAGACGCACAGCAAGCGGTATTTGGCATGCATAGGTCATTACCACCCAGTTACCGTGTGAGACTTTACCGCTAGGTCAATGGCTGGCGGTAAGTTCTCAGACCCAAAATGGGCGCGAAGCAATTTTGATTTTGCCACACATCCATTTTCAGCAACAATTATAAAAAGCCCTTTTTTACAGGTGCGCTGAAAAATGATTTTGCGCGCGCCCAAAATCCACGCCTACACTACCGCAAACCATTTTGCATTGCGCCTTTGTAAAAGGACCCCCTAGTTAGTTAGGAACAGTAGGATGTGGCACATAACATCAATTTCACCTTTTTAAAATATGTACTGCTTGTAAGACTGTCATTCTTGATTGGAGTTATTAGCGATTTATTTATTTAATGCTTTAGTTAAAGGCATTTTACTACAAAAATACATTTTGTCTTGAGAACCTTAAATAAAACTTAAGTGCAAATTACTTCCATCTGTTATTGTTTGCTCCTGGGTGCCTGTTGTCTATTCTTGTACATGGCACATCATATGTCAATTGTAGTTTGAAGAAATACAACTTTATGATTTTCTAATTCTTTCTTCTCTAGACTCCACCATATATAACAAAAACTTAGAGAAAAGGAGCCCAGATGTCACCAGTGTGTGAGAATGGGAATTCTGTACTAAATATTCTGGAACAAAATTTACTATTATATAATCTATTAAAGATTCTATACAATAATACTCAAGAATTTGAACGCTTTAACTGCAAGTAATGCACCTTCCCCCTTACAACAAATCAGAGCTTTCCCTGCCCAGATAAGTTGCTGCTAAAAACTCATTCCTTTAAATTTGCATTCAGCTTGCCAGTGGATTGACTGCCTGTGGACTGTGTGGTACTACAGGTAGAACATTCTCTCTGACTCTTTCTTGATTTTATAATTTTGTTTATAGTATTTAATTTTCTGACTATGATTGGTTGACTGTGCTCTCTCCTGTTTTTAACTTAACTGGAGTTCCTTTTTGACTTTTATACTGATTTTATGGAAACCACCTTTTTGTTTTTTAAAGTAAAGGTAGTATGTCAGGCTTTGGAATAAACACAAGCAATAAACATAAACCATGCGTTTTCCTGAACTGAGACAGAAAAGGTCATGGTTTACCTAATCTGTCTTACTGTGTGTTGAACATTGATGTGATGTTATCGTAACTTTGCAGATTCATGTTCAATTAAAATTAATTTCTGTTGTATTTCAAATTGTAAATAATGTGTCCCGCCTCTCTTAAAATTGTTAGGAGTAGTGCAGTGCAGATTTTATTGTATTTTCACTATATTGCTCATTAAGAGACACTAGTTTGCATTTGTTTAATTATCAGACCCTTGAATTTGTAGAATTCCTGACTCACATAAATGGTTTGGATAAAATCAAATGTGCCCATGTTATTGTCCAGTACCCAAAGTTTGTTCAATCTTAGTAGACGTATAAGGGCCCTTTCCATTACATAGCTTCCCACTATTTCAGAACCTGTGGAATAGTTGTGTCCATCAACCAGCAGGTGCGGATAGAGAACTGAAAACAGAGCTGAAACATCTCTCTTGGCATCCAGACCAGCTCATCAGAATTTTCTCTCTCCAGCAGGTTGATGGACACACTTTTCAGCCTCTGGTTCTGAGTGATTTGCTCCTGGTTCAATTGGTCCAACTGGCTTCCCGTTGAGCTTTGCAGGTAGCTTGAGTCTGCAGTCATATCTGGAGGTCTTCAGATCCCTTTCTCTGGTGTTCTGCAAATTTACTTCTTCCTTCCCTCCACCTGACCTCTCTCCTGTTTTCTGTGGAGCTTAACTATTCTTTGAGTGAAAATTTCCATGTAATTTCATTGAGTGTCCCCTGGTCTTTGAACTTTTTTACACTACTCAGGATTTTATAGACCTCAATCCTATCTCCCCACCCCCCTCAGCTTTCTCATTTTCAAGCTGAAGAGCCCTAACTTCTTTAGCTTTTCCTCATATGGGAGGAGTTCCATCCATTTTATCATTTGGTTGCTCTTCTTTGAACCTTTTCTAATTCCACTATATCTTTTTTGAGATATGGAAACCATATCTCAAAAAATATATCTCATTACTACTGTGCTTCAGGCTCGGAAATGCTATACATCTAGGTCATATGCAAGGGTGTGGGGTTTGTTTAAGGGCTGGTGTTCTGACCACAGGCTTTTTCCCTTCTTTGCTCAGATCTAACACATCCTAGCATTTCTCCAGTCAAGCCTTCAGAAAGAATTGGCGTTGGGTTCTCTAAAAGGTCAGGTTGTGGCTTTGGCCTGTTTCAGTGACTGATGACAGAAGTTGTCTTTTGCAGCTCACCCGGATATTGTTCGATTCATGTCTTACGCCCAGTTCAAAAACCATTTTAATATACAGTCCTATTATTAGAACACTATAGAAATCTAATAGAGGACTGGGCATCAGAAAATTTTCTCAAGTTAAACACACAGAAGATGAAGTTAGTGTGGTTTGAAGATTACCAAAAAGTCTGTTCTAAAAAAAAATAAACCTTCCTTCAGGCATTGCTTTGAAGATAGTCTAAATGTTAGATACTTGGAGTAATTTTGGACTCTAGACTCACTCAAATTGATGCACTTGTGAGAACATTTGTTCTTCATCTCCATAATTTGCAAGTAATATGACCATCATTGACTTTCTCAGGTTTTAGAACAATTGCACAAGCTATTTTAACTCCGTTGCTGAATTACTGCAATTCATTTTATTGTAACATCAACAAACAGCAGCTAAGTCAACTTCAACTGTTACAAATACAGCAGCTCAACTGGTTTATGGTTTATGCAAATTTAGTGAGGCCAGTCCACTTTTGGAAAATTTGCATTGGTTAAGAGTAGAATCTTGAATTCAATTTAAGGTTGCATGTCAAATTCATAAATGCATTTATGGTATAAATTCATTAATGGTTGGGCATTTGATTCCATCTTTAGGTTTAAGAGATTATTTGAGAAGCTCAAAGAATTTGACATTAGATATACCATCTCTGAAGGATAAAGTTGAAATCTATATGGGAATGATAATTTTCATATCTAAGTCTGAAAATTTGTAATAGCTTACCATTTCCTATAAGAAATGTCTAATTATGAATTTTTTCATAAGATCCTAAAAACTTATTTGTACACATTATAAGTTTACTTTTTTGGACTAAATAGTTGATAAGTAGGAATTACATTTGATTGGGATGTCTAATTTCATATAATTATGTAATTATATCTGATTGAGATAATTAACTTTTGTGAACCTCTTTGAAACATATGTTAATTGCGGTATAAAAGTACTGGAATAGAATAGATAGGGAAACTGAGAGGTTATGCTAAATTGGGAGGGGATAAGGACACAGAAAGGTGATGCCTGACACAGGGGGACACTGAGAGGGCAGATGCTGAACATGGGGAGAGAGTACAGACAGGGACAAAGAGGGGAGATGCAGGACAGGATGAATAGGGGGCACAGAGGGATTGGATAGTTGATATGGGAGCAAATAAATGTCAAATGGACAAGAGGCCCTGGAAAGAGCAGAAGATGAATGAGACATGAGGGTGGGGGAGTTGAGGAACAGAGTAAAAGATGGATGAAACAAAGAGAGTGGGGAGAAGATGAATAGAGCTGAAAATGGATGGGACTCAGGGGAGGGGGACAGAGCAGATGATGACTAGGAATTGGTGAGTGAGAGGGGAGTGTTGGGGGCAGAGCAGGGAATTATGAATGGGAGAGACAGTGGGAATTTTTAGAGGATAGTGAAGACCTAGCAATTGATAGATATGAGTGGGGTTGTATTGATAAGTTGGGAGAATGAGTGAGGGTTTAGAATGGGGATAAGAGAAAGGAGATGATATGTAGAGAAAGGTTGAGATATAGTATGAATAACCTAAAAAAATGAGTGAATGAGAAGCATTGAAAAGGGATAGGGGTAGTCTGGAAGGGTATGAGAGGAAGGGACAGGTCTCGAAAAGGGTTGATTGAGGGTGGAAATGGAGTTAAAATATGGAAAAAGAGAGGCAATGGGAGATGAGGTAGAGGGTTTGAGACGGAAGAATAACCTGGAGGCAAGGAAAGGGAGATGAGACATCAATGGAGCTGGTGCTGATGAAGGAATGAGAAGCAATGGAAAGTAGATCAGGGCAGAGAGGGTGCGTACAGAGGATGGAAATGGGGACCAGAATGTGGATAAATAATGAGGGAGGTAGGAGACTGGGGAGGGAGAGATACAGGGGACAGTGGGAGTGCTAGAGAAGGAGATTGAAAAAGCTGGTAGGTGGATGAGAAGTAAAATGGAGGAGAATATGGACTAGAGGGTAAGAGAGAGGGAGAGAATGAGGGTAAAATCTCATATGGGTGGATAGAGAGACAGAGAAAACTGAAAAAAGAAGCATGAAAAGATATTTTCAGTGCCAGAGAGATGTAGTGAAAGAAAGGGAGAAGACAAGAGCAGAGAGAAGAAATGGAAAGGTAAACCTGTAAACTATTTTAGATGACTGACACATGGAAAAGAAAACTGGGACCTGCTCAATTAGAAAAATAGAATGTTCAAACTACAAAGGTAGAAATGAAAAATATTAGTTAAAGTTTTTTAAGTACTGGAATATGCCTGCTTTGGGAAATAAACATATTTTCTATTTGTGTATTTTACAGAGTAAAGGAAAAAAGTGCATTTTTGTTTTTACCACTATTACACTGCTTATATAAGGACAGGCTTTCTGGGCTGAAGGGGGGGGGGGGGTGTCTCCATTTCAGTTTTCTTTGCATGTTTTTGTGGTTCCCTATTTTGTATCAGGTGAGAGTCTGTCTGTGTACTGCAGGCGTGACTGAGATGAAGGATTCTGCTAGCATGTAGTGTCTGAGTAGGAATTTGTAACGGTTCTAGTTTCTTGGCAGTTATATTGGTGTTCTAGGACACAATGTAATTATAGCACTGCTTTTTCATAGGTAGGTTAGGGCTTTCATGGTTTGGTAAGTTTACTGTATAGGTTTTACTTTCTTTTTGCAGGATTGTTTTGTTACTTTTCAAATGTTTGGCCCTATTTGAAAGCAAGCCTTTGGCACCCAAAATAAAAATGCTCAAGAGCAGTGGTCTCCATATCCTGTAGAGTCATCTGATTTAAAACATTGGAAGGAGCATGTGCTTGTGATAATCACAATTTGAATTTTTTTTAGATGGTGAATTGTGGGCATAGCTCCATTGTTGGGGAATATAGAGTTTGTGATACAAAACTGGAGTTTCAAGGTTTATATTGAGATTCTGTCCAGTCCTGTAGAGAATACAGACTTCACTCCCACAGCAGCAACCATGAATGCCCTTCTGGTCCCACACCCTGACAACAGAGGGGGCAGGATCAGCAGGGACTTCATGGCTACTTCTGCAAGCTGACGGATTGGAGGCATGGCAGTGGCAGGTGGCAGCAAGTGCAGTGGCAACAGCAGAAGGGAGAGAGGTAGGAGGGGAGGTGTGAAGGAAAATGCTGAACTGGTGGGTGGGAGTAAAGCAAGTAAGCAAAATGTTGGACTGAGAGGAAAGTAGAGAGAGTGGATGATATTGGATGGGTGAGAGGGAGGGGAGAAAAGAAAGACAGGGACAATGCTGCACTGGGAGGGAGAAGGAAGAGAACAGGGAGATGTTGAATGGGAAAAGGGGAAGGAAGAGAAGAGAAATGGGGGGGAAAGAAAAAGGAAGGTGCCAATTTACAGGTTGCAATGGCAATATCAGAAGCCCTAGCATTGGCCTGTTTTCTCCTGTGTTCATAATAGGACCTTTTGAGTCTTTATTATCCTTCAATTAAAATGATAAAATTCAAGAGGTATTATACTGCCACATTTTCCTATCACTATGCTTTAATTCTGTCTCAAACATCCACACTTTTACATGTTCTACAGTCCTTTACTTTTACATTTTTTTTTTTTGAAGAACAGGGATCATCAGAATAATCAACAGCATTTCCCATTTGGGCACAGTGTCCCATATAGTTATGGCGCTGTGTACATCTTCATAGATCTACCCGACATTTTCAATATTTTTTTGTGTTTTTTTTTACTATCTTCAACACTCATTCCAAAGAGCAAATAACTTAAACTACAATTAATTGTACTTAACTTTGGCAGCAATAGTACTACCGAGTCAAACCTTTGCTGACATGGCCAGGTGTTTCGTTTTTCTTGGAATCAGGGTAGAGGTTTGCAACTCATGGTCTGCTCTTGCAAATGCAAAAATATGGCGGCTATTTAGGCGTAGTGGGGCATATTCTATAACAGTGTGCATAATCCCAACCTATAACCGTACCACTTTTTGACTGCGCAAATTAGAGTTTAGGCACTCTGCGTTGCAGAACACACTTCGCGAGTTGTGTACATAAATTCTAATTATTGCCAGTTAGTGATCATTATTGCTTGTTAAGTGGAGTTAACCCAGATAACTTGTTAAGCCAATTAAGTTACGTACATTGTTATAGAAGACGCTTGGATTTTGACACGGAACACTAGGTTTGATATACTGAATCCAGGTGTTTGTTTACTATAAATGATGTACAACACTTGGCACACCTAGGTGCACCAACGTACACCTACCATTGACATTGCATAGATATGGTTGAGCCAATGCCAAATTATGCTAGTATTCTATTTTGGAATCTTGGTGCCAAGATGCTGTTATATAATTGAGGCTAAGTACACGGCATTGGGGCACCTAGACATGGGCACCAATTTATAGAAGTGCCCTGATAGACTGATGTGCTAATTTATAGAATTGCCCTTTATAATTTTCAGATGATTTTGTTTATGTTTATTTTAGAAGACATTTATCATTTGCTAAATATTACTAAGTGCCCCAATTCTGTATGCTTATCACCAATTCTATAATGGAATATTAGCACCATGATTCTATTATACAATACTAGCATGAGGTTCAATGCCTCTCATGCCTCAAAGCCTAAGATCAAAACATCAAAATGTATCCTCAAACTTAATGGACCCTCTCATTTCCTACTCCTAAAATTCACTTGAGCTGCAGCATTCCGAGCAACTTGTAATTTGCGGATATATTTTCTTGGCCCATATGAAGTTGCATTAATTCAAACGTGGGAGCACTAAGAAATACACAATTACTTTAAAGTTAGCGTTTTCTAAATACGGATGTAATATAACCAAGGGGTTCTGTTACTAAGTTGCAGTAAAAAATGGCTTTAGCATGCCCTTACACAGAAATTGCCTGCATTCTAAGGCTATATTTGCCACTGCCTTAAAATGGCCTATTCTCTATTTTATTTTTGTATTCATGGCCATTTTATAAAATTATCACATGAGTACTTACTGCTACCCATTTTGTAGGTGATAAGTGCTCATGTGTCACCCCTGCACTAACCAGTCAGCTCACAATAATGAAGATGCGCTAACTGGTTAGTGCAGGAACGCCCACTCTGCACTCCCGACACCCCCCCTCAAAAATATAGAAAAACTTTTTAGTACACATTTCAAAGTTGCCTCAGTGCATTCCATGGTCCAACATTTTTAGCTTCATTACGCACATATTAGTGCCTAACACAGCTTAGTAAAAGGAACCCAGAATCTTTTTAAGCAATGTCTAAAATACAGGACTCGAAGAATCCAAAATCATCTCATCTGAGGTACCCTCAGTTGTGGGCTGAGGAAGTTTCCCACCCATAATATTACTGAATTCAATCCTTATTTTAAATTGTATATACAGAGTAGTTAATCTGTCCAGCACTGCTATTTGCAGACAAAATTGAAGTAAAATAGTATCTCTCGTTAGCAACCAAGATCTGTTCCTTCTATCTAGTAGTATGTGCTAGGCATAATAATTTGTCAGATTAGCCTTGTTTTCTTCCCCAGATGCTCCATTTTGCTGAATGCTTGTTTCAGGAAACAATGCTGGTTTAGAATAGTGAATTGGTTTCAGTTGTGACAAATCATCTGTTAAATCAAGGTCATAGTCTCTTAAACAAGGGATGATCAGTCTGGGTTAATTCAAAACCTAGTATAAATATGTATTAGCATTAAAATTACTTTATGGAAAGTTGAAATAGATCTCCATCCCTTCTGCTTTAGATAATATTTTGGCCTGAATTTCATACACTGAATATGTTAAGCACAGGATGCTTCTTGCTATCTTCCTTTCTATTGTTTCATTTTTTATAACATGTCAGAAATTTAAAGCAGGGACTGATGTCACACCCACGTACCCCAGGATTCTATATATCGCACCTTCAATTTCCATGAGGAAATAGATGCGTATTCCATAACAACTCGTATAACCTAATTGGTTAACAAGATAATCAGCACTGCTAATTGAATGCTAACAAGCAAATAGCACTAATTGGATCAATTAGAATGTACGCACTACTTGCTAAGCGTAGTCTATAACATGTTGCGTGTAAATTCTAAATTGCATAGTTGAAAAGTGGATGGGTCATGGGCATTTCTAAAATCGATGGGGTCCTTTTACTAAGTTTCATTGAAAAGTGGCCTGCGCTGGTATAGACGTGTGTATTGGAAATGCGCAGGTCCATTTTTTAGCGCACATGCAAAATAGGCCTTTTTTTCTCCAAAAATGGACGTGCTGCAAAGTGAAAATTGGCGCACATCCATTTTGGACCTCACACCTTACCGCCACCCATTCACTGAGCGGTAAGGTCTCACGCATTAACCAGGCGTAATCGTCAGTGCGTGTACAATGCTGATTACTGCCCGGTTAGCACCATGCGCCAGAAAATAAAATATATTTTCTGGCGCATGTAGTGGGGGCGCGTAAAAAAATAAAATTACTGTCTGGGCCATGCAGTAGCCGGGTGGTAGTTTCAAATTGGTGCACGTTCAACGTGCGTAAGCACCTACACGGCTTAGTAAAAGGGCCCCTATGTTCGTTGTTATAGAATACACCTGCACTGTGTGTAATTTAGGCATCAAGATTTATACCAGGTTTTATTTAGTATAATTGGCTACGATTAAATTTAGTTGCATGGACCCACCGCTCAAAGTATTGTATAACTGTGTGGAAATTAAGCCTATTCTATGAAGTATGCTTAAATTAAGGCGCACTTTATAGAACACGTCTAGGCGTATTTTTTTTACTACGTGGATTTTTAAGGCGCCATATGTAGAATCTAGTCCTTAGTGATTAATATTAGAGAATAGGTCCTTGGACTGGCCAAGTAAGGGACAATGTCCATTTAAGTAAACTTTTCTGCTAGTTCAAGTGGATAGTGTGCACAAAATTGATTTTAGCTTATGTTTAAAAAAAATGAACAGCACAGTTGGTAACTCTCTAAATGACTCAAAAATAAATCAGAACGTTTTTCCTTGCACATCCCTATAACCTGTATTGTGTATGTATTAGATCTCTTTGACTGTTTGAGTCCATAATGCTACTGTTGTTTGCTGTAGAGGTAATAATTGGACATGTAAACAAGCTGTTTGAAAAATTATGCTTTGCAAAGGAGGCCTAAATAAGTATGTTAAATGAAACGGGAGGTTCTGTTTGGATCTTGGCAATCTGCAAGGACTTTTGCTTAGTTTCACTTAGTTAAGGGGTCCTTTTACTAAAGGGTTGCTGTGTGCCAATCTTGAACTACCGCCAGCCCAACATGGAAGCTGACAGTAGTTCTGCCTCAAACGCATACCATTTCCGGTGCTACAGAAAAGAATTCTTTATTTTCTAGGGCAGTGCTAACCTGGCGGTAATCACTTCCCAGCTACTGTGGGAGCCCTTACTGCCACCTGAATGGGTGACAGTAAGTGCCCCCTCCCCCGCATGACCCACAGCAAAAACAGCTCCTGCCGCTACCACAGGGCCCTTTTTACCGCAGCTTGGTAAAAGGACCCCTAAATGCTTTGAATATATTTTTGCATTACAGATTGTAATCTTTAAAAAATACATCTGTTCTAATAAATACATTTTTAGCAGTTGAGGTAATTATAACCTGTCCTTTTGTTAGAAGGCAGTTGACATTTTCTTGCTCTGTCTGGATGACAAGCTGATTGGTATTGCCTCAGGCTTGTTATTTCTGCAGACCATTCATGAACTGCTGGGAAATGGCCTGCCATAGGGAATAATTGCTTAAAAATAATTGTATGGCTTAGCTTCATTGTGTTTTTATGCAGAATTATATAATCATTCAGTGCCTTAGATCTTGTAGGTACTATATTATAAGGGGCATTTTCGATATGACGTCCAAATGGCACAATAAACGTTTATCAGAAAACATTTAAAAATTGAAGTCCATAATGGATGAAAAAAACTAAACATTTTCCAATATTTGAAAATACATTAAAAAAACATTTTGAAAGAGGACGTACCAAAAACTTCCTAGATGTTCAGAGATAACTGTTTCCATCAATTGAAAATACAGTACGCAAAAAATAAAACAGCGATACTGGTCACTGTGTCAAAAAAAAACATCCTCGGCAACAGCAGGACGTTCCCGCCATATGCAAAACGTGCATATATACCTCTGCACGTGGAGGAAAATTCCTCAGAGTACCTAGCTGTGTCTCTAAGAAGGGAACAAAATTTCTCTGTGTAGAGGAAACACAGCTACTAGTCCTTCCTCTGTTGAGGAGACACCACCACCACCACACAGTGTCGGATGAGAGCATGGAAATCTATATGGAGCAGCCTAGAAAGGTGATTGTGAAGCAGTGCCCCCGGAGATCACAGCACCACTCATGTTCAAGCACCATACGTAGGCAGAGTCACATGCACTGAGGTCCCTTGGTTGTTGCAATGCATGTTGTTGCTTTTTCATAAGAGAGAAAAAAATAATGCCATCGCTGAAATCAGAATATACAGAATATCCAATGATAAGTAATTATGGACCCCCACCCCTACTGCTAAAATGAGAGACTGCATATAGCATCTCACTAAAGTACATTGAGCTGGCCAAAGGCACACCTGTTTTACCCCACTTACCATCCCCACCTCTCACCAACAGTGCACATGCTCCACAGAAAGGCTACCATGCTATCCTCTGTCCCCATGGCCACCTCAGCTCACACAGCACCTGTGCCTGTGTAATGCATACCCACTCCCTCAGCCCTCCCCCAATCTGCCTGTTGCAATCTGTCAAAGGCTATATGAGGAGCATTGCACAACATGTTGTCAAAAATAATAATATACGTGACGCCAAGTAGGCCCATCACCTGAACCCTGTCTACACAAACTTGTGTTTTGCAGACGCTTTGGAATTCACTGGGACCTTGAGTCGCTCTAGCACAAAGGCCCCACCTTAATCCAGAGCATGCGGGAGCGCCTCAGGGCCCGATGTAAGTACCACAGACATTGCACCCCTATCATAGCTCTGTCCCTGATCAAAGCCTGTGTATACAGCTACCCTTATTACAGTGTGCCTACAACCCCCATATCTAATAGACTGTGCAGCAGCAAACCCCCAACCTATGAGATGACATGGAAAGGAAGGGGGGGAAGCCCTTTGGTCAACATCCTCCAGAGACCAATACAAAAGTGCCCGTTGTATTACACCAATTTACCTAGCACAATGCAGCCACTATGGCAGGGGAAATAAGAATCACCTGAAACACCCACAGGAGGTATCAAACCCATATCCCCTGCATTCAGGACACACAGCTCTAACCCCTATGCCAAACACGCATCTAACAAAGGAGTTTTCAAAGAGGACAATCCACAGACTGCAGAGGGCCATCACAGCATCAGTTTCCCCATCAAATGGATGTTTTCTCATGTCCCCTAATCCACACTGAATGGATATACCGTTCTCTGCTCGAAAGGCCACAGAGGTGCTGTAAGGCAGCTCGTGTCAAAGCAAAACCTAGACAGGCATTCCTGGTCAGTGAGGTCCAGCAAGCAGGTGCAGGGCCTGAAGACTCCAGGGCTTCCACTCCAAACTGTCATCCACCTCTAGCAAAGTGTGAGACACCAAAGCATTCAGTGCATCCATGATTGATGTGCAGGTGTCCCACCATCACAGGTGCAACCCACTGACCCCAGAAACACCACTGTACACACCTCCACCTATTGGACCTCATGAGACCTGGCACCAGCCCCCACACCAGTACATAGTCAAAAGACAAACACCTACTGCGACACACTGTCTCTCCCACCACCAAGTAACAATCCAGACACAGCTGTAGCACTAAGCACTCACTCTTCTAGCACCAGCAAACAGTCCTCACACACACAGCAGCACCACAAAGCACTCACTCTCCCAGGAACAGCACACAGCCCTCACACAAACAGCAGCAGCACAGTGACAAACCAAGAGTAGACAAACAGAGGAACAATGAGAGACAAAAGACAATCAAGTAGGGATGTAGAATGGGAGGTGTGGGGGGTTTGGCAACAGTGAGGGTTGGATGAGGGAAGGGGGCGAGATACAGGGGAAGGAATGGGTGTAGCTGGGGGGGGGCTAGCAGGTGTGGGCAAGGACTTGAGGAGGCGAGACACAGAAGGAGAAAAGTCAGGAAATGTAAGGTGAAAAGGTTCAGACCGGGGCAAACAGACAAAGGTAACAAAGCACTCAGCAACTCTCCCCTATTTCTCACAAATGACTTCTTCCACCTATCCATTCTCCAACTTGGCAAAATCACAAATTGATCTGAAAACAGGTTCGGCCTTACCCTAGACGCTTTTAAAGCAAGTCTAATTCTGGACATTTTTCATCCCGCCCCTGGGAAGTCATTTTGCTATCCATTATGGGCAGAAAACAATCATATTATAGCACCACCCATGTCACACCCAAGGAACAACCCCCTCTGAGAACGTTTTCTTTTAAGCAACTAGCAGACTTGAGTGATTTTTATTTGTATGATTATATGCGTTGAATGTTTTTCTGCTTTGAAAATGAGCCCCTATATATCGTATGTCTACTGTATCTGAGATGGAGGTCTTGAAATCCTGTCTTTAACGAGGTATTTCAACATAGCCCCTTAGAATTCTTCATAGGTTCAAATGGTTCCTGAGATACATGTATCAATCATGCCTCTGAAAGAGGAAGAAAACTTGAAGCTTTAAATATCTGGGTTTCCTTGATATTTTGCCATCTGATAATACAACCTTCTGTTTTCTTGTGTTTTATTTTTTAAATTTTTTATTTATTGGGATTCATTAACCGCCTTTTTGAAAAGATTCACCGAAAACAGTGTATTGCAGGTACTCTTTAACATCAAACGTATAGTTTTGTTAATAGCATAACAATAGTAAAATGACCAAGTATAAACATGTTATGCTTCTGAATTTTGTTATCAGGGTGGTTATGAACATTTCGGTTCTGTGTTGTGGTCTGAAACATGATTGGAATTTCTGAAGAATTGATAATTTTGTCAACAGAAGTATTCTGTTAGTTGCTGTGTTACTAGACCTTCCATTGTTTTGGTCAGTAGTGGTATTGAGATTACTGTCTGTAATTTGTGATATTGCTGATCTTGCTGGTAGTGTTTTTGGGGATAGGTGTGAGTACTATTTTGCATTTGTCTTTTGAAAATTGTCCTCTTTCAAACATGTATTTGGTGAGGTACTTGATGAACCAGTCTGGTGGGTTTTTCATCATGTAGTTGGGGCATTTGTCAAGTAGGCAGTATGCATGAACATATTTTGTCAATAGTGTCTTTACTGTGGCTAGTTGAGGTGATTTGAACGTGGTCCATATTCTGTCTGCTGCGGTGTGGTTGTGTATTTCGCAGTCCTGTAGATAGTCTGTGAAGTTTATTTCTACTTTTGCAAGGTTTGATCTTGTGTTTGTTATTTTGTTTTTGAAGTATTGTGCAAGCTCGTCTACAGTTAGTGGTGTTTCAGTTGTAGCCAATATGTTCTGGGTTTTCAGTAGTTTGTTCATGAGTTCAAATATTTATTTCATATTGGTCTTGTCGAGGTTCGTATATGTACTCTGTTCTGCTTTCACTTTCTTTATGCTATTTGTGTATGTTCTTATGGTTTTTCTCCATATGGTTTTGTTTGCGTCTGTTTTGTTTTTGGCCCATGCTCTTTCAAGATTCCTACAGAGTTTCTTCATGTGTAGTAGTTTGTCATTAAACCAGGGATGTGGTTGTTTTGTGATTTTTGTTTTGAGTGGTTCTGTTTTGTTTAGTGTGTTTTCACTTGTTTCGTCCCAGTTTCTCATGAAGTGTTTATCTTCGGGTGATATGTTTTTGAGTTCATTTATTATTGTTGTCCAGAAAGTGTGGTTGTCTACTTTTCCTGTGGTTGTGAATGTGTGTTGGGTTCTTGGCTCTCTTTTCTTGCCGTTTTCTTTCCATTGTAGTGTGAAAGTGAGCTTGCTGTGGTCTGACCATGATACCTCTTCCCATTTGTGGTTTATGAATGTGGTTGTTACTCATTGAGAATCTGTGGGCCAGTATGTCTAGTTGGTGTCCTTTTGTGTGCATTTAGACTCCTTGTACTGCTGTGAGGTTCCATTGGTTTATGAAGTTCATTAGTGTTCTGGTGTTTGTGTCATTTTGTTTTTCTAGGTGCAGGTTTATGTCACCTATTAGTAGGACATTTGGGTGATTGGTGCAGATGTTTGATACGAAGTCCATACAGCAAAACAAGAAGTACCAGGAGCCTTAAAAAAAAAGGAATAAAAACTTTAATCAAATGTTTAGATGAAACAATCCTAGAATGGGCCCGACATGGTCCGTGTTTCGGCGCACAGAGCCTGCGTCAGGGGTCTACATTCTAGGATTGTTTCATCTAAACATTTGATTAAAGTTTTTATTCCTTTTTTTGAAGGCTCCTGGTACTTTTTGTTTTGCTGTTTGGACTTTTGTTTGTACTTTGCTCCCTCTCTTTGCTATAATGTGTCACATCCGTCGCTCCCTCCGGCTGCTCCTCTGCGGGAAGCAAGAGCCGGTGTCCATTGCGGCGAGGGCCGGCCTTCTTGAGGCCGCGGCGATGGCCGCCCTGTCCGAGGCCGAGCCCATGGGCCGGCGATCGCGGCTTCCAGGCTCTCGATCGCCGGCTATGGGGTCCGTGCTTGTGCCAGCGGGGAGGAGGGCGCCGAGACACAATGGCCGGCGTCTTCTCCACTTCGGGCGCGGGAACCCGAAGCTCCGCCTTAGAGGAGCCAGATTGGGAGGCCGGTGTTGTAGTCCTGCCTGGGAGGCCGGACGGAACCAACCAACCAGAGGGATTTCTTCAGTAGCCGGGTTCCGATTGGCCGGCCATGTCGGCTGGGGCTGGGCGGTTGAATGCTGACAGTATTTAAGGAGCGGGCCTGAAACAGGACATTGCTTCAGGTTCTGCTTCCCTAGGCCAGTCTTTGTGTGTTCTAGTTTTCAGTACGTTCCCTTGCTCTCCTGGTTTTGACCTTTGGACTGTTTCTGGACAACTCTGCTAGCCACCTGCCTTGACCTGTTGCCTGTTCCGGACGACGCTGTGAGCTGCCTGCCCTGACCTGTTGCTTGTTTTTGGACGACTCTGATAGCCGCCTGTCCGGACCTGTGGCCTGTTATTGGACTACTCTGATTTCCATCTGCCCTCTCCGCTCCTGGTTCCGGTACTGGGTCAGTTCGTCAACCCCGCGGTTCCGGAAGTCCCGTTGGCCGCCTGCAGCTGGGGGCTCAACACTCGGTGAACGGCGGTCGCCGCGGGTGAAGACTTGGGGTTGCACGGCTGTCCTCTGAGGTCCTTTGGGGCCTTGCGGGACCTAAGGGCTCACCTTCTTTTCAGACAAGACATACTGATACGAAGTCCATGAAATCATCTTAGGCGTTTGTCCAGCTTCCTGGAGGGCAGTAGAGTAATATGATGCATAGTTGGTCAGTTAGTGTTTTGCCAGTGATTCTGCATGCCAGGATTGTTGAGGATGTGTGTTTAGCGACAGGTTCTGCTGTGAAGGAGGATTTGTATATTATTGCCTCCTCCCCTTCTTTTGGTTCTGTTAATATGCATTATTTTGTATCCTGGTGGGCATAGGTCTAGTACTACAGGGTCATCTTCAAGGTGCAGCCATGTTTCAGTTATGAGCAGTAGTCCGAGTTGTTCCTTTTCTATCCAGTCTCTTAATAGTGTTGTCTTATTTACTGTTCATATCGCATTTATGTAATCTATTTGTATTGAGACTTATGTGTCGTGTTTAATGTTGGTGTTTTTAACAGTTTGTAGTTGTCTGTGTGGTCTGCCTGTTTTGCTGTTGTGGTTTTGTTGGGTGTTCTTCATGTTTGGTTCATGTTGCTCGCTGTTTGTTTGGCCACTGTGTTGTTTAGGTGACGATTTGTACCCCTCATTTTCCCAAGAAAGCACAGGTTCAATTATAAGACAGTGAATGTTAATACAAAAATACAACTATTAAAAAAATATTTTCATATTAACTGAACACAGATCTAAAGAAATGGGCTTTAAATAAACTTCTAAATGGCATATAATTGACTGAGTGTCTGATATACTTGGGTAATGAGTTCCAGAGTTTGGTACTTTGGTAAGAAAAATTAGCATTTTGAATAGTTTTGTAGGTTGTTTTTACAACCGGTGGCATTTCGTGGTGATAACTTAATGAGATCTATCATATAAGATGGTAAGATACCATAAAGAATCTGATGAACAAGAACACAGGGCTTAAATGAAATTCTTTCATTGATAGGTAACCAATGTAGATCCTTTAGAAGAGGAAATGCTTTAACGTAACGCGATGATCTATATATAAGGCGGGCAGCTGTGTTTTGTGCAGTCAGTAGTTTTCTTAGGAGACTGCACTTAATACCTGCATAAATTGAATTGCAATAGTCAGATTTGGTTAAGACTAATGACTGAACTAAAGTGCGAAAGACTGGTCGTATCTTTTAAGTTTCCACAATGAATTAAAGACGTTTGAGACTACTTTGGAAATTTGGCAACCAAAAGAAAGAAACTGATCAATTAAGATCCCCAAGATTTTCATTGTTGAATCCAAAGAGTAAGTAAGATTATCAATCTTGAAATCTGAGATGATTATTAGGTGATAGGGGCTAGCTACTATCATAAATTTTGTTTCACCATTATTGTTTCAATTTAAAATTAAGAGCCCAGGATTCCATTAAGTCAATACCTACTTTGATTTTGTTTGCAATCTCATGTAATTCTTTGATGAATAGGATATAAATTGTAGCATCATCAACATATATGAATGCTGAAAACCTGTTTGATTGAAGTCCTACAATGGCTTCCAGCAATTCAGTAAGCAGAGGAATATTGGCTATTGGTCTGTACCTGCTAGGCTTTGTCATATTTAATTTGGCCATTTTTGGAATATGGGTTAGAATTACTTCCCCCAGTTGTTGCGAGAAAAAAATCTATTGATAAAGCACTATTCAAGAAATGAGTGACTATATTGTGGAGAGTTGTTCATAAAAAAGGCTGGATAGCAATCCAATGGGCAAACTGATTTAGAGAATTTCTGAATTAGTGGTTTAATTGTAGATGAGGTGACTGGTTCATAAATGGTCCACATTTTGTCAACTGGTGATCCTGTGTCAAAATATAATGAGAGAAACAAATAAGTCGTGAAGGATTAAAACAAAAAAATTTTCATATTGAAGTAATTTTTTCCTCAAAAAAACTTTTAGAAGAACTTGATGTGAATAGTTACGCAATTATTGGAAGGTTCATTTATATTTGATAAACCACAAAGAATTTTGAACAGCTGGAGAGTCCCTACTGTTTCTGGCTGTGGCTAATTCCCGCTTGTATAAGTTATCTTTTTGTTTCCTGTCTATAATATCCCCTGTTTTTCACCATTTCCTCTCAAAGTAACAACAGATCTGTTTTAATGGCTGAAGATATGAAGAATACAAGGGAGATAATTTTGTTCTAGGGATATTTTTGATCGTCCAGGGCACCAACAAATCTAGAGTGGTGGAAATTGTGGAAATCCAACTGTCAAGAAGATGACCAGGATTTGAATTGTTTTCATCAAGTTTGGGAGAAACCTGATTCCAGAAATCTGATTCCAAAACGTATCAGGGTCTAATCTAGGACAAGTTAAAACTCTTTTTGACTGAGGATGTAATCTGTGTTTCTCCATAACCAAATTCAGAGCAAATTTGGAAAAAAATGTGATCTGACCAAGGAACAGGATTCCAGAGGAAGTCTGTCATCAAAGAGGATATAGAATCGTGATGGAAGTAAGATCTAAAGAGTGACCTTTCTCATGAGTTGGATATGTTGGAAGAAACGTAGCCTGAAAAGATGATAGGAAGCTCAAAAACTCCTTTGCATCATGATCAGATTGATCTAGATGTAAATTTTAATCACCCTCAATAAGTAAAATTCAAAATTGGATAGATGCTTGAATACTACATTGAAATAATTGAGACTGAATGTTTCCAGTTTCCTGGAGGTTGGTATATTAATAGTATACTGTTGAGAATTGGGGGGTCCCGAGCCCCCCCAAGAAGGCTAGAGTGACCTTAATCTGACTCCATCTCTAAATAACACTAGTACTGGGGTAATCAAGGAGTTATTGCCTCTAAGGGAGACGTTAGGTCTAAGGAAAAGATACCAGCCTTATGACAAACTGGATTTAGATTACAAGTTATACAATGCATTTATACTTACAGCCTTTGATCATTAAGTGAAGCCCACAAATCATCATTTGGAATGAGGAGTTTATTTGCCAAGGTATAAGTCAAATCAGTGATTGACAACAGGTATGTACAATCAATTAATTATAGGAATATAATAAGCTGCAAACAGGTGTTAATTATTTGCTAATGTTTTATAATTTCTTTCACCAATTAGAGGTTTTACAAGGGAAAGCAATTAGGTAATTTGTCAATTCTGCTGGACACATTGGTTTCCCTTGGAGAGAGAGTGCCAACCCTTTTCTCTCTAACTTAAACCAGGAACTACCCTGAATTTTATAGGCGCCCTCAGGATATGGATAATATGACAGTAGATATACCTGATTGGATCTATGCTAATGTCATGGTTGTCACTGATTGGCTCATGCTAATGAGTAGCTTCTATCTTGCTACGCCTTTCCTTTCTCACACCAGCTGACCACAATCCTGCTCACAGGAAGTCTCCCTCCTCTCTGGAACAGCTAGTTCCCTATTTTCTTTGCACCTGCTATGACTCACTTATTTCTCAACTTGTTTTTCTAACTTACATGAGAGAAAATTCCACTTTGTAACAGATACGGGCTTCCATTTTGTGTTGAAATCCTCCATTTTGTTTCCATATCTATTGACTTAACTTTTAGGCCTCAATCTGGGCTACAAACTAGGCCATACTTTTCCAGGAAGCTCCCAGTTATGTCAGCCATCAGATTTCTGACTCAGCCAAGGTCTGTAATGGCCTGAGCTCTATGACTGGGCCCTCCACCATTCCAGTGGAGGGGTCTCTGGCTGTACTATAATTATACATTCTCCACTTGTCACCCCCTCTGGGGAGGGGTGACACAAAGCTCGTCAAGCTTGTCATCATCCATTCCAGAAGGTGGCAAGCTATCAAACGAGAGGGGGAGTTTTGGTCTTACAAATTGCTAGAAGGTATGGTGCAAGACAGGAAACTTCATTCTCAGGTTATATATTATTTGGGCATATGGAATTCCCTTTATATTACCTAATCCCTTGGGCCTTAATCCTGATGTCATCTCTCTTGAGACTTACTCAAACCTGTAGTGAGAAAGGTTTTATGAATGGGACAAATCCATGAGTTCATCTACAAAATCTCATGAAGTATAGGTATGTGGGTAATAGCAATTTCAGTTGGATCGTACTAATAAACATTTTCAGGTCTTTCTATGGCTTCTATTATATCTGTTGCATAGCGCATGGAGAGATAATCTAATGTATCTATCTCAGTGGTCCTCGGAAGGAATAGTGGTTTTGATTAAGCATTGTTATGGGCTCAACAAATATATGGTTAGTACTCTGATTGCAGGCTGTTTAAGGTTGTAGGTATTCAGAATCCTTAAACAGGTCGGAATTCCTGGACCTTACCATTACTCATCATTAGCATCCAATAATGAGCACTAAAAAGTGGATAGCAAGTATGAGGTTGCCTCATACAGCAAAAAGGGTCAATCCTAGGAAAATTTATATTAACAAAGGTCATGCATGGATCTTGACATATGCATAATGACCTGGAAGTATGGGAAGCATTTTATATATCCGTTACCCCACTTGGAGCTTAGTCAAACCTACAGAAAGATATGCAGCTTAAGTAAGCCTATACCAGAGTTAAACAATTGCATAACTGGTTGATACTAACAGGGTTTACACCTACATTATGATATCATAGCCAGTATTATGGTTTGATGTTACCCTTGTATCTGAGCAATATCAACTTCAATTTAAATTACATAAACAGAAATAACGGGGAAACTCTTAGAAAAACAATTAAAACAATAAAGGAAATAATAGGAAAATAAAAATAAGACCTTTTCAATATATAGACAGGATTACTGCTAAACTGAAAATAAAACAAAATATGAATCTATAATGTCCATAAACAGCAACAGTAGTTCTCAAATTAAGTATCAGTTCTGAATTCTCTTTCATCGATCATGGTTGAGGCGGTGGAAGCGCTGAAGAATCTGGACGGAGATCTGGGTTTTCAGGCTGGCCGGTCTTGAGATGGTTAGGCTGGTAACATCTGGTTCTGCGGCTGAGTAAACCCGTGTATCTTTCACATGGACCCAAAACTTGTGGTCCAGTAGTTTGCAAGATTATTGCCACAACCTTGGGGGATCTAACATCATTTGGGCCTGGATAGATCTTGAAGACGTACTTGTGGTGTACAAACTTGGATCTTTCCATGTCTTTATTCTAAGCATGCACCATCATAATCAGTCCATCAAGAGTCAGAGGCTGGCAAAGGAATAAGCAAAATGACTGTATGCCTGAATGATACATTGCTATATCTTGGTGGGCATAATCAGTGTAAACTGAATAAGCAAAAATAATATATAGATGTCAAGAGACATGAAAGACAATGTAAACATGGAGAAAACAGTGCTAATTAAGTGCAAAAGCAAAAGCGAAACCATAAAGGTTCAATAATGAAAAGCCAATTTACATAAATAGCAATAGTATATATGAAATTATATCTCCTGATTGGTAGGGATCAGAGCTTCAACTTCAACCCTCTTAATACTAGGAATTGGGATTTGCATAATATATCCCCACCTAGATGGATGTTTGATTGAGCATCTTGCACTTTACACACCATTATCTCTAATGTAAAGAACCTAGAATAGATAAGGTTAAAAAAAACTTCTATAAATTATAGCCAATCCTCCCCCTTTCTTATTTAACCTTGGGTAATGTGTAGCATTGTAATCTGAAGGACAGATACCAGTTGAAAAAGGACTTTCTGTATCTGAGAGCCAAGTCTCAGTAATAAAAACAAATCCTGCATTTGAGTCTCCTATCAGCTCGCTTACTATAAACGTTTTGTTACCGATGAACCTGGAATTAAAATAAAGGCAAGATACTGGAACTGGAGAATTTTACTCTGGAGTGCAGTGGAATGTTTTTGAGAAAGGAAGAATGTTGCTTAGACATAATTAGCATTATTTCTAAGCAGCCTATTGCCCACAAGAACAGTAACATTCTGCTGCATTACTAAAGAACAGCTAGTTAATCAGTGTAAACTGACATCCTTAATCTGGTAGTATTTTTCCATTCTGTCATGAGATATAATAACAGGGATTGGTCGAGTAGTTGAGCAGTCTTCTCCACCCTTCCCCACCATGGCTGTTAAGCAGCCTATATGTAGGAACCCATGCCGAAGCATGTTACGTTACACCAGGGATTTATATTCTGCCTTTACCTCTCAGTTCAGGGTGGGTTACGTCCGAAGGGACCACCAGATCAAAATATCCAGGATTTATAATGCAAACAAATAACAACTAACACATCATAAATAATACACTTCTGTCAATTAGAAATAGAAGATACAAGGTCAGCATCATGGAATAAAAAATCTTTCAGCTTTTTCCTAAATATTAGATAATGACAGCAAGTTCTCAATGATAAGTGGTAAAGAGTTCCACAATGTGGCCATCTGATAATGTAACGAAGAGGAAAAGTGGAAAATGCAATAGAATTTTGTTTCAGGAATTATGCATAGTTATAGCACCCTGTAGATGTATGGCCATATTTGCCATATAGAAAGGAGCTTCACCAAGTAAGATATAAAAACTTTAATATTCAGTTTAAAATGAATGTGGGCTGTGATCGGCAACCAATGCAGCTTCAAGCAATAACTCCTGAGTCATATTTTGACAAGCCATAAATCAGCCTGACAGCAGTATTCTGCATTATTTGCAAACGGTTAATTAATGTTTTAGAACACCAGATTACAGTAATCAAACTGGGATAGTACGAGTGATTTGAACCAAATACTCTAAACATATCCCAGTTAAAGAACTTTTTTATGGCTCTCAGCTTCCTCAGAACACATAAATGATTTGTTCATTACAGAGGAAACATGTTGCTGCATTGATAGCAAATTATTTAACTCCATACCTAAAATTTTTGAGTGCAAATCTAATGAGAATAGATTATCACCAACAGTAAAATTCTGCTTGGATCTTATATTATTACTAGCTGTTATCCAGAGGAACTTGGTTTTAAATAGTGACTTGCAGTCCAGAAATCTATTTGTTTTGTGCATGTTTGAATCCGAGATAGGGTCCCCTCCCAAGATGGTAAACATGGTAAAATACAGTGATATCATCTGTAGGGTGAAATGTGTAAATTCAAAATGGTCCAATAGCTTACCCAAGGATTGCGTTAGCAGGTGAAGAGCACTGGTGAGAGATAGGCACCCTGTGGAACTCTTCATGGTGCCTTCCATTTTTCTAAGAGGACTCCATCTTTTTTAACCATATAGCTATGATATTTAAGGAAGCCCAAGAACCAATTTAATAATTCTCCTTGAATACTACATTGATGGAAAACATTGGTCAAGATGTCCCAGTCAACTAGGTCAAAGGCACTCGAAAGATCAAATTGCACAATAGGGGTACATTGGCCCTTACCCAGCAGTCTCTTTCACGGTTCAGCCAAAGAACCTATCACTTTTTCTGTACTATGTTTTATTCTGAACCCTGATGGTGTGACATGATCTTCTTTATGTCACTCAAAGTAGTCAACTAATTGCTCTATGACATAACCTTCCATTATTTTAATAAAAAGGGGAATGAATACCTCCAGATGATAGTTACAAACCTCGGATAAACTAGACTTCTAGGTCTTTGGAATTGGAATAAGTACTATATCTGCTTCTGAAATGGGAAAGTTACCCCTTTCGTGATTAAAAGGATAGAAAATACTAAAACTCTAGCAAAAATAGGAGAAAATATATCTAACCTGCAGGCAAAAAATAATAATGTTACCTCAACTGGTCTTCAAATTATCCATAGAGTCGATATTACATGCCTCTTAGGTATGTCCCCTTGATGTTGCGCCTCAAAGCTGGTGTGCTTATGAGGTAGATCCAGGTGTGGAGTGATGAATGCTGATGTGTCAGTGGGCAAGGCCAGGTTACGCCACTGAGCTTTTGCAAGTGATGGAAACAGGGTGCAGATGTAAGTTTGTGAAGCATCAGGTCACCTCTGTTAGTAATACAAACAGTAGTTAGATTTCAAAGTTAGTGCACTTATGAGGAAGATCCAGGTGTGGAATAATAACGTGTTGATGGGTGGGGCTGTGCCACTGAGCTCTCATGACCAGATCACCCAAGTGATGGAAACAGGACATAGATGTAAGTTTATGAAGCAGCAGATCAATTCTGTGAGATATTTTTCCACAGCTAATCAGTCAGGAAAAGGGGTAAAAGTGTGGCCTGAAAGACATATCCTCCTTTCCAGCCCTGGGCTCATGTATCTTTTAAACTGCTCAACAGAATTATCATCCTCTTTGGCCTTACTATTATCTTGAATTTTGTGGGATGCAATACTGCCATGCAGTCATCTCTGGTGGAGTGTCTAGGAGCCTGGGGTGTTTGGGTTGAACCTGTATTTAATTTTAGATGTAATTAGTTTTGATATCTTTAAGATTCTATGTTTTAATAATGGTTTTAATTATAGATTGTTTTATGTCATATTGCTTTATTATGGATGTCTTGTTGTAAGCCTTTTAGGATAATGTTATTGAATATGACATTGCATAAAAGCAATAAGTGAAATTAAAAGACATGAAATGATTTGTGAATACCAGGGTTGTATGAGGCCATGCTGGGATGGAATTGTGAAGCATAGGATTTTTATTTTTTAAGATTACATTTTGTGGATATCGTGCAAACCAGACTAGTTAGATATGTTCCAAGGACTGGCTTGATAACCACTGGCGTACCATATCAAAACAGAATAAACACTCATTTTTGGTACCCTCAAAGATTCTCTGATTAGATAGGAAAAAAACCCATCTACTTTTACAATTTGTAAATCTCTTAAACGCAAAGACCTACGTATGTATACTCAACCCATCCAGTAAACCCCCAAGGAGTCTTCATATAGCTATATGGGAACTTGTAGCTGTATAACAGGCTCCACAGAGACTTAGGGCCCTGTTTACTAAGCTGCGCTAAGGGCACATTAGCATGCACTAAATGGTAAGGTCACCCATATATTCCTATGGGTGTCTCTAGCATTTAGTGCTCACTAAGCTAAAAAGCGGGGCCCTTAGTACATTACCTCTGAGAAGAGCAGTCTTCTTGTTGGTGATTGCCAAACTCTTGCTCGTGGAGCAAAGAACTTAAAAATTATCTTTCTTTTTTGCAGGGTCAATAGGAGTGTATTTTGGCTTTTTATACCTCCCACGGGTTGCATTTCAAAATTTCTGAATTATTGCAGTTTAAAAAAACATGTAAATTATCAGTAGTTTTGCAATTGTAATTATTTGTACCAATTTTTAATCCTACCATATTTTGGTTTAAGTTAGCTTTGTAGTTTTTTTGTCCACATAACCATTTCATATTTTCATCATGTATATATTGTATATGATTTTAAATTTTAATATCATCTTTTTATATATGACGCAAGCATTGTCCAAAACACAGGCTGTGTCAGGTCGCGTTAATAAATTCCTGGGTGTGATTTTTAATTCACCTCTTGTGGTCATTCTCCACTGCTTGTGGCCAAGTCCTTGTCTTCCGTATGCAGTCCTCTGTAAACTGTGCCAGATAAATTTCTAGATATCCCAAGTGATAAATGGAGGACCTTGTGCTGCACTCCTCAAGAATCTGTGCAACTCATAGAAATGCACTCTTCAGAGGATCATCGTAATGTAGAAAGGTAGTGATGGAAGCTCATATTGTGACAGGATAGACTGACTCCTATTAACTAGAGTCCTGGGAAGTAGTATAACCTTATATCATTTATGTTTAAATCTTTTTATTGACTTTAATAAAACATTTACTAGAGAATATGGCATAAACAGACCACTGAACAAATGTTTACATATCAAACATCACATTTCTATGAAGCTCCCCTCCCTCCTAGAGTGCAATGGTATATTACACCTAAGTTGTCTAGTAACTGGGTAGAACACATTTGTAATGCACAGAGGGGCCCTTTTACTAAGCCACGTAGCCACCTACACGCGCCAGTTTGGAGCTACCGCGTTGCCCTTGTGGCAATTTCATTTTTGACACATGTCTGCAAAATAATTTTTATTTTCTGACGCACGTCCGCGCACGTAGGTCATTACTGCCCAGTTAACATGTGAGACCTTACTGCTAAGTTAACGGCTGGTGGTAAGATCTCAGACCCAAAATGGATACGCGGCAATTTTGATTTTGCCGCATGTCCATTTTCGGCAAAAAGGGAAAAAAAGCCATTTTTTTACAGGCACGCTGAAAAATGGATCTGCGCGCACCCAAAACCTGCACCTACACTACCGCAGGCCATTTTTCAGCACACTTTAGTAAAAGGACCCCTTAATACTTGAATAAAAAAAAAAATTAAGAAAAACCTCTGAGGCAGCTCCAATTTCTTGGATATCTAAACACGTCCCCCCTCCCAAACCTTATATCATTTAAGGAGAGTGTATACGCTAAATTGTTTTTGCTACTAAGATTAAAATTACAGCACAAAGACTTTAAAAAAACTGGGAATGCAAGGTTTCTGCCAACCCGTCCTTGCCATTCATTATGTATTACAAAGTGAAATCAATTTGCATTTAGCAGTTGGTATTTTTCATTCTGCTGTGCTGTAAATGTAACGTTTCCAGTGTTCATTTCCATGAAAGCGAGACAGATGTCTCATAGCCTGTCTAATGCTCTCAGCAAAAGCCACTGTATAATGCCTGTCTCTTGGAACTGCAGTGTTAGCCTAATGTGTGGGTATGTGTTTTCTTTTTTTGGTGGTAGGTTACCAAAGCAGATGAGGGTATCTAATGTTCAGTATAAAAGGTGACATTGTACTGAAACTCTGGTACGTTTCTCCTCCATTATTCCATACAGCGCTTCATCTTACACTGTAAAAAGATTGGCCAAGTTAGTTTGAGGAAGGGAAAATAGAAAGTGATGTCAGCCTTCGCTCTGCTGCTGATCTGTGGCTAATTTTCTTTCCTTGTTTTGTTTTGTGTTTTCCATTTTTAATTCCTCATTCTCTGGCGACTTGTTCACACCACAGGTGTTTTGAAACAACTGATGTGTTCTTCCTGTTGGCTCTGACTTTAATTCAGCTCTGCATCTGTGGCGGTTTATTATTCACCTTACAAATGACTTAAAAATAGTGAACGTCTCAGGAGAGAAAAATCCCTGTATGGCTCATTTTGTTTCAAGGAAATTCTCCTAAAGACTCAGCCAATTATGTCCAGTCATTTCTCAATGATTGCTAAATTAGCTTGCATGCGATAGCTGTATTGGAAAGCAGTTCTGTGCCTGTTGCTAAAGGCATCATATTGATGTTATAATGATCTATTTGGTAACCCTTTCTGTTGCCTTGAAATGGATTAGGGACCAGTGTTGTTAAAAAATTACATGGGCAAAACATGGCTGTCAGGTTTTTAGTGTGTTTCTTCTGTGGTGAATAAATATTTTTGATAATGGACAATCTTCTGTGCCCTGCTGCTTTCTTGTGACGGATATCTTGTATCGATCTGCTTTCATTCTGGATTTTGACGATCGTCTACCTTGCTGTTTTTCAAAAATACTGCTTCTCCTGCTTTCCTCTTTTTTTTCCTCTCTTGTTTCCCTAGTCCTCTCTCCTCTTTCTTTCCCTCTCATCCCCATGCCTTCTTTCCACTTCCCCATGCTTGTGCTGTCCTAGCTTTACCATCCTCTTTTCTCTCCCCTCCTTGTCCCTTTGCTCCACTCCTTCAACATGTTCCCTGTTCTAGCTCTCAATTGCCCCTTCTCTCTCCTCCTGCCTTGCTTCCAGTAATTCTATCAGCTCAGGCATAAGATTTTCAATATGTTAACTTTTGGAACACCAGGGCTTAATTTGACTTGTATAAATGACCATTGCTCTCTCACTACCATCTGTGTCGCACCCTTCCATCAGCATTAACTGTGCTCTTCTCTTGGGTTCATATGAGTCTGCATGAACTGTATCCATCTCACTACCAGTTTTTCTAGAGGACCAATTGGTATGAGAGTCTGGCTACTGTGCCCACAAAATCTTTTGCTGCTGGCTGTAGTATTGGGGAACTAAGGCCAGTGCCAGACCTCAATGGTCTGCGTCCGGCAAAAATGCAAAATCAATTGAAGATTCAGCAACGCCAGTATTTTATATCACTTTATTGTCATATGCTGCAAGTGAGGGTGCTGCACAATTCAAAAGGGAGGAGAAGACATCTTAAATAGCACATTAAATACTGTTAGGAATGTTTTGATTATAGCATATTGTCCCAAGACTCCATCGTATTTAACTGCCTATATGTGGTTGGCATGATGGAAAATTGCCAACCAGTGTTTAAGCATGAATGACTATACCCTGCACAGAGTGGAGGTGTCACCTTGTTGGGCAAACTGGCTAGGTCTTTATCTGCTATTTATTTATTTATTTATTTATTTTATTTGTTACATTTGTATCCCACATTTAAAGAAAAATAGAAATACAGATAATTTTGAACTGCATGTTTTCACAAATATGATATCACTCTCTCTTACACACTCTCTCTCTCTCTCTCTCTCTCTCTCTCTCTCTCGTGACCTGTGATGTAGTCTCTTGCTTTTACCAGACTCTTAAATACAGAATGCTTTTTGTGGAGCCTGCATAACGAATATGACAATTAGGATTATAATACTGACAATGTCAAATGCAATATATTTCATGAAATAGTAATGTATAAACATAAAAGAAAAATGAAATGAAAAGGGACAATATTCACATTAAACTATTAAGAAACCCAATGAGATGCTCGGAGACCAACACACAAAAATATAAAACTCAAAACACAAATGGGCTTTTATTGAAGACTAGTAAAAGAGGCCCATTTCAGAGCAAATGAAACGGGCGCTAGCAAGGTTTTCATCACCAACACCCCCCCCTCCCTGGCCAACCCCTTCGTTGTTCTGCCATTGCTCCGCCCCCAACGTCATGACGTTTGACGCGAGGGCGGGGCCTGGATCGATTTCCCACCCCGCCTCCCTCCCTGCCAACCCCTTCGTTGTTCTACCATTGCTCCGCCCTCGAGGGCGGGGCCTGGAGCGATTTTGGTGACTTCACCACCACGAACCTTCAAACCTTTTTGAAGGAAGTCAGGGCTTGGCTTCAGTGACGTCAGTGTCCTCAGAACGTTGAGGGTGAGTTTTATTATAGTAGATTACCTGCTATTTAAGCTTTACTGGCACTACGTAAAATAGGAAATGTAAAGACAGTGCAGGGGGGGATCCTTAGTTTTTGTCATATTATATATATTCCTTATAGTAATTTCACTACACAATTCAAAATATCTTAGGGGCCTTTTTACTGAGCAGTGTTTGGTGCTAACACATGCCTAATGCAGCTTAAAATGGTGTACTGCGGGGTGCACTGCGGTGTAATGCGGTAACTGCCAAATTAGCGTGCGCTAAAAAATATGTCTTTTGGGGGGAAGGGGAGGAGAATGAGCATTCCTGCAGTAAACAGCATATTCACACTTGCACACACTAACTGGTTAGCACAGAATTATCGCGTGAGCATTTACCACCCAGAAAATGGGTGCCAGTTAGTGCTTACGCAGTAACTTTTTTTAAATAATGGCCACACGCTAATGGCAACATTAGCATGTGCTACAAAATTAATGAGGAAAAGAATCAAACATATGCTTAACCATATCAATGAAAAAAGATTCTTTATATTCTTATCTGTAAGCAATGAAAATAATAAACAGGTAGGAAAAAGCCTCAAGAAGCTCACAGCTAATAGCTGAAAGAGCAGGGCTTCTTCATCATTGGCAAAAAGAAATTCCCTGGTAAATTTAATTACTGATTGCAAAGTTTAACTGACCAAAAGTTGTCAAAAGTAACAGCCTAAAATATTTAGCTGTATAGTCTCTAGTCTCTTTTTTTCATCTACAGCAATGTTACTTTTGACAACTTTTGGTCAGTTAAACTTTGCAATCAGTAATCAAGATGAGTTGTCATCCATTGCCTGAGTAACAGACCACAAATTATGTTTATTTGAGTATGGCTGCAGTTTATGAACAAAACATAAATATTCAAAAGGTCTCTGAACAATCTTAGAAACACAGACTTTACACTTCAATTGAGAATCCAGGCATACCCTAATATCATGTGTTAAGTGGCCTTTTGCTGGTCAGGGCTGAAGTGAATACATAATCAATTTGTATTGTGTATGGACAAAATGTACTCTAATACTGAACCTCAGGCACACAGTCTACTAAGGGTCCACCTGCAGATTGTGAGCTTACTATAATAGCTGGAACAGGTTTAGGTATAGAATAGCAATGAAAAGAAAACTAGAGACCTTGCTGGCTTTAAGATATGTACAGTAGAAGAATAAGAAAAATAAAAGGCAGATTGTCCGTAGGATTAAAGTAAACTGGCAGCAGCATTGAAAATAACATTTCATTAAAGAAACATTTCTAGGTCTCCTTGGTGTAACTTCACTCACTTTCAGCTCCTTCTGATTTAGGTGAAATGGTTCCTTTTGGTAAATTTTAGACTTTAGACTTTAGCATCTCTCTCTCTCTCTGATTGAGGTAGGGCTTTTATACTCTTGTCAAAGTGTGTTTTAGTTAATTCCCCTGTAGTTGTTGCTAGTGTTCCCTGAGTGCTGTAAGTTTGCCTTGTGAATACATTAAGGATAAGTTCAGTGTAGTTACTGTGAAGAAACAGTGTGTTGTAAGCCTGTAAAATGTATATTGGATATTTTCCTGGCTTAAATATATCTGAAGTGTATTTCTCCTGTTTGGCCAGCACATGGTGCCTGCTTATGCTTAAAGCTGTTACAAAGGACTGACTTCTCTTTCTTTTAGTTGGCACATAGATAATAGGAAGTGCCTATTTGAAACTTGACTGTTCTGGGCTCTGATTGGTCTGGAGTTTGAAATTACCCAGATGTTGTTGCTGGCTGTTGCTTTAGTTTCAGCCCAGGAGGAGAGAGATATCTCTTTTGCTGAAGCTTTGTGAGCAGATATATGTCCTGATCTTCCAAGGTACTTTCTAGGAAGTATGCAAGTGTTTAGTTAGTGTTATGATTGATCTTTCAGATTTCAGTTACCTGTTATTGTTTGCCAATTGCATTATTTTGATCCACTGTTCAATATTTTTTAAGAGAATAAACATAATAGTTTGTGCTCCCTGTTTGTCTGGACTGATAAAGAATCCTGGTGGTTTGTGTGTTGGGTCTGTGAGTGCTTTCTGAGAACTATGGGACCACTGGGAGTGTGGCTTCAATAACATAGAAATCACTGGGGATAATTTGAGAGTAGGAGACTTGCCCAGAGGTGGTTGTGACCCAGTTGGTGGGAGGAGGGTGCTAGTGTAGAGCACAAGTGGCAGGTGCAGGCAGACCTGAGCTATGCTGGGGATAGACCCTCTAAGTGACCACGGGATAACCCCAGGCGGGTGGCTAGGCATTTCATGACAGGTACATTATTCCCTGACAGTGGAGATAGTTGATGCTCAACACCAGCTCCACTGCTGTCAGCTTTCAATCCCCTCCCAGATTGGGATTTAAAGTTGTCAGCGGCTTCAAACCTTGCTTTCTCTAAACTTGGTTGTGTTCCTTATGGCTCCAGGAATCACCTGATTAACAGGCTGACAGCCCTTGGGGTTTTATTCCTCCTTCTCTCTTTGTCCCTTGAGCAGAGGGAGTAAAGGCTCTGTTGGGCTCCTAGGTGGAAGTCCCCATTCACTGCTCCTTTAAATTCTTCTTAGCTAATATTAGATTTTTTTTCTTTCAAAGAGGGCCTGGGGTCATAAGAGTCCAGATACCGGGTCATCTTATGTCTGTTTAAGTTCAGGGTTGGAAGGGGAAGGGGTGATCTTGTATGCAGTTGTTACTGTGATAGGGACAAGAGTAATGAGGGGGAAGGATGGGGGAGTTTCCTCACAAAACAAAAATGGGGTCATATGTTACCCAGTTGTTTGATGTTTTTGATTATTATTCTGTTATGTTTGATTGATGATGTTGGATATGTTTGATCCTGAATAAAAAACGTCCATACCTTAAATTCTTCTTAGCTGGACCCTCGCTGAGGGAGGAAGACAAGGCTCTTCTCTTAATCTAGGGCTTTATACTTCCCTTCAAAGTTCATAGTCCAATCCTATTGGATCAGACTCTGATTGTACCTCCTACTGTTATGTTTTGATTGGCACCTTTATCTGGGGCAGGAGTCCAGATTTTTCTTTCTGTACCTTCAGTGGCAGGACATTTTAGCAGCCTGGTACATGTGTATCCGATCCTTTATAATTCTCTCTTCTGCCCTCAGTTCATAACTCTTGTGTTTTTATAATCGTCTCTGAACCAATATCAAAACAGATATAATATGTTCTAACTGCCATGCAGAACACTAACTAATCATGAACAAATCAGGATATTGTTGCTGACCATACAAAACTGAGTCACAAGTGTCTGTAAGACAGCCCCAAAGAAGACACAAAGGAGCCCTTTTACTAAAGGTATTTTTTCTGGTTTTGTGCAATATATGTGGTGTCTGAAAAATCTGCACGGTAAAAAAATACGCCTAGTTGTATTCTGTAAAGTACGGCCAAATTTATAGAATAGGCTTAAATTTCCACACCAGGCACCTCTCTACATGACCAAATTTGGTCGCGTCCATTTGGGCCATGTTTTACTTGACGTAAATTCCAACGCAAAGCGGATGTATTCTATAATAAATGTGCATTTATTTTAAAAACACCCATTTCACGCCCATAACTGCTCTCCCTTTTCAACTATGAGCGTAAATCATAATGCCAATTAGTGCTGATAATTGCTTGTTAGCATCCAACTGAGTGCTGATTAGCTAGCCAACCAATTATGTTACGCACATTGTTAGAGAATACGCTTCAATTTCCACACGGAAATCAAGGTGCGATGTACAGAATTTGGGGGTAAGTGTGTGTTAACTAGTTTTTAAAATATTTATGTGGAGGGGCATTTCATGGGTGGAGACTGGGCATTCCTATCCCCTGGGTTCTATATAGGTCACCAAAATTTGGGTGTTCAACTTTGGGCACAGATCCCAGATGCATGTGGGAACTAATTAGTCAGGTGCTAACAATCAATTGGAGTTAATTGTTACTAATTATGAGTTACATGCCCTACTCTCTATTCTATAAATGGGCACCTCAATTTCATAGCACGCAACTGAATAGGCAGCATGACCATGGGCGGTTAGGGGCAATGTTATAGAATACTTAGATTTCCACACCCAACTGACTTTAGCAGGTGTAAGTCCTTGCGTCCAAAGTTAGGCATGGGAAGCGCACTATGCTAGTATTCTGTAAAGCATTCTGTGCAGAATGCCCATTACAGTGTTAGCTGAGGGGGTCTTTTACTAAGGCATGCTAGCATTGTTAGCGCGTGCTAATATTTAGGGCATGCTAAACATTAGCGATGTCCATGTATTCCTTTGGACGTCATTAACATTTAGCGCACCCTAAATAGCATGTGCTAAAAATGCTAGCGCGCCTTAGTAAAAGAGGCCCTTAGTGCAGATGATAATAGTGCTTAACCTTATCCATCCCTATCTGGTTAGCAGGTAACACAGACTTATTTACTAAGCTGCATTGTAGGCGCGCTAGCATTTTTAGCGTCCATTAAATTTTAGGGAACGTTAAAAATGCTAGCGTGCCTCAGTAAACAGGGCCCTTAATGCTGGAGTACTTAGCGCCTCCTACATAGGAACTGGTAAGTTCTCCTGTGTTAACTGTTTGGATGTGCCACGCACTAAGAGCAACATTAATGCATGACCCGCAAATAAAAAAATAAAGAGCCCTAAAGAAGTGCCACATTAAATTTGTGCATATGGGAAAGTTCTGCGTTAGAACGCATTAAGCTCAGATTTCAGCACACTTTAGTATAAGGGCCCCAAAGACATTACATAGATATGAGGACAGAACTAAAGCTTGAGGTGCTCAACTTTTCAACATCCATAATATTGATATTTCTTCCCCCTCACTACTACTTACTGTTGATTAGTTTAAAAAGACAGGCACACATTAAAACAGTCTCCCATAGTCAAAGACTAGTTCACTGAATCTAAAGCAGCTGAAATACGTAGGTAAGTTACTTAGAATCACAATTATTACTCAGTAGTCAAAAAGAGATATCCATTACAGAAATTAATACGGTCCTTAAGCTATGGTCACATTGACAGCCTAATTGATTTGGATTTCAGAATAGCACCCTGGAAGCTAAATAGCAGCCTGATAGATGAAAGTGTCTATTAGTTTGCCCCATAAAGAAAGATTAGAGATAGATGTAAAAGTTTGCATTTAGCTCTTTACTTCCTTTTTTTATACAGTAGACCTAAGAACACTTTCTTTCAATGATGCTGGGAAAATTTCCCTCTTGTAATGATCCATTTATCAGTCTCCTAACTTTGTCTTTAACCCCTAAACAGATTGTTGAGGGATATAAATATTTTAAAACATTTCTCAACCTGACAGATTTCCTCTCCTGCTGCCCCTCTTCCACTGCTACCAAATATCTTCTATTTCAGGTTGTTGTTCTTCTCCTGTTTCCTTTTTCCCCTTATCCCCCTTTCCAAAAACTCTGTTTCTCACTGCCTTTCATGTTCTTTTGCTTAGATCCCATCAGTTTGACAGTGCAGCCTCTGCTGCTCCTCACCAACTTGTGTTTGTTTTCTAAATAGGAAGACCATGGTGAAGGGGAGGGGAAAACAGTAATGGAGAATGGGAGCAAAGCTCACTGTCCCAGTGCTGCCTGCCTGTTGTTCTCATAATGATAAAGGAGTGGATTCTCAGGGGCAGCTAGGGAGTTCTGCAGCTGCTTCTTGCTGAATTTTAATCTACGCCCTCTGGTTCTACCATGTTTAAGTCTCTCTCTCTCTCTTTTTTTTTTTTTTGCTTAATTGCATAAATCTATGTGTTCTATGCTGCTGTATTGCATCATATCTTAATCTTTTTTTTCATAGTCAAGATTTCAGATATATTTAGAGGCATATTTTCAAAGCACTTAGCCTTCCAAAGTTCCATAGGTTTCTATGGAACTTTGGAAGGCTAAGTGCTTTGAAAATGTGCCTCTTAGTTTTCCTGATATTAAAAACTAAACTGCATTTTGAAGGTTCCCCCCCCCCCCCCCACCCGATTTCTTCAACAATATCCATATACTGAGGCCCACACTATGCATTAGGTTTGGGCTGTTGTCTTTGTCTCTCACTGTTGTATATCCTTTCTGAGTAATTAAGGACTTTTGATGCTTTGCCAGTTAACTGCCATTATGCTATTATCTTTAGATTATTATTGATCTGAATGCTTGTGGTACAAGCTTGCTTTAAATTGCTCGCCGTGTGTGGAGCTTTCATAGAAAGAAGGTATAGGTTCCGTAAATAGCCATCAACTTTAAAGACCACTGACATGATCCTAAAACATCCCCTCCTAAAAAAGGGGAAATTTGCAGCTTCGTAACAACAATGTATTACAAATGATATTGTATATGCATCATACACCAGAGTTTGTTTTGTATGTTTTTACCTTTGATTTATTTATCAGCTCAAAATACATATACACAAACAAATTAAAAGTTATTTTTAAATCCCCTTCTAATTTACAAACTTTATGGTTGTTTTTGATCTATCAGGGAGTTGAGTTGTATTACCGTATATACTCGAATATAAACCGAGATTTTTGGTCCAAAATAAATTGCCCAAAAATGGAGGTCTTGCTTTATATTTGAGTCCCCACCCCACCCAATAACAGACACTAGTGTCTCCTCCATTCCCCAAAGTGTCCAGTTGAGGTTGGCTTTGCCCCAGCCAACCTCAACTGGAAACATTGTAATGAACACCCACATCCAGGACCCACCGTAGGCCCCCCCCCAGGCCTACCTTACAACCCTGGTGGTCCAGTGGTGAGCTGGGGCAGGAGTGATCCTCCTACGCTTCTGCCCGTTCAGTCTCTGTAGTTAGAATGGCTGCTGCGAGTTTCTATGGCAATCTTGCGAGACTGCCAAAGTTAGTGACAATCTCACAAGATTGCTGCTAAAACTCATAGCAGCCATTTTAACTATAGAGACTGCACAGGCAGGAGCATAGAAGGATCGCTCCTTCCCCAGATCGCCAATGGACCACCAGGGCTGTAAGGTAGGCTTTGGGGGGTGTTCTTGTTACAAGGAGGAACTGAGTATTTTCAGTTTGGGGGGGGGGGGCTAGGGGCAGAGCTGGCCATGGCAGGACACCACAGCAAGAATATCGGATGCTATGGAGGGGGGAGGGAGAGGAAGGAAGGAGAGAGAGAGGATTACCGGTACTTGAATATAAACCATCGGTTTATGTTTCAGTTGACATTCTCTACCCCCCCCCCTTTTTTTAGGGGAAAAGTGTTATCTTTTTGGTTGTGTTTTTCGCGTGATTTTCAAGTGTTAGGTGCCGATCGATGGTAACTCCAAGGATTTTTAGGGTTTCTGAAATTGGTAGATTTAGTTTTGGTGTGTTGATGGTGGTAAATTTGTTCATATTGTGTTGAGAGGTGAGTATTAGGCACTGGGTTTTTTCTGCATTAAGTTTCTACATATCATGCACTCCTGGGCAGATGCATTTCAGTTGAAACTTAATGCAGAAAAAACCCAGTGCCTAATACTCACCTCTCAACCAATACGAACAAATTTACCACCATCAACACACCAAAACTAAATCTACCAATTTCGGAAACCCTAAAAATCCTTGGAGTTACCATCCAGCGGCACCTAACACTTGAAAATCACGCGAAAAACACAACCAAAAAGATGTTCCATTCAATGTAGAAATTTTAAAAAGTAAGACCATTCTTCCCAAGGACCGTCTTCCGTAATCTGGTACAATCATTTGTACTCAGTCATCTAGACTACTGCAACTCACTCTACGCTGGCGGCAAAGAGCAAATACTTAAAAAACTCCAAACAGCCCAGAACACGGCAGCCAGACTCATATTCGGAAAATCAAAATACGAAAGTGCAAAGCACCTACGAGAGAAGCTACACTGGCTCCCACTCAAAGAACGCATCACGTTCAAAGTATGTACCCTTAGTTCACAAAATCATCCATGGCGATGCCCCAGCCTCCATGTCAGACCTGATAGACCTACCACCCAGGAATGCTAAAAAAGCATCTCGCACATTCCTTAATCTCCATTTCCCCAACTGTAAAGGTCTAAAATACAAATTAATGCATGCATCAACCTTTTCCTATATGAGCACGCAATTCTGGAATGTGTTGTCATGCAGCCTAAAAGCGATCTATGAACTGACCAACTTCCGAAAACAACTGAAAACCCATCTCTTTGACAAGATATACCACAGAGGTCAACACATGTGAAACTCCCCACATATATCCAGAAATGTTTAATAATGCCTTCTGTTATATTACTATCATGTATTCCATTACCATGTAACCCAAAATCCATCTGTAATACCATATATCTATTCTCTTCTTACTTCCACTATCCATGATGTATTGTAAGCCACATTGAGCCTGCAAAGAGGTGGGAAAATGTGGGATACAAATGCAATAAATAAATAAATATCTCCGTTTATATCTAGATAGGTTTATATTTATATTTGAGTATATATGGTAAATCTTCTTTGACCACCGAGTGGTTCATAAAAGTTATATAAGCTAATCATATAAAGGAAACTTTAAAACAAATCACATGTCTCTAAAGTCCATGGGGACTTTACGCACAGACTTTATATCAATTTTCAAAAAGAAAATTTTTACATTGAAAATTAACTTGGAAAGTGTACACACTCTGATTTGCATTTACTGTTTGTGCAGGTATATTTTCCATCAAAATTTACATGCATGCATTTGGAAATCCAAATGCATGCATGTAAGTGTGTTTTCTGCCCCAATCCTACCCCCAGGAATGCCTCCCTAACATACGCAAATATGTATTGTGTGTAAATGGAGCTTTTAAAAATTGCTCGTAACTACACATACATATGCTCCTTGCAGATTTTAAAATCTGATAAATTATTTCCTATTCTGTTGGTTAGGTTAATGTTAGAAAACTTATAAGCATCAGAAGGTCTGTTCGGCAGTACTATTTGCACAAATATAGTCTTAAAATGTTGCCTAGACCCCTCTTTCCTGTTTGTTTTATAGCACAGGTGAACTTTTGACATAATGCACAGGATCCAGTTTAGTGGTTAAATCAAGGGGCAGAAGAAGGGAGAATCATTTCTAGAAGCTGATTGAATTCAAAGCAATTTATGACACTGCACATATAATTAATTCTATTTCTGTTTAGGAAGTGATTCTGAGTGAAGAAAGTGCACTGATAACATTCTGGGTATTTACGTTTGGTAGGGTTCCAGTGGGCAAAAGCTAAGAGGGAGATTCTATATATGGCAACTGGAAAATCCGACGGAAATCATCTTTGCCTAAATGTATTCTATAAGATTTAGGAGCGGATATAGAATACGCTTAATTGCCATCCCAGTACCTAAAACTACACGCATCCATTTACACCAGCGAAAACATGACGTAAATCCTTGCGCACAGATTTTCGCAGCTTGGGTCATATTCTATAACAACGTGAGTAAATTTGGTAAAGCTAATGAAATGCCCATTTCCCCACCCATAACCATGCCTCTTTTTGGATGTGTGCATTAGAATTTAGGTGCAGTGAGTTACAGAATACACTTAACGAGTTTTGTGCATAAATTCTAATTATTGCCAATTAGTGCTCATTATTGTTTAAGTGCTGTTAACAATGCTGATTGGCTTGTTAAGCTACTTAAATTACGTGTATTGTTATGGAATAGGCTTAGATTTAGGCGTGGAACACTAGGCGCGATATATAGAATCTGGCAGTAAATGTGTAAGGTGGTTAGGTTTGTCTGTTTTCTAAATGCAGCTCATTTCTTCACTCACCCTCCCTCACCCCCTGACAAAGGTGACCACCAGACCTGGTGCAGATATTACTTATTGGCATGCCGAGTAAATAGGAGTAGTCTTAGGGCTCTGTTAACCAAGCCGTGCTGTAGGCGTGCTAACGTTTTAGCTTGTGCTAAAAATTAGCGTACACTAATGCTAGAGACACCCATATATGCCTGTAGCATTAGCGCATGCTAAAGAGTTAGCGTACCTACAGCGCAGCTTAGTAAACAGGGCCCTTAGCATCATAACTGAAGCAAAACAAATAAACCTAGGGGCCGCACTAAAGGGCCCTTTTACTAAGGTTTGCTGAAAAATGGCCTGCACTGGTGTAGATGCGTGTACTGGATTTGCGCAGGTCCATTTGCAAAAAGAAAAAGACCTTTTTTTTTCCTGCCAAAAATGGAAGTGCAGCCAAATAAAAATCGGTGCACTTCCATTTTGGGCCTGAGACCTTACCGTCACCCATTGACTTAGTGGTAAGGTCTCACGCGTTAACCGGGCAGTAATCGTCAGCACATGTACACTGCCAGTTACCGCCCGGTTAGCACCACGTGGTAGAAAATAGAAATTATTTCCCGCTGTGCGTTATGGATGTGTGGTAGTTTTAACTTGACGCGCGCTGTATGCATGCAGGTGCCTATACATCTTAGTAAATGGGTCCCTAAAAGGGGCAATGCATGCTGAGGCCACTTTTAGTGCAACTATAAAATAGCCACAATTTGTTTTTGCCCAATATTGGTCATTTGCTAATTTCCCAATTAGTGTGTGGCCATTACCTTGTGAGCCCTTACTCCCACCTATTTTGTAGGCAGTAAGGGCTCACGTGCTAACCACATGCTAATCAGTCATCATTCGCCAAAGCCAGCAAACTAATTGATTAGCACAGGACACACATATTCTCCACTTCCAAACACAACCCCCACTCTAAAAAAAAATAAAATCTGTTTTTTTTTTTTTTTAGCATGTGGGAAGTGTGCGCCAAGTTCAAAACTACCACCGGACAACTTCAGCGCGTCCCACGATAGTACCTTTTAGCATGTGGTAAGCACGCATTAGTGCTTACCACCGCTTAGTAAAAGGGCCCCTTAGATTGTGAGCCCACTAGAGACAAGAGAAGGCACCTGCGTATAACATGTACAGTGCTGCGTAGGCCTAGTAGTGCTATAGAAATAATTAGTAGTAGTAGTAGTAATAATAAAATTGGAATTTAATGCAGGAGCCGTGCAGAGACGGAATTCTTCCATTTTCATTTCAGAAATATAGCAAAGTTTAACTTTGTTGCCTCTATATTTTTAAAAGCTAGTGATACAGGGAGGAATTAAATTATGAAATCAAGTTCTCCCTACGTTCTTTTTGTCACTTTTTTAATGAAGAAGCGAGATCACCAACTTGATTGTAAGAGAGATGCAGTGTATATGAAATATTGTTGTATAAAATAAAATCTATTTGACCACCACCTCTTACGCCTCACTACAATGATGCAATACAAAGCAATGATACACAGTGTCTTTGTTTTGCATTGAAACAAACAAGTATCACTGGCCTTATCCTCTCATTATTTATCCTTTCCTCTCATTTTGTGTCTTAACCCTTTAGTGTCCAATATTCCCGTAATAAGCCTTATGGGAACAGACTGATGGGAACATTGGACACTAAAGGGTTTTAAACTGCTGTTCACCTGTGATTTGGCAATTGTTGTCTGCCCCAGCAGGCAAGTGTTCATCTCCTGTTAGTTGGTTCATAGTGCAGGTGACTAGCTTCAGCCTGCAGAATGCGGAATAGTTTGTTTTTTTGTTTTCAGGGTTTTTTTTTTTTAAACACTGTTGCATGGTGTCCTAGAAATGATCAAGTCTTTCCCAGTTGCAGTTGGATAGACTGGACATTTAATTTCATTATTTCTGCTTTGAAAAATCGTGGTGGGCAAATAAAGTATTACTATATTTTATATCTCGGAGGAACTCAAAACTGAAGTAAAAGAGCCAGATATGCCTGTCTATATAGGGCCTAAAGAAAGTCTACAACTCTTAAATTTTTGAGCAAAACATCTATGGTAGCGACTTCTGCACTTCTTAGAAATCATGTGGAAGTAACCTGTACTACAAGCCCAACAACACATGTGTGGGAAAGGCAGGCTAACGACAGGTATAACCCTTACAGCCTTCCTGAGCAGACTTGGTAGACCATGTTGGGGGTTTTTTTTCTCTGCCATAACTTATGTTGCACTGTGTTTCATACTTTGTTGTGTGAGTGCCTCAGACTTACATGCATTTAAATGGTTTCCTCCCCACCACTCAACCACTCACAGCCTTATCAAAGGAAATAAGTGGTGTTATAGGAAAAAGCCAATTAGATGAGTTACTAAACACCCCCACCACAACCCTGCCAGTCTATATTTGTCAGAAGTACCTTCAGCAGCAATTACTCTTGTGAGTCTGTGGGGATAGGTTTCTGCCAATTTTGCATACCTAGATTTGTCAATATTAAACCATGCTTTACGAAACCAAGTTCTGTCAAACCCGTGGAGAGCATTGATGGCTAGCAATATTCAAGTCATCACAGACTTTCAGATTTCATTGAGGATGAGGCTTTCTGGGCCACCGAAGAACATTTAACCTTTTGGTCCCTAGCAGATCTGCTGTAACCAGGCAGCAGCTTATTTGAGTTGTTGTCTGCACATCATCATACGTAGCACATACAGTAATACAAACACAAATTTATCTAGTATCACTGGAGAATTCAATCATCATCCAGAAGCTTAGTAATTATCCAGGTATTTTTGTAAAATGTAGCTTGAACCGTGATCTGTAAGTCCGTTCTTATCAAGGTTTTGTAGAAATGTATCCAGCTATGGTGTAATGCTGCATAGGCTCCTACAACGATAGGGATATCCCAACATGGCTTGTTCCAGAGTCTTGCCATTTCTATTGTCAGGTCTTATTTTTAATTTTTCCAGTTCTTTGTAATTACTATTTTTGCAGTATAGGATTTCTTTTATCAAACTGTGCTAGCGGTCCTGGTGCGGTAATGTTAAAAAAAGCCCATTGCTTTGTGGCTTGATAAGAGGCGCATAATTTTTTATTGTCACATCTGTTACAACTGTTACAGGTTAACACATCTGGAACTAGAACACAGTCATTCAGCTTTACATCATGGGGTACGGATGGGATGGATCTTTCCTTGTCTTTAATTCTTTTGTCTCTTGGTGCCGCAGTGTGAATAAAAATCACAGTATTGTTTTCAATTATTGTGATATTGGGTTGTTGATTCTCAAAAGTCCCATAAAATCTTGTCCTTTACATTTTCTATGACTTATTCTACATGGTGGTTATACCAGTATTTGCTGACTCTAAAGTCATAGATCTTGCTCAAACTCCAGTGATCATTGTGGCTACCCTGTTGTGACATTGTGGTCAGTCTGGGCAATTTTTCTACATCCCCTAAGCAAATCTTTTTCATTACATAATCTACAATTGCTATTAGTCAAAATATGATGAATATTTCCTTTCATGCAATTTGGGGCCCTGTTTACTAAGCCGCATGCTAACTTTTTAGCGTGTGCTAATGCTAGAGATACCCATATATTCTATGGGTGTCTCTAGCATTAGCTAACTTTTAGCATGCACTAAAAAGTTAGCATGCCTACAGCGCGGCTTAGTAAACAGGGCTCTTAGTTTGTAAAGCCTGTCCTGAGCTGCAAAAATTAATCCTTACATCTCCTTCTTAAGGGTACCCAGCTATTGCCATTTTCTGGTGCTGTCCACGTTATTCTCCATTTTTCTAAGATATTGTCCTTGTAAGGCCTTGAATTTCCAGTTAGCCAAGCAGAATTTATTATTATAAAAAAATATGTGTAATGACATAAGATGTAGTTTTTATACTTTATATTGAATTTTTTTTTCAATTTTGTTACATGTACTTTTATACAACCTGCTTCTAGGCATGTTTAGGGGAGGAGTAGTTTATATGGACTGCTGGTTGAGAGAGTCACACATTAGATGAGTAGGTTATAAAATATGCGCCTATGTTACTCTGATCACTAGAGTAGTCTAGTGTGCTCCATTGTAGTTTGCGCAGTGGATTATATGCCAGTCCTCAAGAGCAAAAATGAGATCTGGTTTTCAGACCAGCCATTATGATTATTCATCACATACATTGTCCTTTGTGAGCATCCAGCAGGACTGGTTTTCAAGGAAACCATACTAGGATCTTGGACAAAACAAAGATTGAGATTGCCTATCCCAAGAGACTTGAGATTTGTGAGTGCAAGTTCTGTGCTCTGTCTCCCTCTTGCTTTAACTGATGTAACTGTGTACAGTGGTGATGGCCTTTTTTGGCGGTTCTTTCAGAAGAACGGTTACAGCGATTATCAGTATTTTGGTACAGTCAGCTGGAGCACTCGTGAAGATTTTCTTGCAGGTTGACCCCTGAGGCAGGCGTGTTGGCAGTGGCGTTCCTAGGGCGGCTGACACCCGGGGCGGATCGTCAATGCGCCCCCCCCCCCGGCAAAACAACCCCCCCCTCCCCCCGGGTGCATTTTTACCTGCTGGGGGGGGGGGGGGAGGTGCCACGCGCCTCTCTGCTTCGCTCGTTCCATGCTCCCTCTGCCCCGGAACAGGAAGTAACTTGTTCTGGGGCAGAGGGAGCACGGAACGAGCGGTGCCAACAGGCGCGTGGCACCACCCAGCGGCGTGCACCGGAGGCGAACTGCACCCACCGCCCCCCCTAGGAGCACCACTGCGTGTTGGAGCGCCAAAACATGGCCCGTGTTGGGTCTTCTTTTATTAAAGAGTGTACCAGTTCTTGAGGCCCTTTTGTTCTTTTTTTGTTTGTGTCTTACTTGCAAAATGTGTTAATGCTTTGAAGAAAGATACCATGGGGATTTTGTACTAAAGTGCGCCAAGCTTTTCTTAAATTATTTTTGTTTTGTGTGCTTAACAGCAAAAATTAAACCATACTAAGTACAAAGGCTATTTCCTGATGGGAAGCATGCCCAGTATCTCCTCAGAAATTACTGCACCAAAAACTTCATTAGTATGCCTAAACTAGGCATTTAGGACTAGATTCAGTAAATGGTACCCATATTTGAGCACTGAAAACAAGAACAACAGCATATTTCTATACCGTCTGTACTGCAGGCTCTAGAACGCTTTACAAAAGAAAAGGATCTAATATTTTCAGTTTAAAAAACAAATTCCAAAATGAAAAGAGTAGTTTTCATCAAATTAAGAAATTATAAAAACAGTTTACGCAAATTAAAAGTAATAACATCTTAGTTTTAAGTACTTATAATAATCAAGCTTTCAACTTTTTTCTAAATTTTAAGTAGTCCATTTCACATCTAATGATTGGAGGTAACAGATTCCACATAGGAGTTACACAAGTGAAGCTCTTCTTAAAAAATGAGATCAGTCTAATCAAAGAAAGTGAAGAAGTTCAAGCTTGTTTATGTGTGTCAGACAGTCTGAAATGCAACAAGGTTGAACCGTTAAAAAATGTGATAGATGAGGACAATCCCCATATGCTACTACTACTACTATTTAGCATTTCTATAGCGCTACAAGGCATATGCAGCGCTGCACAAACATAGAAGAAAGACAGTCCCTGCTCAAAGAGCTTACAATCTAATAGACAAAAAATAAAGTAATCAAATCAATTATTGTGTACAGGAAGGAGGAGGGTAGGTGGAGGCAGGTGGTTACGAGTCAAAAGCAATGTTAAAGAGGTGGGCTTTCAGTCTAGATTTAAAGGTGGCCAAGGAAGGGGCAAGATGTAGGGGCTCAGGAAGTTTATTCCAGGCGTAGGGTGCAGCGAGACAGAAGGCGCGAAGTCTGGAGTTGGCAGTACTGGAGAAGGGAACAGATAAGAAGGATTTATCCATGGAGCGCAGTGCACGGGAAGGGGTGTAGGGAAGGACGAGTGTGGAGAGATACTGGGGAGCAGCAGAGTGAGTACATTTATAGGTTAGTAGAAGAAGTTTGAACAGGATGCGAAAACGGATAGGGAGCCAGTGAAGCGACTTGAGGAGAGGGGTAGTATGAGTAAAGCGACCCTGGCGGAAGACGAGACGAGCAGCAGAGTTTTGAACCGATTGGAGAGGGGAGAGGTGACTAAGTGGGAGGCCAGCAAGAAGCAGATTGCAGTAGTCTAAACGAGAGGTGACAAGGGTGTGGATGAGGGTTTTGGTAGAGTGCTCGGAAAGAAAGGGGCGGATTTTACGGATGTTGTAAAGAAAGAAACGACAGGTCTTGGCAGTCTGCTGGATGTGAGCAGAGAAGGAGAGAGAAGAGTCAAGGATGATCCCAAGGTTTCGAGCTGAGGAGACAGGGAGAATGAGAGAGCCATCAACAGAAATAGAAAACTGGGGGAGTGGGGAGGTGGGTTTGGGGGGAAAAATGAGAAGTTCGGTTTTGGTCATGTTTAATTGCAGGTGGCGTTGAGACATCCAGATAGCAATGTCAGACAAGCACGCTGAAACTTTGGTTTGGATGCAAGGTGAGATATCAGGGGTAGAAAGGTAGATTTGGGAGTCATCAACATAGAGATGGTAGGAAAAGCCATGGGATGAGATTAATGAACCAAGGGAAGAAGTGTGGATAGAAAAGAGGAGGGGACCAAGAACAGAACCCTGAGGTACGCCGACAGGCAGAGGGATAGAAGTAGAAGAGGATCCACCAGAGTGAACACTAAAGGTGCGGAGGGAGAGGTAGGAAGAGAACCAGGAAAGGACAGAGCCCTGGAATCCAAGTGAGGACAGGATATCAAGGAGTATGCGACACTGAAAAAGCAGCGGAAAGATCAAGAAGAATGAGGATGGAATAGAGACCTCTGGATTTAGCCAGTAATAGGTCATTGGAGACTTTAGTAAGAGCAGTTTCGGTTGAGTGGAGAGGGCGAAAACCAGATTGTAGTAGGTCAAGAATAGCATGTGAGGAGAGAAAATCAAGGCAGCGGCGGTGAACAGCACACTCAAGTAATTTGGAGAGAAAAGGGAGGAGGGAGATGGGTCGGTAATTAGAGGGACAAGTAGGGTCGAGTGAAGGCTTCTTAAGGAGAGGTGTGACCACAGCATGTTTAAAGGCAGTAGGGACAGTTGCAGTGGAAAGTGAGAGGTTGAGAATGTGACAGATAAAAGGAATAAGAGCAGGAGAGATGGCATTAAGAAGGTGGGTGGGAATGGGATCAGAGGAACAGGTGGTACATTTTGAGGAAGAAAGGAGAAGTGTAGTTTCCTCTATGGTAACTTCAGGAAAGGAGGAAAAAGAATGAGGGGAAGGAGAGAGAGGGGAATGGACTAGTGGAGGGAGAGGTGGCGAGGTAGAGAATTCAAGGTTTATCTTTTGAACCTTGTCATGAAAGAATTCAGCAAGGGTCTGAGGAGATAATGAAGGGGGAGTTGGGGGAGGGGGCGCCTTCAGGAGAGAGTTCAATGTGGTGAAGAGAAGTCAAGGGTTAGAGCCAAGAGAGTTGGTCAGTTGGATATAATAATCCTGTTTGGCGCGTAAAAGAGCAGATTGGAAGGAGGTCAGCATGAACTTAAAGTGTAGGAAATCAGCAAGGGCCCGAGATTTCCACCAGAGGCGTTTGGCGGAACGGGTACAGGAACGTAGGTAGCGGATATTAGAAGTAGTCAGCCAAGGTTGGGGTTTTGTGCGCCTTATAGGGCGGGTCATCAAAGGTGCAAGAGTGTCTAAGGCAGAGGATAGAGTATTGTTATAAGAAGAAACAGCCTCGTTGACAGAGGTGGATGGTGCCACAGTAGAGAGGAGGTTTGAAACATGAGAGGATAGAGATGAAGGGTCAATATCATGAAGATTCCTAGATAAATTAGATATAATAGGACGGGACTGGGAGGGAGGAGATTTAAGTGTGAAAGTTATAAGATGGTGATCAGAGAGGGGAAGATCAGAGGCAAGGAAACTAGAGGGTGAACAGTTGGAGGAGAAGATGAGATCAAGACAGTGACCATTTTGATGAGTGGGGGAGGTGGAGCATAGTTGGAGATTAAAGGAGGATGTTAAAGCGAGTAACTTGGAAATATAAGAGTTGGAAGGATCATTAGCAGGAATATTAAAGTCACCAAGGATGAGAGAGGGGGAGGAAGGATCATGGAAGAAGGCAAGCCAGGCATCAAAGTCACTGAGAAAGGATGAAAGGGACTTATCAGGGGGACGATAAATGACCGCTATTCGAAGAGGCAGAGGAGAGAAAAGGCGGATAGAGTGGACTTCAAAGGAGGAAAAACAGTGAGATTGAGGTGGAAGAAGGGGTTGAAATCTGGAGGATGGAGAGAGAAGTAGTCCAACACCGCCCCCGCGACCAGTAGGGCGAGGAGTATGTGAAAAAAGATAACCACCATGGCAGAGGGCTGCGACAGAAGCAGAGTCATCAGGGCAGAGCCAGGTTTCTGTTATGGCGAGCAGATGGAGGTGACGTGAGATAAAGAGGTCCTGGATATAGGGGAGCTTGTTACAGATAGAGCGGGCATTCCATAGGGCGCAAGAGAAGGGCAGAGAAGAGGAGGGGAGTAGAGGAATAGAGATGAGGTTAGAGAGGTCGCGGTGAGATCTGTAGAGTTTAAAAGCGAAACACAAAACTTTAAAATTAATTCTTGCTGTAGCTGGTAGCCAGTGCAGTTCTCTCAACAGAGGGAAAACAGTCACGTTTACATTTTTGTAAATCAGTCTTTGCCACTGTGCTCTGTAATAGTTGCAAATATGACAATTGAAATTGTGAAATGCCCAAATATAGGAAATTAAGAATAATCCAACTTGGAAAAAAATTAATGCTGATACTAATTTCTGTAGATCATCTAATGAAAAAAAGAAAACGAAGCTGACACATAAAGCGTAATTGAATAAAGACAGATGACACTAAGGTCCCTGTTTACTAAGGTGAGCTAGCGTTTTTAGTGCCTTCTAATGCTAGAGACACTCATAGGAATATATGGGTGTCTCTAGCCTTAGCGTGCTAAAAACACTAATGGGCCTACAGTGCGTCTTAGTAAACAGGGCCCTAAGTGATTTACCTGTGAATTGACCATTAAGAGCTGAGTATAGCCACAACCCTAGACTATGAACAGTGCTTTGTAGTGGAATGGATTTCCTACCTAAAATGGGCTTGAGATTTGGTCGAGAGAATATCTGCCCTCGGACCCACAATAATGAAGTTTTCTCAGCATTGCATTTTAATTTATGATCAGACATCCGCTTTGATATTTGATCAAAAGTCATAGCCATAGTATTACTGGGAATACAATTTGAACATCATCTCCCTAAATATAATATGTAAGACCTAATGATTTTAAAACTAATCCCAATGAACTAAAAAAAAGACATTAAACAGAATAGGTGAGAGCGGGGAACCCTGAGGGACCCTGCAGTCAAGTTTCCAAGCATCAGAGATAAGTTATTTAATTTAAATATAGCACAGCTGTGATTTTTCTGAAAACCAAGATGGTACTCTTCATAATCCATATTGTTTCTAATTTAGACATACGTAAGCCATGCTCAATTAAATCGAATGCAACCGATAAGTTTAGCTGCATTAATATGGAGGGAATGTCTTTGTCAAGTGATAGTTTAAGATCTATTACAAGTGCTAGTAAGCTTGTTTCTGAACTGAACATTTTATGGAAGCCTGATTGCATATGATTTAACAAGTTGAATCTGTCCAAATAACTTTTGAAGTTGAGATGTTACAAAAGCTTTGGAGACTTTAGCCAAAAAAGGGAGAAGTACATAAGTATTGCCACACTGGGACAGACCAAAGGTCCATCAAGCCCAGCATACTGTTTCCAACAGTGGCCAATCCAGGTCACAAGTACCTGCCAAGATCCCGAAAAGGTTCAATACATTTTATGCTGTTTATCCCAGAAATAGCAGTGGATTTTCCCCAAGTCAATTTAAGGATACTAGTTATTGGTCTGTAATTTGAACAGATTTCCACTGATTTTCTCTGATCCTTTAAAATGGGAGTTAGTAAAATAGTACTTAATTCTATTGGAAAATAACCTGATGCAAATATTAAACTGAAAAGTTCTAAGAACCAAGGCATTGAACATGATGGCACAAATTGTGACGTAGTAGTAGGATTTAACTCCGAGTTACTTTTAGTAAATTGCTTCAGGTATGTTTTTGAATACTCCATAAGGTGAAAATTCAATCCAAGATCGATCAACTGGTATACTTTTGATATTCAGGCAATCAGAACAGACTTGATCATTAAGACTGTTCATAGTTGAAGAGCTGAGATGAGCTCTAATAGTCTCATTCTTCTCTTTAAAATTAAAAAAAAAAATCTGCGTGGAGTGCTATTCTGTAAACAACACTCTGGGTTGCACGTAATTTACAGAATAACACTTAGTCGATTTTCCACTTGTAAATTCTGGTACATAAGTTAGGCGTGGATCCTGGTATTCTGTAATACTGTGTGCATCTGTAGTGAATGCTCTTGACCTGCCCGTGCCCCTCCCTTAGCCACGTTACCATTTGAGTGTTATGTCTGGGAATGTGAGCCCTTGTGCCCCGACTGAGCACGGCGAAGATGGAGTGACACCGCACTCGATCAGGCAGCCAGACAACCCCTAGCTTCACCTGGGAATCGACCGCCATTCCCCGGCCACCAGGACTTCCGGAACCGGCGGGGTTGCACGGCCACTGACCCGACAGGCAGGGAGAGCAGACACCGTCCAGGAGCAAAGGAATCAGCAGCACAGCGAATAATCAGAGAAACAGTCCGAGGTCTAGGCAGGCAGCAACACAGCGCGTAGTCAGGCAACAATCCAGGGTCTGGTACACAGGAATCACAGGAACAAAGATAGCCGGCTGTAGAACACCGACGTAGACCACAACCTCTAAGCACTAGAAGCCGAAGCAAGGAAGGACTGGAGGCAGGGCTTTAAATAGTGTAGGAATTAGGTTCAAACATGTGCAACTGATCCAAGATGGCTGCCTCCATCAGAAGAGATGCCCGACGCCCAAATATGGGCTTCCTTCCTGAAGCTGCCCAACTCCAAGATGGCTGCCAGAACCTGAGATGCCCATCTCCAAGATGGCTGTCCTATGCTGGAGATACCACATCCAAGGTGGCCGCCGCATCCTCGAATGCCCATACCCTGCGCAAGCAGGCTGCACCTCTGGAGGAGTGGAAAAGAGTCTAACATTGAGTTACACAGTAAAAGATTTGCACACAGATCTTTGCAGGTAGCAAGATACGCACAAATTAAAATTTTTGCCAGTTAGTACCAGTAATTGATGGCACCCAATTATTGACGCTAATTGGCTTCTTAGCCAATTTAGTTGCACATTCATCTCAGAATTGCATGCAGTTTTGCACAAGTAAATTTGGGTGCCATTTATAGAATTGCTGTGCACATGTCTTTTGTTGAGGAGGTGCTAAGTAAACTAATGCGAACAGCAAAAGTGAAAGTGTGCAGTAAGTATTACACACTAAGGACCAAATTCTATAATTAGCACTGAAAAATTGGTACTCAAAAAAATAATGCACTAAGTACTAATCTATAAATGGCATTGAAAGTTAGGCACTGTTTATAGAATACATTTGCCCCCAGATTTTATATAGTGCGCTTAGATTTAGGCGCCAAAATTGTCGTGGATTCTATAACAGTGCGCATAACTTAATTGGCTTAACAAGCTAATGAGCGCCGATTAGCACTTAATAAACAATAATGAGCACTAATTGGCACTAATAATTTAGGCGCACAACTCATTAAGTGTATTCTGTAAAGATATGCGCCAAACTTCTAATGTGTGCAGGTAAAAAGGGGTATGATTATGGGCGGGAAAATGGGTGTTCTGAAATTTAGGCGCCTAGTTATAGAATATGGCGCAATGCGCCTAAGTCTATGCGCCACATTTTAGTTGGTGTAAAAGGATGCATGCAGATTAAAGCACTGAAATATCATCTAAGTGTATTTGATGATCAGCGCCTAAATCTAGGTGCCGAATATAGAATACATTTAGTCAGCACTGATTTCAGCGCTGATTTTGTTAGGCAACATATGTAGAATCTCCTCATTGGTGTCTAATGTTAGACTTAAGGATTAACAATGAGTAAACCCGGGTGTAAATCCTCATGTCTAAATTCGGCATGGATCCCCTTATTCTATATCAGTGTACATAAATTCTAGGAACGCCCCTGATCCACCTATAGTCACACCCCTTTTCAGAGCCACGCAACTGAAAATACATATGTAAATTACAATTACTGCCGATACTCGATTATTAGCACCCGATTTAATTAAATTATGCATTCTATTGAATTTTGGAGTAACTGTAATATGCAGTTCATGCCCATTCTCCACCTAGTTACCACCCCCTATAACATGCGAATTTGCACACACTAACCAGCAATTGATACGCGGTTAACATGTGTTGATTTGCATGTTAACAGTTTTATGCACCTTAGTAAATGGGCCCCTATAAAAATAGAAATTCTTATTTGATATAATATTTTATTAAGTATGTTTGGAACTGAAATTCAGGAAAATTGTGATTGTGCTCATTGCTTTATATAAAATATCTTATGATTTCTGTGCAGAAGAGCTAGGAATAAGAGCCCGCCAAGCCTCCTATTGAACTCTCTGCTGCAGTTTAACTGCAGCAAGAAATGGTAATCCTATTGTGCTGTTCCAGCAGTCTCCTGGGAAGCAGAGGCACTGAAATTACTGAGCTGTTTGTCCTGCCCCTTCCTCACCTGCCTTTGTAGCTGTAAATATAGTGTCTGCCTATAAATAACAGTTTGCTGCCCCTTTAAGCATGTTTTCTAACAAGAGGAGGTGATTTACTGAGGTGATAAGCTGCAACTAATACCAGGGTATCATAATAGGCAAATAGATTAGCACCAGACCATTCTGCATTTAGCTTTCCACGTTAATCCATAGGTCTATTCAGCTACTGCAGATGCTTGCTTTTTACAGCCCTTGCGTTCTGCGGAATCATTTGATTCTGCCACAGTCTGTTGTATGACACTAAAGAAAGACATTGGTGAGTTAATGTTGCTTGTTTCTCCATCACCTTCCACAATTTAAGAAAATCTCGATGCTGTTTACAAATTTCTTTTTAATTTTTTCTGTTATTAGCTTCAGGAACATTGAGGTGGTTGTGGAATGCTCAGTCGTGCTTATGGATTATACATACTCTAAAGCAGAGACTTAGAGTGGTATTTTTTTTAGTGGTATTCCAGGAGAGCACACCCCCTTTTATCTGTTAACCTTTTCCTGTACTTCTTCGGGGTTGGTTATGTACGTCAGGGCTATGCAACTGTGCTTTTTAAAACGCATAATGCCGGTTGTGCAGTATTTTTGATGTTAACAAAGATCGCCCTCTGCTTAGTGGATCATCCTGCAGGCAGGCTCTTGGACATCACTGGGCACAGTCAAGGAGTGACTTTCCTGGACTTAGCAGAGTCTCCCAGGTTCATCCTACTAATCTTTCTTTGTCATCATGTCCGTATCACAAGCTGGTAACGACAGTTGCATTAGGCTCTGAACCATGGTCACAAATGTGATCTTTATCCAGAAACCTCCCTGCAGAGCATTTCATTGAGCTGTCTAGCAAGCGTGTTTCTTGTTTCTATTTCTAGTACACCACCTAGGAACAACCCTAGGAACTTGCACTGCTGCACTTGAACTGGATTCTTTTTAAGAATGTTACGTATTTGCTGGCCAGATGCAACATGGAGTTTCATACCATGATTGCCATTCAGTACAGCATATTTTATTAGGGAGGAAAAGTGGGGCCGATATTATGAACAAGGTCAGTCTTCATACATTTGTTATGCATCACTGCAAAGGTGGCTTCTTAAAGAACTTAGTGACAGCATTTGCATTCATATATAATGTAGTACTTACAGGGCAACAGTATAAGCCAAGTCAGTAAACCAGAGGGGGCGAGGCAGGGACCCAGAGCATAGGTTCATCTGCAGTTTTTCTGCTTTACAGTGAAAATGAAAAGAAAATCAGCCAACGATCTGTGCTCTAGGGAGGGAGAGAAAGAGGCTGCTGGCACCATCTGTAGCTGTCCTTTGTACTTGCTGCTTTATCTGTTCATTATGGTGTGATATTGAATTTCTCGTGTTTGGAGTTTCAATGAGTTAAGATGTGCCTAATACTGTCAGCATCAAAAGCAGTAACTAAGTACACTAAAGCTGAATAGCATAATGTGTAAATTCATTTTCACTTTCTTTCATCTGTGCTTGAATAGGCATAGGACGGAGTGTTCTTCAGAGCCCAGCTGTAGCAGATGCGTGTTGTACATATTGATATTGTTAAGTGCCACCAGCACAATTATGGCTCCTGTGCCATTCAGGCAAACAGTGGTAAAATCAGTAAAGTGTTTGAAATTGCTCTAGGTGGTTAAAAATCTATCTTAAATGCTGTTCACAAATAACAGTTCAGGTAAAATAGGCAAGAGTCTCATGGCTATTAGCCCGGCAAGGTCATAGTCAGCGGGGGTAACTTGATTACTCAAAATATGGATCTGCCTTTTTCTTGGCCCCTTTGCATCCTCTTTTGGTTGATATTTTTGCTTGTCATGACCTTATGCATTTGATTTTGGAATAAAAGATGTAGAAACACCATTATATTTAACTAGGGATATGCAAGGAACTTTGTTCTCGGATCCTTCCAGATTTTTTCCTACTCTTCAGGTGGTGTTTTCAGTTCATTTCACAAACTAGTTTAATAATTTTTAAGTAGGTGTGTAAAAACATTTATTGGGCACAAATGTTTGTACATGTCTTAATTCATAGCTGTAATCATTATACAATTGAGGTTTGCGCACTAAAATTTTTAAGGCTCCTAAATGAATTGAATGTGCACTAACAAATGCACATAAGGGCCCTGTTTACTAAGCCATGCTGTAGGTGCACTAGCATTTTTATCGTGCCCTAAAAATGCTAGCGCACCTTAGTAAACAGGGCCCAAAGTGTTTTAAACACTCTCTTTTCAAGGACACTTTTCGGCTCTCAATGTAAGGTTTTCATATCTCTCTATATAAAAGGCAAAACCAACGTTCTATGAAGCCTCCAGCCGGAAGTGTGAAGGGGGCGAGATATCTGGTTTCCCTATGAGTGTCTGCCCCGCCCTCTCTGTAACACAGTCAGTGAAGGAAAACAGCAGAGCACGAAATCAAATCGCTGGCTCTGTAACAGTGAAGGACTCAGAGGGGGGAGGGGAGAGAGGCCAGAGGGCAGGGACACACACACTCCCACATGCACACAGAAGAAAACATTGCTAGCCCCCGTTTCATTTGCATCAGAAACGGGGCTTTTTTACTAGTACCAGTATAATTACTGCATGAGGATCTGATATGGATCAGCACAGCAGTTGCCCTGATATTTGTAGTGATGGGATCAACTAAGCACGTGATTAAAAATATTTATATTTTAAATAAAAAATTGTGAGATGTTTAGTCCACTTTTCTAAAAGATGCTGAAGTTGATATTGGAATTAAGATACAATAAATTCATGCCACAAAGAGCTTACACTTTAAGCAGGTACCTGAAGTACCAGGAAACAACCCAAGGTTACAAGGCCTGTCCTTGAATTGTAGTTTCGCAGGTAAAGCTTATGTTTATCAAAATTTGATATACCTCCTGGTTTAATAGATCATGGTGGTTTTCAATAGATTATAAAACGTAAAGAAAAGGAACTTCATTAATATAATAGAAAAACAACTAACTCACACATTACAGATAATGGAATATTGTTCATTTATACAAGTTCTAAAAGCCCAGGTATACATTGAAAATTCAATGAATCCCATTGTAAAATAACCCAGAAGTTTGAAGAAATAAGTTTTTAACAATACCTGAAAGTTTTTCAAACTACCTTCAGCACGGATAAAAACAGGACGTTTTACCACAAGGAAGGTGCCAACCAAAAAATGCATGTTCCTGCATGCTTACCCAGTGAGCCCTTGACAGTGAAGGACATACTGTTCTACAGTAAGAGGGATATCGCTAAAGTAACAAGCAGGCTTATTTTTGAAAGAGAAGGGCGCCCATCTTTCGACACAAATCGCAAGATGGGCGTCCTCACAGGGTCACCCAAATTGGCATAATCGAAAGCTGATTTTGGGCGTCCTCAACTGCTTTCCGTCGCAGGGACGACCAAAGTTCCCGGGGGTGTGTCGGAAGCATAGTGAAGGCGGGACTGGGGCGTGCTTAACATGGGCATCCTCGGCCGATAATGGAAAAAAGAAGGCCGTCCCTGACGAACACTTGGACGACTTTACTTGGTCCTTTTTTTTTTAACGACCAAGTCACAAAAATGTGACCTAAATGACAAGATGACCACCGGAGGGAATCGGGGATCACCTCCCCCCCTTACTCCCCCAGTGTCACTAACCCCCTCCCACCCTAAAAAAATTTGTTTAAATATTTTTTCCAGCCTCTATGCCAGCCTCAAATACCAGCAGTATGCAGGTCCATGGAGCAGTTTTTGTGGGTACTGCAGTGCACTTCAGGCAGGCAGACCCAGGCCCATCTCCCCCCCCCCCCACCTGTTACACTTGTGGTGGTAAATGTAAGCCCTCCAAAACCCACCACACAATGTGTAGCTCCGCTCAGCGCATCTCAGGATACACTGGGCAGGGCTGGGCGCCGCCATTTTGCGGCATCGAAGGAAGAGGAGGGAGGAAGGCTACCTCCATCCTCCGACTCACAAGGTAGGGGGATAGGGAGTGGGGGGCAGATTGGACCACCAGGGACCCTTTGCTGGGGGGTTGGGGGGCTGGAGACCCACCAGATCTCCAGCCCTCCCTGAACCTAGGGGGGGGGATCATCTGGGGGGACCAGCGGTCCAGCGGACCTCCAAGCCCCCCTGTCACTGGGGGGTTGTTTGTTCGCCTACTTGGCCACCAGGGACTGGGTGTACATGTTGACGGGAGTTAGGGGGGGACCGGAGGTTCGCCGGACCTCCAGCCCTCGTTGCTCGGGGCAGGGGTACTTGGGGCCTGGTGGTCCCATGAACCTCCAGCCCCTGTGTTTGACAGGTTTGGGCTTTTGACAGCCCAGACCTCTCAAACAAGTGCGGGAGGTTTGTGCTGAGAGCATGCTCAGGCACAATTCTCCCGCACTTATACCCCATGATCAGAGATAATTGCGTGCTTAAATTTGCATACAATTATCTCTGATCATCGGTGCGGTAAAACCCTGCATTGTTCCAGCGGTATTTTAGACTGCTATTTGGAACAGTGCAGGGCTTTTGATCATCTGCTTGTGAGGAAGATGTGGGAGAGATACCAGTGCCAGAAATGGCAATCAATGCTGACAAGTCACAGAAACTGAATCAAATCACTGTAAACCTGGAAGATGTAATGGGGCAATTTGACAAATTGAAGATAAGCAAATCGCCTGGACCAGGTGATATACATCCCAGAGTATTGATAAAATTTCTACAAGTTCATTTTTCAAATCTGTTAGTAATATAAAGTCATGTGGATTAAAAACTGGTTAAAAGGTAGAAAACAGAGAGGATTAAATGGTCAGTATTCTTAATAGAGAAGGGTAGATAGTGGGGTTCCGCAGAGGTCTGTGCTGGGACTGCTGCTTTTTAACATGTTTATACATGATCTAGATATGGAACTACTGTAACTAGCGAAGTAATTAAATTTGCTGACAACATAAAGTTATTCAAAGTTGTTAAATCGCAAGAGGATTGTGAAAAATTGCAAGAGGACCTTACAAGACTAGGAGATTGGGCATCCAAATGATAGATGATGTTTAATGTGAGCAAGTGCAAAGTGCATGTGGGAAAGAGTAACCTGAACTATAGCTACATGATGCAAAGTTCCACATTAGGAGTCACTGATCAGGAAAAGGTTCTAGGTGTCATTGTTGATTATACGTTGAAGTCCTCTGCTATGTGTGTGGCGGCGGCTAAGAAAGCAAATAGAATGTTAGGTATTATTAGGAAAGAAATGGAAAGCTAAAATGATAATGTTATAATGCCTCTGTATCACTCCATGGTGCGACTGCAATTTGAATACTATTATTTTGTGTGACTCAATATGATGGCAAGCTTCGCCTACTGGCTTCAGGCCAGATAATGGGCCTAGCATTCTCCTGCCGTTTCCTGTCAATTAAGCCACCTTGGTTCAGACCTTGCAAGCTCACACATCTTGTTATTGATCTTGCAGTGTATAAGATCCGAAACACTGAGAGACCAGAAGACCAACCAGAAGGTGGAGTGGTAGGGAGGCAGGGCAGGCCTGAGAACCTCCCACTTGAGAAGTTCTCCTCCTTTGTAATTCGGCAGGTTTTCTGGTGTTCGGCATATTCCTGACTTATTTTTCCACATTTTGGGAGGACTTTTATGCTCACATTATACAACAGCAGTAAGAGTGGAAAATTAAACCCATTGAAGTGGACTTTTCAGCTATGAAAGAGATGTGTACATCAGCATGTTACTATGTCTGTATATTACGTAGGATCCTACCCAGCATCATGCATTGCTCCTTGTATTACCACCCTGTGGTTTACTAGGGACCTTATTATTAATGCCTTTGTTTCTTAGTCTGTATCTACCATTGAGTATTTATTTATTAATTAAACTTTCCATATAAAATAACAATACATATACAGACACATGACATGACAAAGCAAGAAGTTATATAATTTCCTAATGTACAACAGCATTACACAAAATATGAGATATAAAGTCATTGTAACAAGCACAGACAAAGCTATACATTAGCAAATGATGCTAGCCACATCAGCGTCAAAATTTTCTACCCGTGAATGGATAAATTTTGTGTGTAAAAGTCAATACATAGTCTGTAAGTTGAGGGTCCAAGGAATTCCAGGGGCAGCACTGAAAGTTTCATGGGTTATAGTTATATTCAGTTACTATCTAGGGGCTTCTTTTACAAAGCCACGCTAGCGATTCCCACATGGCTAATGAGAGGAAGCCCAAAGGAATTGAATGGGGTTCCTCTCATTTGCCGCACCAGGAATTGGGAGCGCAGCTTTGTAAAGGAAGCCCTAGATGACTTTAACTGATAACATCCTTGTAAAGATAAGGACCGTATATTCAGCATTCCGAACTTAAGCAAGCAGGCAGGTTGAAAACTGCTTAAAGGTATCCAAATATCCTGAAGCTGTGGACTGTCTGATGAATATTGACTTGTTAGTAAATAAGGTCCTTAGGGGACTTAAGCCGGGAAAGAGATTAGAAATCCCAGACATTCATTAGACCATGAGCAGTGCCTTCACTTCCCGGCATGAGCATAGGTTTTGGAAATAGAGCAGCAGACTTCCATTAGACATGGGTTGAAAATGTTATATACATGCGTGCCAAAAAAAAAAATCATTTTAACTCATCGAAGAATGAGCCAGGAAAGAGACATTTAGGTCACAGCTGGGCACTGCTGTTCTAACCACTAGAATATTATACAGGCAGAACTGATGATATTATGTAACTTATTCTTCCCTGATTTACCAAAATGTAGCTACAGGGTGTAGCATGTACAGATGACATGCATTTACATTTAATCTACAATTACTTCTGGCGGAAGTCTGCAGAAGTGTTGCATAGTTCGCCTGCTGTGCAGAATCTGAGTAACCCACTTGGGCAGAAAGAAGAGACAGCATTGCAACCACTGGGGTCCTTACCTGTACAGTATACTGCTCTCTTCCACTACCCACTCCTTCCTTCTAAATCCATCCCCACTCATCTATCACCCCGCTCCCTTACCTTTACAAAATGTACCAACATAAAATCAATTTAAAAAGTATAGGAAAGACAATAACAAGGACAGCAGTCGGGTCCTGGTGCCGTCCACATTATCCCTGGTCAGATTATGTTTCTGGCTGGTGGCATATTGTGAGGCTAACTGCTATTTCTCCTCTTTTTCTCAGCGGTATACAGTTTTTCCCTGTCCATTCTTTTGTGTAAAGTCTGATTTTTTTCTCTCCTCGTTAGGAAATTGACCTCCATTATCTTTGTGTTTTGCACAGTACAAGAGGAAAGACATTGCTCTTTCTGTTTCTCCAGCATTATATTGCATACATGTTCAGTTTTTGCCTTACTGGTGAGGATTTTTTTTCTGTGTTTGCGACTAATATCTCTGACACGTGTAGTTTCTGTAGAGTCCAATACGTCCTGTTTTCTCAGTAGATTGTACATCGCTAATAATTGGGGGGGGAGTCGATATTCGGTATAGTGTAAGCTGGCAGGACAGTCTTCTGCCTGCTTAAATCACACTGAGTGGAACAACTATCAATATTCAGCAGCACTTAACTGGGCAGCACCATTGAGTATCGGCTCTGCCATGGCACTGTCTAGGACAGAGGCAGAGCCGACAGCTAAGCATATGCCCACGTAGCTAAGTAGGCAGGTAGGACTTCCTTTTGTGTGTTCCTATCTTTGCCTGCTTAGCTATGCAGGTCCTGACACTGAATGTCAGCTGGGACCTGGATAAGAGATGTCACTAAGGTGCCTTAAGTAGCTCCTGTGGCAGTTCTTCCAATTCTTCCAGTTCCATTGTCATTTCCCTTCAGTTTGCTCTCCCCCACCCACCCGCAGCTCCCTGATCTCTCTTCCCCACCCCCCACCCACCCGCAGCTCCCTGATCTCTCCCCCCCACTCCCACCCACCCGCAGCTCCCTGATCTCTCTTCCCCACCCCCCACCCACCCGCAGCTCCCTGATCTCTCCCCAGTCTGATCTCCTGACCCTCTTATTAGCTTCCCCCATCTGATTGTTTATTAGGCATTTACTATACCACTTTCATTAAAACACATGAAAGTAGTGTACAGTCTAAAATCATCAAAGTTAGAGATGTGAACGCCATTTTTAAATAGGAAAGGATATACAGAGGCAAGGAGAGATTACTAGTGAAGCAAACTTTATAGGTAGATGGGATAAAGAAAAGGAAAGAAAAAAAAAAAAGAAATCCAAGCTCCACATCACCTTCACCAACTAAGCCTTCATCCCTTTCCACACTTTCCCCTCGCCCTCCTTGCAAAGACCTCACTGCTGTCATTTTGAACCCAGAGCAGACAGGGTGGGAGTGGAAAAGGATCACTCCCTCCCTAGCCCACTAGACTACCAGGGGAGATGGGAGTTCGGAATTGGGGGGTGGGTGAGGGATGGGAGTTCGGAATTGGGGGGGTGGGGGATGAGGGGAAAGATTGGGTTGGAGAAGGTTGGGCAGGCCATGGATTCCAGGGGGGCATATCTGGGGAGTTGGATCTGGGGGATTAGATGGGGAGAACGTATAAGGCTGTCAAGGGATCAGATTGGGGAGGTAGAGGTATCAGAGCAGGAAGAGATTGGGGGCTCCTGATTGGGAAGCAGTGTCGGAAATTATATTAAAAGGGAATGGTTTCATAGGGGAAAGAGATCAGGAAAGCTGCCATTTGAGCTGCTTAATTCAGGTTAGTGACTCCACACATCTAGGTCCTGGCCAGTATTTAGTACTGGGACTTGGATTTGCCTTATTCAGGTCACAGCTGAATATTAGCTGGGACCTGCAAAACTGCCGATGGTCAGCGCATTCGTGGATGTGCTGACATTCAGTGCTGATGCCTGAACACAGTATAGCATTGAATCTCTGGGTCTATCGTCTATTGAATGTCTGAGTCTATCGTAGCTGATGGTGGTCAGCGTTTAAAAAAGCACTCTCCATCACAGGCTGAATATTGACCAATTAGATATTTTTTTCATTCTAGCACCAAAAATCATAAATGGAACATTCTTCTTTACCTTACCAGACCAGTCCAAACAGATGGAAGCAAAGCAAACCTGCTTGGCTTCTGCATATAAGGTGGTGTAGCTTGAAAGTCAGTCAGCAGATGCAGCAAGGAATCACAGCTCCTGAAGTAAAATCTACTTCTAGACTGGAACTGAAAAAACAAGGCCTGGGCATTAAAAGACAAGATCTTCCTGAATGGCTAAGGGCCAACTGGACTATAAAGTTTGTGGCTAGCAGCTACATTACTATGCAGAAAGTTCTTGGAATATGGGAAATCTCAGTTTGATGATGGAGAAGCAGCAGTGCACAGTAGGACATGAGTCATATGCGTGGCCTGACATAATAAGTGGCCATGGAAAAAGCTAGTAAGTGCCTGATTTGTGGAAGCCAGCACCAGAGCTAAGTCCTTGGTTACTTCTGCTGATGCTGTGGTGCTCCAACCAGTGGAGAATTTGGATGATCCTGAATATAGGAGCAACTCCCAGAAGTGGAGCAATTTACTGTGAAGGAGTGTCTTGAAGGAGGCAGGCACACCTGCAGCAGAATACGTGTGTCTCCCCCCCCCCCCCCCCCCCACACACACACACGCACACACACATACACCTCCTGTTGTAGAGATACCTTTGCAGCCTGCATATTCAGAAGGCCTGAAGTAGGAATGATTTCACCAAAAGGAATTCCAGAAGTTATAGGTCTGACCATGGAAAGGATTTTTTCTCACCCTAAATTAGTGCAGACATTAGCAAGGATACAGAAGAAGGGGGAGAGAGAGGCTGCATAAGAAGACGACTCACTGGTGTTGAGATTGTTTAGGAGAGAGAACTACTACTACTTGTCATTTCTATAATGCTACAAGATGTACGCAGCTCTGTACATTTGAACATGAAGAAAGAGTCCCTGCTCAAAAAAGCTTACAATCTAATTAGGACAGACAAACAGGACAAATAAGAGATAAGGGAATTACTAAGGTGGGAATGAAAAGTATGGGTACTGAACAAGTGAGTAAGGGTTAGGAGTTAAAAGCAGCATCAAAAAGGTGGGCTTTTAGCCTAGATTTGAAGATGGCCAGAGATCGAGCTTGATGTACTGGCTCGGGGAGTCTATTCCAGGCATACGGTGCAGCAAGGTAAAAGGAACGTAGTCTGGAGTTAGCAGTGGAGGAGAAGGGTGCAGATAAGAGAGATTTACCCATTGAACGGAGTTCCCAGGGTGGAGTGTAGGGAGAGATGAGAGTGGAGAGGTACTGAGGAGCTGCTGAGTGAATGCACTTGTAAGTCAGTAAGAGGAGTTTGAACTGTATGCGGAAACGGATAGGGAGCCAGTGAAGTGACTTGAGGAGAGGGCTAATATGAGCATAGCGACACTGGCGGTATATAAGTTGTGCAGCAGAATTTTGAACAGATTGAAGAGGAGAGAGATGGCTAAGTGGGAGACCTGTGAGAAGCAAGTTGCAGTAGTCTAGGCAAGAGGTGATAAGAGTGTGGAAAAGGTTCTGGTAGTGTGCTCAGAAAGGAAAGGGCAAATTTTACTGATATTATAGAGAAAGAAACGGCAGGTTTTAGCAGTCTGTTGAATGTGTGCAGAGAAGGAGAGGGAGGAGTCAAAGATGACCCCAAGGTTACGAGCTGATGAGACAGAAAGGTTGAGAGTGTTATCCACAGAAACAGAGAATGGGGGAGGAGGAGATGTTGATTTAGGGGAAAAGATGAGAAGCTCAGTCTTGAGGGAGAAGCTAGCAAACCTCACCTTGCAGATCACTAACAGGCTCATTTTCAAAATAGAAGGACGCCCATCTTTCGACACAAATCGGAAGATGGGCATCCTTCTCACAGGGTCACCCAAATCGGTATAATCGAAAGCTGATTTTGGGTGTCCCCAACTGCTTTCCGTAGCGGGGATGGCCAAAGTTCACGGGGGGGGGGGGGGGGGGTGTCGGAGGCATAGCGAAGGCAGGACTTGAGCGTGCCTAACGCATGGATGTCCTCGACCTATAATGGAAAACAAAAGGGCGTCCCTGACAAGCACTTGGATGACTTTATCTGGTCCTGTTTTTCTTACAACCAAGGCACAAAAAGGTGCCCGAACTGACCAGATGACCACCGGAGAGAATTGGGGATGACGTCCCCTTACTCCCCCAGTGGTCACTAACTCACTCATACCCTCAAAAAACATCTTTAAAAATATTTTGTGCCAGCTTCTATGCCAGCCTCAAATGTCATACTCAGGTCCATCACAGCAGTATGCAGGTCCCAGGATCAGTTTTAGTGGGTGCAGTGCACTTCAGGCAGGCGGACCCAGGTCCATCCCCCCCCCCTACCTGTTACACTTGTGGTGGTAAATGTGAGCCCTCCAAAACCCACCACAAACCCACTGTACCCACATCTAGGTGCCCCCCTTCACCTGTAAGGGCTATGGTAGTGGTGTACAGTAGTGGGTTTTGGGGGGCTCAGCACACAAGGTAAGGGAGCTTTGTACCTAGGAGCAATTTCTGAAGTCCACTACAGTGCCCCCTAGGGTGCCCGGTTTTGTCCTGGCATGTCAGGGGGACCAGTGCACTACGAATGCTGACTCCTCTCACGACCAAAGGGCTTGCGTTTGGTCATTTCTGAGATAGGCGTCCTTGGTTTCCATTATTGCCGAAAATCAGAAACGACCAAGTCTATGGACAAACATCTCTAAGGACGACCTAAATTTCAAGATTTGGGCATCCCCGACCGTATTATCGAAACGAAAGATGAACGTTCATCTTGTTTCGATAATTTGGGTTTCCCCGCCCCTCCATCTGAATGTTTTGCAAGGACGTCCTCAGCAAAACTTGGGCATCCCTTTCGATTATGCCCCTCCACGACTCTTAAATTCTTAGATGTCCACCGTCTGGAGTCTAAGACCTCAGGAGAGCTGATTTTGTTAGTATGTATAAACCAGTGAAGGCATTTCTTTTGTATCAGATGGTGAAAGGGATGGTTGAGGCAGAATAGGAGTAGCTGGATACCAAGCACAGGTATCAAAGGCCATGGGTAAGTTGTATCCTTGGCTTAACCCTTTAGTGTCCTATGTTCCCATCAATCTGTTCCCATATGACTTATTACGGGAACATTGGACACTAAAGGATTAAGAATAACTTAGCGTGCCGATGCCCTCATGTCAGCAGTCACATACACAACTGCCTTTCATTCTTGACCAGAGGTCTATATCCTGTTGTGAGAATCACGGAATTTGTGGTATTTGTTTCCTCCGAAGTTTCTTACAAACCAAACATGGCCGTGTTGGGCTTTTCATTGACTGTGAGTAAAGATACTTAAAGATTGTGTGGTGCATCTTGTTTTCTTGGTTCTTGGACACTTAGAACTTGATTCAGTAAATGGTGCTGAAATAATGCATGCTTAGTGCTATTCTGTCAATGGCACTCCAAGTTGGATGTTATTTATAGAATAGTTTGTAGCGCCAGAATCCACGCCCAACCTTTGGGTGCAAGGATTTACACCAGCTGAAAATTGGTGCAAATCCTCATGCCTAAATTAGGCGTAGATATCCCGAATTCCATAATACTGCACCCATCTTTAGTGAATGCTCCTGACCCACCTATGCCCCTCCTATGGCTATGCCTCCTTTTCAATTGCATGCTAAAAAATGTATGCACGCACCTTTATAAATTAGCGCTTAGCAAGATGTACATGAAAGTCCAAATTGTGTTTCCAGTTGTGTTAGTTTATATGAAGAAGCCAAGTAGTTTGCTCTCTATCTGCTGTCAGGAGTTACATAACCCATCTCTCTGGACTGGTTTACAGGCTTGAAGGTGAAACTTAATGTCATCTCCACTGAACATTGACATGAGTTCTAAAATGTATTTAATAGAAATAAAACAAAATAAAACATGGAAAAGAAAATAAGATGATACCTTTTTTATTGGATGTAATTTAATACATTTCTTGATTAGCTTTCAAAGGTTGCCCTTCTTCGTCAGATCGGAAAAAAGCAAATGTTGGTAGATGACAGTATATATAAGTGAAACATCAAAGCATTTCAGTGACAGTCTAACAGGATGGGGTGGATAGGTGAGAGACAGGAAGAGTCGGGTGGATGAGGGACAGGGAGATATGCATGGAGATAGGAGGGTGACAAAGCAGTACAATTTTATGGTTTAAAATGGGCTAGAAAACCCAGATCTTTAAGTCCTATCTGGTGGGTGTCAAAATATTTAATCATTCTGACTTCAAAGGTCTTACGTTCCTGTATTGTTTTAAAGTTCCCTTTCAGGATTCTTACCATGAAATCACTGGTACAGTGTTCTGGTTTTGTAAAGTGCTGCCCCACAGAGGTGACATCCTGATTGGTACTAGCATTTTTCATATGGTGTCTATGTAAATTAAATCTCTTCTTTAGCATCAGACTTGTTTCTCCAATGTAGCAGCCTTCGTTGCATTTTTTACACTGAATGATATATACCACATTGGAAGATGAGCACATGAAAGATTCCTTAATGTTGAATATTTTTCCTTTGTGAATGACTGTGGGGTCCTGTGAAATGTTTTGGCATAGTTTGCAGCTGGATATATTGCAAGGATGTGTGCCATTCTCTTCTTTTTGAGTCTGTGTTGGGAGCTTACTTCTAATTAGCTTGTGTTTTAAGTTGGGTGGCTATCGGAAGGCCAGCACTGGTGTGGATGGGAATATCTCTTTCAGTAATTCATCCTCCTGGCGTAGAGGCTGTAGATCTTTTATGATTTTTCTTAATTTTTCCAGCTCTGGGTTGTATGTCACTACAAGGGGGATTCTGTCTGTGGCTTTTTTTTTTCTTTGTACTGGAGCAAATTTTCCCTGGGTGTTTTGAGGGAGGAGGCAGTATCCTTGGAGATTATTTTGGGGTTGTAGCCTTTCTGTTTGAAGGATGCAGTCAGGATTTCAAGGTGTCTGTCTCTGTCCCTTGGGTCAGAGCAGATACAGTGGTATCTTGTGGCTTGGCTGTAAATAATGGATCTTTTTGTATGTGAAGGGTGGAAGCTGGAGTTGTGGAGGTAGCTGCATTTGTCTGTGGGTTTCTTGTATATGGATGTTTGAATAAAGCCAACGCTGATTGAGACTGTGGTGTCCAAAAAATTGACTTTTTCTGGGGAGTAGTCAATTTTGAATCTAAAATGTATTTGAAACCACCTTTATAAAGCTAAATTGATATTTATGTGTAGATGGCTTTTTGAAAATTGTTCTATTATATGATTTTACAGCATTCTTGGGGAGAGCATCATGATTTATGAGGCTAATTATCAAAATCTCAAGGGGTTGGGTGTAGCCTGAGGACCTGAAAATTAACTGAGGGGATAAGGGGGGGGGGGGGTTTAAGGTTTTTACAGTGCTTAATACACTGCATTGGCCCTATAAAGAGAATGTGTATGTGGGATGGGTTGACTGGGGGCAGTGTGAGAGTGTGGTAGAGGGATGAGTTAATGCTGGGGAATTTGTAGTTGAGGAGGAGGTGGTCTGCTGCTTTATAATTAGGGCTTCTACTTTCCAGGCAATTTAACAATCCACAGTGCCCAAGAGGAGCTGTGGGCAGCACAGCCGTCTTGCAATAACTGGCATTCAGAACAGCAACTATAGACTCCACTCTGTTGCCGCAGATATTGGCAGCTGCAAGAAGTCAGTGCTACCTGCAATTCGCAGCTCCCCTCAGACTCTGAGGATCCTCAAATTAAAACCTCCAAAACCAGAAGCCCTAGTTACAGTGTACTACTGCTGTACCCCTGAGGAGGGATTGTGCACCCAAACCATAATCCTGTATCTCTTAATAAGAACTGTCTGCAGTATTGTAGTTTATTTGTCAAAATATAATATACTTGTGGCATTAAGCAATAATTAAAGCATACAGAATTTTAAAAAAATACTGTGCACTGATTATTTTTTCAATAATTTGGCATGAACTATACTTGTCCTCCTCTCCCCCCTCCCCACCCCCCAACAAGGATTCTAAAATATGCTGCTTGCAGCAAACAGCAATACTAGCTGGCTTCCAGTGAAGATTTTATTGGTAATTCCTCTGCTTTTACAAAGCAGGGTAGTGGCTTTTGTTGTTTTGCTGATTCCTGTCTCTGATGCATTATCCTGCAGCTTTTTATCTTTATTTGTCGAGCACATATGTGTGTACAGGGAGCAGAGCCACTCCTTCCTTCAAAGGCATTTAAGATGGACGGCTTCCAGTCTGCACTATAGTAATTGCACTCAGCACATACACCAGTTTGTCTGACATGGCTGCACTTACTGATTTGGCAGAACACTTTTTTGCTCCCCACCTCCTACTGCCTCTTCCCACCTCTTTCCCCCTAAAGATCTCAAGTGCCAGCCCTGTTATAGGGGAAGCAGCTGGTAAGATTGTGATCTTTATCTTCCAAATGCTGTAAAATGAAAGGGCGTCCTTTATCACTTGTGTATTAGTAATGATAGCTCAGGGATAAGAGGTGGTCCTAATTCGATCAAATGCCTGTTGACAAAATCCTGGGCTAATAGAGGAGAAAGCTTCAAATGCCACTGGCAGAAAGACTTCAGCAACCATCAGGTTTGAATATGGTAAACTGGATGCATTACTGCAGAGCAATGGTGTTCAGTTTCCTGTTCATGTTGAGGGTTCTTGAATGTATATTACTGAAAAGCTCCCTAGCTCAAGCAGAGATCCTATCTTTTCATATAGCATGTGCTCACTTTATGTCCTTCATAAAAGCAAATCCCTTCAGAGTGAAATAGTAGGGATAAATGAAATGGTGGTGGAAGAAAACAATGATCTGTTAAATCATCTTAGACCCTCTACCAGCTATAGTAATGTCACTGCTTTCAACAAACAAGGAAAGTGTTACACTGAGTGAGTTCTTGTGTTTATTTTATTCTTTCTGAAACCAGCAGTGTCTTGAAGTTGGCATTAAAAACTCTGCCATTTTAATTTATTACTAAGAGCTGTTCACATATTGTAGGCATGCAGGAGAGATCTGTGCCTGGGGATTAAAGCTCATCTTTCCCGAGATCCTGAAGCAGATCAGCAGTAGCTCTAGATAGACAGAAAGTGAAGTTTAACCCTTGAATTTTTCAGCTACCTTCCCTTATAGCATTTAAAAAATAGATGAGGGCAGTTTTTAACAACCATTTACACAAAGCATAAAAGTCAACTTTTGGGGTGCTAAAACTGAACACAAATTATTCACCCCTCCCCACCTATGACATAGTGGTAAAGTTTGTTCAGTATTTAGAGGCACTCAAGCATCCATAGAGATTTCACCTGTGTTCCTAGGTAAGTATCAGTGTACCAAGGTAAAAAGGGTTATCTGAAATTTCCCACTCTTAACCCAGATTTAAAAAAAAAAGTGCAAGTTCCAGTTAGGGAAAACTAATGCATGCAGATTGTTTTTAAAGTCTGTATGTGTTATTTATAAAAATATAAGAATAGCCATTTTGGGTCGGACTCAAGGTTCATCTGGTCCAGTATCCTGCTTCTAACGGAGGCTAATCCAGATCACAAGTTCCTGGCAGAATCCCAAAAGGTAGAAAGATTCCATGTTACTGACCCCAAGGATAAGCAGTAGCCTTCCCTGTCTCTACCTTAATAGAAGTTTACGGATTTTTCTTTCAAGAATATGCCCAAACATTTTTAAACCCAGATACGCTTACTGCTTTTACCACATCCTCTTGCAATGAATTCGAGAGCGCAACTATTTGTTGAGTAAAAAATATTTTCTCCTATTTGTTTTAAAAGTACTACCATGTAACTTCACGGAGTTTCTTCTTTGTTCTTTTTGAAAGAGTAAACCATCAATTCACATTAGCTCATTCTAGTCCATTCAGGATTTTGTAGACATGGCAGAAACCCAAATAGTAGCAACATTCCATGCTACCAATCCCAGGGCAAGCAGTGGCATCCCCATGTCTATCTCAATAGCAGATTATGGACTTTTCCTTGCAGGAATTTGTCCAAATCTTTTTTAAACCCAGATATGCTAACCGCTGTTACCACATCCTCTGGCAATGAATTCCAGAGCTTAACTGTTCATCGAGTGAAAAAATATGTCCTTCTATTTGTTTTAAAAGTATTTCAATGTAACTTTGATTAGTGTCCCCTAGTCATTCTACTTTTTGAAAGATTAAAAAAATCAATTCACTTTTACCCATTCTGAACCATTTTGTAGACCTCAATCATATACCGCAGCTGTCTCTTTTCCAAGCTGAAGAACCCTGAAATCTTTAGCCTTTCCTCATATGAGAAGAGTTTTCTTTGAACCTTTTCTAATTCTGCTATATATTTTTTTGAGATACGATGACCAGAATGGAACGCAATACTCAAGATGAGATCGCACCATAGAGTGACATAGAGGAATTATAGTTTCCTTGTCATCAAGCAGATGAAGCCATTACGTATGGGTTATGTCCATCAACCAGCAGGGGAGATAGAGAGCACTCAAACTTTCACAGTGCCCTCTTGGCCAGCTAGCTCCACTGCCTCTTCAGTATTCTCTATCTCCCTTAGCAGGGTGGCTGCAGCTTGTTTGAGCTCCAGAAAAATCTGCCAGGAGGTGGTTCCTGGCTTGCCAGTTGTTAACCGGGGTGTTGGAGGCTATAGCAGCTTCACTTTAAAGGCACATAGGTTAGCCCTTTCCCTGCCTTACCCATACCTCTGTGGATGTGGACATATTGCCTTGCTTTCCCTGTCCTTACCCACCAACAGTGGATGCAGGCATATAGGTTCGCCCTTTCCCTGCCTTTCCCACTCATCTGAGCCTCCGGAGTCTTCAATACCTCTGCTTTCCTCACAGCTTAAAAAAAAAAAAAAAGTTGCGTCGCGTTTTTAAACGCAGAGACGCTGGAATAGAGGTTTTTTGACCTGATTTTCAGCAGGATCGTAGTTGTACACTAGATCCTTTGAGGTAAGAGTGTTTTCCAACTCCTCCAGGGTGGACCCGCGATCGGGGCGATTTTGGCACGAAACCGCCATTTTGGATTTTACCGCCGTTTTTCGGAGATGGCTGCGGACAATGTAAAGCGCTGTTCCACTTGTGGCAAGCGCAAATCAGCAGCAGGGCTCTGTAAATCGTGCTGTATTGGCGTAGGAGCCGGCCCGAGCATGGCGAGCGATGTTTCTTCCCGCTCTGATCTGGCAGCGGGCGCCATTTTGCTTACACCGCATGGCGCAGCCTCCGTGGACACAGAGAGACCTGAGCCGGGTGGGGCACCTCGAGATGAGGTTATTTCAGGAGTGGCTAGCACCGGACAGGATTTGGGTGCCCAGGGTGAGATTTTCTCCCCGGATTTTGTGCTTTTGCTGCATAAAGCATACATGATGAAAAGAGCCCTTCCTCAAGGGTCGCCTGAGGCTCCTCTGATTGCCCCCCCCCCCCCCCCCAATGGATTCTGGCCTGGGACTGCCCAGTGAGGCTTTTTTTCCGGATGCTTGGCCTAAAGATAAGCGCAGAAGGGTTAATTCCCCTTCAGATTGTGGTGCACCTTTCCCCCCCCCCCCCCCCCCCCCCGGTCGGGGTGTGAGGATTCGGAGAACTCTGACAGACGTTCTTGGTCTGAGGAACCAGAGTCAGGTGCAGATTTACCACAGGATCTGGATGATCCCTCCGCGGTGAGGATTTTCCACCGTGATGAGCTGCCAGCGCTTATTTCAGATACCCTGCAGGCCCTCTCGATTGAAGATCCTGACAGTGGCATGGCCTACTCAGGTAATCCCAGGATGGCTAGTACCAAGAAAGCTGCTCGGGCCTTCACTTTGCATGACTCCATCCTAGAGCTTGTTTCGGCTCAGTGGGCTGACCCCGAGGGACCTTTGAGAGTTTCCAGGGCTATGGGGCAGTTATACCCTCTGTGTGAGGGACATATGGCTCGTTTTCAAATGCCTACAGTGGATGCCCTAGTCACTGCGGTGACAAAGAGAACTACCCTCCCTGTTGAAGGAGGTGTTGCCCTGAAGGACGTTCAAGACCGTAGGCTGGAAACAGCGTTGAAACGGTCCTTTGAAATTGCAGGTCTCACTGTTCGGGCGTCTGCATGCAGCTGTTATGCTGTGAGAGCCTGCCTAGCCCGGAGATGGAGCGGAGCCCTTCTTGGATGTGGCTCCGCGGATGGAGGTGGCCTTGTCCTTTCTGGCTGATGCCATTTATGACCTTGTCAGAGCTTCGGCTAAACAAATGGCAGTAGCAGTGGCGGCTCGCCGTCGTCTGTGGCTACGACACTGGGCAGCGGACATGGCCTCTAAGCAAAGGTTGGTGAAGTTGCCTTTTCAAGGACTTCTCCTATTTGGTGAGGAGTTAGAGAAAATTGTGAAAGGCCTGGGTGATCCAAAACCCCAGCGCTTGCCCGAAGATAGGCAGAGGCCTTCCTCTAAGGGCCAGGCGGTCCACTCCTCGTACAGACCTCGCTTCCGTGAAGCTAGAAGGTACCGCCCGGGGCGTTCTGCTGGGTTCACTTCACGTGCCCGTGGTCAGCAGAGGAACTCCTTTCGCTCGGACAAGCGTTCAGCAGCCGGTGGCTCAAGACCAGGAGTTCAGGGGCGACCCTCTCAATGATGGTGCGCCGGCCCTCTCCTCGATGCCTGTCATCGGAGGACGGCTTTCCCTCTTTGTCGAGGAGTGGGCCAAGATTTCCTCAGATCAGTGGGTTCTGGACCTGATCAGAGATGGATACAGAATAGAATTCAACGCCCCAGTCAGAGACGTGTTTGTGGAGTCCTGATGCGGTTCTGCCATCAAACGGGCGGCAGTGGAGGAGACTTTACAAGGTCTGATTCAGTTAGGGGCAGTGACCCCGATGCCTCCCGCCGAGCAAGGCTGCGGCCGATACTCCATCTACTTTGTGGTGCCGCGAAAAGGTGGGTCCTTTTGCCCTATTCTGGACTTAAAAGAAGTGAACAAGTCCCTGAGAGTGCGGCATTTCCACATGGAATCCCTGCGCTCCGTCATTGCGGCGGTTCAGCCAGGAGAGTTTCTCACGTCTCTAGACCTGAAAGAAGCTTACTTGCACATACCGATTTGGCCCCCGCACCAGAAGTTTCTGAGGTTTGCGGTGTTGGGAAAACATTTCCAGTTCAGGGCCTTGCCTTTTGGCCTCGCCACAGCTCCCCGAACCTTTTCGAAGGTAATGGTGGTAGTAGCTGCTTTTCTCAGGTGAGAAGGTATCAGGGTTCACCCGTACCTAGACGACTGGCTCATCAGAGCAGACTCTGCAACAGAGAGCTTACAAGCTACAGCCAGAGTGGTCTCAGTACTGCAATCTCTAGGCTGGGTCGTCAATATGGCCAAAAGTCACCTGTCCCCTTCACAATCACTAGAGTTTTTGGGGGCCAGGTTCGACACAGTCTCGGGCTATGTGTTCCTACCCGAGCCAAGGCGGTGCAAGCTTCAGAATCAGGTCCGTCTGCTCCTGAGGATGTCCCGCCCGCGAGCTTGGGACATTGTCCAGCTGCTGGGATCGATGACAGCCATGATGGAAGTGGTACCCTGGGCGAGAGCGCACCTGAGACCTCTACAGTATTCCCTACTCCGGAGATGGTCTCCTATTTCTCAGGATTACCAATGCAGACTTACTTGGCTCCCTGCGGCCCGTCTCAGCTTGGAGTGGTGGCTCTCGGACAGCATGCTGCGGCGAGGAATGCCGCTGACGCTCCCTGTTTGGTGCTTAGTGGTAACAGATGCCAACCTGAAGGGCTGGGGCACACACTGCAAGGGGAAGCATGCCCAGGGTCTATGGACACCCGAGGAGTCGGAGTGGTCCATCAACCGCCTAGAGTTGAAAGCGGTGTTTCAGGCGCTTCTGGCCTTTCAAGTGACCCTGGAAGGATTGGCTGTCAGAGTGATGTCGGACAACACGACAACGGTGGCCTATATAAATCGACAAGGCGGAACAAGGTGCAGAGCACTAGCCGTGCAGGCCGAACTGATTTGCCACTGGGCCGAGCTGCATCTTCAGTGTCTGTCGGCAGCTCATATTGCAGGTCAGAGCAATGTGCAGGCCGATTATCTGAGCAGGCATCAGATCGATCCAGCAGAATGGAATCAGGCAGACGAAGTATTCCTGCAGATCTGTGCCAAATGGGGCAAGCCCGTGATGGATCTAATGGCGACAAGTGCCAATACCAAAGTCCCGTGCTTCTTCAGCAGACGGAGAGATCCTCGCTCAGTGGGGTTGGATGCCTTGGCTCAACCCTGGCCTCCGGGTCTACTTTATGTGTTTCCCCCATGGCCCTTGATAGAGCGCCTGCTCTTGCGGATTCGGCTGCACCCAGGAGAAGTGGTCCTCATCGCCCTGGATTGGCCAAGGAGACCTTGGTATGCAGACCTCCGACAGATGCTCCTGGAGGCTCCTCTGCCGTTACCTCTGGTACCGAACCTGTTGACTCAGGGACCGGAAGCCATGGAGGACGCCGGCCGCTTTGGTTTTACGGCATGGCTATTGAGAGGGCGCAATTGAGGGATAAAGGTTATTCCAATAAAGTTATTTCCTCTCTCCTGCAAGCCCGCAAGCGGTCCACTTCCGTGGCTTATGCCAGGATTTGGTGCCTGTTTGAGTCTTGGTGTGCTTCCAGAGCCATTGTTCCAATGCGGGCTCCTGTCTCGCCGATTCTGGACTTTTTGCAGGAAGGTGTACAAAAAGGCTTAGCCTATAATTCCCTGCGGGTGCAGGTGGCAGCGTTGGCCTCCCTTCGTGGTAAGGTGGAAGGCGTGTCTTTGGCTGCTCACCCAGATGTGGCACGGTTTCTTAGAGGGGTGCTTCGGCTCCGACCTCCAGTGCGAGCACCCTGTCCAGCTTGGAACCTGGGGCTAGTTTTGAAAACCCTGCATGCATCTCCTTTTGAGCCGCTTCGGCGAGCATCGGAGAAAGACTTGACACTGAAGGCCGTTTTTCTGGTGGCCATTACCTCGGCGAGACGGGTGTCAGAGCTCCAGGCGCTGTCCTGTAGAGACCCATTTCTGCAATTTTCAGAGTCCGGAGTCACGGTTCGGACCGTGCCTTCCTTTATGCCTAAGGTGGTTTCAGCCTTTCACTTAAACCAGCCTATTTTCTTGCCCTCTTTTTCAGAGGAAGAGTTTCCAGAATCTTTTGGGCAGCTGCACCTTTTAGATGTGCGCAGGACTCTGCTGCAGTATCTGCGAGTTACTAACTCTTTCAGGACTTCTGATCATCTGTTTGTTTTGCTATCCGGTTCTCGCAGAGGGTCTCCAGCGTCTAAAGCCACTATTGCCCGCTGGCTCAAAGAAACTATCTTTTCAGCTTATCTGCTGGCCGGCAGGGTTCCGCCTGTAGCCTTTAAGGCACATTCTACTAGAGCGATTTCTTCCTCTTGGGCTGAAACTGGAGCACTCTCTCTTCAAGAGATATGCAGTGCAGCAACATGGGCTTCTAAGCTCTCCTTTGCCCGACATTACAGGCTGGATGTGGCTGCCAGGAGGGATGCGCGTTTTGGTGCACAAGTGCTAGCGCGTGGTGTGGCTTGTTCTCACCCTATCTAGGGATTGCTTTGTTACATCCCATACGTAATGGCTTCATCTGCTTGATGACAAGGAAGGGAAAATTAGGTTCTTACCTTGGTAATTTTCTTTCCTTTAGTCATAGCAGATGAAGCCATGAGCCCTCCCTGTATGATTGTCTGTATGCTGTGAATCTGTTTTTTCAGGTTCTGTTCTAATTTCCTGAAGTTCCTTCCTTGGGAGAAAGTTGGAAAACAATCTTCAGGATTCATGTTCAGTTTAAATTTAGGAGGATGTGTTCATTCCCTCCAGCATGTTTTTTTTGGAGAATGTGTTGATTCTCTCCAGGAGGCGCGTGTGTTCCCCTCCAGTTCTATAAATAGGAGGATGAGTTCATTCCCTCCAGTGTGTTGGGAGGATGTGTGATTCCCTCCAGGAGGCGCGTGTGTTCCCCTCCACTTATACAATAAGGAGGATGAGTTTATTCCCTCCAGGAGGATGTGCATTCCCTCCTTTATGAGTTCATGCCCTTGTGATGGGCCATCGTTCGCTGTGAGGAAAGCTCTTGTGATTCCCATTGCGGTTTGCCATACTGCTTTGGAAGCTTCAAATACTGAAGAGGCAGTGGAGCTAGCTGGCCAAGAGGGCACTGTGAAAGTTTGAGTGCTCTCTATCTCCCCTGCTGGTTGATGGACATAACCCATACGTAATGGCTTCATCTGCTATGACTAAAGGAAAGAAAATTACCAAGGTAAGAACCTAATTTTCCCATTCTTGGTCTTGTTTACCATCCCTTTCCTAATAATTCCTAGCATCCTGTTTGCTTTTTTGGCCCTCGCCGCACACTGGGCAATTTTCTTGGAAGTCCCTCATGAGGTACTTTGTCAAAAGCTTTCTGAAAGATGTATTTATTTAGAAATTTCTTGCACACACTATCTTCCATTCTAGGCAGATAACAAAAAAATCATACAATCTTGATACACTATTTCAAGTGGCTTACCTTTATCCGCATATTTATCCCAAAAAAATATGTAGCAAATCGGTGAGTCAGGATTTCCCTTGGCTGAATCCATGTTGATTCTGTCCCATTAAAGCATGTCTGTCTATATGTTCAACAATATTAGGCCTTCTGGTCTGTAATTTCACCCTAGAGCCTTCTTTAAGTGTTAACCACCTTCTAATCTTCAGATACCATGGCCAATTTTTAATGACAAGTTGCAGATAGTTGATCAGAAATTTCATTTTTGAGTTCTTTCAGTACCCTTGGGTGTATACCATCTGGTCTAAGTGATTTACTGCTCTTTATTTGGCGATCTGGCTTATTAATCTTCCAAGGGTCACCAAAATTTGTTTCAGTTCCTCCATACCATCACCCTTAAATACCATTTCTAGCATAAGTAGGTCTTTTACATCCTCCTTATTAAAGAATGAATCAAAGAATTCATTAAGATGTCCTTTTAATGGTGCACTAACGGATTTAGCACGTTAGTGTGCGCTAAATAAGACACCACCCATTATATTCCTAAGGGCATCTTATCATTTAGCGCACTATAATTATTAGTATGTGCTAAATCCATTAGTGCACCTTAGTAAAAGGACACCTTGGTCTCTCCTCTCTGGCCCTGAGTGCCTCTTTTACCCCTCGAAGATCTAGTGGTCTTAAGCAACAAACAGCAAAGGCAACAAAAAAGTCTCAAAACAAGAGGTGAAGGGCAGAAGTTTTATTTTTTGGTAAAAAGACTGAACACAAAATGTGTTTCGGCCGCTAGGCCTGCATCAAGAGTCTATACCCAACAGTTGCTTATAAATAAATGGAAACAAAGATACATTTTTTTTTTGTTACATTTGTATCCCGCGCTTTCCCACTCATGGCAGGCTCAATGCGGCTTACATGGGGCAATGGAGGGTTAAGTGACTTGCCCAGAGTCACAAGGAGCTGCCTGTGCCTGAAGTGGGAATCGAACTCAGTTCCTCAGTTCCCCAGGACCAAAGTCCATAAATGGAAACAAAGATACATTGATATATTTGTTTTTAACAACACTGTGGGCCAGTATTATTTATTTCGATTTTGCTCACACCTTTTTCAGCAGTAGCTCAAGGTGAGTTACATTGAGGTACACTGGTAAAACAGGCATTTGTTCTAGTTTTCATACAGTGCGGAAATATTTACCATAGACGTAGCACCAGCAACAGCTCTGGGATATCCTAGTTTTATATGAAAACTAGAATGAGTGCCTGTTTACAATACTAGCCCACAATGTTGTTAAAGACGCATGTTTCAGTGTATCTTTGTTTCCATCTAATATAATAAAACGCACTGTGAACGTTCTGAAGACAACGTTCTGAAGTCACTCAAACACTCCCTGTAGGGTTCGTGGATTCATGGTGAGAAGCCAGCCAGCCGTCTCTGCCCCGCCCTCGCGTCAAACGTCATGACGTCGAGGGCGGAAAAAAAACAAACAAACGGATCGCACCCATTGTCTTCAGAATGTTCACGGTGCGTTTTATTATATTAGATTTACCTCCGTGGTGGCGGTTCCGGCAGCGTCAGGGAAGGAGGCGGCGCTCCCGACGTCTCTAGCCTTCCCTTCGCTGTGTTCCGCCTTCTTCTGACGTCATCCTTGACGTCAGAAGAAGGCGGAACACAGCGAAGGGAAGGCTAGACGTCGGGAGCGCCGCCTCCTTCCCTGACGCTGTGCTGCCGGAACCGCCACGGAGGTAAATTTAAAAAGAAAAAAAAAAGAAAAGGGATGTTGGGGGGAGAGAAGAGGGTGGGCAGTAAAGTTGAACAATGGGAGCGGGAGGGCAGGGGAGAAACGACAGCATGGATGCGAAGGGGGGACATGGATGCGAAGGGGGGGGGAGAAGAGGGCGGGCCAGGCTGGGACATGGGAGAGAGAGGAGCATGGATGTGAGGGGGGGTCATGGAAGGGAGAGAGGGGAATTGCTGGAAAAGGATGAATGGAGGGGGCAGGGGACAGAGGAGCTTGGGAGGGCAGGGCTCAGGGAGAGAGGGGAATTGCTGGAAAGGGATGAATGGAGGGGGCAGGGGACAGAGGAGCATGGATGGGCATGGATTGGGAGGGCAGGGCTCAGGGAGAGAGGGGAATTGCTGGATAGGGATGAATGGAGGGGACAGATGGGCATGGATGGATATGGATTGCAGGGCAGGGCTCAGGGAGAGAGGGGAATTGCTGGATAGGGATGAATGGAGGGGGCAGGTGACAGAGGAGCATGGATGGGCATGGATTGGGAGGGCAGGGCTCACACTCTCTCTCTCATATACAATGTCTTTCTGACTCTCACTCTCACACACTCTGTCTCACACTATCACATTCACTCTCTATGTGCCACACAGTCATTCACACACTCGCTTGGTCTCATACACTCACTCTCACAGAGAATCTGTGTCTCACACACACTCTCTCTCTCGCACACACACACACACACTCTCTCTCACACTGTGTCTCACATACACACTTGCACACACTCTCATTCTCACACACACACTCTCTCACAAACACACTCACACCCAGACTCACTCTCTCTCTCACACACACACACTCACACTTTCACTCTGTCTCTCACACAGTCACTCTCACATACACTCTCCCAAACATGCACACTCCGAGGAAAACCTTGCTAGCGCCCGTTTCATTTGTGTCAGAAACGGGCCTTTTTTACTAGTTTATTTATAAGCAACTGTTGGATACAGACTCCTGATGCAGGCTTAGTGGCCGAAACACGATTCATGTTGTGTTTTTTATTTTACCAGCCAATAAAGCTTCTTCACCACATGCTTGCTTTGGGATTTTTTTTTGTTGTTGCTTTTACTGTTTGTTGCTTTTGTTTGCCTGTCGCAAAGGTTTGTTCTTTGTGTTTGTGGTCCCACTGACTCCTTCCCAGGCTTTCTGTATTCTAATTCACCTGAAAAGTTTTGAGTTTTTGCCGCTATAGCAAGCTTCTTTTGAAATTCTCTTTTAGTCTTCTTCATCAGGGCTTTACAGCAAACTTGCTTATGCTGCTTCCTGTTATCTTCATTTGGATCCTCTTCCATTTTTTCAGAGGATGGTTACTAAAATGGTCAGTGGTCTTTACCATAAAGCACATGAGGTCAGTCTTAAAGATCTTAACATTTATACTTTGGAAGAAAGGTGGGAGAGGGAAAATATGATAGAGAAATGTAAATATTTCCATGGCATTGATGCACAGGCCAATCCTCAGTTACTTAAAGGGGCATTGTGGCCTGTGCCTACCAATGCCCATAAAGAAGCATTGGTAGGCAGAGGCCACAATACCTCTTTAAAGGGAGCAGGTTAGATAACTTGCTTTCTGCAGCTGAGGGCTGGCTACCCTCAGTTTCCTTTTGATCATAGTGCTTCTGTTGAGTAGTCTCTCCTTGATCACAGGTCTTGGAATCTGCATCTCAAACATATCAAACAATGCCTCTGTGTGGATCTTGCCAATAGTCAGAAAGGAATTGATCAACAAGAATTGTTTACTATTGTGTTTTGACTTCCAAAAATGATACTGCTACCTCTGTTTTAAAAAAAATTGATATTGTAAATGTGCAGTATTAAAATTAGATGAAATCCATTCAAAGAAGGTGCAATATTGCGCCTTGCAGAAGTCACGTAGGGCCACATTTACTGAGACTTTTCTCCCTTTCACTCTTTTTACAGGGAGAAATCTTAGTAATTCAGACTTTTAGTCCATAGAAAAGCCAAATGTAGAACCCATGAGATTTTCCTCTGAACCCCATGATTGAATTGCTAGCCTTTCTTTTGACCTGAATGACCGGAGTTGGCATGGGACCTTTTCACACTGAGATCCATAAGGATGTGATCTGTTAGAGGAACAAAAAGGTTTAAGGTCATTCACAGAAGAAGAGATTTTGCTCTGTTGTTAAATTTTGGCATATACTATTGACATATTTCTAGCTACACAGGAAACAAGACAGTTGGACATGTTCCTAGAGTTAATGGCATGGGATGGTGAAATTTGTTATAATTCTGCATAACAGATAAATACTTTTGATTGCTTTCTTGAGGTCAGGAAGGATTTTATTTTTACGTTGAACACATTTCTTGTCTTGAGATTTGTACACTTTTTCTGCGTTCTTCAGGATAACCACAAAAAAACTGTCAATTGTGCAGTTTTAAGAAGGGTGAACCCAACTAATGTATTTATATTTGGAATGCACATCTACAATATATATCTTCAAAATGGACATTCCTGTAGTCTTATTCAGTAGGATTTGAAATCAATTAACTAATTATGATCTGATAGAGTTGTGTAGAGGGCAGAGGACAGAGCTGTGCATCTGCCTTATGACATGTGTATTCTGGTGCCAGACTGTATCTGCTGGAGTTATATATAATGCATTGGTTCTCTCCTGAAGTCTGAATATAAATTGGTGTGTGTACTATACCTAACGGTCCCAGTGGAAATAATTGTAACTGAAGATACATTAAGTAAACAAGATAGAGCTATCGGATGAACACAGCATCATTACTAGTTTGTCTGTGAGAAATATCGAGATAGATTTATTGTTTTTTTAAAAGCTTCACTCAGTAATCCCAACTAAAAACTTCATTATGAGGCCCTTTTGCTAAAGGGCAGAAAGGGGTAGTGCGGGCTTGGCGCATGGCAAATCAGATCTAAGACCGGGCTCACCCAGGAGCCTAGTGGTCCCGCCTTTGCCGTGCAGCACTTCTGGCACTAGAAAATACATTTTTATTTTCTAGCGCCGCCATGTTAGCGCCAGTGCCACCGCGGGCCACCTTTTACCACCATTTGGTGAAAGGGCCACTATATGTGCCAACCTTAACCATTTAGACTATAAACTGTAAGTAAATAATGTTCACTCCACTGCTGACAATTTAACCTGATTGTTCAAAGATAGTTTAGACTTCCTTCTGTGTTAATTGGAAAGCCTCCCAGAATACTGCCATTTATAATTTGGACTAGATTGTAAGCTCTTTGAGCAGGGACTGTCTCTCTATGTCAAGTGTTCAGCGCTGCGTGCGGCTGGTAGCGCTATATAAATGCTAATAGTAGTAGTAGTAGTAGAATACTGCCATTTATAATTTGGACAAGTTCAGGGTGGTACAGTAGTTGCAATGAAAATCAGTTGTTGTAATAGCTTGCTTCAGCCAATAATAAATGTGTATTGAAGACCTGATTACATAATTGCTAAGTCCCAGTTACTCCCTTATTATGATAACAGTGGTAGAGTGCAATCAGAAGTAGATTTCAGATTCAACTAGGCAATTACTCAGAATCATAATTTCAACAATCGGTTCCCCAGTTTGGTCACAGTTGAAAGTGCCATTCTCTTATACAAGTCATTCTTGATTAAAGCGTAGTGGGTGCAGAGCACCAATGACTGACTTCTTATTCTCTTTTTGTAATTTTATTTTTCAGCATTGCTTTCATCGTGGTGTGAAGAGTTGGGGCGACTCCTACTGCTTCGTCACCAGAAGAGTCGACAGAACGATCCTCCTGGGAAGCTACCTATGCAGCCTCCCATGAGCTCCATGAAGCCTTCGCTTTCTCATGGGTCAGTGTTCTGTATATCTTGCTAACAGAGACTGTATTTGCACAGCCTTAGATAGAAGATACTGGTCCCCTTGCGAAACACAGTGTTCACATTGCAAATACACATTACAGCACAGAAGGGTCTTAGAATGCCCTGAGAAAAGGGAAAAAGTTTGCTTTTCAAGCCAAAGCTCATCGCCTCTTAAAAAAGAAAGACCTTGTAATTAAAGTATAAAAAGTAAATGTTAAAGAAATTTTGTTCAGTAGTTTCCACTGTAATAAGCTTTTGTGTTGATGGGATATTTCATTTTTTTTCTTCTAATCTATAAGGTATACACATTTTGAAGGGAAAAACTTAACTTTGCAATACAGGGTATTAAGTGGATGGGTCATAATTCTCTTGATGTTTTCCAGGCTCAAAATAGTGAATGTATCAGTATAACCTATTGGTAGCAATGCCTTGCTCCCACCCCCTACCCATATTAATTTAACAGTGTTGTCTTTTAACTATATTCAGCTGGTGGTGGTCGGCATTTTGCTCACCCTGCAGGTGTTATGCCTGGAAATTCAATGCTATGCTATGTCTGGACTCCAGCATTGAATTTCCGGGTTTGCGGAGCAAGCTACACAATAGTCGGTCAAGTGCAATATTCAGCACTTAACAGGTTATGGGTTACTACATAAAGATAAGACTGACATTTATGCAGCCCTATTTATATGGTTAACTTGGCTGGTTAAGTGCCGACTCTGCCCGCAGAATGCCCCCAAAATAGCTGGTTTTCAGTTCTGGGCTAACCAGTTATTTTTAATGGCACTAGCTGGTTAAGTGCCACTGAAAAGTAACAGTTAGCCCTGAACAGGTGATTTAACTGGTTAGGAGCCATTTCTGGCCAGTTAAATTGCTTTGATTATCGATCCAGGGATGTGTTGAATTGTTCTGTTTCTCTCTTTAGGGATGTCCAGTATGATAGTTAATTATTTTTGTCAAGCCTTTGTTGTCCTTTCATTCTCCCAGTTGCTTTCCTTTCCTCAGAAACATTCTTTACTAGAACTAAAGTTTGCTTTGAAAGAACCAAATTTAGCAAAGCTTTCTCTTGTCAGGGATTTTTTTTTAATTAAATTTTATTTACATTGTAAGAATGGCTCTTTAACGTGTCATAAACTTTATGAGGTCAGTTTTAAGGAGCAGGACTGCGTTGCAACTTTAAATGGATAAACTGCTATTTTCCTACCCTTGCTTTGTCCAGTGCCACAGCCATTTTGAGAATAAAATGTCCAAAATTATACATAATGAGCAGACCAGAGGAAATCAGCAACACAAATCAAACAGCAGTAGAAATGGAGTGTACTGGGGCCCAGATGGGAACAAGAGGCAGAGCGAGAAGCACATATTTGGCGGCATCTATATCATTGTACTTTGGATGATCTTCTGATTTGTGTTGCTTAAGGAATCCTTTACAATACAACCACTGGTGCAGGTATATAACCGAAACACGGGTCATGTCAGGTCCAATAATTAAAAAAAAATTTTCTTCTGATCCAAGGCTCCGCCTCTTCTTTGCATCTGGGCCCACTACACTGCATTTCTGCTGCTCAAAATTATATAAAGGTATGTCTCATAATTTTTAAAGTACTTACGAGCTTCATGCTGCTTCCACCAAGTGCATAAGTATTTTTGAATATTGACCACTTTATATCGTGTTTGTTGGGTAGAGTTGAAATATGATCTCATCAGAATACAGGAGGACAATTATTAGAGCTTCTGATTTTAGGATTTAACTGATAAACATAGATAAAACGTTCTTTGATGCAATCCAACAGCCCTAAAAAAAATCTTGAAGTAGCTGCTTGGCAGCAAAGATTCAGTCCAAGAAAAGGATAGTTTTATGATGTGGTTTGTAGAAATCAAAGAGAGGAGTATATGTGGGGGGATGGGGAGGATATCATGATTTAAAAATAGCATGACAAAGCAATGTCCAGAGCCAGGAGAATGCTAAGGTGCCCAAGAAGAAGTATATGCTGTAAGAAAAGGTAGGTAATGCTTCTGGACAAATCATTTGTTGTTGAGACCTCATGTGGAGCATTGTCTCCAAGTCTGGTGGCTAATACCCTAAAAGGATATAGAGAAGGTAAAGGCAGTCCAGTGAAGAGCTAGTAGAATAATACAGAATGCATTCTGCAGGCCCTATGAAATAAGGCTTGAGGCGCTAAATATGTACACTCAAGAGAAGAGAAAAGGGAGAGGTCTGTTGATAGAGACATTTAGATACGGCAAAGGTAAAAATAAAACAGAAAAAAGGAAAACAGCTTTTTTTTTCTGTGGAAAAGATTTAGGACTAGCATCAGCAAATCTTGACAAAAAAGGGTGGAAGATGCATTGAATAGCTTTCGGTGGAGGTGGCAGAAGCAAAAAGAGCTGCAGTATTCAAAGAAGCTTGGGATAAGCATAAAGTATTTTTAGTTACAAAGAAGTAGGTATATTTATTTTACATTTTCTGTAGCTCAGATTTGAACCTTGTAAAAGGCAAATTATAAATTTTTAATGAATCAAGCTGAAGGCTCAGAGATCAATTTTAGCCTGTATCACTGTAATAGGAAATAAATTAGGCAGACTATGGTCCAGTATTAAGTACATTACAGCTGAGTACTGAACATATTAAGTCCCCTTGTGGAGATTTCCTGATACTTCTAGATCCAGGAAACATTGAAAAACTAGAGAAGGATATACAAGAATTCTTAGAGATAAATGATACTAATGAAGTAACACCATTAGTACTATGGGAAACGATAAAAGTAGTTGTACAAGATAATATTATCCCTCTACAGGCCCATATACATGAGTATGCAAAAACCAGAGACAGCTCCATAGAAGTAGACTTTAGACAGCCTACATAAAAAGGCTGGGCTCAACCTGCTGAAATAACAGATTTGCACTGAGCCAGAATACAATTGAAAGACGTAGCTTTAGCTGATATGTATTCAGCTGCAACATGCATGCCAAGAGTATTTTGAATTTGGAAATAAGGCTATTCACTTGCTGGCTTGGAAACTATATTCAACAGGTTGTAGATCAAGAGGGGAAAATATTTAGGACCGATCTAGAAATACAGAAGGAATTTCTTAATTTCTGTTCTGAATTGTATACCCCTGAGCATGAACCTTCAGTCCTGTATAACTCAATTTCTAGATGATATATCTCTTCCAGCTGCGACATATGTAGAAGCCCAGCAACTATCTCAACCAATTATGGTGGAGGAAATTCTTTGGGCTATAAACTACTAGCCCATCAGGTAAATCACCTGACATTGATGGTTACTCCAGTACATTTTATAAATGTTTCAAGAAATACTTGGCCCTTTTTTAATCTGGTTTTCAATTCCCTAGGACACAGATCACTTTTATCTCATTCTTGGTGACTAGTGGCAGTGACTTATCATACCTAAACCTGGAAAGAAATCCAGCATTATGAAGTTCGTATAGACCTGTTTCTTTCTTGGGGACTGACTATAAGATATTCACCAAAATGTTAGCAGCTAGGCTATAAAAACATATGCCAAATGTGGTCCAAATAATCAAACTGGTTTCATTTCAGGGCATCAGACATTTGATAACATATGTAGAACTTTACATGTAGTTGAACGAGTGAAGAAATCAGTGGACCCTTCTAAGATAGTACCCTTAGATGCAGTTAAGGCTTTTGATCGGGTCTGTTGGCCATATATGTTTGCAGTGCTAAGAAAGATGGGCATATCAGGATAGTTTCTTAACTGGATACAATTGCTTTACAGGGAACTATTTGCTGGTTTTAAGATAAATGGATCATATCCTGAAGGTTTTAAACTAAGCAGGGGTACTCACCAAGGATGTGCCTTATCTCCTATTGCTTTTTGAACTAACTGTAGAGCCATTGGCACAATTGATTAGAGATCAACAAGATATAGAAGGTATTATATGTGGTGGAATAACTCATAAAATAATGCTATTTGTGGGCAACATTTTGTTGACTCTAAGTAGTCCAAGAATCTCTCTAATAAAAGTCATAGAAACACTAAAGGAGTATTAATTAGTGTCAGGCTTCAAGATAAACATGTCCAAATCGGAAATCTTGAACATTACTATTGACCCTCAGGAAGTTGACTACTTGTGTACTCACTTTCCTTTCAAGTGGGCTGAGGACAGCATTTGATACTTAGGAGTTAATAGCTTGAGAACGCCAGAAGGTTTATATAAGCTGAACTTTCCCCGTATATTAAAATAACCCTTCTTAAATGGTAGCCCACATTGATAAATGATGGGGAAAGTTATTAAGCACTTTGAGGCAAGACAAATAAGATTTTAGCGAGAAACAGGGATTTATCTTAATGTATTGGCATGTTAATTGGTGAGGAGAGAAAATACTTTAAATTGGCTAAACCAGCAAGAAATCCATTGTGGGCCAAAGCAAATCTACATAAGAAAAGTAGAAAAATGGGGGAAGGAAGTGGGTAAAAGACAAGAAGGGATCTAGCTAGATCTAGTTTATCTGACTAGTACAATGGCTTCTCAACATTAACCACAGACTACTTTGGCTACCATGAAATGGTCAGTTGCTGTTCCATTAGATCATTCTCTTCATTCTGAGACGGTGTGACTTTAGGAAATTTATACAGTAGTCCCTGGATTCTATATATGGCGACTAAAGTTGCATGCTGAAATCACCATGCATAGCCGATTTGCACATGCAACTTAATTGTTTAACAAGCTAATCAGCGCCTAGTGAAGAAGAAAGGCAGACAGGGTTTATTCCTCTAAACTGCAGCCCCAAGCTGCTTCTTCGATTTTGGGTCCTATAGATAGTTTTCTCCGTTAGAGCCAAACTCCATCTTCACTTGCAGTCAGTGATTTCCCAGCTGTTCTGACACCACGACTTGGAGGTGTTTCACTAGACTTCGGTACTGACATCTCACTGACTCCGGATCTATGGATGCCCCTGCCACTTCAGAGGCCCCCTGTATTTTCTTTAGAGACTCTGGACAGCTGTGGCAGAAATGGGTAAGTTCCTTTCAGCACAAATATTGACTGTTAATCTTAATATTCAAGCAAATCCCTCTTCGTCTGTATTACAAACACAAATGAATCAAACAAGAATTGAGTAATGAGAACGCTGCTCAAATCAAAATGCTTCAATCAATCAATGTTCTATTATAACTGAAAATAACATTATTAAGAGGAAAATTGAAAACTTAGGAAAATTTATTACCTGTAAATTGCAGGATCAAGTATAATTTTCTAAGTTACCTCTAATATTGCCAAGAGATAGTGCCTTAAGGAATCTATGCCCCCAGTATTGCGTATTTATAATTTAACTACAAATAAGAAAGAACCATTGATGTCTCAGGGTGCATAGGCCCCTCAGGTTGATGTTTTAAATATTTCTGAAATACTGGAGACATCTGGAACTGAAGCAGTAATTTTTGGCTACTTTGGTGTTATATTTCGCATTGGTTTCTGATCGTGACTGGTTACTACGTATATTCTTTAAAAAGTGAGACACTTTCTTTCTGACTTTTCAAATCAGGATTTTTCCTGATTTGTGTGAAGAGACCCAGAGAAGAAGAAAAAGTTTTCTTTTATTGAAACCTGGAGTTCTTCAAATTGGAGCACTCTTTTGTATGATTAAGTACCAGTCAGTTAAGTATGTATTCTTTGATCCTGTACAGTTAACTGCTTTCATCAGCAGTTGACATGTTATATCTAGTTCTCCAAATACAGCTACAATGTAAACCATTCAGATCAAGGAGTAATTGGCGTTCTAAGTAGCCATTAGCTTTGATGTTCATTTAGTTACTATCCTCCGGATTCTATATAGTGCGCCTAGAGATCCGTGCTGAAATCGGCACGGATTGTATAACAATGCGCTTAATTTAACAGCACTTAACAAGCAATAATGAGCACTGATTAGAATTTTAGGTGCACAAGTCGCTAAGCGTATTTTGTAACAATATGCTGTGAACTTCTAATGCATGCAGGCAAAAAGGCGGGTGATTATGGGTGGGGAAATGGGTGTTTTGTGGGCATTTTGAAATTTATGTGCCTAGTTATAGAATATGACCCAGTGCACCTAAATCTATGTGCTGGGATTTATGCTATACATTTGTTGGTGTAAATGGATGTGCATAGATTTAGGCGTTGAAATATCAACTAAGTGTATTCTATAATTGGCACCTAAATCTAGGCACCAACTATAGATTGTTTAGTCAGCACTGATTCAGGCGCCAATTTGTTAGGTCTCATATATAGAATCGCCCCCTATATGTGCTAATTTCTTTTCATAATTTCAGTTTATCTTCTTCCCCACAATGTCAAGGACTTTATATTTAAGGACTTTGCTTGATGGTTTAAAGATCAATTGTATTTATTATTTCCTTGTTTCTGTACAAGATATTTCTCTTGGAATTAATTTGAAACCTTAAAATTAAAAAAAAACCCACGCTAATCAGTGCTAATAATTGGCCACTCACAAGCAATTAGCACTAATTGGCACTAATTAGAAATCACATGCGCAACTGTCTAAGCCAGGGGTAGGCAACTCCGGTCCTCAAGAGCCACAGGTAGGTCAGGTTTTCAGGATATCCACAATGAATATGCAGGAGATAGATTTGCATACCATTGAGGCAGTGCTTGCAGATCTATCTCCTGTATATTCATTGTGGATATCCTGAAAACCTGACCTGCCTGGGGCTCTCGAGGACCGGAGTTGCCTACCCCTGGTCTAAGCATGTTATGTAAAGTGATGAGCATAAATCCTAATGTGTGGATCACAAAACGGGGTGTTGCTTATGGGAGGAGCATGGCCGTGTCATGGGCGGGCGTTCCTGAACGTTTTGCGCACTGTTGCAGAATATGCCCGCTCTGTGCCTAAATAAGATGTGAGCATTTACACCAGGTTTTAGTTGCCATAAAAATCAGCACTGATTTAAGCATATTCTATCATCGGCGCCTAGATTTAGGCACCGATGATAGAATATGCTTAATTGATATTTCAGCGCCTAAATTTATGCACATCCATTTACACCAATGAAAACATAACATAAATCTCGGCGCATAGATTTAGGCACACTGGACCATATTATAACTAGGCACACAAATTTCAGAATGCCCACGAAATGCCCATAACCATACCCCTTTATGCCTGTGCACATTAAAAGTTTGGTGCACGTCGTTTCAGAAAATGCTTAGCTACTTGTGTGCCTAAATTCTTACCAGTGCCAGTTAGTGCTCATTATTGCTTAAGTGTTACCAGCTCTTAGCTCGTTAAGCTTGTTAAATTGCACTCATTGTTATAGAATCCGTGCTGATTTTTAGGCGTGCTATATAGAATCTGGGGTGTGCATATCCTATTAACTACACCTAACTTTAGATGACACATATAGAATAGCACTAAGTTTGGGGGGTTTCGGTGCTAATGTTTTGTGTGACATGCATAGAATCTGGCCCTAGGTGTGCACAAGCCAAAAAAGCAGATTTTAGATTTTTCAAACTTTTTTCACTTTGGGCATTTTTATTTTGGTTTGTTTGGACATTGATTTTAAATTTAAAAAATGTGAACATGCATTAGAGCATCTTAATGTGAACAAATTATGTACATGATACTGCTTGCACTAGAGAATGACACAGGGACGAGGATCCACAGTAACCGTGGGGATGGGGACAGGGACAGATCCCACGGGGACGGGGACAAACATTGTCCCCGTGTCACTTTCCACTTTGAAGGGAAGCGAAATGGGACTTGATATACCGCCTTTCTGAGGTTTTTGCAGCTACATTCAAAGCGGTTTACATATATTCAGGTACTTATTTTGTACCAGGGGCAATAGAGGGTTAAGTGACTTGCCCAGAGTCACAAGGAGCTGCAGTGGGAATTGAACTCAGTTCCCCAGGATCAAAGTCCACTGCACTAACCACTAGGCTACTCCTCCACTGTTCATGAACTGGACTGTTATTTATGTTTGATTGATGTAGACCACAATATTTTTATTTTTTGGAAAAACAAGCAAACATGCTGGCCACAGCTAGCAAAATTTGCATGGGTATATCCTGCTACCAGCACATCTTCTAAGAAGACATCTTCTATTTCAGGAGGGACTGTGGAAGACAAGAGAGCTAGACTGAATCCTGTTGATGATGTATTCATCCACAGATTAAAAAATCATAACAGTGCTTCATAGGGCATATTTCTCAACTCTAGGGCATACAGAACGGGTTGTATTTTGTACCCCTGGACATTTTGACTGGGTAGATTAGGATTTCTTGGGGTAGTAGAAGTCAGCTTTGTTCGGGTTGGAAGGGTAGAAGGTAGTGGTGGTGGGAGGGTTTATTATAGCTGCTCATTGTTATTTTCTATTTGTAATTTATACACAACAATTGCACAGCATATTGTTCCTTTTTATACTGTAATAAAAAGATTTAAATATAAGATCATAAATGTTTGAGGCTTCTGCAGATGAGAACAGAGTCCACAGGGATAGGACGGGGACAGGAACAGAACCTGTGGGGATGGGGTGGGATGGAGATGGGGCCTGCGGGGATGGGGTGGGGACAGAGACAGAACCCAAGGGGATGGAGCGGGGCCAAATTTTATCCCCGTGTCATTCTGTAGCTTGCACTGAATTTCATAAGGCGTGCTAACGAACTGAGCACGCACTAATGAATGCATGCTAACAACTGCACATCCCTAGTGTGTATTTATCCTGGAATCAAATGGTCATATATGTAGACTATAATATTATTTTTAATATGACATACAATAATTAGATACTCTGTAGAACTAGATCAGAGAACATGTATTAATTTGGGATTCTGAAACCTTAGCATGGAAATTAATGGTGGTGGTAAGCCACTTATGTACTCATTCACTGCTTGTTGTGACAAGGGAAACCCACAGTGATAGACGGTGTGCCAGAGTCACTTAAGCTAAAGTCAGCTGTAGTGTTTTCAAGTTAAATTGACAGATTAAATATTACATATCCCTTTTTCTTTTTATCATGTCAGTAAAATCAAAGGAGACTGACAGCCAACTGTTCTGCATTCATCTCGCACATACTTTTTTTCTGGGTAGGGATTTGCTTTCATTTATTTAATCTATTCTGTGCTCATTTTTTTTAAGTGCACTCTAAAAGAATACAGCAAACACTATATTGAAAATACCATGGCCATGGCCTAAAATGTTGTTTTTGTGCATACTTAAACAAAACAAAATGAAAAATAAAGAACCTGGACTGCAACAAATGAACTTTTTGCATGCTCGTCCTGGTTTTTATGTGGGAGGAAGGGGAATTATTGCACTGCAGCTTCATCATGTCAGTCTTCAGATTTCTATGGGTTCAATATAGTTATCCAGCAAGACCTAAATAGCACCATTTCTTGACCATCTGAAAAGATATCACAAGGTATCATAATGAGGCATAACAGTGGCGACTTGATTTCATTAATAAAAATAATGTAATGTATTGCTTGAAGTAGTTGAACAACAATTAGGCAGGTTTAGTGGTGATATTGTAATCTCTTTTTGTTTTTTTGTAATCAAACCGGATGTTTTTTTGTCCCAGGATATCATGCTATCATAATCCCAGTTTGTTTTTCTGCAATACAAAAGTATATTTTGGTATTTCTTCCATTGCTTACTAAGAGGCCCTTTTACTAAGTAAATGAGATTAGCGCGTCCCAACATGGGTCTTTTCCTTTCACTAAGCCCATTTGTAGTAGGGCAATAAAAGAGGTGTTTTTATATTTGTTGAATATCTGGCCTTGCAGTAATGTTAGCATTAGCATACAGCCATATAAAAACAAAAAAAATTCATGAGGGAGTACTTATTGCCTCCTATTTAGGAGGTGGTAAGGGGTCTCTGTGTTTTGGACGCGCTGCTCAGGATGGCAGTAATGTCAGTGCATTGCTGAATAGCGCTTCCGTTCCCTTTCTCTACCCCTGCCACATCCCTTCCAAAAAATACCACGCACAGAGAGCAAAAGTAACACAGAATACTTTAGCGTGTCCAGAGTTAGGAAATGTTTCCTGCGTTAAATACAGCTTAATAAAAGGGCCTCTAAATGGCTTTCTGGTTGTCTGCCAAGCATATTCTATTGTTCCAAGTATGTGTATTTTATATGTATAGATTGGACTGGAGCATTAAAGGGAAGAATCTTGATAGCTGTTTGAGAATATAGACCTTTTGAATGAAAAGCTGGCATTTCCATTTTGTTCAGCAGTGTTGCTGTATGCCGTAAAGATGTAGCCTCGTCGTAGCATCAGTACCAGGGTTTCTTTCTGAATCTAGAATTTTTTCCAGTTGCTATCATATGGCCTTGTTTTAATCAGATCACATGAAACCTGTATCAAAGTTAGTTTATGCTACAATCCATGTCACATTTCCATATTGAAGAATGGGCCAAAGCTGTTCCCCCCATCACCAAACAAACCTGTCGTTCTCAATGCATTTTTAATGGACTAGCTGTTTTAGGATTCTTCCCATGCCCTTGTCTTCCCCGTCTGCTTTAAGGTAGAAATTGACTTTTTCTTTAGAAGAGTAACAACCCTGAAATGTGTGTGTGTGTGTGTGTTGAATTACAAAATTTCTGGCAGCCCCAAAAGGAATGGTCATAGAAGTCCTTGTACTGTGTCAAGGCGGTGTACACTTATTTACCATATCTACCTTACACATATAGGATGGCCTGAGATGCTCTGGTGTTGGGCACTGGTACATGTGGAATGCAGAGAAATATGCACGTGGCACTAGCCAGACTGAAATTCTTCACATTGCACCAAGGACACTTAGGGGCCCTTTCACTAAAGTGTGTTAGATTTTACAGTTAACTACTGGGGGATTGCCCATCAGATTCCTATACAGGTCCTGTATTAATATTGGCATTAGCTTGTGATAATATATTAATACAAAACCCGGGGATAGTCAAAGATAAACTGGAGCAAATATAGCATTAACTTGTGATACACAGGCTGATGTTAACACAGAGGCACTTAGCACTCCCTATAAGTGGTCTTGTGTTAACAGCTCGCTAGTTGGTTAACACATTAAGGGGTCCTTTTACTAAGCTGTTGGGAAAGGGCCCTGCGGTAGAGGCGAGGGACGTTTCTCCCTCGCGCCAGGGCCCTTTTTCCCACAGCAGGTAAAAAGCCCATTTTTTAAAAATGGCTATGCGGTAAGATTATTCTTGCCACATGGCCATGCGATAAGATTATTCTTGCCGCATGGCCATGCGGGGGGAGCGATTACTGCCACCCGTTGAGGTGGTGGTAAGTGCTCCCGCAGTAGCCCAGCAGTGCATAGCGATGCCTGTTTACCGCCGGATTAGCGCCGTGCTACAAATTTAAAAAATGTTTTCATCGTGCCAGAAATGGCACGAGCGCCAAGGCGGAGCTACCGCCGGAGGTAGTTCCAGGTTAGCGTGTGGTAAGCCCGTGTTGAGTTTACTGCCACTTTGTAAAACGGTCCTTAACTGCACAACCCTCTCTATGGCAGTTTTCTGCCCGATCTCTACCTAGTTACGCTCCTATACACAAAATGGCATTAATGCGTAACTTAGTGCATTGTAATTACAAAATTACCGCAAAAGCAGTTACCATAATTGTGCATTAGCTGTTAACAGCCTAACGTACTTTAGTAAAAGGGCCCCTGAGAAAACTCTTTCACAGATACTAGTTATCACACCTTTAGCCCTTTTACTCACTGCAGCACTTTCTCAGTGCATCCCAAGCATGTAGATTACAGAGAATAAGTGAGTGTACAGTGCATTAATGCTGTATAAGGTCTCCCACTGCAACCCACATTCCAGTTTGCTGTTGGCTGTCACAAGCTTTTTAATTGAGTACACACTTAACTGTTAAGTCTTTCAAAGTTTATTTTAATAATCCCTAGAGAGAGATCACAGAGCAATTGTGACAACAAAACAGCATTGACGGTGATAAAAGAAGCTCCCAGTAGATTTAACTGAGAATAAAATTAAGCTACTAATGTTTTCTGCACTTTGGGGGAGGGGAGGAAAGTACTTCTCTGTTTGTCATGTCATTTTTATTCCATTTGGAAAAAGAGTTCATTTTAAAAAATCTCCCTTCCCCCTGACCCTTGTGTGTTGTTAAACTGAAAATTGCAAACTATAGGCAAGGAATCTTTATTTTCTACAGCACCCTTGATGTGCCGAAATGCTGCCCACAACAGTGTTCCTGTGGAACAGCACAAGGGTAATTAAGTCTCTTCATTACACCTGGTTGGGTCAGTGTGGCCTCAGCAGGACTCCGCTAGCGAAATGTGCACTTATAACAACTATAACAAATGTGATTGATAAGATCATGGAGAAGGACAAGCAAGGAGGGGAGGGAAGTATAGCAGAGGCTCTAGAATTATTGACCACCCTATCAGGGAGATCTCTAGGCATTACATATAGTATCGTGTCAAACCTCATTATAACATAATTTAGCCGAAACGTGATAACAGTATCCATACATGGGTTTTCATTTGGTGTACAAATGAGTTCTTTTTTAAAGCCCTTGTAGAATATGATCAAAATAGTTTCTGACATGCTAAATTGTTCGGGTGTTTTTATAATGATTTCAAATTAATTATAAATCAGGGTCAGCTTGGTGGTTTGCTGGTTGTGCTGCACACCACCATGCGGAGGACCTGGGCTTGATTCTTGGATTAGAACCTTTCTTCCTTGGGTTGGCCGGGGGCGAGGATGCCACGGACACAGTACGCACAGTCCATAGTGGGAGTGGGGGAACGTGTCTGTCCTTGTGCAGTGGCGACACCTAGAGGTCTGATTAAAGGCACATTGTTTCAGAATTCCAGAAACAGCCCTGGAGTAGAGGGGAAAATCCCTGAAGGTGCTGTATTCCAGCTCTAGATCCAACTGAGCTGGACGCACAAAGAAGTAGGAGGAACTGCCATTCTGCTTCTCTCCTCACACTCCCTCCTATGTCCCTGCTAAAAAAGAAAGACTATAAACCACATGAAATAAATCTGTCGTACGTTTAGCCACTAGACACTGATTGTGGTTTATCCAAAGCTTTTATTATTAAAAAACACAGGCAGCAATGATCTGGGAATAGATTTTCACAAAAAAAAAAATTAGTCTTCAGCCTCACCTAAAAGAAATATGTTGCACACTTCAGTCATGAGTACAAAGTGCAATTTTGTAATTCTATTCAGAAGGGCTGAGGATTTTCTTAGTTAACTAAAACATTTACAACAGATTCCTGCTGGTGCTTGGTAGAAAGTTTCTATGGGATGCGGGGGAGGGGGAGTGGGAGTGGAATGGGCTTGTTGGGAATAACAATTATACCACTGCCCTTGGGAAAGATCTCTTTTGTTGTTGTTGTTGTTGTTAACTTTCCCTTGTACCTCTGTATCCCTATCACTGTCCACTAGAGAATTGCCCTGTTCCTTGCTGTCCATGTGCTGGAAGGGTAGCCTCTTTCGAGACTGAACCCTTCAGTGCACCAGCAGGAATCATCCATGCAGTGGGCAGCCATTAGACACACACCCCTCCAGGGAGCAAGTGCATCACCTCCATGATGCAACTGATACCTGAGGAACAGGAGATTGGGCATTGCCACCAAGCCACACAGATGATGTGGAAGGGAGGCAAATGGCAACCCATTATTCCATGTTCCTGTCTGTGAATATATGTTTAGCCCATAAGATTGTCATTGAACAGTGTTTGTTAAAAATAGTTCTGTTTTTTTCAGTGATGGATCGTTCCCCTATGACTCGGTTCCTTGGCAACAAAACACCAACCAACCACCAGGTTCTTTATCAGTAGTCACAACAGTATGGGGCGTGACTAATACCTCCCAAAGCCAGGTAAAACATTTTTTTATATATATACATAATACATTGTTGTCTTTTCTAATTCTGTTTTCGCAGGTTTATGGAAGTTGTAGAAATATGGTTGTGTGTGTTCATATTCTATTGAATCATAACATATTCCATTTAAGGGCCTACTTTCAAAACTATAGTAAGGTTTTGAGGTTAACTTACTGTAATTGTCAACATTTAATGCACAGTAACTGCAAAACCTCTATGTTAACTGTTGAGGCATTCCCAGCATCTTCCCACAGAGAAAAGTGATTTAGCTGTTGATCTTTTGCTAATTGTACCACATTATCCACTGTGTTAAGTTAATTGTAAGATACAGTCCCCAACCCATTCTCTGTTAACTGTTCATAAGCAGTGGAAAGGAGTGGGCCACTCTCAACGCCCAACATAGTATCAGCGACCAGAGAGCTTGGGGGTGAGGCTAGAGATTGGTTTGTTTGGCCCTTCCAACTAAAAGGATATTCTGCTGCTCCTGCTGTTGATATGTTGCTTTGTTAACTGCTAGAACATGTTAATTGCCATGTTAACAGCTAATGCAGATTAGTTAATAGGCCCTTTAGTCCTAAGGTTCACCTCCATTATCAGCATCAAGTTGTTCTTTAGTATATTGATGCTGTTACTGACAAACTAGACTTCTCATTTTCTCCCATTTCACACAGGCACTATTGGTCTGCCATATGCTTTTCACAGCCTCTCTGGGCAGAAGGGCTATATAATTGATAGTTTAGTTTTGGTTTGGGGCATGCCTTTCTCAAAGATGTGTTACAAAGTTCAGGAATTTGGACTTCACTGTCTATAACATGCAGCATGTACAGACATCCAATCACAGCCAAATAACACACAACACAGCAAAAGCCACAGCTTTATTCAACCCCGGGGGATTCACCCTTATGTTTAAGTAATTGAACAAGTCAATTATTTCTACCTTTGCCATTCCACTATAGTATATGCAGTCAAGTACAAGATTAGACAGTACCGTCATAATCTTTACAAATTTCACATCGAAAATATAAGCCATCCAAAGGTCATACATTTACTAGTTGATTTTTTCCAGGTCTGTAGCGGTAATATCACGGGTATATCCACGGGAGACATATGTGTTAGGCGGTGAGAGTCTGATAGGTACGGACGGGGAGAGGGATCTTGGGGTGATAGTATCTGAGGATTTGAAGGCGATGAAACAGTGTGACCAGGCGGTGGCTGTATCTAGAAGGTTGTTGGGCTGTATAGAGAGAGGTGTGACCAGCAGAAGAAAGGGAGTGTTGATGCCCCTGTATAAGTCGTTGGTGAGGCCCCATCTGGAGTATTGTGTTCAGTTTTGGAGGCCGTATCTTGCTAAGGATGTAAAAAGAATCGAAGCGGTGCAAAGAAAAGCTACGAGAATGGTATGGGATTTGCGTTTCAAGACGTATGAGGAGAGACTTGCTGACCTGAACATGTATACCCTGGAGGAAAGGAGAAACAGGGGTGATATGATACAGACGTTCAAATATTTGAAAGGTATTAATCCGCAAACGAACCTTTTCCGGAGATACGAAGGCGGTAGAACGAGAGGACATGAAATGAGATTGAAGGGGGGCAGACTCAAGAAAAATGTCAGGAAGTATTTCTTAACGGAGAGAGTGGTGGATGCTTGGAATGCCCTCCCGCGGGAGGTGGTGGAGATGAAAACGGTAACGGAATTCAAACATGCGTGGGATAAACATAATGGAATCCTGTTCAGAAGGAATGGATCCTCAGGAGCTTAACCGAGATTAGATGGCAGAGCCGGTAGTGGGAGGCGGGGCTGGAGGTTGGGAGGTGGGGATAGTGCTGGGCAGACTTATACGGTCTGTGCCAGAGCCGATGGTGGGAGGCAGGGATAGTGCTGGGCAGACTTATACGGTCTGTGCCAGAGCCGGTGGTGGGAGGCGGGGCTGGTGGTTGGGAGGCGGGGATAGTGCTGGGCAGACTTATACGGTCTATGCCAGAGCCGGTGGTGAGAGGCAGGGATGATGCTGGGCAGACTTATACGGTCTGTGCCAGAGCCGGTGGTGGGAGGCGGGGATAGTGCTGGGCAGACTTATACGGTCTGTGCCCTGAAGAGCACAGGTACAAATCAAAGTATGGTATACACAAAAAGTAGCACACATGAGTTGTCTTGTTGGGCAGACTGGATGGACCGTGCAGGTCTTTTTTTCTGCCGTCATCTACTATGTTACTATGTTACTGTAGCAGTAATATCCGAGAACCTGGATCATCCATGTTCAGTATTTCAAATCCAATTCTTATTTGACTGGAATTCTTAAGGGCTTAAAACCCCAATCACTAAAAGCTGCAACAAACCGCTTCCCTCAAACCCTTATAAAAAATTACAAAAATGGGGCAGGAGGGGCGGAAAAACCTTCTCCTTCCCTACAAAACCCAAACTGAAATAAAACCCCACCAATTCATCCAGGCAACTGTTGGACACAACTCCACCAATCAACCATCTGCTACCTTCTGATTCTGCCTTAACAATTATGGCTGCATATTCCTGATGTGCAGGTCTATGTTAGACAGCCCAAGATCAATCTGGGGCTTTATGCTTATTGGCAGTATCTATCAGTAACAACATTTCCTGTCTTACATACTCAATCATCTATCCCCTCACATCCCTCATGTCTTCTATAGATACCCAGGGAGAAGCACTATCTTGGAGCTAAGAATAACTCTCCAGTTTTCACTCTTTTATGTTCCACTTGACCGTATAGGACAGTAAAGAGGAAATGAACTTCCATTGCACAGAGAAGTGTAACTTCTTGGTGACTGAAACAGTGAAGTCTGATTCATAGCATTTCCCATTTTTTCTTTAAAAAAAGGAGGGGGCTAATTTCAGTCAGATGTAGACTGTTACTTTTCAGCAGTATTATGTAATTAGTTAGTCCAATAAAAAAGGTATCATCTTATTTTCTTTTCTATGTTTTATTTTACTTCTATTGATTACCAGCAGAAGGATAAATCTAGTGCCATTATGCAGTGTTATTTTTAAGGATATGATTCATTAAAATCTTTTCCCTTAAAGACTGAAAGAGGAGAAATCCATAGTGAATTAGCTCCCATGTCTTTTCTTTGCAAAATTTCCACTTTCTTAATTCTCTCGCCAGGTGCTGGGGAACCCTATGGTAAACGCCAACAACCCAATGAACCCAGCAGGAAACCCCATGGCATCTGGGATGAATACTAGCAATCCAGGCATTAACTCACCTCAGTTTGCTGGGCAGCAGCAGCAGTTCTCAACAAAAACTGGCTCCAATCAACCTTATATGCAACAGGGCATGTACGGACGACCCAACTACCCTGGAAGTGGCGGATTTGGTGGCAGGTAAGAGAAAGTTGATTATTTGAATAAAGTACGATGAATTGAAAAACAAAGTTATAGAACATTACATTTTTAACAATGGTGATTTTAAGGCCCATTTTGCATAAGTTGTTGATGAAGAGATTGGAAACATCCGTATTGGAACATTCACAATTTCACCAGTATTTTACATAAGGCTATGCCAAACGCTGAGCCTTTTGTAGAATACTCAGATGGATGTTGGGAGATGCATGTGTATTTGCAGGCACTTACAGGGCAAGAAGCAATTTTGAAAGACTATACCTGGAAACAAAGAGCGGTGTCAAAGGGCACTGTTACATGTAGGTCCTTGATCTCAGACAACTGCGTGTATAAATGGAGGCAATTAACGTTCAAATTTACCATAAGGGTTTTTGTTCTTTTTCAACATTTGATGCAAAAAAATAGAGGATTGAAGGGATTTAATCTCTTCATACCTTGTGTAGAGCACTGACCAAAATGAGCAGTGTTTAAAAGTATATATGTGCTTCCTGGCTGGTGCAGAAACTGATGGGGAAATGTGTTTACATATGCACATATTCATATTGTAAGATGGGGAAATATACACATACATTTTTAGCCTACTCAAAACGTGCCCCCTCAGTTTCTCTGGTTTTCAACCGTCTCCATGTGTAGTGGACATTTACACATATAGGACTAGATTCTGTATATCACACCGAGATTTCCGTACGGAAATCGAAGCATATTCTGTAAAGTATGCTTTAATTCAGGCATACTTTAGAGAATATTCTGAGTACCGGTCCACGTGACTAAATTTCATTGCGGTCAATTGCGCCAAGTAAAACCTGGTGTAAATCCTGACACCTAAATGAGACGCAGAGCCGGGTGTATTCTATAACAATGCACATAGATTTTAGAAACGCCCATGACCCGCCCATTCCATGCCCATACCCACACCTACTTTTCAACTATGTGACTTATATTTATGCGCACCACATTACAGAATACACTTTAACACCAATTAGTGCTGATAATTGGTTAACATCCAGTTATCAGCGCTGATTAGCTTGTTAACTAATTAAGTTATACACATTGTTATAGAATACGCTTCAATTTCCGTGCAGAAATCTCAGCGTGATATACAGAGTCCCAGGGATAGCTTATCTACATGTGTAAACACTACTGTTCATCCATAGAATTGCTTTTAAAAGGACCTCTTTTTAGACAGAATAAGTCGGTGCCCATTTTAAGATTTAAAAATTCACCTGACCCCAGATGATGATGGAAATAAAATAGACCACTAATATTCTCTCCCCTTTTTATCCAAAGCATGAATGCATTAGCACCAGAGGTAGTGACAACAGTAGCAGTAGTCACACAATTCCATGGTCTTCAATGTACACTCACAGACCCTAGTACTCTCAAGAGTTTCCAGACTAACAGGAGTCCTCTGTAGGAGAAGGGAGAGAGCCATTGAATATTCACTGATTTGCAGTCCTATACTGACTGCTATTATTAAGCCACGGTGGAAGTCAAGAGGGAGGGGCAAGAGGGTTTTCTGATTCTATCCATTGATATGACCCCATTTAGGATACCAGCCCATAGGTTTGGGAACAACTTGTTGAAAAGCTTCAAATCTTTTATATGCCATGATCCAACTTTTGATATTGTTTTGTAACTCTATTTTTGCCACATCATGGGGCTCTTTTACTGAAGTATTTAATGCAAAAATTAAGGTGGTGCTGCCCTACATTTAGTGCACAGGACACACATTTAATTCACTGCCATTGTGTTACCTGCATGTTACCTCTGTGCTTTCGGCCTGGGCATGTAATGCATGGCCATGCATTAACAGCTGACAGCTACCCGTGAGAGCAGTGCTACCAGTTCACGCCTTCCACAACAGAGATCCAACCACCCCGATTGCTGATTGTAACCCCCCAACAGAAATCTAACCCCCAATCACCAATTGTAACCCACCTGACAGAAACGAGACCCTTCCAATCACCAGTTGTAACCCACCCAACAGAGACCCATCATCCTATAACACACCCAGCGGAAATGCAACCCTTCCAATCACTAGTTGTAACACACCCGACAGAAACGTAACCCACCCAACAGAGACCCAACATCCCAATCACCAATTGTAACACCCCAACAAAGAATCAATCCCTTTTTCAGCGACCTGACCCTGAAAGAAACCCTGAATCCTCCCAAACAACAACCCTAGAGCCCCACCCTCATGACAGCCCCAACACCCTCTTTTAGAAACTAGGTCCCAGCAGAACCATCCCACCCCCTTCCCTAAACCCTGCCACCCACAAACCCTCCCCCCCGGAACTTAAAAGGAGACTACATTTGATGGCCTAGTTGACACAGACGGCAGTAATCCTCCTCCGCTGCCGCTGGGGTCAGCATCCAGTTTCCTAGCAGTAGTCACACAGTACTACTTTGTATGGCCATTTTTCCATATAAGGGAAAAATTTCCTTTTGTTCCATGGCCTTTGTTCTGGGACCTCATTTGGTTGTCCCTAATGACTAGCAGGCCACATTTCTCAAAGCTATACCCCAATAGCTGACCTTAGAGAAGTAGGCATGTCAAAACTTAGCTATCAGGACTATGAAGCTGTTGATTGCTAATCTTGGATCTGGCTCCTTAAAGACTGGCAAAGCTGCAGATTTAATGTTCAGTCCACACATTAACTAATCATTAATGTATTGACACTGCTTTGCCTTGGGATGCTAAGTATGGACTGTCCTTCCTTTAAAGTCTGTTTGGCGAATAGGGCTCAACTCGTGCTTTTATTGTTTGTATTCTATTGTTAATTTTCTTCTTTTTTTATTTTTTTAAGAGGAAAAAAAAGGTTTCTATCACAAAAGATTTTTTTTCTTATTCATGTTTATCTTATTTTTCCTCTACTGTTTGATGATAGCCATCAGTAAAGAAATCTGTGTGCGAGTCCATTGCACCTACTTATTGGAAAAAACAAAATAACTTATCTATAATGAGTGTTCTCTAATGACATCAGTGTGGCAAGCAAAAAAATCCAAACAAATGTGACTAGAGAGCAGATCTCAGCCTCTTTCTGTTTTTCATCAAGCAATAAAATCCATCCCTTTTCCCTTGGGGGAGTTATTCTTTAATCCTTTATGTTTCAATTTTTTAATTGGCGATACAACAAAATTGAACATACTATAAACAGAAAATGTGAAAATGGCAAATACCACTGTCTTATTAAAATAAGTATGGACAAGACAATTGTACTATCAACCCTTCCCCACCCTCTCTATTATCTACTGTACAACTAAATGATTAATGAAGTTACAAAGTATATAATGAGAGACCTGCAGGAATGAAATACCATCTCCTTAGCTTTTTTTAATCCTTTATATCTACAGTTAGCTAACCAATCAACCAAGCTGCTGCAGGTTTAGTAACATGCAACAAACCCCACACATTCCTAAGAAAATCTGGAAGGATCCTCCATTTTGGCATAAGATGGAGTCACATGACCCATGTATATAGCTCACTGTACTGTTGTTAACAGATGCTAACTACTGCAAGTAAGTAAATTTGGGGCCCTTTCTATAAAATGCATTAGGGGTCCTTTTACTAAGCTGTGATAACAAATGGCCTTAGCACCTTTATGCACATTCCCGCACTCCAAGGCCATTTTTCCGTGGCCATAAGAAAATCTCAATTTTCTATTTATTTCATTAATGGCCAATCGCTAATATTTGTGTTAGCGTGCATCCATTAAAAAAAATTATCGCATGAGCACTTACCGCCACCCATTTTGTAGGCAGCAAAGTCTCCTGTCTTATCTATATCAGCTAGCACATGGTAGTGTAGATGTGATAATTGTTCACTGCAGGAATGCCCACTCTCTACCACTTACACGCCCCCTAAAAATACAAAAAAATATATATATATCTAGGCTGTGCTAGCGCATGCAAATGCAAAAACTAACATGAGACACTTTAGTGTGTCCTGCACTAAGCATGCTTGCCACATAACACTGCTTAATAAAAGGCCCCTAAGTGGTTAACATGCAAATTAGCACGGTAACTGTTACCAGACAAGCATGGCAACTGATAGTGCAGTGTCATGGCAGCACGCATTAATTCAAGTGTTAACTGCATGTTGTGTCGGGGAGGGAACTAGGTTGGTCATGGGCAGAGAATTTGCATATTGCAGTTAGCAGGCAGTACTTAACCACACACTGTCACTTGTGCAATTTGAGTTCAATTACTGTCTCCTCAAGAGGAAGCACTAAGCAGGGCCACTGAGGGGACAAGGGAGGGGGCAAAATTCCTCAGGCCAAGCCTTTGTCTCTCTCCTTCTCCTGTCGGGACCCAGATGATTGCGTTAATGTGATAACCCAGTCCCGGCACACAGAAACAGGAGAGAGACAGACCCCGGTGTCAGGTCCCTCTTGGAGGCCAGGGAGGAGCAGATACACTGATGCAGGAATATAGAAGGCAGGGGGTGATGGCAGCCTGAGTGAGCAATGGGTGGCGGCAGCGACATCCCAAGTGTGGGGTGGCGACAGCTGCGGTGGCCCTGCCCCGGGCCCGGCTCTATCTCTCGGAGGCCCTGGCACTAAGGATTTGTTTTACTAAGCCGCAGTAGTGATTCCCGGCACGGCAAATGCGATGAAGCTGATAGGAATTGAATGGGCTTTGTCGCATTTGCCATGCGTGAATTACTACCGTGTCTTAGTAAAAGGAGCGCTGAGTGCATGTGCACAAGTAGCAGCCAGGTTTAATGCACGCTACTGAACACTTCTGCGCCATAACTGCAGAGGACATGTTGGGTACATCCCCAACGATTATTGTACAGCCTTTGCATTTATGCTGTCGTGGCACAAAATCAACAGGCTTTAGTAAAAATGCCCCTTTGTTCTCTGTAAACCTTTGCAGATATTTTTCACATGTTCCTGAAATTTTACATATTCTTGAAAGAAAGACAACCAAGCATAGGCGGTCGTTGGCCCAACTGTTTGGGGAGGCTAAAGGGGGCAGGGTTAGGGGTTGGGCCAGGGGTGGAGCTTAAATCCATAATTGTCTGATAATGCACAGAAAAAAAAATAAATAAAAATAAAAGTCACAATACCTCTTATTAAATTTATATATTAAATATGTATCATATGTCAAAGAATAAAGTGGTTGCTCAAAGCATATACTAACCACAATCGCTCAACTGCAAAACACTATGCACATCTTTGTGCAAAAACACACTCAGAACCTTACTGTACTATAAATATTACACTGGGCAGAACCTAATTCACCATTAGGGGCTTATAGCCCATTTAGTTATGTTTAAACAAAAGAGATCTGCATTAAAAAAATATTTATTTTTATTTAGATCTATAAAACCATTGTCCCTGAAACATGCCTAAAAACAGAATAATCCAGTTGTGTAACTAAAATGTAAATTACTACAAATGAGATTACGTTAAAATGTGCATCCATGTGCCCCAGTGAAAGGTGAGTTTAATTCTACTTCCATTTAATTTCAATATATTCTATCATCTTTATAACACCAGCTTCCCAAGGCAGAGTACAACAACAGTTAAGATAAACTCATCAGGAAACAGGATATCCTCACTTAAATCTTGGTCATATGTATTGTATAGAAGAACAGTGAAGGAAAATGAGCACAAACTACAGAGTTTATAATTGCTTTTTCTACCAGCTGCAGTAATTTTTTAAGCCGTTTTATTTCCTTTCTCCTCCAGTTTTTAAGGCATTGCCTATTAACAGAAATAGCTTTAGCTTTGTTACGGATCAACAATAAGGAACGACAACGTGGATGCAGTAGTTCTTAAGTTTGCTTGTTTTGTTTGGGGAGAAGGCAGTGACGATGACGGCTATGCGGGGGAAACACATTAACCAAATTGGCTTCCTTGCTTACTTACTGGTCTAGAAAGGCTCACTTCCACTCGTCTATTAAACCTCCTTGGGCAGCTCTCCCCCCCGGAGTCTTGCATCTTTCTCCCTGTTTCTTCTGCTGCCTGCTGTCTCCCGTCGTCATTTTTACTGACCTGAAGAGTTCTCCCTCAGCACCAGCGATTCAGAGTCAGCCTTCTGCCAGCGTCGGGGCTTCTCCTCAGGCGTGTCCTGGACTCCCGCCTACTCTAACGCAACTTCCTCTTTTCCGCAGAGGTAGGACTCGGAGTGAGATGCGCCTGAAGAGAAAGCCCCGACACTGGCAGAAGGCTGACTGTGATTGAATCACCGGTGCCGAGGCAGAACTCTTCAGGGCAGTAAAAATGACGACGGAGATGGCGGGCAGCAGAAGAAACACAAGGAGATGGTCACGATTGGGCTGGGGAGGCTTAGCCTCCCCAAGCCTCTTATACGGGGCGCCTATGCAACTAAGGGCGTACATTTGTTCTTGTTTCTACTACTACTACTATTTAGCATTTCTATAGCGCTACAAGGCGTGCGCTGCACAAACATAGAAGAAAGACAGTCCCTGCTCAAAGAGCTTACAATCTAATAGACAAAAAATAAAGTAATCAAATCAATTAATGTGTACAGGAAGGAGGAGAGGAGGGTAGGTGGAGGGCGAGTGGTTACAAGTGGTTACGAGTCAAAAGCCATGTTATTTCAAATGACAGGAAGTTTTTTTCCCCTGTGTCATCAGTTGTGATGAATGGTCTAAGGTTTGGCAATTAAAATTCAATGCGAAGAAATGCAAAGTGATGCACTTAGGGAGTAGAAATCCACGGGAGACGTATGTGTTAGGCGGGGAGAGTCTGATAGGTACGGATGGGGAGAGGGATCTTGGGGTGATAGTATCTGAGGATTTGAAGGCGACGAAACAGTGTGACAAGGCGGTGGCCGTAGCTAGAAGGTTGTTAGGCTGTATAGAGAGAGGTGTGACCAGCAGAAGAAAGAGGGTGTTGATGCCCCTGTATAAGACATTGGTGAGGCCCCACCTGGAATATTGTGTTCAGTTTTGGAGGCCGTATCTTGTTAAGGATGTAAAAAGAATTGAAGTGGGTGCAAAGAAAGCTACGAGAATGGTATGGGATTTGCGTTACAAGACGTATGAGGAGAGACTTGCGGACCTGAACATGTATACTCTGGAGGAAAGGAGAAACAGGGGTGATATGATACAGGCGTTCAAATATTTGAAAGATTTTAATCTGCAAATGAACCTTTTCCGGAGATGCGAAGGCGGTAGAACGAGAGGACATGAAATGAGATTGAAGGGGGGCAGACTCAAGAAAAATGTCAGGAAGTATTTTTTCATGGAGAGAGTAGTGGATGCTTGGAATGCCCTCCCGTGGGAGGTGGTGGAAACGAAAACAGTAACGGAATTCAAACATGCGTGGGATAAACATAAAGGAATCCTGTTCAGAAGGAATGGATCCTAAGGAGCTTGGCCGAGATTGGGTGGCAGAGTCGGTGGCGGGAGGCTGGGATGGTGCTGGGCAGACTTATACGATCTGTGCCAGAGCCGGTGGTGGGAGGCGGGACTGGTGGTTGGGAGGCGGGGATAGTGCTGGGCAGACTTATACGGTCTGTGCCCTGAAAAGGAGAGGTACAAATCAAGGTAAGGTATACACAAAAAGTAGCACATGTGAGTTTATCTTGTTGGGCAGACTGGATGGACCGTGCAGGTCTTTTTCTGCCGTCATCTACTATGTTACTATGTCATCAGTTGTGTACCCTATTTTGCAACAGTGCACCCTATTGCTTTGTATGGCATACTATTGAAAACATTTCCCTGAAAATGATTTTAAAAATTTCGCAAGTTGATACAATCAGTGATACTAAGCCATGTAGACTACTGGAACGGAATTTATGCAGGATGCAAAGAACAAATTATAAAGAAACTTCAGACCGCTCAAAACACAGCAGCCAGGCTTATATTTGGAAAAACACGATTCGAAAGCGCCAAACCCCTCCGAGAAAAACTGCACTGGCTCCCAATCAAAGAACGTATTGCTTTCAAAATCTGCACCCTGGTTCATAAAATTATCTACGGCGAAGCCCCGGGATACATGACAAACCTCATAGACCTACCAACCAGAAACACAACAGGATCAACATGAACATACCTAAATCTCCACTACCCAAGCTGCAAAAGACTCGAATACAAATCAACCTATGCGTCCAGCTTTTCCTACATAAGCACACAACTATGGAACGCATTACCTAAAGCCATGAAAACAACTTATGATCACCTAAACTTCCAGAAATCATTAAAAAAATAACCTGTTCAAAAAGGCATACCCTACCGACCCAACTTTTAAATGCCTGTACCCTGCAACACAACAAAACCAAAGCTTGTAATGGACATATAATAACTCTTCCTCTCCATGATTCTCTTCCTCTCTACGATTCCCTAATGAGTCTGTACACACGAACCTTATTCTACCACTACATTACTGTATTTGTTCATACCGGAATTGGCGAACGCCTTTATGGTACTATGTAAGCCACATTGAGCCTGCAAATAGGTGGGCAAATGTGGGATTCAAATGTAACAAATAAATAAATAAATCCTGTAAACCAGGCTTGTCCAAGTTCAGTTTTTGAGGGAGGCAAGCAGATCATGTTTTCAGGATAACCCCTAATGAATATGCATAGATCTGCATAAGGTGGATGTAGTGGGCATGCAAATTTTTCTCATGAATATTCATTAATACCCTGAAAACATAACCTATTTGCAGCCCTTGAGGACTGTGCTTGGTTAAGCCTGCTGTAAACAATGTAGAAATTTAACAAAAAACCCTTTTGGTCTGCATGAATCTAAAAACAGCAGCTTTGTGTTCTCATGTTATGGTACACACGGCCAGTCATTCAACACACACTCTCCACTCTCACCCTGACCCTCTACCTCTTAATTCTCATACCATAATTTCCCATCCTTCACGTATTAGGCTCACCTTGTATGCCCCAACCCCAAACAGCAACATGAGCAAAATGTATTTGAAAAGAGAAACTTGTTTATGTGGATAAATGCAGCCTCTGCCAAATCAATGTACATAACAGCAAAATATTGCACATAAACTAACAAACATTCAAGTATACAAATAATGCAGTTAGTTATTCAATAAGAATCATAGGCTAGCTTTTGAGAGATGGCTGAACATACACGTGGCTCACAGTTTGTATGTCTCATGTAACATCCAGTGAAGTTGGGTACCCCTACCCGGACTAGACGCCCCTATATCAATGATGGACGGCCTTGAGGTGTCTGTTCCTAAGCAGCTATCTTGTGGTGTACCTCAGGCTCTGCCCTTTCTCCAATTTTATTTAATATTTTTTTAAAGTCCATTGTGCGTAATTCAGAAATGTGGGATTAGTCCCTATGTCTGTGCGGATGACTTTTTTTCTGTTGGGACTTGTTTCAGTACAGACTATGCTATAACAAGTTTGCAGTGTTGGAAGCAGTGACTATATGGTTGCGTACTGCTTGGATAGAAACATAGAAACATGACAGCAGATAAAGGTCAAATGGTCCTTGTAGTCTGCCCATCCTCTGTAACCCCTACCTCTTCCTTTTCCTGAGCGATCCCACGTGCTTATCCCATGCCTTCTTAAATCCCACATGCTTATCCCATGTCCTCGACGCCACCATTCCATGTTCCACTACCCTTTCCATGAAATAATAGTTCCTTAGATTTCTCCTAAGCCTATTCCCTCTTAACTTCATCGTATGCCCCTCTTTCCAGAGTTTTCCTTCAGTTGAAAAAGGCTCACGTCCTGTACATTAATGCCCTTGAGATATTTAAATGTCTCTATCATATCTCCTCTCTTTCAGTGTATATATATTGACGTTCATAAGCCTGTCCCTATATTTTTTGTGTTGAAGATCGCTTACTAATTTTGTTGCCACCCTCTGGATGGGGTTGAACAAGACTGTTGGGTGACAGGGAAGAAGGTTCTCCTGAGTGTTTCTGTGACATTGGATTAGTTGATACATATAAAATATTTGAGAGCAAAAGCATAGCCAGACCTTGATTTTTTTTTTTTTTTTTTTTGGGGGGGGGGGGGGGGAGGAGTCTGAGTACAAAGTGGGGGTGGCACATTTTGCCTACCTCCCTGCTGCTCTCCGCCCCTGCCTCACCTCCACATATCTGGGCTGGCAGGGGCCCCCAAGTCCCACCAGTAGAGGCCTTCTTGTGGTGATACTTGACATCTCGCTGCCTGCCCTGCTTTCCCGCCCTGGCACACATGCTCAGTTTTAGTGAAATTGAGCGTACGCAAAGCTCTCGCGTTCTCAAAGCTCTCGCGTTCTCAATTTCATTAAAACCCAGCATGCGCGTGAGGGAGGGGGAAGCAGGGTAGGCAGTTCGCTGCAGGAAAGCTTTTGCTGGCAGGGCTTGGGGGCCCCTGCCAGCGCCCAGGTATGTGGGAGTGTTTTGATTGAATTTCATTTGACTTTTTTTGCCCATGTTGCTGATGTAGCTCGTAAGGGTTATGCCGCAATACATAAATTGAGGGCTTTTAGGAATTATTTTGATGAGAAGTCTTTTTTTATATTGGTACATTCTTTATATCACAGATTATGCAATTTTGATAGGAATCATAGGAGCCAACTTTTCAAAATGATTGGGGGTGCTGAAATTTTTTTTTTTTTTTTTACAGGTGGTGCATTCCCCCCCTCTCCTCTCCCCATTCATATCCAGCAATTCTCCTCTCTCCCCTAACCTCCCCTCTTATCCATGTCCAGCGAATACTCCTCTCTCCCCTGCCCTCCCCTCTCATCCATCCATGTCCAACAAGTCTCATCTCTCCCCTGCCCTCTCATCCATGTCCAGTGATTTCTCCTCTCTCCCCATGTCCAGCGATTTCTCCTCTCCCCTCCATGTCCAGTAACTCGCCCCAAACACCACCTGCCCCTTTTCAGCCCCCCATCTCCTTCAAGTTCCAGGCCCCCCTCTCCTCTCCTCCGAGTTCCAGGCCCCCCTCCTCTCCTCTCCTCCGAGTGCCAGCCCCCTTGTCCTCCGAGTGCCAGCCCCCCTCTCCTCTGAGTGCCAGTCCCAACCCCAGCCCAACCTTTTCTCCCACAACAGTCCTCCGTCCTCGCCTTCCTGTCACCCAGAATTTAAAACTCATTTTTCCTCTGGTCCCGGCAGCAGTGAAAGACGAGCAGTCTCGGCTTCAGTCTTCCCTTCTCTCTCAGCTCTGGTCCTGCCCTATCAGAAATAGGAAATGAGGGTGGGACCAGAGCTGAGAGAGAAGGGAAGGCTGAAGCCGAGCCTGCTCGCCTTTCACTGCTGCCGGGACAAGAGGTAAGATGAGTTTTAAATTCTGGGTGGCAGGAAGGTGAGGATGGAGGACTGTTGAGGGAGAAGAGAGCGGGCAGGTCAGGCGGGTTAAAATATTGGGGGTGCTCGAGCACCCACGGAGTTGGCATCCATGGTAGGAATAACGAGTGCAAATTTGAAAGAAATTATAGATCCTGCAGAATACTGCAATACGGATTTTGGGGCGGATTCAAAAATTTGATCATAGTGCAAATACAAAGGTGTAATATCATTGGTTGCCAGTGGATTATAGGATCCTTTTTAAATTGGTGGCCTTTACGTACCAGATTTATTATGAACATGTCCTTTCCACCCTGGCTACATAGTTAACACCATATGTTCCTGCTTGCAATTTGCGTTCTATGAATGCATTGCTATTTGAATTTCCTTCATTAGCCAAAGCTTGTTTGGCTATGACTGTAAAAGGGACATTTTTTAATGTGGCTCCTGTACTTTGGAATGCGCTTCCACAGTTCCTGCGCTGAGCAGTCTCTCCCGCATTTTAAACATCTTTTAAAAGCACATTATTATGTAGTTGCATTTGATACTGCTCCCCTCCCCTTGAGGATTACTGGGTCTGATGCTGTGTGCACTTATTGCTGATTATTTTTGATGATTACTATGTTTGTTTGCTTTTTTAAGTGTACTTTACTATCATGTATTGGAGTTATTTTCTTTTTCTATTTGTTTTAATTTTTAATTGTACACTGCTGTGATTTCAAGTGAACTTCAGCGGTATATCAAGATTAATAAACTATATAGGGTCAGGCTGTGAGAGCCTGCCCTATGCCAGTTAATGGAGTTAGTGCTTGTAAATTCTTGGCCTATTGGACCTTTCACAGTGCTAATACAGTACATCCTTCTTTCTTCTCCAAATCAGCACTGTTCTAAGTTTTTCCCATGGCCATTTCTTAAATATCTGCTGTACCTCATATGTGTTGCTGCATACCCAAGTCCAGACATCCCCCTGCCTTTTGGCTGCGACAAAAATTCTTACTAGCCCCTCAATGTATAACCAATACTCGAAGCCCTGACCTTATTTTTAGGTGGGGTGCTTGCAGCCAGCCAGCAAAATGGGATGACCCTTCCCTGCCTAACTTCCCATATTTCAAATTCTTAATCCCCACCCATTGTATACCTTGTCAATGTACACCCATCCCTTCCTAACTCCCCTCCCCCTTTTACCAGTACCACCAGTTCCTTCTGAAACCACCCTTGAATTAAAAAAAAAAAAAAAAAACCTCCCCGCACTGGTCTCAGTCTGGTTGTGCCTTCCTTCCTAAAGGGTGCAGTCGGGTCCTAAAATTGGTAAACTGTGTGATGTTTGCTTGTCTTTGCTATGTAAATACTCAATCTAGGCCTTATTTTCAAAAATAATTCCTTCTTTTTTTGCCCATAGAAAAATATATTTTGAAAATAAGGGCCAAAATAACATTTTTTTTAATTGTACCTTTTTAAAAAATCTTTCCAATAGTTATCCTGGTGGTCCAAATAACCCAGCGGGTATGGGTATTCCTCCACATACAAGGCCGCCCACAGACTTTACACAACCAGCTGCAGCTGCTGCCGCTGCTGCGGTGGCAGCAGCAGCTGCCACAGCCACAGCTACAGCTACAGCCACGGTGGCAGCCCTTCAAGAAACACAGAATAAGGACATGAACCAGTATGGTCCGGTAAGGAAAAGGTTATATCCCTTAACTTGGCTAGAGTTGGCTAAATTCTACCTTGGAGGGATTAAAAGTTACACAGTGGTATTATGTTGTTTTCTCAGTTATGAACTGTGTGGTTAGACCTTATGGTACTTGTATATTTTAAAGCCCCTAGTTTCCTGCAAAAATTAGAAAATTGTGTGTAAGAATGTGTGACACGCTTGCATAGAACATTCAAGATGTATGTAGATAAAGCTATTTTTTCTTACAATCTTTCAGTTTTCAAAAAATTTCATTTCATAAGTAAAACTATTATCCAACCTTATTTATATGTGTCTTTGCAATTCCTTTTCTTTACTGTTTTCGTTTTTTTTTTTTTTGTTTCTTTTACTTTTCATTGCCTTATTACCTTGTTTCCTTGCTCCCTTCATAGCCCATTTTCATTATTGGCTCTATCCTGTCTCTCCTCTCCCAAAATGTCATTTTTTTTTCTCCTTCAGCTCTTTCCTTTACCAATATAAGTCTCTGCCTATCTCCTTCCCTCTGTTCCCTTGTCTGTCCGTCCTTGAGTCCCTGCTCACTGTTCTAGTCTTTGTATTACAACTTACCATTTCTGTAACACTATTTCCCTGAATTCTCTAAATATTGTCATGCCCTCTATTCTTTCCCCAGTGACACATCTTTTCCTAAACTTGCATATCTCCTACCGTCCCGTCCCCACCATGCCTCTTCTGCTCTTGTTCTCTTCCCATTCCATCATCCTGCAGATCAAAAGCAGTGGCATTGTTTAACTAACTCCAGCAAATTAATCCAAAAATGGAAAGGTGAATAGCAGTGTCAACAAATTTGTGAAAATAGGACACCTGTCCTTTATTTGAACCTCAAATATGAATGTCTTTGGACCAAACAAAACTTCTCCTGCAAAGTAATTTTTATGGTGGATAATGTTTTTTATAACAAATGTTTTAAATGTTAAAAAATATTCTGTAGTTATTCATAAGGATGTAAACATAAGGCATCGTATAATCACTGTTATTGCACTTAGATTTCACATGCGCTTGTCTTGTATATAGTTAACGAGAAAAACCTTTTAGACTGTGCTTTTGCAAGAACAAAGACATTGGTACACTGACCCAGTCAAAGAACTTATGACTAAATAATGTTCTTAATCCAAAAGGCCCTAGTACACAGGGTGCTGCCTATCTCAAGGGAAGCATTTCACCAAACATCATTTGAAAGATATATACTTCATGCAAGTGAAAACTGTCTTTGCTGGATAGTTGTTGTTCAAACATTTTTATTGATTTTAAACATGTCCAACCATGGAAAATAAAGCTCAAAACATCTTACAAGAGAGTCTTGATAATAGGTGCTGGACAGGGTATACCATAGCCAAATTCCCCTTCCCCCTACAAAGCCAGTAAATGTAGAATGTAGATATATGTATATCAGACCACAACATCCATATTGTTCCAAATAGGCAAACATATTTTCAAAAATGTATCAAAATGCCCAGATTTCTCTGCTGCAATATATTCATATTTATATAGCAAACACACGTTTAATTGTGCAGCATGCTTCCAGATTTTTTATTTTTATCTTTTTTGCTGGATATCTTTTTTTAAAATTCCTTTCACAGGATAGGAGTTTCCTTTTATCTATTCCATCTTCTTTTTCTCTCTCCTCCTACAGTGAGTATACTCTTCTCTCTCTCTCCTGTTATTTTTTTTTTTATTTGTTGCATTTGTACCCCACATTTTCCCACCTATTTGCAGGTTCAATGTGGCTTACATAGCACCATGGGGCGTAAGCCGAATCTGGTGATGAAACAAATACAGAGTGATGTGGTAGAGAATGAGATGTATGTGTTACAGACACATAATAGAATCGAGAGAAGAAGAGTCTCCCCTGACTGGTACAGTGCTGCCATGGGTGTACCCATCCCCATGACTGGTGCGGTATCACTCTCCCTCCTTTCTTCAGCTCCCCCTTCCCCGCTGCAGACCTTTAAATTTCTAGGCCAGCGTCAGCAATGTAAGCGCTGCCTTCGGTCATCTCCGGAAGCCTTCTCTGTACAGTGTTCTGCCTACACGGGAAGCTGTACAGAAAAGACTACCAGGACAGGCCAAAAGCAGCACTTAATGTTGCCGCGGGCCTGGAAGCTTGGAAACCTGTAGAACGCGGTGAGAGTGAAGAGAAGAGGGAAAGTGATACCAGACCACAGGGAGAGGGGGTTGGAGAGAGGATGATGCAATGCCAGACCAAAGGGAAAGGGAGGTAGAGAAAAGGGAGAGTGAAGCCAGGACCACAGGTGAAGGGGAAAGGGGGGGGGGGGTGGAGACAGGAAAGAAAGCGATTCCAGACCACAGGGAAAAGGGGTGGAGAGAAGAGAAGAGTGATGTGATTCCAGGACCACAAGGGAGGTGGAAAGAGTAGGGAGAGCAATGCGATGCCAGACCACAGGGGAAGGGGAACGGGGGGGGGGGGTGGAGAGAGGAAGGGAGAGAGATGCCAGTCTACAGGGGAAGAGAAAAGGGGTGGAGAGAGGAGGGAGAACGATACCAGACCAATAGGGAAGGAGGAAGCGAGAGCAAGGATGAAGAGTTGAGGAAGAGAGAGGGCAGGGAAGGTAGAAAGAAAGGTGGGATGCACGACAGAGGGTAGATTGGAAAAAAGCTGGATCTGAGGAGGAGAACGAGATGTAGTACTCTGGGGCAGAGGAGAGTAGAGGGAGATATGGTCCCCCTTCTTTCTCCCCCTCTGCTGCACTCCCACCCAGGGCTAGCAACATGGGAACAGGAGGGAAGGGATGGGGATACAAGAGGACAGATGCTGAACATGAGGCACAGAGGGGAGGTAATGGACATGAGAGGTAGGGAGCCAGAGGGAATGTTGGTGGACATGACGAGAGAAAAAAGTCAAATAGACAGGAGACAGAGAGAGGAGAGATAAAGATGGGAGAGAGGGGGAAATGCTTTAATGCATCATGTAAAAAAGAGAGAGGAGGGTGCAGGCTAGATGGAAAAGAAAGAAGGGGCAGGCAGTGGGTGGAAGGGGCAGAAAAACGGGCAGACACTATATGGAAAGGGGGAAGAGGGCAGATGCAGGAAGGAAGACATCTAGGCAGACAGTGGATGGAAGGCAGAGAGAGAGAGGGCAGACGCTTGATAGAAGGAAGAGAGTGAAGAGAAGATGAGGAAAGCAGAAACCAGAGACAAAAACGGTATATATATATTTTATTTTTTTTGCTTTAGATTAAAGTAGTATTGTAGGTGTGGTAATACATAAAAAATGAAAATAAGGTGATCTTTTTATTGGACTAATTTTAATACATTTTTGACTAACTTTCAGAGACCAAAACCCCCATTCTCAGGTCAAGACAGGATACTGTAACAGCACTATACTATACTGACCTGAGGAAGGAGGTTTTGGCCTCAGAAAGCTAATTGAAAAATATATTAGTCCAATAAAATGGTATTATCTTATTTTCCATTTTTTGTTTTATTTGTTTGTTAATTTGTAAAGTGGTGATTGGTATTTGACAGGTTTATTTTTCAAATGTACATCTGCTATCTTTATATTTTGCACAATACTAGGGGACATGTATCACTGTTTCTGTGGTGTTGCATTGTATGCAGAATCTGGCTTCTTGGAGGTTCAGTTTAGTTTTTGTCTACATATTTCTATTTTTAGTTTGTGGTTACTTATTCTTTACTGGGTGAGGATGTATCTGAGTTATATGTTTCTGAAAAAGACATAGTTTTCTTTTGGCAGGATCATCTTTACTAATCTAGGGGACCTTTACAGAGCATTCTGGGACTACTGCCGGCCCAACACAGCCGAGCATGCCACTTCCAGGGGAAAAAGAAAGCCTCCAGAAATGGCTTATATGGCGATAACAACCCGGCGGGAGCCTTTATCGCCACCTCAATGGGCTCCCTGCTGCATGGCCATGCCATTCGGTAACAGTTCTCTTACCGCATGGCCATGTGTGCTGGGGGCTTTTTTACCCATTGCGGTAAAAAGGGCCCTTTTTCCCGCAGTTTGGTAAAAGGACACCCCTAGCTTGTTGAGTTTTACACTGGGTGTATTCATATTCTAGGTCTCACTGCAATATTTAACATGCTGCCTTTTCCTAGATACACACTTGTTGTGTGACTTGTGGATTATTACTAAAAATAAGTTTTTCATCTAAAGGAGGAGGGTGTTAAAAAATTATCGGCCCTGGGTGTCAAATACACTAGGTGCACCACTGGTTTATGCTCTTGATAATAATGCAGTCCAAATCATAACTGCATTCTCATGAGGTTTTGTATTATAATGTTAGCAGCTGCATTTATAAAGTAGTTGTGAATTGGGGCAATTCTATATATGGTGCCTTAAAAGTCAGCTCTGTAAAACCATACTGTTATGTTAGTCTATAAACTATGCCTAAAGTTACACATAATTTATAGAATATGCTCACGTACTGTTCTTGCGACTAAAATTTTGGTGCGCCCATTTAGGCCACTAAAAACCAGGCCTAAATACCTTTGCCTAAGTTAGGTACAGATTGGGTGTATTCTATAATGCACATAGTTTTTTGAAATGCCCATAGCCGTGCCCAATTTTCAACTGCACACATTAGAATTTATAGTTGTGTGCACTAATTCTAATTAATGCCAATTAGTGCCACTAATTTGTTGTTAAATACCAATTATCAGCACTGATTGGATTAAGCCAAATTAGCTCACACTGTCTCTCGCTGCCTCTAGTCCCAGCGCTGATTCACAATGGCCACCGAGAGTTCAAGTGGCGGCCTTACGAGATTTCTGCAGAAGTCTTCAAGGTCACTCTCAGCGGGCATTTTGAGTCAGTGCCGGTACGGGAGGCAGCAAGACTTTCTGCAGCCGCTCCAGGCAGGAAAGAGGGGGCTCTTTCCTGCCCCAAAGAGGTCACTAGACCACCAGGGCGGTACAGGTAAGGGGAGGGGAGGGTAGGGTAGAACACCCTTAGGGGATGTGACGGGGGGGGCAGGGTGGCGGTGTGAAAGGGGTGGGGCGGTATGTGACAAGGTGGGGTGGGACGGGGTGTGGCAGGGGCGGGACATGTGTCCTCTTTTGGGGGGGAGCAAATATGGTAACCCTATCCTTGGGACTCACAAATTTATAATGTTTTCCTGTGTAAACTGTTGCTTGTGCATCTCAAGGCTGCTCCTTCCACAGTTTCCTCTCCTGTAGCTCTATATCCTGCTTCAAAATCTGCTTGACCCTCTCTTTGTATGGTTTTGAAAAGGCTAGAGATTAAAGGTTGAACAGATTGCATAAATTCTGGAAGTTGTGGTGGAATTAATTTTTTGCAATGCTGTTACCTCCAGTAGATATAGGTGTTTATAATTGCGTTTGCTATCTCTTGACATCTGTAAGGTTGTTTAATGTTGTACAGTAAACACTTAATTTGCTTTCTATTTACTTTTAGAATTCCAGTTGAATTACAAAAAAAAATTGCTGAAGACAACTGAACATGATAGAAAATGCGACATAAATCCCAAAATGAACAGTTCTCGCATTCCCCCTCCCATTTGTAATGCATGTCGCATTTTATTCTTTTTTTTTTTCTTCTTCCGTTGAAGGTGTGTTCCTCTTTCCAGATGGGTCCAACTCAAGCCTACAACAGCCAGTTCATGAACCAGCCTGGCCCTCGAGGCCCTGCCTCTATGCCTGGTGGCATAAATCCAGCAAACTTGGGAGCCGGCATGACACCTTCCAACATGAGTGTGCCACCCATGGGTATTAATCAGCCCAGGCCTCCAGGAATAAGTCCCTTCAATGCCCATGGACAGAGGATGCCCCAACAAACCTACCCAGGCCCAAGGCCGCAGTCTTTGCCCATCCAGACAATGAAGAGACCGTACTCAGGAGAGGTAAGTCCAGGCACTTTCAATATTTTAAGTTCTGCTGAATTTTTCATCAAATATGAGATCATTCTTGTTTGGAGTGAAAACCTCCCATCTGCAGATTAGATGAAGTTAGTACTCTTCCCAGAAATTTTTGTTAGGTAGGTGGGAGCAGGGGGAGTACTGCACAGTATTAGAGTTTTCTGTTAAGTTAACCGAGTGGTCAGTAAAATCAGCCAGGTAGCACACCCATTTAGAAGGTCCTGGGGAGAATATTGAGAGGCCCTTTTACTAAACTGTGTTAGGTGCTAACACGCACTTAATTCAGCAAAAATTGGCCTAAAGTGAGATGTGCTAAAGTGTTCGTTGTTAGTTTTACCATCATCCGTGCATGGTAATTTTTTTTTTTTTTTAAGAGGGTATGTCAGGGATGGAGAATGGGCATGAATGCACTAATCAGCTAACACACTGACATCACCACTGCACCAGCTGACTAGTTAGTGTTTTCATAATGTGAGAGCCCTTAGCACTTCCTAAATAGGAGGCGGTAAGTGCTCCTGTGTTAATTTTTTTTTAAGTTCCCTCATGCTAAATCTAGCACATAGTCATATATTCAAGAAATGGGAAAATGCCCATTTTAAGGGTCATGCTAGAAATGGGCTTAGCATGCCGGAAAGTCCCACATAAGGTCATGCTTTGCTCATTTGCTAGAGCAGCTCAGTAAAAGAGTCCCTGGGTGAACTGTAGCCACATTGCATTACAAGTTTCCTCCCACTTAGCTACAGCTCTGATTTTTCCCTGCTTTGGAAGACAAACTCCAGGGGTGGAAGGCTTTGCCAGGGTTCTACTTCTGTTAGTCTACATCTGGTTTTCCCAGGGTTCTACTTCTTTTGGATGAGCTATGAAGTTCCTGTATTTCCAACATGTGTTACTGGTTTTAGTAATTTCACCAATTTTCCACTGTAAATGGATGTATCCCTGCATTTCATTCTATGCAGGCAAATGAGCACCTTGTCAGATGGATGGATAATGTTCAGTCACTACCCAAATATTGTTTCTAGATCTTTTTTTTAATTAGTTAAATGTGTAATATCTGTTATTACTAAGGGGCCTGATTTTACAGCAGGGTGTCTATGTGAGGAATCCAAAAAGGCATCTATTTTAAGTGTATTTTATGAAGACAACATAGGTGCCTATGTGCCCTTATAAAACAGGCTCCCAGAAACAAGCTCCAGTAGTGCATAAATGCCAAGGCAGGTGTTTACACTTGAGTCAAAGTTGGTGTAAATCTGTGTGTGTGCCCTACACATGTATCTGTATATTTTGTGAAGTACATATGTCCGTTGCAAATTTGCCTTGGTTCTTACCACACTAGAAACATGCAGATCCTGTAAAAGTAAGTATACATTTTCCATGAGCATACGTTTTACATGCGTGTGTAGATGTGCAATATTATAAAAGGCCTTTTTCATACGTAAAACTGGCTTTATGTCTCTATTGTGTATTTCCTTTGCACAATATTTTACAAATAACACTCCATATTGAACATGTAATGTTGGATAAAAAGGCCCATATTCCATTTAGTTATATGGGATGTGCAGGGAAATTTTTTTTTTTGGGGGGGGGGGTTGTTTCTTTTTATTTTGTTTCATTTTATTTTTAGTGTGTGCTATTTAATAATAGCCCAAATTAAAATGTTCTGGAGCTTGCTGTTGGCAGCATGCGTTAGAACTTGGCTGCCATCCCCACCCCCACTTAATAACCCGTGTGTTAAACTTTTTTAAAATACTTCACCCCCATTTGGGCTTCCCCTGCATCCCTTCTGTTCCCTTCTTTCTCATTTATTTTACCCCATCCCCAGGTTCTAGATGAAGCAGCGGTCTCTAGTCGTTCCTGCCCCATTGACACCAGTGTTGGCCAGTGGCATTTTGGAGTAAGGCATTAATGGGAGATCATTCCTATACCATTCGGAATCCAGGGAATGGAGCAAAATTAGTAGGTGGAGTGTGAAGGAGGGATCCAGATAAAACTAGGAGGGCCTTTTAAAGTTTAACATATAGGTTTATCACCACTGTACGGCACTTCACCAGCTTTAGCTACTGCATTATACTTCAGCTAGATTGATTTTTAGAATGAAGAATTATGGTAGAATTACTCCGTTATCAAAGAGGTTGCATTGGTTGCCAATACAGGACCAGGTTTTTTTTTTTTAACTCTTCTTCCCCCCCCCCCCCCCCCGATATTCAACCGATAGCAAGCAGTGCAGTTAGCTGCTGGCAGTGGTGGTGACCCAGGATATTCAGGGCCCCTTTTACGAAGCTGCGGCAAAAAGTGGGATGCGCTGGCATTGGCGCGTGTTTTCTTGAAACTAACAGAGGCTTCCTTTTACCACAGCGGGTAAAAGGCAGGGATTTTTTTTTTTTTTAAAGAAATGGACGGTGCGGCAAGTGAAGCACTTCCCACGTGACCTTTTCGGGTGGGAGCACTTATCGCCACCCATTGAGGTGGTGGTGAAGGCTTCTGCATTACCCCGGCAGTAATCAGGCAGTGCGTGGCACTGCCCAATTTACTGCCAGGTACACACCAGCGCTACAAAAATAAAAATATTTTTGTAGCACAGGAAATGGCGTGCACAGGGGGTGGAAACTACCGCCAGGCTGCTGAGATAGCCCGACGGTACTTCCCTTTTAGCGAGCGGTAGGACCGCATTGGGATTACTGCCGCTTTGTAAAAGGGCCCCTCAATATCAGGCCATTTCCAATGACCAACATTGAACATCCGGAGTTTTTTTTTGCCAGCTTTAACTTAGCAAGCTATGCGAATATTCAGTGCTGGCTGGTTAAGTTAATAGTGGGCAAAGATAAATCTGCTATTTATGCGGTCCGATTTTCCCGCTAAACTTAACCGGTCAGAGCTTGAATGTTTGTGGATAGCTGGCTAAGTTGTGCAACTGCCAGTTATTGGCTAGCTTCTAAGTGCTGATATTCAGCAGAGATAACCGGCTATCTCGCGCTGAATATTAGTTCTTAGCAGCAGGGGCGTATCTGAGGTTCGGCGGTAGGGGGGGCAGGGGCTAGAGTGAGGGGGCACATTATAGCCCCCCCCCCCTACTGCCGTCAACCCCCCCCCCCCCCACCACCGTTAACCCTCCCTCCCCCGCCTACCGCCGTCACCTACCCCGAGGTCAGCTTCCTCCGGATTTTTAAAATATTGCTTCAGCTGGCGGGGGACCCCAACCCCCCGCCAGCCCAGCCGCGATCTTTAACTTTTTCATCCTCGTCGTGCAGCGCGCTGTGAAAGCTGCATGCATCTTTAGTTTCAGATACGCCCCTGCTTAGCAGGCCAGGAGCCATTCCTAGCCGATTAAATAGCACTGAATATTGGGCCCTTTGTCTTTACTTACATCTAAATGATCATTGAGTTGACACTATTGTGTACTCAAATTTCCGTCTAGTAGAGGCAGTGCTTTTTTTGTGCCGGTACGCAACGGTATGGCGTACCGGCACCTTTTTCTCCTCCTCCCCTCCCCTCCCATTATTTCCAGCGATTCTCCGCCTCTCTCCTGCCCTCCCATCGACGTGCAGCGATTTTTCCGTCCCTCCCCTGCCCTCACCTCTCCCATATCCAGCGATTCTTCGTCCCCCAGCGTCCTCCTTCACTGCCTGCCAGCCAGTCGGACTCAGAAGCGAACGGTGCAGGCAGCGATTGGCTGGCAGCGTCGTAGCTTCCCTCTGCAAGTCCCGCCTATGCGTAAACAGGAAGTTGTAGGCGGGACTTGCAGAGGGAAGCTACGATGCTGCCAGCCAATCGCTGCCTGCACCGTTCACTTCTGCATCCGACGCTGGCTGGCAGGCAGTGAAGGAGGACGCTGGGGGACGAAGAATCGCTGGATATGGGAGAGGTGAGGGCAGGGGAGGGACGGAAAAATCGCACGTCGATGGGAGGGCAGGGGAGAGGCAGAGAATCGCTGGAAATAATGGGAGGGAAGGGCAGGGGAGAGAGAATTGCTGGACATGGGATGAGAGGGAAGGGCAGGGGAGAGAGAATTGCTGGACATGGGATGAGAGGGAAGGGCAGGGGAGAGAGAATTGCTGGACATGGGAGGGAAGGGCAAGGGAGAGAGAATTGCTGGACATGGGATGGGAGGGAAGGGCAGGGGAGAGAGAATTGCTGGACATGGGATGGGATGGGAGGGAAGGGCAAGGGAGAGAGAATTGCTGGACATGGGAAGGGCAGGGGAGAGAGAATTGCTGGACATGGGAGGGAAGGGCAGGGGAGAGAGAATTGCTGGACATGGGAAGGGCAGGGGAGAGAGAATTGCTGGACATGGGATGGGAGGGAAGGGCAGAGGAGAGAGAATTGATGGGAGGGAAGGGCAAGAGAGAGAGAATTGCTGGACATGGGATGGGAGGGAAGGGCAGGGGAGAGAGAATTGCTGGACATGGGAAGGGCAGGGGAGAGAGATTTGCTGGACATGGGATGGGAGGGAAGGGCAAGGGAGAGAGAATTGCTGGACATGGGAGGGAAGGGCAGGGGAGAGAGAATTGCTGGACATGGGAAGGGCAGGGAAGAGAGAATTGCTGGACATGGGAGGGAAGGGCAAGGGAGAGAGAATTGCTGGACATGGGATGGGAGGGAAGGGCAGGGGAGAGAGAATTGCTGGACATGGGATGGGAGGGCAGGGAAGAGAGAATTGCTGGACATGGAGGGGAGAGAGGAGAATCGCTGGATGGGGAGGGGAGGACAGGGAAGAGAGAATTGCTGGACATGGATGAGAGGAGAGAGAGGAGAAATGCTAGAAATGGATGGAGAGGAGAGCAGGAGATAGAGGAGAATTGCTGGACATGGATGGATGGAGGAGTTGGCTAGGAGAGAGGAGAAATGCTGACTTGGATGGAGGAGAGGGGAGAGAGAATTATTGCTTTATATGGATACAGAGGAGGGAAGAGAGATGAGAAATGCTGGACATGGATAGAGGGGAGGAGAGAGGAGAAGTGCTGGACATGAATGGAGGGGAGGAAAGAAAAAAGAAGATGCACATGGATGGAGATGAGGGAAAGGGAAGAGGAGAAAAACTGCACATGGATGGAGAAAATAGGCAAAAGCTGGATCCATGTTATACCTCCTCCAGTCAATTCCATGGAGGAGGACCCAGCTTTTACTTATGGATGCAGGGCAACAAAAGAAGAAGAAAGGAAGAAAGTAAAGAAATAAATGGAAAGGAAGCCCTGGAAATGGAGTTAAGAGAACAGATAGGAGCAGAATCAGAGACTGGGACTAATATGGATAGAAAAACAAAGTCACCAGACAACAAAGGTAGAAAAAATCATTTTATTTTCATTTTAGTGTTTGGAATTTGTCTTATTTTGCACTGGGTATACTGGAGCTGTAACAGCTTACAGAAATTATTTATAATGAAAAGAAATCACATTATTTTTTCTCCTATACTAGTTTTATATTTTCAATGATGTCTGTTTATATGCGCCATGGCTGGTATAAGGGGTGTGACTAATGTGGGTGTGGCTATAATAGGGGCGGTGCCATGTGTGGTGACCCCGCCCACAATGAGTACCGGCACCTTTTTTTCTACAAAAAAAGCACTGAGTAGAGGTATTCAGTTTAAACACATTTTTGACTCTTCCTTCCAATTTCAAGCAACTAAGCTTTGGAATGCATTCCCTTTGTTTTTGAGACGTTTCTTTTTATCTGAACTGTCGTCAGGTTGTGAAAACTTTGTATTTTGCAAAATATGCTAATGATAGTAGTTTTATTTTAGAATCTAATATTGTTTTAGTCTTCTAGCTCCTGGCTAATCAGTCTTACGTTTTCTATGTTGCTTAGGAACCCTTTTACTAAGCTGTGGTAAAAGGAGCCCTGCAGAAGCGGCAGCATGTGTTTTTTGCCATGCTCCAGGGTCCCTTTTAGTGCAGTGGGTAAAAAGACTAAAAAAATAAATGGCCATGTGTTAAGTTTGCACCTGCCGTGTGGCCATTTTGGGGGAGGAGCACTTACCGCCACAAAGTGAGGTGGCGGTAAGGGCTCCCATGCTAACCCGGCAGTAACTGGGTAGCGTGCAGCACTTTCCCAATTACCAGCAGGTTACCACCTGCGGAAATATTTTTGAAATATTTCTGCTAGTGCTAGATGTGGCACGCCCTGGGGGTGTAACTACCACCGACACACGTGTTGGGCCAGCAGTAGTTCCGGGTTGCCACACTACTACTACTACTTACCATTTCTAGAGTGCTACTAGGGTTACGCAGTGCTGTACAAATCCCTTTAGTAAAAGGGCCCCTTAGAACTTAAATATTGGGGATTAGGAGTCTAACAAATATAGTGACTGTGGTAATGATACTCCAGTGGTACATTCCCATTGACATAACACACATCAGATCACACTAGCTTAATTGTATTGCTTTTAATTGCTCACTATGATTTGGGCTTTACTGGAAGGTAATATCTATTATCCACATACTTTCTCCTCAGCCCTGCCATATAAGCAGTTAACCTTGTTAGATTCTCTTCCTGGTGATTGATGTCTGTGTAGTTCACTTGTCTGTGTGAATTGAAATTCTTATATGCACAAGAATGTAAGCCTTAATTCCCTTCATTTAAGGAACCAAAGTGCTATAGATCTTATAAGCAGTATGGGTTAATTTAACATTGACTGTGCTTGTTATGAACCGATCACCATTACTAATCCAAACTTCAGGTGATTAATTCACAGAAAACATAATTTAAGCTTTTTAGCTCCAGCAGCTATGTGGGAAGGTACTAGGGCCTTGAGCCAACGGAATTTAAAGTATAAATTTGAAAAGGACACTAGGTTTTAAAAGGCTTTAGAGAAATTTCTGGACGACAGGCCCTTTATCAACTATTAGTCAAGTAGGTCTGGAGAGTGCAGTTGCTTAGAGCTGTAACTGAGTAATAACCCATACTGGACACTGTTGGAGACAGGTTGATGGGCTCATTTTACCGTTGCTCAATCCCAGTATGGTACTGCTTATGCTCCTTTGTAGAAATGGCAGAATTGGCCAGTCTAATTGCTTATTTTGACAATGCCTTTTTGCCATCATAAAGAAGAGTCAGTGCTGTGGAACCAAGTTCTCAACACTCATTCTAAGAGTGGTACCACCCAACTTGATAATTACATATCTTAGGGGTCCTTTTACTAATGTGCGCTGAAAATGATTCATGCGCGCAGAATCATTTTTCAGCGCACCTAAAAAATGCCTTTTTTGGGGGGGGGGGAGGGGGGGAATGGACGTGCAGCCAAATGAAAATTGTCATGTGTCCATTTTGGGTCTGAGACCTTACTACCAGCCATTGACCTAGTGGTAAAGTCTCACGCGGTAACTGGGTGGTAATGACCTACGCGCATCAAATGCCACTAGACGCGCGTCTGAAAATAAAAATTATTTTGCGGCTGCACATATTGGACGCGTGCCAAAAATGAAATTACTGCAAGAGCCACGCGGTAGCCGGGTGGTAACTCCATTTTGGCGTATGTTGGGCGCACGTAGATGCTTACGCTGTTTAGTAAAAGGGCCCCCAAGATACTCAGGTACATGTTCAGGCAATACACATTCTGGCTGATTATCAGCCCACGGGAGGCAGGCTATCTAATTGCCGTGATCAGCGGTGAGCCCAGATATTCAATGCCAGGACGTTTCCGTTAACCAGCATTGAATATCCTTTTTTTTTTGTGGCCGGCTTAAACTTAACCAGCCAAGTTAATATTTAGTACTGGCCAGTTACTTTTATAGCGGTCAAAAATATGACTTCTATTTAGGCAGTCCAATTTGACCATTAAACTTAGCTGGTGAAGAGCTGAATATTCGTGACTAGCCGGTTATATCACTTGATATAGCCGGTTAGCCGCTGAGCACTAATATTCCGCAGAAATAACCGGCTAGCTCATCCTGAATATTAGCGCTTAAGCCGAGCCATTCCTGGCCGGTTAAATAGCGCTGAATATCAGCTGAGTGTGGCTTACAAGCTTCTTAATGTTTTTTTTTTTTTTTAACCAAAGTCACAAAGAAAGCTGGTTGTCACACTCCTGTACCTAATGAAATGCTATTCAAGAAGGAAGCTGACAGATCTGGGCTTTATTATGGAGAGGTTAAGCAATTGAAACTGGTCCGAAAGAGGGTCTTTACACATTGACTAACTTCAGGACTTCTGCTACATAATGAGACATGTACACTTCTGAATAAAAGATTTGAATCTACTTTGTATAGCAGAAATTATTGAGAAAATATTATACGTAATTTATTGATTTGTTATATGATTGTAATCAACAAAAGTATTTTTTATGATAAATTTCAGCTTTTTGCCTGTAGCTCTATGTACTGTCATCCAGGAAACTGGCTTAAGATCTCCTGTACGACAAAGCCAGCAGGTCTTAGGTGTATCAAAGGTTGATACATTTGATTTTGAGGAGAGTGACTGCTAGTGCAGACATGACTCCAACTTGCAGAAGAACAACACAAGTTTCAGACTGAGATAACAGTTCCCCTTTAGCCCATCAGTCCTTAGCCAGAGAATTTGAGTTGCTAAGGTCAAAGCAAAAACAAAAAAGGAGGTGAAAACCCTCACGAAATCGTGGGATGTAAAACAAAAAGTGAGGAGAGTTGATGAGGATACCAACAATGATATATTTATTGACTTTTAAAAAATTAAAAAATAACAATGTACATTAAAATGACCCAGTCATTTTTATGTACATTGTTATTTTTTAATTTTTTAAAAGTCAATAAATATCCCAGTTGCTAAGGTCAAACATGTCAGGAAGGGAATATAAATTGTAAGAAAATGGCCAGCTCAGCGGCAAGCACTGCATGCTGCCATGTGAAAGACCTGGATATGATCCCTATGGGATCCTGAAAAGCTAGGTGCTAACATGCATCTAACTCACAAAAAAAGCTTAACGCAGGATGCCCTAACGTGCTCCACATTAGTTGTGAGATGTGCACATGCTAACAATGTGTTATTTAATTTTTATATTTTTGGTTTTTAGGGGGCATGTCGGGGGCAGAGAGTGAGCATTACTGCACTATCCAGTTATTGCAGCTACATTATTGCTCGCTAATTGGTTAGTACACAGATAACGCAGGATTGCCAGCAGTACTTCCCTTTTAGTGAGCCCCTAAGTCTTTGCAAGTAGCACATGATCTGCAAATTAACAACAGCAAAAAAAGAAGCAGCCCTAAAAAAAAGTGCTGTGCCTCCTGAAGTCGCTTCACTGGCTCTCTATCCGTTTTCGCATCCTGTTCAAACTTCTTCTACTAACCTATAAATGTACTCACTCTGCTGCTCCCCAGTATCTCTCCACACTCGTCCTTCCCTACACTCTTTCCCGTGCACTCCGCTCCATGGATAAATCCTTCTTATTTGTTCCCTTCTCCACTACTGCCAACTCCAGACTTCGCGCCTTCTGTCTCGCTGCACCCTATGCCTGGAATAAACTTCCTGAGCCCCTACATCTTGCCCCATCCTTGGCCACCTTTAAAGCTAGACTGAAAGCCCACCTCTTTAACATTGCTTTTGACTCGTAACCACTTGCAACCACTCGCCTCCACCTACCCTCCTCTCCTCCTTCCTGTACATATTAATTGATTTGATTTGCTTACTTTATTTTTTGTCTATTAGATTGTAAGCGCTTTGAGCAGGGACTGTCTTTCTTCTATGTTTGTGCAGCGCTGCGTATGCCTTGTAGCGCTATAGAAATGCTAAATAGTAGTAGCAGTAGTAAATCTGGGTTTGGGCATGAGAAAGTCCTTCATCTTTATCCTTAGTTTTAAAAAAAATGTCTATACCGCTTATACTGATAAAAATATCTTTTCAAAGTGGTTCACAATAAAATACATTCATAATCAAATTGTACAAAAACAAATACATATAATCTGTTCACACAATCTAATTCCTGCTCATATAACATATCCTTAGTAATAAAATATCTTGGAAGAACACGCTTTCAGCTTTCTTTAAATGTATGAACGCCATTATATATCAATCCAAGAGCGGGGTGATGGTTAATGATTACCGTATTTTTCGGACTATAAGACGCACTTTTTTCCCCCAAAATTTGGGAGGAAAATGGGGGGTGCGTCTTATAGTCCGAAGGTAGCGTTTTTGGATCGCCGTCCCGTACTTACGCGATGCCATGTTCCGTGGTGGTCTAGTGACGTCGGGGCAGGAAAGAGCCCCCTCTTTCCTGCCCATCGCGCTGCTCTCCGTGCTCCTCACTGCTTTCTGACGGTCTGGCGAGATTCATTTTGAATCTCGCCAGACCGTCAGAAAGCAGTGAGGAGCACGGAGAGCAGCGCGATGGGCAGGAAAGAGGGGGCTCTTTCCTGCCCCGACGTCACTAGACCACCACGGAACATGGCATCGTGTAAGTACGGGACGGCGGTCCAAAACTCGGACAAGACGCACCGGAGCACCTAGGTTTTAGAGGAGGGAAAAAGGAAAATTTTTTTTTTCCTATTTCCCTCCTCTAAAACCTAGGTGCGTCTTATGGTCCGGTGCGTCTTATAGTCCGAAAAATACGGTATTTGTCTGAAGATTTTGCGATTGGCAGGGGTACACGCCAGAGGTGCCCTCTATCGCCTCTTTTGTTCGTTTTAACCCTGGATCTGCTTATACTAGATATTTACTCAAATCTGGACATACAGGGGATAACTCTAGGAACAGAGGAATTAAAAGTGGCTGCCTTTGCTGATGATATTTTGGTAACCTTAACAAGACCCCAGGCCTCTCTCACGGCTCTGTTGGAGAACTTTACAGAATATGGAGACTTTTCGGGCTTCCACTTAAATCTTGAAAAATCTGAAGCTTTGGCATCTACCGTTGAAATTGAGCAGTAGTGGGTAGGGACCTTTCCACTAAAATGGGCGCACAATTTCTTTGTGTATTTGGGGATTCTCCTTACGCCTCGTTTGTCAACTCTTTTTGATCTTAACGTAAATAAGATGTTGCATCAAATGGAATTGCAGTTAGATAGTTGGCAATCCTTACCATTGCCTCTTGCAGGAAGGATCAGCCTAATACACATGGTGGTACTGCTTCAGTGGCTGTACTTACTACAAACTCTGCCAATACATCTGCTAAACAAAGACGTACGCTGTTTCATCCGACTGATTAGCAGGTTCTGCTGGGTTAAGAAGAAGCCTAAAATGCGTAATCAGTTTTTGTTAGGTAACTGGGCAGAGGGAGGGATGGGTTTACCAAACCTACATTTGTACAACCAGGCTTGTCTGTTGCGCAGCGTCCTACTCTTAGAGCTGGTTTACTCCCTTGCAGTTTGAGCGTGAGCTCTTTGCACCGTATAATTTGTTGCATGTGGAACGTTCACTAATACCTGCTGAGCTGCTATTGAAGCCCCTGAGGGAGGCTTGGCGCTCCTTGGTGAGGAGTCTCAGAGGGGACCCATGCGTTTCTGAGCTGCTCCCCCTGCGCGGTGACCCTTCCTTCCCCCCTGGTTCCGATAATAAGACTTTTTCGACCTGGGGTTGATTGGGGATCACCTGTTTGGACAATGTATTGGATTCTGTGGGGAGGCTTAAATCTTTGGTAGTGTTGAAGGGGCAAGAAGGAATAAAATGGGGTGATGAATATGCATATTGTCAACTCAAACACTATGTGCAATCACTTTGTAAAGAATCGTTGCAGGGAGGAACGGGTGCGTGAGTACATGACTTCTTTGACGCTATCTCAGAACATGCCATATCCATTTCAGGAATACATAGGGCACTGTGGGCTTTGGAGGGGCCTAGGGATCTGGAAGTGATTCGTCATCGCAGGGGATATGGGTTTGCTCTTGGAATCTTGGGACGTGCTTTTTTTAATCAAAGGTATACCGAGACTTACGAGTTACTTTCGGGTCTTGCATAGAGGCTACTTCACTCAGGTGCAGATGGTTCGCGTGGGAGGATTGTCTTCTGCGAAGTGTCCCAAGTGTAAACTATCAGACAATATGTATTATCATGCCTTTTGGGGTTGCAATAAAATTCAGCATTTCTAGAAGCAAATCCTCCAATATCTTTCATGTCTCATTCGACGACGCTGGTGTGTATACCAACTTTAGTGTTGTTGGATAGCCCTGGTCCAGGGTTGGGACGGGCAGTGACATCCACGATGCTGCTTCGCAAGGCCTACATATTAGCACGGAAATGTATCCTGCAATCCTGGCTGTCAGAGGGGCCGCCAGCATATTGGCATTGGCGCAATCAACTTCATCAATTGATGGTCTGGGAGGCTTGAGAGGCGAGGGGCTCATTTAGACGAAAGGCGCGCTTCTTGAAGCTCTGGGACCCATGCTTGTCATCCCTGTCTTCTAGGGGGCAGGAGTTTGGTGCTAAATGAGCTCTGATTGGATGGGAATTTGTGTAATTTCTTGCCATATAGGAGGTATTTTGTTATCACTCTTCATGCTGGGAGAGGAACGGGGGGGGGGGGGGGTAATAATGTTGTTTCAGTTAACTTATAGGTTCGATGGGGACTCAGAGCTCAGACCTCCCAAGGCATGTTGGAGTGTGGGTTACTGCAGGGCTAGGGCAGGAGTTAGATGAGGGGTGGTGGAGGGAGATCTGTTGTTACTTACACACCTGTTATAAGTTGAATAATCATGGAGAGCGGAGTGTAGAGGGTGGGTTATTCACCATCTCTCTTTGTAGGGTAGGTGTGTCTCTGTTTCATGTTGTAGCACACCTGCAAACCTGGCACACACGTAAGGGGGCAAGGGATGGGGGGGTAGGAGAGTATTTGACAGAGTATGGTTGTCATCTGTTAAATGTTTTGAGAGTTCACCATGTTATCCCAACCAAATTGTCATGTGTATAATTTGGGAGGGGTGTTTCATAGTGTAAGTTGGGGTGGGGAGAAAATGTAAAATTATGATGATGGAATACCACTTTGCCTTTGTTTGAACTGTACTATGAACCAGTTTTGTTTGTGGAGTTTGTTGATAATGTTAACGTGATATATCATCAATAAAAATGTTGAAACATGAATTTATGAACACTGGTTTCCAAACTAAGATCTTTTGGCAGTGCATTGCACAGAGTCCAGAATTCACCACACTTGAGTAGAAGAGTCCCTTTATGCTTGGTGGCTATCAACTTAAAATTTATTCTTGGACTCGCAGACAGCCAGTGTAATTCATACTTCCAATGGGTGACTGACTACTGTCTCCTAGCATTCAAACTTGTCTTCTCCATTGTATTTTGGATTAACTGCAGTTAGGGTGCACAATGTCTTAGTTCCACAGAAAAGTCTGAACCCAAATCCTGTCCAGATGGATAGTGCAGTGATTGAGCTGTGAGTTTGGAAGGGCATCTAAAATTAAAGGGAAAACCTGATTGATCTGGAAAAAAAGGGTCATGGTACCCAAAGCCCAGGAGAGGCCAGTTTTGAGTTAGCTGAAAGCCCAAAGAAGTGGGAGGAAACTGTGATCCTGGAAGAGAAAATCAGGGGTCAATTAACATCCTTTGTTTTCTTTGTAATCTTTATTTTATTCTGATGAAATTATTTTTAAGATTTCTGAGCATTCTTGCTCTTGGTCTGTGCAAAATTCCCTTGACTTTTTCAAGCCCTGAGCTTCCTTACCGAATGAATATTTTAAAAGTTTCTGATTTTATACTTCCGTTATTCTGCTACTGTTATGTGACTGTTATGTCTCAACCAGTTGTACCCTGGCAAAGTGTTGTGTTAGGTAACTATAAAAATTAATTGACTGTAGAAAGATATGTCTAGTTTGAGCTTTCGAGTGATTGAGGGCAGTTCTCATGGTGTGAATGCATTGGCAAAGTCCAGGGATAACTTTTACCTATGGGCTTTCTAACAGTATTCAATGTACATGCAAACTTTGAATTTGAAATTTGCCTAAGGAAAAAGTATCGGCATACTTCTTTACCCGCCTTTACTTGTGGATACTTTTTCTGAATAAAATAACTTGATTTCTTTTGAAAATCCTAAAGTTATGCATATTTCCTAACCCTGCCCTTAGTTAAAAATACACAACAAACTATGAATGGAGTGACAGTAGCCCAAAAGAGCAAATCAATTTTTGATAAGGGGACGTCTCATAAGGTCACGTGGGTACTTTATAGCATACTTTTAGCTAGCCCCTTAATTCATGACAGTTTGTAATCATTGACAGCCCCCAACTTCCAATACAGTGGAGTGTTGCCATTGTTATTGTGGTTTTGATTCTTAGTTAAAAATAGCCAGGTAGGGGCATTGTTGCTTTATTTTACCCATATATAGAATAAGCAGTTTTCAAAAAGACCATCTCCATTGGGTAAAGCACTTTTTTTTTTTTAACTAGGGGAAATGGCTTGAAAATGAGCCTTAATAAAATGGTGACATTATTTACTGCCACAGCTCTTAATGAACTTAATTGATAGCTATATGTTTTTCTCTATCTCTTTTGCAATAGCCCAATTATGGAAGCCAGCAGTATGGACCAAATAGCCAGTTTCCTAGCCAGCCTGGTCAGTATCCAACCCCCAACCCTACGAGGCCCCTTCCATCTCCAAACTATCCTGGCCAGCGAATGCCCGGTCAGCAGAGCACAGGGCAGTATCCACCTCCATCAGTGAATATGGGACAGTATTATAAGGTAAGTACATTATGTGGCAGTTGTTGGGGTTCTGAACACATAAGAGATGAACCCTTCTAACAAGCAGTGCAAAGAGGTGGCAAATGATATGAATACCTGCAGTAATACACATAGACAATACTCTCCCTGATGAGGGTTGAGGGGATAAATTGGGGCAAGTGCTTCTGGGGGAGGGGATGCACCACACCAGGATCATCTCCTCCACATGCTGCTGCTGGACGATAATGTTCCCTGTAAGCTGCGTGGCCATGCACCCTTTTTTAAACTGTCATTACACAGAAGGGTCACAAGACCTTTCCTACTGCCAACCCTGCCTTTGCTGCTTCTCCTGTCCAGCAGCAACAGAGGCAAAAAAGCCATTGCAGGGCCGCACTCTATATATGAGAGGCTGCTGGACCCACTCCCTTTGATGTCAGCTTCCTGTTCCAGGGGCAGAGCCAGTAGCCATGTGTATACAGAGGGCAGCCCCATGATAGCTTTTCCTAGTTTTACTTCCGGTCATTAGAATCAGCAGCAGCAGTGGAGTGAGATGTTGATGGGAGTAAGGGAAGCAGGAAAAAATGAGGCAGGGAGTGAAAGAGAGTAGATGCTGGAGGGCAAATGTTGCACGGAACATCCTGACACCCCTCTGATCACCTTTCCAATCCTGATCAAGTACTATCCCCAATCAGGCACCACTGCCCAATAACATCTCCCCCTCACCTGTGCCAAGATCGTTTACCCCATTCATTCCATCCAAATCCCCAATCCCATGACAAAGAATCCTCCTTGCCACTCCGTGTCCCCTGTAGGCAATGGTCTTCTCAAATGCTCAGCCTGATTCCCTTGATAGTCTAATGTATGAGACAAATGTGATCCCCTCTGCTGTTTCCCTGGCTGAGTCACAAGTTCTAAATGGCAGCCCCTAGAAGTAGTCTCGTGGTACTGTTACTAGGGGCTGCTCTGCCATTTTGAACCTGAGACTTGGCTGCCGGTGTGTGTGTGTGTTGGGGAGGTTTCAGGTTGCACCACCATGGCAGCTCATTTTATTGTTTTACTTTGAGCCAGCACCATGCATTGACAGCTAGCAGGGTGCACATGCTCTGTATGCCAGTACATGCTGTGCAGTACCCATGTGGTAGGTATTTGCCCTGTGCTTAAATGCAGTGCAGATGCTACACATACCTCCTGTATCTGCATTGCACATCACAGGCTTTCCACTTATGGCGCCTTATCCTTTGCAACACATAAGAAGTGCCATACTGTGTAAACCAAAGATCCATCAAGCCCTGTGTCTTGTATCTAAAAATGTCCAATTTAGGTCACAAATGTCTGGCAAAAGGAGATCCCCAGACCAAGGAGCCTAAAAGTAACTGCATACTGCACACATTACAGGCTATCCAGAATTTCCCTTTCAATGTCCCAGAGTAATATTACTTGGTTGATAATTAAAATAACTAGTACCCTTACAATACTGGCTGCATATTATTACATCTTGATAATGGATGCATCATTGCCAGCTTTCTGTGTTTACTGTTATTTCTTTCCTCTCTCTTTTTTATAGAGAACTTGACTCTTGAGTTTTAGATTTTAACTGCTTGTTTGGTAGCAATCAGTGTCTGAAACTGTAGTGCATAATGCTGTTAAACGTTTTGAAGGGCTAATTAAATGTTTCATCATTTATTTCTTGCAGCCTTCAAGGCCTGTGCCTGTAGGAAATTATCCTCACTCACCTGTCCCAGGAAATCCCACCCCACCAATGACTCCAGGAAGCAGTATTCCTCCGTACCTGTCACCAAGTCAGGATGTCAAACCACCGTTCCCACCCGATATAAAGCCAAATATGAATGCTCTGCCTCCACCCCCAAGTGAGTAGCATTGGAGAAGCTTGTTATCAAGTGCATTGAACCAAACTCCAGCATTTACGAAGTGCTGAAACTTTCCCAAATACCTGTTTGCAAAGAAGTTTCCTATGCTAACGATGTATGCAGCTAGTGCCATGCTTTCTCCTCCCACCCCCATGCCTTTCCTGACCTTGGCCTCTACTGCAGTAATCAATTTTCCCATAGTGGTTTGTAGGGGTTTCTGCCCTACAGATGCAGCTATTATTGGAACATGACCAGGAGGGTTCGGAACTTCAAGCATTTCAGAGCCATGTAAACTGAGTGCATTTTTGGGCCTCTTAACTAGGGTTACCATATGGCTCCAGAAAAAGGAGGACGGATTGAGCCAGCCGGGTTAAAACCCGGCTGGCTCAATTACTTCCATTGAAAGCAATGGAAGTAAAACCCGGCTGGCTCAATCCGTCCTCCTTTTTTTGGAGCCATATGGTAACCCTACTCTTAACCAACCCTAAATCTTATTTAAAACAAAGTAGGCAATGTAGCCATCAAAATTTCAATACATTTCACTGTGAGCAGATTGTTATGAGTGAATTTCTTCAAAAAGGCGGTAAATAAATCCTAATAAAATAAAATTCTGAAGATTTCTTTCACCCCAAATTCTAAAGCATTCTGGAGTTTCTAGTCCTAATTTTTTTTTTTTTTTTTTTTTTGGGGGGGGGAGGGATGAGCAAGGCTAAAAATCTGAGCAGTTTGTGACTTTGGACACTTCTTCCTTTAGTATGCATTTCTTTTGAAAAGTGTGAATGGATTCTGACTCTCAGTCCTTTTTATGTGCATCTAGACATTTGACCCTTTAATTCATGTTGTTCTGCTATCTTCCATGACTGGTAATTAGTCCATATATGGTAATACTTAATGTCTAGAATATTGCAAGCATCTGGATTCTGCAGTGTGCCAGCATAAATAGGGAGCAAGCAAGCAAACTGTGCACTTACGGTAAAGCAGTGTTTACTGTATCAGTAATAAAAGAATGAACATTTACAATTTGCAGCTAAATTCAGTATACGTTTGTTCTGGCTATGCCTATCAATTTATTTTTACTGTATTAGCTGCTTTATTATAATAAAAAAATACCCAAATAAGATTTGCATAAGGTTGTATACAAATATGTTTTGAGAGGCACAAAAGCATTCCTGAAATTGTCTGTTTGGGGATGTATTTCTTTACTATCCATTTTTAAAAATAGTTTTCTTATTTTTAAGTTTCAAATTACACTGCAATATGAACTGTATGCCTCATTGAACAAAATCTTTCCCAGAAAGGTCAGTCAATGGCACAAGGAAACATTACAACGATAATTGGTATTGATTGCATGCAACCATAAAATCCAGGTAACCAGCATTATTTTCTCTGTATCAGAACATTTGATGATAGCTTTAAAAAGGTAAAGGGAAGAAAAATACATTTCACGTGTTGTATGCTTTACCAGAGGTAGGGCTTGTCGCACACATCTGATAATTCTTTTGACCCAGTGACCAGAGCTGAATCATGGGAGAGCATTTAATGTGGACTGCTTGGATTGGCTGACTGAGGGGAACTTTTACTAAGGCGCGGTAACGTTTTTAGCACGCACTAAACGCTAAAGATGCCAATGTATTCCTATGTCCAAAGTCATGTCCCAAACATTAACATATTCAGCAGGAAGTTTCAAAATCTAATCAAAACAATATCCAGATCTCTGTAACAAGATAGACCTCATAATCTTGTATACACATTTATAGGGATTATCAGATCTATATGCATCTCGCAACCATCTGAACAATCTTGCTCTATTGTTATAAACGAAATGGCGCGGTGCAAATCCTCATAGAATCCCACATTTATTTTAATATTTATTTTACTTTTGTTCAAAAAAAATTTTTTTTAATTCAAACTTATCTTTAATGGCAGCAACATAGAGATATCAGGGAACCCCCGCCGACATGGCCAAGTTTCGCATATTGCTTTATCAAGGAAGAGGCTCTCTGTAACGCAAAAATATTATTAATAAAACTTGTGCTGACATCCAAAAAAGATTCCTTACAATCTATAAAAAGTTAAATTCTTTTACCATTATAACTTTCAGTATACTCCTGCATAAACAAGATGACCGCGGTGTTTCAGCGCGAGCCTCCCATTTAAATAAGCTACAGCTGATCACAAAAGAAGCTCCAAGATTGGATAATCAATCAAACATCCAGCCAATCAACTTAGACCAACGACCACCAATCTATTTCAGAATTTAGACCATTAGGATGCAGAGATTTAAGCTGGAAGATCCATCTTTGTTCTTTAGAGTTTAATAATTGAACAATGTTACCACCCTCCCAACCTATTCCTATGGGCATCTTTAGCATTTAGTGCGTGCCTATTTTTAACGTGTGCTAAAAACACCAGCATGCCTAAGTAAAAGACTGCCTGAGTTAGAGAAACTGAATAGGAAGTGACCATGAGGTTAGTGGTAAATGGCATTTATGCATAGGAAAAAGAAAAAAAAAGATTTATTAGTGGTGTGCCACAAAGATCTGTTCTTGGTCTGTTTCTTTACCATTTTCATAATTAATATTGTTGAACAGCTATTGAGAAAAAAAAAGTTGTGCTTTTTACAAATTATACCAAAATCTGGAACAGATTAAACACCGTGTTAGAAGTGAACACTAAGTGGAGAAATTCTAGCAAAGCTTGAGGAATGGTCTAGAATATGGGGGACATACATCTGTGCTCCAAAAACCCAAAGAAATGGTACAGGGTAGGAGGGGGTGAAGGGAATAGCAGGATGATTTTAAGGTGACCAAAGAAGTAGAAAATGTGACAGCAAAAGGATGCTTGGGTGCATAGGGAGAGGAATGACCAGGAGGCTAAGGAGGTAATAGTTTTTTGGTGAGACATTTAGCATATGGAGGGTAATTTTATAACTGGTTGGCTGGATTAAGAAGGGGCCTGTTTTATAAAGACACGTCTGCACTTATGGGTCATTTTAAATTGCTAGCACAAATCCTGTAGAAATTGTGGGTAAAATGAAGCAGCATATATTTACAGCTGTTCATATGCAGTTAAAATAGCTGTGTAAGTTACAATTCTGACCATGTTGTACCCAAATTCTGCCACCAAACACAAGTACAAGGGTCATTATTGCATAGTACTGTTCAGCAAAGCTACTCACAATTCAGCTGAGTTGGCCTGACTAAGGCTTCTGGGGAGGTATTGTACCATCAAAAGCTCTGACCCTTAAGGTGATATCAGTGTAAATAGACTCAGAGGCAGATGCATCAAGCAAACGTAAAAAAATCAAAATCGTTAAAGGCCCTAACGATTTTTAAAAAACGAAGAATGCACCAAAAAAAAAAGTCACACATGCTCAGATCGGTATAGAAACGTACAATGTATCAAACAATCACAATACACATCGTTAATCGGCCCCCAAATCATGCGCAGAGCAGCCAAGCGTTATGTTAGCTGCTCTGCGCATGCCACAAACAGTCAAACACAAGCACATGGCTCCCAAATCAAAACAAAAAAACAAAACAAAAAAAAAAAGGGTCGGGAGGGGGCAAGGGCGCTCATCAGGAGCGTCCTGTACGGACGGCCTTGCCCCCCCCCCCCCCCGCTGCTCCCCACTTTCCGCCGGTCCCCCCACCACGAAAAAGCAAAATTCAAGCAGCCCCCCGCTGCTCCCCACTTTCCGCCGCTCCCCCCACCCCGAAAAAGCAAACTTCTAGAAGCCCCTGCCCCCCTCCCTTCCTCATTACTCTCTCACCTCAGCGCCGCCTCCCGATATCCTCCGTCCTTTGCCCCGCCCCCTTTTGGGGTCGTCGCCGCCATTCCCCTCCTCCATCGGGCCCCCCTTCCTCTTACCGGGCCCGTGCAGCGCCTCTCTCCTCTGTCCGATGGCGCTGCACGGGCAAGAAGAAAGCTGAATCAGCTGATGCCTGCCTTCGCGATGGCGCGTCTTTCTCCTGCTGCGCCCGCCCCTGTCTGACGTCAGTAACCTACGTAGGTTACTGACGTCAGACAGGGGCGGGCCCAGGAGGAGAAAGACGCTCTATCGAAGCTAGGCGAAGGCAGGCATCAGCTGATTCAGCGTTCTTCTTGCCCGTGCAGCGCCTTCGGACAGAGGAGAGAGGCGCTGCACGGGCCCGGTAAGAGGAAGGGGGGCCCGATGGAGGAGGGGAATGGCGGCGACGACCCCAAAAGGGGGCGGGGCGCGGACGGAGGATGTCGGGAGGCGGAGCTGAGGTGACAGAGTAGTGAGGAAGGGAGGGGGGCAGTTGCTTCTAGAAGTTTGCTTTTTCGGGGTGGGGGGAGCGGCGGAAAGTGTGGGGGGGGGCAAGGCCGTCCGTACAGGACGCTCCTGATGAGCGCCCTTGCCCCCTCCCGATCCTTTTTTTATTTTTATTTTTTTATGTGTTTTCTGAGGTCCTTTGGACCAATCACAGCGCTTTTAGCTCTGCTAATGCGCTGGGATTGGCTCAAAGTTTGTTTATTTTTTCACTTAACACTTTTTCCTGGCACAGAGCTGTCCTAACGAGAGGTCCAGACCTCTCGTTAGTTTTCCTGCCTTTTTCCTGCGTAAAGGCAATCGGAAAAGGTTAGTGCATGTCGTTTCAATGGGGTTTTCACACTAATTGCTCATCTCCATTCCGTTTTCGTTAGCTGCTACTACCGTCGAAAAATAGGCTTTAGTGCATGGAAAGGATCGGAAATTCTTCCTTAAGGGCTCATTTAACGATGAAAAACGTTTAGTGCATCTGGGCCTTAATGTCTCCAGGGTTCTGCTGGTCCTTAAGACTTCAAAGGAACATTATTTTACATACTAAAGACTGTACAGACATGCAGGCTGCTGTAGCCTCAATCTTCAAAGTAATCACACCTACTTGCTAAAAAAGGTATCTGAGAATGGAAGAAGTATCTCAAAATATCAAAGTACACTATAAGTAAAAATCAAGAGAATGGGGGTTGATGTGAAAATGGATTTTTCAAATCTTTTATGCATTTAAGCGCTGGTGGATAGGGATCTTAGGAGAGATACACACATAGGTACATAGATACCCACACAGAGCCACCCAGTGGGATCATCACTCTAAACAAAATTGTACAAAACAGAGGTTATGATCACCTGGGGTCATCCTCATCCCAATAGATAAAAAGTTGGATGCAAAAAAACAGACATAATAGTAAAAGAAAAAAAAACTAGGATATCATTGATCATAGAGGTGTCAGTCCCAAGCGATTATTCTGTGGATCGCATGGAGAGAGGGAAGATCCTCAAATACCAAGAAATGCAGTCTGAGACCACAAAAATGTGGCAGAAAGATACAGAAATATTTCCCATAGTTTTGGGTGCCACAGCTTGATGAAAAAGAACTTCCAAGCAGTGGCGTTCCTAGGGGGGCTGATACCCGGGGCGGATTGGATGCAGCGCCCCCCCCGGCGAAAGGACCCCCCGGGTGCATGCCGCTGGGGGGTGCCGCGTGCCTGTCCTCCATTCATTCCATGCTTCTTCTCTGCCCCAGAACAGGAAGTAACCTGTTCCGGGGCAGAGAAGAAGCATGGAACGAACGTAGGACAGGCGCGCGCGGCACCCCTCCCCCAGCGGCGTGCACCCGGGGTGGACCGCACCCACCGCCCCCCCACTAGGAACGCCACTGCTTCCAAGAGCTCCTAGATAAGTTGCCTATTCATGTTACGTCTTATGAACTCCAGAAAGAAGCTCTTTGGCACAATGCAAGTGTCTTTTACTGTTCTGGGATCTTGCCAGGTACTTGTGACCTGGATTGGCCACTGTTGAAAACAGCAAGCTGGGCTTGATGGACCTTCAGTCTGTCACAGTAAAGCAATGCTTATGTTCTTATTCTTATGATCCTACTACAGCGAGTGTTAGCAGTAAATTTGAGAGACTGAAATCATACTCCACATACCCTGACTGAAGAGTGAGGTTCGTTCCTGTCATGGTATGTGCAAAACTAACCCATTTGGAGAAATTGCTCCCACATAGAGGGATGCTTTCTATCACATTCTTTCTTCTCTGTTTCACACCCACATCCACGCCATCTACTTATGAATCATATATTGAATCACATATACCAATATACTGCATAGCAGCTTCCCTCTAATATACTTTGCAAAGTGCTGTATATTTGTAGCAGGCTCACTGCTTAGATAAAATATCCTTTTCCTACACACCTACTTGTCTTTGTGTATGTATTATTTCATTACACCCACTGCCCCCAGCTGAGAATCTTCAGCTACCCAAATCAGAGAACTCGGACCCACTACAGGATATTTATTACAAGAAGTATGCACAGTCTTGCTATCGGGTGTACTTTTATGTGTGGGATAATTTTATAAGAAGCATTATACCCATGTATATTGACATATACGTGCAAACGTGACTTTATAAATGTATCAGCTCTCAAAGAGACGCTATCTGATTGCTCTGCACTCATGCAGCTTCAGCAGCTGACATTGGTTTTGCTTTATATTAGTCTAAGCTGATTGTAAAGAAGTACTCCTGACACAGGCACATATGACGACCTCGACACACGTCTTCCTTGATTAGGATTGTATGAATGAATTAAAGCTCCTTATGCATTCATCAAATTCTGCCTTCATTTGTTGCCTCACTAACGGGGTATGTTTACTAAAGTTCGTTAGAAGTTTTAGCGCATGCTAACCTTGTAGGTGTCCATAGGAATAGTACAGGTGCCTAAACGATTAGCGCGCGCTAAGAACACTAGCATGCCCTTAACGCTGCTTAGTAAACGGGGGCATACTTATTTTGTTGCTGTTTATGAAAGTATCCCCACTGTGTTCAGTTTTGGAGCAACTAGTACCTTAAAATGGATGAAAACCAAATAAAGTCAGTCTAGGGAGTAGCTGTTAATATGATCAGTGGTCTTCATCATAAAGAATAAAGGGGCAGACTTAAAGATCTAAGTATACATTTTTAGAGGGAACATGGGGTGGAGGAGAAATGTTAGAAACCAGCAAAAAGGAGTGAGGAAACAAATGATGCAAAGAATCTTTTTATTGCAAAGTACTGCAATCATACAATTAAAGGACACAATCAAAGAACCTGACACAACCATGTTTTGGCTAGCGTGCCTTTGTCAGGAGCCCTTGACATGCACTGTACTCTAAATGTATAAGTCACAGAAGTGACAATACAATTCACATCGATCCAGGTTGTGCCAGATGGCACAGGCTATCAACAAATGAGCAGTACACTGTGCATGTCAAGGGCTTCTGACGAAGGCATGCTAGCCGAAACACAGTTGTGTCGAGTCCTTTGATTGAGTCCTTTGATTGTATGATTGTAGTACTTTGGAAGCAATAATAAGATTCTTTACATCATTTAGCTTTGACTTCCTCATCTTCTGTTTCTTCAACTTTGTTGTTGGTTTTTGTGAGGACTGGAGTTTCTCCGTCTTCTGTTTTTGGAGAAATGGTAGAGACATTTAAATACCTCTGTGATATAAATGTATAGATGGTGGGCCTCTCTTAACTGAAAGAAAGCTGTGGATTGAAGGGTCATAGGATGAGGGTGATGGAGGGTAGACTGGAATAATTGAAAGAAATATTTCTTTATCGAAAGTGAGGTGGATGCATCAAACTGCCTTTCAGTGGAAGTGGTGAAGACAAGGAGAGTATCTGAATCCAGGAAAGCATGAGACAAGCACAAAGCATTGCTAGGGATTGTAGAGCTATGCAGTTGGTGGTGATGGGCAAATCATATAGGCTTTATCAGTACAATTCTATAAACTGGCGCCTAGAGGTGCATGATGACCAAATACCAGTTCGGAGCCAAAACAGTCTACTTCTGACCTGTAGAGATTGGTCCTTCTTTTGCTTCTCTTCACCTAGAGATGCATACCACTTATGCACGTCAAAGGCACCATTAATTGACAGTTAGGCATTTATGTGTACTAGGTGCTATTCTATAAGGTAGCTCCTAAGTGCGATAGTGCCTAACTGCACAAATTTTATAGAAAACTATAAATTACACATATCACTTGACACACTTAGGTTTTCCAACTTACACCTGCCAGATCCCAGGAACGACTTCTGTATTTTCTTCTTTTTTCAGGATCAGGGTTCCCCTTTTCCTTCTGGATACCTATAAAGTTTCTTGCTTCTGCTACTCTTTAACAGGAAGGGTATGCTGGTGACCAGAGCACACTTCCAGTGAAGAGCAGAGGCCTAAGCAACTCCTGTCGTTTCTCAATACTACAAAAACCCAAATAACCGTTGAGTCTGGTGTCTTTATACCAGTCCCAGTTTCCCTCCAAAGACATCTTCTGTCATTATTAACTCACAGGTTAGGAGAGCCCCCACTTCTGGAAACTGCAAAGTTGTAAACAGCTTGCATTACTACATACGTAGAACTACTAGATGTTTTGGCCATCTATGCAGAGCAGAACCTTGGGGATCTCTGCAAAAAGGTATTGTAAAGCTGTGTGCATCACATGGAGAGGAAAGTGAAAGTGCTCAATGAAAGACTAGGCACGTGTATTTTAACTTGAGATAAGAAAACCTGCCAGGGCAGATGGGACCAACTGGTGGGACTCACCATTCTCTCATACTAACATATAGTAAATTATGGCAGATAAAGACCTGTACGGTCCATCCAGTCTGCCCAACAAGATAAACTCATTTTACATGGTATGCGATGCTTTATACCTGAGTTTGATTTGTCCTTGCCATTCTCAGGGCACAGACCATAGAAATAGAAGTCTGCCCAGCACTGTTTTTGTACTAAAAGTTCTGAAGCCAACGTCGAAGCCTCTTAAAATTTACACTCCAGCCCATCCATATTTACCTGTTCCTCAATAGTCAGGTCCAAGGCATAGTATGATCTAGGCTTCCTTGTCCTAGAACTGTAAACTTTGGAGCAAGATTTGCACATTTAACATTAATGATATTTGAATGGATACATTTTTGAAAAGCTTCTTTTTTGAGGGGAGGGGAAATAGTGGTGCCCCCCCAAAATACAACAAAATAGCCATAACAACAATGAAATTGTCAGTTGAGTGGTATTTCCTCCTCTTCTTGTTAAGTGTGAACTGTTGCTACTGCCAGGCTTTTGAAACTACTCTGATTATGGCTTTGGGATAAGGTGTCCATCTTCAGGGATGTTTTGGAACTTACGGTAAGAAAATGGCAAACAATTTTAAACAGTTAACAGGCAGTTGGATCAGACAAAAGTAGGTAGCTCTTTATTCTTAAACATTTTTGTTTCATTCCTAACTCAAAATTATAGTTTAGTATTGAGTAGCTTTTCCTGCTTATTCAGGGGACCACATTTGAGCTGCTGTTTGTGATGAAGTTCATGAGTACTTTTTACCTATGAACTTTCCAGCAGTTTTCAAAGAAAAAGTACCTGTGAACATTTGCACCTGTGTTTTGGAAAGGTACATTTTTTGATAGAAAATAATGCATGCCGATTTGAAAAATACAGACTGCATTCCTCTCCCCTGATCTAAACATACTCCACAGAATTCTTCCTCTAAACAGGGCTGAAAATATGCATGTGGTGGAACAATGTGCCTCCTTGTGGCTATATCAAGGGAGAGCAAGTTTTAGATGGCCACATTGTTGTTATGATCATGTAATGAATATTAGATGTTTGTATAGTGTCAGATACACTAGCAGCCTATTTCTATAAAACAAGCTAATTAGCTTTTTAACAAGAAATTATTGGCACTAATTAGAATTAAAATGTGCATGCATAAATTTAGGCACGGGATCCGCACAAGTCAAAAAAGGGGCTGTGGAAATAGGAGGGTCATGGACGGATCACTGGTGTTCCTTTCAGGTACATGTGTAATTTACACAATTTCCATTGGTGTAAATGGCCGTGCCTAAATGTAGTCACAGTTCCCGGGCATAAGCGCTATTCTATAAACCATGCCTGATTTAGGCACTGTTTATAGAATAGCGCTGAGTTTTTTTTTGCCGCTGAGTTTTTTGGCGTCATATGTAGAATTTAGTTCATGATGGGTAGCCCCTACTCTTTGGAACTCACAATTAGAGCAAAAAAAAAAAGCTGACACAGTGAAAACACACCTATACCTTTGTTCACCTATATAAATGATTTTGAAAAATGACCTTTTAAATTTCTTTGGTTCTAAAAGAATGGTAGTGCTCCTGTGTTGATTCTTACCATAATCTATTGCAGGTTAATCATAGATCTATTAAAGGTTAATCATAGGAAGGGCATAGTCTTGATTAAATACTGATGAAGCCATGTATACTGGATTTGGAAAATTTGCAGTCATTACCTTGATAAAAGTAGATGAGGGTATCAACAGTGCTTGTACTGTTAGGGTAAAATATAAGCAGGCCTGGAGTAGTTTTAGGTTAAGGGAGAGAAATAACATGCAGAGATATAACATGGAGGGGCATAATCGAACGGGGCGCCCAAGTTTTCCTGAGGGCGTCCTCACAGGACGTCCCTGCGAAAGGGCGGAGAAACCTGTATTATCAAAACAAGATGGGCGTCCATCTTTCATTTTGATATGATCAGGGATGCCCATATCTCAACATTTAGGTCGACCTTAGAGATGGTCGACCCCGGTTTTCGGCGATAATGGAAACCGAGGACGCCCATCTCAAAAATGACCAAATCTAACTCATTTTGTCATGGGAGGAGCCAGCATTCGTAGTGCACTTGTCCCCCTGACATGCCAGGACACCAACTGGGCACCCTAGGGGGCACTGCCATGGACCAACTGATGCACTAACTGAACAGAAAAAGCCCTTCCCTTAGTGATTCGGAAAGGAATGGGCATGCATGAAGGAAATCGCATTCTCGCAGTTAGCTCATTTGCACACGATTTCCTTCCTAAGGAGGGGAAGCTAGTGCAGAGCAGCCAAGCGTTATGTGTTGCTGCTCTGCGCATGCCAAAGACGGCTTCATACATGCAGACAAGCTGCGTGTATAATAGCCGTCTACAACCTTAAATAAATTGCCATCTTCAACCTTAAAAAAACACAAGTCCAAGTGAAAACGTCCAAGTGCTCGTCAGCAATGTCTTTTTTTTTTTTTTGAGTATGGGTGAAGGACGTCCAAGTGTTAGGCGCCTTTGCTATGCCTCCATCCCTGCAACGGGCAGTTATGGACGTCCAAAATGTGAATGTTTCTGTGAGAAGGACATCCATGCCTTTGCTATGCCTCCGACACCCCCTTTATTTATTTATTTGGATTTTGGATCACAAGTAGCAGCAGTGGGATTTGAACCGGCCACCTCTGGATTGCAAGACCAGTGCTCTAACCACTGGGCCACTCCTTCACTCCACTTCCTTGAAATTTGGCCATCCCTGTGGGGAGGGGGCAGTTCAGGACATCCAAAATGTTTGAAAGAAGGACGTCTACGCCTTCGCTATGCCTATGCTGACTCACACACACCTCCCCCCCCAGGGACCTGCATACTGCTGCGATGGACCAGAGTATGATATTTGAGGCTGGCAAAAAAAAGTTTTTAAAGTTGTCTTTTTCAGGGTGGGAGGGGGTTAGTCACCACTGGGGGAGTCAGGGGAGGTCATCCCCGATTCCCTCCGGTGGTCATCTAGTCAGTTCGGGCACCTTTTTGAGGCTTGGTCGTAAGAAAAAATGGACCAAGTAAAGTCGGCCAAGTGCTCGTCAGGGACACCCTTCTTTTTTCCATTATCGCTCAAGGATTCCCATCTATTAGGCATGCCCCAGTCCCGCCTTCGCTATGCCTCCGACACGCCCCCGGGAACTTTGGTCGTCCCCGCAACGGGAAGCAGTTGGGGATGCCCAAAATCGGCTTTCGATTATGCCGATTTGGGGCGACCCTGAGAGAAGGACGCCCATGTCCCGATTTGTGCCGAAAGATGGCCGCCCTTCTCTTTCGAAAATAAGCCTGTTCATGTGTTTTTTAAATCATCTTTATTATTTCAACAGCAGACTTATTACATTCACAAATGCCAGTAATGTACAAGAGCTTAAGAGACATCAAGAACAAAGACAGCATATGAAAATCCCTCCCCCCTCCCTATTCACCCTGCATGATTCAACCAACCGAAAACCTATCAGGCATTAAGCAAGCGACTACGCGCTAAAGCAGTAAGTGATGACCAAAAGGGTTCCCACAATTTACAGAACCTCTTCCCCTTTAGAGTCCAGATCAGAAAAGTCCCGCCATGCCAAAGATGTTTGCAGTATCATCGGTGATCTCCATTGTTGAAGAGTCAGCAGGTTAGCTGATAGCCACTGCTGCAGAATACATTTCTTGTCCAACAATATTGCCCTCTTATCAAAATCCACATAGCCCTTTGGTGCAGGATGAGAGCAAGATAACTGATCAAAAAGCATGAGAGGAGAAAGCTTTCAGGCCCACTGCCTTAAGTGTGAAACATGCATTGCCACTTCTGCCAAAACCTGCGTATACACATGATGGTTTTAAAAAATGTATTTTATGTGGGAAAAAATACCTGCAGAGTTAATCAAGTACAAATAACCTTTGAAAACTGGTCTAAAGCTTATGGCTAGAATTTCCTGTGGAATCTGTGTCTGTGCAAGCATATTTGACAATTGCATTGATAGGGCAGTAACTTCTGAACAGTGGGCTTGGACAGAGGAAGTATGGCCAAAATAAAGGAGTCATATGTTTTCTTCTCAAATAGTGTGAAACTATAGGAAGTATCTGAGAACAGAAAATAAGAACTTGGAAGTAATATGGAGAAGAAAAAGAAATATATTTTAGAAATGTTATAATAACAGTGTTTTAAAGCCCCATTAACCTGTATTGAATCAAACTATTTGTTTTTGTGAAACAAGGTATGATGAAATGTTAATTTTTTAATGAAGATACAGGAATGGCTTTCCAGGACAGTTACTATTCTGCCTTGGTGGTGTTAGGTGACAGTAAGCAGTCAGTCCTGTGAATTTTCGGGAAGTTTCAGGAAAGATAGTCCCACCCACTAGTACTTAATTGTGAACTGGTCTTGGCTTCTGTATTTCAATTGCCTCCTCTTTGCTTACACCTTTCTGGAATTCAGTCTATCAAAGTAATCTCTCAGAGTCCATAAAAACTACCTTTAATGACTTATAAATATTGGCATATCATTAAACATGGATATTCAGGGCATTGAGATCTCTGTTTACTAAGACTTTGTTTGCAATAACATTGCTAACACAAGCTAAGCTTTAGTAAGCAGAAGCCTGAGTGAAGACATCAGTAGTACAAGGGAGAGGAGCATTGTTACACTCCTAGCTCACCTCTCCTTGTCACCACTGAGTGCCCTGATGTAAACAGGAGGAAAAATATTAGTCAACATGTCATCAGAGTACCTACAAATTAGAGCATTCTGCTCCCTTTTAAAGGGAGAAGTTCAGTGGGTCGATGATTCTCACGTGATTTATGCCACACTGAGATCTGGATATAAGCAGTTTAGATACATTTAAAAGCAGATCTTTCAGTGCATTTTGGGGTTTATCAGAGTAATATATAGATGGAAATGATCTGCATGAGTGTACATTTTAAAATGTTTTCCACCAAAATAACTTTTCTGTGATGTTTTTTTTACTTAAATACTTTGATATTATCCTTGGTGAAGTGATCCAGAGCCTTGCCTTAAAAGAGGAAAACTGAATAAAATTAGAGACTATTACAAGATAACCAGTGTAGGTAAAGAGAAAATTATTAGTTATTAAACTGTTTCTCATTGTCTACAGTTAGTCTCATATGTTCAACTCACATTAAAAATAATCACAACCAGTGCTTAGCCCTACACCATCCCATGGGTGGGAGGGAACCCCTCCCTCCCACCCATCAGACCCAAGAACTCTACTTGGGTCAGGGGGAATCTCTCCAATCTTCAGGTCATAAACCACACCTGCTGCTCCCAAAATGGTCCTTGGGCCATAAAGTTTGTCCAACCCTGCTATAAAAAAATCAATTTGTCATCACAAGAGCAGTAACTAAACATACTGCAGGACTAAGAAAGGAAAATAAAGATTTATATTATCTTATCTTGGGGGACTTATTACCTGCCGAATGTCTTAATAAGGTTCAAAATGGTGTAACAAAAAATATAACTGGTAAAGTAGCCAGGAATTATAGTCTATCATAATCATCACTAAAATGAAGAAAAAAACCTATTAAAAATGTAAGAACTAAATACGATTTCACCAACTTTTGAAAACAAAAATAACATATAGAAGAACGGGATCTCAGGCAAGTCATTTCAGAGTTTCACTAATAAATATGTAAATGAATTTGTTACTTCTGATTTATTTTTAACAGAAGGGACTCCCAAAAGAAGTTAATTACACTTTCAACTTTCTATAGATAAACCCAACAAATTAATCAAAGGGACCAATCCATTGGGACAATGACCTTCTAAAGTTTTGAAAATCAGACACCAAAGCAACTTAATTGAAAAAATAGCCGCCTGGTTTGTCTCTGTGTCTTTGCAGGGTGTCTTGAGTATAATGTTCATCTCTGCAGTAAAGCCCAACAGTAACGTTATTTGATTCTGTTTTGATTGTTCCTCAATAAATGTCTACGTTATTATTGCACTGCAGATGCTAAAGGGAAAGTTCATACTTTCTCTCCATCTTCGATCCCAGCCAACCACAATGATGAACTGCGCTTAACGTTCCCCGTGAGAGATGGTGTTGTATTGGAGCCCTTTAGGCTGGAGCATAACCTGGCTGTCAGTAACCACGTCTTCCACTTACGACCCACGGTCCACCAGACACTCATGTGGAGGTAAGTGGGAAGGGTGAACTATAAGCTCAGAAACAGCAAGAAAAGACAGCCTTTGGGGGTGGGTGAGGGAGTGCACTTGAGCCAAGGGCAGGGGGTTGCTTTGTACCCAGTGTTCCCAGGCGGTAAAATTAACCCAGCTAAAACCTGAACTTATTTTATTATGATTTATGGGCCAGAATGCAACTTGTGGTGTGCACATGTCAAGTTGTGTTAGGGTTTTTACATAGTAATGTGCTGTTTTACATGCATTTGCATGTTTTACATCACATTATTATGTAACCTGCATCGACTTAAATATCACCACAGTAAAATAAGTCAAGCTGCATTGAGGCATTTTAAAATAAGGGGCAAATAACACAACTTAAAGCCCTAACACAGCTAACATCCCTGTTAGCAACATAAACGTACTAAAACTGACTACTAGTAATGTGCTGTTTTACATACATTTGCATGTTTTGCATACTATGTAACCTGCGGTGATTTAAATATCACCACAGTAATATAAGTCGAGCTATATTAGGGCCCTTTAAAACACATTAAGGGGCAAGTAACACAACTGAAACCCCTATCACAGCTTGATAACTTCCCCCCTCAGGGACCCTTTTACTAAAGGGTTGCCACTCGGCAATCTGGAACAACCACTGGCCCGCCAAAGCCACCAGTGGTAGTTCTGCCCCCAGTGCACGGTATTTCTGGCACTGCCAGAATTTTTTAAAAATTATCACTGTAGGGGCTTACCACTGGGTTAGCACGGGAGACCTTGCCGCCACCTCAGTGGGCGGAGGTAAGTGCACCCTCCCAAATGCCCATTCGGCAAATGCGAACTTACTGCACGGCTATTTCTTTCTTCTACCTTTTTATCCGTTGTGGTAAAAGGAGACTCTACACGCAGCAAAAACTTGCACTGCCAATAGCACAGGGCCCCTTTGTGACCATAAAGGTACTAAAAGATTGAAACTGATATCAGTGATTGGGGAGGCAGTGATTCACTGTAATTATTATTTTTTTTAAATTTAAAAATACTTTTTAATTTTCCATATGGTCGCTTAAAAGAATTCTAAAATGGTGTAGACCTTATAAAAACTTAATTTAAAACAGATTTTATCTGACTACTGTTTTAAATATCACTTAATTGTCTAATGAGAAGTGGACAAGATGCAGAAACTGATCATGCGACCTCAATCATGTGTAGATCTACAACAAAACTTCAGAGCTTTCTGTAAAATACTTTTAGGTATGTTCAGTATTTCCTTTATGTCTGTGGCCCCGAAGCTCCCCAATATCCTTTCTTTCTCCAAACATTTCCAAGGAATTTAGCAGGTGACCACAATTTTTTTTCCTCTCAAAAGAGATTTGATTTTCCTGAAAAACATTTTTTTATTTAAGCTTTTTCATTTTTCTTTTTGGTGGTGGATATTATCAGTAGTGTAAACTGGGCTCAGTAGTGCAGATTATTGAACTGTAGTGTACACTATTCTTTGCTGGTACATGCTATTCAGTGATAGTGTACACTATTGACAATGGGAAAAAATAAAATTTACATTAGCACTGATTAACTGTGATTTTCAGAACTCCATTTTGACCAAAGCAACTATGGTTTCTGCTTCTTCAGGAGTTATTCCCCAAACCAGATCACTCAAAACCAGGTGTTATTGCTCCATCCTAATGTCTTGGTTCCGGCCTTAACAGCCTGGATGTTGAAGCCAATATCATTTGATTTCTTGACTTCTCTTAAAAAAAAAAAAAGTCCTTCTTGACTTCAAGTGAAGTGTATACCTGAATATCTGATGGTTTTAAATGGAACATGTTTGCCATCTGGTTTGAGAGAAAATCCTTAGTTATTTCTCTCACACAAACTGCTTGAATACCTTCTATACCTCAGAGTCTGATCTGAAAACCAACTCAGGATCCACCACATTGCAACTGGCACTTTTCACAAACTTGAACTGCTTTAATTGAAGCTTTTCACTGAGTCAATGGACAGCTGATGAATCCCTGTTCAAGCTCTAGACTCTAGTGTTCCTGTAAGGTTGCCTTGTTTTATGACAGCAATTACTTTAGCCTGTACTCAGAGTGCCAAGTCGCATTGACATATCCATCTTAAATTAAAATTCATCACAACAGGATAATGCTCTACATTTTTCCTAGGTTCAGTGTAAAGTGATGTCAGACTTTCACCTTAATCAGTCATTCACCCTTTCAAGAGTTTTCCCTAGGCCATATGTCTATAAAGAGCAAAAGCTGTACTTTATAAATCAGCTGTCACTGTATATTTGGCACAGACTAAAGCCTACAGAAGGACAACACAGGTTTTTATTTCTTTTGACTCCAACGAACTGTTACTAAATGTGACAAAAGCCAATATTTCTAACTGGGTAACAAATTGTATCTCCCATTGGTATGTGCTGGCACAATTCCAACCTGAGAAATGTATATCATGCAACTGCCATTCATTAGTCCAAGGTCAGCGTGCTTATAAAAGATTTGCAATATCAAATTTAGTCCACATATTTATCAGCTACTAATATCTAAGTACCACCTCCCATCGTGATATGACATATATACTGTCTAGCCTACATAGTTTTGTTACATTTGTACCCCGCGCTATCCCACTCATGGCAGGCTCAATGCCATAGGCGGTCGGTGGCCCAACTGTTTGGGGAGGTTAAAGGGGGCGGGGTTAGGGGTGGGGCCAGGGGCGGAGCTTACCTCCATAATTGTCTGACAACACACAGAAAAAAAATAAGTAAAAATAATAGTCACAATTAATACCTTTTATTACATTTAAATATTAGATATGTATCATATGTCAAAGAATAAAGTGGTTGCTCAAAGCATATACTAACCACAATTGCTTGACTGCAAAACACTATGCACAACATTGTGCAAAAACACACTCATAACCTTACTGTATCATAAATATTACACTGGGCAGACCCCAATACACCACCCATACGGAAAATGCAGACCGTCAACAATATGAAACAAGGGATCATGATATCACAATTCTCATGTAGAGCCATTGAACATCCTTTTAGGGTGGATAGTGTTCACAATGAGCTCCTTTTATTAACGACCATATGTAGATCCTTCAAGAGGTAGTGTGTCATGTTTTAGGCTCTAAAACCCTTTCTGATGTTTTGGTGCCACCTCAGTGGCACCACACAGGCCAATACACAATCTCTCCACTGCAAAACACTATACACAAACTTGTGCGAAAACACACTCATAACCTTACCAATCCAAAACAGCACTAATTCCAAGGACAGGATGAGCTACAACCTTATGCGTGGAAAGGCAGCACTGTAATTACACCGGGCTCTAAAACACCTAGTGAAACAACCTAGTGAAACAAAAAAAAAACAAAAAGAGCTGCAAATACTACTCGCTAGCAGAATACTGCACCTTGATCACACATGAAATACACGACACAACAGATATGAAGGCAAAATACTGAACTAGAAAGTTACCTCAAGAAGTCGGACTCAGCATGCAGCAATACTAGAAAAATTTAAACTTACATGCAAAATATCACAGATGCACATTTCCAAAAGCTGACATATTCCAATTAATAAATTCTGAATAAAAAAATGTTTTCTACCTTTGCTGTCTGAGCATTTAGTTTTTCTATTAGTGTCTTCTGTTTTATGCAGTGTCTTCTTTCCATTTGATATTTTTTCTCTCACCATATCCTTTTTCAAGATCTTATTTCCATTTTGTTTCTTCATGACGCCCAACTCCTTTCTTTTCCTTTCTCTCCTCTCCTATATCTGTCTCTGACACTGATCTTTGTTTCTCATCTATGTTTTTATCTCTCCTCCAGTGCTCAGTCTCCCTCCACTTACCTCTCTAGTCCTCCCATTTTCATGTCTCTCATTCTTTGTCAGCCTCCTATTCCCTTGTCTTTCAGCTACTTTTTAGTTGCCCATTTCCATTCTTTGTGATCATCCTCTTCCTAGACTCATCTACATTCATCTGCCTCTCATCTCTTCACCAACCAGTTTCTTCCTCATCACTCATCCTCTCTCCACCTTCAGTTCCTGACTTACATCACACCCCTTATCTACACTCCTACCCCACTTTTACTTCCCCATTTCTAACTTCTCACACCTCCATCAATAACTTCTCTTACCCCTTAATAGCCCTCTGCCTCTTTCTTTTCATCCCTGTGTAATCTGAGGTTTAAAAAAAAAAAGTTACTGCCCTTCTGATGGCTGCAATGTTTTTGAAGGATGGCTAGCAAGAGAGAGAACCCTGGGAGCACAACTGGCTTTGGGGGTTGCTCTGTAGCTATGTGGTTGAGGTGGAAGCCAGCAGAAGACTGTCAGTATCAGCAGAAGAGAAGGTAGTGAAGGCAACAGCCACAAACCAGCGACGTCAATCAAGAAAAAGGCATTACAGGCTCGCCTCCAGCTTCTCCCTTCACACAGTGTCCCGCCCTCGCAGAAACAGGAAATGCATCATCGGAGAAGGCGGAACACTGTGTGAAGGGAGAAGCTGGAGCCGTAGGCGAGCCTGTAGTGCCTTTTTCTTGATTGACGTCGCTGGGAAGTAAAAGGTTAAAGCGCGCGCGCGCGCGGAGGGGGGTGTAAGGGAGAAGGAGGGCGGGCTGCCGATCGGGAAGCCGGCGACTCGCGAGAGTGGGAAGGAAGGAGGCGGAGGGAAAGCTATCTGGCAAAAGTGCTGCCGCTGCGTTTGTGAAGGCAGCAGCCAAAGGAAGTCCACGATTGGGCTCTCCCCAAGCCTCTTATACGGGGCGCCTATGCTCAATGCGGCTTACATGGGGCAGTGGAGGGTTAAGTGACTTGCCCAGAGTCACAAGGAGCTGCCTGTGCCTGAAGTGGGAATCGAACTCAGTTCCTCAGTTCCCCAGGACCAAAGTCCACCACCCTAACCACTAGGCCACTTCTCCACTATGATGCTTCTAGGTCATATTTTCATTATTTCAGGCTGTCTTCCTTGTACTTTCTTTTGAGGAAAAAAAACATGAAAAAGAAAGTGATAAGCTTACTTTTTGGAGATATATTGGTGATCTGTTTGCCTCATGTTTTTATCTCATGCAGACTGAGCAGTCCAGTAGCAAGTTGGATGCTATCCTGTTTTTTGCATTGAGAGGCAATTTTGTAACAGGTTGCCTGTTTTATAAAAGGACTAGTAAAAAAGCCCCGTTTCTGATGCAAATGAAACGGGGGCTAGCAAGGTTTTCTTCAGAGTGTGCATGTGGGCGTGTCCCTGCCCTCTGCCCTCTCTCCCTCCCCCTCCCCCCTCCGAGTCCAGTCCTTCAGTGTTAAGTTTCCTGCTGTGCTGTGTTTGTGTTACAGAGAGAGTGAGGGCATCTCTCTCCTCCCCCCTCTGAGTCCTTCACTGTTACAGAGAGAGGGATTTCGTGCTGTGCTGTTTTCCTTCACTCATGGGGAAACCGGATATCTCTGGCGCTTCACACTTCCGGCTGGAGGCTTCATAGAACGTTGGGGTTGCCTTTTATATATATAGAAGTAGTTGCCTATTTTCCTTTAGAGAATCCTAGCATAACAGGTAAAATATCTGCCTATAATTTAAACATGAGCACTTAGCCATAGAGCTGGTGTAAGTGCTCACATCTAGATGCTGGAGGTAATATACATTATAAGTTATGCATGTGAGTCTGCCCAGACTCCACCCACATGTACATCCACCCCTTAAGAAAGATACAAACATATAACATTACGTTACATTAAAACACTTACATTCTGCAGGTACCTGCACAGCTTACTGCGGATCACAAATATACACTAGGCCATTCCTAATAAAGTTCCAATGACATCAGTTAAAATTTCTCTAATGCAAGCTTTTTGAATAAATATGTTTTCAGTACTTTCCTGAACACCATACAGTCACTAATAATCCTGATATCTTGAGGCAAAGCATTCCAAATTAATGGAGCCTGATAATCCAAAGATGATGATAATTGTTTAGAAAGCTTCACATTTTTGACACTCGGAAATTGAAGCAAAACTGCTGAAGAGAATAAACCCTTAAGCTTTGTGATAAGCGTATGTAGGATAACAAATAGAACAGTGCATAGCCATATAAAACCATATGAACTATTGTAAGTCATTTGAATTGAACTCTAGCCATAACTGGAAATCAGTGGAGCTTACAATAAAATGGGGAAATACTATCAAATCTTGGAACTGTATAAATCAACTGAACAGCAGTATTTTGAGCAATCTGAATTTTTTTTATAAGAGAAGCAGAACATCCCAAATACAATATATTATAATAATTCATCTTGGATAAAATAAAGACTTGTACTAAAAGACAAAAGATAGAAAGATCGAAAAAAATGTTTGATATTCCTTAATTTCCACATTACAAGAAAAGAATTATTTGTTAATAAAACTAATCTGATTTACCATAGTAAACAAACTGTCTACCTGAACCCCTAAGACTTGAACTGAAGTCTCAAATTTATAGTCTAAATCAGTGATTCCCAAACCTGGCCCTGGAGGCACCCCAGCCAGTCAGGTTTTCAGGATATCCACAATGAATATTCATGAGAGAGATTTACATGCACTGCCTCCACAACAATCAAATATCTCCTAGGACATACAGCTTTCTTGGATCCCTATTCCCCCAAATGTATCACTCTGCACTTCTTAGCACTAAATTTTAACCGCCAAACATTACACCATTTTTCTAACTTTTGCAGATCCTTTTTCATGTTTTCCACTCCCTCTGTCCACTCTGTTACAAATCTTGGTATCATCCACAAAAAGGCAAATCATACCTTTAACCCTTCAGCAATGTCACTCACAAATATGTTGAACAGAATCAGCCCCAGCACTGATCCATGAGGCACTCCTACTATTCACCTTTCCTTCCTCCAAGTGAATTCCATTAGCCACCACCCTCTGGCATCTGTCTGTCAACCAGTTTCTAATCCAGTTCACTAGTTTGAGTCCTAACTTCAGCCTGTCAGGTTCATTCAAGAGCCTCTTATGAAGAACCATGATCCAACTACAGATTGTTGATTCTGATGTCAGTGTTGGGCAAAATGGTAGAAACTAAACTATTAAAATAACAATACATCAAAAAAAAAAAGAACTCAAACAGTACAAAGAGCTTTTTTTTTTTTCCTATAGCCCCCTGGCATAGTCAAATAAATACTATCATTCTTCCAACGGAACCCCCCTCCCTCCTCCCAAAACCAAAAGATTACAGTAATCCGATGAAATGGAAACATTAAAGCTTTGTCAGACTCTTCTATCTTCTGCTAGGTGTATAAATGTGAATCAGAATCAAGCTTCATTCTATCTGCGTAAGAGACAGTAAGTATGGATCCCATATAGAAAGATAGTTCTGCTCTCTTTTTGCAGAATGTACCGCATCTCTCACCTCCCACAATGCCAGATGATGAACCCCAGCTCACCAGAGCCAAATCGATGGGGGCTTCGGGGCTACCCAGGAATCTAAGATGCATTTTTCCTACTATAATAAACTTTCAAAGTAGTACCTTCTGAGTCTTGCCCAAGCTGCCCAACCCCACCATAAGATCAAAGATGACCAAATGCACTGTGAAGTGAATATAAGTTTGTGATGGAGTGTTCACATATAGATCAATGGCTGACCAGTAGTTCTGTATAAGGGGACATTCCCACAATACATGATAAAAGGTACTGTCTCCACCATTGCACCCAACACATGTCAGAGAAGCCAGTGTTTCTTGCTTTATGCATCTGCAGTTGAGTGAAATATGTCTAATGGAGTACCCGGAAAGCACACTTTATTAAATCACCCCCCCTTCCAGACCAGCTGGGGTATTCCATGAATGGTCTTGGCTACATTCCACTCCAGCAGTTATTGCTCCAGGTCAGATTTAGATAGACATGGTTTAATGGGACAGTGTCAACATGAATCTAGCCAAGGGAAGTCTTGTCTCACCAAAGTGCTACATTTTTATGAAAGTGTGAATAAACATGTAGATAAAGATGAGTCAGGTGATACAGTGTATCTAGATGTTCAGAAAGTTTTTGAGAAAATCTCTCATGAGAAACTCTTGACTAAATCAAAATGTCATGAGATAGGAGGCAGTGTTTCTGTTGTGGATTGGAAACTGGTTAAAAGGAGGAAGACAGAGACTAGGTTTAAACGGCAAATCCTTTCAATGGAGGAAAATAAATAGTGGAGTACCACAGGGATCTGTATTGGGACCGGTGCTGCTGCTTTTTTTTAACTGATAAAGTTTATTGAAACAACAAAAACACAGCAAAAGAGTAGGTACACAGGACTTCTTCAGTGCACCTACCCAGCCCAAACTGATCACAGCCCCCAAACCCCCACCCCTCTCCCATTCCCAGCAGAAATAGTCCATAGACTGGAGACTTAAAACCCAAATGTTCCCCATTAGAACCGAGATTGTCTCCACCACTGAAATTGTCTACACTTGCACTCAACACTTCGCAAGTTGTGATGTTTAAGTGCTGTCGTCTTATACATATCATACCAAAGGTCCATCTTATCCACCACTTGTCTCCACTCTGGGATAACCGGCATTTTCCAAGTTGCTGCCAGGGTGAGATGTGCCACAGTCAAAATCAAATGGCATAAAACATTCTCACTCTCATCCAAGGCAGGATCATATTGATGTAGGAGTTCAGTGTCCGAGGAGACTTCTACTCTGTGCCCCAGAATTTGAGACAGCATGATAAAGGTAGCAGTCCAAAAGGTCTTAACCTTCCATCACATATGCAGGAAGGTCCCCTTCCCCCCACATCCCCTCAAACATGGCCGAGTTCTCCCCTTCTTTCAATTTAGCTAAGACAGCCAGGATATAATGAGTGCAGCAAAGCTTTGTACCCATTTTCTACAATAAGGGTAGCTAGACCTATAAAGCCCACCTGTTCGCCAATGGTGCTGCCAATCCTCAACTGGAAGGCTGTGCCCTAAATCTTTCTCCCAAGCATTCATATAAGCCAAAGATTCCCCTCCCCTTGAATTAAGACATTTGTAGAGACTCGAGGTTGCCTCCCTCTGCAGCTTAAGTCCTACAAGTTGCTCAAAAGCAATTTTATCCCATAGGATCTTTTGCAGGGATTCCGAACTCTCAAGGTAGTGTTTTATTTGCAGGTAGGGGAGCAAATCCTGAGAACCCAACCCATACCTTTTCCAGAGTTCTATAAAGGAACAAACCCTTCCCCCTCCCCCAGTAGGATCACAAAAGTGCCCTATATAAGCCAGACGCTTTCCCTCCCAAGAAGCAAACACCCCCCGGCTCCCTCCCAGAGTCAAATTCTCCATTAAACTGCAAGGGGGTAAACCAGGAGTACTTGCAACCCTCTAATAGGCAGCCCCAAACTGTTTGCCACATCCGCATAGTGGTGCCAATATATGGGTTCCCCTCCCCCAACATGCAACCCTCCCCAGAACCCAAGGCAGATGCAATAGGGGTATGTCCTCCCCTCACACCTGTCCTTTTACCTTGCAGAATACTATCTGCAAAACAGTTAAGTGATCCTTTCTTCATACTATCACTGTACAGTATTGTTTGGACCGAGCTTCAGCACAGGACACTGCCTGGAGAGGTCTAGAAGGTATATAGAGCTTTGAAATATTTTTTCAAACATTTTTTTATCACTGTCTAATGTGCCACAGGTCTGACCTGGAGCTCCAGTTTAAATGCTACCACCATGAAGACAGACAAATGAACACAAACTGGCCAGCCTCAGTGCAAGTCAGTGTCAATGCAACACCTCTGACCATTGAACGCGGTGATAACAAGACCTCTCACAAACCTCTGCACCTAAAGCACGTCTGTCAGCCTGGAAGGAACACAATTCAGATTACAGTCACGGCATGTTGTTGTGTAAGTACAGTTTTGGGAGTATTGAAATTCATTGTTAAAATGAGGGGGAGATGGAAATATGCACTTGAAAAACAACCACACCCCAAAAAAAGATTTTAGCAGTATCTGTACAGTGCACAGTGGAGGAAAGTGGTTATATTGATTTGGAAAGTATTGATATCTGTACATCATACAGGTTTTGCCTGCATAGAGTCCACGTGATATAATTTACTGGAGGAGATATGAGATGTACTGCACAGGATAAACCAAATACAATTTTTTCCATATAGCTTTAGAAAGCAAACGGAGTACTCCCATCCTAAATATTTGTATGTTGAGTAGTAGTAGAAAATCAGGAACATAGGTGTGGGGGAGTTGAGAAGAGGCATTTCCCTCTTCTCCTCCAGATTCCCATCAGCATCATCCTTCTATTACTTCTTGCTCCATAGAAAGCTCCGTTGAGTACTGCAAAAAAATTACTTTGCCTATCCCCCCTCCCCCACCCTGAGAAATTCTTCCATACAATACTGCTCAGGAAAATGAAATTAAAGCATTGAAATTAACAAAACTATCCAATTTATTCTTAAATTCACATTTTAATTTGGGACAATGAAAGTATATGGAAATAGATTGAAGAGGGATGATAGCTCTAGTCACAAGTTCACTGTCCGTTCATTTTTGATAAAAGTAAAATAACTTACAGCATATTTAATGAATATTGCTGTGTTATGTTTGGGTAGGTAAGGGCTGCAAATACTATTAAAAGTAAGAAGTATTCCTGTTTTGTAAGTCAAGTACATTTTTTGTGCATTTATTTACAGGAATTTATTTTCTAATGCCATGGTTTTGTTTGCAGTCACACTTATTCGTGTTGCAGTTAGTTCACCGACCTTCGGTTCGCTCTGTGCTGCAGGGCTTGCTCAAGAAGCGTCTTCTTCCAGCAGAACACTGTATCACCAAGAGTAAGTTTGAGGGTTTTTTGGTGGGTTGGTGGGGGTTGAAGTTTAGGATAAAGGATTGAAGGTTATAGAGTAGAGGGTAGAATTCCAAAAGGATTTAACTGGGTAGTATGGTTCCTTCCCAGTTAAATGTTGCTGACCAGCCCCAGAGTACATATTCAGTGGCACTTAACTTGCTACTGCTGCTAAATATGTGCCTTGACCACCATGACATCATCCAATTAGTGCCGGGGGGGGGGGGGGGGTCTGTCTGGGGACAGAGTCAAGGAAGAGATATAGTGGTGATTTTCAGTCTGCTTACCAAGTAGGTGGATAAAGTTACGAAACACCTAGCCACCCGCCTGGGGTTACCCCATGGCCACTTAGAGGGTCTAGTCCCAGCACAGCTCAGGTCCACCTGCACCTGCTGCTTGTGCACTACACTAGCACCCTCCTCCCACCGACTGGATCACAATCGCCTGTGGGCTACTTTCCCGCTCTCATATTATCCCCAGTGATTTCTAGGTTACTGGAGCCACACTCCCAGTGGTCCTACAGTTCCCAGAAAGCACTCGCAGACCCATCACACAAACCACCAGGATTCTTTATCAGTCCGAACAGGCAGAACGACCAAACAAATGTGTTTATTCTCACAACTTTGAACGGTGGACAAAAAAACAATGTGCAAATAGCAAACAGTAACAAGTAACTGAAAAATGGATCAATTAGAAAACTAACTAAACATTTGCATAGAGAGTACTAGAAAGTACTTGGGGAGATCAGGACATATACCTGTTCACAGAGCTTCAGCAAAGAGATCTCTCTCTCTTCTCCCAGTCTGAAACTGAATCAACAGCCAGAATCTGCTGGGTAATTTCAAACTCCAGGCCAATCAGAGCTCAGAAAAGTCAAGTTTGAAATAAAAACTGGATACATCACTACAGGCACTTCCATCTGTGTGCTAACTAAAAGAAAGAGAAGTCAGTCGTCTGCAACTTCTTTAAACATGCACTATCTGCTGGCCAAATAGGAGAAATACACTTCAGAACATAATCAATGCAGGAAAATATCCAATACATTTTACAGGCTTAAAACACACTGTTTCTTCACAGACAGCAAAAAGACTATCCTAGCTTTATCCAGTCAGTTATCTGGGTACTCATCAGAAAATCAGCCAGGTCCTGAAAAACTTCTAGTAGCCAGCTGAGACCCAGACATTCAGTGCTAATGCCTGAATGAGGCCAGATTCAGCTTCTGGCAGTCAACACCTTTAAATTCACTGACTGCTGCAGGTTTTCTGTATGGCACAAAAAAGCTGCACTTAGCGCTATTCTGTAAACCTTTCCTAAAGTTAGGCACGGTTTATAGAATATGCGTACCGCCTGTCCCCACAACTAAAATTTAGGAACGACCATTTACGCCAACTAAAATCTGGTGTAAATGCCCGCGCCTAACTTAGTTGTGGATTGGGCATATTCTATAACAGTGCATGTAATTTTTAGGAATGTCACACCACCTTTGGAGATCTGTGCATTAGAATTTACATGCACCACTTTACAGAATACGTTTAGAAAGTTGTGCATGTAAATTCTAATTGTCAATTAGTACTAATTGCTTGTTGGCCAATTATCGGCACCGATTGGTTTGTTAAGTCGCACACACAATTTGTCCACACTGCCAAATTTGAGTGCACAACTTTAGATTCCATATATAGAATCCGAGCCTGTGTCTTTACTGTGATCTGTCAAAATTGAGTGCTACATCAGTCTGATGTCTAGATTGGTGCATACATAGGCAGAGAAAATGCTAATCTACTGTGGGGCTTTAGGAAGTCCTAAAATGTCTTACTTCATGTGCATGGCTGCTGAGAAATTCCTCAGTTCTCAGCTTTCCACACTTTTATGTGTTTTCTTGTCCCCTTCTTCCACCCAGATATTTGTTTGACAGTTTTCCCTCTTTCCATTATATAGCATAGGTGTTGAGGGATATTATGAACAAGCCCAAGGAAATTGTATAACTTTGCTCATGGACCTTGCATGGTTTTCACACTTTCCATAGTTTATTATGTAATAATTATAAATTGGACAGGGAATGATTAAACGTAAATTGATCCAGAATTATCTACTCCGTGTGTAATTTATTCTTATTTCCATCCCATGATTATTAATAGCGTTGGGTAATTCTCTAAAGGATTCCTAAAGTTAGGCACCGTTTGCGCTAAGCATGAATTCTGTATCAACAATTGTGCATACGATTGCCGTTATAGATTTCTAGCGTAAGTCCACATTCACTTTGATTGGGCTGTGTTGGCATTGCCGCACAACAGCTGCTAGTGCGGCTTAGTAAACAGAGGGTAAATATGAGCACTTAACACTAGCTCAGTACCTAACTCTAATTGATAGGACAAAAATCAGGGTGCGGAGACTATTCAACAATACTACAAGTTCTCCCAGCAATCTAAATCATCAAATTCTCATAAGTCACCAATCATCATTAATAATACCCTGTTTCCCCGAAAGTAAGACATCCCTCGAAAATAAGACCTAGTAGAGGTTTTCCTGAATTGGTAGATATAAGGCCTCCCCCGAAAGTAAGACCTAGCAAATTTTTGTTTGAAAGCAGGGCCGCTGAGAGTTGGACAAGACCGCCCCCGGGCCGCCCCCCCCCCCCCACCTGAGGTCGCCGGGCCCCCCTCCACCCTCCCTCCGTCGCTCCCGGAACTAACCTTAAACGCCTCCTTTCACCTTCGCAGCAAGCAGCAGCAGGGCAGACCTCTCCTTCCTTCCGTGCCCCGCCCTCGCAGACGTTACGTCAGGCAAGGGCGGGACATGGAAGGAAGGAGTGGCTTGCCCTGTTGCTGCTTGCTGCAAAGATGAAAGGAGGCGTTTAAGATTAGTTCCGGGAGCGACGGAGGACGAGCGGGCCAACCCCGATCCAACCCCGATGTTTCCCCGAAAAATAAGACAGCGCATTTTGGGGGGGCAAAAATTAATATAAGACAGTGTCTTATTTTCGGGGAAACACGGTATGTTTTTTATATATGCAAATTTCCACATTTATGACTTTTCTTCATTTGTAACCTCTTTTAGAAAGGATTTTCAGATATCTGGGTAGCAAACTGCGCACACACAAAAAAATGTAAGCAGTAGCTGCCCATTCCTCAGGGATCCAGTTTTTTCTATAGATTTCAAAACAACATCTTTTGCTTTCATATAGGAAAACAGATAGCTACAATGAGGGGCATAATCAAACGTGAACGCCCATCTCCATGGGCGTCTATGTCCGAAAACGGGTATGTGAAGAGGCGGGACAGACTGTATTATCGAAAAAGATGGGCGTCCATCTTTCATTTCGAAAATACGGTTTGGACGGACCAAATGCCATGGATTTAGTCCCTTCTGAGATGGGCGTTTTTTTGTTTTGTTTTTTTTTGCGATAATGGAAACTATAAATGCCCAGCTCAGAAACGTCCCAACCCAAGCCATTTGGTCGTGGGAGGGGCAAATGTACAACACTACCATAGCTCTTAGGGGTGAAGGGGGCTACTACATGTGGGTACAGTGGGTTTTGGAGGCCTCCCATTTACCACCACAAGTGTTACGGGTGGGGGGGGGGTGGGCCTGGGTCTGCCTGCCTGAAGTGCACTGCAGTACCCACTAAAAGTGCTCCAGGGACAGGACTTGTTGCTGGTATATAACCTTGGCACAGCAGTTGACACCTGAAGACTAATCTTGCTGAAAACGTCCTTTATTTGAATAAGCACCTTTACTCACAGTTAACTGCAGATCAGAGGTTGTGCCCCACTGGCGACGAATCTCGCTGGTACTGAGATTAGCAGTAGGTCCAAGCTGGCAGAATGGTGTACAATGCCCTCTTTCAGCAACATTCAAGGTAAGAACTAAGTGCTGTAACATGGCTAACACATGAAAGGGATCTAAAAGTGTCTTACACAAATGGCCACTACCTCATGGACTACCGGAAACAAAACAGGGCACACTCTGACCCAGTAAGCAGAGGGAAAAGCACCATGGGAGTAGAGCCTACCAACTACCAACATCGTGAGCATTTAACACAAGCTAGTGGAATCACGGAGCCCAATACCCTACACCCACCACAATGCATTGCTGATGTGACTCTGCAGTGCCCTTAACAGAAAAGGTGTCACACTCACCCGAGACCCACATCAGAACCAGGGAAAGGCTGTCAGAGGATAGAACACATTCTGCTGTCATGGAGGTGGGTACGGCATTTGAGGCTGGCATACAGGCTGGGAAAAAAAGTTTGTAAAGTGGGGTTTTTTTCTTGGGAGGGGGTTAGTGACCACTGGGGGAGTCAGGGGAGGTGATCCCCGATTCCCTCCGGTGGTCATCTGGTTAGTTGGGGCACTTTTTTGGGATTTGGACCTGAAAAAAAAGGGTCCAAATAAAGCGGACCAAATTCTCGTCAAAAATGCCCTTCTTGTTTCGATTATCAGCTAAAGACGCCCATCTGTCCTCGGCCGATAACCACGCCCCAGTCCCACCTTCGCCATGCCTCCGACACGCCCCCATGACCTCTGTTCGTCTCCTTGATGGACTGCAGTTGAGGACGCCAAAAATCGGCTTTCGATTATACCGATTTGGGCGCCCACGGGAAATGGACGCCCATCTCCCGATTTGGGTCGAAATATGGGCATCTTTCTCTTTCGAAAATAAGCTGGTTAGGGCCCTTTTTAGTAAGGTATTCTAGTGTTTTTAGCACGTGCCAACGATAGAGACACCCATAGGAATATATGACTTGTCTCTAGCATTAGCGCGCTTTAAAAATGCTAGCACGCCTACAGCTTGGCTTAGTAAACAGGGCCTCTGCCGTCATGGCCAAGTTTCGGTTACTTCTTTAGGGTAGATGTTTGCTAAGGAAACAAAACACATATTAATTGAAGATCCAATTAAAAACCAAAATTATTACATCCTTTATAAATGAAGAAAAGTCATAAATGTGAAAATTATATATATATAAAAGAAATATTATTAATGATGATTGGTGACTGATGAGAATTTGAAGATTTAGAGTTGCTGGGAGATGTTGCGTGCACGTTTTAATGTTTATTTCAAATGTGCGGATCAACATGGCGTACAGTTAAATATAATAAAGCAAATAAAATAGAAAGGAACTCCAATTCTTAAAAAGGAATCAGTCACACAAGTGTCATCATTCAACAAGCAAACTTTTACGAAAGGGTTGCCGCATGGCATCCTGGAACTGCTGCCGGCCCAACGCAGCTGCCAGTGGTAGTTCCGCCGCAAGAGCACGTCATTTCCAGCACACCTGAAAATATTTTTGTTATTTTTACCACAGTGCTAACCTGGCAGTAATTGGGCAGCGCTGTGCGCTGCCTGGTTACCACAGGAACCCTTACTGCCACCTCAGTGAGTGGCGGTAAGTGCTCCCTGCCACATGGCAAAGTGGTAATAGTAATCTTACTGCATGGCCATTTTAATTTTAAGGACTTTTTACCTACTGCAGTAAAAAGGGCACTTGAGGCTACCGCAGGGTCCTTTTTTACCACATCTTGATAAAAGGACACCTGAGTAAATCCCAGGCAATAGAGAAGCTGTCCTGGCTAGAATTAAGTCCCAAAAGCAGATTCAAAAAAGTGTGTCTTCAATAAAATTTTAATTTTTTTGTAGGATTGCTCAGAATGAACTAACGGCAGTTATCCATATAATTGCAAATTAGTGCCAAGTAGCACTAATCAGTACCAATTATTGCCAATAATTGGTTGGTAATGCCAGGTAGCATCTAATTAAACAATTTATGCGTGAAACTGACACTTCTAGAACTACTGCAGAATTGGTTGTACAAGCTTATAGAATTAGGGGGAGAGTGCCTAACTGCAGGGGGTTCTACATAATGGGTGGAGCATGGGTGTAGTTCTTGGAACACTATAAACTAGATGTGCCAACTTATGCCCGCCATTGATATAGTATAAGAGGGCGTGCCTGCACAGGGGCACACAAGTTCTGACCCCATGCTAGTGTTCTATAATGGAATCTTGGAACCTAGATGCTGTTATAGAATTGCCCTTATTGGGATGAATTCTATATATGGTGCCAAAAAAGCTCTGTTCTATAAGCTGCACTTAAATTTAGGTGCAGTTTATAGAATGGCGCTTAGGCACTGGGGTCCTGCATAAATTTAGGTGCTGCCATTTGCACCAACGAAAGCATGGTGCAAATGACCACACCTAAAATTTACACACAGTACCCCAATTGTGCATATAACTCAAAACCATGCCTACAGTCCGCCCATGACCCTTCCATTTCCATGCCCCTTGTTTTGGCCATGCGTACATAATAATTAAATCTAGTTAGTGCCATTAATTGCTTCATAAGCAAATCATGGGCACTAATTGGCTCGTTATTCATTTAAATTCTGTTCACAAATTGGGATAGTGCCTAAATTTGTGCACAGAATTTTTGGTGGATTTTATGGAATTAGGGGGATTGTGTGTATCCTGAAAATCCAGCTGGATTTGGGGTTGCCAAGTCAGGTTTCAGAAAGCTCTGTTCTAGAGACTGGCAAATAGGATATCAGTTAAGGAAAGTGGTATGTTACAGCAGGTAACTCTTCACTAGGGGCCCTGTTTACTAAGCTGCGCTGTAGGTGCAGTAACTTTTTAGCACACGCTAAAAATTAGCATGCACTATTGCTAGAGACACCCATAAATTCCTATGGGTGTCTCTAGCATTAGTGCACCTACAGCACGGCTTAGTCAACGGGGCCCTAGGTTTGCTAACTAATCAATTTGGTATAATAGTATAAGAAATTAAATAACCATTTCTTTCTTTATTCAAAAATGCTGAAAACAGTTAAGAGGAATTTCAGCAGTGTGGCAGCCTCCTCAGGTAATGCAACGCTGAATGGTGAAGATGGTGTTGAACAGACAGCTATAAAAGTTTCTCTGAAATGTCCAATCACGTTCCGGCGGATTCAGCTTCCCGCACGAGGCCATGATTGCAAACATGTACAGGTGAGCTGCCCTGGGTTATAGCGTCATTTTTATATATGGCCAATTCTAACTAATTTGTTCTAAAATTCCAAGCTGATTGCCAGTGACATTTGGAATCTACATTGGATTTTAATTTTCTCTATTTCATTTTAAATTTGGCTATTTATGGACATTTAATTATACAAAGGAGGGCATTTTAGAATCCATTATGGTTTAAAGTTATTAGTAACTTTATATACTGCTCTTCATGGGGTATCAGTTTACAATCAAAATATAGATAAAGCTAGTACAACAGTATAATGAAAATATAGTAATTTTTTGAACAGGGTCAGTACATTGCATACACTTGTAAATGATGACTTCAGAAAGCCACTGTTTCCAAATGTGTGATGACCTACAATGCAGAGATTTTAAGTGAGCATGATTTGGGCAGGCAAGGAAATGCATATATATTTTTAAAAATTCCACACCAGCTTTAGTACCTGTTCTGAAGCATGCGCAAGTGTCCAGCTACCTCATAGTTTGGAGTTGGAGTGTCTGCCAGTGAATCAGGGGGCAATTGTGCTAACCTCTGTGGTGTCTAACACTGTGGTTGTCAACCTTTTGTAAGTCACAACACATCTGATGGGCGATATGCTCATCCGTGACAAACTTCATTCATGACCCTTATGGACATTTGGTCTGATGCAGTATGTCAGTTATTATGTAATAAATGTAAACATGCCCTGCATCCACAAAACCCTATCTCTCACCATCATGTGCAGATAAATTAAAAAAAAAAAAACTTTCTGATTCTTATGTCAGCTCATATAAATCTCGCCATTGCTAGGCACATTGTGAAATGACTTAAAACCTGAAAAAGATCTTAACATACATGTAGCAAACCTACCACAGAAGAATAACATTGATTCCTATGATTCAAACAGCAAGAACCCTACTTAAAGACAGGCAGCACAACAAATATTACATGAGGCCCTATAACACCAATACACCTACTATCAGAACAAATTGGATTGCTACAGAGTTCTACACAGAAACTACATGCAAAGAGAATACCACACTTTAGTCACACACAAAACACAGACAAGCCCACACCTAATACAGAACAAGGGATCACAAATTAGAAATATTTACTACCTGCCTAAAGCCTAGAAATAAATAAATAGAAATTTAAAGATCAAAATTGAACAGGGATCCCCAAGAAGTTAAACTAGGCATGTACCACAGGATAGGAGAAGTAAAAACAGAAATGCATTTCCTCTTGTACTGAACAAAATACAAAGACATCTGTGATGCACAATTCCAAAGCTAACATATTCCACCAAATAAATTCAAAATAAAACACTTTTTTCTACCTTTGTTTTCTGGGTGCCTTATTTTTCCAAGCATGTTGGGCCCAGTTCCTGCTATTCTGTTTTCCCGTCTGTCTTCATCTCTCTTTCCAGTGGATGCGGTCCATTTGTCATTTCTTCCCTTTCTTCCTATCTTCTATTCATTCACTACATCCATCTCTGACATATTTTCACTTTCTCCCTTTTCTGATTGCCCACTTAAATTTCATCTTCTTACTCTTCAATCCTCCACCTACATTTCACTTACCAGTACCTATAAATTTTCCATCTCCTCCTCTCACCCCCTACCTCTTCTGCCTTACTCCCGTCCTGTAGCCTAGTGGTTAGTACAGCAAACTTTGATCCTGGGAAACTAGGTTCGAGTCCCTCTGCAGCTCCTTGTGACTCTGGGCAAGTCACTTAACACTCCATTGCCCCAGGTACACCAACCCCCCCTCCCCCCCCATTACTGCACATCTACGCTCTGTACTTACCATCCTCCTCTTGCTCATCTCCTTGAGAACCCCATGGTCTAGCCATGCCAAGCATCTCCCCTCCCTTCCCTCTCCATTTTACACTTTTGTAACCCAGTATCTCCCAACCCCTATGGTCCCTCTCCCTTCCCTTCACACTTCCCACTTATGATCCATCAGCTCTCTGTCTTCTCTTTCCCTCCTTCCCCCTTATGGTCCAGGAGCCCTGTCTCTTCTCTCTCCTCCACATCTATGGTCCAGCAACTCCTTCCCATCTTACCCCTATGGTCCAGTACTTCCTGTCTCCTCTCTCTTCCCCTTATGGTCCAGCAACTCCTTGTCTCCTCCCTTTCCCCCTTATGGTCGAACAACTCCCTATCTCCTCTACCCCCCCCCCCCCCACCTTCCCCCTATCTCTTCTCTCTCTTTTTTCCCTCCCCACCCCAAAAAGTACAGCTTCAATGTTCATCAGGGCAGCGGCTCAGAGAAGATAGCCTACTCAGGAAACCCAGCCTGGTGCCACAAGATGCAGCTACACAAATCCCAGTGCTCTATAGGTGGCAAACTGCATACTGAAAGTGAAAGACTACTGTGGTTTACTTCCTACATGACCCTAGAAGGATCAGGTTTGTGTAGTGCACCTCTTGTGGATCCAGCATCTCTCCCCCTCTCTTACTCACTCTCTCCATCCCCAGCATTGTCTTCCATCTTCCCTTCCCCCAGCCCCCTCCCCCTGCCCTCCATGGACCATCTTCTTCCTTCCCCCAGCCACTCCCCCCAGTAGTCTGCCATCTTCTTCCGGCTCCCTGGCAGAAAATGTTGTGTACTCTTTTGTTGGTGTTTGTTTAAAAGCAAATGTCTTAGTGTGCATTGTGAAGGAAAAGTTGCAGTATGCTGAGAATCATTTTCTTCTTCTCCTATCCTGCTATTGCTGCCCTGGGTTAATTTGCCCAGCACTGACACAAGACTAGGAGAGGTAAGGTTAGGTCCAGAGAAGGAGTTGGTAGGAAGGAGAGGGAGAAGCATGGTGAGTGGGGGGTGAGAAAAAAAATCAGGAGACTGAGTGCAGTCTGGAGAATTGCCTTGGGTGCCAGCTGGATGCTTCCAATGTGTTAGCTAGTTTGTTTTCTGAGCCAGATAAGAAGCTCCAGTGGAGGAGCGAGTTTGTAATAATTTCTCAGTTCCAAATTAAGGGGAGGGACTGATCAACCTTTATTAAGACAGTAACCTGCATTATTTGCCCCTTAACGCAACATAAAGGGCGCTATCACAGGTTGTCTTGTCCTAATGCAGCATTACTTAAGTCAATGCGGTGTACATATAATGATCTACAAAACATGCAGAAAACGAAAAATTGAATACGAATGTTTGGTACAGCCCTAGTTACAAGGAACGGAAGGTAAAGTCAGTGGAGTGTATGACACTATGAATACTAGATTATTGTCCTTATCTGCTATCATATCTTGTATTTATATTATGTTGTTTTGATTTGGCCTGCACAATAAATAGTTTGTTTCTTTGTTAAATTGCAGTGTTTTGATCTGGATCGTACTTGCAGCTGAACTGTGAACGTGGAACTTGGCGATGTCCTGTATGCAAGTGAGTAGTAACTCCTCCTGGTGGCTCTAACACATGAACAGTGCAAGGGCGTTAGCTGTTTTAGGAAAATCCTCAATTATCTTTCAAGCCCTGAACTCCTGCTACCCCCCCTCCCTTGTAATTTGAGAACTCAGCAATCATGATTACCTAGCATAAGCTCTCCCAGAAATATCCTGTGAAACACACATAACATTAAACTTTATTTTGTATGTAAATAGATAATGGGAGTAATTTTTTTATTACATTACCATAGATTTCTATTCCACTCCCACCAAAATTAGTTTGGAGAGGATTACATCAAATAGAAACCAGCCCAAAAAAACTGGGAGCTTACAACACATAAGTACATAAGTAATGCCATACTGGGAAAAGACCAAGGGTCCATCGAGCCCAGCATCCTGTCCACGACAGCGGCCAATCCAGGCCAAGGGCACCTGGCAAGCTTCCCAAACGTACAAACATTCTATACATGTTATTCCTGGAATTTTGGAGTTTTCCAAGTCCGTTTAGTAGCGGTTTATGGACTTGTCCTTTAGGAAACCGTCCAACCCCTTTTTAAACTCTGCTAAGCTAACTGCCTTCACCACTTTCTCCGGCAACAAATTCCAGAGTTTAATTACATGTTGGGTGAAGAAAAATTTTCTCTGATTTGTTTTAAATTTACTACACTGTAGTTTCATCGCATGCCCCCTAGTCCTAGTATTTTTGGAAAGTGTGAACAGACGCTTCACATCCACCTGTTCCACTCCACTCATTATTTTATATACCTCTATCATGTCTCCCCTCAGCCGTCTCTTCTCCAAGCTGTATAGCCCTAGCCTCCTTAGTCTTTCTTCATAGGGAAGTCGTCCCATCCCCGCTATCATTTTAGGTCGCCCTTCGCTGCCACCTTTTCCCAATTCTACTATATCAAAATTACAATGGCAACTTAGCATCGACTACATTTAACCAAGAATTAACCCGAGAGGCACATACTTCTTAAATAAGACAGCCTTAAGCAGTTTACGAAAAGTCAGATATTGAGAGAGAGAGAGAGAGAGTAATCACAGCAACTAGAGTGCAGCCCTTTATATGAGGGAAATGATAATCGTAAATAATTTTGAGTATCATTGTGATCAGTGAGCATAAGTGCACTGGAGCAGAGCCTTGAATGATTTTAAAAACAAAACATAATTTAGAAACTATTCCGGCTATCCACTGGTAGCCAATGAATTGAATATAATAAGAGGATACTTTATCAATCTTTCTCAAGCCACTAATTAAGTCGAATGGCCATATTCTGGGTAAATCTTTTGCAGATCCCAGGTATATAATGTTCATGGTTCATCTATGTGAAAGCCCAAAAGCATATATGCCTTTATTAGTGTCCCAGAACCAGCCCAAATAGTTCAGGAATGTGCGCACACAGATTTATACTTGGTCCAAAGAACTTCAAATGTATATGTGTGTGTGGACTGTGCCCGTTCCATCGCTATGCACATCTGCTCCACCTAAACTACATCCCTAGGAATGCCTGTATGCAAATCATGTAAAATTAGGTACTCTCTTTCTTTGCACCTATTTTTTAATCATATATTGGTCATGCAATTGCATAAAAGTCCTTTGCACTAAAACAGGCTTTATAAAAGTATCCTCATTGAGGATAGCATCCAAAGTCCAATTACCCATTTAACATGGCTCTCGGAGGGAAGTTATCAACATGGGCTACGGTTAAGACATTATTTTACTGATAACCTCAGCTTTTAGTAGCTGGGTCTCATTGCATAAAATTTGATTTATTAACGTGATATATTGCTTAATAGAGTGTTAAAGCAGTTTACAATAAGAATTAAGCAATTTACAGAGGAAAACAGAACACATTCACACACAAAAAAAACATACGATCACAAAATAGGACCTGTAGCCACATTGATAACTACACCCATTAGCTGTCTTTTGCCCACCCCCGGAAGCTGGCCGCATAGTCACCTAATGGTTAAGTCAGTCCTGTTCTAATTGGTGTTTTTCAGAACTTGGATCTTATATTGTTGTCCAAATCTAGTATATGACTGTTTGTAACTGGTTCTACAGAGTAGGCAGAAAGATTACTATCTTCCATCACAGATACAAGAGAACAAATGTGATTAGATTGTAAATGAGAGAATTTCTTAAGTTAGTTTGTATGCACGATTTATTTTTGTATGTTCTAAGTCCAAGAAAACCATATAGTAAAAATGATATGATTTTCTTAAAACTGTCCGTTCAATGGAATTGGCTGCCTTTTGTTTCCTACTGAGGGCTCCTGCTACAATGGAGAGAGGTGCAAGAGAAAGCAAATGATTCTATAGCCCTATTGTAGCAGGTGCCTATTGAATAGAAGCTGAAAGAAGCAGGATGGTTTCAGTCAATTCAGTTACAGAGAGACCTAGACTGAGAAGTTTAGATTACTTTGAGAGCATCTTGGAGGTGACTGCACACCCCTTGTACGAAGAGGGAGATATCTGCACAGCTCATTTCAGTCTTCTCCTCTTTCACCTTATACCCTTCCTTGTGAATTCTGTTCACCTGTAAATACGTCTTTATCTTTGTCCTTCTCCTTTGCTACTCTCGATTCCAGTCTTTCACCCTTGCTGCACTATCTCCCGGATTCTATACATCGTGTCTAGTGTTCCGTGCCGAAATCCAGGCCATATTCTGTAACGATGCGTGTAACTTAAGCTACATCAGCATTGATAACAGGTCTTAATGAGTAATAATGAGCAATAATTGGCAATAATTTATTTTTTTGTACATTTGTACCCCGCGCTTTCCCACTCATGGCAGGCTCAATGTGCTTACATGGGGCAATGGAGGGTTAAGTGACTTGCCCAGAGTCACAAGGAGCTGCCTGTGCCAGGAATCGAACTCAGTTCCTCAGGACCAAGTCTACCACCCTAACCACTAGGCCACTCCTCCACTCCCATTAATTACCACTCCACGGGTAATTAGAATTGACGTGCACAGCTCGTTTAAGCCATATTATGTAACGCACTGCAGCTAAATTCTAATGTGCACAGCCAAAAAGGGGCGTGGTTATGGGTGGTGAAATGGGGTGTTTCTTGGCTGTTCCAAAATTTACACGCACTGTTATGAGTATGCCCCTGTGCGCGACATTTACACCCACGTTTCCCTTGGTGTAAATGGATGTGCGTAGTTTTAAGCGCTCTGATATGAACTAATCATACTCTATACCACGCCTAAATATAGGTGCCGGCCTTACAGAATATGTTTAGGTGAAAATTTATTCAGCACGGAATTTTCAGGCACCATCTGGCCCTATGTGGCCTAGTACTGTCTGACTCTATACATCATGCTCCTGTCTGGCAATAGTCTAATCGTACACTAGGAACTCTTTTTTTTTTTTTTAAGTTGCTGTTATATTTTGATCACTTCTTGATAATACATTCTCTAGACACTTTTGTTTATCAGTTGTTTATCTTGACACCATGGTAAGCTCTGTGCTGCAGGGACTCTGTCTTCTATGTGCCTGTACAAAGCTATGTGTGCCTGATAGCACTTTAGAATTAAATAGTAGCCGTGTAAGCGTCTATACTCGCCCAACGCACCAAAGTGGAACTACCGCATGGCTCTTGGGGTAATTTCATTTTCTGACGCACCGTCTGAAAAATATTTTTTTATTTTCGGCACGCGGTAAACGGATGCACGCCAAGTAGCATTTGGTACGGCATAGGTCATTACCTCCCACGTTACCGTGTGAGTGCTTTACAACCGCTAGGTCAATAGCTGGCAGTAAGGTCTCAGACCAAAATGAACGCACGGGCAATTTCGGCAAAAAAACCCAAAATGGCCTTTTTTCAATGCGCGCTAAAAAATGGATCGCCGCACACACAAAACCTGCACCTACACTAACGCACGCATTTTTTTAGTGCGCCTTTGTAAAAAGGACCCAGAGTTAGTCTATGAATCATTTCTGACAAAAATAGCTTTCCTGACACAGGATAAGTTGCATATTCTCCCCAAAATCTGTAGGATACGAAGGAAATTCTATAACTGTGTGTGGTACAGTTATGCATCAGTTAGTGTCAATTGCGTGCCCAATTACATGCTATTCTACACAGGTAATATGTAAGTTCGAGGAACATATTGTGAATGGAGCAATGATGAGCTATAGACGTTTGCCTCAACTTATATATATGTGTGTGTATATATATATATATGTATGTACAATATAGTATGTATATCTATATATATATATATATATATATATATATATATCTATTATCTATATACAGTGGTGGAAATAAGTATTGTGATCCCTTGCTGATTGTAAGTTTGGCCCACTGACAAAGACATGAGCAGCCCATAATTGAAGGGTAGGTTATTGGTAACAGTGAGAGATAGCACCTCACAAATTAAAATCCGGAAATCACATGTGGAAAGTATATGAATTTATTTGCATTCTGCAGAGGGAAATAAGTATTTAATCCCTTGGCAAACAAGACCTAATACTTGGTGGCAAACCCTTGTTGGCAAGCAAAGCGGTCAGACGTCTTCTGTAGTTGATGATGAGGTTTGCACCACAATGCAGGAGGAATTTTGGTCCACTCCTCTTTGCAGATCATCTCTAAATCATTAAGAGTTCTGGGCTGTCGCTTGGCAACTCGCAGCTTCAGCTCCCTCCATAAGTTTTCAATGGGATTTTAAGGTCTGGTGAATGGCTAGGCCACTCCATGACCCTAATGTGCTTCTTCACTGAGCCACTTCCTTTGTTGCCTTGGCTGTATGTTTTGGGTCATTGTCGTGCTGGAAGACCCAGCCACGACCCATTTTTAAGGCCCTGGCGGAGGGGGAAGGAGGTTGTCACTCAGAATTGTACGGTACATGGCCCCATCCATTCTCCCATTGATGCGGTGAAGTAGTCCTGTGCCTTAGCCAGAGAAACACCCCCAAACATAACATTTTCCACCTCCATGCTTGCACAGTGGGACGGTGTTCTTTGGGTCATAGGCAGCATTTCTCTTCCTCCAAACACGGCGAGTTGAGTTCATGCCAAAGAGCTCAATTTTTGTCTCATCTGACCACAGCACCTTCTCCCAATACTCTCGGCATCATCCAGGTGTTCACTGGCAACTTCAGACGGGCCGTCACATGTGCCTTCCGGAGCAGGGGGACCTTGCGGGCACTGCAGGATTGCAATCCGTTATGTCGTAATGTGTTACCCATGGTTTTCGTGGTGACAGTGGTCCCAGCTGCCTTGAGATCATTGACAAATTCCCCCCTTGTAGTTGTAGGCTGATTTCTAACCTTCCTCATGATCAAGGATACCCCACGAGGTGAGATTTTGCGTGGAGCCCCAGATCTTTGTCAATTGACAGTCATTTTGTACTTCTTCCATTTTCTTACTATGGCACCAACAGTTGTCTCCTTCTCGCCCAGCGTCTTACTGATGGTTTTGTAGCCCATTCCAGCCTTGTGCAGGTGTATGATCTTGTCCCTGACATCCTTAGACAGCTCCTTGCTCTTGGCCATTTTGTAGAGGTTAGAGTCTGACTGATTCACTGAGTCTGTGGACAGGTGTCTTTCATACAGGTGACCATTGCCGACAGCTGTCTGTCATGCAGGTAACGAGTTGATTTGGAGCATCTACCTGGTCTGTAGGGCCAGATCTCTTCCTGGTTGGTGGGGGATTCAAATACTTATTCCCTCTGCAGAATGCAAATAAATTCATATACTTTCCACAATGTGATTTTCGGATTTAATTTGTGATGTGCTATCTCTCACTGTTACCAATAACCTACCCTTCAATTATGGGCTGGCTCATGTCTTTGGTCAGTGGGCAAACTTACAAATCAGCAAGGGATCAAATACTTATTTCCACCACTGTATATATATATATATATATATATATATATATATATTCTATATGTACTATGTGTGTGTATGTGTATATATATTTATATAGTTGGGATTTTTCTCACACCTTTTCTGTACTAACTCAAGGTGAGTTACATTCAGGTACACTGGGTTTTTCCCTGTCTTTGGAGGGCTCACAATCTAAGGGTATGTTTACTAAGGCATGTAGTGTTTAACGTGGCTTAACTTTCAAGGCATGTTAAAAATGCTAACGCGCCCATACTTCCTGTGGGCGCATTAGCATTTAATGCGTGTTAACCATTAACCTCACATTAAAAACGCTAACGTACCTATAGCGTGCTTTAGTAAATATACCCTAACTTTGTAACTGAGGCAATGGAGGATTGATTGACCTGCCCAAGATCACAAGGAGCAGCAGTGGGATTTGAACCTGCCACCTCTGGAGGGTCACTCCTCCACTCCTTATGCGTGTGATTTATATATGGTTCGGTAGGGCACAGTTATATCCCGGCCATAGAGCTGCTGTAAGTGGAGACATGTTGATACTAGTATTCGGTAATAGAATCTTGGTGCCAAGATGCCATTATAGAATTGTCACTGTGTGCACAGCATCAAGGCACCTAACTTGAGAAGTGTCCCTTATATGTTTTATGAGTATGGGAATATGGATGTACACATATGGATAGCAGTGAATTACCTGATTCTTTGATCCATGCTACTCAGAATAAGCTTGCAACTGCTTTTGCTTCAGGAGATGACCTGGGTGGTCTTAGCATGGGAGGATTCATTCCCAAGTCCTTGTGATTTCACAAAATGAATGCATAAAGAACTAAACAAAGTCATCTTCTCTAATAGCATCTATAATGGGCTGTATCCACAACATTAGTCTCCGTTACTTTCCTGGAACTTCCTGTTGGAATGAATCAAGGAGCTTTATTTGCCAGGAATATTTTCATTAGTATTGCATCTATAATAAATTTAAAAATCTGAGCAATGGTTGAGGTTTCTAATATATTTTAAGAAGCACAGAAGTACAATGTGCCTTAAAGGTTTAATTTATAAAATTCTTAACCCTATTTGTGTGGGTTTTTGTCTGCTACAGATTGAAATTCCAAAAGAAATCATTCATCTCAGACAGTAGTGTGGGCTCTGAAGAAAATATAAGAAAGTTATGATTATTATTAACCTAGTAAATAACAGTTGCATTCTATAGTATAACTTTGATTTGTTTTCTTGTCCAGTAAAACAGCTCTGCTGGAAGGCCTAGAAGTTGACCAGTATATGTGGGGTATTCTGAATGCTATACAAAAGTAAGTGAAATCTATTTGTTTGATTTTATGTAGAAATGAGAGTTGATTCTGGGTCAGGCTGCTGTACTCTATGCTATAGGATTGGACAAGCCAGGACATGCAGCAAGAGGTAGTGTGCATAGCCCAGGGAAGGAGGAAATGTTGCTGCTGGTAGAGAATGACACGGGGACAAAATTTGTCCCTGTCTTCACGGGTTCTGTCTCCATCCCCACCGCGTCCCCGCAGGCCCTGTCTCCATCCCTGTCCCGTCCCCACAGGCCCCGTCCCGTCCCCGCAGGCCCCGTCTCCATCTCCATCCCGTCCCCGCAGGCCCCGTCTCCATCCCCATCCCGTCCCCGCAGGCCCTGTCTCCATTCCCGGCCCTGTCTCCATTCCCTCAGGCCCTGTCTCCATCCCTGCCCCATCCCCATGGGCTCTGTTCTCATCTGCAGAAACCTCGAAAACTTATGAATTTATATTTAAATCTTTTTACTAAAGTATGTAAAGGAACAATTTGCTGTGCAACTGTTGTGTATAAATTACAAATAGAAAACAAGTAGGAAAGAGTGTATACACAAGAAGAAATAAAAGCACACGGCCTGTTTTCAAGGCCTGCTGTTATTGGATAAACATTGTCAAATCGTCAAGATCCTACCTAACCCTACACTACCCAAATTGTAAAGGACTGAAATACAAAACAACTTACGCATCCGGCTTCTCCTACATAAGCGCACAACTATGGAATGGCCTCCCAAAAGCTATGAAAACAATACATGACCATCTGCACTTCAGGAAATCACTAAAAACCAACCTCTTCAAAACTGCCTACCACAATGACCCCATGTAAACCTCTTCACCCAAGCAACACAACATGATTACAATCGGAATGGACAACATGCAATCTTCATCTCTTGTGACCCTCCACTGATAACTCATAAGATCATTATACAACCTTGTATCTGCTATTAATCGACTGGGCAAACGCCTTGACGGTACTATGTAAGCCACATTGAGCCTGCAAATAGGTGGAGTACAAATGCAATAAATAAATAAATAAAATCTTTGCTCTCCCTTACCACACAGCTTCTTTTTCTCACATGAAGCAGCAATGTGAGTGCAGTCTTAGATCTGGAATGTGAAACTAAGGGGTTAAATTGTAGTGTCACAAATGGATTATTATGAATTTGCTTCCAGATCACGTAGGGATTATAAGGGGTCCTTTTATCAAGCTGTGGGAAAAAGGGCCCTGCATAGTGGCGGGGGCCATTTTTCCTATGCGCCAGGACCTTTTTTACCGCAGCGATAGAAAGCCCCCCAGACACAACATGGCCATGCAGTGGGGAGCCGTTTCCGCACCCATGAGGTGGCAAGAAGGGCTCCCACGCTAACCCAGCAGTAATCGAGCAGTGCGCAGCAATGCCGATTACCCCAGGGTACCGCCGTGCACGCAATTTCCAGGGGTTTTCTTTTTCCCAAGGAAATGGCACGTGCTCGGGGTGGAACTATTACCGATGACCTTGTTGGGCCAGAAGTAGTCCCAGAAGAAGGAGCGGTAAGTCCGCATTGGGCTTACTGTGCTCTGTAAAAGGGCTCCTTAGTTTACTGTTTCTAGCTGACCTAAATCTTCAGATGCCTTTTTTTCCCCCCCCAATATATTTCTAGATGATAGTTACCGGCAGGGTGCCAACCCTTCATGGATATAGCAAGATATTTCACAGCCAACTGAAATCCAAGAGCTGCAGGTGTGCCCTTGCACTCTTAATTCCTCACATCATCATCTCTCCTCCTATCTTCCCAACAAATGGCTTGATTCTTGCCCTCAAACTGAGCATCAGTGAACAACTGTCACTATAGTGTGATTTGATTTTCGAGTTATTACCTTGAAAAAGAGGTTGTGACCATATAGAGCTCGTTTTTATGTTTCAAATTTTTATTGGAGGTATATCCATATTGGCACAATAAAACTAAACAACATATCTCATTGCAGAGCCAAATCCGTACAGTAGCTTCCATTCATAGAACCAGTTTTACATTTTCTCTCCATACACCCCCAACTTTATTCCTCCCCCCCCCCCCACATTAGTTCCCCCTCCCAACTTCAGCACATCCCTAATGTAATAACATCTCCCCTCTCCCTCCCAAACCCTCTCCAACAATCAACGTACACACTATTAACAATTTGGATTCTAGCAGACAATACCTTATTATTAATCATCACACCATCCGTCTCTTCCCAATCCCCACCTCCCACCCCCAGAAGAGCTCTGTTTTAAGTACTGACTTCAAAAAGGCAGGCATTTATGAGCATCATGTTTGCATGTTTCAGGGTTTCTATCCTGCTTATAATCGAACGAGGAAAAACGCCCAAGTTCCGACCTAAATTGGGAGATGGAGTTTATCTCACAAAAACGAATAAAGCGGTATAATGGAAAGCCGATTTTTGACGTTTTCAACTTGCACTCCGTCGCGGATGCGGACAAAGTTGATGGGGGCGTGTCAGAGGTGTGGCGAAGAGGCGGAACTGGGGCGTGGTTATCTGCCGAACAGAGATGGCGCATTTCACCGCTATTGGGAAAAAAAGTATGCGTTTTTAGCTAGAATTTAGGACACTTTTTCTGGACCCTGTTTTTTCACGAATAAGGCCCCAAAAAGTGCCCTAAATGACCAGATGACCACTGGAGGGAATCGGGGATGACCTCCCCTGACTCCCCCAGTGGTCACTAACCCCCTCCCACCACAAAAAATGAAGTTTCACAACTTTTTATTTTCACCCTCAAATGTCATACCCAGCTCCCTGACAGCAGTATGCAGGTCACTGGAGGAGTTGTTAGGGGGTGCAGTGGACTTCAGGCAGGTGGACCCAGGCCCATCCCCCCTACCTGTTACAATTGTGCTGCTTAATGCTTATTAGTCGTCCAACCCCCCAAAACCCACTGTACCCACATGTAGGTGCCCCCCTTCACCCCTTAGGGCTATAGTAATGGTGTAGACTTGTGGGCAGTGGGTTTTGAGGGGGATTTGGGGGGCTCAACACACAAGGGAAGGGTGCTATGCACCTGGGAGGTCTTTTACCTTTTTTTTTTTGTTTTTGTAAAAGTGCCCCCTAGGGTGCCCGTTGATGTCCTGGCATGTCGAGGGGGACCAGTGCACTACGAATCCTGGCCCCTCCCACGAACCAAATGCCTTGGATTTATTCGTTTTGAGCTGGGCGCTTTCATTTTCCATTCGCTGAAAACAAAACGGCCCAGCTCACACATTGTTGAATAAAACATGGGCGTCTATTTTTTTCCCAAAATACGGTTCGGTCCACCCCTTCACGGACCCGTTCTTGGAGATAAACGCCCATGGAGATAGGCGTTTTCGTTCAATTATGCCCCTCCATGTGTTCATGTGTGGGTGTATACCACTTATTGGACAGCTCGATGTGCTATCTGCCTGTCTACATTCATCTTCAGAAAAGAGGGGAGGAACTGCTGGGCCAGTGAGGCATCACCCTAGGAGGAAATGATATTACAGTCTGCAGTAGCATAAATCCCACCCAAGCAGCCCCTGCAGCAAGAAAGATGTCCACTGATAGAAATATGTGAATCTTTTAAGGTGAATTCTCACTGCTCTGGGGGACCTTTCCAATATTTAGTCCTGATTGGAGCACATGTGGGGGCTGCAGTCTCCACCCATCATTTTTGACAGGCTTAATCCTTTAGTTTTTCCAGAATGATTGAAGTGCCAAGTGAATGTGAAAAAGAAAATGTGCTGACAAAATATGTTTATGCTTATGTGACAAATTCTCTCTGGAAAGAAGGGCCCATGCCAAGTCAGTCAGGGGCCCTTTTACCAAACAGCAGTAAACAGTGGCCTTAGCATGCTCTTGCACGGGTCATTCATGCATGTTAAGGCCATTTTTACTGCTGCAGTAAAATAGCTGATTTTCTGAATTTTTCAATAATGTTCACATTAGCGCATGAGCCCCTGCCACCACATATTTTGTAGGCAGCAGGGACTCACTGGCTAAACCTGTGCTAATCGGTTAGCGTGCAGCAATGTAGCTACGCTAACCAGTTAGTACAGAACATGTCTATTCTCCACTCCCTCATACACTCCCTCATACCACGGAACGCCTTGGTGCACCCCACAGTATGCCATTTTTTGCTGCAGTGAGCACTGATTAGTGCTCACTGCAGCTTTGTAAAAGGGCCCCCTCAGTGCCAAATGTAAAAATCTTGATTTCTTTGGGATTTAACATTTTAACTGGCTTGTATTACAGCTCTGAGTTTGAAGAAGTTACTATAGATCCAACGTGCAGCTGGAGGCCAGTTCCTATAAAGTCAGAGATTCATATAAAAGATGACCCAGATGGAATTCCCTCTAAGCGATTTAAAACTATGAGTCCCAGCCAGATGATCATGCCAAATGTGATGGAAATGATAGCTGCTTTGGGTCCTGGCCCTTCACCATACCCATCCCTCCCACCACCACCTGGGGGTAACAACGCCAATGAATATGTCACCCAAGGTGAGTTATTTATTATCAGAAGTTTTAAAATGGATGGTCTTACGGACAAGTGGCCTAACCTTCAATTTTGCTGATTTGTGGTTTTTGGATCCAGTGCATCAAGATATCAATATTTAACTGTGGACTAGTGGACTAAGCTAAAAGCCAGTGAATTTTGCAGTTTTTAGCAAGTGATTGAACAGCCTGAATCCATTGGCCAAATGGGTAACTAAGCCAACAACCTCATGTGTGAAAAATGGGTTTGCCCATTTGTCCATAAGACCATCCAAATAGTCTAATTTAGTTGTATAACTGTCCACATTAGTGAAAAGTACACACATACTTTCACTTTGACAACTACCCCAGTGAAATTATTGCTATTTGGAGTATATAATTTTTATGGGGTAAGATACTTCCTGAAAGTATAAACATGCAATTAAATGCAAGCCCCTCCCCAATCCCATGCCTGGGAAGCCCCTCTGCTCACTGCTGGTAGAATACTCAAGCAAAGGCCCTGCACACAACCTTTCACTTGAATATTGGGCAGACTGGTTTTTCGAAAGCATGTTTCCAGGAAAAAGAAGCCACAGTTAAACCCATGTGAATAGTTTTAAAAATTACCCTCTATGGGATATTTTATAACTGCACACACCGGTAAAACGCACATGCATATTTTCAGAACAAAAGTGCGCATGTACTTCAGCTTTGAAAGTGACTCTAGAAAACCTTGGTCCTAGTTGCAGCTACTGTTTGGGGTGCAGAGATTTCTGGGTTGAATTATACATTTAAATTTCTAAAAAGATGCATGGAAGTGCAAACCCCACTCCATCCCTGCCCTCAGGAATGCCTCTTCAGAGAGCGGGTAAAACTTATGCTTGTACTGGCTCTACCTAGGTTTACTCAAATTTGATATAAGCAGTTTTGTATCAGGCCATTTCTGCTTTTATCCATAGAAATACCTTTGAAAATTATCTCTTTTGTGCCTCTAAGGCATGTACTGTGATACTTGTTCACAGTGGCCTAGTGGTTAGGGTGGTGGACTTTGGTCTTGGGGAACTGAGGAACTGAGTTCAATTCCCACTTCAGGCACAGGCAGCTCCTTGTGACTCTGGGCAAGTCACTTAACCCTCCATTGCCCCATGTAAGCCGCATTGAGCCTGCCATGAGTGGGAAAGCGTGGGGTACAAATGTTAAAAAAAAAAAAAGACATACAAAAGGATCCCCCATAACGAACTGACACCTAAACTACACCAGATACAATTATTATGGAACTCTTCTAATTTGTTTATTTTAATTTACACCCTAACTACTGAATATTATATCTTGTCCTGATATCATATGTTATGTTTTATCTATTTATCCACTTCCTAGTCTACAGAATTTTCTTATGCACCTTAATTACAACAATTCTGAAATTCTTACTCCGTTAATATGATTGCCATAGTATTCTTATGCACCTTATCTGTTATCTATATTCTGACTTTCTTATTCCATCAATGTGATTGTCATTGTATTATATTGTAAACCACATTGATCCTGCAAATAGGTGGGAAAATGTGGGATATAAATGCAGCAAATAATAATAAAAAAATATTGCTTTTCTGGGTTTTTCTTTAGGTAACAGCTACCAAGGTCATGGCAACTTTGACTTCCCTCATGGGAATCCTGGTGGAACATCTATGAATGACTTTATGCATGGACCACAGCTGTCACACCCACCAGACCTTCCAAACAGCATGGCACCTCTGGATAAACCATTAAGCCACCCCATGCAGGAGTCTGTACGTAACACAGTAGGCATTGATTGCCTTCCTTTTAAATTTTTTTGTTTTTTTCATTGTTTTTCGATCTGTTCTATAATACTAGTAAAAAAGGCCCGTTTCTGACAGAAATGAAACGGGTGCTAGCACGGTTTTCCTTGGAGTGTGTATGTTTGAGAGTATGTATGTATATGAGAGTGACTGTGTGAGAGAGAGTGAATGTGCGAGTGTGTGTGTGAGAGAGAGAGTGTGTGTGAGAATGAGTGTGTGCAAGTGTGTATGTGAGACACAGTGAGAGAGAGAGAGAGTGTGTGTGAGACACAGACTGTCTGTGAGACTGAGTGTATGAGACCAAGAGAGTTTGTGAGTGACTGTGTGACACATAGGGAGTGAATGTGATACAGTGTGAGACATAGAGTGTGTGAGAGTGAAAGAGAGAAAGACATTGACTGTGAGAGAGAGAGAGAGAGAGAGAGTGTGTGTGTGACAGAGATACCTCCCCCCCTCTCTGGTGTCAGGCCCCCCCTCTCTCTCTCTGGTGTCTGAGTGTTACTGTGCAGGACGCTGAGCTCTGGCTATGCTTCAAGGAACTGACCAATCCTATTTAATAGAATGCACCTCCAACATTCTGAAGCCGAGAAACCTCGTGTGGTTGGTCACTTCTGCTTGTGACTAACCCGGAAGTACGTGATGTCAATTCAGGAGATGGATACAGAGAGCAGGAATGCCTCAGCCATGCAGTCAGCTTCAGAATGTTGAAGGTGCGTTTTATTTTATAGGATGGTGTTCATATATATTTATATCAATAAAAGGTAGGTTGATAGGTCCTTCCATTCCTTGCATGTGGTATGCCATAGAAAACCAAAACTTTTTAGCAGTCAGCACTGTCTTTCTCTGTCCTACATATAGATTTTTATTTTATACAGCACAATATCCCTCTAATTGTATAATATTAGTGCTTAAATGTAATTGCCATTTGCACAGTAAGGGCTAGATTCTATATATTGCACCTCGATTTCCGTGTGGAATTCAAAGCGTATTCTATGAAGAATGCTTTAATTTGCACGTACATTATAGAATACGCCCAGTGCTGCTCCACACAACTAAATGTAGTTGCGGTCAATTACACCAAATAAAATCTGGTGTAAATCTCAATGTGTAAATTAGGTGTGGAGCAGGTGTATTCTATAACAATGTGCATAGATTTTAGAAATGCCCATGAGCTGCCCATTCCACTCCCATAACTACACTCACTTTTCAGCTGTGCAACTAAGAATACACTTAACGAGTTGTGCGCATAAATCTTAATGCCAATTAGTGCTGATAATTGCTTGTTATCATCCAATTAACAGTGCTGATTAGCTAGTGAACCAATTAAATTACACGCATTATTTATTTATTTTGGTGCATTTGTACATCACATTTTCCCACAGGAGCAAGCGCAATGTGGCTTACATTAATTCATAAGGAAACAATACAGGACAGAGATGGCACAGTTACGGATTATGACAGGAGGGGACGGAACGTGGGATAACACAGGGGGAACGTAAGGGCCATAGCATCCGGCGAATAACCGTGCACAGCCAACAAAAGAGAGAGAGGTTAAACATGAGAGTTGCCAGTAGAATAAGCCTTGTTGAATAAGAATGTTTTTAAGGTCTTCTTGAACAGTTGGTGGTCGACTGGTTTTTAGTTGTTTTGGCAGAATATTCCAGGATTTTGGACTGATATAGTGGAATGACGAAGCAAAAAGGGGCTTGTATTTAACATTCCTGCAGTTGGGAAAATGTAGATTGAGGTAGGACCTTGCAGTTTGTAGCGCATTTCTAGATGGTAGAATACGTTTTGATTTTCACATGGAAATTAAGGTGCCATATACAGAATCCAGGGTAAGGGGAGAATTTTATAAACGGTGTTCAAAAATCAGCGCTGGAGCTGATTCCAAGATGGCGCTGTGAATAGATGCACCTGTGTTTGCTCCTGGAGGCTGCTCTGTTTGTGAGTTTCTCTCGGTGCCTCTGTAGCCTCGTTAACCATGGGGAAGCGGAGGGGGAAGGTAAAGGAATTTCCCTCGGTTCCTGTGACCTCCTCGACATTGAAACAAACAACCCTGCAATTTCCCAGGCAGCAACTGGGTCCTCAGGGAACTTTGACCCCCACTGCAGCTCTCGGCCCTTCGGAGTCGATTGAGAGTGGAAACGGGGCTTCCTTGAGCCCTGTGGAGCGAATTGCACCTCCCCAGCCTGGAAGAGAGTTGCAGGCTGTTCAAACAGAGACAGACGCCGAAGTGGCTCAGCTGGTCCTGTCTGAGGGTGTGACTGCAGCAACGGAGTTAGATTCTCAACTTCGGGAAACATTACTACAACAGGCTTCAAAGGTATTGCCTCAAGCTATTGTTTTCCAGTTAGCTCGGGCTGATAGTCTATCTCAATCTCCTCCTGTGGCTAGTGGAGTGATTAGACCAGCAATTGTGATGCGGAGTCACTATGGGACATGGTTTACAATATCCAAACTCTAGCAAACTACTTTAAAGCAGAATTCTTCTGATATTGAAGTTCTTTCTGAGGCTGCCCTGCTTCAAGCACAAGTGACTGCACATGGAACCCAGAAATTGGAACGTGTGGATATCAAAATTCAAGAAATGGATCTATAGAAACAGCTTTGGTTAAAGACATAATTTCCTACATAAACGATTTGAATACCTTGAAATCAGACTAAAAGACTTAACCTTAGGTTTCTTAATTTTCCCAAATTGCCGTTAATTTCTCCTTTGGAGTGGTCAAAAAATATTTGGTGGACATCCTGGGAATGGACAAGGACTCCCTCCCTCCCATTACACTGGCTTATTACATCGGGAGTACTGGAGTGGAGGAGGGAAACCCCCCCCCCCCCCCCCCCCGGTAATAGGGGAGGGAATGAATCTTAACTCATTCCTAGAAAGCTCATTAGAAATAGTTTACTCAAGAGGTTACTGCTTGCCACTTTGCGTTGGAGCCTGATAGGAATGCCGTACTACGGCTTTCGTTGAGACACTTAGACAATCTATTTTTGGGCTCAAAGGTCCGTATCTTTCCAGATCTCTCACAGGCCTACACAGCTGAGACGAAGGGCCTTTTTGGAACTTCGCCCCAGAGTGGTGGCATTGGGAGCAAATTTTGTTTGCGATTTCCTTGTTTTGTAATGTGATGCTTGAGGGTAACATTTTCAGTTTGTAGATCCAAAACAGTTGAAAGAGCTTATTGATGCAGAGTTGATGTGAATATAGTAAACCTTCCTAATTTAGCAGGCTGGGTCTGAACCAGAGGAAGCATCTATTGATTATTGATTTTGTATTTCATTTTTTTTTTTAATTTCCTTAATCTTGGAATCAAATTTCTTTAACTTGTGGACAAATGGGCTGTAAAGATATATACTTATCATTTTGTGTTCCTAATGTTAAATAATGCCAATTGCATATTCACTTTAAGTGGTGATATATTGGAAAATTTAAATAAATAAATAATAACAAATCAGCGCTGGAAAAAATCAGCACTGAGTACGATTCTGTAAAGGGCAAGTGCCCTATATAAAATCACGCTTAGCGCCAATTCCTATGCCAAACGTTTGACACCAGAATTACGCCTGCTGAAACCTGGTGTAAATGCTGACACCCAAGTTAGGTATGCTGAAGCAGTATTCTGCAAGAGCGCACTTACATTTTTGGAACACCTCTGACATGGCCTTTGGAGTTATGTGCTATTAGAGTTGGTGCCATGCCTTAGAGCAGGGGTAGGCAACTCCGGTCCTCAAGAGCCGCAGGCAGGTCAGGTTTTCAGGATATCCACAATGAATATGCATGAGATAGATTTGCATACCATGGAGGCAGTGCTTCCAAATCTATCTCCTGCATATTCATTGTGGATATCCTGAAAACCTGACCTGCCTGCGGCTCTCGAGGACCGGAGTTGCCTATCCCTGCCTTAGAGAATAGCTCACAGCCAGATGCACACGCAGATTTTAATGGGTGCTAACTGACATCAGTAATTGATAGCACCCAAATGTTGTCATCAATTGGCTCATTAACCAGTTACTTTGCGCTTACCTCTCAGAAGTGTGCCCAAATCTTGGCTTACAAACATAGGCATCATATATAGAATCTGGAGGTAAGAATATAGAATACTATATACATATATGACTGTAACATTCATTGTGTAAGTGCCAATTGGGTGCTAAGTGGTATTCTAGAAGCTTAGCATATAACCCACATAGCATGCAACTGCAAGGGTGACATATACCCCCAGATTCTATATATCACGCCTGTCGTTCCGCGCTGAAATCCAAGTGAATTCTATAACGGCGCGCATAAGGCTTGATAAGCTAATCGGCACGTCTGACAGCACTTAACAAGCAATAATGAGCACTAATTGTCAACAATTAGAATTTACACGCATAACTTGCTAAGCATATTCTGTAACGCAGAGTGCCTAAATTCTAATGCGTGGAGGCAAAAGGGGCATGGTTATGGGCAGAGAAAGGAGCATTTTGTGGGCATTCCCAAATTTATGTGCACTGTTATAGAATATGCCTTCCTGCACCTAAATCTATTCATCGGTATTTACGCCACCACCGCCTACTCCAGGCTCCGCCCTTTCTGCCTCGCCTCACCCTATGCTTGGAATAAACTCCCTGAGCCCATACGCCAAGCCCCCTCCCTGCCCATCTTCAAATCCTTGCTCAAAGCCCACCTCTTCAATGTTGCTGTTCGGCACCTAACCTTTATACCGTTCAGGTAATCTAGACTGCCCCAATTTGACTGCCCCTATTTGACTGTACTTTTGTCCTTTAGATTGTAAGCTCCTTGAGCAGGGACTGTCCTTCTATGTTAGACTGTACAGCGTTGCGTAACCCTAGTAGCGCTTTAGAAATGTTAAGTAGTAGTAGTAGTAGTATTTCCCTTGGTGTAAATGGATGCGCATAGTTCTAGGTTCTGGAATATCAACTAAGCATAGTCTACATACTGTGTGGAAATTTAAGCCTATTCTATGAAATATAGGTGTATTTTATAGAATACGACTAGGCATATTTTTCCACGCGGAATTTCAGGTTCCATATATAGAATCTAGCCCATAGTGGGTGAGCATAGACGGGGCACAGGCAGGTCCTAGACTAAGGTGCATAACTCAAAGAATATTATAAGTTACGCAGTAAAGTGCAAAGTTTACACCACTAACATTTAACCCTGCCTTTTACATGGTGTAAGTGATAGCTCCTAAACATTGTCATGCAAATGCAGTCTTATGTTCTATTGTATTAAATTTGGCAACCTATATATATATATATATATATATATACTGTGTATTTCACTTTGCCATGCTGTTTTTGTTCATATTTCTGATAAGCTTTTAAAGGAAATGAAAAGAAATAAAACAACAAAAGAAAATAAGATGACACCTTTTTATTGGACTAGCGTAATACGCTTTTGATTAGCCTTTGAAAACAATACCTTCTTCTATAGATGAGCAAATGATGATATATATATGTGACACATGAAATCATTCCAATGACATTCTCACAAGGAAAGGTAGGATAGGAGGGGTAGAAACAGTGAGAGGTGGATGGGTGATCAGAGGGTGACAAAGCAGTATCATTTTGTGGTTTATAATATGATACCAATCCAGATCTTTGTTAAGTGTTGTCGGTAGGTGTCAGAATATTTCATCATTTTAACTTCAAAAGTCTTATGTTCCTGGATTGCCTTAAAATGTCCCTTTAGTATTCTCACCATAAAGTCATTGATGTAGTACTCTGGTCTTGCAAAGTGTTTTCCCACAAAAGTGTCACCCTGGTTAGCTCTATGATGTTTAATATGGCGTCTGTGTTTTTAGCATCTGGCTTGTCTCTCCAATATAGCACCTACCCTTGTTTGCATTTTTTGCATTGGATGATATATTTGAAGATCAGCATGTGTAGGATTACCTTATGCTGAATTCTTTCCCATGTGATGTGACTGTGGGATCCTGTGGTATGTGCTGGCACAGTTTGTAGCTTGGTATATTTATTTATTTCTTCATGACATTTATACCCCACATTAGCCTGAAATAGACTCAAGTTCAATGTGGCTTAAAAACAAACAATAAAGTGAATAAAACATAATGTACAGAATATAACACAATTACAATAACTTCAAGAAGCAAATTAATACGTGTTCAGTAAATAACCAGAGATTTAGACTGTCTCATGACCAAACAAATAATTAAAGGTTTATAGGTGAGAGCATAATTAGGCAGGACTAGATGGTAAAGAGATAGAAGAGGGTGTGGGGTAAAATTCAAATAGAGTTCTTTGTATTCAGAAAGGCCAGACTGAAGAAATGTGTTTTAGAAGACTTCTAAAAACTCATTCGTCTCTGTATTGCTCACTAGAAGCTGTAGTCCCATCCCTGGGAGACTTATCAGCCTCACTGGGATTACTTCTCTGTATATGCTACTATATATTCGTCCCAGAGTTGTATTCTCTTTTCCGGAACCTTATCAGTTGCCTTGCACCCTACTGTTACTCTATTTTCCACTCTGTATATATTCCCGAGTTGGTACTCTCCTCTCTCGAACCTGTAAGCTACATTGAGCCTTCTGCTATGCGGGAAAATGTGGGATACAAATGTAATAAATGAATAAAAAGTATATCAAGTTAGTCCAATAAAAGGTACCATCTTATTTTCTTAATTTTATGTTATGTTTATGTCTATTCATTACCTAAAAAGTGAACTAACATGGCTACCAGGCTATTATATGCTTTTAAAACCAGTAAATAAGTAGTCCTATTATTGCAATATTTATTCTTTGAGTGTGTGAAGACTTCAGAAGTAGCATATCTCTAGTTTCTCCCCAGAAGTGTCACTTACAGTGGGGTAAACAAAACTAGTGTATGTGGTGGCAAGAGGTGTACTGAATAGGATATTTTACTATTAGGCCAAATACGAATACCAAATATGATAATAGGCATTGAGCTTTACATAACAAATAATAAAAAAAGCAATTTGAATTCAAGTGTTTATTCAGTAAGATTTAGCACAGTAGAATCCCACATTATTCATATTCAAATTTAAATCACTATCCGCCCAAATATGAATAAGTATTTAGACCTGAATCAAATACAAATATTCAGTACAACCTTAGTGGGGCATATCATACATGCACTCATTATTGCTAAATTATGATGTAACTTGAGAAATCACTTAAAACAGTATGGGCCCTGTTTACTAAGGTGCACTAGTGTTTTTTTAGCACGCACTAAAGCTAGAGAACCCCATAGGAATATATGTGTCGCGTTCTCGAGGGCCTTGGCATGCTGTCAGGTCCTCAAGGCAGCACTGGGAATCGTGAGCCCTTGGGCCCCTGCCGCGGAGCGGCAGAGGCAGGCAAGACCGTCTAGGAACTGGACATCCGGAGGAACCGGACCGGAACTCTGGACTGGAAGTAGGCAACTGACCCGGCAGAACAGGAACCACTTCACCTGTACTTAGCCACCTTTCCGCTAGAGTTGAGCTCTAGCGTGCGGGCGGCCGACAGGACTTGTAGGGCAAGCTGAAAACACAGACAGGGAAACCCGGGCTGAGCTGCAGAGGCCCTGAACACAGACTAAAGGCAGAAGGTCTAGCAGCCAGGATGTGCACACAGGATATACAAGGTTCAGGATGTGCACCCAGAATATACAAGCAGGGAGTAGGGCAGGCTGCAAACACAGACGGGGAAACCAGGGCTGAACAGCAGGCTCTAAACACAGACTAAAGGCAGAAGGGCTAGCAGCCCACGCAGAAGGGCAAGCAGCCCACAGGTACTGGGAACCGAAGGGCACTAGCCCACACAGAAGGGCAAGAAGCCCACAGGTACTAAGCAGAAGGGCAAGCCCACACAGAAGGGCAAGAAGCCCACAGGTACTAAGCAGAAGGGCAAGCCCACACAGAAGGGCAAGAAACCCACACAGAAGACAGGCTTAGAAGCAGCGCAGCAACACACTAACTAACTAACCTGTCGGCCTCTGGGATGACACCAGGCAATGACACCATGCGAAGGCACTGACTGCAAGCACAGGCCTTCCTTATAAAGGAACTCACTGATGAGTCACCACAGCAGGACAGAAGCAGGAAGTTCCTTGCCTCCAAACAGAGGCTTGACACACAGAGGGAAGTGAGCCCACAGGAAGGACAAGCAGGCGCCATCTTGGATACTGGCATAGAGGAGGCGGCAGCCATCTTGGAGAGGCATAGCCCACACAGGTGAGGTCAGTAAGGCAATAAGCACCACAGAGCCAGAGAGAAACTAAGACAGAGACAGACACAGAGACAAGCAGAAGCCAGCCCAGCCACTGACTCCCAGAAACATGTAAGTATGAGGGTGGTCACGGTCACCAGACGTGACAATATGGGCATCTCTAGCAGCGTGCCTACAATCGCTAGCACACCTACGGTGTGGTCTTAGTAAACAGGGCCCTAAACAAGACCTAGATTTTCAAGCCTAATCATTTCTCTGGTCGTTAAGTGATCAGAATCAGAAATGGTGGTGTTATGTTTGGCTTTTATAACCTGCTTTTTCCCCCAAACCAGAGTTCGAGCAGGATACAAATAAAAATAACATAACTGACATAATTTACCCCCCCCCCCCCTGTTTACTAAGCCGTGTGGCAATGCCAACACAGCCCATTCAAAGTGAATGGGTTGTGTTGGCATTAGCGCACAGCTGCCGCTAGCACGGCTTAGTAATCAGGGGGTGGGTTAGTGACGAGGTTTTGAAAACTTACATTTTGTGACTTCAGATGCAGTTATTTTACACAAAGACAATCAAAGAACAGAATAATTTCTTAAATTATAATATTTATTTTAAAATTTAGTATAGTTAAAATTGCATTTTATGCAGGGTTCCCCATCATTACTGGACCAAGTGTTTTGTAGACATCCCTGCCGTAGCTTTTGTTAAAGGAAAAATTAGTTGGGTGGATGAAAGAGTTCAAAAAAGGAGAAGGGTTGGATAGAGTTAAATATTCTGGAGAGTACTACAATCAAATAATCAAAGTCAGGAGACCTTGGAAGATACACTGCAATAATGCCATATAGCTATATCTCTGCTGTGAGAAGTGGAAAACAAACATTCTTTGCTTCCCGGGGAAGTAGAGCAGATTACTGTATCACAAGCAGGTCTATTCCAGGCAGCAACAAGACAACAAGAGAAAGCCCTGCCAGTACAATTGACGTCCTGTGAGATAAGGAATTTTTTAAAACTACTTTTGTGAACACTGATTCTGTATTAGTATGACATTGAGATACACTCTCTTTTCCCAACTGTTTTTACTTTGGTGATGAAAATTGCTGATTGATTGCAATTCCTGAGTGAAGGTTTTGGAGTTTGCACGTAAACAAACTTATGCATCATTGTTACCGTGTAAGCTGACAGCATTTGTTTGGCTCTTAGGGATCTGGTGCGTTATATTGTTGGTTTGGATCTTGTGCACCTTTTAGCCAGTAGTGCTCAGGTGAATCATGTCCGTTGCTTCAGGCCTGTATGGTCAACTATTTTGACCACTTGAAGGGCCATGCATGTTTCTTTAAGATTTCAAAACTGCTGTGGTACCAGTCTTATGTTTGTTTGAGACATTTCACAGGCTGTCTACAACTCCATCCGTTCACTAGCTGATAGTACGTTGTTGTACCTCAAATGAGGAGGGCTGTTTCCTATTGGATCTTGTCTGCCATGTGATCAGCTTGGCCTGGCTACCTTCAGATACTTCAGCTTCTTAGCCCCACTGTCTCAAAGACATTTGTCCTTAACTAGGTAGCCACTCTTCTCTTAGCATATTTGGAACTCCTTCAGGTCTCAAAGACAAGTCTTTTTTCAAGTTTGGAGGGCCTTCTGTCCTCTATTGTTTGTATGTGCTGCCTTTTCCCCCTCCTTTTCTTCTCAGACTCCACATGTTAATCTGCCTGGATGAAATGGGGTTTGGCGTTCTGGCCTGTTCATGTCCATAGAACTCTACCCCAAGAACCATTTTATCTTTCCCTAGGCCTTTACTAATGTATCCATGCATGGTTTTGCTGCTTTGCTTTCTGCCTTCCTTTGCTTCTGCGAGACGTACCCCCATCACATGTGTGCATGATTTTTTATTTTATTTTTAGTGTGTACTTTTAGTAATTATTAGTTTTTATTTCTTTGTTTATTTGAATTTTTATCTTTAATTGTAGGTTTACTTTAATTACTTATTTTACTTTGTTTAGTTTCTGTTTATTTTAATACTGATTGAGTGAATCTGTGTGTTTGTCTCTTTCTTGTCATGCTTTTGTAGTTCTTTCCTGCTTCTTTTAGTCTGTAAATCACTTTGACCTGAGACCACAAAAGGTAGTATAGTAATGTTTTAAATAAACATAAACATATATTACATGAAAAAAGAGAACTCAGTTTTAACAAATAGAATTTTGAAAATCTTAAAAGTTGGTGGGAGATCCATTTTCAGAGAGGAACATGATATGATAGTGAAATGTGGGACACATTAAATCATTATTGAATCACAATACTTTATTGCTGCTTCTGGCCCTCAGAACTAGGAGGAATAGACTGTTCCTCTGTATGAGTACCTGCACTTTCAAAGTAGTGCTTTTGTGGCATGATGGGTGGTTTGTTCTTGAATGACAGCCTAAAGTTCTTTCTTATTATGCCAGTGAATTTCTTTCTGATATTTTATGTTGATTTTGTTTTGTTGTAAACCACTGTGTTCTGTATAAGTCCAATGTTGTTTTCTGATAACCCAGCAGTTAATGCATGCTAACAATTAATGTGGCTCCTTATCAGTTAATGTACAGTAATTTCTACATTAATAGCTAATGCAGACGCAGAGTGGAGAATGGACAGGACTGCGCACACAGCTGAATCACAGGAAGTTATCATTCATTAGCTGTTAAAATGTCACATAATCTAGCACAGTTAGCACCATCTTAGGTATAGCTAAGCGTATTGTGTTGTATGCCATTCAGCTAGCCGTGATAACTTTTCTCTGAGCTAACTGAATGGCGAGATGTTGAGAATATCTTGAGCAATCAAATTGGAGGCTTTGCTGTTACTGCACATTAATTTTAGCTGTTAAGCCCTGTGGTAGTGTCAAATTCTTACCACACTTTAGTAAATAAGTCTCTTCATAACTGGTCCAGGTATGTGTCTTATCCTCTCTCCCCCTTGCTGTTACTTGTGTCACTTGATCCCTTTCCTCTTGTCTCTTTCACCTCCCACCTTTTCCTTTCACTGCTCTCACCTCTGTCTTGTAGGAGCCAGAAGCCGTGATGGAAGCTCTTCTGAGCTGCTGCATCGGCACCTCCCATGACTAATTGGTTCATTCTGTGTATTCTGGAGAACCAACCAACCATGAGAAAGCAACAGCAGCTGCTCAAAAGTGCTTCCGCTGCCTCGCATAACACGTGGCCCTGCTGCTCTGGGGGAGAAAGGGGCCTCATGATTGGGGAAAAAGCAGAAATGATGCTGCAAGGGTCCTCTTCTTGCCTGACGGCTTCACGCAGGAGATAGCTTGTGTCTTTCTTTTCATGCTAGCAGCCCTGTGTGGTGCAAACAGCAAAGGGGTTAGTGGTTTATACTGACCTAAGGACATCCCCATGAGGGCAGTGTCTGTAGGAGGCACTAACATCTAGAATGTGTATAAGTGACCAAAAAACTGCCACATATGTGCAAAAATACCAATATTCCAGCTACATGCTATTTTGTAAACACATTACCCTACCTGCAATGCAGCTACTTGAAGGTTTAGGAGTGCACAGTTATGCATGTTAATTTTGGAATACTATCATTTATGCATGTTTATGTAGCACCCAAGGCCCGATGATATACAGCATCATACTGAAAAATATGTACAGGTTTGCCCTGTTATGCTAGTATTCTATAAAGGAAATAGGTATCTACTTTCCTGTATAGAAAAGGCACTGCCCTAGACGCCTAAAAATAGGGGCCCCTTTGCAGACTTGCCCTTTATACAGTGGGGGAAATAAGTATTTGATCCCTTGCTGATTTTGTAAGTTTGCCCACTGACAAAGACATGAGCAGCCCATAATTGAAGGGTAGGTTATTGGTAACAGTGAGAGATAGCACATCACAAATTAAATCCGGAAAATCACATTGTGGAAAGTATCTGAATTTATTTGCATTCTGCAGAGGGAAATAAGTATTTGATCCCTCTGGCAAACAAGACCTAATACTTGGTGGCAAAACCCTTGTTGGCAAGCACAGCGGTCAGACGTCTTCTGTAGTTGATGATGAGGTTTGCACACATGTCAGGAGGAATTTTGGTCCACTCCTCTTTGCAGATCATCTCTAAATCATTAAGAGTTCTGGGCTGTCGCTTGGCAACTCGCAGCTTCAGCTCCCTCCATAAGTTTTCAATGGGATTAAGGTCTGGTGACTGGCTAGGCCACTCCATGACCCTAATGTGCTTCTTCCTGAGCCACTCCTTTGTTGCCTTGGCTGTATGTTTTGGGTCATTGTCGTGCTGGAAGACCCAGCCACGACCCATTTTAAGGCCTGGCGGAGGGAAGGAGGTTGTCACTCAGAATTGTACGGTACATGGCCCCATCCATTCTCCCATTGATGCGGTGAAGTAGTCCTGTGCCCTTAGCAGAGAAACACCCCCCAAAACATAACATTTCCACCTCCATGCTTGACAGTGGGGACGGTGTTCTTTGGGTCATAGGCAGCATTTCTCTTCCTCCAAACACGGCGAGTTGAGTTCATGCCAAAGAGCTCAATTTTTGTCTCATCTGACCACAGCACCTTCTCCCAATCACTCTCGGCATCATCCAGTGGTTCACTGGCAAACTTCAGACGGGCCGTCACATGTGCCTTCCGGAGCAGGGGGACCTTGCGGGCACTGCAGGATTGCAATCCGTTATGTCGTAATGTGTTACCAATGGTTTTCGTGGTGACAGTGGTCCCAGCTGCCTTGAGATCATTGACAAGTTCCCCCCTTGTAGTTGTAGGCTGATTTCTAACCTTCCTCATGATCAAGGATACCCCACGAGGTGAGATTTTGCGTGGAGCCCCAGATCTTTGTCGATTGACAGTCATTTTGTACTTCTTCCATTTTCTTACTATGGCACCAACAGTTGTCTCCTTCTCGCCCAGCGTCTTACTGATGGTTTTGTAGCCCATTCCAGCCTTGTGCAGGTGTATGATCTTGTCCCTGACAGCCTTAGACAGCTCCTTGCTCTTGGCCATTTTGTAGAGGTTAGAGTCTGACTGATTCACTGAGTCTGTGGACAGGTGTCTTTCATACAGGTGACCATTGCCGACAGCTGTCTGTCATGCAGGTAACGAGTTGATTTGGAGCATCTACCTGGTCTGTAGGGGCCAGATCTCTTACTGGATGTGGGGGATCAAATACTTATTTCCCTCTGCAGAATGCAAATAAATTCATATACTTTCCACAATGTGATTTTCCGGATTTACTTTGTGATGTGCTATCTCTCACTGTTACCAATAACCTACCCTTCAATTATGGGCTGCTCATGTCTTTGTCAGTGGGCAAACTTACAAATCAGCAAGGGATCAAATACTTATTTCCCCCACTGTAGTAGGATTCCACAGGTTAGGACATTTATTTAAAACTAGCCGTTATGCCCATTAAAACGGGCGAGATTTCCAGCTACCCTCCTCGCCAGGTCGTCGCCGCCACCCCTCCCCCGAGGTCGCCGCTACCGTTTCCCCCCCCCCCCCCCTTGAGGTCGCCAGTCCGGTCACTCTCTTCGCCGATTCCACTTACAGCGCCGAAACCGCAGCAGGCAGATCAGCTGAGCTGCCATCGGCCTTCTTCTCTGCCTGTGTCCCGCCCTTGTGTGACATAATGTCAGTGAGGGCGAGACAGAGGCAGGGAAGGAAAGCCAACGGCAGCTCAGCTGATCTGCCTGCTGCGTTTCGGTGCTGTAAGTTGAATTGCGAAGAGAGGGCCCGGGCCGGGTGGAGGGGGGCGGCGGCGGCAGTGACTCCGGGTGGGGGGGGGGAGCTGTAGCGACCTCGGCGGTTCCCTCCCTCCTTCCCCTTCGCGCAGTTTCCCTCTCTGTCCCACCCCTGTCATCACATAGTGACGCGGGGGGCGGGGCAGAGAGGGAAAGTCTCTTCTGCACATTTGCGGGTGAGTACGGTCACTTGCAATTTATATGTTTGATAGTGCTAAATCACAGTATTTTAGTTTGTGAACTATTTTCTAATAGTTAAATTGTGTTTATCTGTGCAGTTAGGAGAGAACTACTTATAAAAATGCCATACTGTTTTACCTTTGGTTTCCTGAGGCTTATTATTAGTCCTTCGTGATTTTCTGCCTCAGTTCTTAGGATATCCACACTGAGTATACATCAGATACAATAGAGGTACTGCATTCAGAGTGGATATCTTGAAAACCTGGCTGGCCTGTGACACTTGAAGACCAGCATTGTCTACCCTAGAATTTTAGATAAAGCAGGTTATAATTAGAAAAAAAATTAAAACAAATACCCCTTCTTTAGAGTATTTTTATAGGTGAGAAATGGGGTTAGGTTTCTAATTATCTTTGAGGGAGTCATACAAGATTTCATATTTAAAGCAGCATTCTGGTTTATGTGAAACATAAATGGTGGAAGGAGTTTCTAAAACTCTGGTTTAAATTTGTCATAATACAGGAGGCTGTCTCTTCCCAGCATGGTTTTAGCATTTACACTGAGAGTCTCCCTTATTAGTCACAATTTATATTAAACATACAAAGCATAAATTACATCACATAAAGTACTAAGTGGTATGTAGTCTGCTGCAATTAGCTATAGGGGACTTTTTGTCAGTTGTGCCATATATTATATGTTGGGGCATGACCAAAGTGACTCTTGCTTGTATAGGAAGCTAATGCAGTTTTTATAATAGGTGGTAACCTTGTCAATTTTTTATATCATACAAAAGGCAAACTGCTGTGTTTTGAGGGGTTTGTAATTTTTTCCACACTCTCTCCATGCAGCCAGCACATAAAACATTATAATAATCTTAAATGAGTGAGAATGAAAGTCTGAACAAAAAAAATTTTAAATGATTGAAATCAAAGAATTTGAGAATCCATTGTAATTGTCTCGGTCTCATAAACACCTTCTTGGGTAATAAATTAACCTGTGCATCCCAAAACACTGATCTAGTTAATTGCTTCTTCCATTAAAGGCTTGGAAGGAGAGCCAAGTTTTCACCTGCTTCCTGAAGTAGAGAGAGTCTTGTTTTAAGCAAAGTCTTTCTGAGAATGTGTTCAAGTATGGGGCCTACTCAGAAGGCAGTTCATTGGCAGGTTTCGCATCGTGTGATTTTTTTTTTTTTGGTGGGGGGGGGGGGGAGACTGTGGTTAGGGATAATCCTGGAGATTTGCATACAGAGATCTTCAATTAATTCTTCACCACACTTAAAACTCCACCCACATATAAAATTGATATACCCTAATGTTCTCTTGCTATTGTTCTATCGCCCTATCTTTTCCCCATTGTAACATTCCATTGTTTCTACGCCCCTAACGATGTTTTGACTTTGTCTTCCCATAACTCCTCACAATGTAACCCATAATCGTACTGTAACACATTGTATTTTCATCATTCACAATGTATTGTAAGCCACACTGAGCCCGCAAATAGGTGGGAAAATGTGGGATACAAATGCAATAAATAAATAAGTAATTTTGCCCGTTTTCTTTAAGGGCCTTGAAAATCAGACAGAGATTTAAATTTAGCTCTGTGTTATATTGGTACCCAATGAAGTTTTGCAGAAATAGTGTGATATGATAATGTCATTTACAACCATCTATCAGTTTCACTGCAGCATTCTGAATCAATTGGAGCTGGTGCAAACCCTTTGTAGTCAGACCAATGCAGAGTGGATTACAGTAATCCAGTCTTGATGTTATCATGGTGTGAATGACTGACAAGACTTTTCTTCTTGATGTATGAAGAGAACCAGCATTGTTGTTGCAGATGATAGAGGCAGCTCCTGAAGATTGCTTGGATTTTGGGGGGATCAGTGCAAGTGTTGAGTCTAGCTGTACCCCAGCTTCCTAACCTGTGATTTAAGGGGGAATTCTTAGCTCCCAGAAGGGATTTTGTTGGCAAGTATGTGACCACTTGTGTTAGCAACCCACAGGAGCTCAGTTTTACTTGGGTTCAGGCACAGTTTGTTGTTTTTAGCCCATTCTTGAACTGCTGGTAAGCAGATAGTCAGTTTATTCGGGTTTATAGGAAAGTCTGGTTCAATGGGTATGAGTTAGCTGCAAGTCATCTATATAGGTATCAAACTGAGTTTCCATAGACTAGTGACATGAGGTAGATGCTAAACAGAATAGGTGATAATATCGATCCTTGAGGTAACCTACAGGTATGTGCACATGTTGCGATGAGCTGCCTCTGAACAATATGGACTGTTGCCTGTCTGATAGATAGGATTTGAACCCAACAAGTATTGTGCCACTGATATCTGTTTCTGCCAATTGTGTTACCATGATATTGTGGTCCACAGTGTCAAAAATCAGAGAAATCCAGCAGTACTAACACCAAGGCAAATCCCCTGACTTGGTTTCCATGAAGATCATCTTGTGAAAATATGAGAACTGCCTCCATTCTATAACCGGGTCTGAATCCAGATCAACATGGGTCTAGCCATTTTCTGTCTTCTAGCCAATTGTTGAGCTGAATACAGATTGTTCTATAAGTTTTCCTAGAATGTGATATTAAATACTGGCTAGTAATTTTCAAGCTTGTCCTGGTCAAGTTGGTTCTTCTTTAGCACAAGATTCTCCTCTGTTATTGGCTTAAATCATAGTAGATGATAGCAGATAAAGACCTGCATGGTCCATCCAGTCTGCCCAACAAGATAAACTCCTAGTATATGATATGATATAACAGATGCATACTTGATCTTGAGTTGTCCTTGCTATTTTCAGGGCACAGACCATAGAAGTCTGCCCAGCAGTGGCTTAATTGTCAACTGCTGGAGTTGCCATTAAAGCCTGCTCCAGTCCAACCACATCTATCTAGCCATGATCAGAACACAGACCGTAGAAATCTACCAGGCACTATCCTTGGTTTCCAATTAGTAGGTTTGCTGCTTAAACGCAGCTGTTGTTTTGATTCCATTCTCTTTTCAAATAGGAATTCTTTATGTTATCTCATGCATTATTGAATTCTGTTACCGTTTTTGTCTCCACCACCTCCCTCGGGAGGGCACTCCAGGAATCCACTGCCCTCTCCTAAGTCGACCCCCCCCCCCCCCCCCCACCAAATAACATCAATTCATGTCCTCTAGTTCTACCACTTACCTTCTCTGGAAAAGGTTTGTTTGCATATGAATACCTTTCAAATATTTAAACATCTGTATCACATCACCCCCAAGCCTCCTTTCCTCTAGGGTATATGTATTTAGGTCCTCAAGTCTCCTCTCGTAGGTCTTTTGGCACAAGCCCCATATCATTTTTGTCGCTTTGCTCTTAACCGCTCCCAGTCTTTTTATGTCCTTAGCAAGATAAAGCCTTCAAAACTGAACACAGTACTCCCAATTGTCTCATTTATTCCTGGAATAGGAATAGGCTTCTTATCTCATTTTAATTTTGTATTTGTACAGCAGTAGTCTTTTACCTTAAAATGTATCTTACTTTGTAAATATAAAGTGCTCCTGGGCATTCCTTTTGCTCCCTGTTCAAAACAGTAATTCAGTGTTAGCTCTTGCAGTGCAGGATTCTACAAGCCACATTGACCTTACAAAATGTAATATATTTTACTGGACCAACAAAACCATTAGAACAGAAATGGGCAACCATGGTCCTTAAGTGCCACAACAAAGTCAGGTCTTCAAAATCCCCACAACAAACATGCATGATACTCATCCGCATTTAGTGGAAGCAGTGCATGCAAATCAATCTCCTCCACATTCACTGTGGTAATCTTTGTGTTATCTGCAAAAGGGCAAACCTTTCTTCTTAACCCTTCAGCAATGTCATTTACAAACATATTAAAGAGCACCAAACCTGAGGCATTCCACTACTCACCTTTCTTTTCTCTGAGTGGATTCCATTTATCACCACTGTCAGTCAACTAGTTCCCAATCCAGTTCACTACTTTGGGTCCTAACTTCATCCCACTCAGGAACCATATCAAAGGCTTTGCTGAAATCCAAGTAGAGTCCCATATGTCTTTGTTAGGAGAGGGTCAGTGTGTGTGTGTGTGCTCCTGGTTAACTAACAGGAGACTGAGTGAGACTGCCTGTAAAAGCTGGCAGAGACTTTTATTTTTGTTGGTAAAGAATGAAGCAAAATCACTGCAGTTCAGTTTTGATAGGGCAGGTGACTTCTTAAGAACAGCCATACTGGGTCAGACCAATGGTCCATCTCAGGGATGTACTAACAGTAGTTGGGGCCCCCAGGCAGTAAGGGTCATCAGGCCCCCCCAGCCACTGCCCACTGCCCCACCACTGTACCACCACCCCCTCACGCACATCACAGCCCCCCCCCCCCCCCCCCCCCCCCCCCCCCCCCCACTGCCGCAATTGCCATCCCCTTTCTACTCTCTTCAGACCTCTGCAAGTGGGGGTCCTACCTTGAAGGGCCCTGGTGGTTTAGTGGCTTCTTAGGGGGCAGGAAAGAATCCCACTGTTTCTTGCTTGCTTCTAGTGTGCCCCAGGCCAGTGCTGGGCCAGCGTGTTTTCAAAATGGCTGCCGAGACTTCCCGCGGCAGCCTCGCCGGTCTCGGCAGCCATTTTTAAAACAGTGATGCCAGCCGCAGGCACACTAGCGGCAGCAGGCAGAAAAGAGTGGGATTCTTTCCTGTCCCCAAAGATGCCAATAGACCACCAGGGCCCTTCAAGGTAGGACCAGCGGCAGGCAACCAGACAGAGCCTCTGGGCCCTCAGGCATTGCCCGGTTGCCCAAATGGTCAGTCCGCCCCAGTCCATCTAGCCCAGTATCCTATTTGCAACAGTGGCCAATCCAGGTTACAATTAGGGTTCTTTCGGGGACAGTGTCTCCAAGCAGGTTAGTTTTACACATATCATGACTGTAATGACGCTCGCTTCTAAGACCTAGGGTATGTTGAGTGTGATCTTAGTCTCTGAAATTTACTACTAGCACTTGCTGTAGTACTTGAATTGTGCGAAAGAGAGCTTCCTTCTTGAATACATAAGATGAAACATTTAGGCAACCTATCCGAGCATGCTTGGAAATACTTATTAATCATGCCTGTGGTACCTGAAATGATGGGAAATATTTCTGCATCTTTTTGCCACATTTTTTGGTCTTGGACTGCATTCTTGGTTCTTGAAGATATTTTCTCTCTGTACATGACTCAACTTGGGACTCACATTTCTATGATCAGTGTCGTTCTAGTGGGGTTTTTTTTTTCTTTTACCACTATTACCGGTTTCCTTGCATCTAGCTTTTTGTCAGAATGGAGATGCCCAGGTGATCATAACTTATTCATTCTCCATAATGCTATTAGTGTCATGATCCCAGTGCGTTTCTGGTACAGCAGTGTTCAGTTGTAGAGGTTGCAACAAGTCATTTATTTGGCTGAACAGGTGCTTGGTTGAAGTGGCAGCCTGTTCCATGCATTGACAAAGATGGTTTTTTTTGGCTGATGTTAAGTCTTGGTGAGATTTATTCCTTCTCTTCCATCTTTTGTGCTTAAGAGACCAAGGTTTTGAAGAGAATCAAGGTGAACATCTGTAATTGGGGCATAAGACCTTTTTTAGTGGTGCAGTTTTCCCTAGGGCCTTAACTAAGTTTATTGTTTGTTGTATTATTTGATATACTACCTTGTTGGACAGACCTAAGTGGTGTACAATAAAAATATTATTATAATCAGAGAAAGGAACACCATTTGTAACAAGAAAGTTCAAAATACACAAGAACAGTTAAACCCTTTATAAAACTGTCAGTTTATCAGACATTCAGCTCAATGGCTGGATCCCAGAGGCTTGATGGAAAAATTGGGTTGTGAGTAGGGTTTTAAACTTTTGAATGGATCATTCTGCACATAGAAAAAGGGGTAACTCATGTATTCCAAATATCAACCTGCTCTGATACTGTAATTATCTTTTCTTCCACAGATACAGTGGTGGAAATAAGTATTTGATCCCTTGCTGATTTTGTAAGTTTGCCCACTGACAAAGACATGAGCAGCCCATAATTGAAGGGTAGGTTATTGGTAACAGTGAGAGATAGCACATCACAAATTAAATCCGGAAAATCACATTGTGGAAAGTATATGAATTTATTTGCATTCTGCAGAGGGAAATAAGTATTTGATCCCCCACCAACCAGTAAGAGATCTGGCCCCTACAGACCAGGTAGATGCTCCAAATCAACTCGTTACCTGCATGACAGACAGCTGTCGGCAATGGTCACCTGTATGAAAGACACCTGTCCACAGACTCAGTGAATCAGTCAGACTCTAACCTCTACAAAATGGCCAAGAGCAAGGAGCTGTCTAAGGATGTCAGGGACAAGATCATACACCTGCACAAGGCTGGAATGGGCTACAAAACCATCAGTAAGACGCTGGGCGAGAAGGAGACAACTGTTGGTGCCATAGTAAGAAAATGGAAGAAGTACAAAATGACTGTCAATCGACAAAGATCTGGGGCTCCACGCAAAATCTCACCTCGTGGGGTATCCTTGATCATGAGGAAGGTTAGAAATCAGCCTACAACTACAAGGGGGGAACTTGTCAATGATCTCAAGGCAGCTGGACCACTGTCACCACGAAAACCATTGGTAACACATTACGACATAACGGATTGCAATCCTGCAGTGCCCGCAAGGTCCCCCTGCTCCGGAAGGCACATGTGACGGCCCGTCTGAAGTTTGCCAGTGAACACCTGGATGATGCCGAGAGTGATTGGGAGAAGGTGCTGTGGTCAGATGAGACAAAAATTGAGCTCTTTGGCATGAACTCAACTCGCCGTGTTTGGAGGAAGAGAAATGCTGCCTATGACCCAAAGAACACCGTCCCCACTGTCAAGCATGGAGGTGGAAATGTTATGTTTTGGGGGTGTTTCTCTGCTAAGGGCACAGGACTACTTCACCGCATCAATGGGAGAATGGATGGGGCCATGTACCGTACAATTCTGAGTGACAACCTCCTTCCCTCCGCCAGGGCCTTAAAAATGGGTCGTGGCTGGGTCTTCCAGCACGACAATGACCCAAAACATACAGCCAAGGCAACAAAGGAGTGGCTCAGGAAGAAGCACATTAGGGTCATGGAGTGGCCTAGCCAGTCACCAGACCTTAATCCCATTGAAAACTTATGGAGGGAGCTGAAGCTGCGAGTTGCCAAGCGACAGCCCAGAACTCTTAATGATTTAGAGATGATCTGCAAAGAGGAGTGGACCAAAATTCCTCCTGACATGTGTGCAAACCTCATCATCAACTACAGAAGACGTCTGACCGCTGTGCTTGCCAACAAGGGTTTTGCCACCAAGTATTAGGTCTTGTTTGCCAGAGGGATTAAATACTTATTTCCCTCTGCAGAATGCAAATAAATTCATATACTTTCCACAATGTGATTTTCCGGATTTAATTTGTGATGTGCTATCTCTCACTGTTACCAATAACCTACCCTTCAATTATGGGCTGCTCATGTCTTTGTCAGTGGGCAAACTTACAAAATCAGCAAGGGATCAAATACTTATTTCCACCACTGTATATAGTTACATAGTAACATAGTAGATGACGGCAGAAAAAGACCTGCACGGTCCATCCAGTCTGCCCAACAAGACAACTCATGTGTGCTACTTTTGTGTATACCCTACTTTGATTTGTACCTGTGCTCTTCAGGGCACAGACCGTATAAGTCTGCCCAGCACTATCCCCGCCTCCCACCACCGGCTCTGGCACAGACCGTATAAGTCTGCCCAGCGCTATCCCTGCCTCCCAACCTCCAGTCCCGCCTCCCACCACTGGCTATGGCACAGACCGTATAAGTCGGCCCCGCACTATCCCCGCCTCCCAACCTCCAGCCCCGCCTCCCACTACCGGCTCTGCTATCCAATCTCGGTTAAGCTCCTGAGGATCCTTTCCTTCTGAACAGGATTCCTTTATGTTTATCCCACGCATGTTTGAATTCCGTTACCATTTTCCTCTCCTCCACCAGTTAAAAAGCATCTAGGGAATTCTCAGCAGTCAGCTTTTTCTTACCTCTGATATCCTTCCAAAGTCTGGAATTTGCCATTCTGTTTCAGGTGTCATGTAGAGGAAATTTGATTAGAAAGCAGTCTGTTCCTGATGTTATCTCAACACCAATATCCTGGTTTTCATGGATGTGAACCCCCTTGTAGAACACCAAAGGGCTCATTTTTAAAACAGATAAATGTCCAAAAAGCGGCAGATGTTTTTTTTTTTTTACAAAATGTCCAAATTGCTATTTTTAAAACCCATTTTTAAGATGGTTTTCTATGCAGTTCATATGCAATGTGTCTAAATCACAAGGGGGCGAGTTGGGGTAGGATTTGGGTATTCCCAAAATTTGGATTTTTTTTTTTTTTTGCCATAATGCAACAAAGCAAAAATGTCTGGGGCTAAAAGTTAGACGTCTTGGTGTAGACCTGTTTCAATCATGACTAAGTCGCAAAAGCATGACCAAATGACCACTGGAGGGATTAAGGCCTGACCAACCTTACTCCCCTAGTGGTCACTGACTCTCACTACCCAAAGATGTGAAAGAAACGGTCCATCCATACTAGCCTCTATGACAGCTTCAGATGTTATAGCCAGTCCTATTAGAGCAGCAAGCAGGTCATTGGAGTAGCTTAGTGGTCAGTGCAGTGCATTATAGAGAAGGGAACCTAGGCCCATATCCCACTCTAACTGTTACATCCAACAACAACAAAAAAGAGTCATCTCACAGCTATAATCAAACAGGAAAAAGGTCTAGATTTCTTGTTAGATTGTGGCTATGAGATGGACATTTTTGCACTAAAAACGGCCAAAATGAATAGCCAATTCGAACGACAAAAAACCAGGGACATGAACGTCTGGCATTGTTTTCAAAAATATGGCCACACAGACATCCCTACAGAGCAGAGGAGTAGCCTAGTGGTTTGTGCTGTGCACTGTAAACCAAGAGACACAGGTTCAAACCCCACTTTCTTTTTTTTTTAAATATGATCCCTCGAGGACCTGAAAAATACCTTGTCTTATATATTTAGGTATACAAGGTATTTTTCTGTTTCTGGAAGGCTCAGAATTATTATAAAAAAAAAAAAAAAAGAGTTCAAGTGGGATTTGAACCTGGTTTTCTTGAAGCACAGTCCACTGCACTAACCACTAAGCTACTCCTCAGACCTGCTTAATGTTTTGCTCAGAACAGCTATAATACCTGCTGCTGACATAGAACCTGGTTTTCCTTTTCAGTTTCACTTTCAGGAGGGAGGGAGACAACATCCACTGGAGGATTAACAAGGGGCCGTACCTCAAACCCTCCAGTGGCCAGACGCTGAATTAGAGCAACCTTTTGTAACTTGAACATGACTGAAACAAGTCTAGATAAAAACATCCTCCCTTTTCAGACATGGATGTTTCTTCCCATTTGAAAATCCCTGCTGGACATCCTACTTTTGGACTCTCCCTAGTCCTGCCCACAACATGACCCCTTGCTATTCGGACAAACTGCATTGTGAAAAGTCCAAATTCTGACTTTGCAAAATCAGGATTTGGACACGTTTAGCAGATAGACATTTTTTAGGCATTTTAAGATGTTCATCTGCTTTGAAAATGAGCATCTTGGCCTACTAATTAAAGGCACATTGTTTTATTATTTATTTATTTAAAAAATTTATATGCCGCCTAAACACCTAGATGGTTTCCAGTAATCATACATAATAACAATAATCAGTGCATGACATACAAACATTAATAATTCTGCGTTTAAATTCACATAAACCAAACTGGCATTACGTTTTCAAAATCTTAATAAAATACTATAAATAACTATATCTTAAGGAGCTTTTTAAATTGAATCACATTACTACATAAGCACAGCATACCAGCAGCTTCTTAAGGAAATTTCACTAGGTGGTACTACAGGCCTAAAAGACTGTCCTTTTAGTTGTTGGGTGCTATTAAACAAGTTTTTCCCTGTGGCACTGCAGAACTAAATACTCTAAGTCCACAAGTCTGAGAGAACAATGACAGAAAAATCAATCTGCAGATATTTTGTGAACTAACACTGAAAGCATGCAGAACCCTAATCTTTACTTTGTATATATGTACCTAATTTCATTATAATACAAGGGTCTTGGAATTAATTACATAGGTCTGCCCCCCTTCTTCTTTTTGTGTTTTTGTTAAGGGGGCTACCTTTGCTTTGTTTTTTTTCTCTTCCATAAATAAAGCTAGCATTTTCCTGGGTCCATACTGTTACTGGATTGCTAATAGTTAATCTCAGTGCAATTATAGAGCACTATCTTGAAAGTATTGCATTCAGTTCTGGTCACCGTATCTCAACAAAGATATAGCAGAATTAAAAATGGTTCAAAGAAGAGTGACCAAAATGATAAAGGGGATGGAACTCCTCTCGTATGAGGAAAGGCTAAAGAGGTTAGGGCTCTTCAGCTTGGAAAAGAGATGGATGAGAGATGATTGAGGTCTACAAAATCCTGAGTTGTATAGAATGAGTAGAAGTAAATCAATTTTTACTCTTTGGAAAAGTTCAAGGAAGTTACATTGAAATACTTTTAAAACAAATAGGAGGAAGTATTTTTTCACTGAGTGAATAGTTAAGCTTTGGAACTCTTTGCAAGAGGATGTGGTAACAGCAGTTAATGTATCTGAGTTTAAAAAAGGTTTGGACAAATTCCAGGAGGAAAAGTCCATAGTCTGCTATTGAGATAGAAATGGGAAGCTACTGCTTGCCCTGGGATTTGTAGTATGGCGTGTTGCCACAATTTGGTTTCTGCCATGTGACCTGACTTGGCCACTGTTTGGAAAACAGGATACTGGGCTGGATGGACCATTGGTCTGACCCAGTATAACTACTCATATGTTAAGAATTACAGACATACTTCTCCTCCAGACTGATCAAGCTTGAACAAATCTTTTACAGCACATATTCAAATAGAATTTGCTCTAGGTAAAAAGACAGCAATACTCTGCTCAGAGGACCATGGAAACTCATTCTTTACAAAGGTTTGTGACCCTTACTTTCCAGTCTCTTCCAGGTTTTCAGTTCCTCCTCCTCTTTCCATGCCTGTTTATTAATGCATATACACGACTGCTTCCCCATTATATTCCAACGTTTTGAAAAGGAAGTTTGTTCTATATCAGTGGCTTGGAAGATCATTCATATATTTCTCCCTTTTAGTAGAGTGCTGGACATGTTTTCATCTGAATCCATTCTCTTGGTATTATATGCCATTGGAAACACAATGGGTTTTGATACATCATCATCTTTTGAGCGCTTGCCTCCTTCTTCCCTTGTCATTTCCAGTTTTGGAACTGCTAAGTAATGTGTACTTACTGTGATTATTTGGTGGGCAAATACTTGTGAAAATTTTACTAAGATACAAGTGCTTTGCAAAACAAATCCTAACACAGTGTCTGAAAAATACAGTTTAAAATGCTTAAAAGTAGGAGTTTGTTTCACTGGTCTAAACAACATACTGTACACTTTGAACATGAAAAACCAATTCTAGAACTTATATATTCAGAAAGTAATTAAGAATAAGAAACCAGAAAGACTTGATTGCATAAGTCTTCATACCCCTTGAAGCCACTTTTGTAACAATAAAAACAGAACTGTGGAGAAATGTCTTCCAGCTTTGCACACTGGGATGGTATACTTCTTCCTATTCTTGTTGGCAAAATAGCTCAAACTCTTTCAAGTTCACTGGGGATTGTCTCTGGACTGTAGTCTTCAGATCGTGCCATGGATTTTCTCTTGGATTCAGGCATGGGTTTTGAGTAGGCTCTTTTGAGGGAATTCACTCAATTCTTGTTGAGTTGCTCCACTGTTGCTTTGCTTTTTGTTTTTTCACTGTCCTACTGAAAGTTAGATCTAGATCTACCCCCTAGTCCCAGGTTTATGGCAGACTGGAAAAGTTTTTCTCAAGGATTTGCCTGTCCTCCATCATAGGCCTGCCTGAACCCACTGCCACAAAACATTCTCATAGCATACTGCTGCCACCACCATGAGACTAGACTGGGAGCCATTCTCTTAGAAAATGATGCTGAAAAAAAATGCATCAGAAATATAAAGAAAAGCTTGACTTGCCTCCCCGACTAGTGTTCGATTGCACAAATCTTCAATATCTTCTTTTTGCTATAATTAGCTATGACTGAGCATTCAAAATCAGACTCCTCGTCCATTAAGTTACTCCTCACTCTTTGCCTAGATAAATATTGATCTGTTAGCTCTGTGAAACTCACTACATTCCCTCCCTCCTCAACCATTCCTAAATTATCCAATTCCACCACCTTCTGTTGTGAATACATCAGGTCTGTAGCTGCCAAGGTAAAGTCCTCATTTTGTTGGAGAGGAGCGAATGTGGAATATACCCTCCAATATGATGATTGCTGAGCATACCTGCTCCCTGTTTGTACTGTTTGGGCCACAATGGGGATATCAATTACCACCTCTGCTTCTTCGGAGAAACATTATTTTGAAAGGATTTAATTATTCGACCTGAGTGTATGGATGTTTACTACATTATAACGAGGATGCTTTGCAGCTGTTAGTTAGATTGAGATAAATATGATCATTGCAGTCTCCAACCTTTGCATTGACTCAGGTTATCACATTGATAGTGTGTCTCTGGGATGGATTCCTAAAAAAAAAAAAAAAAAGTAGACAAATATCTTTGTATGCTGCTTTCATTGGTTGAAAATCTTAATAAAAAAAATTAAGGAAAGAAAATAGAGCTCTATGAAAGAAAACCCTTCTTGATGAGCTATAGTAAGTGTGACTCAAGGGTGTTATAAAGGGTTTTTTTTTTCCTTTTGTTCACCACTAATTTTAAATACCTTTAGATTAAGGCTTTTAGATGGAGAGGCATTGCTACATTGCCTTAAAAAAAATATGCAATATTGTCTAGTATAAATGTTCTTTGTTGAAGAAAAATAACGTATCGCCTTTAAATATGTAACGATTTGAAAGTCTACTGAATTATGTGTTCATTTAAAAGACTGGTTTACCTCATCTAAACTGGTTGCTTTCAGTTACCTTAGACTTGACTTAAAACATCACTTGTTAACTTCCTGTTTCCCCCAATACTTCAAGTTGGAGCCAGCAGGTATTTCACTGATAGCTGCTTAAACCTCCAGAAGTATTTAAAAGCCTTTTAAAAACCTTAATTTTCATTTTAGTATAAAAGTTATTATAGAGCAATGTCTGCTTGTACAATAATACTTTTTGAAAAGTCCTCCAAGCACCTCATATTTAGAAAAAGGACATTTCAAGGTGAAGTACCTCTTTAGAAAGAGTTGTAATGCTGGTAAAAAATGTGGACGGTTTAAAAAGGCAGAGCATGAGCTGTAACTCTCAAATAAAGTGCTTTAGGTTGAAGGTGATAAAGCGACATTAACTCAAGGACTGGATGGGGACTCTTTCTTCCTTGTCTGATGCTTTTATTTTAACATTTATTGAAGGGATTTCATTTTCTTCAGACGCCTTGAGCAGCACTGTACTGTGTGGCCTCACTTTCTTTCCTGCTTTTTCCTCCTTCGCAGATCCCTCATCCTGGCAGCACTGATCAATCCCATAGCTCCATGCAGCAAGGTTTGCACGCACCTCACCCCAGCAGCCAGTCAGGGCAACCATTACATCACAGTGGTCCTACCCAGCAGTCCCGGCAGCCACCACAGGCCGCTTCTAGCAACCATCCACACAGTGACTTGACCTTTAACCATTCTTCAGCCTTAGAAGGTCAGGCTGGTGGACAGGGAGCATCTGAGATGCCGGAGCCCTCACTGGATGTAAGTTTCTGTCATGTGCTCATCTGCCTACCTATTACATTTCTGAGGGGGGAGGAGGAAAGGGAAAGTTAGCAACTCACTGCATGTGTCATTGTCTACTGGATTGTTAAATTAAGGTGAAAGGGACACTTGCTTGGCTGCCTGCTCAAACTTGCTTGTTCTTTATGATTGCATGGTGCATAACAAAGCATGAAACCTTCTCTCTTACTGCAAAACTGGAGTGTTTCCCACCACAGTTGTAATGAATGGTCAAAAAGGTTCTGTCAACCGACCTTCTGGACTTACTTCTAGATCACATTTTCAGGAGGAATGTAACTTTGAGTTGTTTTCAGAGGGGCTGTATCCAGAATTAATTTCTTTCTCTTTCAGGCACGCAAATGCCTGAAAGAGAAAGGTGACATGTTTCTTTTGTGTACTTTTTCACCTTCAAACCACTTGTATATCTGAGTCTGCGAATTCAGTGCACAGTGTGGTTTGATTATCATTTGAAATAAAGGGGCCTTTTTGTTAAAATGCAGTAAAGCTTTTGCTTACTATGTGGAAAGGGCTGGAAATTACTTTGTGTTCAGTGCAAAATCTGTGTGTTGTTACCTGTTGGGGATGTTCCTAGTATGTTCCCATACAGTTACGACACAACAAATTTCGGCCACGTGGTAAGTGTACAGACAGCATAGATGCACTTCCTGCTTCCTACTTAGGAGGCGGTAAGAGCATCCATGCTATCTGTAACAGTGACAGCACACAATACGTGACTGCGCTAACTACAGTGCACAGGTCACACGCATTCCCCACCTCGTAACAGGCTAAACAGCATGTGAATTAGCACATGCTGTCATGCCAGTTACCACACCATGTGCTAACAGTTCCCATGCGCTAATTTACACACTAAGGAGGAGATTCTATATATGGCGCCTAAATAATTGGTGCTGAAATCAGTGCCGATTAAGTTTATTCTATAATCAGCACCTAAATTTAAGCGCCAATTATAAAATATGCTTAGTTGATATTTCAGGGCCTAAATCTACGTGCATCCATGTACACCAGTGAAAATTTGGTGTAAATCCCTGCGTGTAGGTTTAGGCCCAAAGAATTTAATTATGTTGCGCCATCTCCTGTCTCCTCCAAACGTCTCTTCTGCTCTCTTCCATTCCCGACCCCTGTCCTCAGCATGGTCCAGCATCTTTCCTTCCAACTAAGATTCAGCATCACCCCCCCCCCCCCCCCCGCACTTCAGCCTACCTTAAAAATGGTCTTCTGTTGGTCCCCAGCAGTGGCAGTGTTGCACATAGGCTGCCTGTGGTCTGTTCCAAAGCTTTCCCTCTGGCCCATTCCACCTCCTCTGATATCACTTCCTGTATTTGCACGGGTGGGATGGGTTAGAGGGAAAGCTTCAGACCTGGCCGCAGGCAGCCACTGTCAGGGACCAACAGAAGACCACTTTGAAAGAAGACTGGCGGGGGGGAGAGGGGGCAGATGCCGAACCCTGAGTAGGGGGAGTGGAGTGAGCTTGCAGACCTGCAAGCAGAACTAGTGAGGTCACCAGTGGAGCCTATTGCCAAAGCAGTAATCTCCAGCAGCCACGAAAAGAACCTTGTGTTGTTCACCACCAAGTTTGTGTTGCTACTCATGAAGGTGGAGGGGAAGGAGGGAGAGAGAAAGAGATAATGAACCTAGGGAAAGAGGAAATGGAGGGAAGGAAGAGAAAGGGAGATATATTTATTGGATCTGGGGGGGTGGGAGGGAGGGATATTATCAGTCCTTTAGGGAAGGGTGGTGGGATTTGATATACCGCCTTTCTGTGGTTACAATCAAAGCGGTTTATATATTATATACAGGTACATGTTTTATACCTGGGGCAATGGAGATTTAAGTGATTTTGCCCAGAGTCACAAGGAGGTGCAGTGGGAAATAAGTGGGTAAAAAAAAACTTTAATCGCACGATTAATCATGCGATTAATCACAATTGCACTTTTTAAATTAAATGCAGCCCTAATTTTAAAATGACAGCACATCCCTAGTAAATATATTAGGTCGTTGATTCTAACCACCCCTACAGCTTTTGGTGCACACCGCGCACTATTCAGGTGGTATTTTTCAGGACGGTCATGACTGTCGTGGAGGTGCAGAATCTCTCTGGCTCTTTTCATGCAGGTTTGCTATTTTAGGCTCATCTAGCATGACTGTTCCAAGGTCTTTCTCCTGCTTAGTACACATCACTGTCTCAACCCCAGAGACATTATTCTTCAATTTCTTGCAGTGAGTCTTAATCGCCAAGCACTCAACCACTCTTGGAGCTTTCTCAGATCACTTGTCATTCTGTCTGTCGTCTCAGTAGTGTCCACTACAGATCTTTGTGTCACCTGCATAAAGGCAATTTTTCCCCTGGTGCTTTTGCTTTTAAACTTGCCACAGATATAAAGGAGACATGGTCTCTCTTTGTCTGCTTTCTCTGCAGTGAGATTTTTGCTCTGAAGGTACATGTGTACTTTTCTATCCTCAATCTAAACATGTCCCTGGGAGTGCCTCATCTTCTTATGGAGAAAAGTGTATGCGTTGTTTTACAGAACAAATAGTTTTAGCAACCTGGAGGGAGGGCAGTTGTCAGACATTTGGGAAAAACATGTTGACAATTCTCCTCTTTTTAAGCCTTTTCATGTGGGACAGCATCAGGGGCTTTGCCGATATTCTGGGCATATTGTCAATCAAGTTCTCTGGTCACCCAGAGGGGAATAATCGAATGGCGCCGGCCATCTTTGGGGCCGGCTCCGCAAAGGGGCAGTGCCAACCATATTATTGAAAAAGATGGCTGGCCATCTTTTCTTTCGATAATACGGTTGGGGCCAGCTAAATCTCAACATTTAGGTCAAATGTTGAGATTGCCGGGTTTACAGATGGCCTGGGAAAAAAATTTGAAGTGCTCGTCAGGGACAGCTTTTTCAGTAGTACCAGTGGGATTTGAACCAGCCGTCTCTGGATTACAAGACCGGTGCTCTAACCACTTGGCCACAGCTCCACTTCCTTGGATGCCCCTCCCTTTTGAATATGCCCCTTCAGGTCTCTCTCAGCCAATCACAGACAGGGTTCTCTCAGCCAATCACAGCGCATTTAGCTGTGTGTGATTGGCTGAGAAAGACCTGAAGAGGCATAATGAAAAGGGAGGGGCATCCAAGGAAGTGGAGCTGTGGCCAAGTGGTTAGAGCACTGGTCTTGTAATCCAGAGGTGGCCGGTTCAAATCCCACTGGTACTACTGAAAAAGCTGAGCAAAAATAGTTTTGATTTAGGATGTCCCTGATGAGCACTTCGATTTTTTTTTTTGGGGGGGTGGGAGGGGATTGGTGACCACTGGAGGAGTAAGGGGAGGTCATCCCCGATTCCCTCCAGTGGTCATTTGGTCAGTTGGGGCTCCTTTATGAAGCTTGGTCGTGAAAAGAAAAGGGTCCAAGTAAAGCCGACGACATGCTCGTCAAGCCTGGCTTTTTTTTTCCATTATCGGGCGAAGCCGGCCATCTTGTGAGCACGCCCCCAACCCGCCTTCACTACCCTACCGACACGCCCCCTTGAAATTTAACCAGCTCTGCGACAGAAAGCAGTTGAAGCCGGCCAAAATCGGCTTCCGATTATACCGATTTGGCCGGTTTCAGGAGATTGCCAGCGATCTCCCAATTTGTGTTGGAAGATCGCCGGCGATCTCTTTTGAAAATAAGCCTGCCAGTCAAAGAAATGTAGTGCATTTGTCAGGCATGAGTTTCCTTCAGTAAACTTAGTCTGCCTCAGATCATGTATTGCGAGGGATACGCTTTCCTTTAGTGGAGTCTCCATTAATTTACACACCACAGAGTGAAAGTTCCTGATCTATTCCATTATCACAATTCCCTTCTGTAGAGATCAATTGAACAGAATAGGGAACCCACCAGAATTTCTTATTCTTCTTTAAGGAGTAATTTTTAAAATCCATTTCTGCAGGTAACATGTTTAAAAATGGCCTTTTATAAAATTGCCTGGACTATTAGGCTGGATAAACCTTTATGTGCACAGGTTTACACACGTGAGTCAAAAAGTTGTATGTCTGAAATAACGTGTAAATGTCTTCATGAATTTTCTGGTAGAAAACTGACCTTACTTAATGCTATACCTGCTGCACAAGTTAGGCAGCATGTTATCAAAGTACCCTCTTAATATCCTAGGATATGCCCTAGTTGGCCCCATATCTTTGTTTACTTTTAGCTTTTCTACTTCCATTCCACACTCTGTTCTGTAAGCAGGTGGCATCTACCTCACTCTCATAAGTATCTGTTGTTCTTTGTCAATCTTTTCTTCATTTTTTTAAAATGTTTGTCTTGCTTTTTCCTTGTCATCCTCTACACATTCCTCCTTTTTTCTCCGTCTTACAATCCCACTCCTGCAGTTCATCAGCATACCTGAAAAAGTCTGATCAACTTGCTATATACTCTTACCTGTCTTTTCTTCTGCTCAGAACTTTTCTATCTTGACAACCTTCTCTATTTTTCACATCTTTTACAGATATTTTTTCTAGTCCTCTTCTTTCTGTGATCCCTTATCTTTTAAGTACTAATCCTTGTGCCCTTAGAGTAGGTCTTCGCATCAACAGCCCCTGGGGCAAAAGATACCAGAATCAGCAGACATCACCCTGCCCTCAGGAGGAATGCCCCCTCTTGAACACCCACCCAACAGCATTTCCCCTCCCAAAGATGCCACCTCCAAGAATATCCCCACCACCACTTAGGTCTCATTCAAGCAGAGATGGTATTCAGAAATAAAGGATTCTCCATTGATCAGCCTGGTCCTTAATTTTAAAATCTATCTATAGCATTTGTGTGAAGTGATTAAAAAATGAAATTCACTGTTCTTCGTCTATGTGGATGATATATATAAATGTTGTAGGATGGGAAAGGAGTCAAGTGATAAATATGGCGAGACTTCAAGGCTGCCTGAATAATATAAGATTTGGTTAGGACAAAACAAGTTAATGCGCAAAAGCCAGAATGTTTGTGGGTTAAGCATCTGGAAAAACATAGCCTCACTCCTGTTTTCCATTTGGAAGGGATGCCACTTCAAATTCAGAGCCACAGATTTTAGGGGTCACATTTGATCAGGAGATATGAAGAAACATATCTCAAATGTGATTACGGCCTTGTTCTCTCAGATTCACTTAATCCAAAATCTGTGCCCCCTTTATGAGTTAAAGAATCTTCATAGTTTGATGCAGGCTACTGCCATGGTCCAATGTGGACTTTTGTAATTCTTTGTATATTGGCATGCCAAGAGGCAGTTGAGGTTTTTGCAGTTAATACAAAATACGATGCCGTGAGTTCTGTGGAGTAGTAAGCCCAGGAACCCCATTTCCCCTGTATTAGAAAAACTTCATTGCTTGTAGATAAAAATCTCTTCATAAAGGCAGTTGTTAAATTCTAATCAGTCAATAAATAAATGTGCTTGCTGTGGTCTTTAGGATCTTGAAGTTAGAGGCTATACAATATTTGTTTCAATTTGTCTCCTGTGCCTGGACACTCGCTGTTCTCCACTCAAGATCTCCTGTAAATGTGTGTCAGGTCCAAAGGAAGTGCATTTTCATGTGTTTTTCCATCCCTGTGAATTTACTCTCATTCATCTTTCAAATGTCCGAGCTATGCTTGGGGTTTCAAACAATGCACAAAATATGGCTCTTTGAGCAAGCTTTTCCCCAGGAAGGATAACAAAGGGTTACTAATTTTCGTTTTGGGTTGAAGTGGAATTTTAGTTCTATGAAGTTTTGTAGTTGTATGTCAAAATTGTAACTTATGTTCCTATAGAAATCTAACCACCATGAGCCTTTTTGATGGGAGAAATAAATTGAAATTATAAATAAAAAAATAGAGGACGGTTTGCAGCAGTGACTACAAATAATAACAAAACCAGCTGAAATTATTTAAAGGGCAATTCTATAAATTGGCATCTAAAGATGGGCAGTAATGTCTAGATTCTATATATGGCGACTAAAGTTGCACTTGCAAATCAGCGCGCATAGCCAATTTGCATTTGCAACTTAATTGATTAATGAGCCAATCACTCCCAGTAATTGGCTGCTAACAACTAACAAGTAATTGGCCTTAATTAGGATTTATGTGTGAATCGTATTCTACAGCGATGTGCGTGTAACTCTTATTGCATGCAATTTCAAATGGGTATGTTTAGGGGGCGCTTCTCTGGCATTCCCATGAGTTATATGCATTTTTATAGAATACTCTCAATGTGCACCTTATTTAGGCGCCGGCGTTTACACCTGGTTTCAGCAGACGTAAATGCAGGTTAAGTTAGGTGCAGATTAGGTGCTATTCTCTGAATATTTATAGAATAGTGCTCGACATACTTTTTTCCACGCGATTTGCTGAATCTAGTCCTAATTGTGCATATAAATTATAGAATAATAGCATTTATACATGAGATTGACACCACTAATGGGCGTTATTCTGTTGGTTCAAATGGCCATTCCTGAAGTTAGGTGCGAGTCCTGGGAGTAAGCTCTATTCTATAAACCGCACTTTAAGCGTGGCTTATAGAATAGCTCTTTTTTCAGCACCATATATAGAATTCACCCCTAAATAATGACAAAATAAGACTAACAGATGTGGACACAAAGCCAAAAAAAATTGCCTCATTGGATTTTAGATTCTCAAGATGATGATGGAGTACTTCTGAGAGTTTAAGATGCTGTAAAGTGCTAGTGTCATTTTTGGTGGAGAGTTGTGCTTCTTTGATTTCCAAGGGAATTGCTATGCGTGTTAAATATAGTGTTAGCATTTTGACTGCTTTAAGACATCTACCACTGGTGATTGTTCTTCAGCCATACTGTTAGGGAGTAATAGCGATACTTCATAATGTCATGGGACACAACTTGGAAAGACATTGGGGATTATTTTACAAGGAACTTGAACATGTAGTACAGCATTGAGAAATTGAGTGTTATTTTAAGTGTTTGATTTGTTTTAATTCTATATGTGAGCCTGTCCTTTGTGGCTCTGTCCTTTTCTCATAACTTCTTTTCTGTTTGATAATTTAAGATTTTGATTGTACACTGCTTTGCTCTACAGTTGCATTAAGTGCGGTACAGTAAATACTGAATAAACCATAAACCATTATACATATTCATGCAGGTTCTTATAAAAACCACCAAAGGATATATAGGTATGTACAAAGTAGGTACATGGACATATTGAGGGCAATTCAATAAGGGATGTCTATTAGAATACCTATTCTGTAAAGGAAATTGGTTTCTACTTCCCCTTTGTAGAATATTGTCATAACCAGGTATATTCACACATCATTTTTTTCAGTGTGAGTGCTTAAGCCAGCCATAGCGCTGGTGTAAAAATTCACACCTAGATTGTGGAAATATACGCTCAACTTACAGTGTTCTGTAAGTTCGCTGTGTGTGCGCGATCTGCCCAGTTTCCACCCATGTGAATGCCCATCTGCAAAGTATGCAGTATCAAAGATATGTCTCAAGAAACAAGTAGACAAATGGTCTACTAAGTCCTGAAGGAAAGAAATTGTGGAGGCAGATATGTAAAACAATGAGGCTGAAAACAACTTCAAAAACATTGAAAAACATAAAAATAATACAACTATTAAAGCAACTTTTAGACCACTCAAGGTTATCTAAAAATATTTTTTAAATGCCATTTAAACCAACTCAAATAAGCTTTTAAAAACAGCAATCCAAGATGGCGACTGTGACAAAAAATACTTATAAAGCTTTGTTTTAGAAAAAAAAAATATATCCACATGAAAGGCACAACTTCCTCTTTTACATCCTATAAAAATTATTAAATTTTGACAACATGAAAAAAGCCGTTAAAACAAAATGTCCATTGTGACTTAAAAATGCAAATAAATCATGAAAGAGATCCCGGGCTGGCTAAAATCTAAAACCTGTAGTCCTCAAAGGAATGATTCTTCTCTATTCAGTGGGACACAAGTGCCATTAAAAGAAGAGCAACAGACAAGGAGGAGATATGGACACACACATTTATATTCTTGTAGAGGGTAATTTTATAAGGGGACACCTAATATAAATGCATTTTCATGTGCCTATTTTAAATCAATCTTACATAGACAAGTACGTGCCAACTTGTCTTTATAAAATACTAGCATAAGTAACGGAAATAACACCTAGATTGCTAATGCAGACACATACACAGGTGTATATATCTGTGCCTATAATTTGTAAGTATACATATAGATTTAACATATTCTATAGTCTATGCACACACATGGTCACTCCATCCAAACTCCATCCTTGTACCAGCAAAATACACACCACGTGTCAGTGTTTGCATTTTGCACTGGTCAGTATTTTAAAAGAGGTCATACATATATGTGCCCACATCTACATGAAAATAACAATAAAATTACCCACCGAATGTGTATTCCACTATGGGGTCCATTTACTAAGGTGCGCTAATCATTCGCATACACTAATGATAAGACACCCTTAGAAATATAAATGGGTGCCTTATCATTTAGCACGCAATAAATCTGTTAGCACACCTTCATAAAAGGACACCTATAGCTTGTGTAGTATAAGGGGTTACACTATGGTAATATGCACCACCTAAGATAGGCTTATTTGCAAATAGATCCAGAGTTCAGCATTTTAATTTAGATTTATTTGGCTTCTGTGCCTTTCCAGTACTGGTGCACCATTCCAAAATAATTTAAAAAATAATATGCCAACAAAATAGCAAATTTTACTGTGTAGCTGAATTCCTTTGGTTCCAATGAAGGATTTTCTTTCTTTTTTTTTTCTAACAAGCCATTCCGAATGATTCTTAGTTGAGGACCATCTTTAATTTGGAAAGCATATACAGGTTAATATATATATATTTTTTGTTACATTTGTACCCCGCGCTTTCCCACTCATGGCAGGCTCAATGCGGCTTACATGGGGCAATGGAGGGTTAAGTGACTTGCCCAGAGTCACAAGGAGCTGCCTGTGCCTGAAGTGGGAATTGAACTCATTTATTTTCAATCATTTTTATTAAAGTTTTACGAATACGAACATGTGAAACAGATCAGTGAGGCAGGAAATACAAACAACAGCTTGTCCAAAACATGGTGGAGAGCCTGTAGTCTAATGACCCTCACCCAACAGCAAAGGATAAACAGTAGATATCCACCAATGAAACTGCTAAACCCCAGAAAACCCTCCCACCCCCCCACCCCACCCACCATAAGGTTCTACAATATTCCTAATTACAGATTCAAATCATTAAGAATGAGACTACGGGTTCTGGGTGGAAGAGACTGAATATAAGGTTCACAAATGGCCCAGAAATGCTTCTTGCGTTTTGCTGTTAAACATGCATCTCAAGCCTCCATTATCAATAAGGTGTGAAACATACTCTTCCAGTACCAAAATGTAGGTAACCGTTCCATCATCCAATATTGCAAGATACATTTTTTGCCAATTAGACATGTCTTATAGAGCAAGACCCATTTGACAAAAACAATACCCAGTGGAGAAAAGATTCTCCAGTAAGGTTTCAAGAAGCCGTCTGCTCCATACCATTGTACCAGGGAGCAGTGCCAAAACGCATGTGACAGTGTATTTTCAGTGGTACCACATTTAGAATATTGAGCAGAAGCAGCACATCTAGCATAAAATGCTTGCTTCTGAGAAAAATATGCTCTAGTAAGTATATGAAACTGGTATTCCCTATGAAGTGCATTGTGTGTCATCGATGGGATTTGGCATATCGCTACAGTCAAATTGGCCCTTCGTAGACACACCCCAAGTTCTGCATTCCATTTAGTTATAATGGAATCATAATTCTTCAATGGAGATAGTGTATCAAATAATTTATAAAGGGCGGAATCTGAAATGTGCAACTGACCAGAGGGGCCATAGAAGCTGTCTAGAGTACCAACAATATCCCAAAAACATTATTTTTTCAATATCCTGTTGATACAGTGTGAGACCTGCAGATAAGCAAACAAATCCACATTTTGCTTCCCCGGGATTTGTTAAAGGGAAGCAAATGACCTTAACTCACCCCTTTGAGTCAAAAAACCCAGAGAGGCCTACTGCCAAAATGCTATATGTTAAAGCTCTAGAGAGACATCCAAATTCCCCACAAGAGGTAACAGATCTGTGTGGGTAGGATCCTGGTGTAATTGGTAAAATGTGGGGCCCTTTTACGAAAGGTTTGCCACATGGCAACCCGGAACTACCACTGGCCCAGTGTGGCTGCTGGTGGAAGTTCTGGCTTGAGCGCATGCCGGAAAATATTTTTAGAAATTTTACCATGGCGCTAACCCAGCGGTAATTGGGCACAACTGCGTGCTGCCCAGTTACCGTCAGGTTACTACGGGAGCCCTTACCTCCACCTCAATGGGTGGAGGTAAGTGCTCCCTGCTGCATGGCCATTTTTTTTTTGGCAATCTTATCGCATGGCCATTTTTTTTTTGTGGGAGGAGGCTTTTTAACCGCTGCAGTTAAAAGTGCCCTGGTGGGAAAAATGGCCCCCACCACTACTAGAGGGCCCTTTACTACAGCTTAGTAAAAGGGCCCCTCTATACGGTATTTCTGGGAGAGCATGCTTTCAGTGTTCTGTGATTAGAAAGAAAAATTTGAATGCATTTCATTAGCCTATTATGAATTTAAAAAATAGTTGAATAATCATCATATGATAGATCTGCATATTTCATTTGAATGCACTTTTCGTATAACTGAAGCATCTAGTGAAATGTGCCTTCATCTGCATACTTTTATGTTCTTGCTCAATTTTCCTATCTTTGTCTTCCCTTCCAGCTACTTCCAGAACTCACAAACCCAGATGAGCTCCTTTCTTACTTGGATCCACCAGATTTGCCGAGCAATAGCAATGACGACCTCCTCTCTCTCTTTGAGAACAACTGAAGTCCGACATGCTCCGCTCAAGTTGTACGGTGTAGCCACTCAATGAGGATACCATCCCCCAACATTCACTCATTGTGTCTCTCACCAAAACTTGGCGAAATAGATTAAATGGTGCACACTCGGATTCCTTCATCTCAAGGACGTGTTTCTGTAAACTTCATGGATGTGAAAATGGAGAACACATATGACAGATATCTGCAAGACCACTTGAGTATGTCATAAGAAACCATACACAGTGATACAAATGTGGAAAATATATATCTATATATTTTTACATTTGTATGTAGAAAGAAGACAATTCAGAGTCATAGTGGTAAACATGTTACAAAGCAAGAAAAAAAATAGAGCTGCCCTAGCTGAGCAGTATCTAAATGTCCTGACCGGTGTTCTTCCACTTGTGAACTGTAACTTCTCCAGCTGACTTGTGTCTGAGGAATAAGGAATAAACATATCTATGGTCATAACAATACTAAAAGTTGAGAGAATTAAAGCCCAACTTCATCAAATAAAAAAAGTAAATCTGGTAGAAGTGATTCAGGGAGCCATGCGGGGAATTATCTGTTTATAAATATTATACCAATGTGTATAAACCATAAGAAGTTTTTGTACATGTTCAGATGGGATCCAGTTAGTCAGATGCAAGGACTCAAAAAAAGCCTTTGAAACTGATTCTTTTGGTTTGCTGTTTGTGATAGGGAAAAATCAAAACCATCTTCATCATCAGGAGCTGTCAGCTTTCCTTAGCTGTTCACTGCACAAATCAATAGATGGGAGACCGGTGGAAGCAGGGAAGAGCCCACTGCATGATGGACAAAAATACGTCTTTCCTAGCAAATGTTTTATAAGCTGGAAAAAGGGGCATTGAGAATGGACAGAAAACTATTTGTTGTCTGTGGGGGTTTTTTTGTACAAGTAATTATATATTATCCAGTCTGTTCTTTCAGCTTCCGGGAGAGACATGTTTTTTACTTTAAACAATACTAGAACAGAAAGAAGTGAAAACTTAGCTCAAATATTCTTAACCATCATCCATAGATCTTGGTGCCACGGTCTCTGTCTTGCCCCTGTGGTCTGTGCTTCGTGTATGGTTGCTTCTCCTGCATGAGCTGCTCTTGTTGCTTCTGTGCCCACTTTGTGCTGTTTGCCTCTCTGTATCTGATAAGTTATGTACAGTTGTCATGTAAAGACGTGCATGTGTGCCAACCTTGCCCTCCTGAAGGATACGTTTACCAAATCCGGCCTTCCTCCTTCTCCATTTTTAAAATATTCTCTCGCCTTGAACATCCAAAATTCAAGTGTAAATGCCGACTAAGTCCCCCCCCCCCCCCCCCACAATCAAAAAAACCATTTTTGTTAATACCCATCTTAATGCATATATTTTCCTCGCTGTGCTGTAAATGGCATGACATGTATGGATTTGCTTTTTGTCACCAAAGTTGAATTTGTAAATTCTTTACTATTTTTTTTATTTAAAAAAAAAAAACCACAAAAGAATTAAAAATTCTCACTACTGCTGTGCATGCCTCATTCTGCCAGCAGTGTCACATTCACTGTGGGTTATACAGGAAATAAAATTTTTTTCTTCTATTTTTGGTAGCAGAAAAGGAACTGTAGCTGGTTCTAGAGATGTTACCATCAGTTTTCTTTCTTATTACAAGTTTTAATGAATTTTAAGAAAGCGCTGTTCAGTATGCAAAATCAATTATTTTAAAAGGAAAAAAAACTGCTATTGTAAATATGTTTTGTGAATATTTTAGTAATGTCTTTGATAATATTTGACATTTTCATGACTTGGATTCGTAATCCTTTGGTGTTTTTAAATACCTTGTCTGATAAATGTGTCCCTTTTTAACTGAGGGTTCTTCAGAATAAGGGGAGCCTCTTTTTATTGGTTAGGTTTGGTTTTGATTTTTTTTTTTGTGGAGGGGTATATATTTGTATTTTAGCGATAAATTAACCCAGGATCTCAAATGTATTGATAATTGCAGTACATAAAACCATATGCATAATACTTGCATAGCAAAGAAATATACACAACATCCATGAGGTACAATATATATATTACAAATCCACTTGACACACATGGGATATTAACTTGTGATCATTCATTGCTCATAGCTGTGTTTATTTTTAAGCAGACCTGAAAGTTTGTATTTTTCTCCTGAAGGACCCCCCCCCCCCCCCCCCAACCTGGTTAGATACTTCACTGTGACTCAATCATATGTTAGTATGGTAGAGATATTGCCAGAGTCTGAGAGATCATTTTTTTTCCGGTTGTAATGTGCTTGTCATACACATCTATTTGTAATAGTCTCTCAACCCATGTGTGATTTCTGCATCCTTCATAGGTGGTGTCATTTGCATGGGCAGATCACATAAAAAGGACTTTGCATTGCCCTTGGATATTTAACCACTGATCACAGCAGTAAGAATCCTCTTCACTATGGACTGATTTATTTAAATGCAGTAATTGGAATCGCATAGATTATTTTCCTTGTATTGTTGCTTGAGTAGCTGAATGAATTAGTAACTCTCTGCTCTTGTTCTTCAGTTTAACTGAACACAAGCAGTCTATGCTAGAAAACACTGCAGGTACCAACTTGACATAACCTTTTTAAAAAGATGCCTGCGAAAATTCAAAATATAATTGCAGTAAATTTTCCTTGGTTAAACACTAACCTGCCTTGCAGCATAGTCCAATTGAAAATAACACTGCAGGAAAGCACAGGTTGTATCGTGATATGGATTATGGGTATGTGACACTGAAGTAGCAGTTTCTTTAAGAGTGAGTGACTAGTCATTGTACGGTTCTAGGTTTCACCAGCATTTTTTGTGTGGGGATCCTGTAGTGCAGAGCTAGACTGAAGTAGATTTAATAATTTAGTGGAGGAAAATAGTTAACTGTGAAATGTTCACTGCCAACTTAAAATGAGAGGAGAAAAAGATCTACCAAAAATAATTCATTGCAGTTTTTTAAGCTTTAATAGTGTGTCAGATTCCCAATAGTTTTGTTTTTCTGCCCCTCCTTACTCCCTTTCTGGAAATCGATCTGGGAAAGAACCCAGCAAGACCTACAGCTCTGCTGCCCGAGGCATTATTGAGAACTGACAGAAGGGGACATCTAAATGCCTGTAGCAGAGAACCAAGGGACATCATCATGTACATATGTAAATGATAAATACAGACATCTTAACAGAAATGCATTCATTTTCCTTGGAATGTGCATTGTTTGTTTTTGTATTTTACAAAAAAAGGAAAAAATGGGAAAAAAAATACGGCTTGCAGCTACATCTTGTGTGGAAAATGAATCCTTGTTCGTTAGCGTTTGTGATGTCTCCACACTTATTTCACTTATGTATTATACTCGGACCCTCCTTGGAAAAAAAATACTTTTTTTTTTTCTTTTGGTTTCTTTTTTTTTTTTTTTTTTACCTACATGTAATATTTAGCTTCAGTGTATTAGTCTATCACCTGTGTATTTTTAAGGTGCTATGAAATAATGAAGAAAATAAGGGGATAATACAACAGAGAAAAAAGATTGTAACCAAATTCATACTTTGTAAAATTTTTGATATCATAATCAGATGAGAATTACAAAAAAAGGGTACAATCTGAATTAACACATGCAAAAATGTCTTTTGTTTGTACATTGTATGTACAATGCAATCATTTCATATTTTAAACTGGTCAGAAAAAAAAAACTAATTGTGATTTTTAGTCTTGCAAAACTGTATGTAGTTAGATGTGACAACCTAATATTTATCTAATAAATATGTATTCAGATGAAACCTGTATATTAGGTGTTCATGTGGTTATTTTGTATTTAAAAATCAAATTATTTGACTATTGCTACACATTTATATACTCTGTTGTAACACTGAAGTATCTCATTTGCCCATGTTTTTTTTTCCTAAATAAATTTGGAAAATCAAGATTTTTCTAGTTAGCAGCCTTCTGTAAATCTTAACTTTTTTTTTTAATTGTGTTTTTATTGTGAAAATGTCAAGTACCTTAAACTGCATTTTTTAGTAGTTCCATCATGGTAACTATTGTTCTGATACTAAACACTAGCAGTCTTCTAGCCACAAAGCTGTCAGTGAAAACATTTTGTCAGGAACTGAGAGGATTTAGGGGAGAAGTTGTTAAAAGTTGTGGTAAAATATGACATTTTACTGTAGCATAGTTTACCACAAGAGTCACTAACTAGTAAAAGGGAAAAAGATTGGAACTTGATATACCGCCTTTCTAGGATTACAAAGTGGTTTACATTGTATACAGGTATTTATTTTGTACCTGGGGCAGTGGAGGGTTAAGTGACTCGCCCAAAGTCACAATTAGCTGCAGTGCGAATCGAACCCAGCTGCCCATGTTCTCGGGCCACCACACTAACCACCAGTCTACTTCTTCAATCCAGTACCATAGGTTATTTGCTCCATTGGTAGAGGAATAACAACTTGTGATCGACCTTTGCCATAGCTAGTCACATCCAAATACAGGCAGCATATCTCCCTGGCATTCACAACCAGTTCTTCAACATGAATGATCTTGGAATTAGAGAACCCTATAGGACATCTTCGAGCATGCTTGTCCAAGTTCAGTTCTCAAAGGCTGCAAACAGGCCAGGTTTTCAGGATGTCCTTAATGAATATGCATGAGAAAGATTTCCATGCCCATTACATACATTGTATGCAGATGTTTCTCATTTGTCTCATATTCATTAGGGATTTTTGAAAACCTAGTCTGCTTGCGGCCCTCGAGGACTGAATTTGGACAAGTCTGTCATCAGGGGTTTGAGGGACCCCTCAAATCTTTTACAAGCTACAAAAATGCAAAGCTGCTGCTCTATTGTTCATTAATTCATTCTGATCAAATGGTGAGCAATCCCATTCCACTCACAGCAAAGACCTTGCAAAGTTTCACCTTGATTCTAATAGTTTCATAATTCCCCATCAGAACTGGTTCCATCTGCTACAAGGGCTCACAGTTCCAGCCCTGTGCAGGCTACCATTACTCCCATTGTTAGTTACTTAAAGCAAGGGCTGCCTTCACCATTCCTGTCTCAGCCCTTAATGATTGGAAATCAAGCAGCACTTAGTCTCCACTCTACAAGAGTCTTTTAAGGATATATTAATCAGTGCAAGAAAACCATCTACCAAATACACCTGTGGTTTTATGTGGAAAAGGTTTTTTGTGAATGACCCTATTTTGATGTCCATCTGACACCATCTTGAACTACTTTTATCATCTATACCATATGGGACTCCAAGCATCCTTGGTCAGAGGATTGATAAGCTTCTGGCTCTCAAATGTCCTGTCATTTCTTGGTTCTCCACTTCTGAATGAGCCGTGGGCAGAAATACTGAGATGGGTACCTATAACACTATCTTTCCCAAGGTAGTGGAGAACTGGGTGAGGGGACCTTTCAGAATTTCAGTAACCAAACCCCACAAAAAACCCATTCCAAACCTTATATATATATATAGATTATCTGTCATAATAAAGCATCACTAACATCCAGGAATCAAATAGCAACAACACTACCTATGAAAAAACAGCAACCCTAGAGAATACCATTATACTTCCTGCTGGAAAAACATAACAAGCCAGACTGCTACAGTCCCCTATACAGAAAGTAAGCAACAACAATACACCTCACTTCTATCACTCCTGCAAAATACAGACAGCTTCAAAAACAGAATAAGCAACCACAGACTAGGAACAGGAACTCTTGGATGTCTGCACGCAATGCAACACTGGAGAAGCAGAAATGTATTTCCTTCCATACTATGTATAAAGATATGAGGTCTGCACATTTCAAGCCGACATAGTCCAGTCACTTAGTGATCCCCATGGTACCACCCTCTCCTTTCAACTTTCTTGTGTCATCTTCATCTAAGTTCTTTTCTAGGGTCTTGTTTTTTCTTCCTTCTTTGCCTGTCTACCATTCCTCTCTACATTGCTAGAGTCTTGTTGTTATTTCTTCTTTCTTTCCCATCTTCCATTCCTCTCTATATTGATGTACCCCTTAATTATTTTTCTCTTTTTCTTCCTTCATTCTGATACCTTCTTACTACTTCCCTCCCTCTTTCATTCTGACCTCTTCCCTCTAGTCTGCTCCATTCTCTTCCTCCCTACCTGCACTCTGAACCCCTTCTCACCCATCCCATCTCTGTATCAGCCCCTAGTCCCTGCATCAGATCCACCTCCCAAAGCCTACCTCTCACTTGCTTTGTTGTGAGCCCCATCCTCTGTGTCAGCCCCCTACCCTCAGGCCCAGCATTAGAACCATTCCCCACCACTCATCTTTTGGCATCTGCAATTTAGTCCCATACTCAGCCACTGTGTTGTTTCAAGCCCTCTTCTCCTAGCCCTAGCATTAGGCCTTTTTCCCATCCATAGTATGAGTTCCCTTCTACCACCCTACCATCTATAAACAACATGCCGGCACCATGTCAACCCCATGCCCCAGCATCAGCTCTAGGTAAACAGTTTGGTGACTCCTGGCACAGAAGGCAACAGTCTTGCAAATCATGTCTACCTCTCTCCCCTACCATGGTCCAACATCTCTTCTCCTCTCTTCCTTCCCTCCCTGTGTCCCTGTAGTTCAACATCTCTCTCTCTCTCTCTCTCTCTCTCTCTCTCTCTCTCTCTCTCTCTCTCTTGACCTCTAGTGATAAAGAGGTTTGAGAAAAAGGAGAGACCTCTTCTCTCCCCATCAAAGGTAGCCCCCACTCCTTCCTCGCCAGACCCAACTGTAGCCCCCCACCCTTGGCTTACCATAGGGTCCCTGGTGGTCTTGTGGCTAGTTGGGGCAAGAGTGATCCCCAGTCACTCCTGCCCATGCTGTCTCCATCAAAATGGCTACCACAAACTCCAGCACTAGTCTCGCAAGACTGCCACTTGAGGTCATGGCAACCATTTTGAGATTGGAGTCAGCTTGGGAAGGAACAACTGGAGATCACTCCTGCCCATGTGAGCTCCAATTTCAAAATGACTGCCTGACTTCCAGCAGCAGTCTCGCAATTTTGACAGTAAAGACAGGATGGGCAGGAACAACAGGGGTTAGCTCCTACCCTGACTAGCCACTAGACCACCAGAGACTTTAAGGTAAGCCCGGAGAGGCTGTGTGTGGGTCCGAGGAGGAGGTAGCTGATTCCACTCTGAACTCATCCCAAGTTTGTACCCAAAGTGATAACACCTTTCCACAAAAATGAGGAAATAGTGCTTCATATGTTTTGTCCAACACCTCATAAGAATCCACTTGAGAGATCCCTCCATATACTGGACTTTAAACAAGCTCTTGCAGGAAGTCTGTGCAGCCCCTTGCCTTTTTTTCACCTCCACAATTGGCATTCTAGTCACCAAATTGGATTGTGACAGTTGGCTATAAACCCTAGGTCATCTGGAGGACTAAAAAGAGGGGGTAAAGGGCTTCTATAAATAAATGTATATTATGAAAATGGTTCTAACATGGGGGGGAAACAGGTAATGTTTTCAAGATGGGCATTACAGTAAAGAGCTTGCAAGCTGCATGGAGTCAGTAGTAGTAGAATGTTGCAAAAGAAAATCAAGTTTTTGATTGGTTGCACTGCTCTAGGAAGAGTAGAGCAGGCAGAGTGAGGCAGAAGGAAAACAGCCCTTGGAAGAGACAATTGACTGGAAACTGAAGGGAGAAAGTTTTGGTTCTCAGGAAAGATGAGTAAGGTGTTTATATTTTTGAAGCTTCTTTAGGGAAGAGTGTAATTGGGATGTCTGGATGTGCTTAAGGGTTCCCCCCCCCCCCCTTATATATTGCCTGAAATCTATTGTAGCAATGTCAGATACAGTAAGGTTTCTTTGTTGTTTGTCCCTGGAGGGCTCACAATCTGAGTTTGTACCTGAGGAGTGGAGAGTTAAGGGACTTGCCCAAGATCACAAGGAGCTGTAGTGGTAACATCCAGCTTGTGAGCGAAGCAGATGTGAGAAGCAGACAGGACAAGAATTGTAATTAAGATATTCACTTGTCAAATAAACTGATATCTAAACAGAAATATATGGGTGAGAGCTTGAATGTCAGAAAATAAATAAGAGATTATTGAAGAAGTTAACAGATGTTCTTTGAAAGGGCCTTGTGCTGTGTATAGCTATTAGTTATGAAACAGCAGCATTACTCAAAGCAAAACATAAAGAAAATACTGGCTTTGACTTATATCCTAAAGCAGTACTGGTATGGTGTGATGACTGAGATGCTGGAAAAGGTTTCTTTACTACACCTTCCTATGAATGAGCAATGCTATATACGGGAGATATAATTGTCAGGGAGTGTCTTAGTTATCCTTGGTAAACTTCTTCCTCCGTTTCCTCCTTCAAAATTTCATTCTCTCTCTCCCCCTCAAAGGTAGCCCCCACTCCCTCCCCTTCCAGACCCACCTGTAACCCCCCCTCCCCTCCCTGGACTTACCGTAGAGTTTCTGGTGGTTTTGTGGCTAGATGAGGCAGGAGTGATCCCCAGTCACTCCTGTCCATGCCTTCTCCATCAAAATGGCTGCAACGAGCTCCAGCAGCCATCTCCTATATCTGTATGTGTCTTCTGGCCTACCTCCAGGAAGTGTAAGTTGGCATAGGGCACTAAAGGAGGCCAGGAATTGCAGTAGTTTTTGTTTTGTTTTAGCACAGACTGAATATTAACCCTCAAATTAATCACTTGTAAAGACCGACTAGCTCAGTAGTTAAACTGGTTATAGATCACATTTTGAATATTCCCTGCACACCATCAGGTAATATTCAAGTAATTAGGTTATTTGGCTGAATGACAACACAGCAGTTAACGCCCAACCAGCCCATGCAGTCTACCCAGTTTTTCTGGTCTACACTACTTAAGACATATCCCAAATGCAAGAAACTTGGCAAAAAGAACTGATTAGGGGCCCTGTTTACTAAGGCGCATTAGCCCTTTTAACGCACCTACAATTAGCATGTGTACTAACCGTGTACATAAGTACATAAGTAGTGCCATACTGGGAAAGACCAAAGGTCCATCTAGCCCAGCATCCTGTCACCGACAGTGGCCAATCCAGGTCAAGGGCACCTGGCACGCTCCCCAAACGTAAAAACATTCCAGACAAGTTATACCTAAAAATGCGGAATTTTTCCAAGTCCATTTAATAGCGGTCTATGGACTTGTCCTTTAGGAATCTATCTAACCCCTTTTTAAACTCCGTCAAGCTAACCGCCCGTACCACGTTCTCCGGCAACGAATTCCAGAGTCTAATTACACGTTGGGTGCCTATAGGGATATTGTACACGTGTACATGGCTAACATGCATACGTGGTTAACGTGTTAAAAATGCTAACATGCCTATAACGCGGCTTAGTGAACAGGACCCTAGGAGTGAAGAAACAAGGTATCACTTCTTGTCTAATTCCTCTGGTTCTCTCCCATACTGTGTAGAAGAGCAATCCAGTTTCCAAACTTAAATCCAACACCCAGGTCCTCCTTCCCTCCCTCAACGTTTGCTTAGATAAGTAGGGCTTCTTGTTTCGGTTTGAACTAATAAAACAATCCTGATGCAAAAAAATTAAAATAAGTATTCCTCTCAACTTTCTTTCTGGGCTCTTCCTTCTTTGGCACACTTACAGCACATTTAGAAGAAGGTGGTTTTATTATTTATTTTTGCTCCCTAGCTGGTGAAAGACATCCAAGAGTGTTTAATGGGAGAACAGAGTAAAGGATGCAAATTATCTCCGTCAATTTCAAAGCAGTTGTAGATGCTAGGAAAAAGCACAATTTGAAGTGTCTATCTATATAAATAAATCCCACCTCGAACATTCTGAAGCTCACTGCAAGGCAGTGAAGCACTGAACTCCTGTAGTCTTCTTAGGCTAGGCTATCAGGACCACTCACCCTAACTCATAGACCCGCCCTCAGCCATGCCCCATCTGGACATAAAATGCTACCTCAACGTTCTGAAGACAACCTGCTAAAAGTCATCCCTAAACAGTTCGTAAGTTCATGGTGGTGAAGCCTTCAAAATCACCATCTCTATGCCCCGCCCTCGCGTCTAACGTCATGACATCAAGGGCGGAACACAGAGAGTGAAGGGACTGCAACCCCCTCCAACAAACAATGAACCAGGCAGGGGGAGGAGTAGGGAAACACGCGCAGCGTGTTTCCCTACTCCTCCCCTTGACTACGAATCGCTACACACCCTCCATTGCCCCAGGTAAAAATATCGACGCTACATCACAAAGCCCCACCCCCTACCCCCTTCCCTCCTCCACGCATCATCCGACCCCTCCCGTTGCCACATCACAAAGCCCCTCCCCCAATCCACCGCCTCCCCACCCGCAACGGCAGCCAGTACATAAACACAACAAGAAAACAAACAACTCATACAACGCACCTCCATACACAACCATCTCAGATTGCCAGACGTCTCTGCAGCCGCTCCTCCTCTACCCTGAACGTCACTGCCCCTGCAGGGAGACCCCAGAGGAATGCACAGATGTCAGAGGGGAGAGGAGGAGCGCCTGCAGAGACGTGTGCCAATCTCAGATGCTTCTCTACGGAGGTGCGTTTTGCGACACTCTGTTGTTTTGTTTTTCTTCTCTTTATCTACCGGCTCCTGCTGCTCAAAAGGAGAAGCAGCAGGGGCCGGCCACTGTTACCATTCGCGGTTCTGGGTGGCGAGGGGGGCCATGAAGGCGCGGGGGAGGGGCTTCGTGATGCGCCCGGGTAGGGGGGGTCGGGTGATCGGCAAGGGGGGGGGGGAAACCTTGCTAGCGCCCATTTCATTAGAAACAGAAACAGGCCTTTTTTTTACTAGTATACAAATAATAGAAGCCTAAAAAATAAGATGGGAGAATTGGAGTATATAGCACTACATGAAGAGGTAGATATAATAGGCATCTCAGAGACCTGGTGGAAGGAGAACAATCAGTGGTACCCTGTGTTATCAGGGTACAAATTACATCGCAATGATAGAGTGGATCAAATTGGAGGGGGATTGTGCTATATGTTAAAGAGGAAATTGAGTCAAACAAAACAAACATTCCACATGAAACAGATAGCAGTGTGGAGTCCTTGTGGAAAGAAATTCCATGGGTTAAAGGAAAGAACATACTGGTAGAGCTGTACTACCATCCACCAGGACAGAATGAACAGACCAATGAACAAATGTTTACAGAAAATAGGAAAGCTGGCAAATTCGGCACCATTATAATAATGGGCTATTTCAATTACCCCAATATTGAATGGATAAATGCTACATTAGGGAGTGTTAGGGAGGTAAAATTCTTTAATAAATGACTGCTCCTTGGAGCAACTGGTCCAAGAACCAACAAGAGGGGGAGATATTTTAGATCTAGTCCTTAGTGGAATGCAGGGCCTGGTACGAGAGGTAACAGTGATGGATCCGCTGGGAATTAGTGATCATAACATGAGCAAGGTTGAAATGATATCTGGAGTTAAGTCACTAAAGAAATCTACTGTAACAGCATTTAATTTTCAAAATGGTGACTATGCCAAAATGAGGAAAATGGTTAAAAAGAAGCTGAAAGGGTCAGTCACAAAGGTTAGGACTTTAAAACAGGCATGGATGTTTTTTTAAAAATACCATCGTGGAAGCCCAAACCAGATGTATTCCACATATTAACAATGGTGGAAATAAGAGCAAACAGCCAGCATGGTTAAAATGTGAAGTGAAAGAGGCTATTGGAGCCAAAAGAACATCCTTCAAAGAATGGGGGAAAGTATCTGAATGAAGAAAATAAGAAGAAATATAAGCAGTGTCTAGCTATTTCCAAAGCACTGATAAAGAAGGCTAAAAGAGAATATGAAGAAAAACTTGCCACAGTGTGAAAAACTCATAGTAATATCTTTTTCAGGCACATCAGAAGCAGAAAGACTGTGAGGGAATCCAAGGGACCATTAGATCATGAAGGAGCAAAAGGGGCACTCAGGGAGGACAAGGTCATAGCGGAGAGATTGAATAAATTCTTTGCTTCAGTCTTTATAGAAAAAGATGTAAGAGATTTACCTGTACCAGAAATGGTTTTCAAGGATGACAATGTGGAGGAACTGAAAGAAATCTCAGTGAACCTGGAAGATGTACTGAGCCAAATTGACAAGAAGCTCTTCCGTGCCATTTACAACAGTATCAAACCTGTCTAGCTATAAGTAAATTGGAATAAGTCATCTGTTCTCCCTTAAATATTCATTGCCTTAAGAGAAATGTCAAGCATCTTCCTATCCACTGGTATCCAGAAGGTATTCATTCTTAGGACTGATTTAAAGTAGATATTGATATGGCCATGGCTATTGTCAGAAAGTGGCTTGAGTACAGAGTTTACACATTGGTTTCTAGGCGGTAACAGAACCAATAAATATATATATTAGCCCAATTATAACATATGATTTTCCTAAAGAGCTAGATTCTTTTATTAGTGAATTTCTTAAAGGAAAGATAAAAGACAATCCTGCTTATAATCGAACAAGAAAAGCGCCCAAGTTCTGACCTAAATCGGGAGATGGACGTTTATTTCACAAAAATGAATAACGCGGTATAATCGAAAGCTGACCTTGGATGTTTTCAACTGCACTCCATCGCGGAAGCGTACAAAGTTGACGGGGGCGTGTTGGAGGCGTGGTGAAGGCGGGACTGGGGCATGGTTATCACCTGAACAGAGATGGGCGCCTTTCGCCGATAATGGAAAAAAAACTATGCGTTTGTAGCTAGAATTTAGGGCACTTTTCCTGGACCCTGTGTTAAAAAAAAGGGGGGCACCTACATGTGGGTACAGTGGGTTTGGGGGGGTTGGACGACTAAGCATTAAGCAGCACAATTGTAACAGGTAGGGGGGGGATGGGCCTGGGTCCACCTGCCTGAAGTCCACTGCACCCCCTAACAACTGCTCCAGGGACCTGCATACTGCTGCCAGGGAGGTGGGTATGACATTTGAGGGTGAAAATAAAAAGTTGTAAAACATAATTTTTTGTGGTGGGAGGGGGCTATAGTAATGGTGTAGACTTGTGGGCAGTGGGTTTTGAGGGGGATTTGGGGGGCTCAACACACAAGGGAAGGGTGCTATGCACCTGGGAGCTCTTTAACTTTTTTTTTTTTTTTTTTTTGTAAAGTGCCCCCTAGGGTGCCCGGTTGGTGTCCTGGCATGTGAGGGGGACCAGTGCACTACGAACCCTGGCCCCTCCCATGATCAAATGCCTTGGATTTATTCGTTTTTGAGCTGGGCGCTTTCATTTTCCATTATTGCTGAAAAATAAAAACACCCAGCTCACAAATTGTCGAATAAAACATGGACGTCTATTTTTTTTCGAAAATACGGTTCGGTCCGCCCCTTCATGGACCCATTCTCGGAGATAAACGCCCATGGAGATAGACGTTTTCGTTTGATTATGCCCCTCAATGAGTGCCTTAGATAAACTGAAAATTAAACTGCCTAGAGATAAGAGAAGTATTAATGTTCCTAAATTTTATGCAGATCAAGCATATATACTACCTCAAGAAAATTTACAGCTCTTAGAAGAATGTAGACTCCTCTTAAGATGATTAAAGTGCTGGATAGAAAAATAGCAAGTCTATTCATTTATCAAGTTTTAAACTTCCCAGTTATCCCAGAGATCAATTATTCATGGTATTGACTTTGTGCTTTTCATAGCCTAGAGCATGTTTCAGTGATAAAATGGAAAGGTTCTTTACAGTTGCCTTTATGGTTTAACCCTATATTGCAAAAAGAAGCAGGATAATTGGGATTTTAGTGACCCCTGACTCAGGCGCTGTGTACCGAAACACGGCCCATGTCAGGTCACTAAGGAGAGATTGATGTTCAAGTTATATGATTAAAGGAATTGTGTCCCGATTTTGAAGACTTCTGGTGCTTCCTTTTGCTATTTGGACTTTGTTCTGTACTTTGGACCCTCTCTGTGCTGTTTTGTTAACCCTATATTGAAATTAAATGAGTTTTTGAACTGGTCTTTATGGTAAGCAAAAGACATTTTGCCTCTAGGTTATGTTATTAGTTTTTTGTTGGACAAATGGGACACTAGATAGGGCAGGGTGGGCATGACATTGGTCCTTTCTCAGGGTGAATCTCCCCTTAAATTGTATAATCTATTCAAAATATGTAATGCCTTCATATCTTAAAGTATATTATTAAAAATGTACCACAAAATGTTTAAGATCCAGTACAAAAAATCTTAGGGAGGTAGATACATTACATGTAGAAAAGAATTAAGGGACTCTTTTACTAGGCAGTGATAGGGCTAATGCATGGGTAGCTTGTGCAAAATTGTCACTACCACCAGGGTAGCACTGGCACCTGGCGGTAATTTTGAAGTTGGTGCGCGCTGTTTCCCGTAGAAGAAAATATTTTTCTATTTTCTACCACAGGGGGTGTCCCTGGCAGTAATTGGCAGCGTGGCCACATTGGCGCATGCTGCATGATTACCACATGGTTAGCGCATGAGCCCTTACTACTAGGTCAATGGGTGGATGTAAGGGCTCAGGTAGTAAATAGCCATGTGCTACTTTTGATTTTAGCACATGGCCATTTATTGTTCCACAAAAAAGGCCTTTTTTCCCAGCTATGGTAAAAAATGGCCCAGTGTGGGCCAATTTCACTCGGCCAAATTATTACAGGCCACTTTTTATGACAGCTTAGTAAAAGGACCCCTAAATTATGCCACAGAAAAGCCAAAAGCAGCTAACAAAATCCAACTGTCACCACCATGTACATTTCGTATGGGACAGATTCAGGTCCTGAGACTTTGGAATGGATCCCTGTTCATCTTACACTGATGAGTTATGTTATTCTCTATCAGACGATAAAATTTTGTAGCCTTTTTAGCTCAGCACCGAGATGTGGATTGTAGGAAAATACAGGTCCAAGGGCACTAATAGGCCCTTTTACTAAGCCACATAAGCGTCTACGTGTGCCCAATGCACGCCAAAATGGAGTTACCACCCGACTACCATGTGGCTCTTATGGTAATTTCATTTTTGGCACGTGTCTGATATGCTCGTCTGAAAATTAATGTTTATTTTTGGACACGCGTAACGGACACGCGCAAAGTGGCATTTGATGCGCATAGGTCATTACCGGCCGGATTTTTTACCGCTAGGTCAATGGCTGGTGGTAAGGTCTCAGACCCAAAATGGACGCACGGCAATTTTGATCTTGCCGCACATCCATTTTTGGCAAGCATTTTTAAAAACCGCCTTTTTTACAGGCGTGCTAAAAAATGGATCGGTGCATGCCCAAAACCCACACCTACACTACCGCAAGCCATTTATCAGCATGCCTTTGTAAAAGGACCCCAAAGTAAACTCTATATCATTACTCAATGCTGTTCAAAGTACTTAAGTAAAAGTAAAAATAAATGTATGTTTTAATACTTAAGTAAAAGTAAAAAGTATAGTGAAGACCACATTAAAAAATTAACTTAAGTGAAAGTAAAAAAGTTATTGTCTAATATAATACTTTTTCAGTAAAAAGTAAAAGTACTGCAATTACAAAGAATGCAACTATTGTTAACATTTTTATCTCAATAACTTAACTGCTTTACAATTCAATCCATTTTGCTTTTATTAAAACTAAATTTGGAACATGACTGTCATTCACGCAAGTACACTTGTGAATCATTAATGCAGCACTGCGAAAAAGGTGTTCAACAACTGCACTGGCAGGAAGTGGAGTCTTCAGTCTGATAAAAAATTTCCTTCAATTGAGATCGGACTGAAAAACTACTGATTGTTTCTGACGGTCTGCAGGTGTTGATCAAAGGAATCTCTGTCTGAAACATTTGACTTCCTTATAGCAAAGAATGTTTTATCATAATTATCAAAAAAAGAAGGGATTCAAACTATTTATATTCAATATCAATCAAAACACAGGTTTGAACTTATTATGTTGTGTAGTGAATTTCCCACTCCGTCCCGCTAATTTCAAAATGAAAATAGTACAGTAATACTAAGGAAACGGAACCTCAAACTTCCCAGTAGGGAAAGTACCAAAGGCACAAGGAAATCCACTACTCTTCAAGGGGAACAAGGTAATATCATTGGTCCTTATTAGTTATGGAAAAGGGGAAAAAAGAAACACCCGCAAAAACTCCACCTCAGGGAGAAAACTGGGTGGTTCAAAAAAAACCCAATGCCAATTATTATAAGGGGCAGGTAGGAAGTTCACTACACAGTAACAAAATCTTAGAGTACACCCTGACCAAACTGCAGTAATTTTAGAAAAGGCTACTTAAATGTCTGTTCCACTGAAAAAATCACTTAGAAAAATCTCTTAGAAAAATGCCGAACACAGCAGCTCCCACTGATGATGAGAAAAAAAAGGAGAAAAAACTAGCACTAGCACTTCACAAAAGGTCCCGCTACACATCATCTAGCACACCCGTAATGTTGAAAATTGTCCTAACCAACAAGAACAACCAAAACCAGAACTTAGCTGTAGATGTCTTCAAACCATATTCAATAGAGCTGTATTCCGTGCTTGTCTCATCCATGCAGGTAACTATACAAACAGCTTGACCCAAAGCTGTGTTTGAACTGGATATATGCTTCTGTTGTGTGTCGCCAAACCAGCGGTAAACCAATCGCCACCACAGGGGAGTAACATCAGCAGAACAAAGACACTTCTCTTGCTTAGTCCATTTTCATAATATCCTCCAACAAGAGTGCCTTGTTTCGCTCATAATAATGTTGCTTCTGGAAGGAGAAAATATTGCACCAAGACTGCTACATGTCACGTCATATCCAAAATGGCATATCATAATTATTGTCATTGTCTGCATTAGAAGTAGTGCTTTATAACTCATCACTTGCATCTTCATATTCGTTATCAATGCCATGCCAATTCCAATTACCCATTCCAGTTACAGAGAAGGCTTTCACAAAGATGGAATCATTGTCTGTGGTTGTTCTAACAAGTTTTCATCTGATGGCAAACTCTGTTTGAATATATTTGAGACCTGATGTAAGAACACTAAGGGCCAGAGTCTATATATAGTGCCTAAAATGTCTAAGCGGTAAACTTTTCTGCTTAAGCATATTCTATAGGCAGTACCTAGATTTAGGCACAGTATATAGAACATGCTTAGCTGATATTCCAATGCCTAAAACTACACATATCCATTTACACCAACGTAAATGTGGTGTAAATCTCTGCATGTAGATTTACATGCACTGGGCCATATTCTATAATCATGCGCATAAATTTGAGAATATACCTGGAACGTCCATTTCCCTTCCCATAGCCATGCCTTTTTGAACTGCATGCATTAGAATTTGGTGCAGTTTATTACAGAATACGCTCATTATTGCTTGTTAAGTGCTGTTAAATACGCTGATTGGCTTGTTAAGCCAATTAAGTTATGGATGTCGTTATAGAATATATCTGGATTTTGGTGCGGCTCTCTAGGTGCGCTATATAGAATCTGGCCCTAAATGTGTAGGATCCTTTCAGTCTTAAGGCCAGACAAGCCGAGACTGCCTCTCTAAAGATGATATCAATCCAGTGGACACTCACCCCAATGTAAAATTTTCCAAGGGATGGTTAGCAGTCTGTTGTGGTAGAGACATATGTCTATTCACCAAGAATTGCAACCAACTTCAGCTTCATATTCGCTTCAAAGTGATCCAACTCATTACTGTTCAGTTTGGCAGGAGACCAGTAACCAATTCAACAAACACAGGCAGCTTCACTGTTCTCATATGCTATATGCAGCAGAATTTAAGATGAGATGATCCACGGTTTGTGTGATGAGGTTTGCAATAGCAAACTCCTGTTACAGGTTTCGCTATTTCATTTGTTTTTACTGAGGAATCATCCTTTATATCTTGCTTCAGCTTTTACTGTTTACTTTTAACCAGTGGCGTAGCTATGTGGGGCCACGGGGCCTGGGCCCCCATAGATTTGGCCCTGGACCCCCTGCCAACGACCCTCTTGACCCCCCTCCCACCGCCAACCCTCCCCTGCTGTCGCCGTGGACTACCTTTGCTGGCGGGGGACCCCAACCTCCGCCAGCCGAGGTCCTCTTCTTCCAGTGCAAGGCTTTGTTCTGTTTCTGAGTTTGACGTCCTGCACGTACAACGTGCAGGACGTCAGACTCACAAAACAGAACAAAGCCTTGCAGATCAGTCAGCGGCCACATTGCTGGCTGATCTGCAAGGCTTTGTTCTGTTTCTGTGAGTCTGACGTCCTGCATGTACAACGTGCAGGACGTCAGACTCAGAAACAGAACGAAGCCTTGCACCAGAAGAAGAGGACCTCGGCTGGCAGGGATTGGGGTCCCCCACCAGCAAAGGGTGGCAGGGGAGGGTTGGCGGCGGGAGGGGGGTCGAGAGGGTCATCAGCAGGGGGGGGGGGGTCAAAGTTGTTGGTGATGGTGGCGGCGGGGGGGCTAAAATGTGCCCCCTCACCTCGGGCTCTGGACCCCCCTCCCGCCAAAGTCTGGCTACGCCCCTGCTTTTAACTGCAAGTATTAGATGTAACTGAGTAAAAGTAGTAAAAAATTGGTGAAATTATTACTTAAGTAAAAGTAACAAATGTTTCCTATACTTCTTTACAAGTAAAAGTGACAAAAACTTTTCTTCAGTACAGTAACTAGTTATATTTACCTAGTTACTATACAACACTGTCATCACTGTACCAGGAAAATGCTAGGATCAAAACCTTGACAATTGCAGAGAGTAAAGAACTAGATGTTTCCCCTTACAACATACTATAAGATTCATTCCACTGCCAGACAGACTGAAACAACAAGAATAAAAATACACTCAACATATATATAACAAAGCTGCCACACCAAACTAACACTAGAACTGAAATAATGCTGAAAAGATTACATCTTTCCCTAGAACACCAATACACCTCTATATTAAAACCATAACACAAACCAGACTACTAGAAAATGCTACATAGAAAATCATAAAAACATAAGTGTTGCCATACTGGGACAGACCAAAGGTCCATCATGCCCAGTATCCTGCTTCCAACATTGGCCAATCCAGGTTACAAAATCTTAGAAAAGTAAAACAGATTTTATGATGCTTATCCTAGGAATAAGCAGTGAATTTCCCAAGTCCATCTTAATAATGGCTAATGGACTTTTTTCTAGGAAATTATCCAAAACTTTTAAAAACTCTGCTAAGTTAACTGCTTTTACCACATGCTCTGGCAATGAATTTCAGAGTTTAATTTCATGCTGAGTGAAGGTTATCAATAGAAATCAAACAAAATAAAACACGGAAAAGAAAATAAGATGATACCTTTTTCATTGGACATAACTTAATACATTTCTTGATTAGCTTTCAAAGGTTGCCCTTCTTCATCAGATCGGAAATAAGCAAATGTGGTAGCTGATATTGTAATGCTTGGATGTTTCACTTATATATACTGACAGTCTAGTAGGGTGGGGGTGGGTATGTGGTATGCATGGGGACATCAAAGCATTTCATTGATAGTCTCACAGGATTGGTGTGGGTAGGTGAGAGGAGGGTGATAAACAGAGAAATAGAACTTTATGGTTTATAGCCTTACAAAAATACCTCACCAATCCACCCAGTTATTAAAGTCCACCTTCTATCCTGCCTAACACCTTCCTTCACTCTTCCCTTACCTAATCTTTGTACCTTACTAATTGTATCTGATATCATGGAATGATTATGTCATAACCAAACTCTGTAAGCCACATTGAGCCTGCAAATAGGTGGGAAAATGTGGGATACAAATGCAATAAATAAATAAATAATGGGCTAGAAAACCCAGATCCTTGTTAAGTCCTGTCTGTTGGGTGTCAAAATATTCAATCATTTTGACTTCAAAGGTGGACTAACACGGCTACCACACCTCTCTACTTAATGCTGAGTGAAGAAATATTTTCTACAGTTTGTTTTAAATTTATGATTTAGTAGTTTCATTGCATGCCCCTAGTCTTAGTAATTTTGGAAAGAGTGAAATAGTAATTTACCTCTACCCATTCCACTCCACTCAGTATTTTATAGACCGCTGTCATATCTCTCCTCAGCCGTCTCTTCTCCAAGCTGAAGAGTCCTAGTCATTTTAGCCTTTCCTCATAGGGAAGTCATCCCCTTTATCATTTTTGTCACCCTTCTCTGTATCTTTTCTAATTCCACTATATCTTTTTTGAGATGCAGTGACCAGAATTGCACACAGTTTTCAAGTGTGGTCGCATCATAGAGTAATACAAAGGCATTATAACATTCTCAATTTTGTTTACCATTCATTTCTTAATAATTCCTAACACTTAATTTGCTTTCTTAGCCACCACACACTGAACAGAGGGTTTCAATGTATCATCAATAATGGGATCCTTTTCCTGGGAGGCAACTCCTAGTGTGGAACCTTGCATTATGTAGTTATAGTTTGGGATTCCTTTTTCCCACATTTGCACTTCCTCACATCAAACATCATCTGCCATTTGGATGCCCAGTCTCCTGTCTCGTAAGGTCCTCTTACAATTTCTCACAATCCTCTTGCAATTTAACAACTTTGAATAACTTTGTGTTGTCAGCAAATTTAATTACTTCACTAGTTATTCCCATCTCTAGATCATTTATAAATATGTTAAAAGCAGCAGTCCCAACACAGACCCCTAGGGAACCCCACTATCTACTCTTCTCCATTGAGGATACTGATCATTTTACCCTACTCTGTTTTCTTTTAACCAGTTCTTATTCCACAATAGGACATTAACTCCTATCACATGACTTTCTAATTTCCTCAGGAGTCTTTCATGAGGTACTTTGTCAAATGCCTTTTGAAAATCCAGATACACAATGTCAACCGGCTCACCTTTATCCACATGTTTATTCACCCCTTCAAAGAAATGTAGTAGATTGGTGAGGCAAGATTTCCTTTGACTATATCCATGTTGGCTTTGCCTCATTAATCCATGCTTATGAATATGCTCTGGAATTCTGTTCTTTATAATAGTCTCTACCATTTTGCCCAGCACTAACGTCAGACTCTCCGGTCTATAATTTCTCAGATCACTGCTGTAACCTTTTTTTAAATAAAATTGGCATTATATTGGCCATCCACCAATCTTCTGGCACCATGCTGGATTTTAAAGATAAATTACATATTACTAACAGTAGCTCTGCAAGTTAATTTTTCAATTCTATCAGTACTCTGGGATGTATACCATCCGGTACAGGCGATTTGCTACTCTTCCTTTTAACAAATTGCCCCATTACATCTTCTAGGTTAAAGAGATTTGTTTCAGTTTCTCTGACTCATCAGCATTACATAAGTACATAAGTAGTGCCATACTGGGAAAGACCAAAGGTCCATCTAGCCCAGCATCCTGTCACCGACAGTGGCCAATCCAGGTCAAGGGCACCTGGCACGCTCCCCAAACGTAAAAACATTCCAGACAAGTTATACCTAAAAATGCGGAATTTTTCCAAGTCCATTTAATAGCGGTCTATGGACTTGTCCTTTAGGAATCTATCTAACCCCTTTTTAAACTCCGTCAAGCTAACCGCCCGTACCACGTTCTCCGGCAACGAATTCCAGAGTCTAATTACACGTTGGGTGAAGAAAAATTTTCTCCGATTCGTTTTAAATTTACCACACTGTAGCTTCAACTCATGCCCTCTAGTCCTAGTATTTTTGGATAGCGTGAACAGTCGCTTCACATCCACCCGATCCATTCCACTCATTATTTTATACACTTCTATCATATCTCCCCTCAGCCGTCTCTTCTCCAAGCTGAAAAGCCCTAGCCTTCTCAGCCTCTCTTCGTAGGAAAGTCGTCCCATCCCCACTATCATTTTCGTCGCCCTTCGCTGTACCTTTTCCAATTCTACTATATCTTTTTTGAGATACGGAGACCAGTACTGAACACAATACTCCAGGTGCGGTCGCACCATGGAGCGATACAACGGCATTATAACATCCGCACACCTGGACTCCATACCCTTCCTAATAACACCCAACATTCTATTCGCTTTCCTAGCCGCAGCAGCACACTGAGCAGAAGGTTTCAGCGTATCATCGACGACGACACCCAGATCCCTTTCTTGATCCGTAACTCCTAACGCGGAACCTTGCAAGACGTAGCTATAATTCGGGTTCCTCTTACCCACATGCATCACTTTGCACTTGTCAACATTGAACTTCATCTGCCACTTGCACGCCCATTCTCCCAGTCTCGCAAGGTCCTCCTGTAATCGTTCACATTCCTCCTGCGACTTGACGACCCTGAATAATTTTGTGTCATCGGCGAATTTAATTACCTCACTAGTTATTCCCATCTCTAGGTCATTATAAATACATTAAAAAGCAACGGACCCAGCACAGACCCCTGCGGGACCCCACTACTACCCTCCTCCACTGAGAATACTGGCCACGCAATCCTACTCTCTGCTTCCTATCTTTCAACCAGTTCTTAATCCATAATAATACCCTACCTCCGATTCCATGACTCTGCAATTTCTTCAGGAGTCTTTCGTGCGGCACTTTGTCAAACGCCTTCTGAAAATCCAGATATACAATATCAACCGGCTCCCCATTGTCCACATGTTTGCTTACCCCCTCAAAAAAATGCATTAGATTGGTGAGGCAAGACTTCCCTTCACTAAATCCGTGCTGACTTTGTCTCATCAGTCCATGTTTTTGTATATGCTCTGCATTGAATACCATTTGTGGCACTGGTATCTCTTCCACATCTTCCTGAGTGAAGACTGAACAAAGAATTCATTTAATCTCTCCACTATGGCCTTGTCTTCTCTGAGTGCCCCTTTTACCCCTCGGTCATCTAGAGGTCCAACTGATTCTTTTACCAGCTTCTTGCTTCTAATATACCTAAAAGGTTTTTATTATATGTCTTTGCATGCAAAGTAATCTTCTTTTCATAGTCTCTCTCTGCCTTCCATATCAGTGCTTTGTATTTGTCTTTAGTTCAGCAATCCCATTTTGTAGAGTTGATTTCCCATGAATATACTTACAAATTATCAATGCCTTACTTCCTAGAGACAGAGCATTTTCTTCCAAACCTGTACAGTCATCCTGATGCCTAATACATGTTATGTAATCTGTGAATGTTATGTACCCAGCCTTCTGCTATCATGATTATCATTTTCATTAGTAATGTCACCACTATGTTCTATTTAATGTCATGCATGAAAAATCCTTTTCCTCATTTTTGAATCACTGTACACAGCAATGTTTTTTTAAATGTTGTTTATAAAAATGTAAATACAACCTTCCTGGCATAAGGTCATTCAAAGCAGTTTACAGTACTTATAAAATATAAAATCAGAATACAATAAAACAATAAGGTACAAATAAACACCAAAGGCATAAAAAGACAGACAGCAGACACTGGAGACGGGAAAACTCCTATCAAAGGAGTAGAGCTAACAAAATTTTCCTAATACTGCCATTGATCTAATACTGTGATGATCTAATAGTGGCACATTAGTGGTATGCTTACTAGGCATGTACTCTTTTGGAGAAATTATGGACTAGATTTACTAGCGTGTTATTCAACACACCCCTAGTACATTACAATGGAACCTACGATAAAAAGTACAGTGATGTGAAAAAAAACTTTTTGCCCTCCCCTTCCTCCCTATTATTGCATATGTATCACACAGAATGGTTTCTGATATATAAATAAAATGTAATATCAGACAAAAAGAGAACCTGAGTAATCACAAAACCCTTTTAAAATTATTTCATTTGTTTAAGGAACAAAGAGGCCCTTTTACTAAGCTGCACTAGAAACCAGCCTTAGCATGTTTTAATGCAGTACCTTCACGCACACTAAGGCCAGATTCAACATGTCATAATTGCAGGCTTTTAAAATATTTTTCTTTCTGCTCGCATTAGTGTGCAGTACTTGTAAAAAGTTAACCCAGGAGCCCTTACCGCCTCCTGTGATAAGTGCTCCTGCATTAACTCTGCACTAGCCAGTTAATGCATGCTAATGTGAATGCACTAGATGGATAACGCTTCTCTACCACTGACACACACCCTATTCTGCCCCCATTTGCATGGAGGCAGACTGTTTGTTATTTATGTATATACTAGTAAAAAAAGCCCGTTTCGTTATGAAATGAAACAGGCGCTAGCAAGGTTATCCCTCTCTCCCTCCCTTGCTCTCTCCCTCTGTCCCCTCCAAGTCCCACGGCCCCCTTTCTTCCCTTCCGATTTACAGGCCCTCCCTCTCTCTCCTTCCCTCTGTCCCTCGCCCGAGTTACAGTCCTCCCTCTTCTCTGTCTCACAGACACGTCCTTGCGATGCCGGCACCCTCGGCCCTCCCCTCCCCGACACTGGCCTCGCCCATCCCCCTACATGCACGTCGCCCCCCTCCAAAATCACCAACCCCCTCTGCTACCCTCCCCTGCTCCCATCTTACCGGGGTCCCGGCGGCAGCAGTGAAGAGCCTCACGAGTCTGCTGCCTTCCCTTCCTCTTCGCTCTCAGCTCTGACTGGTCCCGCCCTCATTTCCTGTTTCCGTAAGGGCGGGACCAGAGTCAGAGCTGAGAGCGAAGAGAAGGGAAGGCAGCAGACTCGCGAGGCTCTTCACTGCTGCCGCCGGGACCTCAGTAAGAGGGGGGGAGGGGAAGGTAGAAGAGGGGGTTGGCGATTTTGGAGGGGGGGGCGATGTGCACTTAGGGACGTCTCTGCCCGCTCCCACTGTTCTTCAGCGCGTGTCTCTCACTGGGATCGTAACCCCCTGCTGATGTCAGGCAAGCAGGGTTCTACTGCTGGCCAGTGACGTCAGCAGGGGGTTACGATCCCAGTGAGACACTTTAGAACGTTCACATAGCAAATTATTATATTAGATGTTAAGCATTGTCTGTAACAGATTACATTGCCTGTATCTTTAAATAAGGTTGTGCCCTTGAACTAGAAATCCTGTAATCCTGTAGTTCTCTGTAATAGGGTCTTCCAGAGCACATGCCAAGTCCCTGGGTCTTTCTGTACTTTATATTGGCTTGCCTTGTTCTCTGTGCATGCTGGGCTAGTTGCCCCCCTTCTTTCTCCATCGGGTCTGTAAGAATTAATCTGCAGCATATCTCCTCTGTGAACTGAAACTGCCTATGCTATATTTTGCTGTATGACTCCCTTCAAGCAACTGTGATGCTATCACGATTTTATCAGTGTAAAAGTGCTATGAGATTTTATCAGTGTAAAAGTATAAACAGCGTTACTCTCAAACCTGTTGTTGAATTATTCCCAGCCTCTTTTGCTTGAGAGAGATAACTGGTGGAGAACAGACTCTCAGTTTTCAAGGCAAAAATTCTTGTCCAGTACGTCTGAACGGTAAGGTATTTTTCTGTGTTTGATTACTGCATTAAAGAAGATTTTGGTTCAAGAGTTCTGAGTCTTATCATAATAATGTCCTATAATCTGGTTTAAACTGCATGCCAGTCACTCCAGTGAGAGGGCAAAATACTACCTCCTAAAAAATTAGAAACGATATATGATTAGCACACACTGAAAGACAAATTAGTACAAAATGCTTTAAAATGCTTTGCACTAATCCTTTTTTCCTGCATTAAGCGTACATTAGCACTTAATGCTGTTTAGAAAAAAAACCCCAAAGTTACCCAATATCCATGTGTAAAGCAACTACTCCCTTACTCAATCAACTGACCAATTAATTGATAGATTCAGCTGATTGATCACTGCCAGGCTTGATTACAGTCAGCCCTGTTGAATCTAAGCATCACTATATATCGTTCTTTGAGCGAGGGGACCGATTTAATTCTAAGGTGCCAAGCGATTATCTCCTAAAGTGCATAGGTAAAAAGAGGCATGTTTAGGGGTGTGGAAATGGGCATTTTGTGGGTGTTCCAAAATATACGTTGTTATAAAATATGGGCCAGTGCATGTAAATCTACGTGCATAGATTTAGTCGCACGAACTATGCCTAAGCATTTTCTAAATACCATGCATGGATTTACGCACGGTATTTAGAATACACTTAGGCATGATTGCCTATCGCACGTTAATTTTAGGCGCCATAAATAGAATCGGGCCCTAATTGGTTAGTGCATGGGCATAGGCACCTGCTGACTGATTAGCACAGGAGCCCCTACCATCAACAAAATAGGTGTCAGTAGGGCTCACGTGCTAAAGACCACGTGCTAATTACAAAATTAACATGTGGCCATTAATGGAAAAAAATAAATTGTGGCCATTTTACAGTCGGGCTAAAAGTGGCTTCAGCGTGTGGGAAACCCACACTCTAAAAATAGTACAGGCCACTTTTTGGCATAGCTTAGTAAAAGGGCCCCTAAATGTTTATGGACAGCTTTTAATGCCACTGCCAGAAGCTTCTTTAAATCAACTCAGGTTCTTTCTATTTCTAACTTCAGTGCTAAATTCACTTTTCCTCTTTTGTTTTATTTTCTCAACATAATTCTTTATATTTCTAGGTTTCTTCAAGTTTCTATTTTTTTTTAAATAGTCAAAGTTGGTTTACCAGCTGAGAAAATATCAGCCTAGAACTAATAAAATAGTTCCTTCAAACTTCTTTCTTTAAATAATTCTGTCAATAAAAATACTTCTTAAAAATTGACAGAAAATTTAGCTTGAAATAACTCAGAATATAAGCTTTCTTTTTTTCTCTATCCAAATGAGATTAGAGTATCCCTTGTCTTCACTATCTATTACTGAAAAAGCTTATTTTTCCTCTTAAATTACCTTAATCACTATAGAAAATGTACTTTTATCACTTCCACACAAATAACAGTCACTGACTTTTTGTCTTTCAAACTCTTCAACTTTTACTTCAAAATAATTTTTCTTCATACACATTCTCTCTCTCACACACACACCTGCAGCATCTCTTCTCTCTTCAAGTTCAGCTATTGGTCTCCCCTCACTGCTGTTTCACTCAGGTTCTTTTCTGGAGCAGTGCAGACAATCAGCTGCCTGCTTACATCTGTTCATTAATACCTTCACATTCTATTCCACTAAGTAATATCAAAATTACCATAAATAAGCTTCATTTTTGAATTAAACTTCAAGATATTCAGGTGTGCTACCCTTGAACTTCACTTTTGTCCAAAATTTCAACTTTCTAATTGTTATAAATTTTATTTTTGACTCCAACCAATTTCTATTAAAAACATGCATTTGTAGTTTCTGTGTAGTGCTGCACTAGCACAATCTGCACCAGTCATCTCTCAGCACCTTCACTAACCATTTAAAACTTTTGAGGAACACAAAAATTATAATTTTAAACTTTATTTAACAGGTCTCAATGCCAGTCTCTTTTGCAAGCACTGAGCATGCGTGGCAAATTGCACAATTTTCAGGCTATTCCAGTGGCGTAGCTACAGGTGGGCCTGGGTGGACGAGGCCCACCCTGTCTGGCCTCCAAAACAGTTCAGCAGCAGCTGCCTCACTCCCCTCTCTCCCTCTCCTCTACCCATGGACTGGCATTGCCCCCCACCCCAGCTTGGCACACTCCCCTTTCTTGTTATAACTCGGCACCTTTCCCAGCAGCAGCAGTGTTGCCTGCACCAAACTCAGTCTTCCCTTTGTCACATCCTGCCCTCGATGTCACTTCCTGTTTCCTCTCTGGCACGATGTGGCAGAAGGAAGTTTATGGGGCTGGTGCAGGCAGTGGATGTACATCACTACTGTTGCTGCTGTCGAAAGTACTAAGGTATGGGGGTTGTTTCAGAGAAAGGGGTATTGCTAGGCTGCGGGGGGGGGGGGGGGGGTAGAGAAGTGCTGGATCTGGGGGCAGAGGAGAAGGAGATAGATGCAGGACAAAAGGGGGGACTTTAGAAGGCCCACCCATCCAAAACTGACAGGTCTGGCTACGCCCCTGGCGCTATTCTGAGCTCTCCCCATTTCTGCCATAATACTCTGAGCTTCTTTGTGCCGAGCACAGCAAAATCCACATGTGTGCGATTGTGCTGTAATAAGATTCCACCCTACCTAGGTTAAACTGAGTGAAATTGGCACTTAAATCAATAATAGGAGCAAGTTCGACTCTATTCTAACAACTGCAATGTTATAGAGGAAAGACTTCAGACTCTCGGTCACAGCTGTTAGCACTTAAACAAAATAGCTGACCGCTCGGCTCTGCGTGTCTGATAATCAGTTCACGCTGGCGAGAATCCTCATTAGTCATAAAAACCTCTTGCACACCGGCATATCAATTCCATATGTTTGCTCGTTGTGTGACACTCTGAAAATACTTAGCTGTGGTTTTGTGCTGGGGCAAATCCAACTAGTCCGTACCCGACGGCGTGCTCCCGCTTCGCTCTTTGCTTCTTAAGGAGCCGGACTAACTAGCCCTTCTCAGCACCTACAACAATATAGCATAATATAATTAAATCAGATATCTTCTAATAGAGGAGAGTAATCGAAAAACTCACATACTCGGGGAACGAAGGAGCACCTTCAAGGACCACCAGCTTTCATCATTGTAATTACTCCTGCTAAGCAGGAAGTATTTATACTACTTCCTGTACGTTCTAAACCTCCCATGTTGCAGGGCTAAATTTAAAGGGCAATACTCTGGCCTTGATCTCGTAAATCTTAAAGGAACGCTTTCCACTCTACTATTTAAACCTTCTGGCATTAAGGATCTGAGTCTATAGATCCAACGCTGTTCTCTTCGTATTAGCTGACGGTTGCGATCCCCCCCTCTTATGTTGGCTGGAATATGATCCAATATTATACATTTAAGATCTTCAAATTTATGAGAATACTCAACACAATGTTGGACCAGGGGGGCATCCATACGCGAATATTTCAGATTATGCTTATGATCGCTCAATCTGTTCTTCAAGGACCGTGTCATTTTACCGACATATATTTACAGCATGGGCATATCACTATATACACCACATGATTAGACTCACAATCTGTAGCATATTGCAGATAATACTCTCGTCCATCCACCTGGATTTTGAAACACTTGTGTCCTCATCATCTGGGGACAAAATATACATTTAGTACATGGTCGATGACCTGGGTTTCCTTCACTCGGACCTTTCCTAGGTCTATCTTGCAAGATTTCTTTCAGGTTCGATCCTCTAGAATATGTCACTCTTAGTTCTTGTTTATTAAACACTGGATGCAATTGCAGAATCTTCCAATGTTTCTTCATGATTCGAACTGTATTTACTGTACCCTGCATATATCTCAATACGCACGTTTGTAGATGACTAGTATCTTCTTTTTCACGTTTATTAAATAAATGCTCTCTATGATTGTATTTGGCATGAGAGTAAGCCCGTTTGATTAGGTGGTTAGGATAATCTCTAGCTTTAAATTTCTGTTAGCAGGAGTAATTACAATGATGAAAGCTGGTGGTCCTGGAAGGTGCTCCTTCGTTCCCCGAGTATGTGAGTTTTTCGATTACTCTCCTCTATTAGAAGATAACTGATTTAATTATATTATGCTATATTGTTGTAGGTGCTGAGAAGGGCTAGTTAGTCCAGCTCCTTAAGAAGCAAAGAGCGAAGCGGGAGCTCGCCGTCGGGTACGGACTAGTTGGATTTGCCCCAGCACAAAACCACAGCTAAGTATTTTCAGAGTTGTCACACAACGAGCAAACATATGGAATTGATATGCCGGTGTGCAAGAGGTTTTTATGACTAATGAGGATTCTCGCCAGCGTGAACCGATTATCAGACACGCAGAGCCGAGCGGTCAGCTATTTTAGTTTTAAGTGCTAACAGCTGTGACCGAGAGTCTGAAGTCTTTTCCTCTATAACATTGCAGTTGTTAGAATAGAGTAAGAACTTGCTCCTATTAGCATTTATGTGGTAGTATATTGTATGAGCAAGTACCAAAGAGATTGTTCACTTAAAATCAATGAAAATTGGTTGTTCAGGGCTCCTAATAACTCCAGAAACTTCCCAGAGCCATCTGACCACTTTTCCCATTTGCACATGATGTCATTAGTGATGTCATCGTGCGATGCGTGTGATTACACTTATTAGCCCAGGCCAAGCCCAAACAAAGCCTGGGCTTTTTGCACAGGCCTGCCGGCCTGCATTAAACTATTCAGTGGCTCAGAACACCACATGTCACTTAACACCCACGATTCCCACGTCAGGACCATCAAACACTGCCACTGAATCCGTAGCAACCATAACGTCCTGGGAGACGGGTAAATTATTTTTTAAACCTGTGTTTACATTTTGTTAGGCGATAAGATGATTAGCCATCACTCAAACTACCCGGGGTTTTATCTTAAATTTATTGCACTTTTTCCTATTCTGTTAGCTTGGCCACTACAAAGACAATCTACAACCAGGCTATGCCATGGTGCTTCTGGAAACTCTGCAACCGTTTGTCGCAAATTAACCACTAGGTGCTGCCATTAGACATAACAGGGCCTCTCTCACAGGACTGTGAACATTTCCTACCACAGGCTCATTTCTTCTCTTCTCCTGCTTCCTTTTCTTTGTCAGGTGAGGAATAAAACCAGGCATAATCTTTCATTGAGCCAGGAGAGTGCTCAAGGCTAAATCATTTTAAAGATATTGAGTTATTTCCTCTCTGTTCTCTGTAAATAATCTATGATGAAAATCCGTGGGGAAAATAAAGTTGGATGGAGAGAAGGAGAAACACTGATATATAGAGAGACAAAACATAGTGACAGATAGCGAATAAAGGTCAGCATAGCCATCTAGTCTGAACCAGTACGGTGGATATAGTTGTACCTGTCTGCTCCATGAAAACATCCAGGTTATCTCCTCGATGCCTTTATTTAGGGCCCCTTTTACCAAACTACAGCAAAAGGGGGCCAGTGCTGGCATCGGCACATGTTTTACATGCGTGCTGAGGCCCCCTTTTATCACAGCTGGTAAAAGGGAAGGTCTCGCTTTCCTGCAGGAAATGGCCAGGTAGCAAGTAAAACACTTGCCGCGTGGCCATTTCTGGGAGGAGCCCTTACCACCACCCATTGAGGTAACCGGGTACAGTCTGGCGCTACAAAAATTAATATTTGTAGTGCCGGAAATTAAAAGCGGTAGAAGCAGGAAGTACTGCCAGACTGCTGTGATAGCCTGGCGGGTACTTTCGTTATAGCGAGCGGTAAGCTTGCGTTGGGCCTACTGCCGCTTAGTAAAAGGAACCCTCAGTGTTGTAGTTGCTCTGTACAGGTTATATCCCTCTATGCCTTTTTTGAAGCATGAAAGTAATTTGGGTTTGCTTTGGTTCCCTCCTCTAGCTACATGGAATGTCAAAGTGGAAGAGGATTGTTCTGGTCTGTAAACTGTTGTTACCTGCTTTGAACTGTGAAGTGTAAGCGGGATACAAGGCTAGATTAGATTTAGAAGTTTGTTGCATTAACAGAACCGCTTTACTGTACTACCAGGTTGCTCTGTCATCCAGAAGAGAAGATACTTTACATTCATTTTGTATGTATCATTGTATTCATGCACGTACTGAAATGTTGAGTCAGTTAAGTGACTGAAAGGACAAATATTAAGAGTTACATAAACATAATTAGCTAATGCAGAATTGTTTGTTCTATGTAATCTGTTCCAGCTTGATTAACAGCTGTATCAAAAAGGAAATGAAATTACATCAGAGGAAGGCAGGACGCTGAGAGGGCAGGGAAGCGACGAAGGTGGGACGCTGAGCCTGAGCAGTGCTGAGAGGGCAGGGAAGCGACGAAGGCGGGATGCTGAGCCTGAGCTGTGCTGAGAGGGCAGGGAAGCGACGAACACTCAGGCGAGCCTGCCTGCTTGCTTTCTGCAGTACCGCCGGTTCGCGCTGCGACTTTGGTAAATATTAGATTTGCAGGGGGCCAGAACGGAAAGTTGGTGAGCCGGCCCTCAGAAAAAGGTGCCAGTACGCTGTACTGGCACAAAAAAGTACTGACTTTATATAGATATAGTAGATGGCAAGATTCTGGCTCTTCTTTGCAGAAGGTTGGGTTGAGATGCCTTTGAGGTATAGAATCACGTTTTTCTCAAACTCACGGATTCTTTTACAGAGCCGTGGTAGGGCTACCGCAAGGGTAGTGTGCACTCCCTCGTAGTGCACCGTGGCACCCTGTAGTAGTTCTGTGTTTGCCATCACACCAGAAAATATTTTTCTATTTTCTAGTGCAGGGGGTGGGGAGTAGTATGCCCAGCAGTAAGTGACCATCAGCATGCACTATCTGATTACTGCTAGGTTAGCGCATAAGCGAGCCATTACTGCCTCCTACATAGGAGACGGTAAGGGCTTAGGCAGTAATTCTCCACACACCAAGATTTTTATTAGTGCACGGCCATTTACAATTTCTATTTAAAACACTGGAAATTCCTACTGTGGTAAAAGTGGCCTTGGCGTGTTACAGAGCTGTGGTAAAAAAATGGCCTGCAGTAGCATGGGCATGTGAAAATTGCCAAAGGACCCCTTAGCTTGATATGTCAAACATTGTGATTTGCTTTGAAACATTATAGTCCTGATTCATACTGTGAATTTCTACACAGAAGGGAGATGCAGACACAGCACAGAATATTAGCCATACCCAAATAAATTCTGGGTACCACTGCTGACCTGGATATTGAATGTTTGTGGCTAGGTTTCTTGAAAGTATTAAGTTAGACCAATAAAAGGCATAATCTACAACTAATTTTATTCAATTCACCTTTATGTCTGTTTTCTAAATATTCAATATAATATGGCTCGGGAGTCTGCCTGACTCAGCAGAGCATCCATTCATTTTGATATTCTGTACTGCAGCTTCATTATCTTTTATTGTGAGATGAATTGGGTAGAGTGCCAAATGGGTATCGGAACAAAATATAAACAAATCAATGTACAGTATAATGGGATGGAAGGGTAATAATAGAATGATTTTATGCAGGGTAATCAGAATTAGCTTGTGAGCCCACTAGGGACAGAGAAACTACCTGCATATAATAAATATAACTGCTTTGATTGTACCACAGAAAGGGCAATGTATCAAATCCCATCACCCCTTACCCCTTAATTTAGTGGCCAGCTCTGCTCCTGATTGAAATGCTGAAGTTCATACATTTATTTTTTTTATTTTTTTTAATAATACTTAGCAGTCTTTCCGCAGCTTTTGCCATTGCAGTGGCATTGTGTCACTATGGTGCTTATTTTTGAAGCTCTGTTGTGTTTTGGATGTCTTAAAACTGGCATTCAGACATCCATATTGCAGGGACATCCAAATCCCAATTTTGCAAAGGCAGGATATGGACACCCGACATTGTGTTTTGGGCTGGGACTACTTAGGTCCTGAAATCTGGGTATCCAATGACTATTACTGAAGGGAAGAAAACGTTCATCTCTAAAAAGAAGGACATCATTATTTAGACCTGGTTCAGTAACGTCCAGGTTACAGAAAGGTGTTCTGATTGAGCAGCTATCCACTGGACGGATTAAGGCATGACACCTCCTTAATCCCTCAGTGGCTGCTGTCCTCCTCCCTCTCCTCCAGAAGTGAAACCAGCAAGGGATACCAGGCTTTTTGACAGCTTAAGGTATAATGAGCATTCTTAATAAAGCAAGAAGCAGGTCTGAGGAGTAGCTCTTTAGAGACAGAAAAATAGCTACTGTACCTAAATATATGACACCCGCAAGCCTGAAGGCTACTGAAGTGGTGTACATTCAGGTACAGTAAGTATTTTTCTGTTCTGTTGAGGGCTCACAATTAAGCAAAAAAAAAAAAAAAGAGTTGAAGTGGGCTTTGAAACCTGTGTCTCTTGGTTTACAGTCCACTGCACTAACCACTGGCTGCCCCTCTGCTCTGCTTAGATGTCTGTGTGCCTATTTTCAAAGATGCTGCTATGCAGACATCCATGTCCCTTGTTTTGCCCTATTCATAATTTGGCCGTTTCAGTTTGCAAAATGGATGTTCATACTGGATGTTTCCAGCACATGGATGTCCATCTCAGATGTATTTAGAACAGGACATACATGTAAAATGGATGTCCGTTTGTGACGTTTTGAATTGGTTGTCCTTTAGAAAATGCCCCTCAGATCTCATTTTACAAGCCTATTCATGTTTTGAGTTGTGCATAAAATGGCACAAAAATTGTTTATGCAAGATAAACTTTTAAGGAGCCCTTTAACTAAGCTGCTTCTTGCAACTTAAAATGTCCTACCAAGGGATGCACTCAGGCAACTCATGGTAACTGCCAAATTAATGCACTCTAACCACATGCTAAAAAATCATTTTAATTTGTGTTTTGAGGGGGTGTATCAGGGAGTGGAGAGTGGTCGTTCTTGTGCTAATCATTTAGCGCACTTACATTACCATGTGCTAACTGGTTAGAGCAGGAATACCAGGTGAGCCCTTCCCACCTACAAAATAGTTGGCAATAAATGCTCACAGGGTAACATTTTTTAGTAGCCGCATGCTAATGGCAATATTAGCGTGTGTCCATCCTGTTAGACTGTCACTGGAATGCTTTGATGATTCACTTATATATACTGTCATCTACCAATATTTGCATATTTCCGATCTGACAAAGAAGGGCAACCTTCGAAAGCTAATCAAGAAATGTACTAACTTATGTCCAATAAAAAAGGTATCATCTTATTTTCTTTTCCATGTTTTATTTGTTTTATTTCTATTGATTACTAAAAATACAGAAAGCCCATTTTTTTTACATCTGCAGTAAAAATGCCATTAGCATGCGGCAAAAACCCACCAAGGGCATGCTAAGTCCACTTTTTACCACAGCTTAGTAAAAGGACCCCTAAGTCCCCATTTTACAATGCTGGTAAATGTATGTTTCAAACCCAAGTGAATGCAAATGGCAGGGAGCGTGGTCTGGGTGTGATAAGGGTGTGGCAAACACTTATTCCCTCATTTCGGAAGCAGACTAAACATTTATGGCCTGAAAGATTGGTTGGGAGTCCCACCTGCTACCAAGCGCATTTTGGGTTTGGTGAACACCTGCTATTGAGGGATGTTGCCCCCTTAATTTCCCTTATTCCATCTTTTTTTTAAATGTACATTCAATATTGGAGCCCAGACATGGCCTGGCATTACATATCTGGATTTAATGCCAACAGTGGTCGGCAAAATGCTGATCACTTTCTGCTGAATATCGGGCCCCTGGTATTTTAAATCAGTGGTAGTGTCTATATTTTAAATTATAGTAAAAAAAAAGTTCATTTCCGTTTATATTTTAACCCTTATAGCACAATGTATCTAATCAGGACATGGTAGATTAAGATCTCTTGTTTATTAATGTCTTAAGAATAGCTTTTCCAATATGTTTCCCCAGTACTACTGTCAAGAGAGTATACCTTACACAGCTTGGTATTCCTGAGTCAGTGGTAGTAAGTTTCCTATACTATACTACAGTTTGCTATTCAAATTCAGGCCCAGTTAAGGATGAAGAATTTGGAATTGAGATGTCCAGATCAGGACATCTCAAGTTTCACTAGTATTTTACAACAGAATCTGCCAATGTACAGCTTGTTCTAAAATACAGGAGAATTAGTTGTTTATGCATCATAACAAATAAATAAAATAAACATCCATTTTAGAAAAATAAATGTATATAATATTGATGGGTTCAAAGCTGGTACATAACTGGCTATCTTTGCAACACTGGAAACATTACCAGTTATCCCGATGCTGTCATAGTGACCAATTTCTCTTGCTAATGTGGTATTGGGGATGGGAGGGGGTGGGAAAAAAACCAATCAAGGATTAAGGGGGCAACATCTCTCAATAGCAGGTGTTCATCAAATCCAAAATGTGCTTGGTAGCACCTTTGTTTTTGCATTTTATTTTTACATTTCCTTTCTTCCGATTGTTGCTTTTCTTTTCTTCTGTTTTTCCCTTCTCTTTCCAGGGTCTGTTATCCATTTGCTATATCTCTTCTCTGCTCCCATTCTTTTCCCACTTCTGTCTCTGATGTTGACATTACCTGTCAGCTTCTTTATCCACTCACTGTGCTTCTTACCCTCTAGTGCTCAGTCTCCCTTTTTTTATTTTTTCACCTATCAACTTTTCATTTCCTTCTCTCACTTTCTTCTCCCAATCTCCCCCTTTCCCTTGTATCATTCCTTTCTCAGCCTATTTCCTTCTCTCTTTCATCCACTCCCCAATATTTCTTTCACTCCTCTCCTTTCCCCTTCCATCCAGCACCTCTCTCCTCTCCTCTTTCAGTTCAGCATCTCTACCTCTCTCCTCTCCTCTTTTCCTTCCAGTTAATCATCTTCACCTTTCTCTCTCATCTTTTCCTCTCTCTCTCACTGGGGTTGCTCCTTAGCTAGGCCACTGAAGCAAGTAGAACAGCTCTAAGAGAAATGTTAAGGACTCCACTAGGTTTCTAGTACCTGCACTCTGTGCAGTGGCGTTCCTAGGGGGGCAGACACCCGGGGCGGCGCCCCGCCCCCCCCGGGTGCAGCACCCCCCCGATGCAGCGTGCCCCCCCGGGTGCAGAACCCCCCCAGGTGCACGCCGCTAGGGGGGGTGCCGCAGCACGCACCTGCTCAGAGTTCCCTGACTTCACGCGTTCGCTGGAGCTCCCTCTGACCCGGAACAGGAAGTAACCTGTTTCAGGGCAGAGGGAGCTGCAGCAAACGCGTGAAGTCAGCAAACTCAGAGCAGGCGCGCTCCGCGGCACCCCCCAGCAGCGTGCACCCGGGGCAGACCGCCCCCACCGCCCCCCCTTGTTACGCCACTGACTCTGCGGGCTTCTGCCGGCATCTCATTCCATGAGGCAGACTTCCTGCTGCAATGGAGCCCTGGTAAAAGTAAGTACTGGAAGCCTCTGTGGAGCACTTTAAGTTTCTCTAAGTGCTGCCCTTCTTGCTGCCATGGCCTGGCTACAAAAAGAATCCACCGGGGGGGGGGGGGGGGGGGGAGGAGGGCACCATAATGGGGAGTTTACACTACATAAGAACATAAGAGTAGCCATACTAGGTCAGACCAATGGTTCATCTAGCCCAGTATCCTGTTTTCCAAAGAGTGGCCAAGCCAGGTCACAAGTACCTGGCAGAAACCCAAATCATGGCAACACTCCATATTACAAATCCCAGGGCAAGCAGTTGCTTCCCCATGTCTGTCTCAATAGCAGACTATGGACATTTCCTCCAGGAATTTGTCCAAACCTTTTTAAAACCCAGATATGCAAACCGCTGTTACCACTGAAGAGCATGAAATCAGGGATAGCTCAAAGTGCAGGAGGAGGGTCCCTCGGCATGTGACAGAACGGGGCTGAATATGTAAGTCACACGCCTAATGCATGTGTCTTGGAATGTCTGACATGCTGAAATGCCATGAGTTACCTTCAGGGTGTCACCTCTCTTTATTTCCAGTCATTCTAGAAGCAAGTGGTGAGAAAGATAGGGGGAATGTGATAATTTCAGATCCCCTGAATAAGTCCCAATCCAGGAGGTAGGCTGGGAAGAGGCTGCAATAAATGCCTCCTCTTTTTCCTTTTCTTTCTTCAAAACCTTTAATCAGCTCACTCTCAGGAAACTTACCTCTGGCACCCTCCCAAGAGTAGAAGAGAACAATAGACATTGCAGTCACAAACTCCTACAACGATTGGAGGGGAGGGGCAGGGAGAGGAACCTAGCACTACTGGGTTTAGCATCCTTGTGCTCTGTGGACCAGCCCCAGCCTATCTGAGCCTTTTAGTCTGTTCCCTTGGGATGGGGGAGGGGACAGCCCCAAAGGACTATTGCTTACAGTGTACCTCAAGCTCGGTTTAAGCTCCACCAGCAATCTGGGCCTACAGCCTTCATGGGAGAAGTCTACTTGGTCTACTCATATTTACTGCACTGGTTTTAGGTCAGTTCCCACCCACCAATTCCCACCTGGACACTTCCCACTACAGCAGGGAGGACAATTTCCACCCATAACCCCCAAAATACAAAACACACTAGGCCAAATAATCTCCCTCCCTTTTCTCTTCCACATCATTTGGGGGACAAGTACTCCCTCACCCCCCCCCCCCTGTTGCAGGAATGGAGGCATGAATTTGTGATGCTTCAGGAGTCAGACAGCACACACCAGTATGAGAGAAAAATCTTCTTTATTTGCCAGCAAACAAGCAAGACATCAGTTCTAGCTCTCTTCTCCTCTTTGTGTCTTTCTCTCAGCTCTCTGTGTCTTTGTCTCAGCTGCTTCTCTTCTTATGCTGTCTTCTCCTTCTTCTGTCTGTTCCTTCTGTCCTTCTCTTTCTTCTGAGCTCCTTCTCACGTAAACTGCTTCTGCTCCTACTTAAATACAGTTCTATCCAGCCTAGCCTAGCCCAGCCCCCTTACTCTCCAATTGGTTAAGGAATAGATTGGTCACTTTGCCTCAACCAATCATTACTTTTGAAATATCAGTTACATAGGTTCCAGACATCCTAAACTGACCTGTGACCTGGGGCCCCTTACACCAGACATTTGGGCTCCAGTCTCTTACATGTTATTATGATTGATTTCTCATATTCCTAGTACTAACTGCTAACTAAACTCTGGCATTCATTAAAGGGGTCAAGGGCCAATCTTACTTAATAGCATACATATCAGGTTATCACTTTCAAGACCATTTCTACATTTTACCTATAATTAATCAAGGAGAAGAGAGCTGACTAGTTCTGACCTCTTCACCTATCAGCTTATACATTGAACCAGCCAGAACTATGGCTAAGTCAAACCACATGTTGATCTCCTCAATGCAGTCCTTGCTTGACCTCTTAAACAGCAGACAAAGAGTAATACAGAATTTAACAGATATTCTACACAGACACAAACCTTATTAATTTACACAGAATCAGTATTCCTTATAAGCAAGAACTTCTAAATTCTAATCTATTTATATCTAGGATTATTTAGAATCTAACTATTTCCTTCTAAGCATTTTTCTATTTAATCCTAAACAAACTGCCTGCTTACAAAACTATTCAGTATGCCTAATAATGTACAGATGTTAAACTAGCTTTCATCATTCACCAGGGTGAAAGAAATTCCTGTCTCTGACCTTTCTAACCCAGCCCGGCAAACGTAAATAACCTAAACCAGATGACATTCCTTCACTTTAGTTGCCAGGTAAAAAGCTAGAATTCAAACTTCAAGCTTTTAATATCATTTCTTATATATATATAATTATGCCATGGCTGCCTCATTCCCCCCTTTGAGACTAAAATCAGCTTATGCAGAGATAAGTCTCACAACTCAAACTCTGGAGATTATAGTGATCCTAATTAGGAATAGACTTGTGAATCACCATTACCCTACTTGTTAAACAAAACACTCCAGAGGCTGGATAGGGAGACGTAAAAACTGGCCTTAGAGAAGATTCAGAGGGGGAAGTAGCATTATAAAAGGACCACCAAGTATAATCCTGGCTCCAAGGACCTGAACTCGAAAAGTAGGGAGGTATAAGAGCTGGGAGTTGCACAGGGACAGGAACAGCTGGGACATCTGTAGTATAAGGAGAAAATCGGGAACACACAATACAAGGGGAAGTAATCTTTGCCTGGCTAATTAGTTCCTGGACAGAGTGTAACCAAAGGTTGGAGCGAGTTGGGGTATTAGGAACAAGGAGGCAAGGAGTAGAAAACAACAAAAGCATCCAAACTACTAACATTTTCTTTCTTCCTAATCTAAAACAAATACAGCAAACTAATTAAGCAATAATATTTCAACAGTCTGTGCTAATCACAGATTATTCTCATATAGTGTTCTCAGTCTTTGAGTTCTTATACCAGTTGGGATAGACCCTCAACTGACAAGGATCAAGCTCTCAAATTCCAGGAAAGCCAGAATCAGAGCAAGAAAGAGTCTCAGTGTGAAGCCGAAGTTCAGCCGCTCCTGCAGTATGCAGTTGACCCTTCTTTTCAGCTAGTAGATTCTTTGGTTCGGGTCAGGCGCAACTTCAATGGCTCCGCTGGATCACTTTCTGCTCTCCACTGTCTAGGCTCCGTCTGATCCGTGCTGGGCTCAGTCTGGTCAGCAGACTTAATTCGAGACCAATGGACCCATGGAGTAATCCCTGCGACCTTCACAGCTGCAGGGGTAGAAAGCAAAACAGTAAAAGGTCCTTTCCATCGGGGCCCCAAAGGCTGGAGCCTCCAGTCTTTCACCCAAACTCTATCCCCTGGCAGGAAGGAATGTACCTGAGCCTGGAAGGGGACAGGGTTTATTTCTCTCACATAAGACTGAAGCTCAGAAATTATCTTACCCAGGAGGGCTACCTGCTCCTGCACCTGGGCAGACCCTAGAATCCCTATGTCTCCCTTAATTCCCTGTAAATGGCTGGGGGCTTCCCATACACAATTTCAAAGGGAGAGAGGGCTGTTCCTTTAGTTGGGGTGCATCGGAGGCGGAAGAGGGCTAGTGGCAGTGCCTGTGGCCATTTCAGTTGGGTTTCCTGACAATCTTTGCTAGGCTATTTTTCAAGGTTCTGTTTGCCCGCTCAACCTGCCCTGAACTCTGGGGACGATAGGCACAATGCAATTTCCAGGTAATGCGCAATGCGCGGGACAGGGCCTGAAGTGTAGCTTCAACAAAGGCGGGACCATTATCTGAACCTATGGCAAGGGGCAGTCCATACCTGGGGATGACATCCCTAAGGAGGGCTCGAGCTACTTCTGTGGCTTTCTCAGTGACTGTAGGATATGCTTCCACCACCCAGAAAGGTACAAACCATAACTAAGAGGTATCGGAGCCTACCGCTCCTGGGCATTTCTGTGAAATCTATAACTAAAGACTCAAAGGGTGTTAGTCCTCTAGACTGAACTCCTGGTGGAATACGGGGTCCCTGACGAGCATTATTCTGGGCACAGAGAGTACATCGGGCAGAGGCAGTGGCAACCAGACTATCCAATCCTTCCAGCACCACTACTCGATTGAGTAGGCGGGCTAGTGCTGTTTTCCCTAAGTGTGATAGGTCATGAGCTTGAGACACTACAGGCCAAGCTAGGTGGCGTGGCACCAGAACTCTGGTATCAGGGAGATGTAACCAGCCATCAGGTCTCCTTACTGCACCTTCTTCTTGAGCCCATTTCTCTTCCATTTGGGTATACATAGGCGTCCATTCTTGCAGTCGAATTTGGAACAGGGGAGTCACAGTACTTGCTGGGGGTCCTCGAGCAGCTTCCTTGGCCACCCGATCAGCATGGCGGTTCCCTCGGGCCACTGGAGTATCTACCCTTTGGTGTCCCCTGCAGTGAATGACAGCTACCTTCTTAGGGGCCCACACAGCCTCTAGCAGCTGAAGTATTTCAGGTCCATACTTAACAGGTTGGCCTGCAGCATTTATGAGTCCCTTTTCCTTATACAAAGCTCCATGAGCATGTAGAATTGTAAAGGCATACTTGGAATCAGTATAAATGTTGGTTACCAGTCCTGCTGCTAACTCCAGAGCTCGTATGAGGGCCACAAGTTCTGCTTTCTGGGCTGAAGTTCCTTGGGGCAGGGCTCTTGCTTCTATCACCTTGTCCTCTGTCACCACAGCATAGCCTGCCAATCGCTTAGAGTTCTCCACATAACTGCTTCCATCTGTAAAATAAATTACATCTGGGTCCCTCCACGGAACATCTTTAAGATCTGGTCGACTGGAGTACACTTCATCCATAGTTTGGATACAGTCATGATCTGGAGGTCCCTCAGATGCTGGCAAAAGAGTGGCAGGATTGAATGTAGCCACTGTTTCCAGGTGTATCCGTGGATTCTCACACAAGCTGGCTTGGTACTTAACCATACGGTTATTTGTAAACCAGTGGTTGCCCTTATACTCCATGAGGGTGAGAACTGCATGGGGGACTTTAACAACCAGTTCTTGCCCCAAGGTCAACTTATCAGCTTCCTGGACCAGTAAGGCTGTTGCTGCAATGGCCCTCATGCAGGCTGGCCATCCTTTAGCCACTCCATCCAGCTGTTTAGACAGGTATGCAACAGGCCTCTGCCAGGATCCCATCATCTGGGTCAGCACACCCAGAGCAACCCCCTGTCGCTCATGGACATACAGTGAGAAAGGTTTCTCCACATCAGGAAGGCCTAACGCAGGGGCTTGGAGTAGGGCTTTCTTTATGGCAATGAAGGATTGTTGAGCAGTAGGTCCCCATTCAAATGGTTCCTTTTCACCCCCCTTTGTGGCTTGGTAAAGGGGTTTCGCCATCAATGCAAAATTTGGAATCCAAATTCTGCAGAATCCAGCTGCTCCCAGGAATTCCCTAACTTCTCTTCTGGACTTGGGTTGGGGAATTGCAGCTACCGCTTGCTTCCTACTAGCATCCAGTCTCCGACTTCCCTGGGAAATACAAAAGCCCAGATACTTCACTTCTGACTGACAAAGTTGGGCCTTTGAGCGTGAGACCTTATAGCCTGCATCCAAGAGTAGCTCCAGCAATTCTCTAGTAGCCTCAAAACACTCTTCCTGGGTCACTGCTGCAATCAGGAGGTCATCTACATACTGGAGTAAAACTCGCCTGGAAGGCTCAGATTTAAAAGTCTTAAGGTCTTGTCCTAGGGCTGTCCCAAAAATGGTGGGGGAATTCTTGAACCCCTGTGGCAGGCGGGTCCATGTATACTGAAGCTTCCTTCCTGTTACTGGGTTTTCCCATTGAAAGGCAAAAAGCAATTGACTGGCGGGGGCCACCCGAATACAAAGAAGGCATCTTTTAGGTCTAGTGTCGTGAAATGGGTAGCTCCAGAAGGTATCAATCCTAACAGGACATATGGATTAGGCACTACAGGGTGTAATGAGATAGTGGATTTGTTAACCACTCGTAAGTCTTGGACTGGCCGGTAATCCTCAGTCCCTGGCTTCTGAACTGGCAATAGTGGCGTATTCCATGGAGACTGGCAAGGACGAATAATTCCATGGGATAACAGACGATTCAAATGTGCTTGAATCCCTTCCAGAGCCTTTCTGGGAATTGGGTATTGGCGAAGATGGATTGGCCGGGCACTTGGAAGTAAGTCTACATGTACAGGAGGAATATTTCGGGCCAACCCTGGGGGATTATCTTCTGCCCATACCCCACTGACTTGAAAGCTGTCTGCCAGGGGTAGGTCAACTTGGCCATGTGACTGATGCAGCCGCCATTCTTCTTCAAGAGGGCAACAGAAACTCAGTATACCCTTAGGGCTGGATGTTGGGGGCCGAAAGGAGACTGAAGTCTGGCCATCAGAGTCAAAAGAAATTTGGGCCCTAAGCTTGGACAGCAGGTCTCGACCTAACAAAGGGATTGGACAGTCTGGCATATACAGGAATTCATGAGTGACTATGTGTGAGCCTAATTGGCATCTACGGGTTGTCAGGAAAGGCCTCCGGTTCTGCACCCCCGTGGCTCCCACCACTCGGACAGTTTTTCCAGACACAGGCGCTAATCGCTCCGTCACAACAGAATGTTCAGCTCCTGTATCAATCATGAATGGAATTGAGCGGCTCCCTATAGTTAACTTGACCATAGGTTCCTGGGAGCCCAGTTTGTAGGAACCCGGTCTGTCCTATTCGTCCCATTCTGCCATCTCGGCTATCCCGATGATGTCAGATTCAGGAGGCTCATATCTTCCCTCTCGAACTCGGCCTCGGCTTCCTCGATCTCCTGGTCCCCTTCTCAGTCCCTGGCGCCTCTGGGGGCATTCATCTTTCCAGTGCCCTCTTTCCTTACAATAGGCACACTGGTCCCTCTCCAATCTTGGTCTGGGATTCTCCCCCCTTGGCCGGGATTGATTGAAGGAATCTCGGGGCCTGGCTGGTGGTCCGGGGTCCCACTTTGGCTTCCCATTAGCTAGAGGTCGACCTCGGTTAAGGGTGGAATTAGTAATGGCTGCCGCTAAAAGGTCGGCCTTCTTCTGCATCTTCCGGTCAGCCTCTCGGCGCACCTCCTGATCTCTATTAATGAAAACCTTGGTTGCGATCTCAATTAGCTGGGTGGTATTCATCCCTGCGAATCCCTCCTGACGCTGCAACTTCTTCCGGATATCTGGCATACTCTGGGCCACCAATGCACTATTCACCATTCTCTGGTTTTCTTGGGGCTTCAGGGTCAAATGGGGAGTATGTTCTGTAGGCTTCAATTAGTCGCTCTAAAAAGGCCCCAGGGGATTCAGTTGCCCCTTGGAGAATTTCAGAGACCTTTGCCAGATTAATGGGCCTCTTTATGCCTTTCCTCATACCTTCCAGCAAGTCCCGGCAATAGCCAGACAACAGTTCATAGTGCTGCCCATCATTTGGATCCCAATCTGGAGCTGCGCGAGGAAACCGAGCTCTAACCCATCCCTCTGGGTCTTGTGTCCCCCCGGGGACACGCTCTCGCGTGATGGCCTCAGCATTTTGCAAAATCTTCCGCCTCTCCTCAGTTGTGAAGAGGGTCAGGAGAAGTTGTTGACAATCAGTCCAGGTTGGGTTATGGGTGGCCATAATGCTAGCCACTAGGTCCACCACTGCCTGAGGCTTTTCAGTATAAGAGGGGTAATGCGTCTTCCAATTCAGGAGATCGGTGGTTGTGAAGGGTACATACTGATAGGCCTGTGCCTGTATAACCTGACCCTGATTATTAGGATCCGGTCGAGTGGTAGTTACCTGGCGGAGAGGCAGAACTCTCGAGGAGGTGGGAATGGAACCTGAGGTAGAGCTAGGAGCTACCCTCCTATCATGCTCAAAGGTGATTGCAGCGGGTCTAACCCATTCAGTGGAGGTAGGTTGAACCCCTGAGGGATGGGGAGGGGTACTCATAGACTGAGAGGTGGTCACAGGTGAGTCAGTCCATTGAAATGGATGCCGGGCCCCTGATGAGTGGGTAGGGGTATTAGAGGGAGAGGCTGGGCTGTCAGGAGTTGAGGAGTCAGGGAGTGGAACCCAAAACGGGTCTTCAGAAGTTAACAGGAGAGGATGTGGCAGAGGAGAGTAGAGACTGGGTGAAAAGTCCAACCTAGGGTGTGGCAGGTTTGGCACAGGAGGGGAAGAACTATCCGGAGAAGCCTGTGCTGGAGAGGCTTGGGCTGGGCGGCGTGGATCTCTGGGGGTGGCACGGAACCCCAACAATGGGCCATAAGGTGGTGGCTCAAGATCTGAGGGGTCATCAGAGAGTATGGGTTTCTCAGACAGGGTAGGGGCGGAAGCCACCGATTGGGTGGTAAGCTTCCTAGGGCTCTTTCCCTCTTCTAGTTTAGATTTTCTAATCTTTCTTTGAACACGGCCTAACATGAATTTTACTGGGGATCCCATATAAGTTTTCAACCAGGAGGGAGGGTCAGTCACAAGGCTGTCCCAGGAATCTATATAAGGGAGTTGTTCAGAATATTCTGGTTCTCCTACAACTATGCTGTAGACCTTCCGGATTACTTCAATATCTAAGCTGCCACTAGGGGGCCACCCCACTCCCATAGATGGCCACTCAACTTCACACAAGGTTCTTAAAGTACTTGAGCTTAAAGTCTGTCCATAGTCATTAATTAAAAATCCTTTTCTAAAGTTCTTAAGCATACAATCTAGGGGGGTATCAATTTGTCTAGATGATGTCCCACCCATAATGCTTACAGTTACAACACACAAAAGGGAGGGAATTTTTGAAAGTGCAGTAAGGGGTCTGCACTCTCGAGACACTAGGTAGACAGACAGCAATCGCTTCCTTCCGTTGCTGACCAATTGAACTCGCGTTAATTGGAAATGCAGCTATAAGAAGTCCGCACTCAATAATCATTCACGCATCACACATTCCATACAGAAAATCCCACCCAACAATTTCAGATTTCTCAGATACAGATAAGCTCAAGCGTTTTCGCTTCTAATCTCCTCTAGATTAGAAGGTACTAGGGCCTTCGCTGAGAGTTGATCAGGCTCTCCTTCCTCAATTTGTTTGAGGGGCTGATTTACAATTTTCTAGCTAGAATTACAATACAGAATACAGAATACATACCCGGCGAATGTTCTCCAGTCAGTTGGGTGCTGGGATTAATGCAGGATTCATCCCACTGCTGCCACCAAGAATTGTTGCAGGAATGGAGGCATGAATTTGTGATGCTTCAGGAGTCAGACAGCACACACCAGTATGAGAGAAAAATCTTCTTTATTTGCCAGCAAACAAAGCAAGACATCAGTTCTAGCTCTCTTCTCCTCTTTGTGTCTTTCTCTCAGCTCTCTGTGTCTTTGTCTCAGCTGCTTCTCTTCTTATGCTGTCTTCTCCTTCTTCTGTCTGTTCCTTCTGTCCTTCTCTTTCTTCTGAGCTCCTTCTCACGTAAACTGCTTCTGCTCCTACTTAAATACAGTTCTATCCAGCCTAGCCTAGCCCAGCCCCCTACTCTCCAATTGGTTAAGGAATAGATTGGTCACTTTGCCTCAACCAATCATTACTTTTGAAATATCAGTTACATAGGTTCCAGACATCCTAAACTGACCTGTGACCTGGGGCCCCTTACACCAGACATTTGGGCTCCAGTCTCTTACATGTTATTATGATTGATTTCTCATATTCCTAGTACTAACTGCTAACTAAACTCTGGCATTCATTAAAGGGGTCAAGGGCCAATCTTACTTAATAGCATACATATCAGGTTATCACTTTCAAGACCATTTCTACATTTTACCTATAATTAATCAAGGAGAAGAGAGCTGACTAGTTCTGACCTCTTCACCTATCAGCTTATACATTGAACCAGCCAGAACTATGGCTAAGTCAAACCACATGTTGATCTCCTCAATGCAGTCCTTGCTTGACCTCTTAAACAGCAGACAAAGAGTAATACGGAATTTAACAGATATTCTACACAGACACAAACCTTATTAATTTACACAGAATCAGTATTCCTTATAAGCAAGAACTTCTAAATTCTAATCTATTTATATCTAGGATTATTTAGAATCTAACTATTTCCTTCTAAGCATTTTTCTATTTAATCCTAAACAAACTGCCTGCTTACAAAACTATTCAGTATGCCTAATAATGTACAGATGTTAAACTAGCTTTCATCATTCACCAGGGTGAAAGAAATTCCTGTCTCTGACCTTTCTAACCCAGCCCGGCAAACGTAAATAACCTAAACCAGATGACATTCCTTCACTTTAGTTGCCAGGTAAAAAGCTAGAATTCAAACTTCAAGCTTTTAATATCATTTCTTATATATATATAATTATGCCATGGCTGCCTCACCCCAACATTATCTTTTACACATCCTTTTCCTCTTTCAGACATGCTATATCCCCCACCCCAAACTAGGTTTCTACCTAATTCATATTTAATTTGGGATCTAAATGCCATAAATATGTAAATACATAAATAAATACAAACTGCAGTCCATGTGTGTGGGGGGGGGGGCAATGCCCCCACACCCCCCCAAAATAGGTTTCAACCTAATTCAGCCCCTCAAATTGACACACTGATTATAATTTATAACAAATTACTACTCTACCTATGAAAAGTTATTCCATTATTATACATTCTCTGTGTACATCCGTATGCTGCTCTAACCGGAATAAACTGGACTTATGGGACCCGATACAAGAAAGAAGCTACAGTCGGTAAAAAAAAAAGAAAAAGGCTGGGGGGGGGGGGGGGTGAGAAATATCCTGGGGGGGGGGGGGGAGTCCTTGGTGGGAATTGTCCTAGGTGGGAATTGTCTTGGGGAGAACTGGTGGGTGGGAACTGTCCGGTGGGAACTCACCTGATACCACTGAACCAAACCATGTCTATCCCATTTGCTTTAGCCAGAGAAATACTGAGAAGCTAAAGGTAGTACCAGATCCCTATAAGGGGAGCAAAGTCAGGACGTAACCTACTCATCTGGACTGGTCTGGCATAGACAATAAGGAATTGTTAATATACATCTGCAGGAACTCCATCCCTGTTGTACAGATTGTGTAAAGATAGGTGCAGAGCCGTAGCGAGGGTGGCTGACACCTGGGGCGGGTCGCCGCTGCGCCCCCCCAGAGCGCATTGTTAATTGATGAAGAAACGAAGAAGCGAGGGGCGGGCGGGAGGGCCGATCCGCCCCCAAGTCCACGTCGCTGGGAGCTGCGTCAGCTCCGTTGGTTCCTTGCTCTCTCTGCCCCAGAACAGGAAGTAACCTGTTCTGGGGCAGAGGGAGCAAGGAACCAACGGAGCTGACACCCCCCCAGCGGCGTGCACCCATGGCGGACCGCCCCACCGCCCCCCCCCCTTCCTACGCCACTGGGTAGGTGCACTTTTTCTGTGTGTCTACTTTTATGCATGCATTTCCTTGCACAATTTTATAAGAACCCTTTCCAGTGTCTTAAACATGTTTTATGAGCAAAAAATGTTTTATAAAATCATCCCTAATGAGGAAAATTTCCAAAAGCTGTTACTGCATTCATTTACTATGTCACTATCAGGCTTATTTTCGAAAACGAAGGGCGCCCATCTTTCAAACAGGGTCACCCAAATTGGCATAATCGAAAGCCAATTTTGGGCATCCTCAACTGCTTTCCCTCGCAGGGATGACCAAAGTTCACAGGGGTGTGTAGGAAGCATAGTGAAGGCGGGACAGGGGCGTGCTTAACATATGGGCGTCCTCGGCCGATAATGGGAAAAAGAAGGGCGTCCCTGACGAGCACTTGGCCGACTTTACTTGGTCCATTTTTTCTTGCGACCAAGCCTCAAAAAGGTGCCCGAACTGACCAGATGACCACTGGAGGGAATCGGGGATGACCTCCCCTTACTCCCCCAGTGGTCACTAACCCCCTCCCACCCTCAAAAATAAACTTTAAAAATATTTTTTGCCAGCCTCAAATGTCATACCCAGCTCCCTGACAGCAGTATGCAGGTCCCTGGAGCAGTTTTAGTGGGTACTGCAGTGCACTTCAGGCAGGTGGACCCACGCCCATCCCCCCTACCTGTTACACTAGAAACCCACTGTACCCACATGTAGGTGCCCCCCTTCACCCCTTAGGGCTATGGTAGTGGTGTACAGTTGTGGGTAGTGGGTTTTGGGAGGCTCAGCACCCAAGGTAAGGGAGCTATGCACCTGGGAGCAATTTGTGAAGTCCACTGTAGTGCCCCCTAGGGTGCCCGGTTGGTGTCCTGGCATGTAAGGGGGACCAGTGCACTACGAATGCTCGCTCCTCCCACAACCAAATGGCTTGGATTTGGTTGTTTCTGAGATGGGCGTCCTTGCTTTCCATTATCACCGAAAACCGGGGACGACCATTTCTAAGGTTGACCTAAATGTTGAGATTTGGCCGTCCCCGACCGTATTATCGAAACGAAAGATGGCCACCCATCTTGTTTTGATAATACGGGTTTCCCCGCCCCTTCGCCAGGACGTCCTACGAGGACGTCCTCAGGAAAACTTGGGCGCCCCGTTCAATTATGCCCCTCCACGTTATCCTAAGAAGAGGGATGTTTGAAAATTATCCACCCTCCCTGTGGGTTTTTGTACTAATGGTCCTATGAGTTTGTGTTGCTGTCAGCAGGGCCGTGCTGATACGGTAAGCGGGGTAAGCACTGCAGGGGGGCGCCAACCTCTGGAGGGCGCCGCCACGGTGCTTACCCTCACCGCTTACCTGAGCTCCCTGCCGCCGAGGCCTTTAAATATTTTACCTCCGGTCGCAGCAGCGTCAGTGAAAGCGCTGCCGACGTCTCCCTTCCCTTCGCGCTCGTTGGTTCCCTTAGTGTCCCGCCTTCTGAAGGTGGGACACTGAGGGAACCGAGCGCAAAGGGAAGGGAGACGTCGGCAGCGCTTTCACTGACGCTGCTGCGACCGGAGGTAAAAGATTTAAAGGTCCCAGGGCGCAGAGATGAGGTAAGGGGAGGACAGAGAGGCATGGATGGGAGGGCAAGGCCCAGGGAGAGGACAAATTGCTGGAAATGGAGGGGAGGGGAGAGAGGAGGATTGCTGGCTATGGATCGAGGAGGGAAGGGCAGAGAGGGACAAGGATGGACATGGATGGGAGGGCAGGGCCCAGGGAGAGGACAAATTGCTGGAAATGGAGGGGAGGGGAGAGAGGAGGATTGCTGGCTATGGATGGAGGAGGGAAGGGCAGAGAGGGACAAGGATGCACATGGATGGGAGGGCAGGGCCCAGGGAGAGGACAAATTGCTGGAAATGGAGGGGAGGGGAGAGAGGAGGATTGCTGGCTATGGATGGAGGAGGGAAGGGCAAAGAGGGACAAGGACATGGATGGGAGGGCAGGGCCCAGGGAGAGGAAAAATTGCTGAAAATGGAGGGGAGGGGAGAGAGAGGAGGATTGCTGGCTATGGATGGAGGAGGGAAGGGCAGAGAGGGACAAGGAGGGACATGGATGGGAGGACAAGACCCAGGGAGAGAGGAGAAATTGCTGGAAATGGATATAGAGCAAGAAATGAAGAAGAAAGGAGGAAAGTAAAGAAATAAATGGAAAGGAAGCCCTGGAAACTGAGTTAAGAGGACAGATAGCAGCAGAATCAGATACTGGGCCAGCATGATCGGATAAAGAAAGTCACCAGACAACAAAGGTAGAAAAAAATCATTTTATTTTCATTTTAGCGTTTGGAATATGTCCACTTTGAGAATTTACATCTGCTATCTTATTTTGCAATGTATAGCAATTTGTTTCTAAGAATATTGCTGACAATTCCTTTCAGTGTGGCAAGTGGTGAGCGAATCTTTTTAAGGGGGGGGGGGGCTCCAACTGATAGTCTGCAGGGGGGCGCCAGAGACCCTAGGCACGGCCCTGTCTAGACTGCCCACACTGGGACAAAGTGCATGGGATTTTGTGAAGGTTGAATACACTGAATACTGATTAGCAGGGCTTGGCCTAACTTCAGGGTCTGTTCTAGAATGAAAAGATGACATTTGAGAGGCTCAGCAAATACCATCTCTGTAGAATTTGTAAGTTGTTGGTTGGTCATTTGTATAATGTATAAGCTGAATTAAAATTGGGTCTAGCTTAGAACTGATCTCTGTGGAAGTCAAATGATCTGCCTCCTCCATACAGACAGAGATGGAAGAAACTGGAAAAGATGTATTATGGCGCAAGAGTATCTCAGTACTGCATAGAGAGGAATTTATGCAACTCATTTAAGGCATGGCTGATTTTGCTAGTTTGTTTATAGAAGATGACCATTTGTTAAGAAGAATTGTGATTTACAATTGCATGGGTGTCCACAGGACAACCTTTAATTATGAAGTGAATCCAACACCTGGCATTTTGTGCCAACCTAATGAAGGCAGTATAACATATCATTCAGCCCAAAAACAAGTACCAACTATTTCTGTTATTACAAATGCTTGATATACCCTGGCGCTCATTTTCAAAAGAGAAAAACATCTCAAAAGAGACACAAAGCGTCAGATAGACACTTTTCATGGAAAAACGTCCAAGTTGTGATTTTCAAAACTCAGATTTGAGGTGGTTATCTCCGCAGTTTGTCAACATTTCAAGAGGGCATGTTGGTGGGGGGGGGGGGGGGGGAGGGTTATTTTGGGCGGAATTTGGGCAGGCTCAGAATTTGGACCTTTTCCCGGGATAATGGAACAAAGTAAAAACATCTAGGGCAAAAATTGGGACATTTTTATTTGGACCTCTTTCAATTATGACTAAGTCACAAAAAGGTGCCCTAACTGACCGGCTGATCACTAGAGGGATTAAGGCATGAACCTCCTTAATTTCCCAGTGGTCAGTGATCCCTCTCCCACTCCCCAAAGATGTGACAGTGAAAGTACATGCCAGGTTCTGTTACAGCTTCAAATATTATGGCCATTTCTATTAAAGCAGCAGCTGGTCCCAGGAGTAGGCTAGTGATCAATGCATTGTAGAGAAATAGACCCAGGCCCATATCCCACGCTAACTAGTACACTTGTGGTGGAAATTGCGAGCCTTCCAAAACTCACAAAATATCGATTGTTCCTATTGATAGGAGACACCTGCAGACCTGAGGGCTTTTGTAGTGGTGTTCAGTTAGGTATAGTCCTGGAGGGCTCACAATATATAATAAGGGGTTAAGGTGGGATTTGTACCTGAGTCCCTTTATGTGAAGTCCACTGCCTTGACCACTAGGCTGCCCCTCTGCTCTACTAGGATGTCTGTGTGGCTTGTTTGCTAGGAATGGTCCACACAGCCATCCCTATGACTTGTTTTTGTGCATTTTTCTCTAGGACATTTTTCTTGACATGGCACCTAAAGAAATATGTACTGAGCACAAAATCGTCTTGAAATTAGTGATTTTCAATATAGACATTTTTTAATTTTGAAAATTGCTATATTCAGGGTGCGAATTTTTGACATTTTCATCAAAACATCTACAACTGGACTTGGACATCATATCAAAAATTTCTCTCCATGTCTAACAGAATGTACAGCTACAACCTCTTTGTTGACATTTATTTTAGCATAAGCATAGACATAGAAACTCATAAAACCTGGTTTCAATTCATTGAAATATATTTTGCAACAGGAAAAATCAAATTGTATCACATTATAACACTACAAAAATAGAAACAGAGATGGAGAGAGATACCAAATGACACACCCGACTCATCTATTTTAGTATACCTAGTCATCTGTTTGCACATTTGGTTATGCAGTAGAACATCTACTTTGTTTCCTTCAATACATTATATCACATCATGTGCTTGGGTAAAGTCACTAATTAAATTAGCAACAGGTGAGTCAAAGGCAGGTTTTTCTTCACTTCTCAGAGTAGCTTTGATTAGGGCTCCCAACTTTTCCACAGACCATAACAGGACACTTGAAAAACCTGAAGAAGGGTTGCTGAGGACTGATGGGAGAAGGAGAATAATGAAAACCAGGGTTATTGCAGGCCACACAGACATCCTGCTCTAACCCTGATGTCTCCTAGTCATTCCCTGTTTATTGCAAATGGGATTATTGAACTGAAGCCTCATGGACAAACTGTAATAATTGTGAAATTCCTGTCTTTATTTCCTGTATGACAAGGTGTATTCTTTTTGTATTCCTGTACTTTGTTTATGGCAATGTTTGTTTTATTTGTATAATGGAAGTTGTATAAATGGAAAATTTAAATAAAAAAATAAAACAAAATAAAAATTGTGAAATTCCAAAGGTAGCATAAAGCTTTTGTGCATCATTTTACAACCTTTGCAATTTTTCCAGTGATCCAGACACATGCAGGTGTACTATAAGACATGCAGTTCCAGGGAATGTTCATGAATTATTGCATTTCTCATAAAACACTTGTATACCGCTAGGTCATCAGAAAAATAATGGGGACAACAGCATGAGAAACCAACTGAAGAAAAATCAGGAAGACAACCCCCTTGTATCATCCAATAGAAAACAGAAAATTAGGGGTGGGCCAGATAACCCTTTCAAAAATTTAAATGCTGAAAAACAGGTGCCGATGTGTCTTTTCACTTTTAGTTTTGCTCAGACTCACACACGTTTGTTTCTCACTATCAGGCCCGGATGCCATAGGCTTTGCAGCAGTAAGGGCGCCCTTGTTCTGTGCGCCATTCTTCGAGCATTGCAGGGAATAGGAAATGTCTTCATTTAGTCACTTAACCCTCCATTGCCCCATGTAAGCCGCATTGAGCCTGCCATGAGTGGGAAAAGCGCAGGGTACAAATGTAACAACAAAAAAAATTGACTACATTAGCATGCTACTTGCGCTGATTGTAGACGAGCTCTTTGTTTCCCACGGTAAGGGCCTTTGAGCATTTTGTGCAGGTTAATGCAGGTGCTAATCCAGCACTAATGGCCTCTAGAACCTGTGTTTACCTCTGAGCATCAGGGTCTCAGTACTTGGAAGTTGCAGAGGCTTCCTTTCGCTTCCAAAAGAAGACAAAACTGACAGTTTAATGTAAGAAATTGAAAAGAAATTCTCTCCTCAAATCCCTCTACACTTCCCCTGAGCTGGCATTGTAGCGTTGCCATCTGAGCATTTGGAAGGAATAGTTACATCATAATGCAATTTTTGTGGTCATCTTCGGTGTACACGCTGGTGCTGATGCTCAAGCCCTATGAGCATTTGGCGCTGTACAGCGCTAATCTCTTTACTGCTGGCGTTAGTTTTGAACATCGGCCCCAAAAAGTCTTTACAATTTAAGGGGTCTTTTACTAAGCTGCGGCAAAAGGGGGCCTACACTGCCATCAGCACATGTTTTTGATGAGCGCTGAGGCCCCCTTTTACTGCAGCGGATAACAGGCTGTTTAAAAAAAAAGAAAGAAAAAGAAATTGCCGTACGGCAAGTGAAACACTTACCATGCGGCCATTTCGGGGGGGGGGGGAGCACTTACCGCCACTCATTGCGGTGGCAATAAGGGCTCCCACACAGTGGCGTTCCTAGGGGGGGCAGTGGGTGTGGTCCGCCCCGGGTGCACGCCGCCAGGGGGGGGGGGGGTTGCCGCGTGCGCCAGTCCTCCGTTGTTCCATGCTTCTTCTCTGCCCCAGAACAAGAAGGAACACCCCCCCCCCCCCCCCAGGGGGGGTGCCGCGTGCGCCTGTCCTCGTTGTTCCATGCTTCTTCTCTGCCCCAGAACAGGTTACTTCCTGTTCTGGGGCAGAGAAGAAACATGGAACAACGGAGGGCAGGCGCGCGCGACACCCCCCCCCCCCCGGCGGGGGGGGTTCCTTTGCGGGGGTGTCCTTTCGCCGGGGGGGGGGGGCGCATCGGCGATCCGCCCCGGGTGCCAGCCCCTCTAGGAACTCCACTGCTCCCACGCTAAACCGGCAGCTCACGACACTGCCCAATTACTAAAGGGTAGCCCAGCGGTACTTCCGGTTTACAGAGCGGTAAGCCTGTGTTGGGCTTACTGCCACTTAGTAACAGACCCCTAAGTAAGAAAAACAGTTTTCTGAAAGATGCAAATCATTTCCAGCACACAATTACTTAAAATCAGATAACTCTGTAAAACATATCGGGGGGGGGGAGGGGGGGAGAATCTGCTGTGACGCTCCGAGTAGACTGAGCTAATAGCTGGAGCAGCACAAGTACTACATTAATTTGTACTTATAATAAAGAAATTACATTATATCTCAAAAGCACTACTCTTGTAAGAAGAGTGAAGCTTGACTTGTTGGAAAACTCGCACTCTTTCGTCCACAAACATTGTACCCTGCTGCTCAGCTCTTGTAAAGTTTACGGTAAAGTTGACAGCGGGGCGTTTACTAAAAGGAAATCACACAAGGCACAACAACATTCATCTCTTCTCCGAGGTGTTACAGAAGAAGTATGAAATAGAGCACGGGCTCCTTCTGCCCCATTATTACAGCAGCAGAAAAACCAGCTTTTCTACTGTTGGGGTTTTAACCTCTGCTGGCAGCCGGGTCTGACTAGGAAAACCGGCCAGGTGTAAAACTCCAAAACTTGACTCACACCTGCAGCCTACAGGAGGCAGTCCCGAGTGACGTCGACACGAAATATGCGGACTAAAGTAACAGTAATAACGCTGGCGCGTGCGAATGAACCGGGAGGGAGGGGGCTGAGCTCGTGCCGTCCCTCTAGGTGTCACTGTGGAGGGTAAATAAAAGCCAGCGCGTGAGCCGGTGGCAGGCAGCACACGAGGGGAATTTGGTGTACAGGGACTTACAGCTGTCTACATTTGACGTCTAGTAGTAACACAAAATTAAACAGCATGTTTTCATTGAGCTGCCGCCTCTTGCTCCAGTGCCGGACACAGGCTCCTCTGATTGGAGCAGTGGTTCTACCCCGCAGAACATGCAGCACCAGTGCCTCCCGAGAGGACGGGCAGCAGAAAGGAGCTTCCAGGAACCCCACGGTCTTTATGGACGTGTTCGCCGACAACCAGCGGTTGGGGCGCATCACCTTCGAGGTAAGGGCACGAGGGGCGGGCAATTAAGCGCTCTTCACGCGGCAACAGGATGTGGGGGGAGTTGGCGCGCGCCCTGCTTGGAGGCACTGGGCCCAGGGTTTATTAATACTTGGTAACTCTACGGTACCGCAGCAGCCACTCTGCTGGACCCTGGGCAGGTAGAGGGCATGAAACGACAGTAATCTTCACTACATAATAAGTACGATGCGAGACACCTGCGCGTTGCAAAGTAGGAAGGCGAGGCGAGGGCTGATGCAATGCAATGCCCGAGAAGTAATGTCTGCAATCTGTTGCTCTGCACTGTGCTGAAGGTCAGACGCTGAAAGTTGCCGTTTTGCTGTTGACTGAAAAAAAAAAGACCACGTCGCATTGCAGTAACTTTTTCTTTAATAAATGCTTGTGTTGTCTGCTTGCTCATGGTAGTGGGGGATCACTCCCGTATGTGTAGACCTAGGTCTGGCACTTCTCCGACTCTGCTCGATCGAGGCAGCGTTCACAGCTATCTGAGGGGGGAGGGGAAGCTATTATTACACAACTATCTCTGGTTCACTTTAGCGGTTGTAGTCTGAACCTGGAAAGCAAGTGACAGGCGATAATGCCCTTGAAAGGAAGTTAGCCAGATGCCTCTTTTGAAGGTGGTTACTGCCCTCTATAATGGGATTAAGAACCCAGATCAATAAGTTCTGTCTGGTGGTGGGTGTCAGAATTATTTCATGGTTTTGACTTCAAAAGGTCTTATGTTCCTGGATTGTCTTAACATTTCCGTTTAGTATTCTCACCATAAAATCATTGATGCAGTGTTCTGGTTTTGTAAAGTGGGACAACAGGACTTGGAGAACCCATATCATTGTTGTTCCATTATAAACATAAAAAATTATACTGTTTTGTCACCCTCTTATCACTCATCCATCACACCCTGTCTTCCTCACCCAGCTGACCCCTGTTTCTCACCTAACCCACCCCATCCTCTTCCTGTGAGACTGTCATTTGAATGCTTTTTGTTTCACTTACATATTCTGATATTAACATTTGCTCATTTCTGATCTAAAGAAGTTACCTTTTACAGCTAATCAAGAAATATATTGTTACCTTTTTTATTAGGCTGTCATTTTCTTTTCTTGTCTACATTTTTTCTATTTCATGGTATAAGTTCAGTATTCAGTGCCTTTCTGTCCAAGATTCACATTCTCATGTGAAATGTAGAGCAACATACAACAGGAAGCCTGGTTTCTAGCACAAGAAAAGATAATTTTTTATTAAGTATGCATTGATGAGGGCGTCTGTATTGAAAACTACATCTTACCATAAGATACCAGATCCCTTTTTTTTTTCTAATGGAGATAATATTGCTGAAAGCTCAGGCTATATCATGGATGGAGGATACCAAAGTTAACAAATTTTGTTCTATGATAAAGAAAAACGGCAAAAAAATCACATGGGAGATCAAGACATGTATTCACCTTTGAGCACAATTTTAAACTGCAAGATAGATCTCTGCATTTGGGAGGATACTGCCTTGGACAGAATCAGATGAAGGCAGCTTTGCCATTTGGCTAATTGAATCCTGAAAACCAAATGCAGGTTTGGCTTTTCTCTCTATGCTTGTAAATTCATCAACTGGAAGTTTCACCTGTGGTCTTCCTAGCGGGTCAAGGATTTGTCTTAACACATTAATAGACAAACGTGTTACTGAGGGGAGGGGAGACAACTAAGGAACTATCCCGCGGATTCTATATAGTGCACTTAGATTTAGCACCATCATTGGTGGGATTCTATAACACTGTGCATAAATTAATTGGCTTAACAAGCTAATGAACACTGATATCAACACTTAACAAGCAACACTTGGCACAGAGTAGAATTTAGGTACGCAACTCACTAAGCGTATTCTGTAACAATGTGCATCGAACTTCTAATGCGCGGAGGCAAAAAGGGGCATGGTTATAGTTGGAGAAGTGGGCATTTCATGGACGTTCCAAAATTTAGACACCTATAGTATATGGCCTACAGTGCCTAAATCTATGCGCTGAGATTTACATCTGGTGTTCATTGGTGTAAATGGATGCGTGCAGATATCGGCGCTGAAATATCGGCTAAGCATATTCTATAATCAGCGTCTAAATGTAGGTGCCGATTATAGAATATGATTAGTCGGCACTGATTTCAGGTCCAATTTTTTAGGCACCATATATAGAATCTCCTCCTAATATGTTTAATGTCATTCAGATCCTTTTGCTGCTCCATGTTAATGCAGTTCTTGGATCTTATATACTTTGAGCTCTTTTTTTTTTTTTTTCTGGGGATATTGATGGAGCCACCATTCCCTTGTTGATTGCACATTTTTTTGCCCATGAAGGCATGCCGAAGTGGCTTTATATGCATATTATGTCAGACCCTGTACAACATGGTTTACAAGCGAGGTTAATTTCTGACATAACAGCTGGGGCTTCTGTTTTCCCAACAGAACCCTCAACAGCACTTTTGGATCTCTTCAGCATAGGAATATCTGCCTTTAGTTGTTATAATTTAGGCCTAACTTAATTCTGGTAAGATTTTGCACTAGTCATTGTGAGTTTCCAGTTTGGGGAGGGGAGTATCTTCACATTCTGTAAGACAGTTCATGGACCATCTATGCAAACGTATAACTGTAACAAAAAAATAAAGCAATACAAACCTCTCTATAACAGGTGGTTATCACAACATGGAAAACCTATTCCTTAGTATTTAAATTTCACAGTTGGCATTTCACTTAAAATGGTAGCCATGGTGTTAATACAGCTTTTGAGTGCTAACTGCTATCTAGGTATAGAGGTACCTGGTATCATTTTCCTGCTATCAGTGATATTTAGTACTTGCACCTGCCACATAAAATCTGGCTCTGCCCTTGGGCTGCCCTGGATAGTTACAGGGTAATCTGTGCAGACCTTCAGCAGCAGTATTACTCCTACCCATCTATATTCTGCAGAATATCAGGCCCCTGGACTTTTTTAACTAGGGGGTATCAGTGTATTCTTAAAGTATCGCCTTTAGTCACTTAAGCAGTTCTTTTTTTTTTTTTTTTTCTAGCAAAAAAGGTGCCGGTACGCAAATGCCTAGCCACCCTTCAGGGCTGGGGTAATCACTGAGGAGCCCACCCCACAATAGCCAGGACCCCTGCAACCAGTCACAGAATCTCTGACAAGGTAGAATTGGTGTGTAGAGCCTGATCTCTTTCATTAAAACTTGGGGGCCATGGGTCAGTTTTAGCATATAATGGAAAAGGTGCCGGTGTTCAGTACCCTCTCAAAAAAAAAGCCCTGCACTTAAGTATTGGTGGTTGAAGAAAATATTCAGTAGTTTTAAACTTGAAAATTGAGAGAGAGCGCCCTTTTTACTAAGCTGTGGTAAAAAGTGGCCTGCAGAAGTCTGGATGCGTGAAATTGGTGTATTCTAACATAGTAAATGACAGCAGATAAAGACCTGTATGGTCCATCCAGTCTGCCCAACAAGATACTTTATATGTATATGTGCAGGCCTCTAAGACTTGTTGCTATAAGCCTATATCCCGCTGTACAACCTTGGCACACCAGTTCACACCTGGAGACTCTCTCTGGAAAAAGTCCTTTATTGAATTAACAGTGTTTACTCACAGTTAACTGCAGATCAGAGGTTCTGCCCCACTGGCACAGAGTCTGTGGTACTGAGATTAGCAGTAACTCAGAGCTGGCAGAATGGTGTACAATGCTCTTTTTCAGCAACCTTCAAGGTAAAAACTAAGTGCACTAACCAAGGGTAACACAAGAAAGGATTCGGAACTGTCTTACAAGATGGCAACTACCTCATGATTAGAGGGAATAAAACAGGGGATGCTCTGACCCAGAAAGCAGGGGGGAAACCCACCAATGGGACCAGAGCTTACCAACTGGCAACAGCTTAGGCAACTACCTCATGATTAGAGGGAATAAAACGGGATGCTCTGACCCAGAAAGCAGGGGGGAAACCCACCAATGGGACCAGAGCTTAACCAATCATTTAACAGCTCTAAACTGCTGGATGCCCGTGCTACGTGTATATTAGCCGTATCGCAACTTAGTAACAAGGTCCTTTAGAGCAATATGTGCAAATACAGAGGCCCTGTTGACTAAGGCACATTACTGTTTTTAATGTGCCTACAATTAGCGCACACGCTAACCGTGTAGGCGCTTATAGGGATATTATAGGTGCATACATGGTTAACGCGTGTTAAAAATGCTAACGTGCCTATAACATGGCTTAGTAAACAGGGCCCTAAGTTAGGTGCTATCGCACGCCCATCAAAGTAAAAATGACCTAATGTGGGAGGGGGCATCTCGGGGTAGAAAATGGGTATGAATGTGCTATTAGGCTAGCGCATGCCAACTAAAATAACAGGTCTATTGAGGGAGCCCTTACCGCTTTCTAAATAGAAGGCAGTGTGTGCTATATATTCAACAATTAGGCAGTTTTCTATTTTGTGGCCGCACTATAAATGAGATTAGCGTGTGGGGAAGTCCTGCATTAGTACACATTAAGCCCATTTACTTTTGCAGCTTAGTAAAAGGGCTCCTAAGTGTGCCTGAGCAGCTGGACTAGCTACATCATTAGAGAGGGATTCCCTCTCCCCGTTTTAAGCCTCCAGGGCTCTGGGCATCATCTGGTTTATCCAGCATTGACCCTGGTTAGTGTTTCCCCCCCCCACCCCACTTCAAAAATAGTGACAATTGCAACAATAAAACAAAACCTATAATTGTACAAAGCCTAAAGCACTAAAAACTATATAAAGGCTTTTTTTTAAGGCTTCAGTTTTGTTTTGGGAGAACAGAATTGACTATTCACAGCACACAATTTGATTCCACAGGGATACGTGATCATCACTACAAATTAGTCTTAGAACAGAGCATGAGATGCTGACTGACTGAAAGTCCAAAGACTGATCGCCTCTTTCAGTGTGGTTGAGGAGACCTTTGTATTTTGGCTAGCAAATCTTGCTTAAGACACATTTGTATCATAGGATTCTTGGTGTGACTGCATGTTCTGTAACTGTTGGATCAAAACTTTGATAATATCAGAAATCTGAAAGCTTAAGTGATTAATAATTCATAGGGTTTGGTGCAGTTCTAATTGACTGCTTAGCAGTTTTGATAACTTATCTCTCTTTATAGGCAATAACTTGCTTGTTATAAAAGCATCTGCTGGGTCACAAGTGTCTGGGGGTAACTGGTATTTCGCTAAACACAAACTATTTAAGCTTTATTACAATGCAGATGTTTGTGCATAAAAAATACAGGTTATAATAAAATGTAGGGGAATGCCATTATAGTGCTAATAATTGTAACTTAAAATCCTTAAAGGGGGAGGTCACACAATCATACCTCATACCATTGTTGCACCGACTGCATACCATTCACTCACATTCACAAGTCAAGCACAGATAAGAATCTAGTTTTACCTAACAGAGAAAACAAATCGTAAATAAAGGTGAATGCAAACAAAATATAAGGTGATACTTTTTTTTTTTTTTACTAGCTTTAATACATTTCTGAACTAGGTTTCAGGAGCTAATACATAAGAACGTAAGAGTAGTCATACTGGGTCTGACCAGTAGTCCATCTAGCCCAGTTTCCCTCTTCCAACAGTGGCCAATCCAGGTCACAAGTACCTGGCAGAAAACCCCACTTAATAGCAACATTCCATGCTACCAGTCCCAGGGCAAACAGTGGCCTCCTCCATTTCCATCTCAATAACTATGAACTTTTCATCCAAGAACTTGTCCAGACCTTTTTTTAAACCCAGATATGCTAACTGCTGTTACCACCCCTTTCCTCAGGTCAGTGTAAGCCAAAATGATGGAATCCTAGAGTCCTGCTTTCTAAGGTGCACTAGCATTTTTAGTGTGTGCTAAAAATTAGCACACGTTAATACTAGACACCCATAGGAATATATGGGTGTGTCTAGCATTAGCACGCGCTAAAAATGCTGACGTGGCTTAGTAAACAGGGCCCCTAATCTTTTTAGAAGGCTAATGTTAACATGTATTCCACAACCTAGATTAGATTAGTTACTGCGGGGTAGAGGTTTTTCAAACCTAAAACCTGCCTATCGTGAAAATTCACATACATTCCCATTTTTTTGATATTTGACATCTTGATTTCCTGGCCAAATTGTGAGAAATGGTGGGGGAGGGGGAAGCAGATAACCTTAAAATGCAGAGAAAAAGGTGTTTCCACATTGTCCAAAATCCTAAGCTTTTATATTAAAAGGAATCTGGTTCCTTGTCTAGCACTTTTTTAAATATAAAATATGCACATCATGATTTACAAATATTAAACATACAAACATTTAAAACAAAGGTATAGTCTAAACAACCCAACCATTTAAAATCACTTAAAAGTACACAAAAGTTTTCAAATTTTTCATAGTCCTAAAATAAGTCTCAAAACATATTTTAATCCTGTCTTGCACTTCATGCCAAGAGCATCCTCTCAAGAAGATAACTAGTTGTATATCCTCAGGAGCTTAGTCGAGATCGAGAGGCGGGGATAGTGCTGGGCAGACTTATACGGTCTGTGCCAGAGCCAGTGGTGGGAGGCAGGGATAGTGCTGGGCAGACTTATACGGTCTGTGCCCTGAAGAGCACAAGTACAAATCAAAGTAGGGTATACACAAAAAGTAGCACATATGAGTTGTCTTGTTGGGCAGACTGGATGGACCGTGCAGGTCTTTTTCTGCCGTCATCTACAATGTTACTATATCCAAGTCCCATATTGTGTTCTTGGTGGTTTCCTGGATAAAGTTTATGTCATCAGTTATCTTTAAGAGTTACCATAATAGGTCTTTAAGAACACTTACAAAGTCAAGAAATTTATTAGCATCTATCGGTTTTCTGAAAATATCCAATGAAATTATACCCTTCACAGCTTATATATACATCTAAAAAGGTATGCATTTCTTATTAAACTGCATCTTATTTATAAAGTGTGATTAGGGTAGGATTACAACGGATGTTTTCAGAAAATCTACAGATGTCAAGTTTTTGTTTTTTTTTACTATGAGTTGCTATAATAGGTCTTTAAAGAACAATTTACCATATATCCAGTTTCTTTAAAATTAAGAGATTGGGCTCAGATTCTACAACCTTTGAAAAGAGGTCATTGGAGATGCGCAATCCTTTTCTGGATAAAGGATACCTAGCAGACTGTGTTGATAGGTGCTCAGAGCATAGAAAGACAAGAGTTGCTCATACCAAAAAATGGGATAAGGAGAAGAACATGTAGTCTGCATGCTACTATTTACTCATTTATCAAGGGGCATTCCAAAGATTCTGAAAAAACATTGGACTATATTTCAGCATTTGGACTACTTTAACAACGATATCTCATTATTGTATGCAAAACCAATCACAAATTACATGATTTATTTGGTGCCATCCATTATTTGATCACACCTATGATTAAGAAGGAGGAGTCTAGATTGCCACAAGAACACTTCAAATATGGGACTTCCTCTGTTTGCCAAGTTAACTTGTAATGTAAATTGTAGACAGCAATTCTGAAATAAGGTATCTATTAAGACAATTGTAGAAATAGAGATGTGGTCTATTCAGGTATCTGCCCTTGTAATTTGGTATACAGTGGCAAGCAACAAGAATTAAGCAAGAGACTTATAAAGCATAGGAATATGATTACAGGGAGATTACTGACAAACCGTTTTGAGGACAATAAGTTTTTCTGGTGTTAGCAAAACCTGAGATGACTTGGAGAGGTGGTGACCTTGATTTCAGGGCCTTTTATAACAGCTTTTTAAAAAAATCTACCTTCATCGTGCCTGCTTAATTTTACTGGGTCTAGTGGACTCCTTGCCCGTCTGTTTCCTTTGACTCTTAGTCACTGAGAGTCAAGTGTCCACAAAACTGACCTACCATTCCCTCTTCTTCCATCCTTGAATCACTTCTCCTTCCATAGGTTTTATAGCTAGCCTTCACAGTATGGGATATGGTTTCTGTGGGTATCGTAACATTTACTACTATAAATCATTTCTATAGCGCTGTCGTACGCAGCGCTAACCAAAATTTATTTAGGGATACCTTTTACTAAGGTGCTGTAAGAAATTATTGTGTGTTAAGTGCCATGCAGCCCATTGGTAAACAATGGTAAATCCATTAGCGTTCCTTAGTAAAAGGACCCCTTTAATGTTTGCTGGTTTGAAGCTTTGGAAGAAATTCTGTGCATAATTTTAGAGTTCCCATGGGTTGCAGGAAGGTGGAACCTTGGTTGAAACTCGTGCGACATGAAAAGGCCACAGCTCTTGTTCCAGCATATCATCAGTACAGTACATCTGCTATTCTTATGAAACTGAGAACAGCATAGGTCACATGCTGCAAGAGTTGTATTGTGCAGGAAGGCCATGGTGGCAGCTGACTTTGAACCAGAGAGAGCTGTATCATCCAGCAACTATATTGACAAGAGGGATGAAATTAAGGGAGATAAGCTAGAGATGGTACTTACCAGGGGCTAATAAAGTGGTAGAGGAAGCAATGGATAAGCAGAACATGTGTGGAAGGGGAGAGAAGCTGGAGAATTAAGGGGCAGGGGATATATGTATGTGGGGGTGGATGGAAGAGCTGGGAATAAGAGGTTAAGGGACATGGAAGGAGAAATGAGCTAGGTAGAGGAGGTGTGGAAACAATGATGTGATCAAATTTTGCATATGATACAACAATTCAAAGTTGTTAATCGCAAGTGAATTATGAAATTGCAGGAGGACCTTGAGAGAGACAGCATCTAAATAGCAGATGAAATTTGAAAGTGGATAAAAGGGCAAAGTGGGTTATATAAGAGAGAGTAAATTGAACTATAGCTACTTACTAGGTTCCATGTTAAGTCACCAACTAGGAAAAGGATCTAGGTGGCGACATGGACAGTGCTGAAATACTTTGCTCAGTTTTTTCAGCAGTGGCTAAGAAGGCAAAAATGTTAGGAATTACTAGGAAAAGAATGGAGAATAACAATGTCTGCCCCTCTTTATTTCATTTCTGGTTGTTGCTTCTCAAGACATAGTAGAATGAGGAAAAAATACAGAAAAGGGTAACCAAAATTAATGAAGGGATGGGCCAATTCGCCTGCAGAGAGGCTAGAGAGATTAGGGCTCCAGCTTCAAAGGCTAGCAGTAGGGCGATATAGTTATCTGTTCCACCCATATGGGTGTCTCTAGCATTAGTGTGTGCTAAAAATGCTAGCACACCTTAGTAAATAGGGCCCTATGCTTGTATTAGCCCTTAATCCTGCAGCCCCACTTTGAATGACTAGTGCATTAAGTGGTTCAGATGGTGTTAAAATTAAAAAACAAAACAAAACCAAATTACATTAATAGTCAACCTGTACAGCTGATGAAAAATAACAGGTGACATCATCAAGATACAAAAAATAAAAGTCCATAAATTTATAAATGAAGTATAAGCTCATAATATATCCTGCCACCCATCATAGCCATCAAAGACATGCAGATAAAAGTAGATTTTAACCTTTTAAGCAATAAAGCATTCCACAGAGCAGGGATTAAATAGAAAAAGGAGAGGATGACAATACTTTTCTGTTAAATAGGAGTGAGTTATTGATAGGGTTCCATTTGATGACCTCCGTTGACAAACTGGAGAATAAGGGATCAAACAATTGGATAGCTTGGAGTCCCTGAATAGTCATATGTGCTAATAAAAACTTCACATTGGATTCTACAGCTAATTGGTAGCCAGTATGCTCTACTGGTGTACAAATGTTGCAAAAAAAAAAGTGCTTAATACATCATTACAGAGAACATTACAGTAGTCAGTGGAGTAGATTCACATGATAAGATCTCTAAAGTCATTTGATCTGTTTTTGGATTGAGCATGAAGCCAAAAAACTGGACTTGATTTATGCAGAAACGTGAACATCAAATGACAGTTCACAAGCTAAGGACTAGATTCTATATATGGCACCTGAAAATTCAGCGCTGAAAAAAATATACACCTACGTTAGGCATACAGAATATAGAATATGGCAAGTGGCCTTCCACATGATTAAATTTAGTCATGGGCATTTTTATATCAAGTAAAACTTGATGTAAATGCCAACACTTAAATTAGGTGCGGACCGGGTATATTCTATAACAACGCGCATAGATTTTAACAATGCCCGTGGCCATGCCCCCTTTTCTGCTTTGCGCTTTAGAATTTATGCAAATCACTTTATAGAATATGCTTAGACAGTTGTGCTTGTAAATTCTAATTAATGCTATTTAGTGTCGGTAATTGCTGGATTTGCTTATGCAACTTGCCGCACTATATAGAATCAAGGGGTAAATGATTGCCCAAGATCACACATGTACTTTGGTTTGAAGAGACCAGAAAGCCACATAGCTTGGGATATAGCAGGTGTTAATGTCCTTTTATTTGTAAAGAGCCAATCGGATACTTTTTGCTGAAAATTCAAGAGAAGAAAAATCAGGGCTTTGGCCATCACATAAACAACAAACTGTATATCATTTGTAAAGAAAAATCCATGAATGCTACTGTCCTGGACTAAATGGCTAGGAGGCTTAAAAATTGAACAAGTTGGCACTATTACTGCCTCTTGAAGTATAGCACAAAAAATTGGTTTTCAGTGCCAATATTCAAACTAAATCTTAATTTTTAAACTTTGCGTTTTGGATTAGAACTGTTTTTTTTTTTTTCCTAAATCAAAAGTTTGATACTTTAGATACCAGAGTAACTGGTTCACGCCCATCAAGAGCCTCTCTAATGTCACTAAGCATAGCAGTAATCATATCTTTTTTAAGACGAGCTATCCAGGATGCGGAACTCAAGAGGCTTCCAAAAAAGTAGAGCTATTGGAAAAACAACTTTCTCAGGTACCTTGGAAACAGAGTGGTTTAATACAGTGTGCAGGGCAATAATTGGCAGCCAATGGAGAATTTGTTTCAATGTAGGTCTAGAACAATTGTATACCAAGAATTTCCTACCTTTTCTAACTTGCCATGGACACCAAACAAATTGCTCCTTTTTATATACTACTGATTACTTGGTTTTGTCTTCCCTTCAAATCCTTTCTGCTGTCCAAACTTGATGAGACAAACAACTTTGGTGATACCAAAGATGAGTACGTAGAATTTTTGTTTTTAAAATAAGAGTGAATGGGCTATGTCAGCATTAGCGCATGGCAGCTGCAAGCGCGGCTTAGTAAACGGGGGGATGGTGTTTTTCTAAATGTGCTCCGTAGAGGAAAGAAAATATTGGAGAGCTGCTTTCTAACATAAAGGAAAATGGGACTTGATAAAACGCCTTTTCTGTGGTTTTTGCAACTACATTCAAAGTGGTTTACATAGTATATACAGGTACTTATTTGTACCTGGAGCAATGGAAGGTTAAGTGACTTGCCCAGAGTCACAAGGAGCTGCAGTGGGAATAAGGATATTGTAATTTAAGAATTCTTATAAATAGGGTATTATTTATAATATAAATATTTTTTATTTTTTGTTCTTCATATGAGAACGTTAGGAAACGTGTGTGTGATTTAAAACTAGACACAACTTGTTCGTTTTTGCTGTACTTTGCTTGCATTTTTGAAGGGAGCCTTTTCAGTTTGTTCTAGACTCCTTATGAGCCAACTATGGCTTACAATTGAGTATTCATTCTCTTTCATTTTGGGCATTCTAGAAGCGATTCAAGATGGCTTTATGCTCCATATCAGGCTCCCCTGTTTTCCTAACCATTTTTGGTAATGTTGTAAATATGTGATTGAAAATACTACTGTCCTACTTCTCATAGCCAGCTCTGTCTATACATGTTATATTTGCTAGTAATGACAATGCCAAACTGTAGAGAGAAATGAATGGTTATAACATGTTAACATTGGCTTCTGCTTTGTTTTACAGCTGAATTCTGATGTGGTTCCTAAAACAGCAGGTAAGAATGTTGCTGAAAATTTGAGTCCATAATTTTGTTGTGATTTCTCAGATTATGGTGGAATATTGTAATCTGTTTTGGCCTTCCTATACTAACTTGCTGTTCTTTCAATTTGGCCCTTTGATAATGCTGCTAATTATTTTACAGTGCCTGCAGTGTCTGAAAGTTGGCTTACTTCCAGTGTATTTCTTAATGTTGCAAAATCCTGAATATGTGCCGCAAAGGGTTTTTAATGTAAAATTGATCCCCTGCTCTGCAAGAGTACATGAATTCTAGATGTTGGGTACCTGTTTCATAGTTGACCTCATGGGACTTGATCAAAACTAGCTAAGGGGATTTCATGCCTTTTGTTTTTGATAAGAATGGAAGTTGATTTGGCTAGGTTTGCCTTTCAAAAATCACAGTTGACAAATAGTTCAGACTAAAGTTCATCCTGTCGTAGTCAAGGTATGAGTTAAGTTTGGCTATTTGGGGGACCTAACCTGATTGAAGTCAAGCCTTATAGGAGAAAGAGAAAGGGGATGAGATTTGATATACCACCTTTCTGTGGTTACAATCAGGTTTCCATATTATATACAGGTACTTATTTTATACCTGGGGAACGGAGTGACTTGCCCTCAATCCAAAGAGCTGCAGTGGGAATCAAATGCAGTTCCCCAGGTTTTCAGACCTCTGCACTAACCATTAGGCTACTTCACTCCATATATAAATTCTTTTTAATAAGAGAAACAAAATGAGAAGGCCTAACTTAATATGTATAAAATATGCAACATATTAAGAGAGTAATAGTGAAACCAAGTTCAAAAATAGCACTTTGATGCCAGTTTTGCTGTGTCTCAAGAAGCACTCTGCTAAAGTCATAGTCCCACTCTTTTGGCACCCATATCTAGGACTTAATGAGGTCTCATAACTTTCATGACACTGCTTCAGGGTTCCTTGCCAGTGATTTAATGTTCCATATCATCAAGCTGATCAATCCATAGACTGGTGGGTTGTGTCCATCTACCAGCAGGTGGAGATAGAGAGCAATCCTTTTGCCTCCCTATATGTGGTCATGTGCTGCCGGAAACTCCTCAGTATGTTCTCTATCTCAGCAGGTGGTGGTCACACACAGCAGCAGCTCTGGCTAGGCCTCCAAGCCTAATTTTTAGGTTTTGTTGAGTGCCTGGGGTTGAGGGCTCTTCTTGAGCAAGTGCAAACCTGGTGGCGCCAGGTCCCTCCTTTTCTCCCCCCTCCCGCTGGCTCCGTTAAAAAAAAAAAAAAAAAAAATTTTGAACGTCCTTAAAAGCGTTTATTTCGACGTTTATTTAAACGTTTATTGCAGCTACTCACTGGGACACCAGGTCGTTACAGCTCGGAGCGGAAAGCAGGTAATTTTTACCTTTTTATAGCGGGCAGGGGGTTCCCCGATTGATCTCCACGTGGCATATGGCGTCGGAGGGCGAGGGCGCAAAGAGTCGCTCCCCGGATCGCTTAGGCGCTTCTAGAGGGGATGCGGGGGTCTTAAAGTCTGATTCGCCCATGTTGGGTGACAGTTTCGTGACCGATGAGTGTCCCGGTCCTTCGGCATGGCGGTTTTTCCCGCCATAAACGCCCATCCCCCGCTGCTCGCCTCCGCCATCTTGGCCGGCCATGCGGCTCGGACGGCTTCTTCGTGGGCCGCCCTTGAGGGAGACATTAATGCCATGGACGCCCTTAATTTGGGCGACAGCACCAAAGCGGCTAAAGTTAAGCGCCGTTTTTCCCGCGCGGCTCCTTCGCGGAGTGTCGCGCCGAACGCCATTTTGGATGCGCAGCATGTCTCTCCCCCGCTCTTGCGAGCGCCGGTTGAGGGTGCGTCTAGGGCTGTAGCCCAGGCTGCGGAAGTGCACAGTCTGGGGGGTTTCTCCCCCGAGTTTGTTTTGCTGCTGCATCAGGCCTTCCTTATGCAAAACGCTGCCCCTGCTCCCTCGTTTGGTAAAGAGGTTGAGGTCCCCGGAGGTAAACGCCCTCGGGTTGATTCCCAGGCCTTGGAGGACCTTGTCTCCTCCGATGTAGATGAGGACAGCGTATCTGAGTTCTCCCAACGGTCCTTTGCGGATTCCTTGGAGGAGACGGATCCCCGCTCGGTTGGAGCGGATGACCCCTCTGCAGCGCGGCTTTTTAGCTCAGAGGATTTGCCCAACCTGTTAGTGCAGGCCATGGGCATTTTGAAGATTTCCTCTCCGGAGGACGTCTCTCCCTCAGCCCCTGTTGGCTCTGCCATTATGCTGGAGATGAAACGCCCGCCTAGAACCTTCCACGTGCATGATGCCATGCACACCTTAATTTCGGCTCAATGGGATGTCCCGGAAGCGAGCCTCAAAGTGGCTAGGGCTATGTCCCGCCTCTATCCTTTGCCTGAAAGTGAACGTGAGGCCTATCTGTGGCCTACCGTGGATTCTTTAATCACTGCGGTGACTAAGAAAACGGCTTTGCCGGTGGAAGGTGGCACGGCCCTAAAGGACGCCCAAGACAGAAGATTGGAGGTGGCCTTAAGGTCGTCCTTTGAGGCGACTGCTTTAAGTTTGCAGGCCTCGGTTTGCGGTTCCTATGTGGCCAGGGCGTGCCTGACTATGGTGCAGCGGGCTTCCCCCTCGGATCATTCCTTGAGGGCTGATTGGCCGGCCCTGGAATCGGGCTTAGCCTATTTGGCAGACTTGCTGTATGATGTCTTGAGAGCCTCAGCTAAAGGCATGGCTCAGACAGTCTCTGCGCGGCGGTGGCTTTGGCTGAAACATTGGTCTGCTGACCACGCCTCTAAATCCCGCCTGGCTAGATTGCCTTTTAAAGGCAAGCTGCTCTTTGGGGTCGAGCTGGACAAAATCGTGACCGATCTCGGCACGTCTAAGGGCAAGAAGTTACCAGAGGTCAGGGCTCGGGCTAGTACTCGTTCCGGTACCTCCAGAGGACGGTTTCAGGAAGCCCGTCGGTACCGCCCGGGCAGGTCGGGCTCCTCTGCCCCCTCTTCCTTCAAGAGGACTTTCTCCCCCAAGCAGCATTCCTTTCGCAGAGACCGCCGTCCCGGAGGTGCTCCCTCCGGTCCTCCCCCAGGGTCTCGTACCCAATGACGGGGCCTTGGTCCACGCCCCAGTGCAGATTGGAGGACGGCTGTCCTCGTTTCTGGGCGAGTGGACCACAATAACTTCAGACGCTTGGGTGCTGGAAGTCATCAGAGACGGCTACAAGCTAGAGTTCTGCCGACCCTTAAGAGATGGGTTTGTACTCTCTCCCTGCAAGTCTCCGGTCAAAGCTGTGGCAGTGCAGCAGACCTTGGACAACCTGATCCGCCTGGGTGCGGTCGTTCCGGTGCCAGAAAATCAGCTTGGCAAGGGACGTTACTCCATTTACTTTGTGGTACCAAAGAAAGGAGGTTCTGTCCGGCCTATCCTCGACCTCAAAGGGGTCAATCGGGCCTTGAAAGTGCGGCACTTTCGCATGGAGACTCTCCGCTCTGTTATAGCGGCAGTGAAGGCAGGAGAGTTCTTGGCTTGCTTGGTCATCAAGGAAGCGTACCTGCATATTCCCATCTGGCCTCCTCATCAACGCTTCCTGCGTTTTGCAGTCCTGGGACGACACTCCCAGTTCAGAGCCCTCCCTTTCGGGTTGGCTACTGCTCCGCGGACCTTTTCCAAAGTAATGGTGGTCATCGCGGCCTTCCTGCGAAAGGAAGGAGTACAAGTCCATCCTTATCTGGACGACTGGTTGATCCGAGCCCCCTCTTATGCAGAGTGCGGCAAAGCTGTGAACCGGGTGGTTGCTCTTTTGAGCTCCCTGGGGTGGATCATCAACTGGGAGAAGAGCCAGCTGCGCCCGACTCAGTCCCTGGAGTATCTGGGAGTTCGATTCGACACCCAAGTGGGCAGAGTGTTCCTGCCAGACAATCGGATTGTCAAACTTCAGGCTCAGGTGGACCAGTTCCGAGTAGCCTCTCCTCTTCGGGCTTGGGACTATGTGCAGCTGTTGGGCTCTATGACGGCTACGATGGAAGTAGTGCCCTGGGCCAGGGCTCATATGAGACCACTACAACACTCTCTGTTGCAGCGCTGGACTCCGATGTCGGAGGATTATGCTGTGCGCCTTCCCTTGGACCCAGCAGTGCGCAAGGCGCTGAGCTGGTGGCTGCAGACAGAGAAGTTGTCTGCAGGAATGCCTCTGGTGACCCCAGAGTGGATTGTCGTCACGATGGACGCCTCTTTGACGGGCTGGGGAGCCCACTGCTTGGGAAGGACAGCGCAGGGGCTCTGGTCTCCTGCAGAGGCAAAGTGGTCTATCAACCTCCTGGAACTCAGAGCCATTCGGTTGGCGCTTTTGGAGTTCATCCCGGTACTGGCGTTGAAGCCAGTACGGGTCCTGTCGGACAATGCCACTGCTGTGGCCTATGTCAACTGCCAGGGAGGTACCAAGAGCGCCCCTCTAGCCAAGGAGGCCATGAATCTATGCCAGTGGGCGGAAGCGAACCTGGAACAGCTGTCAGCGGCCCACATTGCCGGAGTCATGAATGTCAAGGCGGACTTTCTCAGTCGCCATACCTTGGAGCCCGGAGAGTGGCAGCTATCTGCTCAGGCGTTCTTGGACATCACGAAGCGCTGGGGCCAGCCGAGCCTAGATCTGATGGCGTCATCGGCCAATTGCCAAGTGCCGCGCTTTTTCAGCAGAGGACGGGACCCTCGATCCCTGGGAGTAGATGCTCTTCTCCAACAGTGGCCGACACAAGAGCTTCTCTGTGTTCCCGCCCTGGCCCATGTTGGGCAGGGTGCTAGACCGGGTGGCAAAGCATCCGGGCCGGATAATCCTGGTGGGTCCGGACTGGCCCAGACGTCCCTGGTATGCGGACTTGATCAGGCTCTCAGTCGACGATCCTCTGCGACTGCCTGTGGAGCAGGGCCTGTTACATCAGGGTCCCGTGGTGATGGAGGATCCCTCCCCCTTTGGTCTTACGGCCTGGCTATTGAGCGGCAGCATCTGAGAAAGAAGGGCTTCTCAGACAAGGTCATCGCCACTATGCTGAGAGCGAGGAAGCGCTCTACTTCTACTGCTTACGCCAGGGTTTGGCGTACCTTTGCAGCGTGGTGTGAAGCAGGCTCACTTTCTCCCTTCACTGCTCCAATTTCTTCAGTGTTGGCGTTCCTGCAAGAAGGTCTGGAGAAAGGCCTGTCGCTCAGTTCCCTTAAAGTCCAGGTAGCGGCTCTGACTTGCTTCAGGGGCCGCCTGAAGGGTGTTTCCCTGGCTTCACAGCCAGATGTGGTGCGCTTTCTTAAGGGAGTTAATCACCTGCGCCCTCCTCTGCACTCTGTGGTGCCTGCATGGAATCTCAATCTGGTGCTAAGAGCATTGCAGAAGCCGCCTTTTGAACCCTTGTCGAGGGCATCTCTGAAAGACCTGACGTTGAAAGCAGTCTTTTTGGTGGCTATCACTTCAGCCAGAAGAGTTTCCGAGCTCCAGGCGCTCTCATGTCGAGAGCCTTTTCTGCAGTTCACTGAGGCAGGAGTGACTATTCGCACAGTGCCTTCCTTCCTGCCCAAGATTGGTTCTCGCTTCCATGTGAATCAGCAGCTCTGTCTCCCTTCCTTTCGTAGGGAGGACTACCCAGAGGAATACTCTGCTCTCAGATGTCTGGATGTGAGACGAGTCATCATCAGATACTTGGAAGTGACCAATGATTTCCGGAAATCGGATCATCTGTTTGTCCTGTTTGCAGGTCCTCGTAGGGGTCTGCAGGCTGCTAAGCCTACAGTGGCAAGATGGGTCAAGGAAGCCATTGCAGCAGCTTATGTGGCCGCGGGGAAGGTGCCGCCTATCCAGCTGAAGGCTCACTCCACAAGAGCTCAGGCGGCCTCGATGGCAGAGGCCGGTTCCGTCTCCTTGGAAGAGATATGCAAGGCGGCAACTTGGGCTTCGGCCCATACATTCTCCAAGCATTACCGCTTGACTGTGGCTGCTCGGGCGGAGGCCCGGTTTGGAGCTTCAGTGTTGCGGTCAGGGATTTCTATGTCCCGCCCTGGGTGAGTACTGCTTCGGTACATCCCACCAGTCTATGGATTGATCAGCTTGATGATATGGAAGGTAAAATTATGTATCATACCTGATAATTTTCTTTCCATTAATCATAGCTGATCAATCCATAGTCCCTCCCAGATATCTGTACTGTTTATATTCTGGTTGCATTTCAGATTCAAGTTTAGTCTTCAGTTCCTGTTCAGGAAGACTTCGTGTTCAAGTTATTTTTTCACTTGGATTCTTCAAGAGTTGAGACGAGTTTGTGTTACAGTGAGCTGCTACATTCCTCTCCCCTCCGTTTTACGGGGCTGGATTGAGATTTAAATTCTGCCGGCACTCCCTCCCGCTTCGTGCGGCTGTAGGGCAGCTTTGTACCCCTCCCGCTTCGGCGGTGTTAGGGTCAGTCAGCTCCTCCCGCGGTTGCGGTTGCAGGATAAGCCAGCTCCCCCAGCATCGGCGGGTGTGGTGTCCCTCCCCCGCTCCGCGGGGATGAGCTGGACGGATTCCCCTCCCCCACTTGTGTGGGGATGAGCTGGGTTAATTCCCCTCCCCCGTTTCGGCGGTGGTGAGCTGGGCAGTGTGTCCCTTTGTGGGTGTAATTCTCTAAGTGCTGAGTCCTGCGGATGGAGCTTTGATATCGACATACTGAGGAGTTTCCGGCAGCACATGACCACATATAGGGAGGCAAAAGGATTGCTCTCTATCTCCACCTGCTGGTAGATGGACACAACCCACCAGTCTATGGATTGATCAGCTATGATTAATGGAAAGAAAATTATCAGGTATGATACATAATTTTACCATAGTACCTGTGGTATTACACTTTTCTGTTTGACTACAAGTTTTTTAGACAAACCCAGCATTAGAGAATAACATGGGGACAAAGTTTGTCCCCGTGGGCCCTGTTCTCTTCTACGGAAGCCTTGAACACTTATGATTTTATATTTAAATCTTTTTATTAAAGTATAAAAAGGAACAACTGTGCAACTGTTGTGTATAAATTACAAATAGAAAACAATAATAATCCTCCTTCCCACCACCACCCACTACCCTTCCAACTAGAAAATGACACGGGGACAAAGTTTGTCCCTGTCCCCATCCCCGTGTCATTCTCTACCCAGCATGAAATGGATTTTAGCGCTTGGAGATCTTACTCTCCCCTTGCTGGTGTCTTACATCTTACTGTTGTGCACAGTTTTTTTTTTTTTTTTTTGCATCAACAATGCAACTGATGACTATACAATAATCAAATTACTAGTATAGCATATGCAGTTCGTTAAATTAACGGACCAGGCATAACCAGTTAATCATACCACGTCAGGTATAGTTTGCTGCACAACCTCTTGAGACCAGTTGCATGTACCTTATTCAGCCCTACATTCAATTTTATCCACACATTGGCCACCAACTTTTAATTATCCCAATGTCTGTCATATCCCTTTTGGGTCTCTTTTACTGATCTGCTGTAGTGATTCCTGGTGTGGCAAATGCGCCGCAGCCCATTCATTTTGCAGCGGTTTAGTAAAAGAGGCCCTTTTATAAAAGAAAAAAAAACTGCACCCATCCCCTCTGCTGTCATTACAATTTTTTTTTTGTTGTGCCAACTTTGTGAATATCACACTTGTGTGTTTTATGATTCTGTTGTGATGTTTATGCAGCATAATCATCCAAGCTTTGAACCCAGTTCTCCATAGAAACATAAAAGTAGCCATACTGGTTCAGACCAATGGTCCATCTAGCCCAGTATCTTGTTTCCAGCAGTGGCCAAGCCAGGTCATAAGTACCTGGCAGAAAACCAGATCATGGCAACATTCCATGCTACAAATCCCAGGGCAAGCAGTTGCTTCCTCATGTTTGTCTCAATGGCAGACTATGAAGTTTTTCTCCAGGAATTTGTCCAAACCTTTTTTTTAAACCCGGATACGCTAACCGCTGTTAACTACATCCTCCAGCAAAGAGTTCCAGAGCTTAACTATTAATTGAGTGAAAAAATATTTCCTCTTATTTGTTTTAAAAGTATTTCCATGTAACTTCCTCGAGTGTCCCTAGTCGTACTTTTGGAACGAGTAAAAAAAAAAATTGTTTTATTTCTACTCGTTCTATACCACTCAGGATTTTGTAGACCTTAATCATATCTCCCCTTATCCGTCTCTTTTTCAAGCAGTTCCATCCCCTTTCATTTTGGTTGCTCTTGTTTTCAACCTTTTTTAAATCTGCTATATCTTTTTTGAGATACGGTGACTGAACACAGTACTCAAGGCATGGTCGCACCATGGAGCGATAGAGGCATTATAGTATTTTCGGTCTTATTCACCATCCCTTTCCAAATAATGCCTAGCATCCTGTATGCTTTTTTTCACCACCACCGCACACTGAGCGGAAGATTTCAGTGTATTATCTACGACAGCTAGATCTTTTTCTTGAGTGCAATGGACCCTAGCTTCAGGTAACTATGATTCAGATTATTCAATCCAGTGTGCATCACCTTGAAATTTGTATCTGCCATTTGGATGCCCAGCCTTCCAGTTTCCTAAGTTCTTCCTGCAGTATTTCACAGTCCGCTCATGTTTTAACAACCGTGAATAGTTTTGTGTCATCTGCAAACTTAATCACCTCACTCGTCATCCCGATTTCCATATCATTCATAAATATGTTAAATAGCACCGGGCCCAGTACTGATCCCTGTAGCACTCCACTGTTCACCCTCCTCCATTGAGAGAAATGACCATTTAACACTACCCTTTGTTTTCTGTCCAGTAACCAATTCCTACTCTACACCAGAACCTTGCCTCCTGTCCCATGACTCTTTCTGAACATTTTGGACATGGTCCTTATTCCTGTAATTTGTCTATTTTGAAATTGTAACTGTATATTATGCTGTAATTTTACTATAATTATGCTATTACTGTAATGTAAGTTGCTTGTATCAAGCTATATCTGGTGTTGCCTCTTTGGATGAATCTCTTCAAAAGGGAGATTAATATATATATGTATTAATATTTTTTTTTTGGTACCAGAGAACTTTAGAGCACTGTGCACTGGAGAGAGAGGATTTGGATACAAAGGGTCCACATTTCATAGAGTGATTCCTTCATTTATGTGCCAGGTAACAAATTTAATGTTTTCTTTACTTTACATTAAAACTGTGACCTGTTTAGCTGGCAATGTACAGAGTGACCTTGCAAAGGAGGTGATGGAGACAGACAGTAATAGCATTCAGGAAGTCGTAGGTTAAGGGCTGAGAAGAAAGCCAAAAGTTTACTGGTCTATAGAATGAAATTAGGCAGATTACTTAAACCTTAAGGTTCTTAGTGTCATATTCCATGTTGCATGTTTTATCGTTGCTTTACAAGATATTTGCATTGCTTGGGAGTGTCTCCAAATAAACAAAGGTGCCTTTTTATTAAAGCTTAGTGCACACTGAGTGGAGGAGTAGCCTAGTGGTTAGGGCAGTGGGGAAACGCTTAAAAACAAAATCTAACTTGCATGTACCTCCAAGAAATATGGATGGCAAACAGAACAAGAATCCATGTTCAGAGGTGCATAATGCTTGGCCAGAAATGGGGCTGATTTTCCAGGTAACCAAGCTATACAAATAGGCTGTTTTCAGATTAAATATTGCCCTGAAATATTCATTGTTCGTATTCTGGAAAGTAAAATGAGGACTGCACCCTCTGTACATGAATGGCCAACATAATGCATTGTACCTGAAGAAGTTTCGTGCCAGCACAATGCAGTGAGCATGGGAGCCAATTCTGCTTTAGGCTCTGGCTTATTTCCATTTTGCTCATAAAAGATAGTGCTTCCATGAGGGCTGCGTTTCAAATGACCTTTTGAAGAATGATAAGTGCAATATCTGCTGTAGCTGTGTGTGTTTGGGGCCTGACGGTTTTTTTTTTAAACCCTTTTGGACATTTGGTTCAGATGGAACCAGGGCTGGGGTCAGGTGCCACAAGTCTTGATTCACAACTAACCGTGTTATTTTTTTCCTACTCTTTTCTCTTACATTCCCTTCTGACTTCACCTAGCCCAGTCACTGAAGCAGTGGCCTTACAACTGGGGTAACTGGAAACCAGCCATTAGGTTAGGGTGTTGCTTGAGCAGTGATCGTAAGTCATTGCCATAATCTATCCTGCCTCACTTTGATGTAAGGAGAGGTTTTGTGAGTAATAGAAACTGTAGTGCATCAGCAGGTTTTCTTCAGTTCCTTTAGTGATGTCAGTCTGTAGTATCACTGTCTTCTCTTAACTCTGTGCTATTAGAAGCTAGATTGCGCCATCGCTGGAAGAGCAAGACAAGAGTAAGGCTGGTTTAACATCCACAGCTTAAAATAATTAATAGTTACATATTTTCATGGAAAATTGAGTCGTGTGTGTGGGTTTCTGAAAGAGACCTGGCAAGACATGTAGGAAGTATTTGATATGAATTGAGAGGATTGGGACAGTCCATTAATGAAGTGTCATTTACTTTGCAACTGAGAGATTTCCAGGATTGAACAACTGATGTATCATAGTAAATGACAGCAGATAAAGACCTGAATGGTTCATCCAGTCTGTCCAACAGTCCACTCATTCTCAATTCATGATTAAACCAACAATGAATGTCTTGTCTTTGGCATTTCTGGGACATAGACCATAGAAATCTGCCTGACACTGTCCTTGTGTTCCAACTTCTGGAGTTGCCATCAAAGCCCACTCCAACCTATCTGAATCTGTTTTCTCATTTTGCGGGACACAGATGGTAAAAATCTACCCGGCACTGTCCTCACATTCCAGCTACTAAAATTGCTGTCTACGCTCTCTCCAGCCCATCCTAAACTGGAAATTCATATATGGGACATAGACCATACAAGTCTGCCTGATGTCAGCCAGCCGGAGGCGCCATCTCCTAAGTATCGCTTGACACGTCAACGCAGCCATTTAAGGGTGTTTGGTTTGTTTTTTTAATACCATCCATTTTCTAATTAAAGATCCTCTGTGTTCATCCCATGCCTTTTTGAATCCGTCACCCTTTTTCGTAAAAGGAACTTGCATGGGACTACAGTATTTAAGTGACATTCAGATTTCTAGTTCAACACCACAAACAAAACCTGTATTACATAAGAGATCTACTGAACAGAGCTGTTCGTCTAATATTGCATTGGAATCTTATTAAATTGGGAAGGCATTATGTTTGCTTCTTTATAAGAAAAGCTTGGCACAGGATGCATTTTCACTATCTGAGTCCATTGTCTAGGTTTCTTTTTGCTGTATAATGGTATGGTTGAGGCCTTTTGGCTGTGCCACTTTGCCTTTGCATGTTAAACACAATACTGTACTAGCAAGAGCAGGGAGCTAGCATCACGCATTAAGAAGAGATGCAAAACTGAATGCTAAAAACTCTATTTCTTTCTGAGAAAAGACTGTGCACAGCAATATTTGGGCAAGATTTAGAACAATACCCAAAACATTTCTCTCTGTGTTGATTAGCAATTCCTTTTAAAATTCATGTTTAATAATCTAATTTGCATTTTCAGGGTGGTGACTTTACCAACCACAATGGAACAGGAGGAAAATCCATCTATGGCAGCAGGTTTCCAGATGAAAATTTCATCCTGAAGCACACAGGACCTGGTAAATATAGAAGCTCTCTTCCCTCCTACTTGAGTTACTTAAGTTATTTAAAATACAGCTCTTTTCATTGAGGAGTTGAGAGAATAGGAATGAGATATCAGGAAGATGATGATTGGTTCTGTATTACCAATACAAGAAGATGATATTGCTACAGCAATAGTATATTCAAGGGAATTCTTTTTTTTTTTTTTTTTTGCTGAGTTTAAAAAACATTTGCTCTTTGTAAATTTGTTTTACAAAAGATACCCTATGGTCTGCTGTTTGTTGGGGGCTACTTCTACCTCCCCCCCAGACCTATAGAACCCAATATAAGGTGGCAGTTTACAGAAAGTCTTCCAGCCCCCTCAATGAGAGAAAAAATGAAAATTCCACTTTTAAAGGAATCAGAGAGAGGGAGAACTGTTAAGTTCCATAGTGCTGGGCATGGGTGGTGGTAACCAGTGCACTTGACAAAGGACTCTCTGACCTTCATCAAAATTTGTGCACATCCCTTCCAGAGATGTGCATGAACAGTGCTTACCTGTTCAGTAATACTTCTGGCTACAGAGTAATTCACTGGTACGGTAGAGCAAGATGAAAAAGCTGCTGGATCACGAGGAACCCCACAGCAGGGAGATCTGTGCATACTGGAATATACCAGCTCAGTGGTTTTGCTTGTTCATAGAAAGGGGATGGTGCCCAGTACTAACAATTGGGTCTGATTTTATAATGCTAGCTTGAGTACTTACCATGACTTATTTCTCTCCCCACCCCCAGGTATTTTATCAATGGCCAATGCAGGACCCAATTCCAATGGCTCTCAATTCTTCATCTGCACAATAGAAACTGAATGGTGAGTATTTCTGTGATGTGTACTCGCGGACTAAATCCACTCCCAATTTTGCCTTTTCTTTCTCTTTATGCTAAAGATTTAAGGGTCAATTCTTTAAGGGTTACCCAAATTTGGGCACTAAAATGCAAGGCACCTGGTGCAAATCCTATAACAGCATCTGGGCACCCAGATCTTATTATTGAATACAGCATAAGTCAACATTTGTGCGCCAAAGTTTAGGCACTATTACTTGAGCCATGCAAGAAGCAGGCATAAATGTTGGTATGTAAATTTATTTATTTATTTATTTACGGTTCATTTCTACCCCACATTTTCCCACAAATGCAGACAGAATGTGGCTTCCATGAATTACAAATTTTGCATTTAAGTGTGTAACTTTAATTTTACATGTGTTAAGTGTGGGACTTGCCTATGCTCTGCCGCGTCTACAACCCCTTAGTTGTACCATATGTGAGTTGCACCATAAGGGGTCCTTTTTTAATAAGCAGCAGTAAGCACTACCGAGAGCTTCCCTTGCACCAAAATGCACTACCGTACTTGTATCCCCCGCAATCTTACACGCTTAAACCTAATCTACAGGTAAAAAACAGAAAATATTATACCCGAACCATCTCTTGCTATCGCTCTGCTGCCCAATCAGGATCCGGTGCTCTTCTATTGTTTTGTTGTTCTTTGCCGTTGTTTTATTCTCTTTAACGATACAGGGACTTGTTTTAATTTAACGCCTCATAATGTAACCATAATTATGTTGTAACAGATTGTACTTCCATCAATACAATGTATTGTAAGCCACAATGAACCCGCAAATAGGTGGGAAAATGTGGGATACAAATGCAATAAATAAAAAAAATAAATATTCTCAGGTGCCCTGCAGTAGTTCAGGCATCTGCTCACGCTTCCATAGGGCTAAAAAAAAAAATAAAATAAAAAAAATAATAATAATAATTTGTATTTTTGAGTACTGGGGGGCATGTTTGGGAGGCGGAGAATAGGTGTACACATCGCTAATCGGTTAGTACAGATACATTCCTGCATGCTGCCAATTAGTGCGTGAGCCCTTTCCACCTACTATATAGGTGTCAATAAGGGTCCAAATGCTAATTTGGAAATTGGTGCCTGGCCATTAATTGTGGGCATTTTACAGCCGAGCTAAAAGTGGCATCAGCACGAGGGGAAACCCATGAGCTACTCATAATGCATTGCCCCTTTTAGTGCAGCTTATAGGGCCCCTAAGCTTGTGGAATACCACTTAGTGCCCAGCTGGCACTTAACACGAGTGAATGTTACATTCAAGTACGCAAGTGCTAGTATATTATAATCTTATTGCTAAAATGGCACATTTAGGCATTAAAGTTTTATTGAATTGGTGGAGGGGGGGCAGTTAATGCTTAGATTGTAGTTTCTTTTCCTCAAGTACACTTCTCCGCCTCAAACAGGCTTTGATGAAACATAGCAGTTAGAACATGGTAAGAGCAACACAATGCTCTGCATGCCCATTCCACACACCCAATACAAAAAATATTTAATGTACGATTTGCTCCAAGAAAATACCGCAAAGTCCTGTAATGCATATCTGTGCCAGCAGTTGCTGTGTGGTACAATATGTATTACCTTCTTACCGACTTTACAAAAAGGGCCCCATAGTCTGCAAAACTGTGTATAAAAACTATCCATTTTCCTCTTGCTTCCTATATTCATTTCTCTCTCTTTCCATTAAAACAAATAATGCAGGAGCCAGCCTGGTGGCTTCTGGTAGCACTGTGCAAGGACTCTGCTCTTTGAGTTGTCAGAGATGGAGTTGATTATAAACAGTATTTACTGCTGATGGCTGGAGCACTCTCCTGCCAAGGGGGCTAACATTGACACTTGGTAGCTAAATTCAAGGTCACAAGTGAGCTGTGGTCTGGGAGGTAATGCCCAGAGGACTTGAGCAGTGGGCTGATCTTATGATTCTGGTAGAGTTCTGCTAGTCAGACAGTGGAATGCTTGGAACCGCTCCTGATCGGTCCATTTCCCTACAACCCCTGCTTTGGCGTTACTCCAATTCTGCTGAAGCCTTACCTTTGCTTTGTCTGAGCTATTAGCTCTGTGCTCGTGTGGAATTGTTCTCCTTCCCTTGCTTGCAGTTTCTGTTGCTCTCTCTGACTGCAGGCTCCTGCCTGCGTGTGTTTAATTACCTCTCTCACTGCACCTGGGTTTCTGTGTTTGGCTGTGTGGTGAGTTCCTACCTTGTTCTGTTCCAGTTTTTGTTTTGCTTCCCTTTACTTCAGAGTTCCCTTTGTGCCGTGTTTTCTGCTGGGCAGGTCCTGCCCTTGTGGACCCTTTGTTTCTCTCTGTGGGGGTTGTTTGTTCTTCCTGTGTGCTCCCAATTAACCTGTTGTCTGCAGGGTGTCTTGCCTCTGGTTGCTGTGTGTGTGCTGAGCTTGGTTTAACCCTTTTTTTGCAGAGTTCCTCTGCTTCTGGCAGTTGCCTGTTTACTGCAGTCTTCCCTTTGTGACTGTTTCATTCCTTTCTTTGCTGTACTACCTCCTGTATTACAGAGCATTGTCCCTTTTTGTGCTGGGTGGGTGTGTTATGCACTCTGTTTTGTGGACTTTTCCTTCCCTGTCTGCTGACGGTCTCAGCCTACAGTATCTTATCTTGCAGTCCCTCACTTCTTTGTGTGTGCTGGGCTTCGGCTTGACGTGTTTCTGTGTAGGCTTCCCTTTCTCCTTGATTACCAGCACCGAGGGTGTTGCTGGCGCTCCGTGGGGGACTCCTCATTTAATCTCTTTCTCCCCTCCCTAAGCACGAGTCGGTTCCAGTTAGGCCGTGAGGCCCACCTGATTGCCCTATCTTCCCTTTTCTGGAGGTGCAAGTTTGGTTGCTGCGTGTGTGTACAGGACTTGGTAGCTGGGGTAGTGTGTAGTCTTGGCTCGGCCCACCCTCGGCCTTGGCCTAACCCCTATACTAGGCCTCGGCCGGGGCCCAAGGGCTCACAACCAGACTAACAGATGAGAATCATAGAAGCCAGGGTTCAAAGCCTGTCTTTCCCACTAATTTTTTCTTGTGGCTCTGCTATTGTCTGATGTACAAACTTAAATTGTAAGTGTCTTAAGGCAGGGAAATAACTGCAGTACCTGAATTGTTGACTCCACATTAAGCGCTGATTTTTAGAAAAGACCGAGACTCTGCAGTCTGAATCTCTTTCCTCAGTCTTCTTTCCTGAGCAGTACTGCTGACCCTGCTTGATCTCTTCTCCACATCTAAGATCATCTCCTTGTTTTGGTTCATGTCATCTTAAGCAGAAGGCTGTTCTTGTTTGTGGGTTGTTTTTTGCTGGCAAAGAGGCTTCCCTTTCAGCTTTTTATTACTCCTTGTTGTACACCTCTGTTTCCACAGAAATATGGTTAACCTTTCTCCATTTATATTATTTTGAGTTATTTGAGCCCTGTGTCTTTCCTCTCCTTACTTTTCTTTGAATTTAGTCATATCATTCATAGTCAATATGGGCCTGTGGTGAAGAGTATTTATAACTCTCTAGCTTACCCCTTTGGTTATCAGAAGTACTGGGAAGCAGCTTAGGAATTAAAAATAATATAGGAGAATATTACTGTTCTTTATTATACTTATTCTCAAATGGTAAGTTTGGTGGATTTGTAATGGCCCACTTAATGCTGACAAATCAACTGGTCTTGACTGCAGTGGACGCAAGATGTTAAGAGGCACTGGCCTGGAACTAAGCTAATACATGGATTTTGGCCACTGCAGAATCTAGGACTGTTCATTAGTTTGGTCCTTGGGCTTCCTTCCATCAAAACCAGCTGTCACTGCATTTAGGACGAGCACTGGCCTGCCTAATCCTGGGCTGCAGGGGAGGATAACCAGCCTGGGGGGGGGGGGGGGGGGGAGAGAATAGCAATGTGTCTGAGAATTGAGAATAAATGAGCCCTAAAAGATGAGCACCAGCTCGTAGATATTAAGTGGAGGTGTGAGAAAGGCAGTTGGTGATACTGTTTGTTGTTATTGTAGAAGTCCTGCCTGCTGCTGGCCTTGTCAGCCAAGTGCCTATGACAATGCTAGGGCAGGTTGTGGGGGAGGAAGTGTTGCTGTGGCTAGGCTTTTGAATCAGTGAGCCAGCAGCTTAAAAGGTTGAGTCAAACCCATCTTGCCACAGTGGCTATTTTTAGCTATAACTTTGTAGAAGAATGGATTGATTTGTTAAATCAAAACTGACAGTTAAAAAGCAAAAGGGTTTTATGCATGCTGTGCATTTACATGCAAAACAGAGGATCTTCTCTTTACACAAAAAGGCTAACGTTTGAATAGAAGCAAATATTCTTCACTCCAAAGATAGTTTATAAACCTTTTGCATCTCTCTTCTAGCAGGCCTCCTCTCGGCTGTCTTTTGACATTGAGGGGGCAAGTTGTCATTGTGGGCTATTTTAACACAGGGTCTCATTGCATAAAATGGCACCCTGTGCTAAAGTAGCCCAGATCGATATCGTCCCGTCTCGGTGTTTTTGCTCTGTGCATATAGGATATTCTTAAAATCAGCGGAAGCTGAATGATCACTGTGGAGCTTTTCCTGACATTCTCCCTTCAATTTATTTCACAGGCTGGACGGCAAGCATGTGGTCTTTGGACGTGTAAAAGAAGGCATGGATGTAGTGAAAAAAATTGAGGCCTTTGGCTCCAAAAACGGGAGGCCCTCCAAAAAGATCTTTATTAGGGACTGTGGCCAGTTATTATAAACCTGCTGTTTTTAGACGTTTGTGATTTTATTCCAATGTCCAATGCTGTGAAGCGAAAAACTAACCATGTTTGCAGTTCTCTTTTAGTACTTGGTTTTTGTTTGCTTTAATGGCAAGAGCACTTCATTATGGGTTGGGTATTTTAAAGTCTATTTTGTTCTGTTTTCTAAGTTTACTGAATGTATTACAATTATGTTCAAAAACATGGATATATGGATGGGGATTGCTGAGAAAGATGAGTACAAGGGAGGGTTATGTGACCTAATGTCATCAAACATCAGTTTTGTTCTTGTGCACATTGTTTGAAGCTGGTGAATTAGTTATATAACTTTGTGTGTGCAAAGAATATTTGCTGACTAGATTTGATCAAGAGCTTTTTTTTTTGTAGCATGACTGTGAACTAATTGATGGTTAAGTTAATTTGTATGTATTTAATGTGGTTTTTTTTAATCAGTGATAGATGAGTAACCAATGTTTGTTCATTACTGATAGAATGGTGCTATTGAGCATTATTGTCAGACCTGTGTTCTGGTTCTAACTAGCTGTAGGTTCTCTTCAAATACTCATAGGAATGGAATCTAATCTTGGACAACAGATAAACTTGGACTGAGGGGTGAAAAAAAAGACTCATGAAATAACTACTTTACATCTTTTTTTTTTTTTTTTAAGAAAATATATGTGTTTGGTGAGAACATTGTTGAAAATACAAGGTCAAAGATAGCATTTGAACTAGGAGTTCTTGGTGATCTCCAATCATTTTAGAGCAAACTAAAATCAGTGTTTCAAAAATGTGATTATCCTATTGCACTTAACTTTTTAACTTGTCTGAACTCCACTGGAGACACTGCTGCATATTGTAGATAGCATTCTGAAAAATGTAAAATTCTTGGATTTCCTTGGTTTTTGTATTGACACTTGATGGAAACATTTTGAAAATTCTATTTTTAATGTAAAAATAAATCCTATTTTGCTACAAATATTGGTGTGTGACATTGATTTGAGAGTCTGACTAGGTTATATTTGTTTAAATACTGCAAGATTTGAACTATAGAGGGGTAGTGTGTGCATTTTGACCCTCTTTAACCTAGAAACTATAAATTTGCATTCTCTAATGAAGACCAACAAGCCTGCCCTGAACTTTGATGGATCCATTAACACTGCAAAACATCTGTGGTAGGTGAGCCATGAAAGGTCATGGATGCAGCTGTGTTCAGTAAAGCCTAAGCTATACTTGGTCGTCGCCACTCCTTTGAGCCATAATGAATGTTATGTTATAATGGACTTAACCTGCCAACTCCCTCAGTTGAGGCTCTATGCAGGTTATTGGTCTATCAGAATTGACAAAAGATCAAGATCATAAACTATTTCTTAAAAAGACTTAGAGAACAAATAAATCTTCACCATTTTGTGAGAAGAAAAATAACCTTTTAAAATATTGGATCTCAGTAGGGAGGTCATTCCATAATTACATGGCAGAATTATTATTATTACATTTGTATCCCACATTATCCCACCTTTTTGCATGCTCAATGTGGCTTACAATTCATCGTGGATACTGGAAATAGAAAAGAATGTACATTTGGTTTTACAGCAAGTTTTGGGTACATGATGGTGAAATACATAATATTGGAAATAGAAAAGAGTATACAAAAGAATGAGAAAACATTGCTTTAAATCTCACATAGTAAAAAACATAGTAGATGACGGCAGAAAAAAGACCTGCACGGTCCATCCAGTCTGCCCAACACGATGAGCTCATGTGTATACCTTACCTTGATTTGTACCTGTCTTTTTCAGGGCACAGACCGTATAAGTCTGCCCAGCACTATCCCCTCCTCCCAACCACCAGCCCCGCCTCCCACCATCGGCTCTGGCACAGACCGTATAAGTCTGCCCACCACTATCTTTGCCACCCAATTTCGGCTAAGCTTCTGAGGATCCATTCCTTCTGCACAGGATTCCTTTATGTATATCCCACGCATGTTTGAATTCCGTTACCGTTTTCCTCTCCACCACCTCCCGCGGGAGGGCATTCCAAGCATCCACCACTCTCTGTGAAAAAATACTTCCTGATATCTTTTTTTAGTCTGCCCCCCTTCAATCTCATTTCATGTCATCTTGTTCTATCGCCTTCCCATCTCCGGAAAAGATTTGTTTGTGGATTAATACCTTTCAAATATTTGAACGTCTGTATCATATCACCCCTGTTCCTCCTTTCCTCCAGGGTATACATGTTCAGGTCAGCAAGTCTCTCCTCATACGTCTTGGAACGCAAATCCCATACCATTCTCGTAGCTTTTCTTTGCACCGCTTCAATTTTTTTTACATCACATTTCTAACTGTTGGAAATCCTAAAAGCAGGTGATTACAACTCCTGGTCACAGTGGTTGAATTTGGTAGTTTCACCAATTGAGGTAATCCCTCTGGGCAGTTTCCTTCTAAGATCTTAAACACCAGGCAAACCACCTTAAAGTGGACTCGAGCCTACAATGGCAGCCAGTGCACTGCAACTCTCTCAGCAGATGCATATCACGTTCAACTCTTGATCTGCAAAATGTTAGTGTAGCTGCTGAATCTTGGTCAATTTTGTAGCAATACCCAAATATAAAGAATTTCTATAAGCCATCAACGCTAGAATCGATAACTGAACAATAATTCTAAAAGGACTCTTGCAAAAAAACATGAATGCAACAAGTGAAGTTGTTTTGGGTAGACAGTATTTGTTCTCACCCATGTCAGAACATAGGAGATGGCATACCACTTCTAGTGGGAGGTTTGATCATATTGCCCATAAGTATTGGTTGGGTCTTTTAAGGAGCACTAGTCTCACACAGCATTCATGTCACGTGCCAGAAGGCTATAATGCCTTGAGCCTGGTTTTTCAGTGCTGAGATATGACAATACATGAAGGAATTGGATTACTTTTGTTTTCTGCATGCTTTTGATACACAGAGAAAAAGTATCCTTTTTGGTGATGTAATTTTTTTTAGATCAATAGCTTTGAACCTTGACTTGGTATCTGGGGATTTAATGGAAGCGCTGGTATTCTATTTTTAATTTAGGGTGTAATTATCCTTCCCCGTTATGTGGTCCAGCCACAATCTAGGGATGAATAAAACACCCAAGGCTGCATAAGTTTGTTCGTTACTACGGGGAATAATATCTAATTCTCTGTAATACCTAGACTCCTGCTTCTTCAGAGTCGCGCACACACTCTGAGTAATACAGAAACCAAATAAGAGAAATCTGTAAATATGAGAAATCACCTCTTAAAGTTTATTATTATACTCACCAGAATAGATCTTACAGAGAGTATTGCAAGCTCAATCAAAAGACATGAATCATTTCTCACAGCAGTGATACAAACAGGTGTCACTTGTTACTGAAATAGACTGCTCTAGCTTGTCAGTTTATATATCCTTTTGTTCTACATTCTGCATTACTAGCAGTTTCAACTTACAATTAGCAAATCAATTAGGCAATTTATTAGCTTCGACCACAGTGACTATCCTGTTTTCCCAGTTTCGGTCAGCCCCCCTATAGTTCTGTTTTCTTGCACCTGGCTACCAGTAAATGGGTATTTTTGCAACATATCTCTGACCGCAGGTTCTCAAAATGGCCTGATCCAGCTGGCTTTTTACATATGCTTTGCCAATTATTGCATCTTTGCCAAGTTTCACTTGCCTTTTTGCCTGTCACAATATCTGTTTTTGCAATACAGTGAAATTCAGAGTCAGACATAGTCTTATGATTTATGCAACTTGAAGCCTCTTGACCTGTTTTCACAGAAGACAGCCATTTTCTACACCTAACATAAGCCATGCTGAGTCACTGATCCATCAAACCCAAATCCTGTCTCCAACAGGGGTCAGTCCAGGTCACAAGTACCCTGCAGATCTAAATCATGTATCTATTTTCCACTGTTGATTTCCAAGGATAGACGATGGATCTCCCAATCTGGTTAACCATTTTTAAGGACTTTTTTTTTCTTTAGGAATTCGGTTTTTGTTTGTTTGTTTGAATCTCACTGTGTGTGTTGTGCCTTAGTATAACCACCAGCAACAGGCTCCACAGTTCAGCTACATGCTGAATGGGTTCTGTGGGGAGAGGAGGGGAAGGGAGGGAGAAAACCACTTGCCAAGAGGAAATTTAACTTTCTGGTGTGAGAGCCCACAGCACTTCTCTCGTTTTGGTTTTTAGTTTTATTGCGGTCACTTTTTAAAATTGGTTTTCATTTCTTACAATTGTGTTTATTTCATTCAGATTGTATCTAAATTTTAAGAAAGCGTAGGACAAGCACATAGGATCTGTAAGGGTGAGAAAGGGATAGTAGATGACATAGATGGGCAAACTGGATAGGCCATATGGACTTTATCTGCCATCATTTTCTCTGCTTTTTATGACCAAGCATTAAGATGCATCTTATTGAGACTAAAAGCAATTGAGCTTTCTTTTATATAAAACAAAATATACCTATTGAAATAGCAGAAGACATACTGCTTTTTGTGCTTGTTTAGGATGGAGCAATACCTGATAGAGGCATTTATCTTCAGATTTAGAGTACTGTCCTCTCAGCATGCACCAGGGCAGGGCTTGACAAATCCCTGGTGGCTGCTCACCATGATACTTTAAAAATTTTAGCCTTGTGCCTGGGATTTCCTGCCCCACCCCTTCTGAATTCTTTATTTTTGCTGTTGTTTTGCAGAGCTGCCTAACAAATAGAGCATCTCCCACTTCCCTTTGATTCAGCACACTGTAAACTTGAGCTGTGCTGAACAGCTCAAGCTTAGAGAATTGATAGGAAAGCAGGAGATGTGATGTTTCTTGGGAGGCTGCTATTTCCCTTGCCTTGCTCTTTGCAGAGCTGCCTAAGGCCATTAGTTGTCTGGCAGTAATTGATATCAGAGCAAGAGATGAGAGGGGAGGGGAGGGGATACTATGAGATTCTTGAAAGTGAGACAAGCTGGAGCATGTATGACAGCTTGGTGCAGAACAATGTGGATTCAATAATTAGACATTTGTGGAGAGAACAAATGGGCATAGGGAAGATGAGTGGTGCTCAAGGTGGGTGAGTGGTGTTTAGGAGGGTTAATGGTGGGACTGGAGAGCAGTAGGGAGAGCCTACCTCAAGGGGAGAGAATTACAACTTTTGTTTCAACACGTGTTGCATTATGGGTACATTATGACACTGAGATTTGTGTTAAGCTTGTTTATTTTTTAACTTTTGTGGGGGGAAGGGGTGTATTAGAGAGTGGCATGGTCTTAGGCCATGGTAAGTCATGAAATGGAGGAAATTACTATTGGTTAACCTATTAAAGGGTGCTGTCACACTTGACAGCCTGCTTGAGGACAGGAGACTAGCTTTTGCCAGTGATTTGCAGAGGCACATTAAGGGATTGATCTAGTAGAGTACCTTTGTCTATAGACACAGAATAGTAGGAAATGAGCCTTAGTAAATTCAGTTTCTAAAAAAGCTGTTGCTGATCTCAGAGGGGATTCTCTTCCCTATGCTCAAACTTTTCTGAGGAAGGAGGGGAGGCAAGAGCGGTTTCAGGCATTGGTTTCTAGCTTAATTGAAAAGTTTATTGAGGCCTGTTCTAAGTCTCCTACCTACTAAACTGTATTAACTGTAAAACCTTAACACTTTAACCCATATTATCTCCAAAACCTCTAATTGTTGGATATTCCCAGTAGCTGGGGGAAGACAGCTGTGCCACTACCAAGAGGAAGTGGTCACCACTGCACAGTAAAGGCATGACAGCTAAAACGGAACACAATCAACTTACAACCTTCCCAAGATATAGCTGAGTGCCACTATAGCAGATAATATCGAGCACCTAACACCCCTTCCCTGTGCCACCTTAATGGAATTTTATGTCAGCATGTGTTTTAATATGGTTTATCATGGAACCTAAATATAACTTGCCTTCAGCTACTATTGAAAAGGTGCAAGATTAAAAAAGCAAATTAGGTCAGCTAGGTATTTTTAACATGGAGCTTCATCTAGTTGTAACACACAACAATGTTGAACAGTAAACGCATAACATGGTTCAGTGAACAGTAAACGCATAACATGGTTCAGTAAACAGTGGATGAGCTTCCTATAAAGGATTTATCACCACCTCACTCCTTAAATGCAACAACTAAACTTATGCAGGAAAAAATGTGACCTTGACTTTATTAGTATTTATTTACCACCTTTTTGAAGGAATCCATGTGGTGTACAGCAAGAATAAGCCAAACATAAGCAATAGACAATTACTACTACTACTTAACATTTCTAGAGCGCTACTAGGGTTACGCAGCGCTGTACAATTTAACAAAGAGAGACAGTCCCTGCTCAAAGAGCTTACAATCTAATAGACAAGTGAACGGTCGGTCCGATAGGGGCAGTCAAATTGGGGCAGTTTGGATTCACTGAACGGTAAGGGTTAGGTGCCGAACGCAGCATTGAAGAGGTGGGCTTTAAGCAAAGACTTGAAGACGGGCAGGGAGGGGGCTTGGCGTAAGTGCTCAGGAAGATTGTTCCAAGCATAGGGTGAGGCGAGGCGAGGCGAGGCAGAATTACAGCAGTAAAAATATTAAAATAATACAAAGTATTTATTGGGATTTATTAACTGCCTATATGAAGAGATGCACCCAAGGTGGTGTACAGTATGGCACATTACGCTACAAAACCAAATGGCAACCTTGTGCATGCAACAAATATCTGCAGGAAAAAAAATGAACTTGCTAAGTTCCCAAAGTAGTATCCCTTCTATAACCATTCAGTGATTGGATTTAGAGAAAGAGAAGATCCATACTCTAGCAATTGAACTGTGATAAGATAGAGCTCCTCGATTGTTCTTGCACTGTTTCTTTAAGTATGTACCTATTCTGAGGAGGAGCACAAACAAGAATAAGTGCTACCTATCCCAGTACTGTAGACAAATCAACCTTTCATTTGCTCAAAGTTCCATCTGGAGATCTAATTGTAACAAAAACACAACTTCCATAGGGAACACAGAAAGCTGAATAGCTATAACCTTTGCTGCTCATCAAGGAGAGCATTCCAAAAAAGGAGAAAAAAATGGAAATAGAGAAGACATGGGTTGGCAAATCCAAGATGGACAGAGGGGACCAGAACAACAGCATCAATTCTGTCCTCAAATCAGACTATAGAGAAGACAACTGAGAGAGTTTAAAAAAAAAATAGGGATGTCAGTTCATCACACTAATAAGGTCTGAGTAATGTTGAAGGACTTGTCTTCTGAAACTCTTGCTACAATGCTGGAACATCTACAGTGGGGGAAATAAGTATTTGATCCCTTGCTGATTTTGTAAGTTTGCCCACTGACAAAGACATGAGCAGCCCATAATTGAAGGGTAGGTTATTGGTAACAGTGAGAGATAGCACATCACAAATTAAATCCGGAAAATCACATTGTGGAAAGTATATGAATTTATTTGCATTCTGCAGAGGGAAATAAGTATTTGATCCCCCACCAACCAGTAAGAGATCTGGCCCCTACAGACCAGGTAGATGCTCCAAATCAACTCGTTACCTGCATGACAGACAGCTGTCGGCAATGGTCACCTGTATGAAAGACACCTGTCCACAGACTCAGTGAATCAGTCAGACTCTAACCTCTACAAAATGGCCAAGAGCAAGGAGCTGTCTAAGGATGTCAGGGACAAGATCATACACCTGCACAAGGCTGGAATGGGCTACAAAACCATCAGTAAGACGCTGGGCGAGAAGGAGACAACTGTTGGTGCCATAGTAAGAAAATGGAAGAAGTACAAAATGACTGTCAATCGACAAAGATCTGGGGCTCCACGCAAAATCTCACCTCGTGGGGTATCCTTGATCATGAGGAAGGTTAGAAATCAGCCTACAACTACAAGGGGGGAACTTGTCAATGATCTCAAGGCAGCTGGGACCACTGTCACCACGAAAACCATTGGTAACACATTACGACATAACGGATTGCAATCCTGCAGTGCCCGCAAGGTCCCCCTGCTCCGGAAGGCACATGTGACGGCCCGTCTGAAGTTTGCCAGTGAACACCTGGATGATGCCGAGAGTGATTGGGAGAAGGTGCTGTGGTCAGATGAGACAAAAATTGAGCTCTTTGGCATGAACTCAACTCGCCGTGTTTGGAGGAAGAGAAATGCTGCCTATGACCCAAAGAACACCGTCCCCACTGTCAAGCATGGAGGTGGAAATGTTATGTTTTGGGGGTGTTTCTCTGCTAAGGGCACAGGACTACTTCACCGCATCAATGGGAGAATGGATGGGGCCATGTACCGTACAATTCTGAGTGACAACCTCCTTCCCTCCGCCAGGGCCTTAAAAATGGGTCGTGGCTGGGTCTTCCAGCACGACAATGACCCAAAACATACAGCCAAGGCAATAAAGGAGTGGCTCAGGAAGAAGCACATTAGGGTCATGGAGTGGCCTAGCCAGTCACCAGACCTTAATCCCATTGAAAACTTATGGAGGGAGCTGAAGCTGCGAGTTGCCAAGCGACAGCCCAGAACTCTTAATGATTTAGAGATGATCTGCAAAGAGGAGTGGACCAAAATTCCTCCTGACATGTGTGCAAACCTCATCATCAACTACAGAAGACGTCTGACCGCTGTGCTTGCCAACAAGGGTTTTGCCACCAAGTATTAGGTCTTGTTTGCCAGAGGGATCAAATACTTATTTCCCTCTGCAGAATGCAAATAAATTCATATACTTTCCAAAATGTGATTTTCCGGATTTAATTTGTGATGTGCTATCTCTCACTGTTACCAATAACCTACCCTTCAATTATGGGCTGCTCATGTCTTTGTCAGTGGGCAAACTTACAAAATCAGCAAGGGATCAAATACTTATTTCCCCCACTGTACCTTTTCCTTCAGTACCCACTTCCTATTATTTTAACATATACTAGTATATGTGACCTGGATTGGCCACTTTTGGAAACAGGTTATTGAGCTAGGGTCTGACCCAGTATGGTTGTTCTTATGTTTCTTTCAGACCTGTTGATAGAATACATCGTCAAAGTCTTTTATTAATTGCTTTTGTAACCTGCCTCTTACATAGATAAAATGAATAGCTTTCTAGCACTTAAAACAACATTGCTTTTTTGAAAGTCAATATTACATAAGTACATAAGCATTGTCATACTGGGACAGACTGGAGGTCCATCAAGCCCAGCATCATGTTTCCAACAGTGGCCAATCCAGGTCACAAGTACCCAAAACAGTACAATACATTTTATGTTGCTTATTCTAGAAATAAGCAATGGATTTTCCCCAAGTCCATTTTAATAATGGTCTATGGACTTTTCCTTTTGGAAACCATCCAAACCTTTAAGCGAACTGCTTTTACTACATTCTCTGGCAACAAATTCCAGAGTTTAGTTAGACGTTGAGTGAAGAAATATTTTCTCGGATTCGTTTTAAATTTACTACTTTCTAGCTTCATTGCGTGCCCCCTAGTGCTAGTATTTTTGGAAAGAGTAAACAAGCAATTCACGTCTACCCATTCCACTCCACTCATTATTTTATTGTCCCAGTATAAGTTATGCCAATTTAAGATATCGATGGGATTTTTGTATTTTCTTTCCTTATAATTTATACAAATTAGGAATATGATTGCAGTATTAAGGTGGATCAAATTGGTGGAGGGGTTGCACCAATTTAAAGAGGGCTTTGAATCAGGCGCGTAACAAGACCTCGGCGGGAGGGGGTTCCAGATCCCGAGGTGGGGGGCACATTTTAGCCCACCTCCCCCAGCCGCCGCCCCTCCCCTGCCACTTTTGGCCCCCGCCGCCGCTGCCAGGTACCTTTGCTGGCGGTGGTCCCCAACCACCACCAGTTGAAGTCTTCAGCGCCAGTCTCCGGCGCATTCGCTCATCTGTTTCTGTCAGTCCTATCTCCTGACATTCTGCATGCATGTCCTGTATGTAGCCCCATGCAGGACGTGCATGCAGAATGTCAGGACTAACAGAAACAGATCAGCAAACGCGCTGGAGGCCGGCGCTGAAAAAGACTTCAGCTGGCGGGGGTTGGGGACTCCTGCCAGCAAAGGTACCTGGCGGGGGAGGGTCAGCATCTGTGGCAGGGGCGGGGGTTGAAAGTAGAGGGGACCAGGGCTAAATCTGTGGGGGCCTATGCTCCCGTGGCCCCACCTAGCTATGCCCCTGCTTTGAATCAAATAGACTAAAAATTCTACAAGACACAAAATACACCTTGGAATCCTTATGAGTAGAAATTCCATGTGCAAAGGGAAAAGGCTAGTGATAGGAGAATACTATCATCCACCTGGCCAGAATGAATATACAGATTCAAAATGTTGGCAGAAATTAGGGAGGCTAACACAATAATAATGGATGAATTTAATTACTCCGATATTGACTGGATAAATGTAACACTGAGGCATGTTGGGGAGGTAAAGTTCCTAGATGAAATCAAGGGCTGTTTTATGGAGCAGTTGGTTCAGGAACCAACAAGATGGGGAGTATTTCAAGACCTAGTCCTTAGTGGAGTGCATGATCTGGTGCAGGAGGTGTAAGTCTGGGGCCACTTGATAACAGTGATCATAACATGACCAGATTTGAGTTAATAACTGGAGTAGGTACACATAGGAAATCCAATATATTAGCATTTAACTTTCAAACGGGAGACAGTAAAATGAGAATGGTAAAAAAAAAAAAATCGTAGAGATGCAGCTGCAAAGGTCAAAAACTTACATTAGGCATAGACATTGTTCAAAAATACCAGGCTGCGGTAAAAGGGAATGTCCACTGTGGCATCGGTGTGCACCAAGGCCCGCTTTTACCACAGCAGGTAAAAGGCATTTTGTTTTATTTTAAAGGAAATTGCTGCGCAGCAAGTTAATCACTTGCTCCATGGCCATTTCCCAGGGGGGAGCTCTTACCGCCACCTATTTAGGAGGCGGTAAGGTTTCCTGCACTAACCTGGCGGTAACTGGGCAGTACACAGCACAGCCTGATTACCGCTGGATAAGCCCCCTGCACAGAAAAGTTTTTAAAACTTGGCACAGAGGGGGCAGTCACTACCGCTGGGCTCCAGTGGTAGTGCCTGATTGGCATGCACCAACGCTATGGTAGCTGTACCACAGCATTGTAAAAGGGCCTCATAATGATCTGACCAGATCAGTGGATGCCAAGTAAGATAAAGAAGTATTGTGTGAAAAATTTGAAGAAAAAGGTGTAAGCCCTTTTTGATGGGTGGAGACTGATGGACTTAAATTAAAATTAGGAGAAGTAAAAAAAAAAAGAAGAAAGAAATGACCAGAGCCGAATTAAGGCATGGGCAAACTAGGCACGTGCCTTGGGCCCAAAAGGTGGGGGGTTTTGGGGGGAGGGGAGGGGCTGTCAGATGTGCTCAGGATTCAGGAGGCTAGGATTGCCGACTGTCTGGATATTTTCAGAATTCTAAACATTTGTAAATTACCTGTCTCAAACAGTTGCGTAGCCAAGGGTGGGCCTGGGTGGGCCCAGGCCCACCCACTTTGGGCTCAGGCCCACCCAGTAGCAGCACACCTATGATGTGGCTGGCAGAGATCCCCAAGCCCCATCAGCCGAAAACTCCCAACAACTGTTCCTCCTGTATACCTTGTAAATAGCAGATATTTGCCTTCAGCGAGCAGTGATTGTTACATACTGCTCACACCAGCCCCACAGCCTTCCCTCTGATGTATTCCTGCCTATGCGGAAACAGGAAGTTGCATCAGAGGGAAGGCTGTGGGGCCAACATGAGCAGTGTGTATTAGTTGCTGCTCGCTGAAAGTGAAAATCTGCTATTTAAAAGGTATACGGGGGAGGGGGGATGTTTGAGAGTCCATCTGGCATGCAGGCGAGAGAGGGAGAGACCAAATCATTTGTGGGACAAGGTGGAGTTCTTCTGCCCACCTATTTTGGGCCTAGGCCCACCCAAAATTGGGTGTCTGGCTACACCCCTGGTCTCAAAGCCAGAAGGATGGCTAAGTGTGTGACTATTTTTCAGAATTAGCCCGCTATTGCTCTCCAATATTCCCCCCCCCCCTCCAGTGCAGAAGATGTGGTAGAATCCATCCAATAGGAAGGCTTCTAGTCACAAGAAGGCGGGACCGGCTGAGCTGCAAGGGTTGCAAATGCAAAGCTGAGCTCTGTCCATCAAGGAGGTTAGATTGAGAACAGGAGATGACATGACGTCAAAAAGCCTTCCTTTCCTTCTCCTCCATGCAGCCGTCATCCATCATCCCCCGTTCACCCAAAATAAAGCAAGCAAATCTATGAAATGCTGTATCCATGTTGTCATTTTCTATTCTTGGTAGAACTTTTATTTGAGTTTATTTATATTTTTTAACATGCTGGCTTGTTCAGCATACGGATGTACACAGAGGAAGTATTGATTTCATCGATTAGAGTAGTAATTAGTTCTAAATTGTAAATCATTGTGTCATTTGGAGGGGCTGGTTATAGGGACGCCCTGTATTCATGCAGAGATGCTTTCATCTAGTAAAGGGCCACAAAAACAGACATCATGTTATGAGAATGAAGTGCTTAACAATAAGACATTTTATTTTTTGTTACATTTGTACCCCGCGCTTTCCCACTCATGGCAGGCTCAATGCGGCTTACATGGGGCAATGGAGGGTTAAGTGACTTGCCCAGAGTCACAAGGAGCTGCCTGTGCCTGAAGTGGGAATCGAACTGAGTTCCTCAGTTCCCCAGGACCAAAGTCCACCACCCTAACCACTAGGCCACTCCTTAAAAAAAAAATATATATATATATATTAGGTTGAAACCTGGGAGCATTTACATCTTTTTTTTTTTCCTGTGCCTACATCAAAAGGAAAAGATGGCATGTGGGAACTTGCTTCTTTTTTTTTTTTGTGGAATGCAGTGGCATATTATAAAAATGCACTTACCTTTTTTTTATTACTACTATTTCACAGGGGGATATTGAATAATGAGGGAAGGGCTTCCTTCATGCAGAAGTTCTGTCCAGAGTCAGTCTAAATGTGCCAACATTGTCCAGTCTTACTGCATGCTGGGACATAGTGATACGAATATGTACTGAGAATATTCATTTTCTTCATAGGAGACTACCTTGAAACAGCGTTTTGTAACGAGAAACATGGATCTGTGTCGGTTGACATCTGGTCTCCAGTACTATGAATGCAATGAAAGCTAAGCTGCTAAATTGAAAGTTAAAAGCTAAGTGTTGTAAAGTGGATCCTCTTTTCTCAGCGGTTGCAGCTCTCCCCAACCTGAAGAACACCTTCCAGTACTGCTCCTGTTTTTCCTCAGAACAAGGAAGCTTTTTATTGCCTAGGAGGGCTTCCCTCCTTCCCTCAGTTGTGGCACCAAAACACAAAACAAAGCACAGTTATCGTTCACCTTTCTCAAGCCGGTCAGTTTCCCAGTCCCGGCTTCCACAGCTGCTGCATCTCCCTCCCTCCTGGGGGGGAAGAGTAGCAGCACATAAAAAAAAGAAACCAAATGCCCTGTTCAGGGTAGCGGGTTTTTCCAAAACCCAGTTCACTTTTAGTCAAGCTTTACAAAACACCGCTCAGTTCAGCTAGGCTTTCAAAACACAGTTCAATTTTAGGCCAAGCTTTCCAAAACACAGCTCAGTTTAGCCAGGCTTTCAAAACACAGTTCAGTTCTAGCCAAGCTTCAAAAACATAGCTCAGTCCAGCTAGGCTTTCAAAAAACCACAGTTCAATTTTAGGCCAAGCTTTCAAAAACACAGCTCAGTTTAGCCAGGCTTTCAAAACACAGTTCAGTCCTAGCCAAGCTTCAAAATACAGTTCAGTTCTAGCCCAGCTTTCCAAAACACAGCGCAATTTAGCCAGGCTTTCAAAACACAGTTCAGTTCTAGCCAAGCTTTCAAAAATACAGCTCAGTTTAGCCAGGCTTTCAAAACACAGTGGCTCTGCGCGGGCTCAAAGCCTAGGGTCCCACCCTCTTGGTCAGTCATACTCCTACCTGACCTCCTCCCGCTTGACCCGTCTTGGCCCCGCTACTTCCTTGGCTTTCGCTGAGCCAGAGCTGAAAAGTCCATCGGCTCTTCCAGGGTGTTCTCCGGTTCAGTCAACTCCATAGGACACGGCTCACTCTCTGCCTCTCTCTCCTCAGAAGCCCAATCCATATTCTCCTCGCCCCGCCCTTCCCCCAGCTGCTCACCCTTTCTTTCATTAAAGCTCTTTGGTGGCTCTTCTTTCTCCACCCACCTGTTCCACCACCTCTTCCACCAGGTTGGAGAATCAGCCTTATTCCTTCCCCTGCGGCCCTCCTCTGGAGACTCCTGGGAATGCACATAGTTTCTCTTATCCCCGGTCTCCCTTGGGGCATGCTGGGAGTTGTAGTTCTTTATTTCTAGTTTTTTCCTGGGGAATGCCTGCCTATAACGGGGGTATTCTGGCCTATCCCAGGGTTCCTTTGGGGCCTGTCCTACATACTCTTTACAGTGTGTAATAAGTTAAATAATATAAATACTAAAAATGAAAAAAATTGGAGAAAATATATCTAAGGATTGATGAGGATTGCGTTACGCCCCTTTCAGATATATGCTAGGCCAGTGATGGCGAACCTATGGCACGCATGCCAGAGAGGGCACGCAGAGCCCTCTCTGTTGGCACGCGCGCCGTCGCCTCAGCCACTTCCAGCCCCCCTCCGAATGTCATACCTGCATCAGGCCGGCCGGCCGACCTCCCTCCCTTCCACCCAGCACCAGGCTGCCCGCCCCTCCCTCCCTCCCTTTAAGCACCAGGGCCCCCCCTCCGAAATTTAAAGATCATACCTGCTCGGGGTTAAGGCGTCAGCAGCGGCAGTGAAAAGCGCTGGCTCTGCGTGCCTTCAGCCTTCCCTTCCTTCTGTCTCTCAAGTGCTGGTCCCGCCCTCATTTCCTGTTTCCGCAAGGGCGGGACCAGCGCTTAAGAGACAGAATGAAGGGAAGGCTGAAGGCGCGCCCAGCCAGCGCTTTTCACTGCTGCTGCCGACGCCTTAACCCCAAGCAGGTATATGTGTTGATTTCCTTCCCTCAATCTAAACACATCCACAGAACACTTCCTTTTCTTGTGGCTAAAAATGCACGTGCTTTGGGGGAACACCCGGAACAGTTGTTGTCAGCGTTATTAAGAAACAGAAAGTTCCCACCAGAGGCCCAGGAAAGTAATGGGACACTTCACTGGTTACAAATTGCAGTTGCTATCACAGATCTTTCTCTGCCAAAAGATGTGTAGAGCAGCAAAGAGAAGAAACATGGGCGAAATAAATACCCTACAGAAAAAAAGGGTCAGGAAAGAAAAAAGCGAGAAAATAACTTATTACAAAATAATTGCTTTTTTTGCCGCTTCTCCTAAAGCTGTTTTTATTTGGAACCTGGGTGATGGGCAGAGCTTGGGGTATAATTTATAGAAGCCATGCTCAGCCCTTTCCTAATTAGGCCTGTGCTCCTTGGGTGTCCTGCCCACAAGGAGGAACTGAGTAGAGAATAGCAGATGTGCCCATGAGTCTACCTGCTGAGTGGAAGGAACCCAGGGCAGCCTTCAGCGATCAGCTCACGCTGCTTGTCAGCAAGTGCCACTGAGAGAAAAAAAAACAACAACAAAAAATACAGTAACAGCAAAACACTGATCTATCAGAGCACACTGTCATCAAAAGATTTGTGAAGTTAAAAAGAAAAAAGAATTCTGACAGAAAAATAAAATCACCAGACAACAAAGGTAGAAAAAAATCATTTTATTTTCATTTTAGTGTTTGGAGTATGTCCAATTTGAGAATTTACATCTGCTGTCTTATTTTGCACTGGGTATAATGGAGCTGTAACAGCTTACAGAAATGATTTATAATGAAAAAAAATCATGTTATTTTTTTCTCCTATACTAGTATAATATTTTCAATGATGACTGTTTATATGCGCCATGGCTGGTGTAAGGGGTGTGGCTATCATAAGGGTGGAGTCATATGTGGTGACCCCGCCCATAATGAGTACCAGCACCTGTTGGCACTTTGCGATAAATAATTAGATTTTGGGTTGCTGTTTGGGCACTCGGTCTCTGAAAGGTTCGACATCACTGTGCTAGGCTCATTTAGCCTTATTAGGGGAAGGTGCGCTGATCTGATAGATCCTTTAAGAACACTATGGTTTCTGAATTCAGTGGACTGTTTTTTGAAAGAGTATATTGATGGAATAATAGATTGAAGTAGAGCATTTATTTAAGAGGTTGATTGTGAGCTCCCTTCTACATAAATAACTTGGTGCTTATTGATTACTAGTAAAAAAAGGCCCGTTTCTGACACAAATGAAACGGGCGCTAGCAAGGTTTTCCTCGGAGTGTGTATGTTTGAGAGAGTGTATGTGAGAGTGACTGTGTGTGTGTGTGTGAGAGAGAGTGAATTTGCGAGTGTGTGTGTGGGTGAGAGAGAGAGAGTGAGTCTGGGTGCGTGTGTGTGTGTGAGAACGAGAGTGTGTGCAAGTGCGTTTGTGAGACACAGTGTGAGAGAGAGAGAGTGTGTGTTTCACACAGATACAGTGTGTGCGAGAGAGTGTGTGTGAGACACAGACTCTCTGTGAGACTGAGTGTATGAGACCAAGAGAGTGTGTGAGTGACTGTGTGACACATAGTGAATGTGATATAGTGTGAGACACAGAGTGTGTGAGAGAGAGAAAGACATTGACTGTGAGAGAGAGAGAGAGAGAGAGAGAGTGTGTGTGTGTGTGTGTGACAGAGATACCTCCCCCCCCCCCTCTCTGGTGTCAGGCCCCCCCTCTCTCTCTGGTATCTGAACGTTAACTGTGCAGGATGCTGAGCTCTGGCTGTGCTTCAAGGAACTGACCAATCCTATTTAATAGAATGCACCTCCAACATTCTGAAGCCGAGAAACCTCGTGTGGCTGGTCACTTCTGCTTGTGACAAACCCGGAAGTACGTGATGTCAATTCAGGAGATGGATACAGAGAGCAGGAATGTCTCAGCTTCAGAATTTTGGAGGTGCGTTTTATTATATAGGATTTGAACATTGTCCAGTTCAGCACACTATTAGCCACCAAGTTCATACAGAATTAATTATGTTCAATGGAAAATAAATTTGTTGGCTCAGGCTGCTTGCTAAGCGAATATACCATCACTGCTTCAATATTGCTATTAAGGGCATTTGCTTTAAGCTTTGTTTTAATTTGTTTTTCCAGTCCTTACATGCACATGTTTTTGCTTTTTAAACCCAAAGGTGAATCCTACGGGGTGGTTGAACAACTGTGTTGTTTCTGACTTTACTTGTTTTGAACTGCTTTGGGTCCTACTGATCTGTATATCTGCTGTCTAGAATTTTGGAAGATGTAAATGAGAAAATGAAAACCAAGTTTTGGATGTACTCTTGTAGAAGTTGTTGTTTACTTTTGCAATGTGTGTATGGATGCCTGTTCTGGTGTGTGCACGTGATAATGTTTGAATAACCATCTATACTTATGGCTATGATTTCTGAACATGCAACGTCATTAAAGGACAGAGTTTTAAATGCCCAGTTGGGTATATATGCTAATCTCATTTGTTAAATGTTTCAGACCTATCCATTGATTTGCTCCCATGATGTTACTGAATTCTATTATTCTGTCTCACTGTATTTTCAAATGTAAGCCACATTGAACCCGAATTTGCTTCGGATAATGTGGGATATAAATGTAAAAAAACAACAACCCTTTATTCTCCACCTTTTAAGACACAGCCTATCCAGCTGGATGGTGATGGTACAAGGAAAGCTAGTTTGGTCCAGTGAAGACTAACTCAAAATAACCTGTTCCTTAGCTGTGGTTATGTTCCACTAAATTATTAACTGGCTTTCTTGAAAGGATTATTTAACTTTAGATGCATGACTAGGAACAAAAGCATATACTTATTTATTCAATATCACAACTCCTCACGTTCAGCCTCAAAACAACCTTTTAGTGTGGATAGTGTTCACAATGATCTCCTTTTATTATCAACCAGATAGAAGAGCTAAGCATTTTCAGGTTTGGCACAGTATAAGTCATCACAAAATATAAGAAAACCAAAGGACTGCAGTAAGGGCTTATAGCCCATTTAGTTATGTTTAAACAAAAGAGATCTGCATGAAACAAAATATTTATTTTCATTTTGACTTATAAAACCACTTATCCCTGAAACATGCTCAAAACAGAATAATCCATTTGTGTATCTGAAATGTAAATTTCTACAAAACAGCTGATGAGAAGATGTGATTCCATGTGCCTCTATGAAAGGATAGTTTAATTTTATTTCTATTTAATTTCAATATATTCCATTATAACATCAGGCTTCCCAAGGCAGATTACAACAGTTAAGATGAACCCACCGGGAAACAGGATATCCTCACCAAAATTTGGCCATCTGTATTGTATAGAACAGTGTAGAAAAATGAACATAAAATTATAACTGCAGTTTCTACCAGCTACATTAATTTTTAAGCTCTTTTAGTGATACTAAATTTTTATTTCATGATATTTATTTTTACATAAGGGAAGCTTTCAAATAAATGCTCACTCACATACCATTATTACTATCATACTCACAACTAGGCGCTGCACTTTTTACCTTCTACTTCTGGAGAGGTGAAATTATGGTAGGGGGATGGGGTTCCTGGTAGGGGAGCCCACAAATAAGTTCACCTAGGGCAGTATTTCCCAAGTCCAGTCCTGGAGTACCCTTGCCAGTCAGGTTTTCAGGATATCCACAATGAAAATGCATGAACTTGATTTGCATACACTGCCTCTATTATATGCAAATCTCTTTCATGCATATTCATTGTGGATATCTTGAAAACCTGACTGGCAAGGGGTACTCCAGGACCACTTGGGAAACACTGGCCTAGGGCCCAATATAATGTTAATCCTGCCCTGAAAATGACTTGTGTTAACATCATGTAGATTCTCCAGATGTAAATTAAGATCTCCCATAACAGCTGCATGTCACAATGTGGAGTTACTACTCCTCTGCTCTAGGCTCACCTTTCACATTTATAAATGTTGTTAAACTCTCCTTTTTTGCCATGAGCTTGCAATGAGCACAAATAAATACAACTCAAAGAGCTAAACAGGTATGAGAGTAAAATGTTCTGACTATCTGTCAATGGATAACTTGTGCATTGAGAAACTGGTGCTGAGCTAGCTGCAGTCAGCAGACTATAACAATTGCCACATCTTATACTTTAAACTCTCAGGGGGTAGGTAATCAAAGTGATTTAAGCAGCCAGGAGAGGCTCCTGACCGTTTTTAAATTGCTTGTGCTTGTTACTACTGAAAAAAAGGTGTGAGCAAAAAATAATAATAATAATTGTACGCCGGTAGGCCCTCCCACACCTTTGTATAAGGGCTCCTGCGGGACTGATGTGAGGAAATTTGAACAAAAGTAGATTTGAAATTTATAAAGCGATAAAAACTAAGGGGCCCTTTTAAAAAGGTGTGTTAGGTACCTAAATGAGACTACTGCCAGGACAGATTGTACAGCTCCCAGTACAAGATGGAAATTGCAGTGTTCCAGCTGAGTAAGTGTGGGGGATGTAAAATATGTGAAAAATACCAGGTAGTGCGAGTGAAGGCTCTTGGCAACAGATTCTAATAAACTGGAGGAAAAAAAAAGGAGCCTGCGAGAATTGCTGGGCCAATGTCTCCTCTCACGTCCCCCTCCCCTCAAAAATAACTTAGAGCCCCTGGGAACAAGTTCATGTGATAATTTATCTCTCAGATAAGGTTGGAGCTGAGGGTAACCCCAGAGGCGGGAACAAAACAATTTTAGTTGTGTCTGTGGCATAATGGACAATCTCCTTAAAATGCTCTCCTCAAACAAGCAGACCAGTAAAGGGTCCACTGATGGCATTATGTAGGGGTCCTTTTAGGAAGCTACGGTAAGCACTAATGCTACTATCACTTCTATAGCGCTACAAGGCATACGCAGTGCTGTACACCATAGACATAAAGACAGTCCCTGCTCAAAGAGCTTACAATCTAAATGCGTGCTTACTGCAGCAAAAAAGAGCTTACCGTGGGGTGCTCTCAGATGTCCCACAGTAATTTCTGCAAGTGCGTTTGCTATCCATTTGCAAAAAAATACCCCCCCCCCCATTTACTAAGCCACATAGCAATGCCAACACATTGCTGTGTTGGCATTACTGCACCTACAGCCACTAGTGCAGATTAGTAAATGGGGGGGGGGGGATGTATTTTTTAGCACTTGGGGCACATGGGGGGGGGGTGAAGAGTAGGCATGTTTTGCACTAATCGGTTAGCACAGCTACATTGCTGCGCATTAATCAATTACTGTACACCACCTTGAGTGAATTCCTTCAAAAAAGGCAGAACATAAATCCTAATAAATAAATAAATAAAGAATGTGTGGTGAGCACATGAGCTCTTACCACCTGCAAAATAAGTGTAGATAAGTGCTTACGCACTAATGGGAATCCTAGCACATGACCATCAATACAAAAACTGTCCATTTTATTCAGCAGTCAAAAAGGCCTTAGCATGTGGGAATGACTTGCGTAAGCACGCGCTAAGGCCATTTTTTACCGCAGCTTATTAAAGGGCCCCTAAAATAGAATCAGTGATCTATACTGACACACTAAGGTCACTTGATATAGATAACTAAGGGATACTGGTATTAGTTCTAGAAGAATATCCTTTTATTTAATCATCCCCCAAAAGTAATACAGTTATGAAAATAGTCTATAAAAATAAAGGTTGTTGCAAAAAGTATCAAAAGTGTACAAAGAAAGCAAATCCTTGGTCTGCTCTGCAGTGTGCTCTCTCCTTACTCCTTCATTTGTATGCTCCTTTACTGAGTGAAGGGTGTTGTACCAATCATATTCGACAGGTTTAAAAAAAAATATTTAAGGCAGGGGCATAGCCAGACAACAAATTTTGGGTGAGCCTAGGCAAGAAGTGGGTGGGCACCAAGTGTTCTCCCCCCCTCCCAACTACCACCAAAAAAAATATTTCAGCTGGCGGGAAAATGCTTCTTTCCACCTTGGCAGTATGCAGCAGGCATGTGCTGAAAACTGAGTGTGTGCAGGTGCCAGTATCATGGAGAGTAGCGTTTTTGTTACCATCCGGGGGAAGTCTTCAGCTGGCCGAACTTCAGATCCCCATCAGCTATCGCTAAATGTGTGCTACTGTTGGGTGGGCCTGAGCACTAAATGAGTGGGTCCAGGCCCACCCGTGGCTACGCTACTGATTTAAGGAATCCTTTTACAAAGCTGCGCTAAAGCGTGCCCTTATGCAGGTCTTTTCTGAATGCTAAGCCCATTTTTACTGCAGCCATAACAATGGCTTTTTTTTTTTTCATTTTTTTGTATTAATGGCCATGTGCTAATGTTAAATAGGCAATTGGTTGATTTGATGATATATTTTCTGTAGGTCTTGATAGCACTTAGTCCCCTGAAGAAGCTCACTGGGAAAGGGAAATGGAGAGCCCTGTTGGGTGTATGAACTTTAAGCTAAGTGCTGGTTATTCAAGTAAAGATGAATTTTTAAATCATGTCAGTGATATAAACCTAAGGGTGCATGAACAGTAAGCTAAGTGCTGGTATTCAAGTCAAGATGTGCATTTAAATATGTTAATGATATCTATCTAAGAAAAGAAAAAAGAATTAAAATAAATCAATCAAATGATAAGAAAATTATATTGGTTAAGAGTGGAGCACAGGAGGTTTTTGACCAATTATATGATCAGAGTCCAATATGAGCTGGCAATACGTTTTCACGCTTGCCGCCTAGCGAGGACATTTGAGGTCTTTTCCTCCTTTCCAGCAATAAGGGTAAACAAGGCACTATTTGGTCACTGAGGGCCACTGCCTAGTGGTTAGGGTGGTGGACCTTGGTCCTGAGGAACTGAGTTTGATTCCCACTTCAGGCACAGGCAGCTCCTTATGACTCTGGGCAAGTCACTTAACCCTCCATTGCTCCAGGTACAAATAAGTACCTGTATACAATATGTAAGCCACATTCAGCCTGCCATGAGTGGGAAAGTGTGGGGTACAAATGTAATAAAAAAATAAGTGGTCTCTCAGCTCATTATTGAGCCATTAATGTGCAGCCATTTTTTTACATTTAACGTGTGAGCACTTACCGCCCCCCATTTTGTAGGTGATAAGTGCTCATGTAGTATCCGTGTACTAACCACTTAAAGGCAGATGATCAAAAGCCCCGTGCTGTTCCAAACAGCGCTCTAAACTAGCGCTGGAACAGCGCAGGGCTTTACCACACTGATGATCAGAGATAATGCATGCAGATTTAAGCAGCGCAATTATCCTTGATCATGGGGTAGAAGTGCGGGCGAATTGTGCCAAGCATGGTTAGCCCACACAAATTTCAGGATTACTGTGTGATGCTGTAGTGCATCTTGTGGTACTCCATTTTGTGCTGTTTTAAGTGCATGTTAGCACCTAACACAAGTCAGTAAAAAGGTCCCTAAGTTTTCAGTCCTTTATTCCCCTTTCACATTCTGCTCCTTTAGTGCTATTTCAGTGTTCCAAGTATTTCCTTCTCTCATCGCTTTGACTTATGACTTTATTCAAGTGTTCTCCATAGGACTAGGCAGGACAGGATTCACCCTCCACTCTCCTAAAGATCTCCAGCACTGACTGGATCCACCACTCTTTCGCATCAATTCTTTCCCCATTAGGACTGTAGCCTAACAGCAAGTTCACATTGTTTCTTTCTCTGAGGACAGGATCAGATCTCCCAATTGATTTCTTCCTTCTCTGTATGGAAGCGGTATAGCCAGACAGCCGAGTTTGAGTAGATCTGAGCCTAAAAATGGATGGGAACAAAATTTTCTCTGTGCCCCTGCCCTTTCCCCACTCTCCACCCCTCCTCTTGCCACCTTCTACTCAAAATATAAATATTTTATCTGATGAGAATCCCCAAGCCTCAGCAGCTAAAAGCTTCCTCTGAAGGCAGCCAGAACTCCCATTTACTAAGCTCAGCAGGCAGCAACCAAATATTTCAAGCAATTTATTGGGAATTTTATTTAGCTATATCCTCCTCAGTCTACTCATGCTCTAAAAGAATCTTCGCTGAAGAAATGCATGTAAGTTAATTATATATGCCAGTAATTTTCTTATTTTCTATGCCAATGCTGAAGGGCCCTTCAGTGCTAGTCTTCAAGAACCATACACAATTCTGGTTTTCAGGGTAATAAAGCATACAAATCAATTTATTGGATCAAATGCATGCAAATATATTGAATTAATATGCATCCTAGTTGTCATTTAAAAAATAGATGAACTAGGGAGAAATGTATTCTGTGTCAGATCTTAAATAACCTTCATAATATACAATTTTTATTTTTTTATTTCTCATTTTGAAAATTTTTCAAAAGGACATAATGCATCAGATAAAAGTGAAAGAAAGCTATAAGTCCTCTTATAGCACCCAACTATTCAGGTCAAAGCTTATGTTATAACATCAATCATTTCTCAAGAAGTCCCTATATTTTAACTGTCTTTTATTCAATAGCAAAGTATAAAAATGTCATCAGCAATATCAATAGACCCAGTAAAGCAAATACTTATCTTTAGTTGTGCCGTCTGCACCATGTGCTAGCAACCACAAAATTAATCACCCAACGCCCACTCAAAATGATGGCATTTTGGTCAATAGAAGACCTGCATTTGGGGTTATAAGCAAGCAGTCACCAAATATGCACAGTCGCTAAAGAGCGACAACCGGCAAAAAATTCTATTTCCACAAGTGTAGGCATCCTATACTTGAGGAAAGAGCATTTTTTGCCGGTTGTCGCTCTTTAGCGACTGTGCATATTTGGCGACTGATTGCTTATAACCCCAGATGCAGGTCTTCTATTGACTGAAATGCAATCAATTTGAGTAGGCATCCTACACTTGAGAAAAGAGTATTTTTTGCCGGTTGTCACTCATTAGTGACTGTGCATATTTGGTGACTACTTGCTTATAACCCCAGACCGAAACGCAATCATTTTGAGTGGACGTCCTACACTTGAGGAAAGAACATTTTTTGCCAGTTGTTGGTCTTTAGCAACTGTGCATATTTGGTGACTGCTTGCTTATAACCCCGGATGCAGGTCTTCTATTGACTGAAACACCATCATTTTGAGTGGGCATCGGGAGATTCATTTTGCAGTTGCTAGCACATGGTGCAGATGGCACAACTAAAGATAAGTGGTCGCGTTATTGGCTCTTTTGACATTGTTGATGACATTTTTATACTTTGCTATTGAATAACAGACAGTAAGTTAAATTTTATTTATTATTTATTTATTTATTTTACAGCACTTATACCCCACAATTTCCCACCGCTGGCAGGCTCAATGTGGCTTACAAATTTTTAAGTTACAAACAAGCGAGTACAATAAATGGAAAGGGATAAGTTGGGTGGAAAGTTAAAGGGATAGGAAAGAAGTAGATTAGTCCACAAGATCACTAGATGGGTCGAAGTCCAGGAGTCATTGAGCCAAGACTGGTTCTTTAGGATAAGCTTGCCCAAATAAGTGGGTCTTGAGAGACTTTCTGAAAGTTAGATGATCTTGAACCGTTTTTATTGATTTAGGTAATGCATTCCACAAACAAGTACTGACATAAGAAAAGGTGGAAGCATATGTGGTTTTATATTTGAGTCCAGGACACGCAGGGTAGTGGAGGTTTAAGTAGGAATGAGCAGTTCTGAGTGAATTTCTTGGTGGTAGATTGACAAGGGCATCCATATAAGCTGGGGCTGCTCCATAGAGGATCTTATGGACTAGGGCACAAATTTTTTAAGTTATACGCTCCCTTACCGGTAGCCAGTGCAGCTTCTCACGAAGTGGTCTGGAACAGGTGAACTTTGACGCTCCATAGATAAGTCGAGCCGCTGTGTTTTGGGCAGTTTGTAACTATTTGAGAAGCATGCCTGTGCACCCTGCGTATATGCCATTGCAGTAATCAAGGGATTTCTTGGCAAATGATTGATGTTATAACATTAGCTTTGACCTGAAATAGCTGGGTGCTATAAGAGGTCTTATAGCTTTCTTTCACTTATATCTGATGCCATTATGTCCTTTTGAAAAATTGAAAAGTTGAAAAATGAGAAATTAAAAAAAATGCACATTATGAAGGTTCTTTAGGATCTGCCATGGAATACATTTCTTCCTATTTCTTCTGTTGATTTTTGTGTCAGTCAGGGGTGTGTATTTTCTACCTCCTTTATTTTCCCCATTTCCTAGGTGCATGAAAAAAACAGACGCCAAAGGACTGGAATTAAAAGAGCCCAGCCTTATTACGTCTTACCAAGGATTTGTTCTTCTTATTTTGAGCTCAGCAGGAGGGTGTTGGACTGAGTAGGAGAGGCACCTTGCTGCATGGATCAAGCAGAGAAATTCCTTCAGGTGATGTCCTGGGCAATTTAGCACTTTTGGCCCTATTTATTGTCGCGTTAGCGTCTTTAAGAGCATTAACCATGTACATGTCTACAATATCCCTATAGGCGCCTACACGGTTAACATGCACACTAATTGTAGGCGTGTTAAAAATGCTAATGCGCCTTAGTAAACAGGGACCTTTGTGATGAATAAGGCCATAGATTCTCTTTTTGCAGAAGGAAGAATGTTACATCTTCTCCTGTGCAATACACTGAATAGACACTAGGGGGCAGCAAAAGAATGTCTATGATTTCTGTGGCATCCTCATAAACTATTCATTGTTGTGCACTATGAATTCCCATTGCAGTATTCCTTCGGTCTTCTTGTTGTGCACAGTTCATCTTTAGAGAATACTACTGCTGTTTCTAATAGTTGCTAGGGAAGATAATAAATGAATATGTATAATTACTACTTGCTGAAGGACTTTGGTCTTTATTTCACAAAACATAGCATATTTTTGTGTTTTTCTAGTGATGAATTTAAATTATTTAGCATGCAGTTTCAAAAAGGATAGAACATTTCATGTTGCATACTGTACTTATTAGGCATGTTCAATGTGTTAACTATACCATTTTTAATCTAGTTTTCTACAGGGAATTTGGCCTTATAAAATTGTTACGTCTATGTGCTTCTTCCCCTAATAGATTTTTTTTTCATCCAGTTTCATTCAGATTTCTGCCATAGATCATAGTGTTCTGTGATCCCTGACTCATACTGTGCTTTTGACACCCATAGCACTTAGATTCCTGTTCCTTTTCCATTCGTATAGGAAAGGAAGCTAGTTCAGTTAAATTCAGTTAAGATTTATTTAATTTACTGTATACTGTGAAGTCATAAAGCACTGTGAACGTTTAGTACAGGATTTCCACAATGAATATGAATAAGACCTATTTACGTACTATGAAGGCAACGCATGCAAATAGATCTTATGCATATTTATTGGGGAAATCCTGAAAACCTGACTGGGATGCAGCCCTTGAGGACCAACATTGAGCACCCTTGCCTTAGTGTCTATAGGTCCTTGACCACATACTCTGACATATGGCAACAGGCCATGCAGTTTCCTTGTTGCTAGGCCAGCGCACATTGTAAATTCATCAATCATTTTTAAAGCTGCTCTGTCCTTGGTTAGTACCTATAGCTTAGATTTCTACAACTAAGCTTTCGGGACCTTTAACATTATTATGCTTGTGTGTCTGTGTGCCCCTCCCTAATTTATTTATTTATTACATTTGTATCCCGTGCTTTCCCACTCATCGCAGGCTCAATGCGGCTTACATAGTAACAAGAGAATACAATCTGTAGTATCTGAATCAACAAAGGAGGTATGTGGTAGGACAAATGAACAAGGTAAATGGGATAAAAGAGGTATGCGAGAAAGGATAGGGATAGGTAAGGAAGTGGAGTGATGAAGAAGAGGTAGGGGAACAGCATGGAGGGTAAGAAGATTGGTAGGAGGTAATTTCTGAGCCATTGTTGTTAATGATTAGATGAACTGGTAAATGGATGGGTTGCTTATGTTTGCTTATGGTAGGTCAAGTCATTTGGGTAAATCTGTTTGAACAGATGGGTTTTCAATAGTTTCCTAAAGGGAAGGTATTCACTAGTTGATCGAATGTATCTGGGTAGAGCATTCCAGAGTTGGGATCCTAGGTAGGGGAAGTTAGATGCATGATACATATGTTTTATACTTTAGTCCTTTGCAATTGGGAAGGTGCAGGCTAATAGCTATTCAACTGTTTATCCAATTTCATTATAATTCTTGCCACAGTAAAATACCTAATAATTCCTGGCTCACAGTTTTGTATGTCCAAACACTACTACTACTACTACTTACCATTTCTATAGTGCTACTAGACGTACGCAGAGCTGTACACTTGAACATGTAAGAGACAGTCCCTGCTCGACAGAGTTTACAATCTAATCAGGACAGACAAACAGGACAAATAAGGGATAAGAAAATTACTTAGGGTGGGAATGATGAAACAGACATGGGTACTGAACAAGTGAATAGGGGTTAGAAGTTAAAAGCAGCCTCAAAAAGGTGGACTTTTAGCCTAGATTTGAAGATGGCCAAAGGTGGAGCTTGTTATACTGACTCAGGAAGTCTATTCCAGGTGTATGGTGCAGCAAGATAAAAGGAACTGAGTCTGCAGTTGGCAATGGAGGAGAAAGGTACAGACAAGAGAGATTTACCCAATGAATGGAGTTCCCGGGGAGGAGTATATGGAGAGATGAGTGGAGAGATACTGAAGAGCTGTGGAGTGAATGCACTTGTACGTCAATAAGAGGGTTTGAACTTTATGCAGAAACGGATAGGGAACCAATGAAGTGACTTTTGTAGAGGGCTAAATGAGCATAGCGACATTGGCAGAATTCAAGTTGTGCAGCAGAAGTTTGAACAGAGCTGCTGTTTGTCTTTAAGTTTCTTATAGCATAACCTTAGCAACAGGGTGCAACTTTGAACCTTTATGTGATGACCAGGTTTTCTCCATCTTAAGAACTTTGAGTTCTCTTTCTTCTGTGACCCCATCTGCTCCCATCCCAACATATAGGAAAGTGCAAAGTTCTGTTGAAACACCATATTTGTCAAGCAAAACAATATAATAACAATAATAAATCTAACAGAAAAAACTTCCACCTTCAAAGCTTGCGTAGCATAGCTGTTGTATGTTACTTATCTGCCCTGTGAATGTGAGGTCTGTGGAAAAAAAAATTATCATCTATGTGAATATATAAAAATTCTGTATAATAGAAATTATAGATAATTATAATTTTGTTCTGCCAGCTCAAATCTATTGCAGTTGCATATGTAATTATCAGGACCTTGGAAAAAGATTTCAGTTTAGAATGCTAGCATTCGTTAAATTGTGGGGAAAAGTCTAGATTCTTTGCAAGTTGTAATACCCTTTGTTGGACCAAGCTATGAATTATCCAAATAGATTTATCTACAACTCGACTGATTTTTGTGCTATCTGCAAATAAATATATTGTTTCTTTATGTCCCTCTGCCATGTTGCAAATAAAGATATAGAAAAACATTGGTCCTAGGATTGAACTTGGAGGCACCCTACTCTTCACTCTACTTTTTCCAGTATGCACACCTTTTACCACCACTCTCTTGGGGCAATTCTATAAAAGGTGTGAGACCCTGGTTGAGCAGTTTGGGGGGTCTCTGGGAATAACTCCATCACATAAGGGATATCAATCAGCAAATAAGTGTGTTATTTATTTATATTTGGACCTGTTGCTCCACAGGCAAAGTAAAGTTTCTTCAGGTGTGGTCCTAGCCAGACCTCAGCGCACAGCTCAAAATCCTGAATAACAATTGGCTTACCTCAGCCAGGTCACAGCAACTAGAAGCATTCAAACAAATGCTGGGCCACATTACCTTCCCTGGGCTTCTGTCTTGGGGTCCTCTCTCTGTGCTCTCTCTGTGAAGCATCTGTACTGGGGCTTGTCTCTGCTCCTGAGACCTCTGTGTCGGGGCCTGTCTGTTCTCAGCTGCAGGAGGGCTTTTACCTTTCACTCCCTGTTAAGTCCCGCCCTCCTGACCAGCCAGCCCAACATTCTTCTGCTCATTTGCCTCTGCAGTTCAGTCTCTGACATGGCAGGTTTAGTGCCCCCTGCCGTGCAGCAACTGAACTGCAACCTCAGAGTGAGAGAGAGTTTCTGGGCATGCCTAGCCCTATGGCCCTCACTCTCTCATGAGGGTGCTAAAAGTTAGATGATCAAAATCTAAGCTAGTATTCTATAATAGCAAATTTGTGTGACTAATGTATTATAGAACAATAGCATGTCAGCAATTGGGCACCTAAATTTAAGTGCTACCACTTACACTTTATATGATAGAATTGATTTCCTTACTGTGTAGTTCAATTACAAGAACTCAATGACTTCTGCAATTTCCATCTGTTAGTAAATTCATATCAGTCAAACATTCATCTTGTTCTATCCATTGTCAAATGCCCAAACTGTGGAATTCTTTATCATCATTTTTACGACACTTCAACATTACAGTTCGTTTAGAAAATTATTGAAAGCTTTTCTTTATGAGCATGAAGATGTTTAGAGATAAATGGAAGTAACTTTAGATAGTTATCCAGCTCATTTTTGAAAGTGATCGCCAGCCATTTTCCGACATAAATCGGGAGATGGCCGGCGATCTCGGAAAAGTGGCCAAATCGGTATAATTGAAAGACGCTTTTTTGCCAACATCGCCACTTTCCCGTCACGTTGCCGGCCAAAGTTCAAAGGGGTGTGTTGGCGGCGAAGCGAAGGTGGGACATGGGCAGGCATGGGCGTGGCTACCAGATGGCCGGCTTTCGGCGATAATGGGAAAAAAATGGCGATAAGCAGTATATTGCCGGGTTTACTTGGTCCTTTTATTTTCACGACCAAGCCTCAAAAAGGTGCCCCAAATGACCAGATGACCACTGGAGGGAATGGGGGATGACCTCCTCATACTCCCCCAGTGGTCACCAACTCCCTCCCATACTAAAAAAATAAAACTAAAAACCTTTTTTGCCAGCCTGTATGCCAGCCTCAAATGCCGTACCCACCTCCATGACAGCAGAATGTGTTGTATCCTCCAACAGCCCTTCCCTGGTTGCGATGTGGCTCTTGGGTGAATGTGACACCTTTTCTGTTAGGTGCCCTGCAGAGTCACATCAGCAGTGCATTGTGGTGGGTGTAGGGTATTGGGTTCTACTCCCATGGTGCTTTTCCCCCCTGCTAACTGGGTTCAGAGTGTGTCCAGTTTTGTTTCCATTAGTCCATGAGGTAGTGGCCATTTTGTAAGCCAGTTTTAGATCCCTTTCATGTGTCACCCACATTAGTGAATGTTATTACCTTGAATGTGGCTGAAAGAGGGCATTCTACACCATTCTGCCAGCTCTGACCTACTGCTAATCTCAGTACCAGGGAGACTCTTTGCCAGTGGGGCACAACCTCTGATCTGCAGTTAACTGTGAGTAAACGTGCTTATTCAAATAAAGGACTTTTTCAAAGAGATTAGTCTTCAGGTGTCAACTGGTGTGCCAAGGTTATACAGCAGCAACAAGTCCTAGAGGCCTGCATGTATGCAGGTCCCTGGAGCACTTTTAGTGGGTACCGCAGTGCACTTAAGGCAGGCGGACCCAGGCCCATCCCCCCTACCTGTAACACTTGTGCTGGTAATGGAAGCCCTTCAAAACCCACTGTACCCACATGTAGTTGCCCCCTTCACCTCTAAGAGCTTTAGTAGTGTTGTACATTTGTGGGTAGTGGGTTTTGGGGCTCAGCACCCAAAGTAAGGGAGCTATGCATGTGGGAGGTTTTTCTGAAGTCCACCGCACTGACCCCTAGGGTGCCCAGCTGGTGTCCTGTCATGTCAGGGGGGACAAGTGCGCTACAAATGCTGGCTCCTCTCATGACCAAATGCCTTGGAATTCGCCGGGTTGGAGATGGCTGGCATTTTTTTTCCATTATCACTGAAAAATAAACCCGGCCATCTCAAACCTGGCGAACTCCAAGGCATTTGGCTGAGCTAAACCGTATTATCGAAAAAAAGATGGCCGGCCATCTTTTTTGATAATACGGTTCCGGCCAGCTGTAGCGCCGCCGCCAACATAGATCGCTGGCGATCTATTTGGCCGGCGACATTCGATTATGCCCCTCTATATCATCTAATTTGGATAGTATTGATTTCTGTTAAATTTGTTACTTTAAAATTTTAATTTGTATTGTATTTCCTGGATATATTGTATCTAGCTTCTTGTTACTGTTATCTGTCTTGAACTGTGAAGGCTTTGGCAGGATACAAGACACAGTATAGCATAGCATAGCTTGCTCTATGGCAGGTGTAAATGTGAGCGCTTAAATGCAGCAGTTATATTTATGTTTATTCGACAATTTGATATACCATCTTTGCTAACAAAAGGTCAAGGTGGTTTACAACAATAAAATTTAAAAAAGAATAATAAAAGGAACTCCAATCAGAATAGAAAGAACTCATTCATACTATAGTTACAAGCAAAAAAACACACACACAAAAAAAGCAACCAAAAAAAGTTTTAAAAATTTAAGACAAAAAGCTGCAACTCAGTGAGAACATGCAGGCTGCTGGAGACACATCTAGGTAATGGGTATGTTGAATGCCAGCTGAAAGTAATGGGTCTTCAGCAGGGAAATTTCGGTTCTGATGCTAGGAGGAAGATTATTCCAGAGGCTAGACACCAGAAAAAAGAACGTGGATGGTCTGGTTGATTTATAGTGAGCAAACTTAGATGAGGGTAATACTAGTCAGTGGACATTGAGAGAGTGCAGGGAACGAGACGCGGTATAAGGGATAATCGGCAATGAAAGATAAAGTGAAGATCCTATGTGTAGCATCTTGTGATTAATGATGAGTATTTTGAACCAAATTCTAAACTTATCGGCAGTCAGTGTAGCTGCAAGAATAGTGGAGTAAGGTGATCTTCGTTCTTTGCAAGAAATAAGAGGCGTATTGCTGAATTTTGAAGAGTTTGAAGTTGCTGAAGTTGAACCTGAGAAATGCCAGCATAAACAGTATTACAGTAGTCTAATCTTGAGATGATGAAGGCATGAATTAGAAAATTCAGTGAAGGAAAGTCAAGATACTTACAAACAGAATGAATATGATTGGAACCAGAAGAAACCCTTTGGCACTACATGGGCAACCTGAGTTTCAAAAGACAGCATCTGACAGTATTTAATAAAGCACATGCTGAAATAGTTCGAATGCCCTGACCTGTGCTCCTCCCATGTGAACACCCCCTTTACATTTACACACTAGAACACCTAGGTGCCCAGATATAGACCACGGGCTTGGCACTTAATTACAGCTAAATTTGTTTGAATGCCAAAAATTAGATCCGTGATTGGTGCCTTACTGTAGGTTACTATATAGCAGAGATTTTCAACCCAGTCCTCGGCGCACTTTCAGCCAATCTGGGTTTTCAGAATATCCCCATTGTAATTCTGTTCATCCAAGCTAACTAGATAGTCAAACACACAAGGAGTAGCTTTGGCTGCACTTATCACAGCAGAACTCTCGCAGGACACGTGCACCTTTTATGACTCCATGTGCAATTTTTCCTTAAGTTATCTAACTCTTTTTACTTTTTCTCATCTGTCCATATATTCCACCTCCTCATACCCCCTATGCTATATATTTTTAAATTAATATAAACAATCAAAGAACATCTTTGAAAAAGGAAAATGTGAACATAATACATAATTACAAAGGAAAATAAGTAACAGGAAAAATAAAGGAATAACATGTTTTTCCTTGAGAGTAAAGGAGTAACTAATGCAGGAAATCCAGTTTCTTAGTTAAGTGGAAAACCATCTGTATAATTAAGAATGAGGCTTTATCTTACTGTTGTTTTTTAATTGTTAATTTTGGATGCCACCTTCCTTTGGCTTCATGCTGTTGTTCCCCCCACCCATTCCCTTCATGTTCCAATTCTGTTGAAGCCCACTCAAGCCTATTTGTCTTCTCATTTATGGGACACATACCGTAAAAGTCTGTCCAGCACTGTCCTCATGGTCTAGCTACTGAAGTTGCTGTCTAAGCCCTTTCCAGCCCATCCTAAGTGTCACTAAACACATTCACACAAATGCAACCATTTAAGTTTAGGTTTTTTATAACTTCCATTTTCTAATTAGAGATCCTCTGTGTTCATCCCACGCATTTTTGAATTCCGTCACCGTTTTTTTCTCTACCACCTCCTTAATGGAAGTCTCTGCATCTGTGCTATTAAAGCAAGGAAGAGGAGGAGGAGATGGCACTCAAAGAACTTGGTACGTGAGAGGCTGGCGCAGGTACAGTTTACACTTCCACAGGAACCCTACCGGCACTGTTTCCATCCCACAGAAACCCTGTAGGAACTGCTTCCATCCCCGCAAGAACCCCACAGCCCCAGAGTGGATTCCCATTAACCCCATTCCTGTGTAGGTCTCTACTTAGTAGTTTCAAGCATAATAACACATTTAAAGGGAAATGGGACTGGGACTTAATATACTGCCTTTTTTTACAACTACATTCAAAGCAGTTCACATATATTCAGGTACTTATTTTGTACCAGGGGCAATGGAGGGTTAAGGGACTTGTCTAGAGTCACAAGGAGCTGCAGTGGGAATTGAACTCAGTTCCCCAAGATCAAAGTCCACTGCACTAACCACTAGGCTACTGTGCCACACCATTTAAGTTGAAACTTGTGAATGAAGGTCCAAAAACATTTTTTCTCCTGGTCTGTATCCATTTACATATAGCTGGAAAAACTGAAATCTAACACCCAGAAACATACAATCATTTGACTGAAAAAAAATAGACATAAAAGAGCATCTTCGTCCTGAGCCGTCATCTACTATGTTAAAAGTTCATGTACTACTTTTCAAGTTTATTTGATATACCGCTTTCTGGACAAGCCGGCAAAGCGGTTTACATTGCAATTAATAACATAAAGAATAAAGGGAAGCAAAAGCTACATATCACGGGAGAGGGAAAAAGGACAGGTAAAGATGTGTTCTGTTGGGCTTCTGGCATACATAGCACAGTGACAGCTGCCCTCTCAAAATCTGCCTCATTAAGGGTCCTTTTCAAAAGATGGCTGACCGCAGGTTGTGCTGAGGCATTGCACGGTAATTTGGGGATGTGTGCACACTACCCATGTGCTAAAAATTAAAATGTATTTTTTAGCCACTGAGGGTGGAGAACGGGCATGTTCTGTGCTATTCGGTTAGCGTAGCTACACAGCCGAGGGCTGATGAGCATATGCTCAGCACGTGAGCCCTTGCTGCCTATATAATGGGTGGTGGTAGGAGCTGATGCGCTAATGGCAAAATTAGTGCGTGGCCAGTAATATAAAAAAATATTCTGCCTTTTTACCCCAGCGGTAAAATGGCCTTAGTGCACTGGGAAACACATGCTATGGCCACTTTATACTGCTGTTTTATAAAAGGGTCCCCTAATGAGGTATCACTTTATCTCAAAGACATTTATTTATTTAGATTTTGCTCACACCTTTTTCAGTAGTAACTCAAGGTGAGTTACATTCAGGTACACTGGATATTTCTCTGTTCCATTAGGGCTCACAATCTAAATTTGTACCTGAGGCAATGGAGGGTTAAGTGACTTACCCAAGATCACAAGGACTTGGGACTTGAAGTGGCCAACTCTGGATTGCAAGACCAGTGCTTTAACCACTAGGCCACTCCTCCATGTACATTGTGAAAGCGGTAAGTCTTAAGATATGTATTGAATTGTTGATGGGAAGATATCATGCCTAAATGGAATGGAAGGGAGTTCCATAATAGAGGACCAGTGGCAATATACATTGAGGGGTCCTTTTACTAAGCAGGGTAAAAGGGGGCCTGCGCTAATGTTAGTGTATGTCACACGCTGAGGCCCCCTTTTACCCAGCAGGTAAAAGGCTGTCTTTTTTTGAGGAAAAGAAATGGCCATATGGTAAGTAAAAGACCAGGCAGCTGTTTTGGGGGGGGGGGGGGGGGAACCCTTACCGCCACATATTGAGATAGAGCTAAGGGCTCTCACGCTAAACTGGCAGTAACCAGGTAGTGATTACTGCCGGTTAAGTTCTGGCGCTACAATAACAAGACATATTTTTGTAGCGCCGGAAATGGTGCACACTAGGGGTGGGAACTACCGCCGGGTTCCCTCGGTAGCCCAGAGGTAGTTCCGGATTTGCACACAGCTTACTGCTGCTTCGTAAAAAGGCCCCTGAGTCCTTGAAGGTGTCAAGAAAGATCTGATGAAAAGAAGGGACTATGAGAAGGTGCTTTTGCAGAGAGTGAAGTGTACATCAGTTGGAGTATACAATTTGAATATGTTTAAGTGCTGCTTGGGTACCTGTTCCTTGAAATGGCCACTGAACTAGCCATCACAGCTTTTTCCCATAGGGAAACCCACACTCAGTGGCTGGTAAGGGTGTAGTATAGGCAAAGCTCTGAAAGGAGTTGCATCCTGCTCTCTTTCATTTATGGGAGGTTCCTGAAATACTTGACCTATATATATGAAAAGAAGTGTGAAAAAAGAAAATTACCAGAGGTGCTCAAGTGGTACATCATGGCTAGATGAGTGGGAAAGGAAGAATTCTTGCAAAGGAAAATAAACAGAAAAGTTTGAAAGTCTGTCAAGTTTTGTTAAACCTTCTATACTGTCTGCACAAATCAACAATATTGTTCAACATTTAGTCCATAGGCAACAATTAATAAATCATTACCGCATCACTCAAATAAATCATTTGTATAAATTTACCACTGACATTTTCTTTTTAAGTGTTTCAAAGACAAGGGCTTCATTGTATTTTACAGAAATATACAGGGGCATTAAAAAAAAAAGTCTACATCCAAAAAATAAACCATCCTGCATATAACATCCAAAGAAAACTTCCTTCTCACTGCCATAATAAGGAAGAATGTCTAGATTTCCTGTTTGATTAAGGTTTAGATGGGACATTTTTGCACTGAAAATGTCCAAAATGAACAGCCATTTTCCAAAGTTAAACCTCCAACGTTTGAGCTACAAAAAGCCAGGGACATAAAAGTCTGTTTGCCATCATTTTTAAAAATATGGCTACACAAAAATCCATGCAGAACAGAGGAGTAGCCTAGTGGTTCATGCAGAGGGTTATAAACAAAGGGACACTGGTTTAAACCCCACTGTAGTTCTTTTTTTCATAAACGTGATCCCTCCAGGATTCGAAAAATACTTACTGTCCCTGAATGTACACTACTTCAATAGCCTTCAGGTTTTCAGGTGAATCTCCAGTACCCTAATTGCAAAGGACTAAAATACAAGCCAACCCATGCGTCCAACTTCTCTTACATAAGCATGCGCCTGTGGAACGCACTGCCACAAGTGGTGAAAACAACTTATGATCACAATCCGAATGACCCAACTTAGGTGACTCAACCCTGCAACACTTCACTATCAAAGATCGTATTGAACATTGAGAAACCCTTTTACCTCAAACCCAACTTGATTGAATCTTATCTTCCCTACCCCACTGCAACATTTTGTACTTATCCCATACCGAACTTGGCGAATGCCTTCACGGTATTATGTAAGCCACATTGAGCCTGCAAATGTGTGGGAAAATGTGGGATACAAATGTAACAAATAAATAAATATATTTAGGTACAGTAGGTATTTTTCTGTTTCTGGAAGGCTCAGAGTTATTTTTACAAAAAAAGGCTAAAAGAGTTGAAACAGGCCTTGAACCTGGGTCCCATGGCTTACAGCCTACTGCACTAACCACTAGGGTACTCCTCTTCTTTGGTGGATTGTTCAGAATGGATATAATACCTGCAGCTGACATAGAGCATGGTTTTCCTTCCCAATTTCACTTTCAGGGACCCTTTTACAAGAGGCACGTAAGGGATTATGCACATCCAGCGCATGCCAACTTGGCATAACGCCTGGCTACCTCTGAATTTGGCACATGTCGAAAACATGCGGTAGAAAATATTTTCTATTTTGTACTGCGGGGCACCTACCTGGCAGTAAATGGCAGTTGGCGTGTGCTCCATGCTTATCACCCAGGTAGCGCATGAGACCCTACCACTAAGTCAATGGGTGGCGGTAAGGTCTTGGGCTGAAAATGGAGGCACATGGGTTTTCATTTTGCTGCACATCCATTTTCTGACTCATTAAAATAATCCCTTTTTTTCCAGTTGCGGTACAATAAGGATCTGGCGCTCGCCATAAACACACACCCACACTACTGCAGGACAGTTTTTAGCACGCCTTTGTAAAAGGGTCCCTCAGTGAAGAGGAAAGGTGATAATAACCACTGGGGGGGGGGGGATTAAGGAGGGATCATGCCAGTGGTCAGTGGCTCAATTAGAGCAACTTTTTGTAACTTGGATGTGACTGAAACAGTTCAAGATAAAAAAAAAAAACATCCTTCCTTTCAGACATGGATGTTTCTTCCCATTCAAAAATCTATGTTGGAGGTCCTACTTATGAACCCTCCCTAGTCCTGCCCAAAACATGACCAGAACATCCCCCCCTCCTATCTGGATGAACTGCAGTGTGAAGCATCCAGATTCTGACTTTCCAAAATCAGGATTTGGACGTTTTTAGAAATGGATGTTTTTTTAGGCATTTTGAAGAAGTCTGTCTGCTTTGAAAATGAGCACCATAGTGTAGGCTGAATCAGTAAGATTTGGTGTTTAGCATTCTTTTCCTTGTAAAGGTCAGTTTTGCCTACTGGCGCAGTGGATTCATTAATGGTTCGTTCTTTTACTTATTTGAAAGGGATTGCCTGCATTTCTGGTTTAGTGAATGTAAATAATGTTAAGCAGTCAGTTTATTTAACAAGATCAGATGGATGGATGTCAGAAGGGGTCAATGATATTGTTTGTTTTGTATAAGCCCCTGTATTATTTGTCAGTTCTATAGAGACAGGGACTCAACTCCTGCTCGGTTAAGATCCAAACTTGAGCATGTCTAGAGAATTAGAGATTACCTTATCTTGGCAATTTCTTTTCTGCCACTTGCTCATATATAGAAACATGATTTTTTTTTCTCATACCAGTCAAAGTAAAACGCCCACTGTATTTCATCAGTCATGGTTCAGATGAATTTTAATTTTTAGACAACAAAATATTCCATGTATGCAAATTTAATGCTCTCATGTGGCTCAAAGTGCAGATAATAAGGTGACTCCTAAAGTTCAAAAAAACAAGAACAGCAATTATTACTCTCACATTTCATACATTTTTGTGAAAGTTAAAACCTTCAAAATAAAGCGCTCAATAATGTCTAGAATCAACACATGTAAACAAAGGGGCACTTAAATTCCTCTTATAATCAATCAAACTTTACTCATACTGTGCACTTAAAAGAAGATTATGGGCTGCCAGAAACAAATAGATAATGTTTCATGAAAAAATTCCCTTGCTCAAGACGCAGTATCTTCTGGTAGGGTGGTACCTCTCTATTTATGAACATTCATTGGAAGATTCTTTGGACAGTATCATACTGATATACGTACTGTATCTCTTTCCCTAAGCCAGTGGTATTCAAACTAGTCTTTTGCCCCCTCCCTGGAAGGCTCACAATCTAATTTTGTACCTGAGACCATAAAGGTTTAAGTGACCTGCCCAAGATCACAAACAGCAGCAGTGAAATTTGAACTGAGCACCCTTGGATGTCAAGCCTGGTACTTTAACTACTAGGCAACTCCTCTATTCCCCATGCATGTTCATTAGGAAAATCTTAAAAACCCAACTAGTTAGGAGACACCCCCCACCCTCACCAAGGATCACTTTGAGCAACACTGCCCTATTCTAAGGTTTTATCAAGTTCTTTAGCAATATTTTACCACAGCCATAAATGAAGTGAACGATAATTTTAAAGATATAAGAGGGTTAATAGGGTGAATTAATGAGAAGAGAAAGTAAAAGGAGCAGACCAGTTGGACCTTTCGGTCGTTATCTGTAATTATGTTCCCTGACTAAGCCAGTTTTTAGATCTGAACTACAATATCTACAGAAGACATCCATGTTAAGCTGCTGTATGATTGGTCTAAGTTTGGATCCAAATCAAAACCAGTTTTTCTATTCCTGTTTGATGGCTGTACTCTTAAATGTAACTGAGAAGCTGTGTTCAAAATATCATGGTTAGAATGGAATTAGAAAACAGCTGTGGTGGCAAATCAGTCACGTTCTTGTTATGCCTGATTTTCCACCTGCTGTGATGGATAAGCCTTCACAGATGTAGAAGGCAGCCAGGGCAGGGGGGTGACTAGGGGTTATGTGTTGCTGCTATTAATAACCAGGTGTCATCTCCATTAGAATTGTCTTTTAGTATAATTAAAAAGAAAAGTCACATTTTTAGGTACTTAATAATCTTTTTTCAATTTCAAAATAAAAAATCCCACTTACATAAAAATCAATCAGATATCTATCCTACCTTATACTTGAAATTTTCAGATTTAGGACATCTTTTACCAAACTGTGCTAGGGATTCCCATACGGCAATGCTGATGTAGCCCATTCAAAGTGAATGGTCATTGTTGGCATTACCGCGCCAATTGTTAGGGCAGTTTGGTAAAAGAGGCCTTTGGTGATTATAGGAATACAATATTGCACATTTCTTTAATAAAACACTATATACCTGTAGTTATACAACAAAAAAGTAGCAATCTATTATTATTATTATTAGCAGGCTCAGTCTAGTTCTCATTTGACAAGAGCTTGCTTTAAAAAACTGTTTTATTGCAACTTGCATTTACGGAACCATTAAGATTAGAAGCCTTAGGGTGGAAAAAATCAAGGGGTCCTTTTATTAAAGAGTGGTGAACTTTTGTACTTACTCCCCCCTTCAGTCCGTTCAGAACTCGGCTGCACGTCTTATCTTCCGCCTGGACCGATATACTCATATCACCCCTCTCCTCAAGTCACTTCACTGGCTCCCGATCAGGTACCACATACAGTTCAAGCTTCTCTTACTAACCTACAAATGCACTCGTTCTGCAGCCCCTCCTTACCTCTCTACCCTCATCTCCCCTTATGTTCCTACCCGTAACCTCCGCTCTCAAGACAAATCCCTTCTGTCAGTACCCTTCTCCACCACTGCCAACTCCAGGCTCCTCCCTTTCTGCCTCGCCTCACCCCATGCTTGGAATAAACTCCCTGAGCCCATACGCCAGGCCCCCCTCCCTGCCCATCTTCAAATCCTTACTCAAAGCCCACCTCTTCAATGTCGCCTTCGGCACCTAACCACTATACCTCTACGCAGGAAATCTAGACTGCCCCAACTTGACATTTCGTCCTTTAGATTGTAAGCTCTTTTGAGCAGGGTCTGTCCTTCTTTGTTAAACTGTACAGCGCTGCGTAACCCTAGTAGCGCTCTAGAAATGTTGAGTAGTAGTAGTATTAGTATGTGATAACAGTTGGGGGCACTGTTCTCTCTAAGCGGGAGATCTACACCTACAGTCCTGCCTGTCTCTAACAATTAGAAAACACAATGCAGTTGGAGAACTCCCCGCTCACCTGAGAGAGAATAATGGTTGAGGGTATTCCAACATCTTCCCATACAATTACTATACAGAAAAAAACATTATTGGATGGTAAATGTAATTGCAGATGGCACCGATGCATTTTTCATCTCCTACAGAACCATGGTGATGGATGCATCTGCTCTATCTGTAACAGTGACAACTTGCAATAAGAGTTGTTACAGGAAAGCATGGTGTAACTGCAGACAGAAGGTAGTAAATACACCTGGAACAGTCACAATATGCAGTAAGTTAACTGCAAGGTGCAGTCGACGCACATGCCCCACCCCACAACAATGTGTGGGGTTAGGAGGTGAATTAGTACATATGGTCAGGCCAGCACACTAACAGTTTCCATGGCCGTGTGTTAAATTTATTGTGCAGAAATTCATGCAGTAACTGCTTAATGCACATCAGTAAAAGGTTCTCCAAGTCTTAAATAAGTACCTGAATATATGTAAACTGCTTTGAATGTAGTTGCAAAAACCTCAGAAAGGCGGTATATCAAGTCCCATTTCCCTATTTGAGATTCTACATGGAATGTTGCTACTATTGGAGATTCTAGATGGAATGTTGCTACTATTGAGTTTCTGTTCCTACTATTTGAGATTCTACATGGAATGTTGCTATTCCACTAGCAACATTCCATGTAGAAGCCTGCCCTTGGAGATCAGCAACGCGGCTGCACAGGCTTCTGTTTCTGTGAGTCTGACGTCCGTAAGACTCACAGAAACAGAAGCCTGCGCGGCCACATTGCTGATCTGCAAGGGCAGACTTCTACATGGAATGTTGCTAGTGGAGTAGCCTAGTGGTTAGTGCAGTGGATTTTGATCCTGGGGAACTGAGTTCAATTTTCACTGAAGCTCCTGGTGACTCTGGGCAAGTCACTTAACTCTCCATTGCCCCTGGTACAAAATAAGTACCTGAATATATGTAAACTGCTTTGAATGTAGTTGCAAAAACCTCAGAAAGGCGGTATATTAAGTCCCATTTCTCTCTCCCTTAAATGGATGCGGAAACAAATAGAAGCATATGTAATTCTAGTAGATATCTACAAAATATTTGTAATGGTCTTAGCGTTCTCCAGTCCCCTGACCTGACCCAGCTATTCTCCCCTTCTCTTCCAGGCACACTGTCTCACTGACTTGCTCCTCCCCCAACCAAAGCACAGGCCCCTTTTACTAAGCTGCGTAGGCGCCTAAGCGAGCCCAACGTGCACCAAAATGGACTTACTGCCCGACTACCGCATGGCTCTTGCGGTGATTTCATTTTTGGCGTGCATCCACTACGCGCGCCTGAAAAATATTTTTTATTTTCTGGCACATGTAGCGGATGCACACCAAGTGGCATATGATGTGCGTAGGCATTACCGCCCAAATTCTATGGCTAGCGGTAAGGTCTCAGACCTACAATGGACGCGCGGCAATTTTGATTTTGCCACACATCCATTTTCAGGGGGGGGGGGGTGGAGGAGGAAAGGCCTTTTTTACAGGTGCGCTGAAAAATGATTCTGCGTGTGCCCAAAACCCATGCCTACACTACCACAGGCCATTTTTTAGCATGCCTTTGTAAAAGGACCCCCACATTCACTCTTCCCCCTCCCTTCCCACTGCCAGGTCATGGCCAGTGCTAGGGTTTCTGGCGGCCTCCTGCAGCCTATTAGTTGGCGCCCCTACCCATCCAAGGGCGGGATCACTATGGCTCCGCCCCTACAGTAGCCACACCCTTTTACCAGCCATGGCACATATAAACAGGCAACATTGAAAATATTACACCAGTATAGGAGAAGAAAAATAACTTCTGTCTTCCTTCCCCTCCATCCATGTCCAGAATTTCTCCTCTCTCCCCTCCATCCAGGTGCATCTCCTCCTCTGTCTTCTCTCTCCTCCTTGTCCAGCGTTTCTCCTGTCACCCCTCCCCCCATCCATGTGCATCTACTTACTCTGTCTTCTTTTCCCTCCATCCATGTCCAGCATTTCTTCTATCTCCCTTCCCCTCCATATGTGTACATCTCCTTCTTCTGTCTTTCCTTCCCTCCATCCCTTTTCAACATTTCTCCTCTCTTCTCTGTCCTCCACTCCACTCCATCCATGTCCAGCATTTCTCCTCTCGCCCCTCCCCTCCATGTACATCTCCTTCCTGTCTTCACTCCCCTCCATCCATGTCCAGAATTTCTCCTTCC